>NC_090940.1:277598392-278864119 GCF_040938575.1 Ambystoma mexicanum | reverse complement strand
GCATGACAAGGCTGTCTGCCCTGGAGTAAAGACTGAAACAACCAAGGTCAGCTATCTATTCTGGAAAGGAGCGAGTGTACAGAGGATGAATCTTCCCTTGTTAAGGTGCAAGAAAGAACACCAAGGATGGCAAGTTTTAATTAATTCAGAGCATTTAAAACCTACAAAATGGACCGAATCGTGGTCTTCTGTCACGTGAGCGAAGGATGGAAATAGAGCTCAAACTTGAGGTCCCAGACACGCGATAGTGATCGTTTCCCTAAGATGAGAACTCTGTACAAGGCCAAGTCCAAAGCCAAGTGCGATTCCTGGTATGACTCCAACCTAGATACACTTAAACGTAAGTGTAGGGCAGCTAAGAGGAAATGGAGGGCTTCTTGTTCATTCTCTGACAACTGGCATGTTGCCTGCTCCAAAGGCAATACCGACTCTCTGTCCTCACCAAGAAGAGAGTCTACATTCAAGCCTGTGTCTCTGCGGCATCTAACAACTCGGCCACACTCTTTAAAATCTGCAAGGAGCTTGCCAGCCCTGCTGCAGTATCTACCCCTCCTGTTGTTTCTCAGGCTCTTTGCAATGCCCTTGCCTCTCACTTTATCTCAAAAACCCAGGACATCCTGTCCACCCACTTCACCCCTCCCCCTCTACTCCCCTCTCCGCCTGTGCTTCCTGACCCTCCTTCAGCCACCTCCCACCCTACTTCTTGTCCTTTCCTCTTTTCTCCACTGATGAGGTCGCTAGAAAAGTCTGATCTATGAAAGCCTCATCAAAATAGGTTCATCCCTGTTCCTCTAAAACCATCAAGGACCACATTGACACCCTCTCACCGGCCCTTGCTGATTTTTGCAACCACTCCACCTCCTCAGGATCCTTCCCCTCGCTTCTGAAGCACTCCCTTGTACATCCTCTTCTCAAGAAACCCACAGCTGTTCCTTCTTGTCCGGCTAACTATCACTAAATTTCCATTATTCCCTTTCTGGGCAAACACCTGGAAAAGCTGGCCATCTCTCAGCTTAACCTTCATTCCGATTCTGTTGGCTGTCTCCATGACCACCAGTCTGGCTTCAGAGCTTCAAGACGCATGGAAACTGCTCTCCTGAACATCTGTGAAGATCTGCTTGCCAGCCTTGACTCTAACATTCCCTCTGTCCTCATCCTACCCTTTCTCTCTTCTGCTTTTGACACGGTCAAAAATACCATCCTGCGTAACCGTCTTCGTGATAACCTGGGTATCACTGATCTGGCTCTGGCCTGGCTGACCCCTTTCCTCTCTGATCGACCCTCCCAGGTCCAACTTGGGTCCTTCCTATCATCTATCTTCCTCTCTGCCTGTGGTGTTCCACAGGTGTCTAACCACCTCCCTCTGGCTTTTCAACCAATACCTGGCAACTCTCGCCCACTGCATTGCAATTTTCTGCTCTAATTTCCAGTGTTCCATGCTGACAACACTCAACTCATTTTCAGGCTGTCCTCGGCCACCTCCTCTCCCTCTCTCATCTCTGATTGCCTAACTGCCATTCAAGATTGGTGTGCCGCCAATGATCTTTGTCTGAATGGCAGCAAGATGCAGATCCTCCTGATCGGCATACCTTCACCATCTTTTCCACTCACTCTCTGGCCAGCCTCCCTTGGCCCTCCTCCTACTCCCACCTGCAAGGCTAAGAACCTCAGTGTCATCTTTGACTCCACACTTTCATTCTCCGTTCACATTTCTCTAAAAAGTCAAACTTCCTACTGCACCTCCTCAGAGGTACTCTGCCTTTCCTCTCCTTCCCCCAGAAGCTCACTGTCTTCCAAGCTCTGGTTCTCTCTAGGTTGGACTATTGTAACAGCCTCTTTCTTAATCTACCTGCCTCTACTCTCTGCCCTCTGCAACAAATCCAGAACAGGACTGTGAGACTTGTCTTTGGCTTCAAGCCCTGGGATCGTATTTCTCCAGCTCTGAAATCTATCCATTGGCTCCCAGTGGATGCAAGGATTAAATTCAAAACCCTCTGCATTGTCCACAAGTCTGTCTTGGCCTTGAGTCCAAAATACCTTCAGCTATCCCTCCGCAAATATCCCTCCTCTCGAGCTCTTCCCTCCTCTACCTCTAACTCCCTCCGGGTCAGTGGTTTTTCATAGAAACAAGCTTGGGGTAGATCTCTGTCTTCGGCTGGGGCTTCCCTCTGGAACAGCCCCTCTGCCACTCTAAAACTTGAGGAGAACCATTTCCGGTTCAGGAAGCACCTCAAGACCTTCCTCTTTGATTCTGGCTTCACTCCCCCTCTCCCCTGCTGATCTGTTTTCTCTTGGCAACGTGCACTGGCCACCCTCTGTCCTCCAGGCCCAAGTACCTGCTCACTCTGCCACCCTCCTGCACTGCTTCCCGGCCTCTCCTTGCACTGGGGTCTGTATCTGTACCCATACAGCCCCCCCTTTTTATTCCTGCAACAATCAGTTCTACCCTGCCTGCTGCCTTAAACCCAGCACTTTCCACTTGCTGGCTGCACTACCACTGTTTGGTGCCTTTATTATTTATGTATTTATTATTATTTATCTGTTTCTCCTTTGCTCTGCACGTTCCACTTCTCCTCGGCTTCCATGCACTTTTCCTTCCCCCTCTCCCATGCACTTGCACATTCTCAATGTCACTGAAACACTTGTGTACGAGCGCGATAGAAATAAAATATCAATATCACTATCAGAAGTACAAAGACAATGTTATGGCAGAAGGCATGGGCGATGAGAGATGCTGTGCTGATTGGGTGGTGGGGTAGTTTCATGCCCTATCTCCTTGCACCTGGGTCTGGGCTTACATGCTGCTAAATTAACTGAATGTTCCAGACTTGGCACAAGTACGCCAACCAATTGTATTAGTCCATATAATGAAGGTCCTTACAGTTTGTAGACCAATGAAAACTGTGTAAATAATGTTTCTGAAATGACATGTTTTTAGAGGTAAGCATAAGTTGTTCACTTGATAACGAACAACCAATAACAATCCTAGCACCTGTGGAAAAGTATACTTTGATGTCTCCCTTAACCATTCCCGACATTTCATAGGTTTCTTCACTATTGCCATGTAGTATGACATCACTCTGACGTATTTTGTATAAAAACTATATTTTGTGTCAAGATCATTGTGCGACTGAGCGTACATCTGTTGATGGTTGTTTTAACCTCCCTGTTTTATATAATTGTTAATAAAACAGTACTTTGCCATCTTCCTGAGTTGGTTCCATTATTTGGATTCCGAATGACTCTAATGTAATCCCATCCATTCCATATGCATGTTTGTAAGGGCCATATGCTCAACACTACAAACTGTTGGTTCTAAGTCAGAAGTCTGACCATATTACTTTTGGCGGAAAACCGTAGTTCCAATCATATATGCTACCAATTAGTACGACATAGGTGTAGCCCATACAACCCCAATCAAAGCCCTGTTCAGGGTTTAAAAGGGGCTGGCTCAGGAAAAGAAGTGTGGGCATTTTTAAAAGGAGTGAGGTTAGAGGAGTTTGGAGACCAGAGATCACAGGAGGCCGAAGAACTGAGAAAGAAAACGGAAGGAGCTTGGAGGGAAAAAGAGATCGTCAGTTTGAGAAGAGAAGTGAAAATTTCGAGATTCGAGGATGCTAATAAGGTCAGAGAGGAGATAGTGACTGACAGGAGAGAGGAGGATGGCAAGGAGAACAAAAAGGTGGTGGTTAAGAGGAGATAGCAGGAGGAGGTGGAGGGCAATTAAATCAAAGAGGTGGAGATGGTTAAGAGGAGGGAGGAGGCAATGATAAGAAATATGAAGGCACCATATGGAGAAAGGAAGGAGGTTTCAGAAGAAATGGAGGAGGAGAAGTTGGACACCAGTAAAAAAAAATAAAACAGGAAAAGGAGGACATAGAGGAGACAAAGAGTAGTGGAAGAAGGTGATTGTTAGACATATATAGAGATAGTGCCTCAGGAAGACAAGACACATCTCTACTAGGATCAGGAAGAACATGGGCCATCCATGTGATTATTGGGTAGGCAAGAGTGGTTCAAAGAACCTCTCTTGCCTACCCAATCAAAGTCATTCAGAGGCTGAATCAAGGAGCTGCAGGTGAAGTCACTGGTTAGGGGGAGGAAGGGGAGGACAACATTTATGAGCTGGTGATGAAGTGTCATGAAGGAGAATCAGTTGGGTGCGAGCTACACCCAGGACACTTTGTTGGGGATGTGGTAAAAGGCTTAATATGAAACCAATTTAAAATAGTACATAGCCAATCCCCTGTTACATGCATCCTAGCCATCCAGTGGGAATAGGACCTGCCACCATGAGCCACCAGCAGATGACCCGTTTGGAGGACCTGTTCTATAAACTAGAAAACAAGAAAGGAAGTGTCTACACCACACTCAAATCGGCAAAGACACCAACAGAGCTAAGAACAGCCAGAGTGCTCACATTGCCCAAAGATAGTGAGTCGCCTATATTATTGCATATTTTGAATATATTGTTATTGTGAATTTTCGCTTCTGCTTACTGGAATGATGTTTATTCTGAGGCTTTGGTATGCTTTGGTATCTCCCATTTTGTGCTTTCTTGCTTATTTTTTCTCTGCTGTATCCATACAGAAAAATACATTCTGCATTTTAACTGAGTGTGCATTGTGATTGTGTTAATATGATATATGTAAATGGATACCTCACTAAAAGATTTTTCAGCACTATGATTGGTGGGTTGTGTAGAGAGAGGTGACTCTGAATTTCAACAGTGACTCCACATTTTAGCTAGGGCTCCACATTTCAACAATAAAAGATTGATCCCAATAGTAAGCAAGAATGTGAGACTGGTGTGAGACTCAGGCTGAATCTAGTAGATGTCAGTATTGGGACTGCACATGCCAGAAAAATGAAGGTTTTGAATTTGGTATTGCATAACATGATGTTATCACTTTGCATCACTACACCACAATTGTGGGCTGAGTTGCACTAAAAGGAAAATGAGACTAACATACACTAACCACTAATACCCGTTACTAATATAATATAATCCTTTAAACCTCTTTTGATATGTACGATGGTTGGGGTCATATTGGATCAAGTCGTAATTGAGCTCCACTCCAACTCGTCCTTCTCTGATGGCGTCGAAGAGTCTGAGTCCAATTATGACTTGCTGGAAGTTTCCCATATTTACTCTGATGGCAATTCTATGTCAATCTCTTCATATACCGCCCCTACCCCGCGACATGCATATTCTGCCCCAATTCCCCCCACTGCCCCTACCCACTTGCCTATTTCCTCATTACCATTGCCTGTTGAGACCATCCCGTCCTCTATATTGGTTGAAACTACTTTACATGCGATGAATCTCGCCATCTCTTCATTGTTCAAACTATATGAAACCTTAAATGAAAAACTTTCAAAGCAAGATAAACAACTTGCTAAATTAACACGATGGCAATCACAACTGCTCCTACAAGTGCCTAAATTTCTTTAAAAAACAATCCCTACATTGCCCCAAAAACAGCTTCCAAGCAATTTGGCTCCTGCACTCTTGGTGCCATCCGAACTTCCTTCTTTTCCGTTAATAATTCAGGAGGTATGTCCACCAGCCCAGAATTTTGTTTCTGAATGTTTATCAGTAATTTTACCTATCATCAATGACATAGAGGCCTGTTCGCAGCCTCCAAAAGAGCTTTATACAATATTTTCGGGATCTCATCCATCTAAGCAAAACGCTTCTATAAAATCAATTCCTGTCAAAATTGGGAAGAAACACAAAAATTTGCCGAGCCAACAGATCCCCTCATCCATTGCCAAGTCTTTTCTAAAAGGTATTAAGCTACCCACCAAAAAAAAATATCATTGGCAGCTAAAGCGGTTCAAAATAAATATGCAAAACTTGCAGCTGAAAGAAAGTTAAAGGACACAGCTGCCGAGAAAACTCCCGTAGCATATGCTCCTCTGAATGATATAGTGGCTTTAATTGAGAAGAAAGCGGTGCCCCTTTCTAACTCGCAAGTTTTGACTCAACCGCTCACTCAAAAAGGAAATGATTTGGCAGCTGCTGAACTGGGTTTGAAACGTGCTGCCTTGCGAAAGGAAGTTAACTTGTATTTGAACTCCAAAGCTATTAACCCTTCTTCATCAGATACCAATAACGGCAACGCTTTTGAAAAAAATGGTAACATTGAAGTGCATGAAGTGCCGTCATCGCTTATTCTCCCTCTGATTCCTTCCATAAAGTCAGCCTCCTCTATGCTTATTTCTAAACCTCTGATCAAGCCTAAATCGCTAGATCTTTGTATTTCTAATACTGCAATTCCCACTCTTGATCATATTATATCCCCAGCCATAGAACAATATATGTCAAAACTTAAACTAAGCCCCGGCACTTTAGATGATCAAGGTGAAGGTGGTCCAGTTAAACAACCAATGACTACCCTTGATCAGTTACATACACACATTCCTTTGCCTTTGACTGAGCGGCTTTTACTGCCGTCCATGCCCATTTCCAACAATGACAATAGGCAATCTGTTCTAAAGAAGCCTGATCCAAAAAATAACCTTAATTCCTTGATAATTAAATGTAGGCCTTTACCGTTTCCCAGATATGATCTGAATCGGTCTAGTCTTTTGGCAATCTTTGGGGATATTTTTGTTCACAAGGACATTAAAACCTCCGACATTGACCAAGTGGAATTTCTCTTCGCCCATGACCTTTGCACTGTCCAAATCTGGCTACGCTCAAGAGTGGTCTTGAACACTTTATGGGCTGCCTGCTCCGAGTTATGGGAAATGGGATTTGAACTTTTGAATGATAACTTAAGATCAACTCTAAAAACGACTGCACATAACATCCTGCAGCTTCCTGTAGGTGATTCTACTAAATTAGTCTCTAATCCCAAAAATCCTATACAGAATCAGTCCCAGTGTAACTGTCGGTGTTCAATCTTACAATCCTAGTTTATCTGCTCGTCAATTACCTTCATTACTAAGCTGGAACACCAGAAGCTTTAAATATCCCTTTTCTCATGCCACTATCAAACTAAGAGACTATGACATCATTCTATTACAAGAAACATGGTTAACTCATTTCCCCGCCTGGGATGGTTATCATATCATTCTAAATCCTGAAATCTCATCTGCCAAGGGCCGACCAATGTCCGGCCTGATGATACTGCTGAAAACATCTTTGTATGTTTCCTCTATATCAAACGAAGCTCCAAACCCTTATTTTCAACTTGTCCAACTAACAATCGCTGAAACCAACTACTTTATAATAAACATATATTGGAATCCTGTGGCTTTTTCCACAGACTCATTTATGAAAACACGTGAGTATTTGTGGGAAAAAATATATCAACACCCTACGCATAGCTACGTAATCTTAGCAGGGGATTTAAATTTTGTTTGGATAAACCCAAATTGCCCTCTGATGAACGATTGCTACACTAGAACACCTTTATCCAATCAAAAGATATGATTATGAAATGGTACGTTCCCTGAGGATTGTCCGCCCCATTCCACCTGGAAGAGCGGAAACTCTAAGGCGATCATTGACTTTAGTTATGTTAATCGGCAAATGTTTCCATTTTTCAGCCACTTTTTTTAAAAACACTTTGTAATTCAGATGCCCTCATACCTGAAGGATACCACCAGCACCATAAATCTACTTGATAACATCATTTTAACTGACGACAGCCTCCTTGCTACCATGGATGTAGAGGCTCTATACACATCAATACCACAACAAGAAGGGCTAGAGGCCATACGAGACATCCTGAACACCAGAGAAGATTTAAATTCCACTCCGACCGATTTCATCCTGGAATGTACGAGATTGGCCATGTCTGAGAACTTTTTTCTGTTTCAGAACCAAATCTATAAGCAAACCAAGTGGGTGAGCATGGGGGCCACTTTTACCTCGGACATCGCTAATTTGTATATGTCCAACTATGAAAAAAACAATATATTCACAACAGAGAACCCTTTTTTGAAGAACATCTCCTTATGGAAACTGTATCATCATCGTTTGGAAGGGCACATCCCACGAATTACAAAGCTTCCATAACTGGATCAACCAAAGGAATCCACATATCAAATTTACGATACATTGGGACCACCACCAAATAGATTTTTTGGACCTCCACATCTACAGAACTGGCGATCTGCTAAAAACTGAACTGTTCCGAAAAACCCACCGACCGCAACAGTCTATTACATTTTCAAAGTTACCATCCGATGGGTTTAAAGTACAACTTACCATATGGACAATTTCTACGTATACAGAGAAACTGCACAGATCTAGAAAAATTTCAACAACACGCAGATGGACTGACCGAACGACTTACAGAAAGAGGCTACCCAAAAAAAATCGATCAGCCAAGCAAATAAAAGGGCCAGACATACACCAAGAGAAATCTGTCTAGAGAACAAAACTAAAAAGGATCTGGGCAGGATAGTCTGTGTCACCACTTTCGGACCACTAAGCCAATTGATCCAGAGGACCATCAAAAATAATTGGCACTTGGTCAAATATCCTGGCACACTCAATAATGTGCCATGTTTTGCCTTTAAAAAGAACAAGAATCTCAAGGAGACACTGGTGTACACTTTCATAGAACCACCCCCGCAAGCACCCAATACGCTCTGGGATCTACCCCTGTTAGTTGGACACCACAAATGTGGACACTGTGTGGCCTGCCCTCTGACCTTACAAAAGAGATTGTTTGAACACGACAAAGTGAAATGGAAAATGCAAGATTTGACTAATTGCAACACGATGGGGGTCATATATATCATACAATGTCCCTGCGGCCTCCTCAATGTAAGGAAAACAATACGCGCCATAAAAATGTGCATCTCTGAACACCACTCCTGCATTAGAAATAAGATAGCAGACAAGCCCTTAGTCCAACATTTCATCCAAAAGAACCATAAGGACACTGATTTGAGATGGTTCATCCTTCAGAAGGTAAAACCAGCAAAACGTGGTGGAGACCTGAATAAAACGCTAAACAACGCCGGGTTCACAAACTCAATACTGTACAGGCCGGGCTGAACATTTCATTTGAGTGGAAATCTTTCCTATGAAATCCCATTTCTTGGTGATAGAACAGATCTGTGATTCTATATATATGAACAAAGTTAATTCTGTTTATTCTACAAAAATCAAAAAAACAAGATAAAAAGAATCTATGTTGTGTGAATTAGAAACAACAGTCACTTGATGTACCATTACTGTCATCACAAAACAATGTGTTCTAAGGTCTTTTGATTATGCATCTGTACACGAACTTATCAATGACGAGGAAAAATGTTTATTGGCACACATGTAAGATTGTTGTATTGGACTCTATATGGGACTTTTCTGCACCCTTGATTTGGTTTAGTTTGATGCTGTCTCTAGAATCCCACCTGTACTGGTCAACAACACTCGTACAGCATATCCAAGTCTAGGGATCAGGCCCCGTCCCCAGTGTCAGAAGGGAGGGTCAGAGGCATTCTCTTTTTCTACCTTTGCGCCCGTTCTCCTACAGTTGGACTTTCAGTGCTGGTTGTCATGACAACCCATACCAACATAGGGTTAAGATTACCCTTTGGGATCTCCACACACGTGAGGACCTACATAAATACTTTCGGTGAACAATTCGATCGAATGGTACAACATTTAAAGCCCCTTTTTGCCCATTGTCGGTTGCCATAGTAACCCGTATTAAACACAGTGGCTAAATTACACACTTGGATCCCAGACACTTGGGGACCCATGTAAAATCATTCTTTTCACTATCTGAGTGATTGATGGAAAGTTTTCACTCGCTTTTACAATTAGTGGCAACCCATCCCCACCCAAGATGGCCACCGTATAAATGATCATGGAGTCCTAGCAACAGCGTTACTAATGCCTAGCCAGGTCTCCGTGAATCGTAGAATGACTCAGCGGTTCGTACCCACAGCGGCAGACTGCGAGCAGGTCCTGTACCCTGACAGGTAAGGCCATTTTGCCCGCACTCAACAGACATTCAGAACCACTGAGGTGCCCTTAGTGCCATAAAATACTAATTGGATATTTCCGTTCGATTTCGGTTTTTGGCCATGGGACCATTTTAAAAAAAAGAGAAACTAGGCTCGTTTAAAAGTGAAACTTCACCTCCAGCTGAGAGGTAAGAGTCTGTGTTATGAAAAGAGTGCCCGCCATAACCGAGTTGTTTCCGATCCCTTCTTAGGTGATCTTCATACCAATAAGAAACTCCTTTCCTTCTGCTTTTTCACAATAGGATCAGACAGAGATTAGCCCTTGTGGCCTATACAACTTATAATAACAGAACCTTTGGAATTAATACACCCATAGGTAAGCTGTGTGTGTTTCAATACTGCACAGCGCATGATTTATTCTTCTTTAAATAATCGGTGCATGAATATTCCCCTGACAATTGTCTCCATTCCCCCTGCAGCACAGACATCATACAGTACAGACCCCCGTCCTGATGAAGGCCGTACACCAGATGTGGCACATTAAACCCACCTAGAAACGGCTGAAACACTGTGTTGTAGATGCACTATCCCCAACTGCAGTATATCTATGCTGCTTTACACAATGAAAATGACTTGTTTTTGTTGAAATGTTCAAGTGATGTTGTAAATGTCCAATTGTTTATATGTTTGCCATTTTCATGCGAACTCCCTGACAAATGAAATTTGATTTTGAATTTGTCTTGCACACACAAAATGGTTGTTTTACCGAAAAACTTTTGGCTCCGTGTGATGTAAATATCTTCCGTACTTTAGGTCAATGACATCCTCTTTTTCTTGTTGTTAACTCTGAAACGTCCATTTTATGTTGAACTGTACTAACTTTAGATAAAGAATAAGATTGATTCTACAACAGAGTTTGAAAATATTTATTCTTTCTTGATACAGAGGGTGACAAATAACAGGAGTATTCTGATAGCACCTATTTTTCTTGAACCTATTCAATTGTAATCATTGTTCCCTACTAACCCTCCTGGGTAGAATAGGCTCCCAACCAGGAGCCCTAAGTTTTGAATTCAGTAAGACCAAGGACATCAAGGTCTAGTTCTTCAAGGAGGTGGCAGATATCAGAGGAGTGTTTGACGGCAGAGCGAGAGTTGAGAGTGGCAATATGAAGAAGGTTCCCAGCCTTAAAGACCTTCCGGGGAGGGGTATAGGCCCTGTGGAGGAGAAAGAGCCCTCAGAGGGGCAGAGGAGGAGGAGGAGAGCGAGGGCAAGGTAGCCAAGGGGGGAGAGGAGGGGACAGCAGGAGATGAAAGGAAATTGATGAGGCGAGGGAAGCGCCCATCAAAGAGGAGGAGATTGGCCTGAGGGCCTTGGACCATGACAGTGCCATTTAGGTAGACATTAATGATGACTTTAGAGGAGTCGAAGGAAGCCATGAGAACTTCCCAGCGAGTGCCACCATTAATGGGAGAGGAGGAGATAGGGCAGAGCACAGAGACCATATGAGGAGTCCATAGATCTGGCGAAGGAACGACAAAGAGAATGTCGGTAAGGGTCTGTCTGGCGGAAGCATTGGAGTAGGTGTCGGCGATAGGAAGACTAGGATTAGAGGCCAAGATATCCTTTTTGAACTTCTTCCTACCACACTTAGTGAGAAGGGAAGGATAGTCAATGGAGAAGCAGTTGGAGAAGATGGGAGAAACAGAAAGCGCCATTGGGGTGGAAGTAAGGAGAGGATGGAGATACTGGGAGGGGACTAAGGCAGGTAGGTGTGAGTCAAAAGTGATGAAGAGTGGTGAGGTCACTGGGCTGGCAAGTTACAGAGAAGAAACAGTATACAAGCAAAATACAGAGAATTTCGCAATGGGCAGCAAGATTTGACTTTTTAGCACAAAGCAAAAACAGCAAGATTTGACTTTTAGCACAAAGCAAAAACAGCAAGATTTGACTTTTTAGTACAAAGCAAAAACAGCAAGATTTGACTTTTTAGCACAAAGCAAAAACAAAACAGCAAGATTTGACTTTTTAGTACAAAGCAAAAACAGCAAGATTTGACTTTTTCAATCTTGGAATCGGATGTTAGCAAAGGGTTTTAGGAAGCACTGCGCAGCAGGATGACAACATGGGAGCAACAAGCAGAAAGAACAGTGATAGTCAAAGGCAGTAGAAGTGAGTCCATAAGGAGGGAACTAACTCATAGTTCTGGAGGTGGCAAAGTCAAGGCAGTCCGCATTTCTTAGCGGAGTGAGGTGGCAGCATCATTGTGGTTAAGGTGCAGGGAGGACCCCAATTAGCGTTCCGGAAGCTGACAGGGAACAGACAGGGGCCTTGGAAGTGGGCCTTTGCTGAGAGGGCCGGCTGAAGCCTGCCGGTCCCTGATTGGATGGAAGAAAATACTCAGCAACCAATGGGAGTGCAGCACAGGGAGAGGTGATTCAGCACAGCCTACCTACACAACAAAGAAAACCACAGCGGGCATCTTGGAAGGGCCAAAAACAGTCAAATAAGCAGCAATAGTAGGAAAAAACGAGTGCTTTCAAAATAGCAACGCAGCTCCAGGCATTAAAAAGCTCAAAAAATGACTGCACTATGTAAATGCCAAATAAAACAGACCTTTCCAACAATATTATGCAAAGTTGCTCTATTTTTCTTTTTCTTCTTTTTTTTCAAATTTTGATTTTTTCAGGTTCAGTAATTCCCCAGGAGGTGCAGTAATGCACAGAAAGTGCACCTACCTAATGGAATGGTCAGCAGCCAGGCACAAACTCCACATGTGCAGGAGAACAACAGATGGCCAGGAGGGTGGAAACAGGACCTTACTCCCAGTGAGAAGCAGATGAAAGAAACCAGTTCAAACATCTTTCTATTACTACTGATAGTGAACATGCTGAATCTCAATTGGTTGTGCGGCACTAATGGGTTTAATTTTACCCCAATCACAATGACAGGTGTGACACAGGTTAACTGTGGTCGGAATAGACTTCACTGGTCTGAATCAAAGTTACTGCATTTTACGGAGCGCCTTAAAATCATATGTATAGACTCTCGATATACCACTGAATGTCATTTTGATTATTGAAAACTAATGCACCAGTTTGCTGCAGTATCTAAGCCAAGACCTTGATCCTCAGCCCATAGTTTTGATTTAAACATGCAGAATAGAAAAGCACAATACCGAAGAGAAAGGAAACAAGCACTGTCCCTACCAGTTGACCTACATCGGGCCTCTTTAAAAACTATTAAGACCAAATATAGGAAATGGAGAAGATCTTATCGATCTACATTATTTTAGAGAGATGATGAGTCTATGCTAGCCAAGGTGCTAACGAAAAATTCTGTCAGATGCTGGGCCCTAATTATGGAGACATATAATAACTCTCGGTGCCTAATGCAAATCAATGACATTGCGCCCTCTGTATGGCAAACTCACTTCTCTCGTCTTTATGCTGCCCCTCCTTCTGATTTGAGATTAGCTCCTCTGAATCTTGAAGGCGTGCTTACTCTATCTTTTACCGTCAAGGATATTCTTTATTATATCCATAAAGCCAGCAGATCTAGAGCCCCTGGCCTAGACGGGCTTTCCAACCTCATGCTAAAGCAGTTCCCAGAACTATGGGCGATAATCCTGTTTGAAATATTCTCACATGTTTTATTTGTCCAAAAGATTCCTAGCTCTTGGTGCAGCTCCCTGATTGTACCCATCTACAAAAAGGGTGATAGGCATGATCCCATCAATAACAGGCCTATCGCCCTTTTGGACGTTCCGGGAAAAATGTTTGCCTCTCTAATTCTTCGAGATTTGCAACATTGGATTGCATCAACAAACATGCAGGATCGGTTTCAGACGGGATTTGTCGCTGGTAAAGTCACGGTTATCAACATTGTTACTCTCTCATCAATCAAGGCCCTTTGTCATCAACAGAAGCAATCTCTTTATATTGCTTTTGTTGACTTCAAATTAGCATTTGGCTCTATTGATCGACATTTGATGCTGCATAAACTGTTGCTAATGGGTTGTCCATTTTCAGTGGTTAAACTGATTTCCCTTCTACATGAAAATACTTCAATTTGTGTCCTTTTAACCCTTGATGGTCTATTGACACCTCCTCTTCTAACATTCCGAGGCTTAAAGCAAGGATGTATTTTAGCGGCCACAATATTTAACCTGTTTATTTTAGCTATGGGCGACAAATCAAAAATATTAATTCTGACACCTCCAAATTAGGCTTGGAACAGATCCCTTGGATCCTCTATGCCGATGATATTATTTTACTCTCAAAAACTCTGGTGGGTTTGAAAAGAATGATCAGTGGTCTGGCTGCTTATACATCTGAAAATGCAATTACCATCAACTTAACCAAAACAGAAATTATGGTATGTCATAATTTTAAATCCTCCAAACATACTCAATTTAATTGGATGATAGGCCATGATTGTATCTCTATTACTCCCTCATATAGATATCTGGGAGTTCTGATTAATTGCACTAAGAATTATACTTTTTTTGATCTGATAATACCTCTAAATTACAAGCCTTCATATCTCAATCAAAGGCCATACTTTATAAGTTCGGTAAATTTACGTGTAATCATTTACTGTCATTTTATTCCATGAAAGTTAAACCTATTATTACATATGGCTCTGAATCTGTCATAATGCAACCTCGTAACATTTGGGATCGTTTAGAGGGCAAGTGCTGACGTGCAGTTTTTAACCTGCCTAACTGTGTATCTGTTGCACTACTGCGGTTTGAGTTAGGACTACTATCACTATTTAGTGCTGTTGCTTCGAAAAAGATTTCATTTTTGAGGAAGTGTATATCATCATTGCAATATAAGGATATTTTGTGCATTCTGGGCCAATATTTACTATATTCGGAACATCAATATCCAAAACACTGTCGAAATGCAACCCTAAACATTCTGACTGAGGCTGACATCACAATAGATACTCTCCTTAATAATCCAAACCAAGTTAAAATCAAATTGTATCGAAAAGATTGGATCCATACCCTTGAAACCTGTCAAAGCCTAAAAGATTGGAACGCAGCCCAATTTGGACATAAGAGGTTTAGAATCACAGAAACATACCTCATTAAATATCCATCTCCAAAATTCAGAGACAATTATATGCGATTCCGTTTTAATCTTTGGCCTACTAAAGATATATTATGTAAGCAAAAAATATTAGATCTCAGTCAGATTGATATTAGGTAAACTCTAAGACATGTTATTGCATATTGCCCAGTATTCTATGTTCTACGTTACAAATACTTTGCACATTGTTTTAACGATTGTACAAAAATTGATAGTGAAGAATTATGGCTGCAAATTTTTGGTGCAAGACGTTTGGTGCTCAGATTAGCAACAGCTGTTTTTTTTAAATGAATTAGATATAAAGTTGAACTAGATCCTTTTAATTAATTTTAATTATGAGAGTGTACTTTATTGTTTTATTACCCAACATATTTGATGAAATTCTATTATGATCAATTTTACTGAATTATCTTATCTACTTACGCAAACTGAATGAAATTATTTTTTTTTACTATTGAAAGGTTGCTTCTACAGCCAAACAATAAATAAATACAAAGAACATATATTCTGAGAAAGTCAGTTCATGACTTTTATATAAACTTGGTGCAGATTGATAAACCCAATGTGCAAGGCCTTTGGGCTGTGCAAGGTTAGCTTGGAAATGCAACAAATAAAACGTGCAGAATTAAGGCTGTCCTGTCTTTGAATCAAGACAAGTCAGAATTGTGGAATGTGAAACCTGTTTTGCTCAAAACTAGTCTATTGTTTAAAGACTTTCAGAGCAGGAAACGGCAGTAAGATGTAGCTATTTGTATCCATTTCTACCAAACAAAGCAGTCAGGATGAACACGGTCATAACTTTCGAGAGGGTTGGCTGAGTTTCAAGGGAGGTGGTTTGACTGGCACATTACATCACAGCAAAAGGCTGACACTCTTACATTTCATATAGGTGCAACTTATATACATGGGAAGGCTTAGAGCAAGAGCTTAAAAAGGCTGTTAGGAAGAGGCTCACTCTCTTGGGCTGGTGCAGTCATTTCAGAAAAGTCTGGCAGTTTCAGGCACTCTTAATCTCTGGCTGACCCTGAGGGCGTGCGACAAGTTTTGACAGGCAGGCTGAGGAAACGATTTTGAGGGCTCTTTCCAAGCACAGAGAGATAGAACCAGATAAAGAATTCTTCTCTCCGGCAACTAGACTGGGATTCTGACTAGTCCGGAGGCACACATAATTAAGCTTCATTCTTGGCCAGTGTCTGGTTAATTGAGGTGTGTGTAGCTTTAAAATCACAAGTGTAGATGTTGATTTTGCATGGATTCTACATATCAGGCATCCCAAAGTCTGTTCGCTCCCCATTATACTGAAATGAAGTGTATTTCCCAATGCACGATTTGTTGCCAAAAATAATAATTGCAAAGAATAGATGTTACTGCTTTCAGAGCTAAGTGCCTCAAGGTCATTGGGTAGCTATGTGTCTCAAGGTCATTCAGTAGTGTTCTCTGCCAAGTTAGAAGTGGGAGAGAGGGCTACATTAATTCTCTTAGCTGCTAGAGTGATCATCACTTGCAGTGGGAGAGAGAAAAACGTGCGCAAATGTATTGCTGCTGGAATTGTAAATGCATTGTATTATTCTAACAGATTCTGCGTGGGCAAGTGAACAAAGCCATACATCTTTTTAATGCATGACATGTGCTGTTAATTTCATTTATGAATCTCAATTACTTAAAAATTGCTTGCAAAAGAAACAAGTCTGCTCTGCTATTTGTTTATGTGACTTCGTTTCTTGTGTTATCATGCAGAGGTGAAGTAAGTTCTCAACAATCTCTCAACAATTCTCTTAACAAACAATGGCGTGTTGACGGAAGGGAAGTTACAAGTCTTCCTTGTCCTTGACTTCCAAGATAGATGAGTAAGGGAACGTCCCCCCAGTGGTCCAGAGGCCAGAAAACTGGGCTCTGTGCAACCCAGGGGGCTGCCCCCTGGGAAACCCTCTTGGGGAATAAAACCCAGATGGTATGGTAGGATAAGGTGATGAATGATCCCGTTCAGAAGAAATCCAATTGAGCAGGAGGACGTGAAGAGGCAAGCAAATTCAAGTATCAGGAATCCAAAATAGGCAGAGCGACCACAAAGTAACAGAAGGTTGGCAGAAGTACGGTGAAAGCCCAGTCCAGTATTTACAGTGGTCTAAGTGCATGGAGCGGGAGCAAAGAAAAAGGTAACCAGCAAAGGCGGAATGCAAATGTGAATGAGAGCAGGGCCAATGCTAAGTCGGGTAACACGGAGTAGCAACGCAACTACCTGTCTTTCCCCACTGCATATATAGAAGTGAAGAGAGTCTTGGTTCAAAATCCTCCATCTTGGATGGAAGACTAGACTGGTAACAGTAGTTGATGGTAACGGAACTGAGTAGCCGCCATCTTGGATTCCATTGAGCATAACGAGGATAGTGAATCTTCCATTTTCTCCAGAAGAATTTGGTGGTACTTCTGACATACGTGGTACTTGCATTTTACTGAATCACACTGTATCACATGTGGTAAAATGCAAAGCAAAGATATTCACTGTATATTGTGTTCTTCTAAGAGGCTCTGCTCAACAAATCTTCATATTTGGTTTACATGGTAAAGGTATTATGAGATACTGCCAAAACAGCATGGACATAACATCGTCATTTAGAGTGTGCTTATTCCAGTCTTTGCTTATCATTAGTGACCCCAGTATAAGAACAAGTATTAGGTTTTACTCTGAAGTTAGGCTCACCACTATACCACGAAATACCAAAAATACCACCAACCAAAAATACCACCCAAAAATACCCCTAATAGGTGTACCATTTCATTTTTGGGGTTGAGGTACAAGGTATGGCTCTTGTTTTCCCTTATATGTTTGCAGGATGTGTTATCTTCATGAGGGATTGAAGATTGTATTTCTGTAAAAACATATATGTTACTTAATAATTATGTGTTATAACTTATTTGCAGATTGCTTTCTTTATGATTGCTGAACGTTGTCTGTAGAAAAGAACAGTGCTGCAAAGGTTCACATATTTATTTGATGTATTATGATGCTGTGGATATTTATATGGGGGTTTTGCAGTATGTTTAGGGCTTTCACGTTCCTCTGTTAATCATTAGTAAATGTTTCAACATGAATTTGGGTATGCAGCAAGTTTTTGAAGGTGTGCATTGCAAGACTGTGCATAAGTTCTGTGATGTTTTGTCGCATTTGTCTGTCTACTATCAACTAGTGACATATGTGACTTTCTGTGTCTTTGTGCTATGTTCAGGGGATTCAAGAAGGTTCATTGAATAGTAGCACATATTGCAAATTAATTTTTGTTACATGGCATGTTTCTGAAGTAAGGATTAGTTACTTGTAGATGTCTGTCTTGCGAACAACAAACAAAAGAGGAAGACCCTCAGAGCAAATGTGACTTATATCTCTTCAACCATTCATGCATATATCAGAGTAGTTAATAGATATATGTATACATTAATAACATATGTGTTTAATCATGTTGAGACAGTAGCAACATTTATACAATCTGTACAAAAATACAGTACATTTGGAGGGACTGTAGGAGACAAACAATGCACTGCATATATAACATATATCTCTGTATGTTTATACTGCCCACATTGTAAATGTACCAAAAACATACAAGGACAATTGATTTAACATAGAGATTCCCTTGTAAATGAGGGTTTGCATAACTTGAGAGTGCACCCAACATTTCCTCTCATTAATAAAAAATACAGCATTGGATTAGTCCTCTGTTTTCAAACAGTATTTAATGGATACATTTGTAAAGTGTGGTGATGTTCCCATCAACTTAGGTTTTGGCCACCTAAGCCAGTTATTGTTTACGGATGTGCCTTCCTCAGGGCTCAAATAGTATTTCTTATCGAGATTTAAAAAAATATGTTTTATTTTTGTATTTGTGTTTATAGTATAGAAAATAACTTAAACAAAAAAAGCACATACACATATTAACAATTCAATATTCTAAAACCGCATAAATACTAAATTAAGACCTTTACTCAGAATTCATATGAGAATAAATGCAATGTTAACATTGAAAACTTTATGACTAGGGAAGAACACCTCCGTCCCACGTTTTATCATTTTTTATAGAATGTTCTTCAACAGTTCACCTTGATATTCGACCAATTGTAAATCCTTGAAAATCTTAATCAAAAATCTAACCAGTGCTAGCGAAAGGGTGACTTACCATACCAGCCATTAGTTTATTCCACAAATGTATTGGTATCACAGATGATGTTGGAAACAGTCTGCGAACATTCCATGACAACATGATATAGGGACTCAAGACAGTCTGACTTAGATAGTCCACAGTTTCTGCGATTTTTTAGGATGCTTAGTATTGGACCAATCACATCCACAGTCGTAAGACAGTTCAATCTAAATCTTAAAAACCAATTCTGAAACTTCAGTGACAGAAATGTTTGCAAATATGGTCTCAACTCGCTTATTGGAACGTACGAAAATCCTTTATTTCTATATAGTTTCAACATGTTTAAATCCTCGGTATCAGTGATGTTATCCCAAGCTTTAAATGTATTTTTCATAACTATTTTTTGAGAGTCATCAGACATTATGACCGCAGCTTTCATAAAAGTTACACAGCGTTTTTTAAATTGGCAAAGAAACACATTAGTATTAATTTCCAATGTTTCACCTAGGTGAAAGCTCAATCCATATTGATTACCTTTTTATACAAGGAGGTGCTTTTTTTCATATATTGGGCCCACCAGGATTGCATCCCTAGTTCTAATCGAATGACACTAAGAGGCACTGATTTAGGTAAACAAAGGACCTCTTTTAGAATGCGCACCTCAAGACAGTCAAAGTACTTTGTGGTGTTAAAGATCATCAATTCTGTACCATACAAAACCATAGGCATAACTTTTAAACAATGAAAATCTATTACAGGAATCAGCGAACAAGCACATAACCTATGTTTTATGGAGTTCATTAATATTATGGATGATCTGATTTTTTTCCATTTTTTTTTAATGCACATTTAACACATTTAAATACAAATCCCAAATAGCACAATGAATCGACTTCAGCTACTCTGACATTATTTATTGACCAAACCTATCTCACCTTCTTCCTTTTGCTACTGATGGCCATAATTTGGGATTTACTAGGATTCATAATCAATTTATTCTCCTGTAAGTAAGATGTTATTCTTCAGTCAACACCACTGTAAACCTGTGGGAGTAAACTCTAAAAGGATTAAATCATCCGCATATGCAATGTAGTTGATTATTAAGCCCCCCCCATCTCGGCAAAAATCCGCCCCACCTAGTACTTGCTTCGTATAGGTTGGCTATGTACAGATTAAACAGTGTGGGGGCGATCACACATCTTGACCCCTTTTCATTGGTATTTCACCAGACAAATCACCGTCAGTGTTTAGCTTAACCCTATCTGTGATATTCAAATACAACCATTGTAATATACGCAGTAGTCCTGTCTCTATTCCCCACCTAGTCAGCTTAGTCCACAATGTAGCTACATCCACATTGTCAAAGGCTGAGGAAAGATCTAGGGCTGCCATTTACAGAGTTCTTCCAGGGCCACCTCCTGCATGTGACACGCAGCCAGGGCCAGGCCACTGATCACTTTGCCAATGCCTTTCCTGTACCCAGTTTGAAGTGGACTAAATCTCTGAATACTTTCTGCCACACTTAAAAGGATGTTTTAATACTTGCGTTGCCAGGATTTTTGATGAGGTATCGATTAGAGGTATGGGTTTGGTTCTTCTCTGTTGCCCTTTTTTAAAAAATAGGCACAATAATTGCCTCCTACCATGACCCTGGAATATACTTAACCAATATAGGGCATTCCGAAAGTAGATGTATACAACAAAAACCATAAAATTGTCTTAAAAGTAATCTCAACAGTATATGCCCATGACTTCCATAACTTAATTTACTATTTGTACTTAAGCTTGTGGGGTTCACCCACCGACCTACAATTTATATCGGCAAACTTCAAATCCAACTCATTGTGTGTGAAAAGTCAGTTTTTCTGCTGTCCCATCTGCCATGCTTCCACTGGGCATCCAAATGCCAAGACCTCTGCATTTGGGATGGTGTATGAATGAGCGGCATTATTTTGAGGGTGCTGTGGGAATGTCATCTCACTATGTGATCCTTTGTGTAACGTTTCTTTTTTACCTTGATATTGTTTTCTTTTGGGATTTATATGTGTTTGTGCGTTTGGTGTTTGATCCCCTTGGAGCGGATACACAGTACTAAGGGGCCAATTCATAGAATTCGGCGCACAAGTGGCGCACGCGGCTGGCGCACAGTGTGCGCGTGCGGTAGTCTGCGCCAGCCGCGTGCGCCGAAACACATTCAGGCGCAGAGCGTATTCATGGATTCCAACATCCACAACCAGCCGTGGCGCAGAGTGGCGCAGCGACCCTGCAGCAGCGTCAGTTACGCCCCCAAGAACGCCCCTTGCGCAGGGAAAAGCCATCAAAATCCCCAATCCAGCGCAAAGGGCAGCAGCAAACGCAGAGCGGGGAGCGTGTATTTCAGGGGTGTGCGGGTGTCCCCACACGCGATAGGCCTGGGTACGTGTATTACAGGGGTGCGCGAGAAAATCTACACGTGATTGGCTTGGGTACGTGGATTTCAGGGGTGCGTGAGAAATTCTACACGCGATTAGCCTGGGTACGTGTATTACAGGGGTGCACGAGAAAATCTACACGCGATTGGGCTGGGTACGTGGATTTCAGGGGTGCGCGAGAAATTCTACACGCGATTGGCCTGGGTACGTGGATTTCAGGGGTGCGCGAGAAATTCTACACGCGATTGGGCTGGGTACGTGGATTTCAGGGGTGCGCGAGAAATTCTACACGCGATTGGCCTGGGTACGTGGATTTCAGGGGTGCGCGAGAAAATCTACACGCGATTGGGCTGGGTACGTGGATTTCAGGGGTGCGCGAGAAATTCTACACGCGATTGGGCTGTGTACGTGGATTTCAGGGGTGCGCGAGAAATCCTACACGCGATTGGGCCTGTGCGAGTGGGGCAGTGTATTACGTAGGTGTGCGGGAAGTTGAAGAGGTGAATTGCCAGTGTGGGTCCTCCCAGGTCTCCCCTCTACCCCCTCCACGACCTCTGCAGGCAGCCCACACCACAGGGGACTACCCTGCACCCCTGGTCATGTCCCGCAGGCAGCCCATCCACCATGGGCATGCCCCCCGCCAAGCCACATGTCCCCTTGCACCCCCACCCCCCAGCAGGACCCCACTCATGTCCCCCTGCACCCCCACCCCCCAGCAGTGCAGGGGCAGCCTCCACCAGGCCCCCACCCATGTCTCCCACCACCCCCACCCCCCAGCACTGTGGGGCACCTGCCAGCAGGCTCCCACCCATGTCCAACCCATGTCTCCCAGCACCCCCACCCCCCAGCAGTGCAGGGGCAGCCTCCACCAGGCCCCCACCCATGTCTCCCACCACCCCCACCCCCCAGCCACCAGGGGCAGCCTCCACCAGGCCCCCACCCATGTCTCCCACCACCCCCAGTCACCAGGGGCAGCCTCCACCAGGCCCCCACCCATGTCTCCCACCACCCCCACCCCCCAGCAGTGCAGGGGCAGCCTCCACCAGGCCCCCACCCATGTCCAACCCATGTCTCCCAGCACCCCCACCCCCCAGCAGTGCAGGGGCAGCCTCCACCAGGCCCCCACCCACGTCTCCCACCACCCCCACCCCCCAGCAGGCCCCAACCATGTCTCCCACCACCCCCACCCCTCCAGTCACCAGGGGCAGCCTCCACCAGGCCCCCACCCATGTCTCCCACCATTCCCACCCCTCCAGTCACCAGGGGCAGCCTCCACAAGGCCCCCACCCATGTCTCCCACCACCCCCACCACCCAGTCACCAGGGGCAGCCTCCACAAGGCCCCCACCCATGTCTCCCACCACCCCCACCCCTCCAGTCACCAGGGGCAGCCTCCACCAGGCCCCCACCCATGTCTCCCACCACCCCCACCCCTCCAGTCACCAGGGGCAGCCTCCACCAGGCCCCCACCCATGTCTCCCACCACCCCCACCCCTCCAGTCACCAGGGGCAGCCTCCATCAGGCCCCCACCCATGTCTCCCACCACCCCCACCCCTCCAGTCACCAGGGGCAGCCTCCACCAGGCCCCCACCCATGTCTCCCACCACCCCCACCACCCAGTCACCAGGGGCAGCCTCCACCAGGCCCCCACCCATGTCTCCCACCACCCCCACCCCTCCAGTCACCAGGGGCAGCCTCCACCAGGCCCCCACTCATGTCCCCCTTGCACCCCCACCCCCCAGCACTGTGGGGCACCTGCCAGCAGGCCCCCAACCATGTCCCACTCATGTCCCCTTGCACCCCCACCCCCCAGCACTGTGGGGCACCTGCCAGCAGGCCCCCAACCATGTCCCACTCATGTCCCCTTGCACCCCCACCCCCCAGCACTGTGGGGCACCTGCCAGCAGGCCCCCAACCATGTCCCCTTGCACCCCCACCCCCAGCAGGCCCCCACTCATGTCCCCCTGCACCCCACCCCCCAGCACTGTGGGGCACCTGCCAGCAGGCCCCCAACCATGTCCCCTTGCACCCCCACCCCCCAGCAGGCCCCCAACCATGTCTCCCACCACCCCCACCCCTCCAGTCACCAGGGGCAGCCTCCACCAGGCCCCACCCATGTCTCCCACCACCCCCACCCCCCAGCAGTGCAGGGGCAGCCTCCACCAGGCCCCCACCCATGTCCAACTCATGTTCCCCACCCAACATGTCATCACAATCCAGAACCCTGGTCTCTATGGTCAGCCCCCAAATGCAAAACACCCACCCGAGTATTGCATCCACCCACTCATAATTTGCAATTACATCACAGAACACCAATTGCAAGTTCCGAAACAAACACATGTCCCTCACATACACCCAATGGGTGTCAGTGAATCTCAAAACACAGAACATGAAATGCATGAAAACAATGAGATACCACACATTGAAGTTCAACAAAAAAATAATGTATTAAAGGAAACATGAATAGTATCAAAAATGAAGAAACAGAAATGTGAATGTAAAAAAATGAAAAGAAGCATGTCCGTTCAAAATAAAAAAAAATAAAAATATTGAAATCCAAAGTAATGTTGTACAAAGTCAATGTCCACAAAACAAAATCCAATGGGAAATAAAAATAAAAGCCATTGATCCATGGAGAATGTTAAAAAAGAAAGTATGTACAAGTCTACAGCTATGTACAATGCAAGAAGCCAGGGTCCATTATCCCAACAAAATAAAGGAAACCTATCTAACTACACTAACTAATAAAAAAAATATATACAAAAATGTGGCCAATGTCCAAAAGGTCCAAATGAAACAAAAACAAAAATGAAACCTAACACTACCTACATAACTATGTACAAGGGCAGCGGGCTAGTTCCACGGCTCACTTCTGGATGTGCCGGGCCAGGGAATCATCGAACTCCTCCTCAATGTCCCGGAGGCGGTCCTCCTCCATGGCCCCGAGGGTCCGCAGGGCCGTCGACGTGTCCACCTCCAAACCCCTGCGGATTGCCTCGAGGCACTCGGCCCGCCTCAGGGCCCTCTGCATGGAGTTCTCCGCCCTGACCATTGAGAGCCGTGCCTCTTCCGCCCGCTGCCGCTCCGCATCTATGGCGTGGCCCAACCGCTGCCACACGGAAGACACTTTTTGTCCTGGGTCCTCCTGCCCTCCGGCCGATGCCTGCCCCTCCGATGTCGAAGGCCCCGAGCCTTCATGGCTCCCACCATGGTGCTGCTGCTGCTGTGCCTCTGCCCCTGCACTGCCTCCTGCTGCCTGCACATCCTCCGCCGGCTGGGGTGCAGTCGTTGACGTGGCCACCCCTGCTGGACGTCCGACTCCCGACTGTGGCAGGGATGCCTCCTCCACCAGCCTGGCCGCACCGTCAGAGGCAGCTCCACAGGGCACCCAGGTGACTGATGGGTGGGAAGATGGCACAGAGTACGACTGGCGCGTAGGGTGTCCAGCTGAGGAGGGGGTCGTGGCAAGCCCCATCAGACGGAGGAATCCGGCCTGGGTGACCTGTCCCAGCAGGCTGACGTGGTCAACGAGCCATTCGAGATGACGTGCAGTCTCTTCATGAAAAGACTGCAGGTCACCTCGCATGGCCTGTTGACGCAACGCCACACCAGCCAGGACAGGCTCAACCCGGGCCTGGAAAGCCACGTCCGCAGGCAGAGGAAGGTCAGTTGACGTCAGCTCATCCCCTGCCTGAAAACTGGTCTGGACATAGGCATCCCTGCTGGTGCAAGATGATGCAGGGACAGGATCAGGGACAGGATTGCACACAGGCACCTCCGCGGCGGCCTGTGCTGCCTCCTGTCCCTGGTCCTGCACTGCACCACTAGCACCAGTGGGATCCCCACCCCCAGACCCCGTCTCTGGTGCTTGCACGGCCTCCTCCTCCACCAAACCCCCCACCAACCTGGATGACTGTGTGCCATCTTCCCCCGTTGGGCCCTGTGGGGTCCCAGCTGCCCCTTCTGCTGCCGAGGAGTCCAACTGCAACCTCCGCCTCTTGGACCTCCCCCCGGCAGCTGCGGCCTGGGACGCGGCACCGGACTCCTCACTCCCTGACGAGATGACAACATGGGAGGGGAGCCGGGCCTTGCGTCTCTGGCTGGCGGTGGGATCCCCGCTGCTGTGCTCCACAGCACCTTCTCCGCCCTCTTCATCAGTTGACGCTGCAGACAGGGAGAAACAAAACACACGCATCAGGGCAATGTACAATGGACACATACACACATGACAGTTGTACATGAGTGGCATTGGCAAACCTCAGACATGTCATCACGATCCCCAACACACATGTCATTACAACTCGCACACACGAGCCATACCACAGCCACCACACTTGCATGCATGTGTACACCTCTGGCAAGTGTCGCAGTGTTCAGACGGGCATCCATGTCACATCTGCCCATCAGGCTTCCACATACCGCTGTCACATGCATCCATGTGTCATCACTGTTGCACCCTTGTCAAATACACACACATGCACATGTACACAGCGCTGATACATGCAGCTGAAAACAACATACATGCGTGACATCACGGACATGTCTACTCACATACACATTCATACAAACTTGTGTGCCCACACAACTGCATTTGGCATGCAAGACCACACACACAGGCACCATCCATGTCTCACACATTACAGCCCTCGCATGTGTCAGCCCCACGGACCTGTACACCCGCACCCATACTCGACCCCATACAAACAGATGTGCAACCTGCACACTACTGAACAATCACCACACGCACTGCTCACAATCAGGATGCATGTACACTCACCGCTCGACTCCAGACGGGTCTGCCTCCCAAGGACCTGGACGTGGAGCGCTGGGGATATGTGTTCCAGGACCCTCATCTGTTCCTCCGACAAGTGACCCCGGCGCCCCTTGGCATCCGCTGCCTTCAAGAGGCGCCGGGCCTTGTTCAGGGTCCTGGACCTGAAGTCCTCCCAGCGCTTCTTGACATGTTGGAAGTCGCGGACTGCCACCCCCTCCGCGTTGATGGCAGTCACGATGTCAGTCCAGATCCGAGTCTGTCCTTCCTTGTCGGCGCGGGAACTTCCAAAGAGGGCATCATACTGCCCCAGGACTTGCTCCACCAGGACACCAACTTCGGTGGCACTGAAGCTGGTGCCCCTCTGCCTCTCTGGCCGGGGGTTGTCAGTGGTCACAGATGGAGTTTGCCCCGACATGACAACCCCAGAGGCAGGAGTGGGTGGGCAACTGGGTCCTGGGGCTGGGCTGTGGAGCGATGGAATCCCAGTCGGGAGTCTTTGGTTCCAGCAGGGGTGGTCACACCAACAGCACCCCTGGCTGATGTGCAGGCAGCAAATGGCAGGGCACGTGGGCAGCAGGCAGTCAGGCAGTCAGGCAGCAGCAGATGGCAGGTGGGAGCGTGCTCGGGGCTCTGGGGGGCAGTAGTTCGGCCTTCTGGGCAGGAGCGTGGTCTTCCGTGTGCTTACGCGTGGCCAGCTTGATACGGAGTGATTTGGCACGTGAAAATTCTGCACGTCAGCGTGTAATTCGAGGAAAGGCCTTTAGCGCGTAAGCGCGTCTGCACGCATACGCATTTTCATTGGACCAAAGGCCCTCAGCGCGTGAGCGCGTCTGTGACGTGACGTGCGAGGGAGTATCCCTCATTGCACGTGATGACAGAACACACGTGGATTTCAACCAATCGCGTGTGAAAGTTCACGGCACCCCGGAACACACGTACCCAGGCCAATGGCGTCACGTACCCAGGCCAATGGCCTGTGGAACTACCCGCGCACCCCGAAACACACGTACCCAGGCCAATGGCGTGTGGAACTACCCGCGCACCCCGAAACACACGTACCCAGGCCAATCGCGTGTACGCTCGCTCCCCTCCGATCACACGCGATGACACCCGAATACGGGAAACCAACGAGTCCGCCCACACGGAGGCGTCCCGCGCATAGCATAAAAGTGCGCGCAAACAACAAACGCGTATATACAGCGACGATGAATGCCCCATTTGTTGCTGCACTGATTGTGGGACACCGCAGGAGGAGGAGAATAGCCAGGGCATGCATTTTTGCACCACGGACAAGCCTTTTTGGGATGCCTGACGACCAGGTCTACGGCAGGTATAGGTTTCCACCCCATATCATCCTAGACCTGGTCAGGGAGTGGGAAGATGACCTCACATCCCCCACCCTTTGCTCCCAAGCATTGAGCCCCTTGGAGAAGCTGCTCAATGTCTTGCATTTTTTGGCCACTGGGTCGTTTCAGCGGACCACTGCCATAGTGGGGGGGGTCTCACAGGCCACGGAGTCACGCTGCCTACACCAGGTACTGGCAATCATGACAGCGCGCCCCTCAGTCCACAGGCACATATACATGCCCAGAACACCCGCAGAAAGGCAGGCCGTTGTCCTGGATTTTTTCAGGGTGGCACACTTCCCCAAAGTGCTCGGTGCCATAGATTGCACCCATGTGGCCCTACGTCCACCTAGGGCCACTGAGCACATCTACCGAAACCACAAGCACTGGCATTCCATCAATGTACAGGTGGTATGCGATGCAAAGGGAATCATCACCTCTGTCTATGCAAACTACCCTGGCTCCACCCATGACAGTTTCATATACAGAATGTCCGCCCTGAGCCGGGCCCTGGAAGCTGGGCAGCATGGCGACACATGGCTCCTAGGTCAGTACAAATGCCCTTGCACATGCATGCAAGTCACACACAGACAAATATCCCAACCCTAATAATCTCAATTATTATCACCTCCCCAGGGGACAGTGCCTACCCTCTGAGCAACCACATGATGACGCCAATCCGGAACCCCACCACACCACCCCAGGTAAGATACAACGCCGCCCATATTGCAACCAGGGGCATAGTGGAGCGCACATTCGGAGTGCTCAAGTCACGTTTCCGCTCCCTTGACCGCTCTGGTGGGCAACTACTCTATGCACCACCAGTAGTGTGCAGGATCATTGTGGCAGCATGTGTCCTGCACAATGTTGCAACACGGCAGGGCGTCCCGGTGGACATGGTGGTGCCCCCACATCCCCAACCACAGGCACAGGCGCTGCCCATGGGAGGGGACAGGGCAAATGGCGAGGAAGCCCGGACCCAGCTTGTGGCCACATTTTTCACCTAAACTCCCACCCCTGCGGAGTGCACACAGGCCTGGCACATACCAGGTGACAATCGATGATGACAAAGTGACAGTCAACTGTCACAACCCTACCACCCTGAGATAGTTGCCATGGAAGTGCCACATCGTCTGCATCCCTAGCTACTTAAACACAAGCTATCCTGTGCAACCAAAATGCACACATATGACATGTGACATGACATGGGCCATACACAAGTATTCCAAGGCGCAATGAGGCAGGGGGGGGGGGACAAGGGAACACAGAGAACGGTACTACTAGGCCAGGTGTCATTGAGATTGTGCAAGTGCAGGGGTAGGGGGAAGGGAAAAGTGCAAGGGGAAGGGTGGGGGGGAGTCCAGTACAGGGGAAGTAGGCCAAAAGAATAATACATAGGTCGCCTGGTGGCAACTGCAAAGATAAGTGCAGACAAGTGCTGGGAAGGGAGGGCTGTAGGGATAGAGAGACAGTACTGCAGTGCAGGGGTTGCCAGGGTGGCAGTGCAAGTGGACAGTGGCTGGGCCAGGGACCGAGGTTGGTGAGAGTGTCCCAGTAGCAGCTCCTGTGCAGTTCCAGTGAAGAATTCTGCAAGGGAGAGGCAGAGAGTAAGCAGAAGCAAAGAGGAAGGTCTTGAGGTGCTTCCAGAACTGGAGATGGTTCCCCTCAAGTTCAAGTCAGGCAGGAAGTCTGTTCCAGGGGGAGGGCCCTGCTGCGGAGAGAAACCTACCCCCAGCTAGTTGCTCTGAGAAGCGGATGACCTGGACATGCAAGGTGTGCATCACACACACCTGCAAAACAGGCCATGGCCATCACTGTCATGTCACTCAAACCCTCCCAAACATCAACATGACATGGCAAGCAATACCCTTACACTGACGCAGTAACAATAAGGTACACATTGCCATGTCCTAAATGTACAGTGGCATCGGACAATGATGCCTGACCCGGAATCAGATGAAATGACAGACCAACAAAATGTCCCACCCAAAATAAGTCGTTTCCAAATGCATTGCAGCAGTCGTAGACGTAACATCACAATGAATGCCTGTCTATATGCACATTATGCATTGCAAAATCAACACTGCAGCTCATGTGTGCAGTGTCCCACTCCTGCATCACACTGCTCAGCGCACAGCACAGTGAACAGCCATTGCGTGTGATGCACACCCTGAGCATCACATCTAAGTGACAGACTACATCAAACATCAAATTTGGCATGTACTGGAACCATAATCGGTCACAGAACATGTGCTGCCGGGACACAGTGGGCACCAGAAGGCAAACAGTGTACACGTGGATATGCAAGAGTGGGAGTACATGGACTGCATCCGAGTGCAAGTGTGTGGTTCTGCAGGGACATGCACTCCACATATGCATGTGCACTCAAGTGACCATCAGTGTTCCCTACACATCACATGTGAACATCCACCATGTGTACACCCCAGCATGTCAAACCACAACTATCCCCTCGCACCTGAAAGGAAAACACAACACATGAACAGGCATTGATCAGCAGAACACAACATGTACATAGGACAACAACATTACAATGTCAGAGTTCCCATCACACTGCAGGGCAATGCAACTATCAACAACAACCCCCCCTCCCGCGCAAATAACCATGACCCGCTGAACAACTGCACCTGGGTCATGGAGCCTCCAACCCTCATTTCCACCTGGCCACAGGATCACCTTTACCCTTCGTGTCCATCTCCCACCTTGTGTGTAAAAAGATGCCTGAACCCTCAGAATCCACACTCATTTCCAAAATCACAAAATCTGTGGGATGTATTTACCCATGCATCCGAGCACTACCTCAAAACTGTGCAGTACTGACATGGAAAACATCATGATGGCCAGAGCTTCCCAGAAAATGCACAGGGAAATGCATGAAGAATAGGCTGCCACCCATTTTTGCCGATGTTATGGGCACAGGAGGACACTGCCTAAAACCACCATTGGACTACCCACACAGTAGTCTGAAACCATTGGGAATGGCAATGCTGATTGCCAAAAGCAAACCCATAACTGTTGGGAATTCATTTTCTTAAATCCCAAAAAGGGGTGCAGTACCAGTACTCACCACTATCAGAAAGCCGGCGTTTTAAAACAACACCAGATTTTACTTTTTTGTGTAAAACTGAATAAGTGAACCCAAGGCAAGCCAAAGAAAGACTTACTGAGAGGTGGATACAATGTAAAGTTATATTCTGAAGTGACTTGAAGGTTTATAACAAGACTGGCTTAGCTGTGGATTTCAGCAGTTTAAGTAAATTTGGACTGAAAGACATTAAAAATCTCAAGGTTTAAGAGAAATGAGTGACCTACTTTGAGTGTCACATAGGTTGCAATTGTTTAAATGTCATAGTTTTGAACTTAGAATCAGCATTCTAGCTGCATATGTAAAAAAAATGTCTTGACTTAAACTGGGGAACAAAAAGTGACATTTTATCTGAAACTTGGCTTAAGGAACTGAATTCTGCCTGGCAACTACCCCCATCAGGAGTGAAACTTGAGTCACAGCTGTGTTCCCAGGCCCATCTGCCTTTTGCTGGCCACACTAAGGATATGCCATCTCTCTGATAATTGAATTAAGGGGAGCCCCACAGAATACAGGAGCTCTGAACAAAGCCCTGTCCTGACTCAGGCAAATGTTTTATTGGCGGGAGTCGTAAATGGAGCTTCCTCTTGGCAGAAGCTGGGAGGGGCAGGGTCTCTGAGCTTGCCAGAAACTGGAAAGACTGGTTTCTGTACCATGTGACATGAAAAGACACACCTCTATAGCCAGAATATGGTTTTAGAAAAAGATGAATAACTCATAGAGCGGACATGTGAAAATTGTATAAATGACACCATAATTCTTGTGATTTTTCTGCCCACATTTTAAGAGGTTTTTAGAACCGGTGGCATGTTCAGGGGGGTTTTAGCGGAAAAGAGGATATTACTCAAAATGTGTGCATGTGAAAAATCTGACACTTCATCAATTAATGTCCATACTCCTTGCGCACATGTGTGTAAATTTGGGGTAATGTCCGGAATTGCAAACCAGTTAAAAAGTGCAAAATATTGCCATTTCTGAATGCAAGCTCCCAGGAAGAGCAGAGTTTGAACAGGAGATACCTCCTGTGATATGTGAGGGGTGCATATGATTTTAAAACAATATGTACCTCTGCAAATATGTCTTTTGTTATCAAATATAGAATGTGTGCAATTTGACAGGGGAGTGTCCTCTCTGCAAGCCATAAAATGACATCGCTCTGACTCACAGTTCCTTCCCCAATCAAGTGAGAAATGGAAATTTGACCAATGATAAGTGAAGAGGGGCTGGCTAGTGATGCTGCTCACACACACCCACATTCTAAACACATAAAAGCAGACAGACAGGACAGATAGGGACCTTCAAATCCATTTGCAGCTGGAAGCTCTGCCGGGAAAATCCATACTTTACCTCCCTCAACCTTCAGAGAGCAGACATAGAGACTTCAAATCTATCAAATCTTCAGAATCCAGAGAGAGAGCAGACCCAGATCACTGTGAAGTGCAGAGACCAGAGTCCCGTCTAAAACCTGACCAGATCCATGGCGAGACCCATTTCACTCAAGAATATAGTGTGAATACCTAGAAAACTGTGCAGAACCAATCTCCTAGTTAAAATAATATAATTCAATCTAGCTTAATCTAAGTAGAACTGTCTCCTAACTGTCACCTGTCATTTGTAAAGCTGTCACTTGTCATTTGCTAGTTGCAAGCTGCACTTGTCTTTTTGAACTTTAAAATTTCAAATCTGAAAAACGACCTTTATTTAATCGCTCATATCTCCGCAACCGTTTGTGCTAGAGACTTGCAGTAACTTTCCCCTGAAAGCTGAGAATCGTGGCTTTCCTACGAACCTCATTCCTACCCCCTATAGTTTTGCCGTAATCGTGGAACACGCATTCGCGAATTTTGCCGCGATTTGCAAATTTCTTCACGTGTAAAAAGCTGCTGCTGCTTGCCTTCCATTTGCCAGAAATTCGTTTAACCTGCTAATCATCCCTGAATCATTGCTAGTGTGAGCCTGGACTAATATTAACTAGATACCACTCACCCTGAACCTCTACAGGGAATTAAAAGCATTTTAGCATATTTTTCACTCCATTGCCAGCACATATAGAAGCATTTTGGGTTGTGTTTTAAACTTCTGTTGTCTAAGCTTGCTGGGGTGAACTGAATCACATTTGATTGCATTTCTGAGAACTGTGTGCTTTTCCTTCCATTTCCTTGCATTGCATAAAAGGGGGGGGTGAATTGCCAGAGAAAAGTGATTACATTGTTTTGTTGAAATCATATTGAGTATTTTCTGTACTGCATTTCATTCAACATTGCATCCATCTGAAATCTATAAAGCATTCTCTACCACATTATTCTTCTGTCCCTATTTACCAGTGTGCTACCTTATCCATTTCATGTCAACTCCTTAGTGATTATAAAGAAGTGTGCTAGTGCCAGATTCTCCGTTGTTAATCTTTATCATATCAGATTAAGTGTGATATTCAATTATTAATTTATTATAAAGTGTGATATATATATCTATATTGTTTAAAGTCTCAAATAAACCTTTTAACTTGCAAAACAGAACTACTTCTTGGCTCAGTGGGGTCAGGGGGATTCCAACAGAGGGGTGTTATATAGGGGTAGTCATCCAGAACGCATGAACTGGACATAAAGATATATCAATAAGGGTTTTCATTCAGTATTATAGACTAGGCGTTGACTTAGCTGTAGTGTTGAATTGAATCCTCTTACAAATTGGGGGCTCGGGCCGGACGTTTGGGTTAGATTTACCATTTGTGCAGATTAATACAGCGTGCCAGCTGACCAGATACACATATCCGGTCGGATCACCACGCTGTGTTACGCTGTAAAGCACTCCTTAAAGGAACGCTCCAAGGAAACGGACTGTTTTGCAAGAATAAAATACAAACTTCTGTAAGTCAGGACAGAGACCAATCTCTAGAATGACGACCTTAGTAGACATGAAAATAGCCAGAGAGCACCTCTTACATAAACTATTTGTGAGAGGTGAATGGACTGAACAGGGCCAGGATGCCTGTTGCAGGCCATCACGCGACAGGTCACTGAAACAGGGTCAGACCTATGGAGAGATCAGGGTCCATTACATATGGCCCTGAGTGAACTATATATGGCTCCTAAGGCCAAAGATGAACACGACAAGATTGTTAGGATAGCGGCATATTTATATTTATATATGGGAGCCATACAGAATAAATGTGCTGAAGGCCATGATCTGGCACAAAGGCAACAGATGGCGTTAGAGAAGGCCCAATCTGATCTGGACTCTTCTGAGCAAAGGCTGCACAGAAGCCAGGAGTCAGAAAATGAGACCAGACAGTACATCACTAAAATAAAGGAGGATATGGATGTGCTGCAAAAGGAAAAGTCAGAACAGGAAACCAGATTTCGGGCCCTCAGAAGGAACACCAAGAAGGTTTGGACTCCCTACTGCAAAGCCAGAAAAAGCTGGAGCAACAACTGGACTTCAACAGGGTATGCGCTGAGCAGGTAGTCACCCTGCAAGGCCACCTAGATAGGGAAAAGGCAGAAAGCAATAAACTGATTCTGAAAGACCTGGATACCCAGGCAGAGTTTGATGAAGAGCGCCGGAAAGCTGGTGCCCTTCAAAGGCAGAGGGACGACCTGGCAGCACAGATGCAGGCTCTCAGTCAGGAAAGAGACACTTTAGGCCAGAAAGTCTGCCACTTAAAAAAGGAAATTGAAGAAAATCACCTGGCCCTCCAGGGGCTGGGTGACCTCCAAAAAGAAAACCAGAACTTGGTAGAGCACACCAGAAGGGTGGAAGATGCTCTGGCAAGAAAGGAGCAGGCCGGTAGGGACGGGACTCAGGAGGTAAACCTCCTGCAGCAAAGACTGGCCCAGTTCTCCAGGACCAACCAGGAAGCACAGAGGGAAAATGAGGCCCTCTGTCAACACAATGATAGGCTCCAACAACAGGTAGCGATGCAGGAGAGACTGATAGAGTCTAGTAAGGCCTTGACTGAGGAACTGAAAGCACAAATGCAGGCTCTTGCATTGCAACAGGGAGCAGGGGCGGATAGAGATGAGGTCCGCTGGGAAAGAGAGACTCCTGACCATAACCGCAGGAGCCCTAACATCAGGGGCCTTCATCTCCCCCAGTCCCTGGACTCTACCACCCCCATGTCCCCTGGCGCACATGAGCACAGGGCCACAGGGATGGCAGATTACTATCCAGCTAAGAGTATGGGGCTCATAGGCCAGTACCACTCAGGAATGGAGGGGTGGGCATCCGGGTATGGGCACCCAAGTACAGTACAGTTCAATGGGGAACCCCAGGAGAGTAGGCCCATTAAGGGCATCCTGAAAACCTCTGCCCAGTTAGGTCAGTGGAGGGGGTACCCATCAAATCCTGGCAGCAAGGAGGAATCTGAAGACTCCTCTGAACTGCGCAGGACACAGGAGACCAGGTCCCCACATTCTGCCAGCCATTCCCAGGCTCGCAGAATCCGGGAAAACTTGGAAGAACAGACGGGAACCTCTGGGAGCAGTGCCTCTGAGTCCGAGGACGAATGGACAAGGGTTACCCAAACCAAAAAGGCCAATAAGGCAAAAAGGGCCTTGCTTAAGGACCCCTTAAAGCAGATTAAGGCGATCAGGAGCGTCATCACGCCTTACCATAAGAACGCTAAGTATTCTGTTTGGGAGCACTTAGAGTTGTTTGAACAAATGATGGAGACTTTCCATTTGAAGGACAGCCAAAGCTGTATTCAATATGTAAAGTGGACCTTCTCCCCGGAATACGCCAGTTTCTTTGCGGGGCTGGAGGACCAAAATCATTTAAGATGGTCCACCTATAAGGCGGCCATCTTGAAACATTTTTCTGTTCACAGAAATCCTCAAGAGGCTCGCAAGGCAGCCTACAATTTGCAATGTGGGGAGGATCAGGCCCCACAAGAATTTGTGCAGGAGTTAAAGCGTGCTTTTGCACAGACCACAAGAAGGGTGCGCACGGATAGCAGAGAATTTATAAATACGTTTTTCCATGCCTTGCCCAAATATATCATGACCCAGCTCGTGAGGGATTTTCACGAGAAAAGATCTTTAGACTGGGTCATTGAACAGGCTACCCGGATCTATGAGGTGCAGAAACTGATAGATAGCAAAAGTAATGCCCAGAAAAACCCCAAAGCCAACAGCACCCCTGCTGCTGCCAAGGTGGCAGAGGTAAAGGTCACCCCCGTTTTGGATTTGGAGATGGGGGGGCCTAAAAACCTACCTGCACCTAATAATGCTAGGCCCAGGAGGTCCTCGGGTCAGTCACAGACAGGGAGCCAAGGAGGCAGCCCCACAAATGGGGTCCCTCGCTCTCCTGATTATGTAAGTCCCCGTTACAAGGGAAATTGACCCATCCTGGGTTATGTGTGGACTCCTCCAGCCCAAGGGGGGGGATCCAGCCAAGCACCTAACCCAGGGAACTTCCCTCCAAACTTCCCACAGGAGGGCAGAAATTTACCAAACCCTGGGCAGAACTTTTTCCCCAGATATCCACCCGACTTTCAGCCCCAAAACCATCCATCCTTCTTTCCCCAATTCCCTGAGCCCAGACCACTGAATCCGGGAGAGGGAAGGCCAAGGGTGGAGGGGTACCCAAATCTTCCCAACCCGGGGTATTACCAGAGGAGGGACAGCTACCCTTCCCGGGATCAGCCCAGGGGAGAAAACAGGGCCCCGTATCAGCCTGAGCGGGTTTCCCAGTTAGAGCGCCAGGTTCAAAACATGGCGCGGGATCTGGGTCACATACTGAGGGCTCAGCAGAACCCTCGGATCGGCATGCCGGCGCAGAACGCACCCAACTCTGGACCTGGTGCTCCAGAACAATGACGGGGGCAGCACCCCGATAACTCACCGGTTCCCAGGGAGGAGGCACAAGGGGAAGGGGGGTGTAAAGCCTTGGAGGAAGCTTCCTTCCTCACTTGTAAACAGCCCCTGGAAACCCAGGAACCGGAAACAAAATCTCTTGCCCCTGAAAGTCTGCCTCCTAAGGAGCAGAGGGGGGGTAGGAGAAACAAAAGACCCAAACAGACTCAGTTTGAGGAGGAGGTACAGGTCTTCCAATTTGAGGGAGAGGGATCCTCAGAGGATCCTGGGAAAAGGATCTTCTCCTTCAGAGAGGGGGGAACTCCTCCCAAAGAAAAATGGGTCCCTAGGGATGCAAATCCAGACTGGGGAGATGTGGAGACTGAGCTACCGCCGCCCACTATCTCATCCCAGAACCAACAGCAAGAAAATCCCCTGGTTCAAACCCATCCTGGTGACTGCCTCCAAAAAGGGGGGGGCGGCCCAGAACCGGAGCCAGGGAAACCCAAAATGGCTCTGATCTCCAGTTGCCAACTTTTTCTTTCAGATTCCCAAGGCTCTCCACAGAATTCTGCCCACATCTCTTCGCTAGCGATGTCCAAAACCAGAAAATTAGCCCACCAGTTGTCCAAAAATGTACATTATCTGTGCCCCCTTGAGGAGAAGGAGGGAAGATATTATGCCCCGGTACAAGTACAGGGGCAGGGTACAATTTTGGCACTGGTGGACACTGGATCTCAAGCTACCCTTCTGTCCAGAAGGGCCTTTGACGAACTGAATGCAGGAAGGGGAGAGAATTATTGTATTCCTCTCACCTCTCTTCCTGGACAACTCCAGAACTTCGACGGGAAGGAAATTCCCGTTGAGGGGACGGCAGACTTGGACATTAAAATTGGGCGACACAAGTTGAAACACCCGGTCATAGTTGTGACCCCAGAGGGCACCCCTTGTTTACTAGGGAATGACCTCCTGAGAAGGTTGTCACCCCTAATCGATTGCGTAAACAAGGTCCTCTGGACCCAGACTAGCCGTCCAATAAAATTAAAACAGAGTGTCAACCATGTTAGTTTAAACGGCACCTGCCACATGATTGAACAAAAATCTGACCAAGTAGAATTTCACTTCCAGAATAACCAAATTCCAGACGTGACAGTAATAGCAGTAGGACAACAGACTGGTGATGGGGGGTCCTCTCTATTTCTGAAAATCAACCTTCCTTCCAGTTTAAGGTGGTATTCCACGCTGGAAGGAAACACTCTGAAATTCTATACTAATCCACAATCAGAAACTCCCACTCATATAGTCCAGAAAGATGTGAAATCAGCTCAGAGCCTGGCTGATATTCAGCAAATTGGAGAGCAGTTGTTCATCCCTGTTCAGTTAAATGATGGGAAGGACTCTGTTCTCGCTCGAGTGTGTGGGAACAACGGTAAGAGCTTCATCAGCGAAGCCATGTTTCGCCAACTCCCAAAAGATCCAGCCGTTCCCACCTTCAAACTGATAGACAAATGGGAAATGGACCTGGAAGCACCTAATTCCAAACATCTCCTGCCAAGCAGGTGTATGCTCAAAATCTCAATTGGCAACAAGAGCATAGTCCACAATTGTTGGGTCGTGCGAGACGTCCCTGCCGCCTTTTACTTAGGCAGTGACATTCTCAATCGCTTTGCCATTAGTTTGGACCTAATAAACTTCAAAGCTTGGTCCCGATTAGCGGATAATCCCATGGGCTTTGATGATCCAGAAAAAGCATTTAGGTCAGCTCAATTGCTACCTTATGCAGTTGAAATTCAGGTTAAAGAGGAAGTCACCATCCCAGAAAGGACCCGACAATTCTCCCTGGAAGTGAAAGTTAAAAGAGGACAATATTTGCAAAACCCTGATGCTTACATACATCTAAACGCTTCTCTCCAACAGCAAGGGTTGGGGGTAAACCCAACTCCATTAGTCAACATAGAACATGACACCATTCTAATAGAGGTGGATAACAGCGACTTAAAGAGTATTACTCTAGCCGCAGGCACCATTATTGGAATGGCGGTTGATGACCGACATTTTTCCATCGACTTAGTAAATGAACTGTTAGGACCAATCCCCAAGGACTGTTTTGACAGTGACAGTGATGACAATACAACACCAGACAGGATTTTTACCCGGCATGGGGGGAACTTCCTGGTGTACACTTCCTGCCCCTATGGTAAGGAAGATGTGACTTGTGACTTCAGGACGGATGAGGTGATTTTCCAGGTCCATGAGGGCTGCCTTTCCCACCTGAAGCCTCCAGTCCAAATCAGCACTCTGACCAGGGACTTCTCCACCCAGCTGGAGGAGGCCGCTGAGATAGCCAAACCAGAAGTCTTTCCAGGCTTCAGGCAGATGGTGGAAGAGAGAGTCAACCTAGCTGATGCCTGTGTGACTCTGGAACAAAAGCAAAAGTTGAAACAAGTTTTCTTGGATTTCCAAGATCTCTTTGCGGTAGACTCATATGACTGTGGTCGCACCGACATCCACACAACCACAATCCCCACGGACCCTGGCATGACTCCTGTGTTTGTGAAGCAATATCGCTTGCCTCTCGCATCAATGGAGTCCCTTACTGAAATAATTAAGAACCTTGAGTCCCGGGGAATAATCCGTCCAGTCCACAGCACCTTCAATAATCCGGTGCTGGGAATATTGAAGCCAAACGGCCAGTGGAGACTCTGTGCTGACCTTAGGGAGCTCAACAAACGGGTCCATACTTCCCGATGGCCACTGCCCTACATTGACCAAGGGCTGGCCCAGATCCAGGGGTCACAGGTATTCACTGCAATAGACCTGACCAATGGGTACTGGACCGTGCCTGTCAGTAGGGAGGACCAATACAAACTGGCTTTTACCTTTGGGGGCCAGCAGTACACATGGACCCGGACTCCCTTCGGATACCTTAACTCCGGTAATGAGTTCAACATTTTCCTACATAAGGCCATGCCCGACCTGGGTGCGAGGGGTAACCTGGCTTATGTAGATGATGTCCTCATCAAATCATCAAAAGTTTATCTGTGGAGGAACACATAGCGGAGATCCGTTATGTTCTGACGCAGTTGAGGGCCGCCGGAGCAAAACTTTCATTTCAGAAAGCACAGTGGTGTAGAACCCATGTTAATTTCTTGGGGCATGAGATTACTCCTCAGGGTCTCTGTCCCCAGGAAAAGAAAGTGGAAGCACTTCAGAAACTGAAAGACCCCACAACTCTGCGGGAACTAAGGAGCCTCCTTGGACTGACTAATTACAGCAGAAAGTTCATTGAGGGCTACGCAGAGATCACCAGACCCCTGATTCATCTCCTGAAGGGGGGGGTCAAGTGGGAATGGGGTCCAGAACAAGCCGAGGCAGTAAAACAACTCAAAAGAAGCCTCTCACAAGCGCCCTGCCTAGCTTACCCTGTCAGAAACAAGGAGTTCTTCCTGGAGACGGGGTTTTCTAATACGTGCTTGACGGCAGTATTATACCAAAAGCATGACAAGGTCAATAAAGTAATCTCCTATGCGAGCAAAACTTTATCCTCTGTGGAGGAAAAATTCAACGATTGTGAGAAGGCGCTCCTGGCAACGGTGTGGGCATTGAAGAATTACCGCCCGTTTATCCAGGGGGAACACATCATAGTGGAGACTCCACACCAGCCTCTGCAATATCTCCAAAGTGACAGAATCCGGGCCGGAAATGTGAGTAATTCCCGAATTACTTCCTGGATTCTGTCAATGCAAGGCTTTCCTGTGGAGGTCAGATATGGCCAAAACAAGAAGAGTCCCCTCGCGCAAGGTCTGGCTGACTTGCATGATTGTGCCAGAGAAAACTGTCTCGAGGACGAAAGTCTAAAAATAAAGGACAACATGGAGGCATACCTTAATTCCCCCCACAAAGTCTTTGAAGAAGACAAGTGTGGGGGAATGCCCACTGTGTATGTGGATGGATGCTCTTACCATGTTGACACCAACGGGGAGAAAGAACTGGTGGCCGGCGTAGGGAATGCATGGGTGAATGAGTCCCCAGAACCCTCTGCTGGATACAAAATTGGTCCCCGAAGTAGTCAGGTGGCAGAATTGATGGCTGTGCATCAAGCCATCCTCACTGTTGTCCAGCATCAACTCCACGAACTGGTCATAATCACAGATTCGGATTATGTACGGAACGGGTTCGTGGAGCACCTGGTTAATTGGAAAACCAGAGGCATGTTATGTGCTAACAACAAACCCTTGAAACATGGGAAGTTGATCCAAAACATTGATGATCTGGTCACCTCGAATGAGATGACCATCTATTGGAAAAAGATCAAGGGTCATTCCAAAGTAGAGGGACCAGACAAAACTGGAAATGACTTAGCTGATCAGCTGGCCAAAACCGGGGCCATCCAAGGGGATCTAATTGAGATTGAGTCCCTGTTGGGGGAAATCCAGGTCACTGCTATCACTAGGTCCCAGACAAATGCTCACAACGACCTTTCAATTGCACAATGGAGTAAGGAGACCCCTGATGCTGATTTGATTACAGCTCAGAAGGGGGATCCAATAATTGGTAAATTTTACCAGCACCTTGAGGACCCTGAGAACTTTCCCCTGACGGATACCGATTACATTGGGAAAGAGGACCTAAGAGTGTTGATGAAATGTCCAAAAATGTTCCGAATCCAAGACGGTTTGCTGGTAAGGAAATCCAAAGCTGGCCACGATCAGTGGGTGGTTCCCACCTCATTCCGAAGCCTGATGTTAAGTCACGCCCATGATGCGGCCACCGCCGGTCATAGGGGGTTTCACACAACACTGGAAATCTTAAGAGAGGTTGCATACTGGCCACACATGGGGCAGGACCTCGACCAATACTTGAAGGGGTGTCTCGTGTGTGCACAATTTCAGCCATCATCCCTCATGCCCCGCGCGCCTCTCCAAAAGCGGGGGATGACACTGCCATGGTCAGATTTACAAATCGACTTTGTAGGCCCCGTGATTCGCTCTGCTAGGGGGAATAAGTACATGTTGACTGTCACATGCTTGTTCACCAAGTGGGTGGAATGTCTCCCAGCCCCAAACTGCAAGGCAGAAACGGCAGCTGCCTTGATGATTAACCACATCTTTTCCCGTTTTGGTCTACCTCAAAGGATTGAGTCAGACAGAGGTAGCCACTTCACCAGTGAAGTAATGACAAAGATGTGGGAGATATTGGGGGTCAAGAGAAAGCTGCATATTGCTTATAGACCAGCTTCTTCTGGGGCAGTAGAGAGATATAACCGGACAATTGTGAGCATATTAAAGAAGTTTGTGGCAGATTCTGGGCCAAGTTGGGATATCCGATTACCTCTGGTCCTAATGGCCATCAGATCTACCCCTTCATCTGCAACCAAAATGTCACCATTTGAGTTGATGACTGGGCGCAAGATGGTGCTTCCTCAGCATTTGCTCTACAGGACCCAAGAGCAGACACTGATAAATGCCTCCACTACTCATGAGTATGTGGAGAATTTAAGGAAACACCTCCAACATGCTTTTGCTTATGCTCAGCGGAATCTAGAAAGATCAGCTGATAGCATGAAGACCCATTATGACCTGAAAACTTCCAGGAAGGAATATCAGGTGGGAGACCGGGTCTATCTATACAACTTCCAAAGGAACCAGGCCAAGCAGCGCAAATTTTTGCCTACATGGAAAGGACCCTTTGAGATCATCGACAAGATCTCCCCTGTGGCCTACAAAATCCACATCCCCAAAGGTCCTTTGGCAGCGGGGGAAGACAAGTGGGCCCACATAAACCAGTTGAAATGTTGCCATCCCAGGCACACTCTGCAACAACTGGAGGAATCCTCTGGAATCCTAGCAGGCACTGTCTCAGACTAATTCAGTTCCAACCATAAAACATACCACATCTAGTCTCTAAAATATTGTGATTTGCATGAAACTGTCTCTTAGTTATACTGTTTTTTTTTTCAAAATAAGAATGTAATGTTTCGTTATGATGAAATGCATATGCTGCCCCACTATATCAATGGTGGGGGGAAAAATGTCTATGGATAGGTATTGCCGCTCTTCCTTTGTCGTCCTAGGAGAAAGAAAACCTGGAGACGGGACAAGGAGGACGATCCGGAGACCGGGAGCAGAGACGCAACGGGCCCGGGGTACCGCCCAATTTTCCCATCAGGACCGGCGAGGAGAACCGATCGATCCGACCGGATGGAGAAAAAGATGCTGAACTGTGCCATCTATTGGAAGAAGATGAGGAAACATCCCAGATCTTGCGAGTCCCATCAGTGAAACCGAATGGCCATCGCAAGAGGGGGGCTTGTGGGATGTATTTACCCATGCATCCGAGCACTACCTCAAAACTGTGCAGTACTGACATGGAAAACATCATGATGGCCAGAGCTTCCCAGAAAATGCACAGGGAAATGCATGAAGAATAGGCTGCCACCCATTTTTGCCGATGTTATGGGCACAGAAGGACACTGCCTAAAACCACCATTGGACTACCCACACAGTAGTCTGAAACCATTGGGAATGGCAATGCTGATTGCCAAAAGCAAACCCATAACTGTTGGGAATTCATTTTCTTAAATCCCAAAAAGGGGTGCAGTACCAGTACTCACCACTATCAGAAAGCCGGCGTTTTAAAACAACACCAGATTTTACTTTTTTGTGTAAAACTGAATATGTGAACCCAAGGCAAGCCAAAGAAAGACTTACTAAGAGGTGGATAAAATGTAATGTTATATTCTGAAGTAACTTGAAGGTTTATAACACGACTGGCTTAGCTGTGGATTTCAGCAGTTTAAGTAAATTTGGACTGAAAGACATTAAAAATCTCAAGGTTTAAGAGAAATGAGTGACCTACTTTGAGTGTCACATAGGTTGCAATTGTTTAAATGTCATAGTTTTGAACTTAGAATCAGCATTCTAGCTGCATATGTAAAAAAAAATGTCTTGACTTAAACTGGGGAACAAAAAGTGACATTTTATCTGAAACTTGGCTTAAGGAACTGAATTCTGCCTGGCAACTACCCCCATCAGGAGTGAAACTTGAGTCACAGCTGTGTTCCCAGGCCCATCTGCCTTTTGCTGGCCACACTAAGGATATGCCATCTCTCTGATAATTGAATTAAGGGGAGCCCCACAGAATACAGGAGCTCTGAACAAAGCCCTGTCCTGACTCAGGCAAATGTTTTATTGGCGGGAGTCGTAAATGGAGCTTCCTCTTGGCAGAAGCTGGGAGGGGCAGGGTCTCTGAGATTGCCAGAAACTGGAAAGACTGGTTTCTGTACCATGTGACATGAAAAGACACACCTCTCTCTATAGCCAGAATATGGTTTTAGAAAAAGATGAATAACTCATAGAGCGGACATGTGAAAATTGTATAAATGACACCATAATTCTTGTGATTTTTCTGCCCACATTTTAAGAGGTTTTTAGAACCGGTGGCATGTTCAGGGGGGTTTTAGCGGAAAAGAGGATATTACTCAAAATGTGTGCATGTGAAAAATCTGACACTTCATCAATTAATGTCCATACTCCTTGCGCACATGTGTGTACATTTGGGGTAATGTCCGGAATTGCAAACCAGTTAAAAAGTGCAGTGTTTGGGAGTGTTCTATGTGGCTGACCCTCTGCTGGATTGCTGTGCAGTAACTCTACTACCTCTACCTTTTGAGAGGAGGAGCTTTGTGATAAAACCATTACCTCCACGCGGAGCGTAGCGGAGTGTTTGGGAGTGTTCTATGTGGCTGACCCTCTGCTGGATTGCTGTGCAGTAACTCTACTACCTCTACCTTTTGAGAGGAGGAGCTTTGTGATAAAACCATTACCTCCACGCGGAGCGTAGCGGAGTGTTTGGGAGTGTTCGGGAGAGTTCGGTGAGAGGCCGGTGTACTCCCGAACTCTTGCAGTAATGGACCCGAAACACACACCCGGGATTAACCTCCGGACCCCCGTTTCCAGAGCACGGCTACGGAGACTTCATTCCGCCCCCGCTCAATCAGACCGCTATATACTCAGTCACGAAACATCATCTGCAGCGACAGATCAGCGCAACGATGTGAGAGATTCCGGAGACTCCATCAATCAAACGGTATGTGAATATGTTGAAGGAGGGGATGGAGCAGCGCCCATTTTAGAGGTTTTGATTAACACTAACATTCAAAATGTGCACGAATGTGTTAGCGATCCGACTTCACTACGGAAAGTTGGCTCCTCGAAGGGGTATGACGACATTCAGCTTAGATCTTGCAGAGGATGTCTTTTGTCCGTTCTGCACTCCACTGAAGCGACTAATAAGGTACCCCTAACTTCCCCCCCCTGTTTCATTGTACCCTCGTCCGTGTCCCCTGTAAGGGCTGTTGCTTGCGAGCCGGCTGGCTCTACGCTTGCTCCGCCTACCGCTACGGCTCTAGTACTACCGCTAGGGTTGGCTAGCTGTCGCGCGCAGTCCGGGGGAGGACGCGGTGATCCCGACGAGTGCCGTTGTGCGTGTGTATCAGAAGAGCCACGAGCCAGCAAGACAATGTCGTCTTTCGGGAAAGTTGAGGGCGCGGGTGCGGACAGCCTAACGCAACACCCTGGTGAGGCTATGAATTCTTCGAACGATAAGCTAGATGATACCCATCATGAGCATTTATGGCATGTAAATACCGCAATCACTGCGCAAACAACTTTGTACACACATCTCCCCCCATCTGTCATCCTCGACCGGGCGATCGCCAGTAACGACATTAATGACCTTTATAAGCTGCTGTCTAAGCCACTCACAGCTCCCCCTCCTTCACTCAGAGTGCTAGCCTGGAGAGTCATCCAGAAAGGCAACGAAGAAAAGAAAATAATTAATCTAGAGATAAGCAAAAAGGCTCACCAATCTCTGCGAGACAATAGCCCAAGTCAAGCGAACCCGAGTCAAGCTAGTGGTATCTCTGTGCCTTGCTCCGAAAATGATGGCTTAACGAGCTTATCGAGGATCCCGCGAACTGAAAACCCCACACACAATAGCTGGAATCCTGAGCGCGATCTTCTTATAGGGGAACCTGATCATCTGTCTAAGGAGTCTATGCTTACAGAGCAAAACCCCCAAGGCGAAAACCGGCAAGAAAGGCGAAATTCGCTATTCCTGGCTGACAAGTTACTCAAAGACCTTAAAACTCTAAATGCAAAAATGACTCCGTCACCTTCCATGAGGATTGAAAAACAAATAAATGGTCTCACTGAAAAAACAAAAAACGCCGTATGTCAAAAAGACAGTGGCATTGTAAGTTGTGATAACCAAGAAGAGATAAGAGCAGTCCCTCGAAGCTTGCAACAAAACATTTATCGGCCCAACAAAAGGCGAAGAGTAACGTCAAGCGTAGCACCTATTGCGTGCTCACAGAAGCGATTAAAAGCAGGCGATTACCCACAAAGGAAACAATGCTCCACACAAAGTAGAGTCAATCAGCATAAAACACAAGGAAACCTGAAACCGATCTTAACACCATCTGACTCAAGTGACTCAAGTGATGATTCCTTCTCCGACTCAGAGTACGAAAGCCCAATAAAAGGCCCGTATAAACGGAGATTCCCAACCCATAACAAAAACAGACTAAAGAGCCCAAAAGCAAGAAGTGACCTACAAACAGAATGTTTTGATCTAGTTGAACAAGTGATAAATCAGCTGAGACCTAACATCATCTCTGCACTAACAATCACAGTTGCTCCACTAATAAAACTCTATGAGCATCTGAGTGAAAGTCTGAAAGATCAAATTTCGCTCCTGGGATCAGTAAACGCAAAATTAATAAATATGGATTCGGAGCAGAAATTAATGAAAAATCAAATAGTAAATAACACCAATAACAACGAAGCCTTTGTTGAGCAAATAAAGGAGCAACTAAAAAATAGTGCTGATGATAAACGCCTCTTAGCGGAACTAGCAAGAGAAGCAATACTGATTTTAAAAAATCAACAAATGACAAACGAAGAAAATTGTGAGCTACGAGTTGTGGATGGAGTTACTCTGTGTAATGCAAAAACAAGAAAGACCTCCCAGCGCTACCAAAACCATAAAACACAAACGAATCCAAGAGTGGAAACAACTCATGAAACTGATTTAATTCTAGCAACAACAGTAAACACTGAGCCACCACGTGTCGAAGCTGCAAACAGCTTGGACAACATGCGTGAAAACTCTATTGTGATGATACCAGAATTGAATGTTATTGACCTTGAAGCGATCGAGGAGCCGATGGACACGATTGTGTCTGATGTAGTCGCAAGTCTCGAGCTTCAAATGGGAACGACAGCACCCGATGACAACAGCCCTCAGCAACTAATACCAAAACACACTGAGAAAAAGGAAACATTTGCCATTTTCGATAAAACTAGAAGAGAAAGTTCACTCAAAGAATGCGCAATCAAAACAACTACTGTAAAACAGATTAAGAAATCAAAAAACATGCCAAATAAAAGGAAAGCAAACAACAAAAACGTGAACAATTTTCTAAGAAATATTAAATCCTTGAATGTGACAATTCAAACTGATTCAAATAAACTACCATCAATGGATAAGATCCCTGAGCAGAGAATTCCACTAACTCAAGTAAGAGGAGCAGAAAAGAACGAAGAAAAACAAGTCTTGGCAATCGAATGTGACGATGATGGGGACAAACGAATGATAGAAGAACTAGCCAATTTATCAACTTATGAATCAATTGATGATGACCTGACACTTAATCAAGAAAGCGCAAGTGATGAGAATCTGTTGACAGGGTCGCCTATTAGTAATGAAGATCAAAGCAACCTTCATGAAAAAATAAAATCATCAAGAATATGTATAATCGAAGAGTCTCCAGAAAAGAGGGAAAAATGTGAAACCCAATCTCAGACTTCCGATGACATAACACATATAACAAAAAGGCATATGACCTTAGACGAAAGATGGGCCATAGGAAACTTACATCTCAATGAGAAATCGGCCGATGTCAAGAACAAACAACAAACTTTAAAAACATCTACACGAGAACCATGCCCCGAAAAAGAAGTGAACATCAAATCGATACAATTAACGAAGGAACGGGATCAAACCCGTCATGAAGAGGCACAAGACTCCTGGAGACAAGACAAAAGAGTATCGTTCAAGAAACAAGAACCGCTGACGAAAAAAAAGCAGAACATAATGTCTAATTTTTGCATACTCTTAGAGAGAAAGCTCTTATCGAATGATGGCCTGATCCTGAACAGATATAACGTGCTTCAACTCTTGAACCACCTTCCTCGACTTCGTGCCGTAACAACTAACGACATTAAAACTGTCGAATTTATTCACGAAGACATTACTGACCGTGTGCTATTGCACATTCATTCTCGTGCAATTAGAGATATAATTGTTGAACACTCATTGGACCTTGATGACCTTGGCTTTGCGATATCAGAGCCGTTGAAGGAGCAATCTTATTCCGACGATAAAATCCTTAAACCAGAAACCAATAAAAAATCTGTAGAACAGAAGGACCAAAGATTTACCAAATCTCCTCAAACCTTGGAAAAATACCTAAATGCAAGAAAATTTGATGAAAAATCAGATGTGTCCAGAGAGGACGGGGTCCCTAGTCAAATCAAAAAACAAATAAAAATCACATTTGATTGTCATAAGAATGAAAATTACTTAAAAAGTTTGAGTGTCAACAATCCTGAGCATAAGGTAGATGAAACCTGCTGGAATTGGGTAGCCAAGTCCTTAAATTCCAAAGAGTACCAATAACGCCAGCAAGAAATTATATCTTCATTTTTACAGGTTGGCGTATGGAATACAAGAGGCTTCACGCACCTGTTTAACAATAGTTTAGGGTGCCTTAAACCACTACATATCATCTGCCTGCAAGAAACATGGCTCCTGAATGAACCAGTTGTGGGAGGTTACGAAATTGCCTGGAATCCAGCAATCAGACAGTCACAAGGAAGACCAATGGCAGGGCTCTTAACACTTGTAAAACAGAACCTAGGTCTCCGAATATTGACGAGCCTAAATGTGACCCCTTATATTCAATATGTGAACGTTACCACAAATTGGAATCTCACGACTAAGGCATCATTGCATATAATAAACCTTTATTGGCAACATGAAGCCTCTGATGAATGGGAGTATCTTGATGCAATAGGGGAACTGTTAGATTCTATTTTATCAAAGGAAGACAATGCTAGAATCATACTGTGCGGTGATCTTAACATGGAACTTCTCAAAATACCGAAATCACTAAGTCAAACAGCAATACCATGGATGCGACCTAAACAAAAAAAAGCCAGTTTAATCCAAGCATGGGAAGAAGAGATGGAAGTAAGAAGCATGATAATGCTAAATGGCTGCACGAAAGACGACATACCTCCTATGGCGACATGGAGAAATGCCAATTCGGAATCAATCCTCGATTACTTCCATGTCTCAGAAAATCTAATCGCTGATACCGAATCACTAAAAGTGATTAATATGCAAAACAGTGATCATGCCCTGGTAAGACTTACACTCCGATGCACTAAAAATAATGCACAAGAAACATGGCGTCAAGATGTTACCAGTACTCCAGGCAGAAATCGACTAAAAATAAAAGAATATCAGATCACCTCTATGACAAGAACATTAACAAAGGATCCCACAACAACCTTGGATCAAATTGAATATCTAACCTTACTTCAGGACTTTAGTGAAACCCCTGGTAACGGGAGATTAAATAATTTTAAGAGGCTACACGTTTACGATCAGGAAATAGTGGCAAAGAAACGTGAATTGAGGCAAAAAATTAGAAGGCTGCAAAAACACTGAGATGTGAAATATCTCCACGATATAAAAGACTTGCATAAAATTTATAAAACTTGTCTACGAACACATAAGAATACGATGCTACAGAACGATGCCGAAGAAATGCTCCGAATACTGCGTAGCAAAAACGGAAGGATGTTTTGGGATGTGATAAACAACTTGGCCACACCCCAACAAGCTATTCAGATTAATATGGTGAATGAAGCGACATGGTGTGAACACTTTACTAACCTATTCACCAAGAATACGGATAGCCGCTACGTAGAGCCAAAGCAATCGGAAGCATGGGAGATTACAATTGAGAAAGAAGATATTCTCGACAATATTAAACGGCTAAGTTCATCTAGGGCCCCCGGCCCTGATGGCCTCACAAACTACTCTCTGAAACTACATCCTGATGCATGGGCTGAGTTCTGTTTTGTCTTATTCAAAAACATCATCGAAGAAAAAAGAATTCCTACATCGTGGAAAAGAGCAATAATTGTTCCCATCTTCAAGAAGGGATCGCGAACAGATCCGAAAAATTACAGACCGATAGCCCTCATGGACGTTGTTGGAAAGATCTTCGCAACCCAAATACTAGTAAAATTGACTCAGTGGATAAAGGCTGTAGGTCTAGCCGACCCTCGCCAAACTGGCTTTTCTAAAGGAGTGGGCTGTGGGTTGAACATCATGATCATCAATTTGCTGAAAATGGAGGCAATCAGAACAAAATCGAAAGTTTATATGGCCTTTGTGGACCTAGCACACGCCTTTGATGGAATTGATCGAGAGCTATTATGGTCCAAACTTAGTAAATGGGGTTGTCCCTGGAGTCTGCTTGCGGCAATTAAACAACTATATACTGACACTACCATTACGGTTAGGCTCGACGCACAAGGATCACTAACCGATCAAATTAAAACATCGCGAGGAGTAAAGCAGGGATGCCCTCTTGGTGCAACATTGTTTAATGCCTTTATCTCGGATATCGGAAATGCGTTCGAAACCACCAGATCCTTTGCACCAAAATTGAATAGAATAAAAATTGATTACATTCTATATGCCGATGACATTGTGCTCATGGACCTTACTCCGATTGGGCTACAGAGAAAACTACGAGCTCTCAAAGAGTATACTGATGCAAATGGTCTTGAGATAAATCCTTCTAAATCTGAGGTACTTATATTGCAAAATCTTGTTGGAGCAACTAACAAAAGTAAATTCAACTGGAAACTGGAGAATCAACCGATAACACTTGTAAAAGAAATCCAATACCTCGGTGTAACCATAAATTCCAGTATACAAGACGCAAACATGATTAAGAAAATTCGGCGGAAATGTAATTCATTAGCAGCACAAGGAGTCGTACTTAACAAAAAGTACGGGAAATTCACCTTGAAACCGGTCATCGCATTTTATAATTTGAAGGTCATCCCGGCCTTGATCTTTGGTGCAGAAGCCATGTTCGGTTGTCCAGCTGAGACGTGGTCCTGGTGTGAGAACTTCTTCTGGGGAAAGGTACTATCATTGCCGAGGGGGACCCCAACAGCTTGTATTCGCTACGAACTTGGATTAACCTCAATCAATGCAAAGATAACGTGGAACATGTTGTCAATCTACAGGAAGGTCTTGGGAGCAGACGATCTACCACAATATAGAATCCTCCGAAGTGATGATGGTTCATCTAAAGCATCTGTGCTCCAAATGTGGAAACAATCTGGCAAGAACATCCTAACCAAGCTACAAACTGACCAAGATACACTTCTACAGAACCCAGTTGCCGTTAAAAAAAAACTGTGGGAGCAAGATTGGTGTGAAAATCAAGACAAAAGAGCAACACACAGATGCATGAAGGAAAATGCAACGGAAGAAAGGGCTTATAACACCTTGCCAAAATACCTTCAACTGTTTCCTTGCCATAAAAGAAGATCCTACTATCTTAAATTTCGGATGAACTTATACAAAACTAAATCAATTCTAAAGATACAAAGCGAAAACAAAGACGCCGTTGAGGACTGCAGATTCTGTAAAAAAAAGAAAGAAACGCGTAAACATTTAGTCCTCTTTTGTGAAGACCTAAGAGGTCTAAGAACGGCCTTCTTAGGCTCGGAAATCCACAAAAGGCCGACCTTAGATGGTGAAGATTGGTGGAATGTGTTCTCAGTAGGCGTAGACTTCAAACTTATAATTCCTTTAACACTATTTCTAGAGAAATTGGAACTGCAAATGATACAGTCCCCAGTGACGTAACACATATAGATATTAGCACAACCAGAAAGAAAACAGCCTATTTACCGCTCATTCTGTGTTACGGTTTTAACGTTTTTATGCTTCTCTTCTGTTTAGTCTTATATTCTTTTTTGGTTGTTCTTCTTTTTTTTCTGCTTTTACGCATTTCTTTTTTTTCCCTTTTTTTTTTTTATTTTACAATTTTTAAATTTAAATGGAAAGTCTGGATTTGAAATATATCTTGGAAAGTTCTTGATTTTTAAAAGTTCGTAATGAACTAAATAAAAATAAAGAAAAAAAAAAAAAAAAGTGCAAAATATTGCCATTTCTGAATGCAAGCTCCCAGGAAGAGCAGAGTTTGAACAGGAGATACCTCCTGTGATATGTGAGGGGTGCATATGATTTTAAAACAATATGTACCTCTGCAAATATGTCTTTTGTTATCAAATATAGAATGTGTGCAATTTGACAGGGGAGTGTCCTCTCTGCAAGCCATAAAATGACATCGCTCTGACTCACAGTTCCTTCCCCAATCAAGTGAGAAATGGAAATTTGACCAATGATAAGTGGAGAGGGGCTGGCTAGTGATGCTGCTCACACACACCCACATTCTAAACACATAAAAGCAGACAGACAGGACAGATAGGGACCTTCAAATCCATTTGCAGCTGGAAGCTCTGCCGGGAAAATCCATACTTTACCTCCCTCAACCTTCAGAGAGCAGACATAGAGACTTCAAATCTATCAAATCTTCAGAATCCAGAGAGAGAGCAGACCCAGATCACTGGAAAGTGCAGAGACCAGAGTCCCGTCTAAAACCTGACCAGATCCATGGCGAGACCCATTTCACTCAAGAATATAGTGTGAGTACCTAGAAAACTGTGCAGAACCAATCTCCTAGTTAAAATAATATAATTCAATCTAGCTTAATCTAAGTAGAACTGTCTCCTAACTGTCACCTGTCATTTGTAAAGCTGTCACTTGTCATTTGCTAGTTGCAAGCTGCACTTGTCTTTTTGAACTTTAAAATTTCAAATCTGAAAAACGACCTTTATTTAATCGCTCATATCTCCGCAACCGTTTGTGCTAGAGACTTGCAGTAACTGATTGCCGCGATTTGCAAATTTCTTCACGTGTAAAAAGCTGCTGCTGCTTGCCTTCCATTTGCCAGAAATTCGTTTAACCTGCTAATCATCCCTGAATCATTGCTAGTGTGAGCCTGGACTAATATTAACTAGATACCACTCACCCTGAACCTCTACAGGGAATTAAAAGCATTTTAGCATATTTTTCACTCCATTGCCAGCACATATAGAAGCATTTTGGGTTGTGTTTTAAACTTCTGTTGTCTAAGCTTGCTGGGGTGAACTGAATCACATTTGATTGCATTTCTGAGAACTGTGTGCTTTTCCTTCCATTTCCTTGCATTGCATAAAAGGGGGGGGTGAATTGCCAGAGAAAAGTGATTACATTGTTTTGTTGAAATCATATTGAGTATTTTCTGTACTGCATTTCATTCAACATTGCATCCATCCGAAATCTATAAAGCATTCTCTACCACATTATTCTTCTGTCCCTATTTACCAGTGTGCTACCTTATCCATTTCATGTCAACTCCTTAGTGATTATAAAGAAGTGTGCTAGTGCCAGATTCTCCGTTGTTAATCTTTATCATATCAGATTAAGTGTGATATTCAATTATTAATTTATTATAAAGTGTGATATATATATCTATATTGTTTAAAGTCTCAAATAAACCTTTTAACTTGCAAAACAGAACTACTTCTTGGCTCAGTGGGGTCAGGGGGATTCCAACAGAGGGGTGTTATATAGGGGTAGTCATCCAGAACGCATGAACTGGACATAAAGATATATCAATAAGGGTTTTCATTCAGTATTATAGACTAGGCGTTGACTTAGCTGTAGTGTTGAATTGAATCCTCTTACAAATCCAAGGCATGAAAACGAACCCAAACACCCTCCAGTAGATGACTTGACGTAGCAGTACCTCACAAACGCCAAGTACTACCACAATGATGCAACAACCAAGGTAGCACAGCAGAACAATGTCACGACAGGATGTGAGACATGTGTGGTACATGACATAGGATGATGCACCATGAATGGATGTGTACTGTCACAGGTCCCCTGTCCAGGCGCGGGAGTCTCATGAAACAACCACCCACACCATGTCCCGGGTGCCTGCAAGGTCAAACTCACACAGGCCCCTGAGATCATGGTGGGGAATGAGGTTCAGGGATATGCAGTCGGGACAGGTGTAGACACACTGGATGACTGGAATGAGTGGCAGTTGAGGGGAGGAGGAATGACACATGAAACTAGGGAATGCACGAAAATGTACAACCTGCATGAACACATACACAATCCTAACAAACTTGGACATCATTGTCATGGCCTTCTGTAGTCCAGGCTCAGGAGTGGTACGAACCAACCACCCCCTCTAGGGTTTTGGCGCCTGCAAGTTCGGGGCTTACACAGGCATCCGCAAACCCAGTGGGGAAAGAGGGTCAGGGAACGTTGCTTGGATAGGCAGGGGAAGCAGGAACACCGGGTAGAGGGTACAGGTTTCATAATTGCATAGGATCACGGGTGATTAGTGAAAAAAACATACCAAATAGGACCACACATACATCCGTGCATCAGTACACTCCCCAGCAAGCCTATGCAGGGCAGTTTGTAAGGAAAACAACAAGATACTTAGCTCTGGTTTTGAGTGCTGGCCTCCTGCCTGCGCACTCTCAGGGCCGGTTACAGGAGCACTGCAATGCTGCAAAGAGAGCCACAGTCAACAACCTGTACGTGCCAATTACACGAAAACACAACACAAAAAATGCCCCATAGCAACAAACTACTCTACAAACAGACAATCCGTGCTCGATGCTTCGTACCCATATATAACATCACCCCTGTGACAGGTCATACACAGTCAATGCAGTAAGTCAGGCGCTGGTGGGTGCGTGGCAAATGGAACACCAATGTGTCACAATTCACACAACATGCAATGTTCCCTGGGTAAGCAGACAGACCCATATGGCAAGCCATGACTACAGAGCAAGTTGCGTACCACCATGACCAAAACAAAGTTGGCAGTGCATTTATCATGAAGTACGTGGAATAGACATGCACTGCACCCAAGTATGTCCCTTGCTGTATGTCCCTGTGAGCTGCCCCTTTCCATGTCTCGGAAGGCTACATGGTTGATACAAGTGCCTAAATGAACCTTGGTGTACCGCAGGGTATGTGCCACCGCCCCTGCATGTGTCCCAGACAACCCTACTATCAACAGCCATCAGTCCACAAACACATCTGAGCTGCATTGTGTGCTTCAACACCAATATTCATCTAAGCTCACCCTCAGTGCTGTGACTAAGCCTGCATGTGCAACTCGCCTGGTGCAAGCTTTGCTGTGTCGTGGCCCCCCTGTGATGCTCACCTTGCCTGGAGTTCCTTGGAACATGTCAGCAGTTCTAGGATGTGGGTCTGTAATCACTGTGGCTCTGCTCGTGCACACATGTGCATGTGGGCACCAACAAACGGGTCAGGAATTCCGTCGTCCAATGGGCCATGTCTGCTGGCAAAGGTGCTCTGGTGCCTCATCCCCCTGCAGAAAGTGCATGAAACAAATGATTAATGCATCAAAGTGATCTGTGTGTGTCTCATCAGGCATCTCATTACTTGACCATGTTAGAGAGTCACATCACAAATCACACCATCAGTCCGTCTTTGACTTCCAAAGTGTGGAACACTATCTACAGCATGAATTGCAACAGGCACGTGTACAGGAAAGATATGAGACATAATACACAATGCATAGCAATCAATGTCCACATTAATCATGACACACCCCATCTAGCTAAAGCTGAACAGTGGACAATTACACCTAAATCATCCCCACTAGGGGTGTCAACACAAGTCACAAAGCACCAGACATGCCACAGATATGACAGTCCAAAGCCCTTGTGTAAAAATCTGTAACACCGAACCATCCTTGCGAGCCCATGGATAAGGGAGGCAGGAGTGGCATATGTGAGTCAAGGAACCCAAGCAGCAAACACATACACAAGACAACCATGAAGGGCCCAGCTGGAACAGACAGTGGATGCCTTCAAAAACCACAAGGCACCGCACTGTCACATGAAAGCACAATAGACTACACATTTTAAACTAACTCAACTATTAACTAATTACACTAACTATGGAAAACCTACATTACCTATTTAAACTAACTACCAAACAGAAACTTAACTAACTAAACTAAAAGAAAAATCAAAAATGGCCACATACGACCCGGGGGGGAGGGGAGGCACCCAGGAGGGGGGAGGTACAGGGTGCTGCTCAACATCCACATGCGATGATGCTGAGCCAAAAAAAAATACCTCCATGGGCTCAACGCCTGCACAGCACGACCTATGTGGGAGATAGATGGTCGTCCGAGTCTGGCTCATCCTGGAAAGGAGGACGTGGCACAGTAGCCTGGCCACGCCTAGCCGCAGCTTGCCCCTCGTCGGCAGCAAGTCTGCCGGACAGGTGAGCCTGGTTCTGTGTGGCGATGTTACATAGGTCTGCATGCAGAACCTCACGTGATACACGTGCTTCCTCTTGCAAGGTAGCACGTGTAACACGGAGTTCCTCCTGCAAGGCCTGGCTGGACAACCGCTGCACCTCCCGGCAAGCCTGTAGCTCAGCCGAGATGGTGCGCTCAAGCTGTGCAAACCTCTCCTCTGCCTGCTGCCTCTGGGACATCATAAGGACACCCAGAGTGAATCTGAGGGAGGCATACTCCTCCCTCAGGGCATCCATGTGCGCCTCTGCGTGAGCAGCAATTGCTTGACGCAGAGACGACATTTCAGCCTGGCGTGCCCTGTCTGAGGCCGCCATGCCCAGCCTGAGCGAGCGGGCCGTGGACCGTGCCGCCTGCTGCTGGAGAAGCACCTGCCTAGCAGGGGGGAGCACAGATCGGGCCACACGCTCCATGCTGTCAGTGATGTTCTCCATTGCTGCCCCCTGCCGTTCGGAATTGGCAGTCATGTCTTGCTCCCACTCAGTATACAGCGGTTGCGCGCGGCGACCGCGTTGCCGGGCTTGACCCCTGCCATCAGTGACTGGTGTGGAGGGTGACCCTGCGTCCCGATCCACCACGGGCGGAGGAACCAAGACTGTCTGATCCCTCAGTGCAGGTGTCGCAGACAGAGGAGTGTCCACATCAGAATCACTCACCCCTGACACATGGACTTGATGGTCATCCAACTCAACATGGACGTCAGAGTCGTCATCAATGCTGGACTCATAGGCAGCCAGAGACAGGATGGACTGCAGCACTTGGGGGGTTTCGTGGCCTACCACCCCACGACCCCCACTAGTGCCGGGTTGATGTGGTCTTACCAACCCTGTGTCTGGCGTGACAACACCATCCTCTGCATCCATTGCGTCATCACCTGAAAAATAGAGAGGAAAAGGTCACTACACATGTCAGAAGCACACAACACACACACACACCGACAGCAAAGGCATCCGGCAGACATGTGACACACAACATATGACCTGGCATGCATGCTGGGTCTACTTAGAATAGCCACTGTGATCAGACCTGTTGAAAGGTGGCAGTTTGCATGGAAGTGGGTCTGTGCAGTGCTGAAAATGTGTACGCCACTCACTACCTACATGTACAAGCACTCCATGGTGTGTGCCAGGAAATGTGAAGGCAGTGCAATGTCAAATTCAGACATCACGTGCATTGTGTATTCAATGTGTAACATGTCTAGCAGCCAAGCACCCCTCCACCCCAGTACCAAAGCAGGGATGCCTAGCATGGTATGAAAAGGCTGCCCATACACCTGTGTATTGACAAGCAGTGTTGACTGGCATCAACAGCTTAATGTGAATCAAATTACAACACTGCTAATGATGCTGGGACAGTGGGCAGGACACATGATGGAAGATCCGGAGGCCAGCCACGTGTGAAGAAGACACGACAAGAGTTGGACAGAGTCATTGGCCATTGAACAGGCTGAGGCCTGTGAGCCACACAGATTGTCATTGCCTAAACATGTGTGCAACGCAGGACTGAGCCACAGTTGACATGGGGAGGCCGATAATATGGCAGGCAATGTATGTAACCAAGGACTCATATTACAGTGATCATCCAGTCAAGGACACATAGGGGCATGCGTGCAATGCACATGGAGCATGAATGGGCACTCATGTCCCTGCGGGACATCTGACCCATGCACAGTACAAGTGGGATACCCTGCATCGAGTACTAAGGCTGTACCACATGGCATATGTCTGGCAGTTTCTAAGCTGGAAGTTAGCATCTACACAGGACACATGAACAAGAAACTACACATTGGCAAGAATGTAGCAGACCAGTGCAAAGGTGGAACTGGGGTGCAGAGTGGCGGAGGAGGGGCAAGGGAGCATGCCCACATGGAGTCCCGCATGCAGGCAGAGGAGACATGCATGACGGTAGCATTGCATTACTTACACATCAGAACCATGTACACGTCACATGTAGCAGCAATCATGCACAACACATCCCACAAGTGAAACACACACGTCCTCAACAACTACGCTTCAACACTCACTGGACTGGGCATCAAAGTCCAGCATCTCTCCCACACCTTCGACCAATTCTGGTGGTATGAACTCCGCAACAAGAGCCTCATGCGGAGTGAGTTCTTCCTCCTCTGGTGCAGGCCCACCGCCAGTCACCAGAGTCAAGTTGTAATTTGAGGCACGCTTAGCCTTAGTGCTGCGCTTGATGTCATTCCAGCGCTTTTTGCACTCCTGCGCCGTGCGCACCTCATGGCCGAATGAACTGACATGTTCCGCAACATGCTTCCAGTGGGTGTCACGTTGGGCAGCCGTAGTCTGACTATTGGCACCCACTAGCATGTCACGGCTGTGTCCCCGCACGTAGTCCACGAGGAAGTCCAGTTCCTGCTTACAGAAAGGCTTCTTCCTCGACGTGCAGGAGGTCGTGGCTGTGTGTGGGGTCCCAGCCTGTGCTGCAGGTGCAACCTTCCTCCTCTTGGACTGTGGCGCAGACCCTGGCTGGCTAATGCCGCCCTGACCAGTATGGCCAGTGGGTTCGGTGGATTGAGCCGAGGGAGTGGCAGGTGGAGGGATGACCAAAGGCCTGACTTGTGTCAGTGGCAGCTGGGTGCCCACTAATGGACCCTGCGCAGCAACATCAGCTGTGGCAGGGTCATTGACCGCAACGGTCCTGGTTGGCAGACTCACAACCGGGGTGCTGTTGGGTGCATCTGCCCCTGCACTTGCCAACACCCGGCTGTTCGGGGCAGCAGATGACATGACTGCCCCAGGGACACGTGTCTTGGTCTGAGCAGCCCGGCGTGCCCCTATGGTTTCCCCCCTGGCCTGTTGGAGATCTACCAAGGGCTCTTCAAGTGCCAACGCAGCCTGCGCTGGCAGACCCTGAGCCTGGGTGGCGGTGTCCACAGCTGCACCTGCAGCTACCACTACCCTTGGGCCCGTGGCAGTCGATGGAACGGACTGCTGGGTCATACGGGTGCCAGTGCCAGATGCAGGAGCTGCATCCCCCGGAACCACAGGGGGTGGTGGCATGGCTGCACCGACACATGGCACAACATTGTGCTCAAGTGGCGCACCCCTGCCTCTTCCCCCTCTGTGGCTGCCCTGGACACCCTGGAGTCCCCCTACTCCCTGTCGCCACGTCCCCGACCACGCCCGCCACGAGGAGTACGCCCAGCTGAGGCGCCCCTCACCTTTGGTGGCCTCCCAACCATGGCACAGATGTAATAGTGCTGGCACAGATGGAGTGGTGCCAATGGGAGGTGTACACCACAATTGTCCTGGGCAAATGGGGTGAAGGGGGTGGGAAGCAAGATGTTAACAGCCCCCCTGCACCTGCAAGGCTGTATGTGACCCCGGTGATGTGGTGACGGGTCACGCAACGCTCAGGCACCCCAAAAGTGCAGTAAAACCGTGCACGCAACCCTGCAGCCTACGTGCGTGGATTTGACCTCCCGCAGTACGCGGTGTCACCCAGTAACACGAATAACGCGTACGCGTGGGACACGCAGGCTACGATGACATTGAAAATGGGTGCAATACACAGGGGCACCCGCAGTGGGAAAAGGAGCGTTTGCGACTCACCGTCTGACTAGCGCGATGCAGAAAAACACGCGTAGCCAATACCCCCGCCAAAAGAAGAGATACGTCCTTGAGAGCTGTGAAGTAGATGGCGCGCGAAACAACTGGAAGCAGCAACACACGTCGGTCTCCACGGAAGGCACGTACAGCGAACTGCTGGGCCCGCTCACCTTTAACCCGTGCTGAGGGAAACGCACGCGCGCGTCACGTCACATGCGGACGTGCAGTTTTTCATGCGCGATTACGCGCATTACACGCGGACGTGCAGTTTTTCACGCGCGATTACGCGCATTACACGCGGACGTCCAGTTTTCCACACGCGATTAGCCTGGGTACGTGTTTTTCCGGGTGTGCGGGTAGTTCCACACGCGATTAGCCTGGGTACGTGTGTTCCGGGGTGGCGTGAACTTTCACACGCGATTGATTGAAATCCACGTGTGTTCTGTCATCACGTGCAATGAGGGATGCACCCTCGCACGACACGTCACAGACGCGCTCACGCGCTGAGGGCCTTTGGTCCAATGAAAATGCGTATGCGTGCAGACGCGCTTACGCGCTACGGGCCTTTCCTCGAATTACACGCTGACGTGCAGATTTTTCACGTGCCAAATCACTCCGTATCAAGCTGGCCACGCGAATACACACGGAAGACCACGCTCCTGCCCAGAAGGCCGAATCACTGCCCCCCAGTGGCCCGAGCAGCCTCCCACGTGCCATCTGCTGCTGCCTGCCTGCCTGCCTGCCTGCTGCCACCGTGCCCTGCCATTTGGTGCCTGCACATCAGCCATCTGCAGGGGTCCAGTTGCTGTGTCGACCCCTGCTGGAACAGTAGACTCCCGACTGGGATACCATCGCTCCACAGCCCAGCCCCAGGACCCTGTTGCCCACCCACGCCTGCCTCGGGGGTCGCCATGTCGGGGCAAGCACCATCTGAGACCAGTGGCGACCCCCAGCCAGAGAGGCAGAGGGCCACCAGCTTCAGTGAGAAGGAAGTTGGTGTCCTGGTGGAGCATGTCCTGGGGCATTATGATGCCCTCTTCGGAAGACCACGCGCCAACAAGGAAGGACGGGAGAGGATCTGGGACGATGTAGTGGTTGCCATCAACGCGGAGGGGGTGGCAACCCGCGACATCAAGCACATCAAGAAGCGCTGGGAGGACTTGAGGTCCAGGACCCTCAATAAGGCCCGGCGCCTCGCGGAGGGCGGCCGGGCCCGCCTGAGTGACATCCAGATGAGGGTCCTGGAACGCGTAGACCCAGCGCTCCACGCCCAGATCCTTCGGAGGCAGACCCATCTGGAGTTGGCCGGTAAGTGGCCAAGCATTACTGTGTGAGACAGGGCATGTTGCAGTGTGCTGGTTGTCTGAAACCTGCCTGTATGTGTGACATAGGCCATGTACGTATGTGTGTGTGCAGGGACATCATGGTCAGGCATGTGAGTACAGTGATGTGTGAACCACATGGTTGGTGCATGTGTTCTATTGCAACATGGGGGGCTCTGTGCGGAATGGACACATGGAAGCATGGCAGTCTCTGTTCCTGGACATGGGTGGGGGTGAGGGATGGGTGCTGGTCCCATGTACACGTATGGTGCCCATGTGTGTGTGTCTGAACTGCGTGTCTGTGACTTGTAACTGCCATGGATGCATGACACATGTCTGTGACAATGTTCAGATTCACTGATGCAGCCTAGTCATCCTTGTATCCACTGCGTCTGTGGTGTACGAGGCCAGATGGATGGAACTACGGTGAGGTGTGTGCATGTGATGGCAAGACCCATGATGCATGTGAGTTTAAAACCAACATTGTATGAATCATGAGTCCCTTGGTCATGTATGCCAATGTCCATGGCATGCGCCATGCCTGTTACTGTATGTGTTTTGCCTGCACTGACCCATGTGTTGTGGCGGGACATGATGGAAGTGATGTATGACAGTGCCACTCATCTGCTGTTGCTTCCTGTCTAGGGGACCATTGTACAGTACCCTGATGCTTGTGTTCTATGTCTCCCTCTACACAGTGGCAAGTGAAGAAGAGGGCGGAGAAGGCGCTGTGGAGCAGAGCGGCGGGGATGCCACCACGGCTGCAGCGGAAGGGGTGGGTGAGCCCCCACAGGGGCTTGCACCGGCGGAAGACGGCGTGGAGACATCCAGGTTGGTGGTTTCCACAGAGGGGGAGGAGGCCGCTACTGAGCCACACATGGGGCCTGGTGGGGGCATCCCCGCTGGTGCAAGTGGTGCAGTCCAGGGCCAGGGGCAGGAGGCAGCACAGGTCGCCGTGGAGGTGCCTGTGCATGTCACTGTCCCTGACACTGTGACTGCACCACCATGCACCAGCAGGGATGCCCCATCCCAGGCCCGTCCGCAGGTAGGGGAGATGTCCATGTCATCTGACACTCCTCTACCTGCGGACGAGGGGACCCCTGGCCGTGTGGAGAGGGTCCTGATTGGTGTCGCGTTGCGCACGGCTGGCATTCGTGATGAGGTGCATGCTTCCCGGGAGGAGCATGCACATCATCACGAAGAGCACCGTGCGTACGTGAACCATTTGGGAGCCGCCATGGTCGGGGGTTTCCTACATGTGTGTGGCCTTCTGGCGACCCTCTCCTCCTCTGTGGAGGCTATGCGCCAGTCGTGCTCCATGCCGTCTTCCGGCCCAGATGCCACCAGGGCCCCCTGTGGACCTGCCCCGACCAACGCAGCCAGCTCGGTGGGGACCCCATCCCTGCCACAGTCGGGAGTCGAAGGTCCAGCAGGGGTGGACACACCAGCAACTGTCCCCCTGCAGATGGAGGATGTGCCGGCATCATCTGGCAGGGCACGTGCACGACGGCATCGGTGGATTCCATCAGCCTGGATGCCGTTGTGCTGGCAGAGGCAGTGGCGTCGGAGGCAGCAGCAGGCTCGACGTGGGAGGCATCATGGCTCGGGGCCATCAAGATCAGAGGGGCAGGCATCGGCCGGAGGGCAGGAGAACCCTGGGATGGCAGTGTCTTCCGTGTGGGAACAGTTGGTCCAGCGGATAGGTGCGGAGCGGCAGCGGGCGGAAGAGGAGCGGCTCACCATGGTCAGGGCGGAGTTCTCCATGCGTCGGGCGTTGAGGCGGGCTGAGTGCCTCGAGGAAGCTCGCAGGGAGTTTGAGGTGGACACGGGGTTGTCCCTGCGAGACCTCGGGGCCAGGACAGAGTCCCGCCTCCGGGACATCGACATGGAGTTCGAGGATGCCCTGGCCGGCAACATCACAGAGTGAGCCGCAGGACTTGCCCGCTGCCATTGTATATAGTTCTTTAGTTAGTTAGTGTTAGGTTTCCTTTATTTTTTAAGTTATTTTTGGACCGCTCGGACAATGGCCACTTTTCTGTATATATTTTTATTATTAGTTAGTAGTAGTAGGTTTAATTTATGGTGTTGGGCTCATGGACCCTGGGATATTCTTGTACATAGTTTGATGTTTGGAAAACATTTGTTGGATTTATATTTGTGTTCACCATGAGGCAATGGTTTTTCCTTATTTTTCCCCCCATTATTTTGCTTTGGACTACATTAGTTTTTGGATTCCTTTGTTTTTTGATTTTTTCTATTTGTTCTCGGACATGGACCATTTGTTTTGTCATCCCCATTGTTGTGTGTTTTATTTCTTTACTTCATTTTCATCTTTAATACATATATTTATTACTTACATTTGTGGTATTTTCTCATTGGTTTCATGCATGTCATGATATGGGTTTTGACATTCACTTGCACCCATTGTGTATGTGTGTGTGAGGGACATGTGTTCATTTACATACTTGCCATTGGGGTTGTATCATGTAATTGCATCTACTATGTGGGTGGATGCAATCCTTGCCTGGGTGTTTGTGCTGGGTATGCTGCCCATTACTGCCATGATTGCGTTTCGTCAGGACCTGGGGGCAGGGGGACATGGTTGGGGGCCTGCTGGCAGGTGCCCCACAGTGCTGGGGGGTGGGGGTGCAGGGGGACATGAGTGGGGGCCTGCTGGGGGGTGCCCCACAGTGCTGGGGGGCGGGGGTGCAAGGGGACATGAGTGGGACATGGTTGGGGGCCTGCTGGCAGGTGCCCCACAGTGCTGGGGGGTGGGGGTGCAAGGGGACATGAGTGGGGGCCTGCTGGGGGGTGGGGGTGCAAGGGGACATGAGTGGGGGCCTGCTGGCAGGTGCCCCACAGTGCTGGGGGGTGGGGGTGCAAGGTGACATGAGTGGGACATGGTTGGGGGCCTGCTGGCAGGTGCCCCACAGTGCTGGGGGGTGGGGGTGCAGGGGGACATGAGTGGGGGCCTGCTGGGGGTGGGGGTGCAAGGGGACATGGTTGGGGGCCTGCTGGCAGGTGCCCCACAGTGCTGGGGGGTGGGGGTGCAAGGGGACATGAGTGGGACATGGTTGGGGGCCTGCTGGCAGGTGCCCCACAGTGCTGGGGGGTGGGGGTGCAAGGGGGACATGAGTGGGGGCCTGCTGGGGGGTGGGGGTGCAAGGGGACATGGTTGGGGGCCTGCTGGCAGGTGCCCGACAGTGCTGGGGGGTGGGGGTGCAGGGGGACATGAGTGGGGGCCTGCTGGGGGGTGGGGGTGCAAGGGGACATGGTTGGGGGCCTGGTGGCAGGTGCCCCACAGTGCTGGGGGGTGGGGGTGCAAGGGGACATGAGTGGGACATGGTTGGGGGCCTGCTGGCAGGTGCCCCACAGTGCTGGGGGGTGAGGGTGCAAGGGGACATGAGTGGGGGCCTGCTGGGGGGTGGGGGTGCAAGGGGACATGAGTGGGGGCCTGCTGGCAGGTGCCCCACAGTCCTGGGGGGGTGGGGGTGCAAGGGGACATGAGTGGGACATGGTTGGGGGCCTGCTGGCAGGTGCCCCACAGTGCTGGGGGGTGGGGGTGCAAGGGGACATGAGTGGGGGCCTGCTGGGGGGTGGGGGTGCAAGGGGACATGAGTGGGGGCCTGCTGGCAGGTGCCCCACAGTGCTGGGGGGTGGGGGTGCAAGGGGACATGAGTGGGACATGGTTGGGGGCCTGCTGGCAGGTGCCCCACAGTGCTGGGGGGTGGGGGTGCAGGGGGACATGAGTGGGGGCCTGCTGGGGGTGGGGGTGCAAGGGGACATGGTTGGGGGCCTGCTGGCAGGTGCCCCACAGTGCTGGGGGGTGGGGGTGCAAGGGGACATCAGTGGGGGCCTGCTGGGGGTGGGGGTGCAAGGGGACATGGTTGGGGGCCTGGTGGCAGGTGCCCCACAGTGCTGGGGGGTGGGGGTGCAAGGGGACATGAGTGGGACATGGTTGGGGGCCTGCTGGCAGGTGCCCCACAGTGCTGGGGGGTGGGGGTGCAAGGGGACATGAGTGGGGGCCTGCTGGGGGGTGGGGGTGCAAGGGGACATGAGTGGGGGCCTGCTGGCAGGTGCCCCACAGTGCTGGGGGGTGGGGGTGCAAGGGGACATGAGTGGGACATGGTTGGGGGCCTGCTGGCAGGTGCCCCACAGTGCTGGGGGGTGGGGGTGCAAGGGGACATGAGTGGGGGCCTGCTGGGGGGTGGGGGTGCAAGGGGACATGAGTGGGGGCCTGCTGGCAGGTGCCCCACAGTGCTGGGGGGTGGGGGTGCAAGGGGACATGAGTGGGACATGGTTGGGGGCCTGCTGGCAGGTGCCCCACAGTGCTGGGGGGTGGGGGTGCAGGGGGACATGAGTGGGGGCCTGCTGGGGGTGGGGGTGCAAGGGGACATGGTTGGGGCCCTGCTGGCAGGTGCCCCACAGTGCTGGGGGGTGGGGGTGCAAGGGGACATGAGTGGGACATGGTTGGGGGCCTGCTGGCAGGTGCCCCACAGTGCTAGGGGGTGGGGGTGCAAGGGGGACATGAGTGGGGGCCTGCTGGGGGGTGGGGGTGCAAGGGGACATGGTTGGGGGCCTGCTGGCAGGTGCCCAACAGTGCTGGGGGGTGGGGGTGCAGGGGGACATGAGTGGGGGCCTGCTGGGGGGTGGGGGTGCAAGGGGACATGGTTGGGGGCCTGGTGGCAGGTGCCCCACAGTGCTGGGGGGTGGGGGTCCAAGGGGACATGAGTGGGACATGGTTGGGGGCCTGCTGGCAGGTGCCCCACAGTGCTGGGGGGTGGGGGTGCAAGGGGACATGAGTGGGGGCCTGCTGGGGGGTGGGGGTGCAAGGGGACATGAGTGGGACATGGGTGGGGGCCTTGTGGAGGCTGCCCCTGGTGACTGGAGGGGTGGGGGTGGTGGGAGACATGGGTGGGGGCCTGGTGGAGGCTGCCCCTGGTGACTGGAGGGGTGGGGGTGGTGGGAGACATGGTTGGGGGCCTGCTGGGGGGTGGGGGTGCAAGGGGACATGGTTGGGGTCCTGCTGGCAGGTGCCCCACAGTGCTGGGGGGTGGGGGTGCAAGGGAACATGAGTGGGACATGGTTGGGGGCCTGCTGGCAGGTGCCCCACAGTGCTGGGGGGTGGGGGTGCAGGGGGACATGAGTGGGGGCCTGCTGGGGGGTGGGGGTGCAAGGGGACATGGTTCGGGGCCTGGTGGCAGGTGCCCCACAGTGCTGGGGGGTGGGGGTGCAAGGGGACATGAGTGGGGGCCTGCTGGGGGTGGGGGTGCAAGGGGACATGAGTGGGACATGGTTGGGGGCCTGCTGGCAGGTGCCCCACAGTGCTGGGGGGTGGGGGTGCAAGGGGACATGAGTGGGGGCCTGCTGGGGGGTGGGGGTGCAAGGGGACATGAGTGGGACATGGTTGGGGGCCTGCTGGCAGGTGCCCCACAGTGCTGGGGGGTGGGGGTGCAAGGGGACATGAGTGGGACATGGTTGGGGGCCTGCTGGCAGGTGCCCCACAGTGCTGGGGGGTGGGGGTGCAAGGGGACATGAGTGGGGGCCTGCTGGGGGTGGGGGTGCAAGGGGACATGAGTGGGACATGGTTGGGGGCCTGCTGGCAGGTGCCCCACAGTGCTGGGGGGTGGGGGTGCAAGGGGACATGAGTGGGGGCCTGCTGGGGGGTGGGGGTGCAAGGGGACATGAGTGGGACATGGTTGGGGGCCTGCTGGCAGGTGCCCCACAGTGCTGGGGGGTGGGGGTGCAAGGGGTCATGTGGCTTGGCTGGGGGGCATGCCCATGGTGGATGGGCTGCCTGCGGGACATGACAGGGGTGCAGGGTAGTCCCCTGTGGTGTGGGCTGCCTGCAGAGGTCGTGGAGGGGGTAGAGGGGAGACCTGGGAGGACCCACACTGGCAATTCACCTCTTCAACTTCCCGCACACCCACGTAATACACTGCCCCACTCGCACAGGCCCAATCGCGTGTAGGATTTCTCGCGCACCCCTGTAATACACGTACCCAGGCCAATCGCGTGTAGATTTTCTCGCGCACCCCTGTAATCCACGTACCCAGGCCAATCGCGTGTAGATTTTCTCGCGCACCCCTGTAATACATGTACCCAGGCCAATCGCGTGTAGCATTTCTCGCGCACCCCTGAAATCCACGTACCCAGGCCAATCGCGTGTAGATTTTCTCGCGCACCCCTGTAATACACGTACCCAGGCCAATCACGTGTAGAATTTCTCGCGCACCCCTGGAATCCACGTAGCCAGGCCAATCGCGTGTAGATTTTCTCGCGCACCCCTGTAATACACGTACCCAGGCCAATCACGTGTAGAATTTCTCGCGCACCCCTGAAATCCACGTACCCCGCTCAATCGCGTATTTAACTTCTCGCACGCCACTTTTTTGATGCGCTGGGACTCTACCGCCTGCCTTCGTGTGGCGGCCGTGTTTCAGCTTGTGCGTGTCTTTGGCTGTGCGTGGCTTTGCCCTATTCGATTCCATGAATACGTGTGGTTTGAGTGCGTGTGGGCGTTCCGTCTGCTTTCCTGCAGTACATCCCCAGTTACGCCCTTATTTTCGCGTGTTGTTCCCCATTCCGCGCGTTACGCTCCATGTCCCGCCCACTTTCTGGTGTGTGCGCTGAGGTTGTGCGCTTTCACTGTGCGCGTCGCGCACGCCTTTCGCGATGTTGCAGTGACTTGTGCGCCATGCACGGGTTTGGCGCACATCCCGCGGTGAACACGCGCAGGGACTTCCATGAATCGCACGCATCGCCTGTTTTTTTCCGCTTGCGCCTGCTTGCGCCTGCTTGCGCCTGCTTGCGCGTAGATTTTCGGCGCACGTTTGTTCCATGAATCGGCCCCTAAATGTTATCGTATAATTTTATTATGTATTGTTTGGGTAAGTGAGTGATGGAGCAGTGGATATGAGGATTCCCTGTCCCAAGAAACAAGTGTTGTGATTTTATGTGTGATGCACTAAAACTGTGATGTATGTTTGTGTCAAATGCAGAGACCCTACGGCTTCCATGTGTTCCAGGACAGATGGTGAGATGGCAGAAAGGTAACCCAGACCCAGCAAGGGGGGCGCACTAGGCTCAATTAGAACCTCGCCTTGCTGTTGAGTGAGGGTATGGCTTGCAGGAGTAGCAGACGGGCCTCATCAACTGAAGGACATTAAACAAAATGTCAGCACTGTTCTGAACACCTCCAAAGCGAGTATGATGCTCAAAAACAAGAGGCCCTGCCCTAGCTTTATCAGTAAGATAATCATTTAATATACAAAAAGACTTTGTTACATTCCCTGGCCTAACCACAATAACTGTGATGACATGGAATTACGTTCCAGGAGGGGATTTTAATCTGATGGACCAGAAATCACTACAGAATCACATGAAATTGAGGCTATGTTGCAAAGTTAGCCTCATTCTGAATGCCGTTTGCCATGTTGAAAAGGTGAACTGACTTGTATTTCAGTTTTAAGCATGCTACCTAGTCTCTTTTTCTGTAAAATCACCCGAGCCTAGTTCTGTTCCCTAAGATCTTAAATTGTGCATACAATCTCAATGTAGCCTGTGCTTTCCTACATGGTTTTATGTATACTTCTTGTTTTACTGTATCTGACTATTCATAGAAATATATTATTTTCCTCACAATGAACCCTCTTAAACATTTACTCAGCAACCTTTGTTTACAAGGAACGTTGTGTTTAAAAAAAAGGTCCCACTAACCGCAGTGTTGATACATTAGAAGCAGGTTCCCACTTTTCGGTATCGAACCATTTCCATTCAACCAATTAATGCAGAAGGCACTGCGGTGTGCCAGAAATAGGAGTCGGCCCACTGGACAAGATTTAGACAGAGGATTTGTATTAGCTTAAATGAAAAACCTGCTTTACTTATCCCTACTCCGATGATGAGGGTCAATATCTACAACTGAAAACCTAAGGTGCTTGCCAGGATGCTTTTTCAAGATAAAAAGTCTGTCCTCAGTCCGGATTCTGATCTCACAAAGCTGCCCCTACCACTATACACACAAACTAACATCTAAAGTAAATGTCTGTTAGGCTTGGCTTGTAGCTGAACCCCCTCATCTATTATTCGTTTTTTTTTAAATAGGACTTTGGCAACAGTCCCTTGAACACAATTCTCAGTGCTGCTGCAGTTAATGAAAATCGAATCAGCTGGTTTCCCTTGCATTCATCCACAAATTGTGAAGTTTCACTGAAGTATAAAAAGGTTGCTTTTCTCAGATGCTTACAAATGCTCAGGCTGTACATTGACAGTCTCCTTTCCAGGGCCACTACACCTCCTCGTAGGGTTGTAGTTAGTGTTTGTGCTATGGTCTTCTTTCTCTCATGAACCTCCTGACCCACCTCATTATCTGTATCTTGGCTTTGTCATTTTAGACTTTTACTGGACCCTCTAGTCCCTTGGTGTATACCCTGCTTGAGCTTCTTCTCATATGTAATGTCCTTGTCTATTGCCTTGGTTTTCAATGGATTAAAAACTAGCATTCTCATAAACTGTGCCTCTCAGATGATATTGAGTCTGGCACTTCCCCATATTTGTTGCAGAGTTTACCACCCACCTCCCTCTCTTGGGCCCAAACCGCATACCTTATAATCTGTGCTTCTCTCTCCAAGGAGGGTCGGTAGCTCTGAGGGTTGTGGAGACTCCTTCGCATCGGGCCATTTTCTGACATTCGCCATTGGCAGCCTTCCCCATGGCTCGCTGGTACCTCTTTCTCCAGCTTTCTCCAGCAGCAGCCTACTCGTGGACTTGCCAATGCTTTCTCTGGTTTCCTCTGATGGCATGGCAGCCTTCTCTTGAGCTTGACTGTGCTTTCTCTGGTTCTTTCCAGTGGCAGCCATCCCATGGGCGTGTCAGCGCTTTCTCTGGCTCTCAATGGTGGCAGCCTTCTCATGGGTTTGCTGGTGCTTTCTATAGCTCATTCCAGTGGCAGCCTTCTTGTGGTCTTGCTGCTGCTTTCTATGGTTTCCTCCAGTGGCAGCCTTCTTGTGGTCTTGCTGACGCTTTCATTGGTTTTCACCGACAGTCGCCTTCTCGTGGGCTCGCTAATCCCTCTTCTGCTTTTTTTTACAGTGGCAATCTTCTCGTGGGTTTGCTGGTGTTTCTTCCTCTGGCTTTCTCTAGTTCACTGGTGTCTCTTTAGTCATGAGTGCAAAACTTGTTTTGGGCTATGTTCCTGGGCTCGTGGACGTTCTGTGGGCTGCTTGCCCACCATGTACACTCTGTGATCTCGCCCCCAGGGAGCAGTGATTCGGGGGAGAGCAGTGGTGTCTGCTCTGTGCAACTCCATCCCAGCTAACTGGCTCTACTTTAGCTGGTCTCTCTCTTCAGGTGGGGATGGAAAGGTCTTTATGTGGGTCTCTGTAATACGGGACAGAGTTCACTTGATTACAGGAGTCTAGTTAGTGTCACCAAGGGTAGACAGAAAAGAAAGGCTTCATAACTTTGACAACCTCTTTGGTGCCGAAATATGCAGAGAACACATGATTTGGGTGATATTTAAAAAAAGACTGGGAGTCCCCTAATAATGAGTCACACCCACAGAGATCCTGCTTGCCCAAAGCTCTAGGGAGGGTCTTTTGCAGCGGGTTAAATTGCCTAATCTCAAAGGAGGGGGCTCCCCCTTGGGGAGAAGGTACGAATATCCTGGATTCATCACAAGACCTTCAAAAGTGCAAATTCAAGATCCTTTGGACCACAAACAAGATTCTTCTGATGTCACCACAGTCTTTAGTAAAGAGACATGGAAAAACAGGTGAGTTCCCATATACGTTGAGTATCAAAGGTATACTGCAACTGGGCTAATCACTCACTTTAATTTATTAGGAACCCCCCCCAAACCATGTTTGAAACATCAGCGATATCTGCTGTAGCTGCAAATGAAGAGTGGACAACCATACTTTAGTTCCTGGTTGACATAGAGGGGATAGTATCCAATGCTTGTATTTGTGCTTCTTAATTTCTTCCTTCGCATTAACAATTTTTCCTTGATCTGTCTTTGAACATGATGAATTACTTTGACTAATTCCTTAACCTTTGGAACCTAAGGGTTTTCTGACAGTTGGATCAGGAGAGCTCTGGGGTGAACACCAACAGTGCAGAAAAAGGCAATCTTTTAAAGACTGGATGATATGAAGACCAAGTAGATTCCTTCTGAGAGCAAAAGCAACATAAGTATTGTTCCAAACATTGATTTCCTTTTTTAGTTTATTAACTGTAATTATTTTGAGGACTGCTCTACATTTTATTTCTATTATACCAATCACACATGCATGAATTATATGTATTCTATGAGTTATGGTATATTGTATGTTTATTGTTTATATGGTTTATGGCAAAAGAAATATAAGATATTTCTATAAGGGCATCTAACCCGGGGTGATAACTGGTTGACATCCACTGCTAAGAACTTCAGCAGTCAGTTTTAAAACTTTAAAGTGAGCTGTAACCTTCTGTCACTCGGTATAGCTCCTGGAAAAACACTCCAGTAAAAAAAAAAAACTAAAAAAAAAAAACACCAGCCAGTTTTTAAGCGGTGGGTAGTGACTTCTTGGAGACAAACAGGCCGATTCATGGAATTAATGTGCGGCGAGAATTCCGGCGCAGAGGTGTCAAAACGTGCGATTCGCAGTAAAAGTGCGAAAATCGCAGTGCAACTGCGAAAATCGCAGGGAAACCAGCGCACATCGATTCATGGAAGTCCGTGTGCAAGAAAAATATTGGATGTGCGCTGAAAAAGTGCGCGGCGTACGCCGGCGCACAGGTCATCCAACGGTGTGCGCCACGGCCGCTGCGAAATCGCACATAGCGCGGCGCACATAACAAAAGTAGGCGGAACACGGGGCGTAACACTCGGAATGGGGAACAACGCGTGAAAATATGGGCGTCACGGGGGAAGTACAGGAGGCAAGTGCGCGTAACGCCCACACGCTCGCCTACAACTCGTATTCATTGAATCGAATAGGGCAAACCAGCGCACGGTCAAAGACGCGCACAGGGCCAAACAAGTACGCCACAAGAAAGCAGGCAGTAGCGTCCCTGCGCCTGAAATAAATGTGCGCCAAAATGTGCGCTAACAAAAAGCACCCATATACAGCTATGATGAATGATTAATACTGTGGCCCTCTAGGACAAATGAGGTGCAAAGGGGTACCTACAAACACGGACACCCGCTGTGTGAAAAATAGCATGTGCGTGTATTACGGGGTGCGTGGGAAATTCCACACGTGATTGGCCTGGGCACGTGTATTCCGGGATGCGCGGGAAGTTCCACACGCGATATCAGCAGGGTACGTGTATTCCAAGGTGCGCGGGAAGTTTCACACACAAATTTTCAGGGTACGTGTATTTTGGTGTGCGCGTGAAGTTCGACACGCGATTTCAGCAGGGTACGTGTATTCTAGGTGCGTGTGAAGTTTCACGAGCGAATTTGCAGGGTACGTGTATTTCGGTGTGCGCGTGAAGTTCCACACGCAATTTCAGCACGGTATGTGTACTCCGGGTGCGTGGGAATTTCCACACGCAAATCCAGCAGCCTACATCTATTGCAGGGGTGCCGGGGAGTCCTACACGTGAATTGGAAGTGTGGGTCTTCCCAGCTGTTCCCTCTACACCCTCCACGGCCCCTGCAGACAGCCCACACCACAGGGGACTACCCTGCACCCCTGCACATGTCCCGCAAGCAGCCCATCCACCATGGCCATGCCCCCCAGCCAACCCACATGTCACCTTGCACTACTGCCCACCAAGGCATGTCTCCCAGCACCCCCACCCCCCAGCATCCAGGGGCACCCTCCAATAGGCCCCCACTCATGTCCAACTCATGTCCCCCTGCACTCCCACCCCCTTGCATCCAGGGGCACCCTCCACCAGGCCCCAACTCCTGTCTCCCTGCACCCCCACCCTCCAGCACGGTAGGGCACCCTCCACCAGGCCCCCACTCCTGTCTCCCTGCACCCCAACCCCAGCACTGTGGGGCACCCTCCACCAGGCCCCCACTCATGTCCCCCTGCACCCCCACCCCCCAGCACTGTGGGGCACCCTCCACCAGGCCCCCACTCATGTCTCCCACCCCCCACCCCCCAGCAGTGCGATTTGCCTGGTTAAGTGTATTTCAGGGGTGCGCGTGTAGTCACCTTGCACTACTGCCCACCAACGCATGTCTCCCAGCACCCCCATCCCCCTGCATCCAGGGGCATCCTCCACCAGGCCCCCACTCCTGTCTCCCTGCACCCCCACCCCCCAGCACTGTAGGGCACCCTCCACCAGGCCCCCACTCCTGTCTCCCTGCACCCCCACCCCCCTGCATCCAGGGGCACCCTCCACCAGGCCCCCACTCATGTCCCCCTGCACCACCACCCCCCTGCATCCAGGGGCACCCTCCACCAGACCCCCACTCCTTTCTCCTTGCACCCCCACTCCCCAGCACTGTGGGGCACCCTCCACCAGGTCCCCACTTCATGTCCCCCTGCACCCCCACCCCCCAGCACTGTGGGGCACCCTCCACCAGGCCCCCACTCATGTCCAACTCATATCCCCCTGCACCCCCACCCCCCTGCATCCAGGGGCACCCTCCACCAGGCCCCCACTCCTGTCTCCCTGCACCCCCACCCCCCAGCACTGTGGGGCACCCTCCACCAGGCCCCCACTCATGTCCCCCTGCACCCCCACCCCCCAGCACTGTGGGGCACCCTCCACCAGGCCCCCACTCATGTCCAACTCATGTCCCCCTGCACCCCCACCCCCCTGCATCCAGGGGCACCCTCCACCAGGCCCCCACTCCTGTCTCCCTGCACCCCCACCCCCCAGCACTGTGGGGGACCCTCCACCAGGCCCCCACTCATGTCTCCCACCCCCCCACCCCCCAGCAGTGCGATTTGCCTGGTTACGTGTATTTCAGGGGTGCGCCGGTAGTCTTACACGCGATTTCATCAGGGTACGTGTATTATGGGTCCGCGTGAACTTCCACATGCGATATCAGCAGGGTACGTGTATTACGGGGTTCGCGGGAAGTTCCACACGCGATTGCCCTGGGTACGTGTATTTCGGGGTGCGCAGGAAGTTTCACACACGAATTTGCAGGGTACGTGTATTTTGGTGTGCGCGTGAAGTTCCACATGCGATTTCAGCAGGGTACGTGTACTCCGGGTGCGCGGGAAATTCCACACGCGAATCCAGCAGCCTACGTGTATTTCGGGGGTGCCGGGGAGACCTACACGTGAATTCGCCATATGGGTCCTCCTAGCTGTTCCCTCTACACCCTCCACGGACCCTGCAGGCGGCTCACACCACAGGGGACTACCCTGCACCCCTGCACATGTCCCGCAGGCAGCCCATCCACCATGGCCATGCCCCCCAGCCAACCCACCTGTCACCTTGCACTACTGCCCACCAACGCATGTCTCCCAGCACCCCCACCCCCCAGCATCCAGGGGCACCCTCCACCAGGCCCCCACGCATGTCCCCGTGCACCCCCAGCCCCCTGCATCCAGGGGCACCCTCCACCAGTCCCCCACTCCTGTCTACCTGCACCCCCACCCCCCAGCACTGTAGGGCACCCTCCACCAGGCCCCCACTCCTGTCTCCCTGCACCCCCACCCCCAGCACTGTGGGGCACCCTCCACCAGGCCCCCACTCTTGTCCCCCTGCACCCTCACCCCCCAGCACCTGGGGACCCTGCAGCCGGCCCACACCACAGGGGACTACCCTGCACCCCTGCACATGTCCCGCAGGCAGCCCATCCACCATGGCCATGGCCCCCAGCCAACCCACATGTCACCTTGCACTACTGCCCACCAACGCATGCCTCCCAGCTCCCCCACCCCCCAGCATCCAGGAGCACCCTCCACCAGGCCCCACTCATGTCTCCGTGCACCCCCATGCCCCTGCATCCAGGGGCACCCTCCACCAGGCCCCCACTCATGTCCCCCTGCACCCCCCCATCATCCAGGGGCACCCTCCACCAGGCCCCACTCATGTCCAACTCATGTCCCCCTGCACCCCCACCACCAGCACTGTGGGGCACCCTCCACCAGGCCCCCACTCCTGTCTCCCTGCACCCCCACCCCCCAGCAATGTAGGGCACCCTCCACCAGGCCCCCACTCCTGTCTCCCTGCACCCCCACCCCCCTGCATCCAGGGGCACCCTCCACCAGGCCCCCACTCCTGTCTCCCTGCACCCCAACCCCCAGCACTGTAGGGCACCCTCCACCAGGCCCCCACTTCTGTCTCCCTGCACCCCCACCCCCCTGCAACCAGGGGCACCCTCCACCAGGCCCCCACTCATGTCCCCCTGCACCCCCACCCCCCTGCATCCAGGGGCACCCTCCACCAGACCCCCACTCCTTTCTCTTTGCACCCGTACCCCCCAGCACTGCGGGGCACCCTCCACCAGGCCCCCACTTCATGTCCCCCTGCACCCCCACCCCCCAGCACTGTGGGGCACCCTCCACCAGGCCCCCACTCATGTCCAACTCATGTCCCCCTGCATCCCTACCCCCCTGCATCCAGGGGCGCCCTCCACCAGGCCCCCACTCCTGTCTCCCTGCACCCCCACCCCCCAGCACTTTGGGACACCCTCCACCTGGCCCCCACTCATGTCCCCCTGCACCCCCACCCCCCAGCACTGTAGGGCACCCTCCACCAGGCCCCCACTCATGTCCAACTCATGCCCCCCTGCACCCCCACCCCCCTGCATCCAGGGGCACCCTCCACCAGGCCCCCACTCCTGTCTCCCTGCACCCCCACCCCCCAGCACTGTAGGGCACCCTCCACCAGGCCCCCACTCCTGTCTCCCTGCACCCCCACCCCCAGCACTGTGGGGCACCCTCCACCAGGCCCCCACTCATGTCCCCCTGAACCCCCACCCCCCAGCACTGTGGGGCACCCTCCACCAGGCCCCCACTCATTTCTCCCACCCCCCCACCCCCCAGCAGTGCGATTTGCCTGGTTACGTGTATTTCAGGGGTGCACGGGTAGTCTTACACGCGATTTCATCAGGGTACGTGTATTATGGGTCCGCGTGAACTTCCACACGCTATATCAGCAGGGTACGTGTATTACGGGGTTCGCGGGAAGTTCCACACGCGATTGCCCTGGGTACGTGTATTTCGGGATGCGCGGGAAGTTTCACACGCAAATTTGCAGGGTACGTGTATTTCGGTGTGCGCGTGAAGTTCCACACGCGATTTCAGCAGGGTATGTGTACTCCGGGTGCGCGGGAAATTCCACACGCGAATCCAGCAGCCTACGTGTATTTCGAGGGTGCTGGGGAGTCCTACATGTGAATTGGCCATGTGGGTCCTCCTAGCTGTTCCCTCTAAACCCTCCACGGACCCTGCAGGTGGCCCACACCACAGGGGACTACCCTGCACCCCTGCACATGTTCCGCAGGCAGCCCATCCACCATGACCATGCCCCCCAGCCAACCCACATGTCACCTTGCACTACTGCCCACCAACGCATGTCTCCCAGCACCCCCACCCCCAGCCTCCAGGGGCACCCTCCACCAGGCCCCCACTCATGTCTCCCTGTACCCCCATGCCCATGCATCCAGGGGCACCCTCCACCAGGCCCCCACTCATGTCCCCCTGCAGCCCCACCCCCCTGCATCCAGGGGCACCCTCCACCAGGCCCCCACTCCTGTCTACCTGCACCCCCACCCCCCAGCACTGTAGGGCACCCTCCACCAGGCCCCCACTCCTGTCTCCCTGCACCCCCACCCCCAGCACTGTGAGGCACCCTCCACCAGGCCCCCACTCTTGTCCCCCTGCACCACCACCCCCCAGCACTGTGGGGCACCCTCCACCAGGCCCCCACTCATGTCTCCCACTCCCCCACCCCCCAGCAGTGCGATTTGCCTGGTTACTTGTATTTCAGGGGTGCGCGGGTAGTCTTACACGCAATTTCATCAGGGTACGTGTATTATGGGTCTACGTGAACTTCCACACGCGATATCAGCAGGGTACGTGTATTACGGGGTTCGCGGGAAGTTCCACACGCGATTGCCCTGGGTACGTGTATTTCGGGGTGCGCGGGAAGTTTCACACGCAAATTTGCAGGGTACGTGTATTTCGGTGTGCACGTGAAGTTCCACACGCGATTTCACCAGGGTACGTGTACTCCGGGTGCGCGGGAAATTCCACACGCGAATCCAGCAGCCTACGTGTATTTCGGGGGTGCCGGGGAGTCCTACACGTGAATTGGCCATGTGGGACCTCCCAGCTGTTCCCTCTACCCCCTCCACGGACCCTGCAGGCGGCCCACACCACAGGGGACTACCCTGCACCCCTGCACATGTCCCGCAGGCAGCCCATCCACCATGGCCATGCCCCCCAGCCAACGCACATGTCACCTTGCACTACTGCCCACCAACGCATGTCTCCCCGCACCCCCACCCCCCAGCATCCAGTGGCACCCTCCACCAGGCCCCCACTCATGTCCAACTCATGTCCCCCTGCACCCGCACCCCCCAGCACTGTAGGGCACCCTCCACCAGGCCCCCTCTCCTGTCTCCCTGCACCCCCACCCCCAGCACTGTGGGGCACCCTCCACCAGGCCCCCATTCATGTCCCCCTGCACCCCCACCCCCCAGCACTGTGGGGCACCCTCCACCAGGCCCCCACTCATGTATCCCACCCCCCCACTCTCCAGCAGTGCGATTTGCCTGGTTACGTGTATTTCCGGGGTGCGCGGATAGTCTTACACGCGATTTCATCAGGGTACGTGTATTATGGGTCCGCATGAACTTCCACACGCGATATCAGCAGGGTACGTGTATTACGGGGTTTGCGGGAAGTTCCACACGCGATTGCCCTGGGTACGTGTATTTCGGGTTGCGCAGGAAGTTTCACACGCGAATTTGCAGGGTACATGTATTTCGGAGTGCACGTGAAGTTCCACACGTGATTTCACCAGGGTACATGTACTCCGGGTGCGCGGGAAATTCCACACGCAAATCCAGCAGCCTACGTGTATTTCGGGGGTGCCGGGGGGTCCTACACGTGAATTGGCCATGTGGGTCCTCCCAGCTGTTCCCTCTACACCCTCCACGGACCCTGTAGGCGGCCCACACCACAGGGGACTATCCTGCACCCCTGCACATGTCCCGCATGCAGCCCATCCACCATGGCCATGCCTCCCAGCCAACCCACATGTCACCTTGCACTACTGCTCACCAACGCATGTCTCCCAGCACCCCCACCCCCCTGCATCCAGGGGCACCCTCCACCAGGCCCCCACTCCTGTCTCCCTGCACCCCCATGCCCCCCAGCACGGTAGGGCACCCTCCACCAGGCCCCCACTCCTGTCTCCCTGCACCCCCACCCCCAGCACTGTGGGGCACCCTCCACCAGGCCCCCACTCATGTCCCCCTGCACCCCCACCCCCCAGTACTGTGGGGCACCCTCCACCAGGCCCCCACTCATGTCTCCCACCCCCCCACCCCCCAGCAGTGCGGTTTGCCTGGTTACGTGTATTTCAGGGGTGCGCAGGTAGTCTTACATGCAATTTCATCAGGGTACGTGTATTATGGGTCCGCGTGAACTTCCACACGCGATATCAGCAGGGTACGTGTATTACAGGTTCGCGGGAAGTTCCACACGCGATTGCCCTGGGTACGTGTATTTCGGTGTGCGCGTGAAGTTCCACATGCGATTTCAGCATGGTACGTGTACTCCGGGTGCGCGGGAAATTCCACACGCGAATCCAGCAGCCTATGTGTATTTTGGGGGTGCCGGGGAGACCTACACGTGAATTGGCCATGTGGGTCCTCCCAGCTGTTCCCTCTACACCCTCCATGGACCCTGCAAGCGGCCCACACCACAGGGGACTACCCTGCACCCCTGCACATGTCCCGCAGGCAGCCCATCCACCATGGCCATGCCCCCCAGCCAACCCACATGTAACCTTGCACTACTGCCCACCAACGCATGTCTCCCAGCACCCCCATCCCCCAGCATCCAGGGGCACCCTCCACCAGGCCCCCACTCCTGTCTCCCTGCACCCCCACCCCCAGCACTGTGGGACATCCTCCACCAGGCCCCCACTCATGTCCCCCTGCGCCCCCACCCCCCAGCACTGTGGGGCACCCTCCACCAGGCCCCCACTCATGTCTCCCACCCCCCCACCCTCCAGCAGTGCGATTTGCCTGGTTACGTGTATTTCCGGGGTGCGCGGGTAGTCTTACACACGATTTCATCAGGGTACGTGTATTATGGGTCCGCATGAACTTCCACATGCGATATCAGCAGGGTACGTGTATTACGGGGTTCGCGGGAAGTTCCATACGCGATTTCCCTGGGTACGTGTATTTCGGGGTGCGCAGGAAGTTTCACACGCGAATTTGCAGGGTACATGTATTTCGGAGTGTGCGTGAAGTTCCACACGCAATTTCACCAGGGTACATGTACTCTGGGTGCGCGGGAAATTCCACAAGCAAATCCAGCAGCCTACGTGTATTTCGGGGGTGCCGGGGAGTCCTACACGTGAATTGGCCATGTGGGTCCTCCCAGCTGTTCCCTCTACACCCTCCACGGACCCTGTAGGCGGCCCACACCACAGGGGACTATCCTGCACCCCTGCACATGTCCCGCAGGCAGCCCATCCACCATGGCCATGCCTCCCAGCCAACCCACATGTCACCTTGCACTACTGCTCACCAACGCATGTCTCCCAGCACCCCCACCCCCTGCATCCAGGGGCACCCTCCACCAGGTCCCCACTCCTGTCTCCCTGCACCCCCATACCCCCCAGCACTGTAGGGCACCCTCCACCAGGCCCCCACTCCTGTCTCCCTGCACCCCCACCCCCAACACTGTGGGGCACCCTCCACCAGGCCCCCACTCATGTCCCCCTGCACCCCCACCCCCCAGTACTGTGGGGCACCCTCCACCAGGCCCCCACTCATGTCTCCCACCCCCCCACCCCCCAGCAGTGCGATTTGCCTGGTTACGTGTATTTCAGGGGTGCGCAGGTAGTCTTACATGCAATTTCATCAGGGTACGTGTATTATGGGTCCGCGTGAACTTCCACACGCGATATCAGCAGAGTACGTGTATTACAGGTTCGCGGGAAGTTCCACACGCGATTGCCCTGGGTACGTGTATTAAGGTGTGCGCGTGAAGTTCCACATGCGATTTCAGCAGGGTACGTGTACTCCGGGGGCGCGGGAAATTCCACACGCGAATCCAGCAGCCTTTGTGTATTTTGGGGGTGCCGGGGAGACCTACACGTGAATTGGCTATGTGGGTCCTCCCAGCTGTTCCCTCTACACCCTCCATGGACCCTGCAAGCGGCCCACACCACAGGGGACTACCCTGCACCCCTGCACATGTCCCGCAGGCAGCCCATCCACCATGGCCATGCCCCCCAGCCAACCCACATGTAACCTTGCACTACTGCCCACCAACGCATGTCTCCCAGCACCCCCATCCCCCAGCATCCAGGGGCACCCTCCACCAGGCCCCCACTCCTGTCTCCCTGCACCCCCACCCCTAGCACTGTGGGACATCCTCCACCAGGCCCCCACTCATGTCCCCCTGCGCCCCCACCCCCCAGCACTGTGGGGCACCCTCCACCAGGCCCCCACTCATGTCTCCCACCCCCCCACCCCCCAGCAGTGCGATTTGCCTGGTTACGTGTATTTCAGGGGTGCGCGGGTAGTCTTACATGCGATTTCATCAGGGTACGTGTATTATGGGTCCGCGTGAACTTCCACACGTGATATCAGCAGGGTACGTGTATTACGGGGTTTGCGGGAAGTTCCACACACGATTGCCCTGGGTACGTGTATTTCGGGGTTCGCAGGAAGTTTCACACGCGAATTTGCAGGGTACGTGTATTTCGGTGTGCGCGTGAAGTTCCACATGCGATTTCAGCAGGGTACGTGTACTCCGGGTGCGCGGGAAATTCCACACGCGAATCCAGCAGCCTATGTGTATTTCAGGGGTGCCGGGGAGTCCTACACGTGAATTGGCCATGTGGGTCCTCCCAGCTGTTCCCTCTACTCCCTCCACGGACCCTGCAAGCGGCCCACACCACAGGGGACTACCCTGCACCCCTGCACATGTCCCGCAGGCAGCCCATCCACCATGGCCATGCCCCCCAGCCAACCCACATGTCACCTTGCACTACTGCCCACCAACGCATGTCTCCCAGCACCCCCACCCCCCTGCATCCAGGGGCACCCTCCACCAGGCCCCCACTCCTGTCTCCCTGCACCCCCACCCCCAGCACTGTGGGGCACCCTCCACCAGGCCCCCACTCATGTCCCCCTGCACCCCCACCCCCCAGCACTGTGGGGCACCCTCCACCAGGCCCCCACTCATGTCTCCCACCCCCCACCCCCCAGCAGTGTGATTTGTCTGGTTACGTGTATTTAAGGGGTGCGCGGGTAGTCTTACACGTGATTTCATCAGGGTACGTGTATTATGGGTCCGCGTGAACTTCCACACGTGATATCAGCAGGGTACGTGTATTACGGGGTTCGCGGGAAGTTCCACACGCGATTGCCCTGGGTACGTGTATTTCGGGGTGCGCAGGAAGCTTCACACGCGAATTTGCAGGGTACGTGTATTTCGGTGTGCGCGTGAAGTTCCACATGCGATTTCAACAGGGTACGTGTACTCCGGGTGCGCGGGAAATTCCACATGCGAATCCAGCAGCCTACGTGTATTTCGGGGGTGCCGGGGAGTCCTACACGTGAATTGGGCATGTGGGTCCTCCCAGCTGTTCCCTCTACACCCTCCACGGACCCAGCAAGTGGCCCACACCACAGGGGACTACCCTGCATCCCTGCACATGTCCCGCAGGCAGCCCATCCACCATGGCCATGCCCCCCAGCCAACCCACATCTCACCTTGCACTACTGCCCACCAACGCATGTTTCCCAGCACCCCCACCCCCCTGCATCCAGGGGCACCCTCCACCAGGCCCCCACTCGTGTCTCCCTGCACCTCCACCCCCAGCACTGTAGGACAGCCTCCACCAGGCCCCCACTCCTGTCTCCCTGCACCCCCACCCCCCTGCATCCAGGGGCACCCTCCACCAGGCCCCCACTCATGTCCCCCTGCACCCCCACCCCCTGCATCCAGGGGCACACTCCACCAGACCCCCACTCCTTTCTCCTTGCACCCCCACCCCCCAGCACTGTGGGGCACCCTCCACCAGGCCCCCACTTCATGTCCCCCTGAAGCCCCACCCCCCAGCACTGTGGGGCACCCTCCACCAGGCCCCCACTCATGTCCAACTCATGTCCCCCTGCACCCCCACCCCCCTGCATCCAGGGGCACCCTCCACCAGGCCCCCACTCCTGTCCAACTCATGTCCCCCTGTACCCCCACCCCCCTGCATCCAGGAGTACCGTCCACCAGGCCCCCACTCCTGTCTCCCTGCACCCCCACCCCCAGCACTGTGGGGCACCCTCCACCAGGCCCCCACTCATGTCCCCCTGCACCCCCAACCCCCAGCACTGTGGGGCAACCTCCACCAGGCCCCCACTCATGTCTCCCATCCCCCGACCCCCCAGCAGTGTGATTTGCCTGGTTACGTGTATTTCAGGGGTGCGCGGGTAGTCTTACATGCGATTTCATCAGGGTACGTGTATTATGGGTCCGCGTGAACTTCCACACGCGATATCAACAGGGTACGTGTATTACGGGGTTTGCGGGAAGTTCCACACGCGATTGCCCTGGGTACGTGTATTCCGGGGTGCGCGGGAAGTTTCACACGCAGATTTGCAGGGTACGTGTATTTCGGTGTGCGCGTGAAGTTCCACACGCGATTTCAGCAGGGTACGTGTACTCCGGGTGCGCGGGAATTTCCACACGCGAATCCAGCAGCCTACGTGTATTTCGGGGGTGCCGGGGAGTCCTACACGTGAATTAGCCATGTGGGTCCTCCCAGCTGTTCCCTCTACACCCTCCACGGACCCTGCAGGCGGCCCACACCACAGGGGACTACCCTGCACCCCTGCACATGTCCCGCAGGCAGCCCATCCACCATGGCCATGCCCCCCAGCCAACCCACATGTCACCTTGCACTACTGCCCACCAACGCATGTCTCCCAGCACCCCCAGCATCCAGAGGAACCCTCCACCAGGCCCCCACTCCTGTCCAACTCATGTCCCCCTGCACCCCCACCCCCCTCAACCAGGGGCACCCTCCACCAGGCCCCCACTCCTGTCTCCCTGCACCCCCACCCCCCAGCACGGTAGGGCACCCTCCACCAGGCCCCCACCCCTGTCTCCCTGCACCCCCACCCCCCAGCACTGTGGGGCAACCTCCACCAGGCCCCCACTCATGTCTCCCATCCCCCGACCCCCCAGCAGTGTGATTTGCCTGGTTACGTGTATTTCAGGGGTGCGCGGGTAGTCTTACATGCGATTTCATCAGGGTACGTGTATTATGGGTCCGCGTGAACTTCCACACGCGATATCAACAGGGTACGTGTATTACGGGGTTCGCGGGAAGTTCCACACGCGATTGCCCTGGGTACGTGTATTTCGGGGTGCGCGGGAAGTTTCACACGCAGATTTGCAGGGTACGTGTATTTCGGTGTGCGCGTGAAGTTCCACACGCGATTTCAGCAGGGTACGTGTACTCCGGGTGCGCGGGAATTTCCACACGCGAATCCAGCAGCCTACGTGTATTTCGGGGGTGCCGGGGAGTCCTACACGTGAATTAGCCATGTGGGTCCTCCCAGCTGTTCCCTCTACACCCTCCACGGACCCTGCAGGCGGCCCACACCACAGGGGACTACCCTGCACCCCTGCACATGTCCCGCAGGCAGCCCATCCACCATGGCCATGCCCCCCAGCCAACCCACATGTCACCTTGCACTACTGCCCACCAACGCATGTCTCCCAGCACCCCCAGCATCCAGAGGAACCCTCCACCAGGCCCCCACTCCTGTCCAACTCATGTCCCCCTGCACCCCCACCCCCCTCAACCAGGGGCACCCTCCACCAGGCCCCCACTCCTGTCTCCCTGCACCCCCACCCCCCAGCACGGTAGGGCACCCTCCACCAGGCCCCCACCCCTGTCTCCCTGCACCCCCACCCCCCAGCACTGTGGGGCACCCTCCACCAGGCCCCCACTCATGTCTCCCACCCCCCACCCCCCAGCAGTGAGATTTGCCTGGTTACGTGCATTTCAGGGGTGCGCGGGTATTCTTACACGCGATTTCATCAGGGTACGTGTATTATGGGTCCGCGTGAACTTCCACACGCGATATCAGCAGGGTACGTGTATTACGGGGTTCGCGGGAAGATCCACACGCGATTGCCCTGGGTACGTGTATTTCAGGGTGCGCAGGAAGTTTCACACGCGAATTTGCAGGGTATGTGTATTTCGGTGTGCACGTGAAGTTCCACACGCGATTTCAGCAGGGTACGTGTATTTTGGGGGTGCCGGGGAGTCCTACACGTGAATTGGCCATGTGGGTCCTCCCAGCTGTTCCCTCTACACCCTCCACAGACCCTGAAAGCAGCCCACACCACAGGGGACTACCCTGCACCCCTGCACATGTCCCGCAGGCAGCCCATCCACCATGGCCATGCCCCCCAGCCAACCCACATGTCACCTTGCACAACTGCCCACCAACGCATGTCTCCCAGCACCGCCACCCCCCAGCATCCAGGGGCACCCTCCACAGGCCCCCACTCATGTCCTCCTGCACCCCCACCCCCCTGCATCCAGGGGCATCCTCCACCAGGCCCCCACTCCTGTCTCCCAGCACCTCCACCCCCCAGCACTGTAGGGCACCCTCCACCAGGCCTCCACTCCTGTCTCCCTGCACCCCCACCCCCAGCACTGTGGGGCACCCTCCACCAGGCCCCCACTCTTGTCCCCCTGCACCCCCACCCCCAGCACTGTGGGGCACCCTCCACCAGGCCCCCACTCATGTCTCCCACCCCCCCACCCCCAGCAGTGCGATTTCCCTGGGTACGTGTATTTCAGGGGTGCGCGGGTAGTCTTACACGTGATTTCATTAGGGTACGTGTATTATGGGTCCGCGTGAACTTCCACATGCGATATCAGCAGGGTACGTGTATTACGGGTTTCGCTTGAACTGGGCCTGTGAGAGTGGGGTACGTGTATTCCTGGGGTGGGCGGGAATATTTACTCGCGACTGGGCCTGGGAGAGCGTGTTACGTGTATTCCTGGGGTGGGCGGATCCGTAAACACGTACGCCAGCATGAAGAAGGCGCACGTCCCGCGCAGCATAAAAGAGTGCGCAAACAACAAACAAGCTCAGACGCCAGGATGAATATACCGTTCCTAGCAGCAGTGGCCGTGGGATACCGCATGAGGAGGAGAAGGATAGTCAGGGCCAGAATCTTCACACCCAGAACCAGCCTATTTGGTATGCCTGATGACGAGGTGTATGGGAGGTACAGGTTTCCACCACACATAATACTCAACCTGGTCAGTGAGTCCCAAGCCCTCAGCCCCCTGGAGAATGTCCTCAATGTACTGCACTTCTTGGCTACCGGATCATTTCAGCGGACAAGTGCCATAGTGGGGGGGGTGTCAGAGGGCACCCAGTCACGGTGCCTGCACCAGGTGTTGGCCATCATCACTGCACGCCCATCAGTCCGCAGGCACATATACCTGCCCCGAACACCTGCAGAAAGGCAGGCTGCCAGCCAGGATTTCTACAGGGTGGCACAATTCCCCAAAGTGCTAGGTGCCATTGATTGCACCCATGTGGCTCTACATCCCCCCAGGGCATCTGAGCACATCTATAGAAACCGCAAGCACTGGCATTCCATCAACGTCCAGGTAGTATGTGATGCCAATGGAATCATCACCTCAGTATATGCCAACTATCCAGGGTCCACCCACGACAGCTTCATTTACAGGATGTCAACCCTAAACCGGGACATGGAAGCTGGGCGGCATGGTGATGCATGGCTGCTTGGTGAGTATAAATGCCACAGCACATGCATGCATGGCAGATACAGAGTAATGTCACTACCCCACTAATGATCCCCCTCACCACCTCCCCAGGGGACAGTGCCTACCCTCTGAGCACCCACATGATGACGCTAATTCAGAACCCCATCACGCCTCCCGAGGTGAGATACAACACAGCCCATATTGCAACCCGGGGCATAGTGGAGCGCACATTCGGAGTGCTCAAGTCACGCTTTCGCTCCCTTGACCGTTCTGGCAGGCAGCTGTTATACGCTCTCCCAGTAGTGTGCAGGATCATAGTGGCAGCATGTGTCCTGCACAATGTTGCAACATGCCGGGGCCTGGCTGTGGACATGGTGGTATCCCCACATCCCCAACCACATGCACGCCCACTGCGCATGGGAGGGGAAAGGGCATGGGGTGAGGCATCCCGTACGCAGCTGGTGGCTAATTACTTCACATAGAAATCACACCCCTGTGGAGTGCACACAGCCCTGGCACATACCATCTGACAATCAATGATGACTCAATCTGACAATTATGATGAATTAAGGGACAGTCAACTGTCAGAACCATAGCAGCTTGAGATTGTTCATCTGGAAGTGTCACAATGTGTGCATCCCTACCTACACAAACACCACCAATGCAGTGTCATCAAAAGACACACTTCTATGCAGCAAAAATGAATACCCACTTGCAAAATACTACATGAAAACAGTGCCATGTCACCCAACCCCTCCCCGGCACCGCCACACAACACACCATGGCATGTCATGCTATGTGAGAGCAAACAAATTAATCCCACAACATGACACAAGTGTCACAAACTACAGTGTCCCTAATGGAAACTGGCCACACATGAAATGCTCACAGTAATGCAGGACCAATAACACACATTACCAAATATTTACCAATAATACTAATCGCCTACACAACCTCCAACCTACCATAAACATGACAGTATGGACTTAAATAATTGGTAGCCTCACTACCTGATAATGCCAGCACTTCCAACACTTCCAACTGTACAGTGTTCACGCACGCAAAAGTGTAGGTGCACTGCTTACAACATGGACTCCATTTCCAAAGTAGACCGCCTTGTGAAGACATGAGAAATGGACCTGCAAATTAGGAGGATGAGATGGATGCAGAGGCACATATCAATACACCATGCAGTGTACAATACAACAACAATATGCACTAGGAATGTATACACAGTATTGACTACAGACTGCCCACACATCAAATGGGAGTCCAACGTTACTGTGTAAGTCAATGTCACTTGGGCACACCCTTTGCAAGCCCATGGAAACGGGAAGCAGGAGGGGTGTGTGTCACACAAACCCAAGCATCTGACCCAAATTCAGGACAAGCCTGCATGTGCCCAGCCACAATACAGCATATGCCCACGGGAGCCACACAAGGCAACACACTGTCCAAAAAATCAAAAATCAAAATTCAAAAATCAAAAATCAAAAATCAAAAATCAAAAATGGCCATGAATGGGCCAGGGGGTGGGGTAGGACACCCAGGAGGTCCGAGGACAGGGTGCACACCAAAACCCACCTGTGTGGGTCTTGCGAGAAAAAAAAAACACCTCCATGGGCTCATGGCCTGCACGGCTACCCTATTGTGAGAGATTCGCTGCTGTCGCTCTCCTCACCCTCTGCAGCTGCATCAGGAGGTGGTGGCACTATGGGAGGCAGCCCACGCAAAGCCCTAGTCTGGTCCTCCATCCATGGCAGCAAGCATGCGGTTGTGGAAGGTCTGGTTCTGGAGGATAATCGTGCAGAGGTCCCCATGCAACAACTCACGGGATGCCCGGACCTCCTCCCTAGTTGCCTGCATCTCAGCTGAGAGCGTACGTGTGAGCCGCTCCAGCTGCTGTTCTGTCCTTGTGTTAGTTGAAGCCTCAAGCTCAACAAGAGTTACCCTGTGCTGACGGAGTTCCACCCTCAGGGCTTCTCTGTGGCCCTGGGACTCAATAGAAATGGCTTCCCGCAGAGTCACCAGTGCCGCCCGCCTGTCCCTGTTGGACGCCAACATGTCCTCCCTGTGTGACTGGCAAATGGAGTCTGTTTCCTCCTGTAGTTGTTCAATCAGCCTTTCTTGGGGGACAATGGAAGTGGCCACCCTATCCATGGCCTGAGCCATCATCTCAGATGATGCTGCCTGTTGGTTTGCCATACCGTATATGGATTGCTCCCATGCGGTATTGCCAGGTGGCGTACGGCCACCGCGTCGGCGGGCACCACACCTGTCTGGGGCAAGGCGAACTGCGCCTTGCTGTGCCGGCACTGCCTGAGGCTGCAGGACTACATTCCCCCTCTGACCTGCTGGCCCAGGAACAGGATCAGATGTTGCGGAGTGTGACCCTGCATCCGTAACCACCAAAGGCGGACCTACCAACACTGACATCCCCATTGAGGGTTCTACCCCTGGTGCAGGTGGGTTGGACAGTACAGAATCCCTCCCAGAAACACTTACCTGCAACGGCACATAGGTCTCATCATCCGAATCGACACCTGAATAGAGCTCGGGGGAGGTGCACCCAGAGACACCCCTTGAGATGATGGTCTGCAGCAAGTGTGGGTTCTCACCCACCACCACACCACGTCCCTCACTGGTGCCCGGTCGGGCCTGAGACCCCTCCTGGGTCTGCACCATCTCCACAACCCCAGCAGTATCAAGTGCGTCATCCCCTGCAAAGACATGAAAGAAAAGAAATGGGAACAGGCATTAGCACCATGGCACACAATTAGGGCTGAGAAGCAACAGAAACAGTACTTCATTGACACATGTCCCACATGACTATAACCCTCCCATGCATGCACCGTCACTGCGTATGAAGGGGAGGCATATGGCACACATTGATGACACCAAGATGGAAGACCAACACATTTGCTGCATGCTGGCTAGCAGTGCCATCACACATTGGCCTGTGATTGGCATGTCCAATACACATACATGACACATGCCATCACACAGATGGCATGTACCATAGCCATGTCACACATGTGACAATAGGACTGAGAAATGCCTAGTGAAAGTGGTGGAATGTAGACAATCAGCCTGAATGAACACAGAATAATACGCAACTATGTTGTGGCAAGATGACACTTCAAGGGCAACTGGCGTGAGGTTGGGCTGAATGACTACTGTTGCCAGAAGGGATACTGCAATACCCAAATCCTGGTGCGCAGAATGTATTGGATGAAGCACATGGGTGACCCAAACCACTCAGGCACACACACCCTCACCTGGCACTCAATCAGAAGCCCTCACACACACACCATGCACATGGATGACACACACATGCATGTGCACTCACCGGACAATGCCTCGTAATCTGGCAGGTCTCCCAGGCCTTGGATCTGTTCCTCCGTGACGTAGGTCCCAGCAACATACTCATGTGGAGTGAGTTCTATGTCCTCTGCTGGAGACCCACCTCCAGTCACTAGAGTTGTGGCATGACTTGAGGCCAGCTTTTTCTTTGCCCTGCGCTTCAGGTCATTCCAGCGCTTGTAGCAATCATTAGCTGTGCGCCTCACGAATCCAAGGGCACTTATGAGGTCCGCGATGGTCTGCCAGTGTGCCTGACGTTGTGCAGGTGTGGTCTTGCATCCCGCAGTAATCACCATTTCGCTGTCATGTGTGGACACATACTCAACAAGTGAATCAAGTTCGGCCTGATTGAAGCTGGGCTTCCTTGGTGGGCCGGACTGTGTAGCCGTGTCTGGGGCATCAGCCTGTACGGGACGAGGACTCTTCCTCTTCCGCTTGGAAGGTGGTGGGGATCCTGAGTGTCCTACGCCGCTCTGGACACTAGGGGCAGGAGCCCCGGTGGACTGTGGACTAGGAGTGTGGGAATGAACACTCACCATGGAACTTGGTGCAGGCATTAGCTGAAGTGTGATGTAGTCAGGGGGAACGTCAGTAGGATGGACTGGGACCGACACTGTCCTGGCTGGGAGACTCAGAGCTGGGATGGATGGAGCCGCAGCTGCCCCTGCAGCCTCCCCACCCTGCCTACTCGGGGCAGCAGATGACATAGCTGCCCCAGATCCACATGGCCTGGTGACACCAACGTGCACCGCTACACGTGGCCTAGACCTGCTGACCTGGAAGTCATCCATGGAGTCACCCTGTGCCAGGTCTGGTGCCACAATGGGCTGGTCCAACAAGGGCTGAGCAGGGATGGTGTCAGCCACGTTACCCTCAATCAGGGGGAGGGCATGGGTGTCCCTGACTGGTCACCCACACATGGGGGGCTAGGGGCACCATGCAAGTCCCAGCCCCGTCCCCTACTGTAACCACCACGGCCACCTCTTGTGGCTCGGCCACCTTTGCCACCCTTACCGCGTGCTCGCCTCCCAACCATGGCACTGATGTTGTTGTGCGTATGGGAGTTGCAGTAAACTATTGTCCTGGGCAATTGGGGGTCAAAGGGGTAGGGTACTAGATGGAATTCGTACCCTAGTGCTCGCTCTAGCAAGGCTGTATGTGACCCCTGGGGGAAGATGACGGGTCATCTTCATCATCCAGAGCCTGCCCCTGAGAGTGTCGAGCAAATAACCTTTCCATGCTTGCTTGAAACCTTTGAAAATCACGGAGAATCGGGTCATCTTGAGTAACCAGTGGAACTGACCAATCTGCAATGCAGCCGCTGAGATATGACAATACAAAGGCGACCTTGGTCTGATCATTAGGGAAGGTCCCAGGTCTGCATAGGAAGTGCAAACGACACTGATTCATGAATACGGCGAATCGTTTGGGGTCCCCAGCAAAGCGTTCGGGAGGGGCCAGCGGCATGTTTCCAGGTAGATTAATCTGCACAGGGTTTCTGGAAACCACAGGAGCGTGGTTCCCTCCGGAACCGGGTAGAGGAGTTTGCCCAGCTTGACCTTGCAAAAGCTGTCTGGCCAGGTCATCAGTTCTTTCCTTTGATATTATTAATTCCCTCCTGAGGGCATTAGTCTCTTGACGAGCGGCATGTACTTCGGCCCGTAATTCCCCCAGTAATTGGGCCAACTGATCAGTCTCAGAACTTTCCATAACGCCTGGGTGGGAATTTGTAGGAAGGCTTTGCGTTCTGTAATGCTCACCTGACTCCCACGGAGGCGCTGGCCTGGTTCGCGCTGCTGTGACCTCTTCTAAGGTGATGCGCAGGGTTTGGAAGACGGACTGGACCGGGCCCCCAAATCTGGCTTGTCTGGCTCGCAGAAGTATCCTTTTGTAGGCGAAAATATGGGATTAACTGTCTGCGGGGTAATGCAATCGGCCTCCCACTTCCCCCTCTCACCCTCCCCGAAACCCTTCTGTGATTCCTCGTAGCTTCTCACCTTAGGGTCTGGAAGGACGAGCTCTCCATCCTGCTTCTGATGCAGGGGCGCGTTGGTATCCAGTTACTTCACTGGATTTTCGGATTGGTGAGAACCAAACTTGCTTGGCTTCCAGGTAAGTTTTTTGATAAGAGGTTCCCCTTGTGTCCATGCATTCATGTACTAATGCTAGTGTCTTTTTCCCCATAGGGGCCGGGGTACGGAATGCCGGGGAACAGGCACCGACCCGAGATGAGAGGTGAAATCCTTGTAGAAATCAGGTAAGTCTTTAATGAGCGTTTTTTGGTAATGTCTTTTCATTCGCTCATTAACGCTGATGTCTCTTTTTCCCCTTACGGCCCGGGGTCCGGAAATGCCAGGATGCGGCGCGGACCCGAAATGGAGAGGGAATGAATCAGCAGGTAAGTCTTAACATGGAGATTTAGCTTTCCTTATTCCCTTCTCTCTCTCACCTTTTGTTCTGGTCTTTTTCTCCCTAGGCGCTGGGGCGTGACTGCGAATCTGGATGATCGCTGCTGAACATGGAGGCGCCCTGTAAAGGTGAGTGGAATGCGGCGCTGCAGTGATCGACGCGATGAGCTTTTAAATTAAAGTCTTCCTTTTCAGGATTGTCGGCGAGATGTCTCCGGGATGCGGATTTAGCAGGTAAGGACTTTTCCTTCTTCTGTTCTCTTCTTCTCTTCCTTTGCAGGTGATCCAGGACGCTGGCAGGCGTGGCAGAAGTCAGGATGCAGGAGCAGACACGGTGAGCGTCCAGCTGCTAGATGCAGAACAACGCGAAGCACGTGTGGCTGTTCGGGTGGGGTTTAAAAAGCCTTGGAAGAGGTTCCAGGTATGTATCCTTCCTCCAATCAGGTATGTATCCTTCCCTGACCAAGCCCGGATGGTAAATTAGTCACACAGGTAAAGTAGTTCCTTTCAGGCCTCAAGGAGGCCGAGATCCTGCAGCATGGTCTGCATCAGATAAGTGCACCCAAGCATTTCCATAATGAGCCTGGCGCCTATGGCGCCAGGACTGATGTCTTTTATGAGCCATAGGCGCCAGTACACTGTCCAAAGGGCCCCTATATGGGGTTGCTGGGTCCTTCCTTGGGGACTGGATGTCCGCTTTCGGGGACGCAGGGCTTGAACCGGCTCCCCGGGAGGGGGCATCATGACAGCACTCCCCCCCAAGGCCCCTCCCAAGGTTGTTCCCTCCGAGGGTTTTGGTTTGTCAGGGAAGAGTCGGTGGAATTTCCTGACTAATCAAGGTGCATGCACATGGTCGCTGGGTTCCCACGACCTCTCCTGAGGTCCGTATCCCTTCCAATCAATTAGGTAGAACAGTTTTGACGTAAACATTTTTGAGTCTAAAATGTTCTTCACTTCGAATTCCGGCTCCCCATCTATTATAATAGGTTCTGGAGGTTTGAGAAGTCGGGTTCCGGGTACCACTGGTTTCAGAATTGACACATGAAAAACAGGGTGAATTCGCATACTAGCTGGTAAATCAAGTTTAACAGCCACTGGGTTAATTATTGCCGTAATAGAATAAGGTCCCAGAAATTTTGGGTTAAAAGTTCGAGGCCCTTTGAGTGGTAAATGTCTGGTAGCTAACCACACTTGATCCCTAATCTGATACGGAGGTGCTTCACTCCGATGTAGATCAGCATTCTCCTTGTATTTTCTCTTGGCTTGTTGTAAATGCGTAGTTGCCTCTTTGAAGGCTTGGGTAATTGTAGAATGCAGATGTTCTACTGCAGGCATTCCGAGGTTCTGAGGTGAGTCAAGGTTTGAGGTTCGAGGGTGATGCCCAAACAAAGTATAAAAAGGACTGTGGCCAGTTCCAGAGTGTACCGAATTATTATATGCGTATTCGGCTATCCAAAGAATGTCTTTCCAGTTGCTTTCAGCTTGCTGTAACATACACCGTAAGTATTGCTCAAGGGTCTGATTTGTCCTCTCGGTCTGACCATCGGTCTGAGGGTGGTGACTGGTCGATAATCTTACGTCAATTTGCGCCATTTGACAACATTTGCGTCATAAGTGGGAAATGAATTGGCTTCCCCGGTCAGAGATTAGTATAGATGGGAATCCATGTAGCCGAACAATATTTTCGAGGAATTCTTTGGCCAGGACAGAAGCTGAAGGTAAACCTTTCAAAGGAATAAAGTGGGCCATTTTGGAAAACAAATCCACAATTACCAGAATAGTATTGTACCCCGAACAAGGAGGGAGGTCCGTAATAAAATCCATTGATAGGGTGTGCCAGGGTGCTGGCGGTATGTCTAGAGGTTGAAGGAGACCGGCTGGTCTTTTCTTTTGACTTTTATTTTGGGCGCAAACACCACAGGACATCACAAAAGATTTAACATCTTTTCGCCAAGAGGGCCACCAAAATTGTCGTTTCACCTTTTCCTCTGTCTTGGCAATACCGGGGTGTCCCTCTATTAATGCATCATGATAACCGGAAATAACTAGTTCGTGTAATTCCTTATGTGGCAGGAATAAGCGTCCTTGGAAATAAGGTAAACCATTATCTATGGTAAAGTCTGATCCCTTTTGTATCCAATCCTGTAAGGTTGTAGGATCCAGAAGTTGTTTCACTCTGGCTTGAATGTCTTCAAGCGTCTGTAACGAAGTCATGCCTAGAATCCTCTGTTCGGGAATTATTGGTACTGGTTCTGAGTTTGTATCCGATTCTCCCATTCCAATTCGGGCTAAGGCGTCTGCTTTGCCATTCTTGCAGCCAGGTCGATAGGTAATCACGAAATCAAATTCAGTGAAAAACAAAGCCCATCGGAGCTGCCATGATGACTGAGCCTTGGCGGTTTTCAAATACTGTAAATTCCGGTGATCAGTGATCACTGTGATGGTATGTCGAGCGCCAAGCAGATAATGCCGCCAGGCTTTAAAAGCGGACTTAATGGCTAACAGTTCTTTGTCCGTGATTGCATAATTAACCTCAGGTGCCGAGAACTTTCTGGACCAAAATGCTACGGGATGCAGTTGGTTGGTTTCGGGATCTCTTTGGGACAGGACAGCTCCCATGGCTAGGCTGGATGCGTCAGTCTCGACGATGTAAGGGAGATCTGGACGCGGGTGTTTCAATATAGGTGCGGAGGTAAACTTAGCTTTTAAATCCTGAAAGGCCTGCTCGGCTTCTTCAGACCATTCAAAACATTTATTTTTCCTCAAGAGTGCAGTAATGGGTTGTACCACGCGTGAAAATTCCGGGATAAACCTGCGATAGAAATTGGCAAAGCCGAGCATGCTTTGAACCCCTTTTACAGAGCTAGGTGATGGCCATTTGAGGATGGCATCCACTTTTCTTGAGTCCATTCGGACTCCTTTGGGTGTCAGGATGAAAACTAGAAACTCAACTTCTGTGGTATGGAAAACACATTTCTCCAATTTAGCAAATAGTTTGTGTTGGCGCAGTTTTTCAAGTACTGCCCTGACGTGTTTTCTGTGATCAGATTCCAAAGAGGAGTACACCAGAATGTCATCGATATATACGACAACACAAACATCGATGAGTTCCCGAAGGACATCATTCATGAAGTATTGGAAAGCAGCCGGCGCGTTACACAATCCGAAAGGCATCACCTGGTACTCGAATAATCCGTATTTAGTACGGAAGGCAGTTTTCCATTCGTCGCCTTCTTTAACTCGTACCAGATGATAAGCCCCCGGAGATCTAACTTGGTGTATATGCAAGCGTCCTTCACCTGGTCAAGGAGTTCAGGGATCAGTGGCAGAGGATAACGGTTTTTAACCGTTATCTGGTTCAATGCGCGGTAATCGATACAAGTTCTAAGGTCGTCTTCTTTTTTGGGCACGAAGAACAAAGCCGAGGATGCCGGGGACTTTGACGGGCAAATAAAACCATTAGCTAGGTATTGATCCAAATATTGTCTCAAATGCAGATTCTCAGGTTCGGTAAGGGCATAAATCCTGCTACAAGGGGGTTGTGCACCGGGCACCAGATCGATTTGGCAATCGTACGATCTGTGAGGAGGTAACGTGTTGGCCTGTTCCTTTTGGAAGACGTCCTGAAAGTCTTGGTATTCCGGAGGTAGTTGCATGGAGGCAGAGGTTACAGATGCTAGATTAATCTTTACGTTTTCTGGGTAGCAGGTTTGTGTACAATCCGGGAAGGTTATTCTCTTAGCTCGCCAATCAATTCGAGGATTATGTGTCTCTAAACAAGGGATTCCAGGAATAACCTGAAACTGTGGAGCCTTGATTACATCAAACACAACACCGTCCCGATGGCCGTCGGGACCAATAAGAGTCACCTCAGTAGTGAAATGTGTTACCGGTCCAGAGGCAATTTCAGTTCCATCGACTGTGGTGATGACATCTTTGCTGGTTTTAGGACGGAGAGGGAGGTTAATCCTAGAGACCAATTCACGATCCACATAGTTTCCAATAGCCCCACTATCGATGTATGCCTTTATTGCATGCAACCGCTTAGGCTTTTCTGGATCTACGAGAACCATTGGCACAATGAAATGCAAGGTCTGAGAGTTGGTTTATAGTGATAATTTCGACAACAAAAATGTCGAAAGTCAAAATTTCGAGAAAAAAAATGTCGAAAAAAAAAATTTCCACTTTTTTTTTCAATGCATTTTTTTTTTAAATGGGGGGGTTCCCCCCCAACCCCCCTTTTTAAAAAATTTTTAAAACTTTTTCCCTTTTTTTTAACTCCCGAACCCCTAAAATAAATATATAATTAAAAAAAACGAAAGTCGACATTTTTTTTTCGACATTTTTTTGTCAACATTTTTGTCTGTCGACATTTTTTTTTCGAAATTATGACTGCCCACCATGAGAGTTAGTTTTCAAGCTCGGCAAGCGGACCCCTACCCTTGTCGGGTGGAGTCGTTTCCCGAAACAGAGTATTCATGGTTTTTATCAGCGGCTCCTACCGCCTTTCGGGGCGGTTTTGCCGGGCAATCTCGTAGAAAGTGTCCAGAATTCCCACAATAAAGACATAATTTTAACTGCCGCCTCCTTTCACGTTCCTTTTGAGTTAAGGGTCCTTTAACCCCTCAGTAATTGGGCCAACTGATCAGTCTCAGAAATTTCCATAGCGCCTGGGTGGGAATTTGTAGGAAAGCTTCGCGTTCTGTAACGCTCACCTGACTCCCACGGAGGCACTGGCCTGGTTCGCGCTGCTGTGACCTCTTCTAAGGTGATGCGCAGGGTTCGGAAGACGGACTGGACCGGGCCCCCAAATCTGGCTTGTCTGGCTCGCAGAAGTATCCTTCTGTAGGCGAAAATAGGGGATTAACTGTCTGCGGGGTAATGCAATCAGCCTCCCACTTTCCCCTCTCACCCTCCTCGAAACCCTTCTGTGATTCCTCGTAGCGTCTCACCTTAGGGTCTGGAAGGACGAGCTCTCCATCCTGCTTCTGATGCAGGGGCGCGTTGGTATCCAGTTACTTCACTGGATTTTCGGATTGGTGAGAACCAAACTTGCTTGGCTTCCAGGTAAGTTTTTTGATAAGAGGTTCCCCTTGTGTCCATGCATTCATGTACTAATGCTAGTGTCTTTTTCCCCATAGGGGCCGGGGTACGGAATGCCGGGGAACAGGCACCGACCCTTAGATGAGAGGTGAAATCCTTGTAGAAATCAGGTAAGTCTCTAATGAGCGTTTTTTGGTAATGTCTTTTCATTCGCTCATTAACGCTGATGTCTCTTTTTCCCCTTAGGGGCCGGGGTCCGGAAATGCCAGGATGCGGCGCGGACCCGAAATGAAGAGGGAATGAATCAACAGGTAAGTCTTAACATGGAGATTTAGCTTTCCTTATTCCCTTCTCTCTCTCACCTTTTGTTCTGGTCTTTTCCTCCCTAGGCGTTGGGGCGTGACTGCGAATCTGGATGATCGCTGCTGAACATGGAGGCGCCCTGTAAAGGTGAGTGGAATGCGGCGCTGCAGCGATCGACGCGATTAGCTTTTAAATAAAAGTCCTCCTTTTCAGGATTGTCGGTGAGATGTCTCCGGGATGCGGATTTAGCAGGTAAGGACTTTTCCTTCTTCTGTTCTCTTCTTCTCTTCCTTTGCAGGTGATCCAGGATGCTGGCAGCCGTGGCAGAAGTCAGGATGCAGGAGCAGACACGGTGAGCGTCCAGCTGCTAGATGCAGAACAACGCGAAGCACGTGTGGCTGTTCGGGTGGGGTTTAAATAGCCTTGGAACAAGTTCCAGGTATGTATCCTTTCTCCAATCAGGTATGTATCCTTCCCCGACCACGCCCGGATGGTAAATTAGTCCCACAGGTAGAGTAGTTCCTTTCAGGCCTCAAGGAGGCCGAGATCCTGCAGCATTGTCTGCATCAGGTAAGTGCACCCAAGCACTTCCATAATGAGCCTGGCGCCATAGGCGCCAGTACACTGTCCAAAGGGCCCCTATATGGGGTTGCTGGTTCCTTCCTTGGGGACTGGATGTCCGCTTTCGGGGACGCAGGGCTTGAACCGGCTCCCCGGGAGCGGGCATCATGACACCTTTGGGCCAATGAATTCGCGTACGTGTGCTGACACGCTTACGCGCTAAGGCCCTTTCCTTGAATTACAGGCAGACGTGCTGGATTTTCACGTGCCAAATCACTCCGTATCAAGCTGGCCACGCGTAAGCACACGGAAGACCACGCTCCTGCCCAGAAGGCCGAATTACTACCCCCCCAGAGCCCCGAGCAGGCTCCCACCTGCCATCTGCTGCTACCTGATTGCCTACTGCCCACGTGCCCTGCCATTTGCTGCCTGCACATCAGCCAGGGGTTCTGTTGCTGTGACCACCCCTGCTGGAACCGAAGACTCCCGACTGGGATTCCATCACTCCACAGACCAGCCCCAGGACCCAGTTGCCCACCCACTCCTGCCTCTGGGGTTGTCATGTCGGGCACTGCAACATCTGGCACCACTGGCAACCCCTGGCCAGAGAGGCAGAGGGGCACCAGCTTCACTGCCACCGAAGTTGGTGTCCTGGTGGAGCAAGTCCTGGGGCAGTATGATGCCCTCTTCGGAAGATTGCGCGCCGACAAGGAAGGATGGACTCGGATCTGGACAGACATCGTGACTGCCATCAACGCGGAGGGGGTGGCAGTCCGACTATTCCATCATGTCAAGAAGCGCTCGGAGGACTTCAGGTCCAGGACCTTCAACAAGGCCCGGCGCCTCTTGAAGGCAGTGGATGCTAAGGGGCGCCGGGGCCACTTGTCGGACGATCAGATGAGGGTCCTGGAACGCATATCCCCAGCGCTCCACGTCCAGGTCCTTGAGAGGCAGACCCGTCTGGAGTCGAGTGGTAAGTGTACATGCATCATCATTATAAGCTGTGCGTGTGATGATGTGCCAGTAGTGTGAAGGTTGCACATGTGTTTTTATGGGGCCAAGTATGGGGTGGGGTGTACAGGGCCGTGAGGATAACAAATGTGAGGGCTCTCATGTGTGAGACATGGATGGTGCTTGTGTGTGTAGGCTTACATGCCAAATGAAGTTGTGTGGGCACACAAGTTTGGATGAATGTGCATGTAAGTAGGCATGTTCGTGATGTCACACATGGATGTTGGTTTCAGCTGCATGTATCAGCACTGTGTACATGTGCATGTGTGTGTATTTGGCAAGGGTGCAACAGTGATGCAGCATAGATGCATGTGACAGCGGGATGTGGAAGCCTGATTGGCAGATGTGACATGGATGCCAATCTGAACACTGCAACAGTTGGCAAAGGTGTACACATGCATGCAAGTGTGGTGGTGTGTGTGCATGTGTGGGGCACTCCCTGTGTTGCATGTGATGTCTGGGTCACCTTTGCCTGCTCATGCTGTTGTATGTGTATGGATAGTGCTGGCTGTTGCGATATGGCTGTGGTATGGCTCATGTGTGCGAGTTGAAATGACATGTGTGTTGGCGATTGTGATGCCATGTCTGAGGTTTGCCAATGGCACTCATGTACAACTGTCATGTGTGTATGTGTCCATTGTACAGTGCCCTGATGCCTGTGTTTTATTTCTCCCTGTCTGCAGCGTCAACTGATGAAGAGGGCGGAGAAGGTGCTGTGGAGCACAGCGGCGGGGATCGCACCGCCAGCCGGAGAGGCAAGGCCCGGCTCCCCTTCCAGGTTGTCATCTCGTCGGGGAGTGAGGAGTCCGGTGCCGCGTCCCAGGCCGCAGCTGCCGGGGGGAGGTCCAAGAGGCGGAGGTCGGAGTTGGACTCCTCGGCAGCAGAAAGGGCAGCTGGGACCCCACAGGGCCCAACGGGGGAAGATGGCACAGAGTCATCCAGGTTGGTGGGGGGTTTAGTGGAGGAGGAGGCCATGCAAGCGACAGAGACGGGGTCTGGAGGTGGGGATTCCACTGGTGCTAGTGGTGCAGTGCAGGACCAGGCACAGGAGGCAGCACAGGCCGCCACGGAGGTGCCTGTGTGCAATCCTGTCCCTGATCCTGTCACTGCATCATCTTGCACCAGCAGGGATGCCTACGTCCAGATCCGTTTTCAGGCAGCGGATGAGCTTACAACAACTGGCCTTCCTCTGCCTGCGGACGTGGCTATCCAGGTACGGGTTGAGCCTGTCCTGACTGGTGTGGCGTTGCGTCAACGGGCCATGCGAGGTGACCTGCAGTCTTTTCATGAGGAGACTGCACCTCATCTCGAATGGCTCGTTGACCGCGTCGGCCTACTAGGACAGGTCACCCAGGCCGGATTCCTCCGTTTGCTGGAGCTTGTTCAGACCCCTCCTCAACTGAACACCCTATGCGCCAGTCGTCCTCTGTGCCATCTTTCCACCCATTTGTCACCTGGGTGCCCTGTGGAGCTGCCTCTGACGGTGCGGCCAGGCTGGTGGAGGACACATCCCTGCCACAGTCAGGAGTCGGACGTCCAGCAGGGGTGGCCACATCAACGATTGCACCCCGGCCGGTGGAGGATGTGCAGGCAGCAGGAGCCAGGGCACGTGCACAGGCACAGCAGCAGCAGCAACGAGGTGGGAGCCATGATGGCTCGGGGCCTTGGACATCGGAGGGGCAGGCATCGGCCGGAGGGCAGGAGGACCCAGGACGGGAAGTGTCTTCCATGTGGCAGCGGTTGGGCCACGCCATAGATGCGGAGTGGCAGCGGGCGGAAGAGGCATGGCTCACGATGGTCAGGGCGGAGAACTCCATGCGGAGCCCCATGAGGCGGGCCGAGTGCCTCAAGGCAATCCGCAGGGAGTTGGAGGAGAACATGTCGTCGGCCCTGCGGACCCTTGGGGCCATGGAGGAGGACCGCCTCCGGGACATTGAGCAGGAGTTCGATGATGCCCTGGCCCAGAACATCCCGAAGTGAGCCGTCGGACTATCCCGCTGCCCTTGTAAATAGTTATGTAGTTAGTGTTAGGTTTCCTTTGGTTTTTCTGTTTTTTTTGGACCTTTTGGACAATGGACCACATTTTTGTATATATTTTTTTAATTAGGTAGTATTAGTAGATAGGTTTAATTTATTCTGTTGGGATCATGGACCCTGGATTGCTTAAGCTGTATATAGTTGACTGTTGGATTTTATTTTTTTATTTGGAATTTACCCATTGAGCAATGGTTTTCGGTTTTGATTTTCCTTTGGATTTACTTTTTTGAACTGTGACTTTGGACACCTTTCCTTTGGATTATGATTTGTGGTTTTACATTATTTTACGGACATGCTGCTTTTTGTTTTTAATTCCCATTGTCATTTGTTTATTTTTGATTCGATTTATGTTGCTTTTAATACATTTCTTCATCAAACTTCAATGTGTAGTAGCATCTCATTGGTTTCATGCATGTCATGATATGTGTTTTGACATTCACTGACAGCCATTGTGTGTATGTGAGGGACATGTGTTCATTTACATACTTGCCATTGGGGTTGTATAATGTAATTGGCATTTCTAAGTGGGTGGATGCAATACTTGGGTGGGTGTTTGGCATGTGGAGGCAGCCCATAAGGGCCAAGGATCTAGATTCTGATGACGTGGTGGCTGGGGGACATGAGTGGGGTCCTGGTGGAGGGTGCCCCTGCACTGCTGGGGGGTGGGGGTGCTGGGAGACATGAGTGGGGGCCTGGTGGAGGGTGCCCCTGGATGCTGGGGGGTGGGGGTGCAGAGGGACATCAGTTGGACATGAGTGGGGGCCTGCTGGCAGGTGCCCCACAGTGCTGGGGGGTGGGGGTGCTGGGGGACATGAGTGGGGTCCTGGTGGAGGGTGCCCCTGCACTGCTGGGGGGTGGGGGTGCTGGGAGACATGAGTGGGGGCCTGGTGGAGGGTGCCCCTGGATGCTGGGGCATGGGGGTGCTGGGAGACATGAGTGGGGGCATGGTGGAGGGTGCCCCTGGATGCTGGGGGTTGGGGGTGCAGAGGGACATGAGTTGGACATGAGTGGGGGCCTGCTGGCAGGTGCCCCACAGTGCTGGGGGGTGGGGGTGCTGGGAGACATGAGTGGGGGCATGGTGGAGGGTGCCCCTGGATGCTGGGGGTGGGGGTGCTGGGAGGCATGAGTGGGGGCAAGGTGGAGGGTGCCCTGGATGCTGGGGGGTGGGGGTGCAGAGGGACATGAGTTGGACCTGAGTGGGGGCCTGCTGGGGGTGCTGGGAGACATGAGTGGGGGCATGGTGGAGGGTGCCCTGCACTGCAGGGGGGTGGGGGTGCTGGGAGACATGAGTGGGGGCCTGGTGGAGGGTGCCCCTGCACTGCTGGGGGGTGGGGGTGCAGGGGGACATGAGTTGGACATGAATGGGGGCCTGGTGGAGGGTGCCACTGCACTGCTGGGCGGTGGGGGTGCTAGGAGACATGAGTGGGGGCCTGGTGGAGGGTGCCCCTGGATGCTGGGGGTTGGGGGTGGTGGGAGACATGAGTGGGGGCATGGTGGAGGGTGCCCCTGGATGCTGGGGGGTGGGGGTGCAGAGGGACATGAGTTGGACATGGGTGGGGGCCTGCTGGCAGGTGCTCCACAGTGCTGGGGGGTGAGGGTGCTGGGAGACATGCATTGTTGATCAGTAGTGCAAGGTGACATGTGGCTGGGATGGGGGGAATGCCCATGGTGGAGGGGCTGCCTGCGGGACATGAGCAGGGGTGCAGGGTAGTCCCCTGTGGTGTGGGCTGCCTGCTGGGGCCGTGGAGGGTGTAGAGGGAACACCTGGGAGGACCCACACGGCCAATTCACGTGTAGTACTCCCCGCGCACCCCTGAAAAACACGTACCCTGCTGGATTTGTGAGTGATACTTCCCGCGTACCCCTGGAATACACCTACCCAGGACGATCGGAACTTCCCGCGCACGCCTGAAAGACACGTACCCTGCTGAATTTGCGTGTGAAACTTCACGCGCACCCCTGAAATACACGTGCCCTCATGGAATTGCGTGTGACACTTCCTGCGCACCCCTGAAATACACGTACCCTGCTGAATTTGCGTGTGATGTTTCCCACGCACCCCTGGAATACACATACCCAGGACAAACGCATGTGGAAATTCCCACGCACCCCTGAAATACACGTACCCTGCTGAATTCACGTGTGAAACTTCACGCGCATCCCTGGAACACACGTACCCAGGACAATCGCGTGTGGAACTTCCCGCGCACCCCTGAAATACACATGCCCTGATGGAATTGCGTGTGTTACTTCACGCGCACCCCTGATATACACGTACCCAGGACAATCGCGTGTGAAACTTCCCGCGAACCCCTGAAATACACGTTCCCCGCTTGGCGTTTGCTGTTTGGCAGCCCTGTGATCTGGTCCAGCGTTAGCGCAGACATTTGCGATGAATTGGGGATTTTGATGGCTTTTCCTTGCGCGAGGGCGTTCTTGGGGGCGTAACTGGCGCTGCTGCAGGGTCGCTGCGCCACTCTGCGCCACAGATGGTTTTGGAGGCTAAAATCCATGAATACGCTGTGCGATGAAATGGATTTTATCGCACGCGGCTGGCGCAGTGTATCGCACGGGGACACTGTGCGCCAGCCGCGTGCGCCACTTTTGTGTGAAATTCTATGAATTACCCTGAAAATGTGCCAACTTTGTAAAATAATCTATCACTATCCAAATCACTGTCATAGCGCGAGATGATGGCAGATTCATAATGAAGTCCATTCTGATCATCTGTCAAGGACCTTGAGACAGTGGTAATGAATGCAGAAGACCAGCCGATTCAGTATGATACATCTTGAATCTTGCATATGTAAAATGCCTAGATTCCTTTGGGTTCGGTGCACTTTATAAATATCAAAATAAATAAATAAATAAATAATATAAAACAAGATGATGCATATTGTACTACTGTTCACCTCTGACCTTCTCACTGTGACTTTTGGATTCTAAATCCAAGGTTTCCGGAAACCAGGATACCCATAATTAGGATTATCATGGCAGCAAGACAGTTTCTGAAGATCCCTTACCGTAATCAAGAATTTCCCTTGACAAAATAGGAGATCCCTGTTGCATTTTCTTCCTGTTTCACTACCTTTTTAACATTGTCATGTCTAACATTCCAGGGCTGTCACTCTTTTTTTGCCCCATGCCGGAGAGGCATTAAATAAGTGGAAAGATTGGAAAGAAGATTTCATGAAATCTGTGCTGGCTGTGAATGGAACGAACTATGCTGTAGAAAGGAAGGATGCCATTCTCTATCAGTGTGGAAAGTTGCATCATCTGTAGGGAGAGTGACAAGGTTTTGAAAATTAGGCCGTCCCCCATGATAGTGCCAGAAGTGCAGAAAGTTCCATGGGATGTTGTGGCCATCGATTGGTTTGAACCACTTCATTTGCTAAGAGTGAAAGATAGCTATGTGATAGTGGCTGTAGATTTGATGTATACTAGCCTGAAATAGGAGTTTTGAAAGAGATTACCGCTGCCAGTGTCATTGGATTTTTGGAAGGGGTGTTTTTGTTTTTGCAAGAAGTTTTTCCAGACAAGATTTTCAGCGATAATGGTCCTCAGTTCAGATCTTTGGAGTTTGAGACATGGATAAGTCGCTGGGAATAACACATAAAAGAACCTCTCTTTTTCACCTGCAAAGAAATGGATGTGTTGAAAGGTTCAACAGGACCATTATGGATGGAGTATGAATGGCTGTCGCCAACAGTGAGAATTGGAAGTAGCAATTTGTATAGAGAGTATTTCAATACAGGGTCTCCCCTCATGGAACGATTGGGGTGACACCTTTTGAATTTTTCAGAGGTAGGAAGCCCAACACCTTTCTTACACCAGGTTGGCTGGGAAGGTCCAAGTTGGTGAGTGTGGACTCTAAGTCTGTGAGAGATTACTTATTAAGGAGTGGTGAGGCAGCCAAGGACAGATATGATCGGAAAGTGTCTGTCAGGTACATGAAGTTGGTGATAAAGTGAAGGTATTGTTGGCAAGGAGAGGGAGAAAGTGTGATGTAAGATTTTCTACTTTCAAGGTGGTGGAAGAAAGCTATTGGAATGTGATGAGAGTGTATGGTGTTGAGGTGCGAGACAAAGATAGGGTAGTGAAGTATGCATAATATGTTGATGTGAAAAAAATAAAGCTTCTAGGAGAGGAGGTGTGTTGTAAGGTTACTTACTTTTATGCAATATACTTTTATGTAATATTCACTGTACATAGTTAACATTGTTTTACCTGTATCATCATTTTTAGAATGTAATGGCATCAGCCAGTTAGAATTGTTATGGCTTGAGAGATAAGAGTTTCATGGTCAGTTATGAGAGAAGCCCTGGAAGGGTTGGGCCACAGGCTTACCTGCAAGCTTGAATACACTTCTTATTATCCTTACTGGAATCTCCTTCCATCATTTCAAACAGTATCCAACTTTACAATAATCCCCCCTTTCTTCTTCTGACTTTTTCTTTGGCTTAAGAAGTGTGGAACAGCCTGTAGACCATACAAATATTGCACTTCAACAAAAAAGTAATTAGTTGGTGAAGTAAAGGTTATTATCACTTTCCCAGTGGCTATGAAGGACATTCTGCAGATTTCTTTTTGTGCTTCTTGTTTGCAAGTTCTGGAGAATGCATTAGGCCTTTTGTCTGCAAGGACTCTGGTCTGTAAGTCACTACAAAATTGAACCATGCTCAAAACATCACTCATCTACAATGGTGTTGGTTCATGCTTCTGGCTGTTTTAAATAAGCCATATTCTTATGATGATAACTGATGTTCTGCACCATCCAAATAGTGTCACCATACCACAAAAGTAGCCTTCAGAATCAAAGATTCCTTTAAAAAAATGATGTATTGTTAATTTTCCAGAAATTACCTAAAATGGTATCTGATAGGTTGCATTACCCTTGTTCGTGGTTCCTTCTCTGAAAGTACTGCTCCGTAAGCAGAACTGGATGCACCTCCTTTCACTAGGACGGTATGTTTAGGATTAGGATGAGCCATCAATGGAACAAATTAAAGCAGTTGTTGCAACCTATGAAAGGACGCTTGCATATTTTTTGACCAATTTTTGAAATTACCCCCTTTCTTTACAAGGCCTGTTAAAGGCAAAAGAATCCCTGAATAGTTTGGAATAAAAGTCCTGTAAAAATGGACAAAACCAAAGAAACACTGCAAATCTTTAGAGTTAGAATACAACTGAAAAATTATACTGAAGACTGATGAAAATGACATTTGCTCAATTGAGCATAAAGTGTATGGGCCTCATTAGGACCCTGGCGGTAGCCGTGCCCTTATTAAGGGCCAGGCTGCCGCTGGTAATTAAATGTTACCGGGTCCATGGAATGGGCAATTATCGGGTCATGCGACCTTGGCGGACCCGGTAATTGCCCATTCCATGGACCCGGTAAAATTGAATCCCCATTCACAGTTAAGTCCCATAGGGGTCAATGGGAATGGGGAGGGAGCTAACAACGGGCCCGTTAATAGCGAGCCCATTGTTAGCTCCCTGGTCCCCTCGCGGGACCCAGAAAGGACGTCTGGTCTGACCAGGGTCCCGCGAGGGAACCTCGTAATAGGGCGGAGTGGGTTTAAGGTACCATTACCGGTGCCGTTAAACCCATTGCGCCCGCCTCATAATGAGGCCCCATGTTTCTTTACTGTGAAAGAACTTCATACACATATGTATAGGGAGTATATTGGAACAAAACCAAAATGTCATCTAGGTAGACTAGCACAAAATTATCCAAAATGTCTCTGAAAATATCATTCATGAATTATTGACAAGGGCATGACACAGCACTCAAAGTGACCATGATTTGTCTTCCATTCATCTCCCTCTTTGATTATGATTAGGGATCATGCACCTATGTGGCTGATTTCCCACATTTGTTTCTGTAACTCATCTGAATTCAAGGTACCCAAGTCCTTGTGAAGGATGTCCTACTTATTCTCCTCCATATGGGATGTGCCTACATTACTCATAAAGCTTAGGTGTCAGTAATGTATTTTCCATTGGTGCCATAAGTTTTCTTGAGTTTGCCATGCTCAGTGCTGTTAGAAATAGGTGCGCTGGTTGGTGTTCCTCCTGCTTCCTGAATTCCATCACCAATTGATGTTACAAGTACTGCAGCAAAGTATCCTTGCACATTTTTAGTGTCTACTCTTTGGGATGCTTCCTTGAGACATAGAAATTAAAAGTGGGAATTTTTTGGTTAAAATGTGGCTCCACAAAGCAAGTCAGCGGGTACTCCATGTTATCTTCAAAACCAGCAACCTGTGGATCACCACACATGGTTGAAAGCAGTCCCTCACCATCCGTGCTGCATAAGCATTAATTGCCACGGCACGGGTCCTATCCATGTTTGTGAGGTTGAACTCAAGCGGGTTCACAATTGCTGATAGAGCATATGGCCATGCAGTGAATGATATGCGCAAAGCCGGGGAGATGTTTTGTATTGATAATATGTAAGGCATCAAGGACATTTGATCCTTTGTCTACTGCAAAAGCAAATTATGACACCCCAGCCACTGTGCTCCCACCTTCTTCATCTTATCTCAGATTTCAACTCTCTTGTGGCGGCTTCTGCCTTGACACCCTTGCACGTACAACATTGTCTGGTGCCAAAATACATGCATCTGCTGCACCCTTGAATTACTCTGGGACTCCTCTTGGCTGTTTCAAAAGAAAAAGACCTCCCAATGTGCTGGGACAACCATGTAGTCTATGCTCTGACTGCTGGCCAAATTTCCCTGGTAATGTAGACTTTTTGGATCACAGACTACTGTATTGCTCGCCCAATGAAGCTATAACTTTGTTGCACAGTGATTGTTGGAGGGTAAGGAATGAGTAAGAAGGGACATATTGTTGGATTGGATAACAGGCTCTTAGTGAAAGCCTTTGAAGTGAAAATAATGCTGGGCAGAAAGTGTCTGCCATGGAAGCAGAGTAAGCAGAGGAAAACTCATTATCTTGTCTTAACAGGATAGGGCAATGTTGAAGTTGGAGTGGCCTACTACAGCCCTAAGGAATGACAGTGCTTGATATTACCATGTCTCTTTCCGTATCACCATTGGGTGGAAAGTGCTTGTTCGGAACTGCCTCTTTTGGTCCGGGCAATTAACTGTTAGGGCATAGATTGTGGTAATGAAGGAGAAGTGAGTCTCTATCATGCACACTTGTGGCGAGCTGTTGAAGAGAAAGTGCCAGATGTTTATCTTTCCCCAGAACACTAACCTAACCAAGTCACCTTGTTGAAACCTGAGCATGCCTGGTTGCACATAACAAAAATATACTGAGTGGCTGTGCCCTAGAAAAGAGCCCAAGAACCTGAAGGGGTTACTGTGCCCTGTGAAAGAGCCCAGGAACTTTAAACGGTGGCCGCACTGCGTGAAAAAACCCAGATAACCCCAAGGGGTTGATGAGCCCTGTAGGAGAACGTGAACATTTTTGACAAGTTTGTGATCAGGATTCCAAAATATTAACTGCAGTATAGTTAATGCATTGAAATATGTAAAACAACCTCTAGTCAGGACCTCTCAGTTAAAATAGAAACTATCTGGTTCCAAATCAAAAGAAAAGATAATCTAAGCTTGAGTTTAGGACAAGTCTCCCTCTTTCTATACTTTAGTGTTGGTTGGTTTTCTGACCCCCACCAAAGAGTTCTCCCAGCATCTTTCAGTTCTTGGTTCAGTATCAAAGTTCCAAAAGAAAAATGTCTCTTTGCTATCTTTCTTGGTTTCAACAAGATCCTCATCAGATAGCTCAAACAGTCTTTGCTTTATGCAGTCTCCTCTGAAATCTCCCCTGGACCTGAATGGGTCGGTATTCACAACAGTGACAAAATCCACGCTGTTTTTCCTGATTCATATGCCTTTTATTTATTCATTGGAAATGTGTAAGGCGTCTATATAACAAATGGTTTTTCAAACGCTATTGACCTTCTTAACCTCATGTAGGCTACAGGCTTAGTCAGCCCTGGTTGGTTTATCCTTTTGGTCGCCCACCCCCTCGTGGGTTAACTGGTTTCTCAGGCATGGTAGGCTACGAGCCTGTTCAGTACTACAGTGGTAGCCCTTCACTCAGCCCCTCCTGAGGTATTCCTACTCTCAGCCCACAATGGGCTACAGACTAGTTTGGCTCTGTTTGGTAGCTTGCCTCTCTCGCTACTTCCTGGGGTATTCGGGTACTCTGCCCAGCAAGGGCTAGATAATTTCTCAGCCTTTCTTTTCTCTTCTTTTCACCCCTTTTTGGTATATTTGGTCTTGCAGCAGTGTGCGTGCTTGTGCCTTGCTCAACCCATTTAACCCCCTTGTGGGCGATACAGGTTCTTATCCTGGTGTGGGCTTTGGTTAGGCCTCTCTGCAATCCGCCCGCTCTTGGTACAAGGTTGCGTCCGTCTCTTCCAGTGGTAGGGTCTGCCCAGGGCTTTGGTGTCTCTGGCCAGTACAGTTCTGCGTCTCAGACATGGCTTCCGTCTGCGCTGTGTTGTTTCTCTCGGTGGCTTCTACCTTTCGGGAACGATGAGTTCAGAACCTCGCTTCAGTGGGATGTCTCCCTACTGTTCCTGGTTTGTCTTTGCTTCCTTCTGCTTCGACTGTTCCGGCTCCCCGGGATCTCCGTGTTGCATCAAGTGGCAGCATTCCACAGGCTTTGAAAACCCTCCACCCACCACGTTAACGACATGGTCCCTCGTTCATCTCCTTTCTGCGACGGAGGGACTACCTCCTCTGTGTGGGTGCACAGGCCGTCATTTCTCGTTCTCTCGCTGCTTCTCTATACTGCTGCTGTTGTCAAGATGTATTTGGGTTCCTCCCTAGAAGGAAAGGGAAGATGCCATTAGTCCTAGTTTTCACAAGAAGGCGATAACAAATACAGATCAGAAACCAAACCATCTATTTAAAGGTGCCCTGTAACCAAGAAACATTCAGGATTTAGGGGGTAATTCATGGAATAAATGTGTGCCCAAATTTGTGCAAGCGTGAAAAAGCCAGCGCATGTGTGCGAATTGCACGCGTGCGATTCATGGAAGGCCCTGCGTGTGTTTTTCCCGGGATTTGCGCCAAATACGTGTGTGGCGCACATGGGCGCACATGTCACTGCAACATCCCGAACGCTGTGCGCAAAGCGCACAGCAAAAATGCCCAACTTTAGCGCACACTCCAAAAAGGGGGCAGAACATACGGAATGGGGAACAACGTGCGGAACGAAGGGCGTAACTGGGGAAGTACTGCTGGGAAGTACACGGAACGCTAGCACGCACACAAACTACACGTATTCATGGAATCTAATAAGGAAAACCTGCACATGTAAAAACACACGCACAATTATGTCCACCACACGAAAGCAGGCGGAAGGACCCCTGGGCAGCATAAAAGTGCGCGCAAACAACAAACAAGCATAAACAGCTACGATGAATGTCCCGTTCCTCGCAGCAGTGATCGTGCGACACCGCAGGAGGAGGAGAATAGCCAGGCCCCACATTTTTTTGCCCAGGACCAGCCTTTTTGGGATGCCTGATGACCAGGTCTATGGCAGGTATAGGTTTCCACCTCATATCATCCTAGAGCTGGTTAGGGAGTGGGAGGATGAACTCACATCACCCACCCTGTGCTCCCAAGCATTGAGCCCCTTGGAGAAGGTGCTGAATGTACTGCATTTTTGGGCCACTGGGTCATTTTAGCGGACAACTGCCATACTGGGGGACGTCTCACAGGCCACACAGTCACGTTGCCTACACCAGGTGTTGGCAATCATCACTGTGCGCTCCTCAGTCCGCAGGCACATATACATGCCCAGAACACCTGCAGAAAGGCAGGCCGTGGTCCTGGACTTCTACAGGGTGGCACACTTCCCTAACGTGCTTGGTACCATAGATTGCACCCATGTGGCCCTACGTCCACCTATGGCCACTGAGAACATCTATCGAAACTGCAAGCACTGGCATTCCATCAACATGCAGGTGGTATGTGATGTCAAGGGAATCATCACCTCTTTCTACGCAAACTATCCTGGGTCCACCCATGATAGTTTCATATTCAGAATGTCCGCCCTGAGCCGGGCCCTGGAAGCTGGGAAGCATGGCGACACATGGCTCCTAGGTGAGTACAAATGCCTGTGCACATGCATGCATGTCACACACAGACAAATACACAAGCCCAACTAATGACAACCAATATCACCTTACCAGGGCACAGTGCCTACCCTCTGACCACCTACATGATGACGCCAATACGGAACCCCACTACACCACCCCAGGTAAGATACAACGCAGCCCATATTGCAACCAGGGCCATAGTGGAGCGCACATTTGGAGTGCTCAAGTCACGCTTCCGCTCCCTTGACCGCTCTGGCGGACAGCTACTATATGCACCCCCAGTAGTGTGCAGGATCATTGTGGCAGCATGTGTCCTGCACAATCTTGTAACACGGCATGGCATACCGGTGGACATGGTGGTGCCCCCACACCCCAACCACATGCACAGCCGCTGTGCATGGGAGGGGAAAGGGCATGTGGCGAGGCAGCCCGTACCCAGCTTGTGACCACATTTTTCACCTAAACTCCAACCCCTGCGGAGTGCACACAGGCCTGGCACATACCAGGTCACAATCGATGATGAGAAAGGGACAGTTAACTGTCACAACCTTACCACCGTGTGAATGTGTCCAGGGAAGTGCCACATTGTGTGCATCCCTAACTAATTAAACACAACCAATCCCATGTGTCCAAAGGGAACACATGCAAGGTGCTTATTCTCCCCCTCCCTTGCTAAACAGGGCATAAAAGTACTGGTATGCCACCCAAACCCTCCCACCACCCATGAACCCCGTCTGCCACACCATACCATGGTATGCAACGGCAAAACATCAAACCATATGCACAACACATCACACAATAGTCATGAAGTGCCAATTGAGAAATGTAAATAGGCACCAGACAATTACACCTGACATGGAATCTGAAGAAATGACTGACCAAAAACTCACACCCTGAAAACGGTGGCACCAATGCATGCCACCAGTGCTGCAAGCAACAAAAGTCAGAATACCTGTTCCCATGCACATTGGACAATCAAAAATTAGCATTTCAAACACTGCTCACTGCACAGCACAGTGAGTGTGCATTGCAAGTGAGGAATCACCTTGAGCATCATTTGAAAAAAGGGCATTCAACCAAATAGTACCCTGTCATGCATGTACACGATCAATGACTCAAAAGTGAACATGGATTGTCGGGACACAGCATGCCTGATAAGGCAATCTGGGTGCATGTGTGTGCCTGGTGTCAATGTAGTTGGTGTGTGGGGGCCTTGCCTAAGTATTTGTGTCAGTAGGGACATGCATTGAATGAACATGTGAACATTGCACTCAAGGACCCCCGTGTGTTAAACCACACCCATCCCCTGACACCTCAAAATAAAGCACAACATAGCATCAGCCATTGACCAGCATAACATATCATGTACAGACTACCCCACATCGACAATGGCAGATAGTGACCCATCACTGAATCATAGAAATACATAATACGACCTACACACAAAGTTCAGTGAGGGAGGGAACAAGGGTGAAGAACAGTACATTCCTACAAGTCCTTCAAACAGTCCGCAATGTGAAAATGAACTATCAAATCAAAGTACATATTACAAGTGCTTGGAACAATAAGGGAGAGTCTAGGGAGGGAATGTTGGAAAACAAAACTAGCATCAACATTGCTATGCCTGACGACAATAGTTGCAGTGCAGGAGTCACATAAGGAGGGGAGTGAGGGAAGAGGAGGGAAGAGGTGAGGAAAGTAACAAAACAAGTGACAAACTGTGGAAGGTCGACAAAGAATCAAGATATTGCTGGGGAGGGGGAGAAGAAAGACAGAAGGGAATGGGGGAACAGACAGCCTGTAATCAGTGGTGGAGGGACCTATGATAAATAATAATAATAATTCTTTAATGTGATATAGTATTGAAAATAAATTCAAACTTTACACATGAAACAAATTGCATACATTAATATTAACTCATTAAAAGAAAACAAATCAGCAAATATCATATACAAAAGAGAAAATATATTGTGAAGCAAAATTTCTTTAAAAATATTTTCAAATATTTACAGCCTAAAGAACACAATACTCAGATAAAGACAATTGAGTGTAGCTTATTATCTTCACATCAGCACAGTCTTAGCCACATACGCAAGCATTAGACATCTCAACAAGAGACACCCTGTCTCAGAGTCGGATGAAGGTACAATAGGTATGAAACCTCCGCCTGATCAGAGTGTCACATGCAATCTTTAACCCACCATAATGGGATGTTTCAAATCAAGGAGCCCAGATCTTTTTCAATCAGCTGCCAAACATTATACAGTGCGATAAACAAATGCATGTTGCAGGTGTTAGTGCAATAAAGCCAGAATGAAGTTTCACAAATGGTTAGAGGATCGTGTACAAATTCCCCCAGGTATTTATAGATTGAACGACCCAAAGTTGCACACTCAGTCAACAAATGCTTGGCTGTCTCCAAACATTCAGGAGATTTGCATAAGCGACAAACTCGCTCCCTGGCAGGGATCTTTTCCCTGGCTCCTACGTTAGACAGGGTGGGTAGATGCTCCAAACGGAACAAAATAATAAAACGTCTGAGCCTTTTGGTGGGACAAAGATACAGATATGCTTGTGGTTGCATACAATTATAGAGTCTATATTTTACGAAATGAAAGGTCTTTAGGCTGCTCAGGTGTAAGAAATTCTCTAACCAGTCCCATAAATCCACCTTTTTACCAAGCGCATTTAGAACATCCTTAGAGGCAGTCACCCCTCTGTGCGTCCAGCCTATGTCCGTTAGAAATTTGGTCATGTCTTTCTGGAGGGGAGAAGTGGTGTGTTTTTTGCTCACTTCTTGATGGATCACAGCCAATAACGGATTGGGAGAGCTGTCCTTCATTCTAAGATAGAATCCTGCCCTCCTTTTGAGTACCAATGCTTTGAGTGAGAGAAGGCCCAATTCAAGCCTAATCAGGGCCACTGGGACAATTGGAGGTAATCCCAGTATCCGGCGCCAGAATTTACCCTCCATCACTTGCAGCCAGGCAAGATCAAAAGAAAGAAGAGACTCAAGGCCATAGGTAATCATGGGCACAAACACTTGGATGTATAAGTGTCTTGTCCCCTATAAGGTAAAGCCGCCCCGCTTGTTTGTGAACGAAGATATTAATGATATTACTTGCATTGCCCTGGTTATACGTCCTTGCCGGCACAAGGGATAATCTCCTAATGGCTCAATTTCCACTCCAAGATACCGATAAGATGGAGCGTAAAGTATATGGTTATTATGTACCAACAGGTTGACTCGGGATGCTCTTTTCCTGGTGAATCTGAGTACCTTTGTCTTATCTAAGTTTATAGTCAAGCCATTGTTCTTAGCGTAGTCCAATAGTGTGGCCGCAGAGCGCCTAAGTCCAGCTATGGTATCATCAAATACCACCAGATCGTCTGCATATGTTAGGACAGTGCAAGGTGCCTCACCTATTTTAGGAGGGCAGTTATTAGCCTCGGCAAGTGCTGCAGGGATGTTGTATACATAAAGATTGTAAATGAGGGGTGCAGTTACGCATCCCTGCTTTACCCCCCTATTCTGGATCACCAGTCTCGTCAGACTGCCCTCCTGGTTTAATCTGAGACACGCAGAGGTATTATGGTGCAACTGTCTTAGATAGTATAGAAGGCCAGGCGGGCAGCCCATTGTTTCCAACTTAGTCCATAGCCTTGCTCTAGGGATAGAATCAAAGGCTGCCTTGAAGTCAATATGTAGGGCATAAAGCGGGGGCTGCCCCTTGCTCAGCGCCCGTGTGCGAAGCATATTCATCACCAAAGATTGTGAGAGGTGGAAAAATCTTGCCGAAAATCACATTGGAATCTGCTAAGTATGTTGGTCTGTTCAACCCACTTCTGCAGCTCACTAAGCAGTATTGTGGCAAAGAGTTTGCCAGTGATGTCAAGCATAGAGAGGAGCCTGTAGTTTTTAGGATCTGTGCGGCTGCCTTTTTTGTACACAGGGACGAGAATAGCCGTTTGCCAGGAACGGGGAATATTCCCCTGAGCTAAAATCTTTTTGAAGAGAATAGAAAAGAGGTAAGCCCAAAATGCAGAATAGTGCTTAATTACTGCATTGGCCAGCCCGTTAGGGCCGGGGGCTCTAGAAGCCTTAAGAGTGACTATTTTGTTGTGGATGGCCTCCGCTGAAACATCAAAAGGCAGGGGGAAGGGAACCTTCACTTTAGGTATACTACGTGCCTCCGCCTCTCCAGAGTTACGACCTAATAGACATTTTACCCATACTTCTTCGTCAATAGGGTTGGCTAACGGGCTCTTTACCGTCTCTCTATTCTCATTTAAGAGTGACCATATACTACGAGAATTTCTGGAGCAGATAGTTTGTAGGAGCCTTTGGTATCTGTTGTTCCTCTCTGACATTTTTATGCTCTTAATACAGGCTCTATATCTGTATTTAGCTTTTCTGACTTTATCATAGTAGGCGGCTCCCACTAAGTTCATGTTCTTGAGACCGCGCATCTCAGCTCTGTACCCTCTCTTGGCGTCCCGGATTCCCTTGTTATAGGGGGAATTTCTGTCCCCAAGCTTTAGCATCTGCCTCATTTTTATAGTGGCATGTAGGCCAGAGAATCCCCGGATCCAATCTTCTATGTCATTTACATTCATGAGATCGAAGTGAGGAAAACCCCATGAAGCGGTGGGTTTAAGAGCTTCAGTGGCTGCTCTTATGTTCTTCTCCGACCAGACTATTCTAGTGCCGGAACAATTGGTTTGTATACTACCAATATTAGAATGAGCATATAGCGTCTCTTCCGCTATATGCACAGCGTCAGATGGTGTTGGTGTTTGTCAGAATACACCCTGACATTTGCAGAAGTATTTTAAACGCAAATTGAAGGGAGGCCACCGAAGATTGAAGCTTGGCTATAGCAGTTTGACTTGGATGCTGACCCGTTGTCATCCTCAGCCTCATTTTCAGGTCCATCCTCCATGGAAGCCATCGCTAGATTTGGAGAAGCAGACATGCGACCGCTGCTACCCTCAGGATTATGCACACCCAAAGGAGTGCTGATGTTTTCCTTAGGAGATGTTATGCTGCAAGGTACCCTCTGGGGAATCTGTGACGACATTCCTCTCTGTATGCTCTGTATGTTTAAGCAGAGGTCAAGCAATGAGTTGTTGTCTATGTCTTCAAAGTTTGTGGTACTTAAGGAAATATTACCACTAAGGCCTGGCACAGCCGTTTCCTCGTTGATGGTGGAATTTATTTCAGGGGGAGGATTCAATGCAAAGAAATCTGTGATAGCTCCTAGCTCCTTGAGCAACCGGCATAGAATTTTTAGCGTTCTTCTTGCATTTATCACCTTTCTTGTTATTCTCCTTACATTCCTTCACAGGTTTGGGCTTCATTTTCCGTAGATTGTAAATTGAATGGAGAGCTCTTTTCCCCCGCTGCATAACTGCAGAGTTGCTACACTAGCCGTTGAGAGTTAATTTATCGCGATCCTGCCTCTCTGGCAAAAGTGATAATCAGCACAGTGATTGGAGAGAAGGGGAGGTTGGCCCTAATAATCACCCCTATGAAGATTCTTTCCACTAGAGCGTCCTGGTATTACAGATACAGAGTTTAGGACCTACCAGCCTGGATCAAAGGCCAATGCCCACAGTCTCCGGGCCTATACACACTGTTTCGGTTCGCTGCTGGTGCCCCCTTAGTGCGAAGGTGTGCTGTGGGCGCCGTGCTATGAGGGGATATTCCTCTGGGTTGATTCCTGGGTAGGAACCTACGTGGTTACAGACACTTCGGCAGGTCCACCTCCAGATATGCAGCCGGAGACACTGGCAGTGTATACAGTTCTCCATCCACAACCAGTGCCTCCAGGCCCGGCCACTCAGGACCCCTCCTCTATCCTTCCCCTTGTTCCTATAGCTCAAACCCAAGGGGGAGCAAATACCAGAGAATGCAGGCCAGGCTAAACCTGCCATCTGTATTTGGAGTCTGCACTCCAGGCCCCTACTCCTAACGGGCGCTCCTAAGCACACCCACCTGTCAACCAGGGAGTAACCTCTCCCGGTAAATTCCGCGGGCAGATCGGCGGCCCCGTATGGCGAGCAAATGGGATGCAGGGTCCGGGGTCCCAGGGGCTGCTGCGGGGGGGGCGCTGTGCCAAAAGCAGGAGTAACGCGGGAATGCCGCTCTGGGTGCAAGGAGCAGGGAGCCTCCGTGCAGTGTTCGGGGGTCGCTCCTCCGCTCCTGGCTTCCCTGCTTCCTTGCTTCCTTGCTTCCCGGCAGCCCTGCTTCGCGTCGCTTCGTTCGCTTCGTATGCTTGTTCCCTCGCCTGCAACTGAACAAGGGATCAGAGGAAAGCACCTCCGTACGCGATCACACATAGGCCGACGTGTCAAGATAAAAGTAAGTGCCAAAACAATACTAAAAAAGGTGAAGGTGGGGGGAGGATGGACGGAGGCAGAACGGCAAATGTCTGCAAACACCAAGCGGCTATGTATCACCATGCCTGATGGCAATTGGGGTAGTGGTTGAAAATGACAGACAGAGGACAAGGAGGAGGGGAAAGGGTGGTGGAGAGGAAGAGGGAGGAGAGAAGGGAGGAGGGGGCCAAGGTCAAAATGCATGAAGGTGGAGATGGGGAAAGAAAGCACACACAGGGGACAGAGGGAAAGAAGACGGTGCAGAAGGGGTGGGGATGTGATGTTGAAGGGGCGAGACAGAGGGAGACATTCAGGGGCAGGGTAGACAGGGGGAAAATCAAGGGACCCAGAAGGCTGTTGGTCAGGGCTAGACAGGGCCTCCATTGTGGGCTTTTAGTAGTGGTGGCAGGCTCCAGCCTCCTCTTTGGCTGGATTGTCACAAGGGCCAAGTGCAAGCAATGGGAGGGGGGAGCATGTCCAGGACACAAACATGACAGTCAAGTCAAAAGCAATGCGGCCATACTTCAAAAGGCACATCAACGCACCAGCTAGGGCTGCAAGATGGCCAAAGTGGTGCAAGCAAGGAATGTGTGGTCGTTGAAATGCGTGGTGACATGGATAACTCAGCATGCAACCTTCATGTGCCATATCCAAATCACTGTGGGGAAAGTGTCCCAATTCAACATTTTCAGCACACGGACCCCTCCCACCATCAGTGTGTGTTACACAGCCTAAGGGTGTGTGGTACCACCTACAGCAGGAAGTGCATGAACATAGACAGTCAATACACAACAAATATAAGCAACATGATGAAATGCACAGTCAACAGAATACTCACCAAAGTGAAGTGCAGACATGCATTGGAGAATCCATCTGAAATACCCACTAGGGGTGTACACACAAGTAGGACTGCAGGCTGGCCACAGATATGACGCAAGCCCAATGCCCCTTTGTGAGATGCTGTTACACCGAGCCATCCTTGCGAGCCCATGGAAAGGGGAAGCAGGAGTAGCATAGGTGTCAGAACCCCAAGCAAAACGCATACATAAGACAAGCCTGAATGGGCCCAGCTGGAACACGCAGTGGATGCCTTCCAATGCCATAAAGCACCACACTGTCACATGTATGCACAATAGACAAAAGAAAATGCAATAAATCAAAATCTGCAGAAAATAAAAATCTAATTAAATAATTATTTGAATTAAACAAATAAAATGAATAATTAAAAAAATAAATTAAAAAAAATATAATGTCTTGTAAAAAAATGTAATAAATAAAGTAAATAAAAAAATAATTTTCAAAAAATTTGAAAAAAATAACATTCTTACCAGAAATTATACAATTTGGAGGAAAAAATGTTCATTTTTTTCATTTGTTTATTTGTATATAGTTTTAAAAAACACCTTTACAAAATTATACAAAAAAGAGAGGAAATAACAAAGAATAATAAACAATTTCACAGCTTAAAATTAGACAAAGATTTCCATACAACATTATTCTAAAATTGTATTAAAAGTTTTACAAATCTACTTAGGACAATACAACAACTAAAAAACATAATAAAATCAGCTCAATTACTACAATACATAGAGCTAAAACGTTCCATTAGCCTGATAACTGATTAAAATGGAAATTTTTAAGAAAGGCCGCACTTGCGAGCCCATGGAAAGGGGAAGCAGGAGTAGCATAGGTGTCAGGACCCCAAGCAAAACACATACACAAGACAAGCCTGAATGGGCCCAGCTGGAACACGCAATGGATGCCTTCAAATGCCACAAAGCACCACACTGTCACATGTATCCACAATAGACAAAAGCAAATGCAATAAATCAAAAATCTGCAGAAAATAAAAATCAAATTAAATAATTATTTGAATTTAAAAAATCAAATGAATAGTTAAAAAAATAAATTAAAAAATATATAATATCTTGTAAAAAAAGTAATAAAAAATAATTGAAAAAAAATGTGAAAAAAATAACATTCTTACCAGAAACTATATAATTTTGAGGAAAACAATATTCATTTTTTTTCATTTATTTATTTGTATATAGTTTTAAAAAACACCTTTACAAAATTGTACAAAAAAGAGAGGAAATAACAAAGAATAATAAACAATTTCACAGCTTAAAATTAGACAAAGATTTCCATACAACATTATTCTAAAATTGTATAACAAGTTTTACAAATCTACTTAGGACAATACAACAACTAAAAAACATAATAAAATCATCTCAAATACCACAATACATAGAGCTAAAACTGTTCCATTATCCTGATAACTGATTAAAAAGGAAATTTTTAAGAAAGGCCGCACTCTGCCTTGAGAAGTCTTACTACCGCTAGTTGCATCGAGACTTTCTTGTCAAATAACATGTGTTTCCACACTTGATCTGAATCCACATTAGACACATCAGGGACAAATCGGTAGGACAATCTCTTCGAGTTCAGAACAAGGCACTCAAGCAACAAGTGTCTCAATGTTTCTTTTACATCATGTACATTACAATATCTGCACAATATTGTGGCACATACAGATTTTGCTCTTACGGCTATTTTTTCTCCAGCGAGTAAAAGATTAAATCTAAACATCATATAGACATTTCTCCACCCTCTATTAGGAAAGATAAACATGTAAGGTTCCATTGAGCCCATATACCTATAGTGTGAAACCATATGTGCATAGAGCCTATGTTGAGACAATTGCTGAGTTGTTTTCGTCCAATCAACATTTTGTAAAAGCTGTTTCACTTTTTTAGGGTTAGCAATAAGAGTAGGCATTGGTACTCCAACACAGCCCAACAATTCTTTACACAGTTCCATTAATTTAATCAAGAAAATTGATTTGGGGACATCTTGTTTCAGCATGTCTGCCAGTTCATTATGCAGGTTATTTTCAGTTTGAGCTATGAGATTGTGAAATAACAATAAGTATTTCGATTCAACAATACTCTTAAATGATTGCAAACCAAATTCATAGCGAATAGCTGGTATTGGGACACATTTCGGTAGGCAGGAGATGGTTTTTCTAAGAATGTTTTCCTCTTATTTGTTCACATCCAGCTTACCCTATTCTTACCAGAAACTATAAAATTTGGAGGAAAAAAAATATTTTTGCAGGACAAAAAAAAACTGCTGGAAAAAAAATATTGCAGGAAAAAAAATGGCCATATATGACCCAGGGATTGGGGGGCACCAAGAAGGGGGGAGGTACAGGGTGCACCTCAAAACCCACATGTGTAGATGTTGAGATTAAAAAAAAAAACTCACTGGGCTCAGTGCCTGCACGGCCCGACCTATGTGGGAGATAGGTTGTCATCATCACCCTCTGGATAGAAATCAGAAGGTGGACGTGGCTCAGTTGACTCACCACGCCTAGCCGTGCCTTGCCCCTCAATGGCAATAAGCACGCAGGTTTGGTAAGCCAAGTCCTGGCTGGCAATGAGACTGAGGTCAGCATGCATTACCTCACGTGTCGCACATGCTTCCTCCTGCAAGGACTGATGTGTGAGGCGGAGTTCTGCCTGCATGACCTCACATGACAATGGGAGCGACTCCCAGCTTTCATGGAGTTCAGCTGAGATGGTTCCTTCAAGCTGCACCACCATGTCTTCTGCCCGCCTACTCTCGTTCATCAAGAGCGCAGCCAGAGTAGATCTGAGGGATTGGTGTTCCACCCTCAGGGCCTCATAGTGTGCCTCTGCTTGAGCATCAAGTGCTTGACGCAGTGCCACTATTTCAGCTCGGCGCGCCCTGTCAGATGCCGCCATGCCCAGCCTGGGTGAGTGGCATGTGGACTGCGTAGCCTGATGCTGGAGCACCATTTGCCTTACAGAGGGGAGGATGGAACAGGCCACACTTTCCATACCTTGAGCAATCATCTCAACTGCTCCGCCCTGTTGCTGTGCTATGGCAATCATGGAACGCTCCCACTCAGTTGACCCCGGTGGCACACGGCCACCGTGTTGCCTGACACCACACCTGCTGGGCCCAAGGAGCCATGGTCCTTGCTGGGTTGGTGCCGCCTGCGACTGCAGGACTGCATCCCTCCATCGACCTGATGCCCCAAGAAAAATGGCCAACTGGTGTTGAGTGTGACTGTGCACCCGTAACCACCACAGGCGGACATTCCAACCCTGCCTGGCTCCCTACTACAGGTGTCACGGACAGAAGATCTTCCAACACAGGATCACTTACCGGCGACGACACGTCATGATGCAGTTCTGGCTCAACATAATGGTCAGAGGATACATCAGAGCCTGACTCAGAGTCAACACTGGACACGATGGCCTGGAGCATCTGTCGGTTCTCGTGGGCTGCCTCCCCACGACCACCACTGGTGCCTGGTTGGTCATGTGAACTGACCACCATGTCTGGGATGACATCTTCATCCTCTGCCGCCAGTGCGGCATCACCTGCAACATAAAGAAAATAAACAAGGACATGCATGCCAGTAGCACATACCACACACATACAGTTCACAACATTAACAGCCAAATAATGAAACAGCCATGTCACAGGCAACTCAAACCCCAACACGCATCCAGTGGCATTGCAATGCAAGGGTATCCCAAAAGCAGAAAAGGATGTGTGCAAAATGTGAAGGCAACACATGTATTGCATTTTGCACATCACCTGCATCACACACAACCTCTAGCAGGAACATATCCAATGCAGAAATGAGAGATGGCAACAAAGAGATGGCACCTAGCATAAGCATGTGGGAACACACAAATAGCCACAGCTAGAAATCAAACCAAACACACCGTGATACATGTAACATGCATGTTCACGTGCAGCACTCAACTACCATCAACTATGCAGAGTACATGTGTCACAGGAGGCACGTACGCTAGTGCCTTTCTATACATTGAAAGGAGGGACATGGGTACATACAGGTCAGGTCACCATCACACCGCAGCATTGCGTTTGCAAGTTGAAGGGCTGAACTTGGCACAGGAGTGGGTGTGTGCGGTGCAGTGCATGTGAAGCCCCTCAAATTCCAACATCAACACATACGTATTGATGACAATCTCCAAACATGAAGGCAGAGTAAGGGCAATTGAAGCCATCATGTGCAAATGGCATGCACCATGTAGCATGGATTCCGTGAAACACCCACCCTCTGGGAAATAGCAGGGAGGCACTGCATGGCACTAAAATGTTCTCCACAGAACTGTGCATGGGCAGACAGTGTTGGCATGTGTCTATTGCATTTCATCATTCAAATGTCAATACAGCCAATGAGAAGTGGACATGATGGAGGACAGATGAGGAACCATCAACAGTACGCCCATGCATGTAGGAGACAACACCAGTTGAAAATAGGCAGTGGGCCTGTAACAGGGGGAGCCATGTGCATGATAGAGATGTGGACAGCCGGAAGTCCTGCGTGATGACACACAGACCTACAGTGAGCATGACATGGCTGTCCAAATGAGATGACACTTGGATCATCCTGGAAACATACTACAAAGAGCAGGTGGTCAAGGACACCTAGGGACATACACGGAATGCACATGGAACATGATTGTGCACAAATGTGCATGGGGAGCCACTGCCATCAGCACAGTCAGTGTGAGACACACTGCACCAAGATGAAGGATGTATATGACATGATATGACATCTCATCAAGATTGCACTCGTATACAAGTGGCTCAGAGCGCAAACAAGCTAAGGGAGTGGAACAAGGGAGAAAAGGAATTCGAAACAACTATCATACTGGGCACAGGGCCTCATTCCGAGTTTGGCGGTAAGGGATACCGGGCACCGGTAAGGAGACCGTGTCGGTAATTCCTTACCGCCCAATTCCGAGGTCCCTTAGTGGGAACCGCAAAGGACGTGTGATCGGACAACACGTTCTTTATGGGTCGCTCAGGGACCAGGGCACTAATTATGGGCCTGCTATTATCAGACACATAATTACCACCTTTCCCATTCCCATTGAGCCCAATCGGGGCTCAAATGGGAATGGGGAATGGCTGGTTGAATGGGGACTTACCGGGTCCTCCATGGTCGGAATGACCCGGTAAATCCCCATCCAACCAGACCGGACCTGGTATTGGAGTCAGCCAAGGCGCTAATAGCGCCATGGCTACCTCCAATCTCGGAATGAGGCCCACAGTCACATTGAGAACACACAAATGCATGGAGAAGGGATAAAAGGTTGAAGACCCCGGAAGGGGGAGAAGGGAAACGTGCCAAACAGAGGAGACCAAAGAAGAAAAATGTAGTACAATGATAGAATAGGCATTCAAAAGGTGGCAGTGCAGCCAGCAATTGGCAAGTTCAAGATAAGTTGGATAGGGCAAATCTGATCTAGGAGCCAAGGGCATGAGGCCAAGGACATGTCTCGCAGTCCTGTACTGGATTAGTAGTAGAGGGCGGATTGTGGAGGCAGGTCGAATTTTGGAAGAGCCTGTCACAGTACTCCAACCGTAAGTAAAACAGAGCATGAGAGACAATGAGCATGTAGGTGAACGATAGGAAAGGCACAGTACCCCTGAGGAGGTGAAGAAGTTAATCTATCTCAAGATACGTCAGAAATGTGTGTGTAAAAGGAATGTGTTGAGTCAAAGGTGACCATGAGGCTGTTGGCTCTGCAGGTGGAGGTAAGCAGAGGGCCAGGTGGGGCTGGCCAGAGAGTGAGGGGAAAGGATGGCGAAGGTGTACCGATGAGGAGGATGTCAGTCTTGCTGGCATATAGACAGAGATTGCTGGTAGTACACCAATAGCAAATGGAATTGAGGCTATCAGAAATAAGGGAGGGAGAAGAGGTGGCCAAGGGCAGCCTGGAAATAAGTTGGTTGTCATCAGCATAGCACTGGAAGTCGTAGAAGAAACTGAAAATGCAGTAGGCGAGAGCTGCCAGATGCTGTTTGTAAAATTAGGCCAAGGTGAACACCACAGGTAGAGAGGGAGATTGAAGAAAGGAAAGAGCCAACTTGTAGCCGGGCAGGTTACACATGCCAAACACACATGTCATTGAGTTACACGCATCAATACTCACCAGATGATGCATCATAATCCATCCTCTTTCCCACTCCACGGATTTGTTCTTCCGAGATGAACTCAGAAGCGATCTCCTCATGCTGAGTGAGTTCATCCTCATCTGGTGGTGGCCCACCACCAGTCACCAGAGACATGGAATAATTGGAGGCACGCTTTTGTTTTGCACTGCGTCAGAGGTCATTCCAACGCTTGTAGCATTCCTGAGCTGCGCGCACCTGGAATCCCATGGCTGTCACACCATCTGCAACATGCTGCCAGTGGACCCAATGCTGGTGATGCATTGTTTGGCACGGTGGGCCCACAAGCATATCGCGTTCGGACACGTAGTCCACAAGGAAGTCCAGTCCCTGCTTGCAGAAGGCTTCTTCCTTGATGTGCAGGAGGTTGGCGCGTGTCTTGGGTCCCAGCCTCTTGCGCAGGAGCACGCTTCCTCCTTTTGGCCGGTGGTACTGACCCTGAGTGGCCAATGTGGCCCTGATCAGTGGAGGCAGTGGCGCTGGTGGACTTGACCAAGGCAGTGGGTGTTGGTATGAGGACAGATGGTCTGGCTTGAGTCTGACTCACTGCTGGGGTGGTGTTGGCTGCATCTGCACATGCAGTTACCACCACCCGACTGCTTGGGGCAGCAGATCTCATAACTGCCCCAGATACGTGTGTCTCAGTCACAGCTACACTGGACACATGTGACCCGCACCTCCAGACAAGATGGAAATCATCCAGGGAGTCCTCATCATGCAACGCAACATGTGCTGCCTGAGCCTGTGCCCACAGCTGCACCTGCAGCTACCACCACCGGTGGGCCCGTGACGGCAGATGTAAATTGCTGTTGGGTCATATTGGCACCAGGTTGTGATGCAACAGCTGCATCACCAGGAGCCACAGGGGGTGGTGGCATATCTCCACCAGCACGTGGCTGGGCATCCTGCCCCAGTGGGTCCCCCCTGCATCTTCCCCCTCTGTAGCCACCCTGGCCACCCTGGACTCCCTGTCCCCCTTGGTCTCTGCACCCATGTGCCCGACCACGGCCAACCCTGGGAGGACGCCCAGCTTTGCCGCCCTTAGCCTTTGGCACAGATGTAAAGTAGCCGATGAGAGGGGCACTCAACAATTGTCTTGGGCAATTGGCTAGAAAGGGGCAGGGTACTGGATGGAATAGGTACCCCAGTGCTCCTGCAAGGCTGACTGTGACCCGTGGGGAAAAATGACGGGTCACGCAACGCTCAGGCACCGCCAAAAAAAACCCTAAAATTTGTAATTTCACAAAAGAAAAAAAGTGCACGCAGCCCGGTAGCCCACGTGGGTGGATTAAACCTCCAGCAGTACGGTGTGGCACCCAGGCACACAAAACACACATATGAACTACTATGACCTTGAAAACAGTGCGCGATGCACAGGGGGAACCCCAGTGGGAAAAATAGCGTGCGTGACTCACCGCCTGCCTTGCGTGAAAAAAAAAATCAAAAACACACGCACTTGTGCACGTAGCCAACACCCCACCAAAAGAAGAGGTAAGAACTTCAAACGCTGTGAAGTAATCCCGTGTGATTCCAGCAGAGTAAACACACGCGTCGGTCTCCCGAACAACACATACAGTGGACTGCTGGCCCGCGCTCACCTTTAACCCGTGCTGAGGGAAACGGCCACGCCTGTTAAGTCACATACAAACTTACACGCTAAGGGCCTTTCCTCGAATTTCATGGATTCACACGCTGACGTGCAGTTTTTGCACGTGCGGATGCACCCGTGCTGAGGGAAACGCCCGCGTGTGTTACATCACATAGGCGCTTACGCACTAAGGGCCTTTCCTCAAATTACACGCTGACGTGCTGTTATTTCATGTGCCAAATCACTCCGTATCAAGCTGTCCACGCAACAACACACGGAAGACTACGCTCCTGCCCAGAAGGCCATTTTCTTGCCCCCCAGACCACTGAGCCGACTCCCACCAGCCATCTTCTGCTACCTGCCTGCCTGCTGACCACGTGCCCTGCTATTTGGTGCCTGCATGTCAGCCATCTGCAGAGCTCCAGTTGCTGTGACCACCCCTGCTGGAGCAGAAGACTCCCGACTGCAGTTCCATCGCTCCGCAGTCCAGCACCAGGACCCAGTTGCCCACCCACACCTGCCTCAGGGGTTGCCATGTCGGGGGAAACACCATCGGAGACCACTGGGAACCCCCAGCCAGAGAGGCAGAGGGCTGCCAGCGTCACTGCAGGAGAGGTTGGCATCCTGGTGGAGCAAGTCCTGGTGCATTATGATGCCCTCTACGGAAGAAGACGCGCCAACAAGGATGGATGGGAGAGGATCTGGAAGGACATCGTGGTTGCCATCCACGTGGAGGGGGTGACAACCTGCGACCTACCACACGTCCGTAAGCGCAGGGAGTACTTCAGGTCCAGGACCCTCAGGAAGGCCTGGGGCCTCTTGGAAGCAGCGGGTACAGTAAGGCGCCGGGTCCACCTTACCACCGACGACATGAGGGTCCTGGAACGCATTAACCCGGTGCTTCACTGCCAGGTCCTCGAGAGGCAGACCGGTCCGGAGTCGAGCGATAAGTGTCCATGCGTACTTATTGTATGCAGTGCATGTTGAGGTGTGCCAGGAGTGTGCAGCTTGGACATATGTCTGAAATGGGCCATGTATGGATGTACATGTGCAGGGACATGACCGTGCTGCATGTGGGTCCAGTCATGTGTGATGCATATCAATGGTGTATGTGTTCCAAAGCATGATGCACAACTGAATGTGGAGACGCACACATGTTAGCATTTCTGTGTATGTACTATGGCATGGTTGGGGTGTGACACATGGATGCTGGTTCCACCTTCATGTACGTGCACGGCATACAGGTGCATGTGTGTTTTTGACATGTGTGCGACTGTGATACGCCATGGATGCATGTGACAGAGACATGTAGGAACCCGATTGGCAGATGTGACATAGTTGCCGATGATTGCACTGTGACAGGTGGTGGAGATGTACAGATGCATGTCTGTCTGTTGGTTTGTGTGCATGTGTTCGGCACTCCCCATGTTGCTTGTGACATCATGCCAACCTTCAGATGTTCATGCTGGTGTGTGTCTATGGATGCTGCTGCTTGCTGCACGATTCCTGTTAATTTGTGCATGTGTGTGGGTTCAAATGATATGAGTGTTGGGGAGTGTGATGCCATCTGTGAGGCTTGACACTGCCACTCATGTGCAACTGTCATGTGTGTATCAGACCAATGTACAGTGCCCTGATGCCTGTGTTCTGTCTTTCCCTGTCTGAAGCATCGACTGATGAAGAGGGCGGAGACAGTTCTGTGGAGCACAGCGGCAGGATCCCACCGCAAGCCGGAGATGCAATGCCCAGCTCCCCTCCCACGTAGTCATGTCTTCCGGGAGTGAGGAGTCTGGTGCCGCATCCATGGCCGCAGCTGCCGAGGGAAGATCCAAGAGGCAGAGGTTGGAGGTGCACTCCTCTGCAACAGTAGGAGCATCTGAGCCCACACAGGGTCCTATGGAGGAAGATGGCACAGAGTCATCCAGGTTGGTGGGGGGTTCGGTTGAGGAGGAGGCTGTGGAAGGCCCACGCATGGGGCCTGGAGGGGGGGATTCCACTGGTGCTAGTGGTGCAGTCCAGGGGCAGGGACAGGAGGCAGCACAGGTCACCGCAGAGGGGCCTGTGTGTAATCCTGTCCCCGATCCTGTGACTGCATCACCCTGCATCAGCAGGGATGCCTTCGTTCAGACCCGTTTTCAGGGAGGGGATGTGCAAACAACAACTGGCCTTTCTCTCCTTGCGGACGATGCAATCCATGACCATGTTGAGCATGTCCTACTTGGGATGGCGTTGCGTCAACGTGGTATTCGGGATGACGTGCAGGGTTCTTGTGAGGACAATGCACATCATTCCGAATATCTCATTGACCGCATCAGCATACTAGGACAGGTCACTGGCGCTGGGTTCTTCTGTGTGCTGGATCTTCTAGCGACCCCCTCCTAAACTGAACCCCAAATGCACCAGTCATCCACCGTGCCATCTTTCTGCCCAAGTATCACCTGGGCACCCTGTGTAGCTGCCCCTGAACCAGCGGCCAGGCTGGTGGAGGACACATCCCTGCCACAGTCGGCAGTCGGAGGTCCAGCAGGGGTGGCCACCCCACCAACTGGACTCCAGCAAGATGAGGACGTGCAGGCATCAACAGTCAGGGCAGATGCATGGCGGCAGCAGGCTCAAGGTGGGAGCGATGATGGCTCGGGGCCATCAACATCACAGGGGCAGGCATCGGCCGGAGGGCAGGAGGAACCTGGATAGGGACTGTCTTCCGTGTGGCAGCGGTTGGGCCAGCAGATAGATGCAGAGCGGTGGCGGGCGGAGGAGGCACGGCTCACTATGGTCATGGCGGAGAACTCCATGTGCAGGACATTGAGGCGGGCTGAGTGCCTTGAGGCAACTCGCAGGGAGTTGGAGGAGGCCATGGCTGCATGCCTGCGAGACCTCGAGGCCAGGGAAGAGGCCCGCCTCTGGAACATCGACGTGGAGTTCGATGATGCCCTGGCCCGGAACATCACAAAGTGAGCCGTAGGACTTGCCTGCTGCCTTTGTACATAGTTCTTTAGGGTTAGGTTTCCTTTGTTTTATCATTTTTTTTGGAGTTCATGGACTTTGCTCCACTTTATGTATACAGTTTTTTATTCATAGGACTTTTTTGTAGGTTTCCTTTTGTTTGGGGATCATGGACCCTTTGGACTTCCATTGTATATAGTTCGGGACTTGTACATACTTTCATTCTTTGGACATCCCATGGATCAATGTTTTTTTTAATTTTTTTATGTACTTATTTGGACATTGGCAATGGACCACTTCTCTTTTTACCTGTTGTGGATTTTTGTTTTACATTGGATTTTTATATTTTTATTTTTTTTGCTTTTATTATTTCTTAATTTGCAAGTTTGAATTTTCATTATGTTTTTTCATAACGTTTTTGAATACATTTCATATATCTTCATTATTGGTGTGTACTCTCATTGGTTTGTGCATGTCTCTATGAGCATTGCATCAGTCATGTGTTGCCACTGTGTGGCTCTGTTGTACATTTATGCATGGCTATGGTGGTTCTTTTAAGACTCTCATGGCATGGGTAATTTGGGAGTGGGTGCAGTGGATGGTTGCGTGCTTGTACTGGGTGGGCAGGGGGGATTTGGGTTGGCATTAGGGCCATGGGTATGTTTTGTTAGGACATGTTGTTTGGTGGGCCATGTGTCGGGGCCTGCTGGCAGCTGCCTGTCACTGGGGGTGGGGTGGGGGACATAAGTCGGGGCCTGCTGGCAGGTTCCTGTCTGGCAGTGGGGGACATGAGTCAGGGCCTGCTAGCAGGTGCACGTCAAATGGGGTGGGGACATGAGTCGGGGCTCCCAAGTGCATGGTGCCATGTGGCCTGCCTGCGGGGCATGGAATGGGGTGATGGGCCGCCTGCGCGGCATGCACAGGGGTGATGGGCTGCCTGCGGGGCATGGTATGGGGTGATGGGCTGTCTGCAGGGCATGCCCAGGGGTGATGGGCTGCCTGCAGGGCATGGTATGGGGTGATGGGCCTGGTATGGGGTTGGGGGCGTAACTGGCGCTGCTGCAGGGTTGCTGTGCCACCCTGCGCCACGGCTGATTTTGGATGTTGGTATCCATGAATACGCTGTGCGTCAAAATGGGTTTTGGTGCACGCGTGCGGCAGCCGCGTGCGCCACTTGTGCGCTTAATTCTATGAATTACCCCCTTAGAAGTAAAGGGAGGTGGGATGGTATCCTTACTTGGGCATTCCCTGTCCCCAGAGGGGGTCACCCCCAGTGGGATCCCACGTGCCCGGTCCCTTAGGGAGGGTATTGCATAGAAGGATCACCTCCCTAGTCCCAAAGGGGGTGGCTCCCCGATGGGGAGAAGGGATGAATTCGCTGGATTTGTCACAGTTCCTCTAATTAGCCTTTTAATATGATCCCAGTGTGCTGCCACAGTCCAAACACACATACATATATATAGATCAAATTACCAAAGAACTGGAAGGTTGAGCACCAGTCCAAGAGACAATCACAATGCTTTGAACACATAACCAATAAGTACTACAATGGAAGGGGTCAATGATGTGGACTTTCCACAAGACCACAGAAAAGTAAAACATCAAACTGTCAATGCCTGCCATGAGAAAGAGTTTGGACCGGGAAATATGTTGACATTGATTAAATAAATTCACATGTAAGGAGTGTGGTTTAGTGTCAAGCCTGCAGAGTTCCTATAACCAGTCACATCATAGTACGCAGGACCTGTTTGCAATACTCTCCCTTTACTCAATCAATCAATAACTGTTACCCCAATAAGAACAGTGGCTAAGATGGCAGTGAAGGCAGTGTGAGGGGCGTAAATAAGATATACAGAAGAAGCAACCTTTTTGGGCTGCAACACAGGCATTCATCAAGGGGGTGACAATCAAGCACATCCTACACCATCGGCCAAGTCACAGTCATAAACCTTCTCTGAGGTTTCCCCACAAATTACTTTCAACCGGATAAACAAGTCGATTTTCCCCTCAATCTGAACTCTTCATTCTTATGTATGTTTTAATGTATTGCTTTTATGCATGATCGTAAATAAGAAACAATGAGTTGTTTTATTTATTGATTGAATGAATTATGTGCATTTATGGATTGATTTTTAAAAGTTCATTTAAGAACTAAATAGAAAGAAAAAAAAAGAAAGAAAGAAAGAAAGAAAGAAAGAAAGAAAGAAAGAAAGAAAGAAAGAAAGAAAGAAAGAAAGAAAGAAAGAAAGAAAGAAAGAAAGTGTCAAAATGATGTCTCAGTGGGAACGGGGGCGGGAGTCAGAGGGGAACTGACGTGGGGAAGGGAAGTGACATGGGAGGGGGCGGGGGAGAGGAGTTCCTGTAAATTGGTGATTAAAGTTGGACATGTGTATGCAGAGGTCCGTGTCCCCATTTTCTTTACTGCGCCACAAGCAGTTTAGGCCTAGTGAGGCCCTCACAATGGCGACAAGGAGGGTGGACTAAGTCACATTCAGGGAGGCATTGAGTTAGACTTCAAAGTTTTTCCCGAAGTGTTATTCGAAACAATATTTTAACACACAAGAACACTTATTGGGGTACACCTTTTCAGTGTGGAGGCTGATCCTTATTTTGGTCCCATTTAATGGGTGACCTCAGAGGATAGGTTTCACAGAAGATTCCTCATAATATATGGGGGCTCCTGTCCTTAGGCATGAGGTGCATGGGGCTGTTGCCCATTTCAGAAACAGTTGTGTTGTTTCATAAGAACTTGGGGCCACATTTCAGTGAGGAACTATTTTTTCTTTTTATTCGACCTTCATAGGAAGTGTGTGGTCCCCGAATTATAAATCACTCGGTGAGTCTTCAAGAGTGAGGTTTTCGTAGAAAATTATTTTTAAAAAGCAATGAACTTCGTCCATAGAGTAAAATTATGTGGTGTTATTCACAGGGTATCCCGGGTTGGTTTTTGGGATATCCTTAGTTAAAAAATGGTCGACCGGTTTCGATGAATTTAATTGATCATCTTCTTCAGGACCTTGATTTTGGCTTGTCTCTATGAGATCAGGGGTATGGGAGGGGCATAGACACCATCATCCCTTTTACCTAAGAGAAATCAAACCAAAAATGGGTTTTAGATCTTGGGGTCACAGTGATTGTTAAAGTTTTTTTCTATAGTACTTTCTATTGATTTTATACAATTAAATTGATATGCTAAAATTTTTAACAGTCATTGGCAATTTGGGCTAAAGTTGACATAAAAGGCAGTTGGTGATTACCTTATATATATATAGACGCTGACAGCCGGGTCTTTTTTGTATCATGCGTGTCTCCAGTTCTGCAAGACATTAACAAGGTGTATTTTAGAAGACAAAAAAGCCTGCATGAGACCTCGTAGTGCTGTATCATAAGCGAATCGTAATACGACTATAGGGATGCCTGGTACCGTCTGTTTTGGGTTTGACAGACGGAGCGCTGGTGTGCGCTTATATCTCTATGTGTTTGCTTCCATTCGCACCTGCAGCCGTTAGTGTAGCTGTTCGCGACACAGTGCGGGGAAGCCATTTATTCTAAGGAACGCCACTTTTCATGAAGAGGGGCCATCCCAGTCACATGCGCGTGGGCCATATGGGAATGCATCTGTCCGCATTCATGCGCGGTGAACAAGTCTGCATACCTGTCCATCAGGCGTTGATGTGTGCCCGAGTGCTTGTAAAGATACCGATCGCGTGCGCGGCTGCTGTCCCAGTAACAGTTCGCGGTCGTGCACGAGGGATCTTAATTTTAAAAGGGGTCGTAGGTGTCGACGCATAAATCGCGTTCGACTAGGAGATCACTCACCGTGTGTCACGAATGCTTCCTGGTGTCTGTGAGACGCCGAAAAGCTGTTCTGTTTTTTGCAGTCGTTGCCCGGCAACGGCGGCATTTATACGTTGGCCGTTTTCGCTGTTGCTGATCCTCGTTTTTGGGGGCCATCTTAGAGTGACTAGAGTTACATTTAGGGAATATACATTTTTGCTGCAAGAATAGCTGGGGCAGCAGCCTTATTTACTTTTAACTCCTGTGTTCATTACGGCAATCCTTTTTAAGGTGCAGTGGTCTCGTTCCCTTATTTGGTTTTTGAAAAAGGGGGAAAGGGCAAAGATAATTTGTTATTCTAAGCAGTGTCCATATTTTGTTTATGCCACCTACATATGTATTCGCCTTCTGTCTTCATCGCGGGTGCTGGGCAGGGGACTTGGGCGTAATTGCGATTCCTTATTGGGGTACTTAATGATTGTGTTGTGTGTAAGGGGGTACCGGGCGGGGCCTCAGCACCGCTTGACTGCAGAGAGGAGGTTCCACATATGTAGGGGTGTACATTATCATTTTTACAGGTGTATCCCCAGTAGACGAAATCCCATGTGGAGTTTCTTGTCATGCTTCTTCATCTCTTTTTTGAACAATATCTTCATTTCATTAGAGCCAGGCTGTTCCACTGGATTTCTTCATTGAGTCCATTTTTCTCTGTATTGAGTCTAAAAATCCAGAGTTGTTCTCGTTTCAGAAGCATTTTTCCAAAATCCCCGCCCCTTCTGGGTGGGGTTAATTTTTCCAAGATGGTCCATGTGAAATCTTCTTGTTTATGACCTTTTTTCACGAAATGGTTCACAAGGGGGGCTGTCAATTTTTTTGTGCGAATACATGATTTGTGTTCAATAAGTCTTGTTTTCACTTCTCTCGTTGTCATGCCTATGTATCGTAAGGAACATGGGCACGTGATGAGATAAATTACCCCTTTGGATTTGCAATTGGTGAAACTCCTCTGTTGCCATGGTGTATGCCATCCGATCTCGATGGATGTGCTACGTGTAGTTTGGGCGCACATTGAGCACCCTCCACATGGTGTGTGTCCCGTTGGTTTGTTAGCTCCCCAGATTGTGTTCTCCGAATCATTGTTGCTTGGTTCTCTCATAGTGTGGACCAAACTATCCCTTAGGTTTCTGCGTCTTTTGATGGCAAAGGACGGTAGAGCCAAGGAGCTGGAGCCTGTGTTTAGGATGGGCCAAAGTTTTTTTATTTCTTTTTTGATGCGGTTGAACATGGGAGAATAACTCATTACTGCTGTTATTTCTTCTCTTTTTACATCTTTTTTGTGTTGTTGGAGAGTAATTTCTCTCGGTATATTTCTTGCCCTTTTGCATGTGTCATTAATGATTCTTTTTGGATAGCCTCTTTTTATCAGTTGTTTCTTGAGGGCTCCAGATTGTTCTTTGAAGTCTTCCAATCTTGTACATGTCCTGCGATATCGGAGAAATTGTCCAAATGGGAGATTGTCCCTCAGGGCTTTTGGGTGATAGCTGTTATATTGTAGTAATGAATTCCTATCAGTGTCTTTTTTATAGACCCGTGCCAACAGTTCATTTCCTTGGTTTGTGATGTGGAGGTCCAGGAAGTGTGTCTCTGTCCTGTTGGCCTCAATGGTGAATCTCAGATGCGCATTACAGTTGTTCAGCCACTGGTGGAAGGCTGTAAGTTCTTGTTCAGTCCCTTCAAATATCATAAGGACATCGTCGATGTACCTTTTCCAGACTTTTATTTTGTCCCGATAGGGGTTTGTGTCTTCATATATGAATTCCTTTTCGAAAAGATTCACCATTGAGGCCAACAGGACAGAGACACACTTCCTGGACCTCCACATCACAAACCAAGGAAATGAACTACCACCTCCTGAACACAAGGAGGGTGGTAGAGCCGCTCTCAGGAGAGAGCCGCCACAGCCTGCTCACTGCGACACGATGCAGAGGAGGAGCGGAACGCCCGAGGACGCGGGCCCGCTCAGCTGTTGGCTCACGTATTGCACAGCCCGGGCTGCAGCGGTGACTGCGCAGGAGGGGCCGCCGAGCACCCGGAAGAACGGGGTGGGGTGAGACTCCCTGGCGGCACCCAGTCCGCAGCAGTAACAAGAAGGCACAGCAAATGTGTTTGCTCACGGAAGAGAGAGCCTCCTTGTGGCACCCGGCCCACGCTTGGAGAGGGAAGCACACGGCACGTGCGCGCTGCTCGCAGGGGGGAGGCCCCCCCACTGGATACACATACACACACACGAGCTCAGAGACAAAGTGCTCCAGAACAGCTGATACCGCGAATACTCCCAGAAGGGATCTTGGACAAACTGATGGTGCTTGTGCCATTTTGGCAGCCATCCAACCCTAGTAGCAGATGAAGCCACTCCCTGCAAAAGAGGGAGAGGGATACAGAGGACCCTCATCCAAGCACCCAAAAGGAAACAAACGGATGGTGCTCGTGCCCCAGCGGCGGCCGTCAAGGAGAAGGAGAGTGCGGCAAGCATCCAGGAACGCCGGAAACCAGTAAGTGAAACCCCACTGGGCACAAATGTCGGAACAGGATGACGGTCAAGGAGCACAGGCTCAGGGTAATGGGGCCCCAGCGCCAGTGGGTCCAATACCAGATCACGTGCCTTATCACCTACCAGAAACCCTGGCAGCCCAGATGCCAGGTGCATTTGATGTGACTGACATCAGCAACATGGGTCCCAGGTGAGCCAAGTGGATCAGAGACTTTGATCTGTACATGGGAGCAACAGGGCCAATCGCTGACGCCAGGCAAATTTGCGCACTATAATTGGCCGTTGGGTCCACCACACTTGATATCATCTACAAAATGCCCCCAAACTCCATAGACTCGATCCAGGACCTCAAAGATGCGCTAGCAGCATACTTCGCTCCACACACAAATGTGGATTATGAAAGACACTTGTTCCACAGCACCAAACAAGCGAAAGGGGAAACCAGGGACGCATACGTAATGCGACTATACACCAAGCTAAAGCACTGCGACTTTGCAAATTATTCAAACACCAAAGCGCTGAGGTCACAAATCATCTCAGGATGCGAGTCCCAAGCTTTCCGCAGGAAGCTCCTTCAAAAATCCTGCACGCTGGAGGAAATACTGCCACTAGCAAGAGTCGAAAGAGCGATTGACTCCCAAATAGAGAGTTTTTGTAACACCAACCCAGTGGAAAGTGTGAACAGACTGCAATTAGATAGGGAAGCTAAAGAGCTTTTCTGCTACAAATGCGGATTTGAATATCCACACGATAGAACATGCCCCGCAATTGGACAACGATGTACCTCCTGTGGTGAAGAAAGGCACTTCAAGGCCGTATGCAGACTATTCTGAGACCGAGGGAGAGACCGACCCAGAGACAATCCTTCCCGTTCGAAAGGCCAGAACATGAGGTTGTAAAACAACATCCCAACCCCAAGCACACAAAGCACCCCGTGTAACCCCCTATTTGACCATAGGGACAGAGACTCAGGAGAAGACCAGCAGAAGAGAGAGAGGAAAGAAAGAAGAAGGTTTGTAATTCGCGCAATACCCGAGCGCAGATCGAGACGCTACATACGATATCTGGTGGAACAATCCCCCATAGACTCTGACCCCAGCTCGTCCGGGAGCGACCAGAAGAAAAAGGCCTACGTTTATGCCCTAAGAAACCCCACGTCAACGGCCCACAGCCCAACACTCATCAACAACTCAATGAGAGACCGACAGAGTTTCTCATAGACACGGAGGCCACGGTAAACGTGGTAAGTGAGAACGTCTATGCCGACTTACCTCAGAAACCCAAGCTACATGCAGCAACCATCGACATATATGCCTATGGGGTCAAGGCACCCCTAAAGTGTCTGGGACAATTCAGTGGGCTCTGCCGCTACAAGGGTCATGAAATGAAAATACCGATACATGTCCTGGCCACAGAGACAGACAGTGGTTGCGTCTTAAGCTTCAAGGTGGCCACCAACATGGGATTAATCCACATCCTCCATAACATAATGGTCCACAAATACATAGACCCGGTCGAAATGGTCAACAACCTATACCCTAGAATTTTCAAGGGAATTGGCAAACTCAAAAACAGGCAAGTCAAGCTCCACGTGGACAACTCCATACGCCCAGTCAACATCCAAAAGAAAGTCGAGGATGAGCTCCACAAACTGTTGGAACAGGACATTATTGAACATGCCACAGGCCCTACCACGTGGGTGTCCCCAATTGTCCCAGTCCCTGAAAAGGAATCCGAGGCCATAAGACTGTGCGTGGACATGCAGCGCCCGAACCAAGCCATCCGATGGGAGAGACACCCAGCGCCTGCATCACGAACATGATTCATTTTCTAAACGGGGCGAAGGTCTTTTCCAAACTTGACCTGCAGAAAGTGTATCCCCAACTGGTACTAAGCCCCGAGAGTAGGAACATCACAACATTTGTCACCCATATTGGCCTCTAATACAAGTGAAAGACGAGCTAGCGTTGTCGGAAGATCACTTACTACTGAAAGAGTGCAAATTAGTAATACCTGAAGCCATGAGAGCAAAAGTCATTGAGCTGGCACATGAGACCATAGGGGCATGGTATCCACCAAACGCATGCTCCGCCAAAAAATGTGGTTTCCCCACATGGACACCATGGTAGAGGCTGCACTGAAAACATGCCCCAAGTGCTGTCTAATCACACCCAGCCATCACCCCGAACCATTGGTCATGTCCGAGCTCCAGCAAGGAATATGGGAGGCTGTTGCAGCTGACTTCTTTGGACCTATTGAGGGAGGAAGATACGTCTTGGCCGGGATGGATGAATACTCACGGTACCCTGACGTCCAACTAATATCATCGATGGCAGCCCATCATGTCATCCCCGCTTTAGACCACATCTTCTCGGCCTATGGAGTGCCTAAGGTACTCAAGACTGACAATGGACCCCCGTTCTGTGGGCATTAGTTTGCCCAGTTCGCCAAATATCTCGGGTTTCACCATACGAAGATCACACCCTTATGGCCCCAAGCCAATGGGATGATTGAATGCTTCATGGCAAATCTCAAGAGAGCATTACAGATTGACCGGCTAACAGGACAGCCATATGAGCAGGTGCTAAACCAACTCATGAGAGACTACAGGGGTACACCCCATAGCACCACGGGAAAGACCCCGGTCGAACTAATGTTTGGACGGAATACCCAAATGCAAATTCCCCAGGCTGAGGTGATCAGCCCACCCCCTGCTATAGACCCGGAGGTGCGGGAGCGGGATGAGGCAGCGAAAGCCTGAATGAAGGAATATGCAGATGCTCGTCGGTGGACACAAGCCTCGCAAATAGAGATAGGGGATGTGGTGGCGGTCAAAAAACTTATGACGCACAAACACAAATCGCCGTTTCGCGAAGAACCTCTACTTGTTTGTTTGTTTGTTTGTTTGTTTGTTTTATTATTTGTAATGCGCGATCATACCCTCAGGTAACAGTGCGCAACATTTACATGAAATTGCGAAACTTAGATACAACAACAAAGAATATATACATATACAACGTAAAAGTAATATCAGGATTATATACATATATACAGATGGGCAGCCAAAAGTACAGGCAATAGGCAGTTCAATATGTACAGTTGGCAGGAGTATGAGAGACTAGGCGTCTGGATGTGTTTGGAGGCCTACGTTTTCAGCCATGAAATGACCTTAGCTCGGAAGTTCTGATAGGGCAGGTCCATTCTGAGAGTTGGCGGTAGAGAGTTCCACAGTTTAGCTGCTTTCACTGGGAAGCTGTTACCCCCTATAGTGGAATGTTTGAAGTTGGGGACAGAGAGACAGTCTTTGTAGGCTGTTCTTGTGGGACTCAGGGAGGTCTGTCTATGAAATCTGTTGATCAAATAGATTGGGGCAGCGTTATTGAGGGATTTGTGAGTGAGTGAGGCAGTTTTTAAGAGAATTTTGTCTTTGATAGAGAGCCAATTATTCTGTTGGCTCTATACTGTAATATGCTCTCTTCTGGATATGCCCAAAGCCGCTCTAAGAGCGTTATTCTGGAGAGTTTGAAGTTTGCTGGTGGTGGCTTTCGAGGACCCGAGATAGAGCACGTTGCAGTAGTCCAGGCGGGACAGTATGAGGGCTCTAGCAAGGGTCAAGCAGCTAGTGTCGGACAGAAAGGGTTTGGCCGCACGGACCGGTTTGCACGTGTAGGCCGTGGAAGAGGCTAGGGAGTTCACATGTCTGTTGAAGGAGAATATGGAGTCCAAGTAAAAACCTACTGTTTTGACCTCTTGTCCTACATTGATGCTATTGCCATTGATCATAAAAGAACAATAGTCAGTGCCTAATTTCTTTAAGCTGGTAGTAGTACCTAGGATAATAAATTCAGTTTTATCATCATTCAGGCATAGTCCATGTGTGGCCATCCATGCCTGGATGATGATGTACACGCTATTCACCAAGGCCAAATCCTTCCCCTAATCTCCAGAAAGCGGAGGAGGATCTGGGTATCATCTGCGTAGTTAGTGTAGGTGATACCGAGATGATCCAAATCATAGAAAAGGGGCTTGGTAAATATATTGTACAATGTGGGGGAAACACAAGGGCCTTGTAGCACACCGTAGGTGATAGGTATGGGGCCTGCTGCAGCTGCAGGTGAAAAGACCCTCATAGTTCTGCCATTGAGGAATGATCTAATCCATGTGATGGCATCAACGGAAAAGTGAGCTGATGTGTGGAGGTGTGTGCATAGGACAGAATGATCGACCAGGTTGAATGCTGCAGAGAGGTCTAGGAGGAGGAGTAAGGCAGCTTGGCCATTGTCTCTAAGCTTGTCGATCTGTGCTTTAAGGTCAATGAGAGCAGTCTCAGTCCCATGTTGAGGACGGAAGCCTGATTGTCTGGCTCCTAGAAGATGATGGTCTTCCAAGTACTTCTGTATTTGTACATATGCGACCTTATCCAAGATTTTTAGAAGGAATGGTACTGTCGTTATGGGTCGATAATTTGTAGGCGTGGCTGGGTCGAGTGTGGTTTTTTTTAGTAGTGGAAGTACCCAGGATTGTTTTAAGTTGGTGGGGATAGAACCGGTGGAGAAAGAGGCGTTGATTAATTTCGTGATGAACGGGGAGAGGTCACGGGCAGCATCTTTGATAAGTTGTGCGGGCACAGATCGTCCTGACAGTTGGACGGTTTCAGTGACAAGATGATTTTTTCTGCTTCAAGTGCTTTAAGGTTTCTGGATAATATAGTGTTAAAGTCCTCATCAAAAGTGCCTATTTGGCCTGGAGGGCGATAGATCAGGTGGATGTTGAGAGTTTGGGCATTAGTAAGAGGGAATTTGACAGAGCATAGTTCGCAAGAGAGGACGTTGGTAGTGGTTGCTAATCTCATGGTGAGACTACATTTGTGTATAATAGCAACACCCCCTCCTCTGGAGTTGGGTCGGTCTTGTCTCAAGATGGAACAATTATTTGGGACTGCAAGCATGAGCATAGGGCCTGCTGCCGGGTGTAACCAAGTCTCCGTAATAGCAAGGAGGTCAAGGTCTTCTTTGAGGATCAAGTCTGCAATTTCTGTTGCGTGAGCTACTAACGATCTGGCGTTGATCAGGGCTCCCTTGATTTGGGGGCTTGCGGTGGTTTTGGTAGTTGTAGTTTGAGGGTGGTCTTGTATTAATTCAGAATTGCCCTGTTTAGGGGGGCTATGGGGGTTCCATGGTCACCGCACAAGGGCCATATGGATCTGTCACTAGGAACTCCTCCTACTTCAAGGAACTTCCACAGACGGGGACCAGGCTCCTGAGTGGGAGGGTGCAAGCTCGTTTGGACTACAAATCGGATTATCCCTATCAGGGAGATCGGTGGGACTCTGACAAATCGGAGCAGGACGTGGTCAAGGAGAATGCCGAGAGTGGACAGTCTCCAGCGAGGAGTCACGCACGCCAGCAGAGGGCCCGAAACAGACCTTGCCGATGGATTGAGGAAATGGACTAGCGACCCACCAGACCGTCACCCGTTGCGAAGTCTGCTAACTGTTTAAAATGGGAGGAGATGTCATGTTGATGTCGCCGTGGGAACGGGGGGCGGGAGTCAGAGGGGAACTGACGTGGGGAAGGGAAGTGACGTGGGGGGGGAGTTCATATAAACTGGCGATTAAAGTTAGACGTGTGTATGCAGAGCTCCGTGTCCGCGTTTTCTTTATTGCGCCACAAGTAGAGTAGGCCTAGTGAGGGAAAGAAAGAAAGAAAGAAAGAAAGAAAGAAAGAAAGAAAGAAAGAAAGAAAGAAAGAAAGAAAGAAAGAAAGAAAGAAAGAAATCTCTTATGCTTGTGTTCAAACACAGAGCACATGATGCAATAAATATGTATCTTGTCCTTTTATTTGCAATTTTTGGTGTAATCAGTAACTTAAACATAGATCTCACATACACATCTTTATAAAAACCCTACATGCGTATGTATCATATGTACTCATTTATGCTCTCACTTCTTCCAAAACGACGCTGCTCAAGGCCGCTAATGATGAAACAGCCACCCGCAGCGCCATCACCTTGATGTTCCTCGGAGGCACTTTACCGGATTCCCGCCGCAGTGCGCCAATGGACATGTTGTCTTTAGCTTCTCTGGCGACTGCATAGATTAAATAACCCGCAGAAGTCACCTGTGGAAGGGAAGCAGCGGCCATGCTGCGTGAGTGTGGTTTGAAGTGCCTGCTTGATGCCTTGCCAGCAGCATTTGTGTTTGACTGTGCGCTGCTAATAAATGGCGCCATGCACAATTATCCGATTTCATGGCCTACACGATTGGTGCTTTGCATAATTTTACATCTTGTACATAATTTATAGTTCGGCGCATGGTGATGTTCTGCTGTTTTATCGCGCATCCATCGCAGAGCGGGCGAGGAGGAGTGAGGTGGAGAGAGGAGGACAGATGCCAGTAGCGTAATGACTGGACAAACAATCCTGGCCTAGAATTCTCTCCGGCATGGAGGAAAATGACTCTAAAGTTGCTACGTCCTAACCATACCCTACTTATTAACTATGACGCGTTCCCTTCAAATGCTGTGGATTCAATCTGTTTCAGAAAGAATGGAACTTTTTGTCTACATGTACCCAAGAGTCAATACATGCTAATGAACATTCGATTGCTTGTCAGTACACTCTCTCTTTTGCTGGAAGTATCTCTTCGGTAAATTTCAACCAGCTCACTGGGCCTGTTTCTTACAGTTTGAGAATCTCTTAATTTAATGCTCACCCTTGTCCCAGCGCTAAAGGCGAATCAAAATGATTCAGGAGGGCAGTGAGGTATGTTATATAGCCCTGTGGGAGATGGCAGCAGCCTGCCCTTCGTCGCACGGCTCTTTTCATTTACCACCGAGTGACCTTAAACTTTTGAGGAGAAATCTCCAAAAATGTTGCAAAATGTTGTGGGATCTCGAACCACCCATCACCCCTCCAATTTGTCCCAAGAACAGAAAAAGAGGGACGTGGTAGAACACAGGTTTGAATCAAAGCAAGGCTGACTTTGCACTTCATCCTACCAACGTCAGTAAATCGAGGACCATTGCATTGGGTATCTACGTCACCTACTGCCAAGCACTATAAATACCATTCAGTTTGTATTGTGCTATATATTTATTTGTTTCATTTCGTAGTGACAACAACATAAGCTGACGTGTTTCAATCATAGGGCCCTCATCAGGAACCTTTATACAATTCTATGACTATCGGATTAACATCCCGTGGCATGAACAGACTAATAGGCGGCCATTGTGCACTGAGTGGTGCATAATGCCTTTACGCATAGAATGGCAGCAAAAGGCTTGGAAGAGCACCCGGTTTTACACCTGCACGAGATGTTCATGCAGGAGTAAAAACAAAGGCTTTCTATGGAATACGCCTTGCAATTACAGCTGGAGAATAGCAGGTGGATTCTATAGGAATCCATCATAAAACGCGGCCTGCAAAGCATAACTGTGGCCAGCATTTCATTTCCCACTAAGCAGATTTACACAATTCTCACAATTACACTGCGCTTTGTGAGTGAGAAAACTGCGTGCAGGGGACGCAACAGCAAGTAAGTGCAAACTAAGATATCCCTTTGCATGTAATTTGCATCTTATTGAAAATTGCCCCACACAGTTTCTCACTGTGAATCCAGCGTCTCTCAAAAGCTGAAAAACATATTATACATTTCCCGAGATAGCCACCGTAAGCCTGTAGTTTTTGCCAATCTGTTTACCATGTATGTTTAACCACAACGCAGCTTGGCCACACACAGGGGAATATCTCATAACACCGGCGTGGGCAGCTATATCTCCTGCGCTCTTTTCAATTCAGCCATATGTGGTGTTTGTTGAGATCATTATTATTCTATGTATGCTTCTTGTCATTGTTCGTATAGTTGATCTCCAAACTGGGAAGATGTGTTCACACGTTGCTTATAATCCAGGGCGGTAGAGGGCGGTTAGAAGTTTCATAATAGCTGTGCATTGAAAAACGATTTCTGATCACTGTGGGCAAGCGCTGCGAACTTGGGCACCAAGGAAGCTCAAGGGACTCAGGCAAATAATCGGGGAGACCAGGGCAAAGGGAAGTGTAACAAATAGAAGGGCAGAAAAGCAGCCCTCCCATGAGAAACAAACAGAAGGAGGCAGCTTGATGCTGCTTCTCCTGACACCCACCCCCCCTCCCCCCAACACCTAACAAGCGGCAGGGGAGGGGAGTGCAACAATAGGTGAGCCATCAGGGCCAAGGGAAATGCAGGAAGGGAAGTAACAGGCCGCACCCACGTGTGAGGGACATCGGCGTCAGCCGGCCATGGGAGCAGGAAGCCCCCAAGAAGTAGTCATGCCTGAGGGCATGGCAAAAACATATATAAGGGAAGAACTGACCCTAGAAAATCAGTTCCCGCTGGTAATCCAAACGGAGCACCAGCTTTGCAGTCATTCTGCATACGCAGAAGATGCTCTACTTTCTTTCCCCAAAATCCCACCCATCCTAACGGAAAGAAGGAAGAGAAAAAACACAGAAGGGCAACGAACGGGGCCCACAAAGTCGTGGGAAGAAGAAGGATTGGTGGCACGGACCAGATAGATAACACTAGTCTGGTGCCCAAAAGATAACAGTTATTGTCATGATTATGATTATGTATAGTTTTGGAATATAATTGGCAAATGTGTAATGGCATGAATGTATGAAGTAGAAATCTTACAGCCTTTTTATTGCCAAACCACAAAATCCATCTCAGGTCATATTTTCAGTACACAAATAAGGTAACAGACCAGTCGGCTCTGGGCTACCCCGATTATGGATAGGGGGGAGGGGCATTGATTAGTGATGATATCATCCTGAGTGCAATTCAACAAATGTGCGGCTTGAATGTCAGGGTAAGGCAGTAGCTGTGAAAATCGAGGAAAATAAATGCTGTGAATAGAAGGTGACTGAAAGATCAAGAGTAGAAATTCTTGGCCATTCAAAGGAAAATTTGATATCAAGATCTTAAGATCGTTCACTGAATTAGCTGTGGAAGAATATTATTGCGCTTCAGTCAGAGGGGGCCTTGTGGGTCAAGAAAGAGCAATCCTGCTGAAATCAGGCATGATTTGTCATTCGTTTTTTCTAACGATGCTTGGAGCGCAGATCCCTTTATCCTGGCAAGCCCTGCATTCGCCTTGCAGCGTTCAGAGGGAGCAGACGGTAACTTGAGTCTCGACTAGAAATGTCACTTTTAAAGCATTTTGATAGTGCAATTTTTCTGTGGTATACACTAGGCTTAACACTACTCAGGCCCACCTCTCCCACTGCCCACCCACTTAGATCTGGATTGCTGCTCGGAAGAGCAGGTGACCGGAACACACCCAACTTAAGGACCATCCTTAGGGCAGTCTTGCCCAGGCAGCCAGCGAAGGGCACAGGACATGTTCAATTTTCCCTATTTGGCTATTCATCAGGTGCCTAGCCCTGTGCTACAGCCCCCCGGTCGATCCAGAGGACTGCAGACAAATAAAATAAGGAATGACGCAAAATAATCTCAAACGCTTCTATCCATCATTTGTCAACAGGTGGAAATCTACTATTTTGAATCATGCTATGTGAGATTTGCACCATGTAAGTTCTACTGTTTTGAATTTGAATTTGCCACCTTGATTTTGCTACTGCAGGGTTTCACCTACTTTGGGGTCTCACCATTTAGAATGTTGCTACTGTGGTATTTCACTGCATCTTTATTTGGTTTGCATTACATTGAGGTTTCACAACATTTCAATTTTGCTACTGCAGGGGTTCACCATATTTGAATGTTGCTGTATCAGCGTTTAATCACATTTAAACATGTTTTCTGGTTGTTTCGCTACTTTTTAAAGTTGTTGTCCGTGAGGTTTCACTGCATTTACATTTCTCTACTATGTGGTTTCACCACATATGAATCTCCTACTGTGGGGTAGCACCATTTTGAATTCCGCTACTATGGGGTTTATCAACAGCTGAATGTGATTTTTTTCACTGCATTTCAGGGCGCCTGGAGACCATGCAAATGGCAGTGGTGCGTGGCATAAATCGAAATAACTTAACATTTCAATTATTCTACTGCAGGGTTTTCACAACTTCTGAATTTTTGCTACTGAGGCACTTCACCACATTTCGAATTTAGCTTCTGGGAGGTTTCACAACATTGTAAGAGGATTCACTTCAACACTACAGCTAAGTCAATGCCTAGTCTGGGATACTGAATGGAAACCCTTCTTGATATATCTTTATGTCCAGTTCATGAGTTCTGGATGACTACCCCTATATAACACCCCTCTCTTGGAATCCCCCTGACCCCACTGAGCCAAGAAGTAGTTCTGTTTTGCAAGTTTAAAAGGTTTATTTGAGAATGTAAACAATATATATATATATATATATATATATATATATATATATATATATATATATATAATCACTTTTATAATGAATTAATAATTGAATATCACACTTAATCTGAGCAGTAATCAATAATGGATAGTCTGGCACTAGCACACTTCTTTATAATCAATGATGAGTGGGTATAGGATGGATAAGATAGCAACAATACTTTTATGGTTTCAAATAGATGCAATGTGGAATGAAAATGCAGTACAGAAAATAACTTGATAGGATTTCAGCAAAAGACAATGTAATCACTTTCTTGGACAATTCACCCCCCCTTTATGCAATGTAAGGAGATGAAGATGAGAGCACACAGTTCTTAGGAATGCAATCAAATAGAATTCAGTTCAATTCCCCCCCAGCAGCTTATACAACAGATAGGAGTTTTGAAACACTGGCAAAATGCTTTGAATATGGTGACAATGCAGTGAGAAATATGCTGAAAATGCTTTTAATTCCCTTTAGGAGGTTCAGGGGGAGTGGTAGCTACTTGGGATGAGTTCAGGCTCAATTTAGCAATGATTCAGGGATGGTTCTTAAGATGCAAACGAATTTTAGCAGTTCAGGCAAAAGCAGCTATCTTTTTACAAGTAAAGAAATCGGGCCAAATTGCAAATCTCAGCAAAATTCGTCCAAACGGTTCCAGAGATACGGACGATTAAATAAAGGTAGTTTTTCGGATTTTAAGTAAACTCAAAATTACAAGTGACAGCTATGCAGCTGCAGAATTGACAAGTGACAGTGGTGCAGCTTTACAAAAGGACAAGTGACGACTTCTAGGAGGCAGTTCTGGTTAGATTAAAATAGTTTGGATTAGATTATTTTAACTAAGAGATTGGTTCTGCACAGTTCTGCTAGGTACTCACAATATATTTTTGAAATAGGCCTCGCCACGGATCTGGTCAGGTTTTGGACTGGGCTCCAGTTGTGGTCTCGGCACTTCACAGCGATCTGGGTCAGCTCTCTGGTTCTGCTCACAGCGGTCTGGATCACTCTGGATCTCTGGCCTCTGGTTCTGGATACTGCTCTGCTTTCTCGGGGTAAAGCACTGCTTCTGGATCTTTCTGGCGCAGGGTTTCAGGCCATTATCAACAGCTCAGCCCGGCTGTGAATAGTCTGCAAATGATTTTTGGCCTGCTGACAAATACTTTTGCTTGCAGTGGGCCTTCTTTGTTAAAAGTTCTGTAGTCTCTGTTTAGCTTGGAAGTCTAAGTGTAGGATCTCTGGATGTGAAGTCGTCGGTCAGCATGCTCCGCAGCAAATGGAATTGAATGTCTCTACCTGTCCCAGCAGTCTCTTTTTTATGTGTTTTAAAAATGGGTGTGTGCCTGGGCCTACCTAAGCCTGCCCCTCTCTACTTGTCATTGGCCCAATTCTCCCCTCTCCCATGATTGGGGGAAGGAAATGTGAGTCAGAGTGATGCTGTAGGTTTTATGGGTCAGAGGATCCTCCCCTGGTCAGTTTGCCCACAAATCTATATTTGATTCAAATACATATTGCACAGATACACAGTTGTTTAAAATTACATGCACCCATCACATATCACATGAGGTATACTCTGTTCAAACTCTGCTCTTCCTGGGGGCTTGCATTCAGAAATGGCAACATTTTACACTTTTAACTGGTTTTGCAATATCGGACATTTACCCAAATTTACACACGTGTGCGCAAGGAGAATGGACATTAATTGATGAAGTATCAGATTTTTAACATGCAGACATTTGGAGTGAAACCCTATTTTCCGCCAGCAACCCCCCAGATCATACCACCGGGTCCGAAAACCTCTTAAAATGTGGGCAGAAAAATCACAAGAATTATGGTATCATTTAGATAATTTTGACAAGTCTGCACCATGAGTTATACATCTTTCTTAAAATCATATTCTGGCCAACAGAGGTGTGTCTTCCCAGGTCACATGGTGGAGAAACCAGTCTATCCACTTTCTTTAAGCTCAGCCTGTCCTCAGAGGGGGCTGCCCCTCCCCGTTTCTGCCAAGAGGAAGCCACTTTTACGACGCCCCCAATATAACTTCTGCCTGAGTCAAGGAAGGGCTTTGTTCAAAAGGAAGCCATTTCCGACCCCCCTAATAAACCATCTGCCTGGGTCAAGGAAGGGCTTTGTTCAACTCCCTGTAGCTGCTCCACCCCTAATCTAATCAGAGAGGTGACAACTCCTTTTGGCAAGGGGAAGAGTGGCTGAGCAGGTTTTAACTCCTGTGGGGGTAGATGTCAGGCAGAATTCAGTTTCATTAAGCCAGGTTTCAGCTAAATGTCACTTTTTGTCCCCCAGTTTAAGTCTATTATGATTTTTACATACACATTAAATAATTACTTCCTTCAAGTCATTTCAGAGTATAGTTTTACATTGTATCCACCTCTTAGCAAGTCTTTCCTTGGTCTGGTTTTGTTTCATTTGTTCAGTTTTACACAAAAGTCTGGTGGTTTTAAAACGCCGGCTTTCTGATAGTGGTGAGTACTGGTAATGCAACCATTTTTGGGATTTAAGAAAATGAATTCTCCACAGTTCTAGGTTGCTTTTGGCAATCAGCATTGCCATTCCCAATGGTTTCAGGCTACTGTGTGGGTAGCCCAATGGTGGTTTTAGGCAGTGCCCTCCTGTGCTCACAACCTAGGCAAAAATGGGTGGCAGCCTATTCTTCATGCATTTCCCTGTGCATTTCCTGGGAAGTTCTGGCCATCATGATGTTTTCCATGCCAGTACTGCACAGTTTTCCTATTCTGGCGTACATGTGGGCTTTTTGGCCATCTTGGATTTTCTAAGCCCACAGCACCAAATGTTGCAGCAAGATAGCTCAAACGTGGGTCAGGACACCCAACAACATCTGAATCCTGCTACTGTGGAATTTTACCACATTTTGAATTTTGCTGCAGTGGGGTTTCACCACTTTTGAACTTTGCTACAGTGAGGTTTTACCACATTTAAACTTGGCTACCATCAGGTTTCACCACTTGGAATTTTGCTGTTCAGTATATTACTGAATGCTCGCTACTGTGAGGTTTCACCACATTTCAATTTGTATTTCATTACGGTGAGGTTTCACCACATTCCAATTTGCCATTGCAGGGTTTCACCGAATTTGGACTTCCCCAAATTGTGAATTTTGCTGTGGTGGATTTTCACCACTTTCTTTTTATTGTACATGGTTAATTATTACCTTATACAGCAAGAACAAACAATTAGTAATCACTGATTAGTGATAAAGAATAAAAACATAAGTCAAAGTATTGAGACTAACAATCTAAAAAGGTTAAGGACAAAGCTAAGATTTAAATTAAAATTAAGAACAAGAGGATACAATAAACAAGACACAAAACAAAATGAGTCATTAATCACCATTTTACATTCACCACTTTTGAAGTTTATTACCATGAGGTTTCACCACATTCAGACTTTGCTACTGGGAGGTTTCACCACATTTGAGTTTCACTACTGTCAAGTTTCTCCACTTGGAAATGTGCGATTCAGAATGTTACCAGTTTGAATGTTTGCTATTGTGAGCTGTCACAACATTTGAATTGGAATTTTGTTACAGTGAGGTTTCACCACATTCCAATTTTGCCAACACAGGGTATCACCTCATTTGAATTTTGCTACTGTGGGATTTCACCATATTTGAATCTTCAGTACTGTCAAGTTTCACAACTTGGAACATGTTGCTCTGAATATTAACACTTTGACTGCTCGCTACTGTGAGATCTCACTACATTTGAATTTTTTTACTGTGTGGGGCTTCCTCACATTTGAAATTTGCCACTGTGTAGGGCTTCACCAGATTTCAATCTTGCTACTGTGAAGTGTTACCCCTTAAAATGTGGGTTTGCTGCTGCAAAGCTTCTCCACTTAGACTCTGCTACTCTGAGGGTTGCACCATTTTGAACTCTGCTGTTTAAAATCTTGCCGTTTTAAATTTTGATACTGAGAGGTTTCACCACATCAAAATGTTGCTACTCTGAGGTTTCACCACTTGGGACATTGCTGTTTGAAGTTGGCAGTGGGGGATTTGCACCACCTGGAATTTGTGCTGCCTTTGAACTATACTACAGTAAAGACCCACCACTTTGAACCTTAGTGACTTGAATTTTGCCACTTTGAATTTCACCACTGTGAGGTTTATGCAATTTTCCACACAAAAAGGAATATCAATCATGAAACAACCATCACAAGGAGGCTTCCACCCTGGGAAACCAACTTTAACCGCTACAGATTTAAATGGCATCGGACGACAGCCACCACTATGAATTTCTAAAGAATTACCACAACAAGGGCAAGTGGCTACAAGACCAGCACCATAGGGAAGCTTCCACACCTGGGAACCTAATGGTATCATAGTCATTTCAATCGCCCCAACTTGATCACTGAGAATCTCTGAAAACAAACCACGAAGGTAAGTATTTACGAGACAACCACCACAGTGAATCTTCTGGGAAGCTCAATTTATCACTGCGAGCACAGCTGCTTTGAATCCTTCCACTGAACATTTCGAAGAACTCCCCTACCATGGGGCTTGAGACCATGAAACAATGACCACAGGGAACCACCAACACCAGAGGCCTGACAATTACAGCCCCCTCCTCCCAACAGCAATCGTACAACCACAGTGAGGCATCTGCCACTGTGTAGTTTAGCTAACCTTGCATTCCACACCCCAACTACCCCAACAACCTTTCCCAACCAGAGAGGCTACCATTTGAAATAGTTTAACACACAGCGACACAATTAGAGGAATACGGACAGACAATAACAACAAAAATTCAAGTATGCCCACAATACAAAAAGGACAAAGAAACAAGAATGTAAAACAGAACAAGGAATACAAAAGAAACCACACAACGATCAAACAACAGGAGCCACCCACCAGAATTCACATCACCCCTAAATGTCCACCAATACCCACTAAACAAACTAAAGATCAGGACAAAGACAAGAACAAAGACAGCACACGTCTTGTACTACCTTTCCACCTCCAAGCAACGACACCAGAAATCAAACAATGTGCAAAAATGACCCAGAGAATAATAGACCAAACCCCCATATGACAAAATCACCCACCACAAACCACAGAACTTGGCAACAGAGAAAACAATCTTAGAAAGGTACCTATAAGAACCAGAGTCAAACTAGAATCGCCAGCTACCTACACCCCTTAGATAACCAGCGATTGGGAAAAGGGCCGCCTGTACAACTAAACACCCAATTATAACAACAAAGAACATAGAAACCCATTGTACAACCTAATGGAACTAGTCAATGAAGGGACAGATAATATAACTACACACATGGCAACAAACAAGTCACCCAGCAGAGAGCTGAAGGACTGATGGATACCACCCCCACGAAACACCAGAAAGAACACCCAGAAAAGTACAAGCCAAACCGCACACAGTACACTATAGCCTACTCAACATACACTCTATGGCAAAGCACAAAACAGAAATCTGATGTTACTCAGTTGTGTTGTTTCATATATATTCATTAGATAAAGTTGGTAAAAAAAACAAAACAAAAATCTGCGACGTCCCTAGCGAAGGTGGCATGGACACCCTTTTTTTAAAGAAACATGGCTCGCAGACGACTATAAAGCAATTGCTAATGAAGCTATACCCCACAACTATAAATTAATATAATCCAACGGAGAAACAGGAAGAGAAGGAGGAGTCACCCTAGCACACACATCACATCACATCACCTCCACATCCCTACCAATTACAGACATAGAAGACTGCAAACCACTCCTAGTCAACCACAATCCCAAAGACCAATTAAACATACTCTTACTTCTAATCTGCAGACAACCCACCTACAGCCCCAACTCCACCCAAAAGCGTACTAATGCCATAGCTAACCTTCCTACAAATCACGACAGCATCATTGTCCTGGGAGATTTTTACATCTGGTTCAAAAGAGATATTGAAACCTCAACAAACTCCCTCATCTCCCTACTGGAAATCCTTCATCTCAAACAAATAGAGTACAGACCCACTCACAGAGCTGGACAAACACACTAGATGCAATTTTCTGCAGTGATGAACTCTCAACCGCCGCCCTACCGGTAGTATAGTGTGACCATCACATGATCCCTTTCGCCATCAACATTCGGGGCTACATGATGCCCACAAACCAGAAACTATCTGCGACAAAGGAAAGCACCTGGAAAAAGCTTAACCTTGAAACATTAACACAACTATTAGAAACAACCAAATACAACACCTCCGAGCTAAAGGGAATGGCACCAAACTCAGTTAAAGAGAGACTCTAGACCTGGATCACAGATGCGTTAGACCAATTAACACCTTTAAAACTCTTCTAAGCCACACCAAAACAAAACACAACAGGATGGTTCTTACAGGAACTCTAAATAACAAACTGCAGACTGGAAAAACCATCGAAGAAGCACTACAGCCAATTGGACAAAACCAACTATTCACCTATATACATCAGCCTTCTTGAAAGCCAAGAAAGCATGTTATAACATACTATAACACAAGAATACAATTGGCAATAAACTCACAAAAAGAAATATTTAGAATCATCAAGAAAATAAAAGCTAAGTGCAAAATAGAAGCAATCCAACAAGCCATCAGCACATCCTGCAGGACTACAAACAACATTCTTCCAGACACCAACACACCAACAAGCAGCACAACACTCAACCGATTCAAACCTAAAAGTGAGGAAACTTTTGACTGACTACTTAAAGACACCAATTTAGGCAAATCTTCAACGACCCACTCTCAAAGCCAAACTACAAAATCAATTACCTCTGACACCCAACAACTCAAACACTGGATGCTGCCCTTACTGACACAACGAGCCACAGCTCACCAAACAAAGGCCACCCCGAAAGCTCACATGCACAGTCGCCAGTTCCTCCTGGTTCTGCACGCATCAACAGATGGTCACAACATCTATCCTATCCCTCCGTCCCCACTAACAAACCCAACCCATGTTACCTTACAGAGCCAAGTGAATGCCTGGAGACCATGAAAATGGCAAAGGTGCACAGTATAAATCAGCTTAACACATTCCCAATACATAATTAATGGGTCTTACCTCTTGCTCATTTTTCAGCAGCAGCCCGAGCGCAGGGAAGAGTCATGGTGTAGAACTTAAAAAAGCAATACAATTCAAACAGTTATGAATAAAATAAGCCCTGTCCAAACATATCAATTTTAATTCTCCTGAAAATTATTAAATGCTAAATGATTAATTACACAAGTAAATGTATTAGTATTTATCGTACACAGACTAAACACAAGCAGCAATAATAGAGAAAGAATGCTTGGAAATTGAGGATGAAGTTGCAGGTAACATGGATCAGTAATGAACAAATGTCCATGTGATGTGGTACCCATTTGAGAATGCGAAATGTTGAGCAGAATCATCCCTAGGGCTCCTCCACGTCCAAGCTGTACCTTGGGTGAACAGGTGGTTGAGTTTTACCACTGATGAGCAAGCCTTCATTTTCATTTGCGCATTGCCATGAGAGCTTTTCTGTTTCGCACAATGTTAGTGGCATTCACGTTTATGAAGTTCAGTCTTTTTTCTACTGTACAACATTCAATGTGCAGCATTTTGAGGAAAATCTTGTGACTTAGTACCTCATTATAAGTTTGGTGGTAACAGTAAAATCAGTATTATTTCTGAATACTGCATCTGATACTACTCCACACAATTTAGTGACCCAAACCGCATGCAGAAATACTGGGAGTAGAGAAGTTAAAGTTAATGCATGCGGTAACTGCTACATACCGCATGTGATAACTACTGGACACAGAGAACCAGGAAGACTGCATGCCATAATTAACACCTGATTTAGAGGGTATGAGGTAATAAAATTGCGTCAAAAATGTCGCCAGTAAAATAAATTGTGGCAAAAATGCTGTGGTTTCACCCGGTAAAGGTGTACCCCATTATACCATTTAAGGAGTGCGGGTGTTGGGGGGTTGTCCCACGCTCCACTTAAATGATATAATGGGTCCGGCGGTTGCGGGGGTGTCCCCCGCATGCTTACATGATTGTGGTGCAAAAAACGACAGCATTTTTGCTGCATTTAGAGTCCCTACACCACCAAAAATAACACCACAACACCTCTGACTCTTACCTCCTTCACAAAAAAAGGAGATCATTACTTTAATTTGAGATTAAATGATACACAGGCACAGGCCATCATCCCCAGAGGAAAGGAAAATGCCCACTCTAACATCACATAACCCACAGATCACCATTCCATTAGGGTAGGCACCCTATCACTTCACATTTGAGAAATGTCTATCCTTTTGGATGACAGGTGATTTGAAGAAATTGGGCAATAGAGGGCCCTATTCATTAGGATGCAATTAAAGATGCCCATCATTACCAGTGTCATATCATTCCCATGGGCACAAATGGAAATCCAAATCTTGGTGCTGTATTGCCCACATAGGACAACATTATGTATGCATTGCTGCTCATAGAGTGGGGTATAGAAAGTCAAATTAATATACACATAGCCTTTCTACTGAATTTGGATACCTGGCACTGGCACATATCACTCGGTTAGGCTATTGCATTGCTTGTCCCAGCACCCATTTTCGGATGTGGTTAGTCAGGTATCACATCCCATCCTTCAACATGAAGTGAGGGTTTGTCCACAGGGATATCTGGGTATTTGGAGGGGGTGGCGTGAGTGTCCAGTGGTAAGACTGGGGACATGATGCAGTGTTTGGATGTTCAGAAGGAAGTCTAGGCATATTAAAAGGGGGTGGGTGTTGTCCAGAGGGACGTTGTAGCATCATAGGCCCCTTCACACAATCACTATCCTGCACTGTATCCTGCTATTTACTTCCATAATTGTATTTCCTAGGAAACAAAATGTGTGTATGCAGCCATTGATATAACCACCAAATGTTAGGTGCAACACTAAAGTTCTTATCAGAACACGATGCACCATAGAGAGGGCTTTTGGACTCATGGGGGGCAGAATGCGATATCTACATTGAACTGGTTGAGCACATACATATGCACCACAAAATCCTGAGTACATTGTGATAGTTTGTGCTATATGTTACACAACATTTATATCGGGTGACATGTAGCCATGTTTGCCAATGGGAATATCCTTCAAAACAGTGATGAGGTTGAGAAAGAAAGTGAACATTCAAGACGTCTCCAGTGGGATGAGCGGAATGGGTGCATCAACATGTAGCAGTTGGTGGACAGTTGCTCTTCACTCCTTGTAGGAATAGCAGACTGGTGAGGTCATGAGGGGCGCCACCATCCTCTGCTCATTGGTGAGGCCATGAGGGGCACCACTATCATCTGGTCATTGGCGAGGTCATGAGGGGCACCACTATCATCTGGTCATTGGTGATGCCATGAGGGGCACCACTATCAACTGATCATTGGTGAGGCCATGAGCGGCACCAGTATCATCTGATCATTGGTGAGGCAATGAGGGGCACCACTATCAGCTAGTCATTGGTGAGGTCATGAGGGGCACCACTATCAGCTGATCATTGGTGAGGCAATGAGGGGCACCACTATCAGCTAGTCATTGGTGAGGTCATGAGGGGCACCACTATCATCTGGACATTGACGTGGTGTTGTTGTCTCTATGCCATATCCATTTTCGTTCGCGGTTTTTTCAATGGGACCTCTTTTACGGTTGAGGCAATAATGCCATTGGGAAATGTAGTTGTTTGAAAGAAACACCCTTTTCATGACATTTGTGGAATTCAGAGTGATAGGCAGAGTATTGAGGTCCTAGACATGATGTCTGGTATTTGGTGGGCATGAGCTACCTGGACAGGCACACGTGAAAATGTGGCCAGTGACATCTAATGCAACATGTCAGCAAAGTGATTTAATGTGCCAGTGGCACAGCTGTGTAGGGCAGAGTCCAGCTTTAGGATGGTGGGTGCAGCTGTATAGATATGACTCTTCCGTTTTGATTCCCTATCAAGCAGTACTACAAAACACATTATTTGGTACTTGTCTGGGCAACACTGGGTTACGCGTTGGTGGCCTCACCCTACCCATGTGGAAGTACTTGCTCTTTGAATGTGTTGCCCAATACTCTGATATTGTCAGGCAAGGGAGGCATCATGCGGAATGCAGACGGTGCTCTTGACTCTGACATTCTTTGTAAACCCCTTCAATGGTATGTACCCTACCTAATTATGAATCCAATCATCATACCGCGCCACCCCGAAACCCTCAAATATAATCAGCCGCAACACCCCTCCCCGTCACTACCACCCATTATAACAGTGTTGTGCATACCATCAACACAAAAGTGCCCTTTTTCCACTACCAGGTGGGCTGGGAGGTGCAGGGGCGTGGTGATTGCCATGATAGACTCCCGAGTACAGATCCCTCTGTAGGTATGGCTTGTATTGATGGGATTAGGTCCTGGACGACTGTAGGTCTTGCGTGGATTTGCAACTACTCCACTCTCTCCAGTATGTCAGGCAGAATCTGGAAGCTGTGAAGTTATGCTGAAGCCGAGGGTGCAGTGATGGCTGTGGTGATGGTCAGGGCACTGCTGCTTGAAGATGGTATGCTGGTTACAGGTTGTTGAGTGGTACACATTTTCTTCTAATCGCTGGAGGTCTCCTCTGATAGGAATAAAAGTGACATGTGGTCAGTCCCATCAGGCCAAACGTTTGAGCAGGTGCATACAGTACATTGGTCTTCATGAATGATAGTAGCGAACTGCTTATTTGTCCATCCATACAAATCTGTGCAACGTTATCTTGTAGGTATGATGCGTATGTGTGCCTATAGCCGGCTATCATGTACACAATTGCATCCTGATGATCGTGCTTGGACGTGGCTTATGTAATAGAGGATTGATACATGTGTGTCACAGAAAGGTAGCAAATCCTGTGTCTACTTTCATGGCTTCAACAAATCTTGCAGTGACACAACCTCTTTCAGTAGTCTATCTAGAGGCATGTAATGCATACATTTGCAGTAAATATGTGTGGCATCACTTGCCATGTGGTTAATGTATTCACCATTCATGTACATGTGTCCATTCAAAAATGCTGTGTTGTTTGCACAAAGATGGCATTTTATAGACAGTTAGAAATGAGTATCCTCATGATAAATACCAGACTTCCCCTACGTACACATTGCATTAGTGTTAGAGAGATTAAAATCAGGTTCTACACACCAGCGGCGATCTGTGAGTTGGCTCCAACCCTCATATCACCTGAGCTTGTCAAAGCAGTAGTGTCTACCATACTTGCAGCCATAAGCTCTCATGCATGAAGGGGTCAGGAGCTCTGCCACCTCCTAAGGCCATACATTTCTATCTGTGGGCAGGAAGGATGGTGTGGATCTGGTACTTGAAATCCTCACACTTTGAGTCGTTGGTGGTTCAGGGAGGGAGGGGTGCTACCATTACCTTCTACTGCAACCTATCCCAGCTGATCAAACCTTCAGGGTGCAATTTTGGTCATCAAGTAGCCCACCAGCTTAAAAGTCTCCTTGGTGACCTCCCCTTCCAGCACAGTGATCTCCTGCTCTGTAGAATGTGACTTTTGCAAGCACCCACACCTGCCTTTTCCACATGCTGTGTTCTCTGAATTATGTCTAGCACTCATTCTAGAGATATGGTAAACTGATGTTGCAATTAATGCTGGATCTAGGTGAACTGTGTTCCTTAGTCTACTCTTGCATCTAGGCGAATGGTATTGCTTAGCCATTTCTCACATCTAGGCAAACTGTGTTGCTTAGTCTACTAGCACATCTAGGCGAATTGTATTGCTTGGCCATTTCTCACATCTAGGTGAACTGTGTTGCTTAGTAGGCTCTCACATCTAGTTGAATCATATTGCTTAGCCACTTCTCAAATCTAGGTGAACTGTGTTGCTTAGTCTACTCTCACATCTAGATGAATTGTATTGCTTAGCCTTTTCTCACATCTAGGTGAATTGTATTGCTTAGCCATTTCTCACATCTAGGGGAACTGTGTTGTTTAGTGTACTCTCACATCTAGGTGAACTGTATTGCTTAGACTACTCCCATATCTAGGCACATTATATTACTTAGCCATTTCTCACATCTACATGATCTGTGTTACTTAGCCTTTTCTCACATCTAGGTGACTTGTATTGGTTAGCCATTTCTCACATTTAGGTGATCTGTGTTGCTTAGCCTACTCTAACATCTAGGTGAATTGTGCTGCCTAGTCTGCCCTCACATCTAGGGGAATTGTATTGCTTATTCACTTCTCACATACAGGTGAATGGCCTTGCTTTGACTACTCTTACATCTAGGTAAACCGAGTGGCTTGGACTACCCTCACATCTAGGCAAACTGTATTGCTTGTCCACTTCTGACATCTAGGTGAACGGCCTCACTGAGACTAGTCTCACATCTAGGTGAACTGTGGTGTTTGGACTGCTCTCACACCTAGTCAAATTGTTTGGTTAGCCATTTCTCAAATCATGATGAACTGTGTTGCTTAAACTACTCTCACATCTAGGTGAACTGTGGTGCTTAGCCATTCCCCACACCTAGGAAAACTGTCCCGCTCAACCTAGGCTCACAGCTAGGTGTACTGTTTCCTCAGCCAATTCTCACACCCCACCCCAATCACGCCAAAAAAACGAGAAGACATAAACCACTTATAGTCTAGTGGACAACTACTCAAATGAAAGAATCCGGCCTCCCCTCCACATCCAGTCTAGCCCACACCCATCACCATCCCAGCAAACCGAAGGGCCCAGTGAACCATTGGACCCAGCTCACCTAGACCCTAACAAACACTGAGACTACTGCCAACCAACAACCACGTCCGATAACCCACAACCGGACCACTAAATTAAATCATGCAATTTCAAACGAACCTAACTCCAAGCCATAGAGGAGACTAATCACAGAGCAGACAGAAACCTAAAACAACAACTCAGGAGGGCAATCGCTCCTGCAACCCCTGCAGTCACCAACAATGGGAAGCAATTTGCAACAGTGAGGCAAACAACCGCTAACCACGGGAAGCACACGCAACCGTGAGGCAAGCAAACAACCATGGGAAGCCATTTGCAACCGTGAGGCAGACAACCCCTAAATCACGGGAAGCCACTTTCAACCGTGAGACAATCTGACAGATACCTGAAGAACAGAGAATGCAATGCCAAAGAACCAGCAGACTCAAGAGATAGCAAGATGAAGAGACACTGTAAGGGAACCATGCCAGAACTCCATGCTGTCCAACTACAGAACACCGACAGAATGCACACCTATAAACAGCACTAGAATAGGAGCAGCTCCCCAAAAAAGACTACAATTGCTCTACCTTACATCCTACCTCGCAACGGATAGTCCACCAGAACAAACGACCATACACACAAGCGGGATATCAGAACCTCAAAGAAAAAATGATGACGTGACTAGAAGTTTGGGGAACCACACCCTCACTGTGTACATCACCAAACACCAAAGCAACCTCTGCCAACACTGTCCTGAATCTGAGGAAGAACCAGAGCAGGCCACAAACCCAATAAGAAACCTAACCAATCTGTTCAATGATGAAACTAGATTTGAGCTCACTTAACAACCCACACACAACAGGGAGCAACACCAACAAAACCACCCAAAACACAAGCCATAACAAAAATAAGAACCTTAAAGAGGAAACTACACTGCAGGCTAATCAATGCCAGATCAATGTCCAAACACGCAACCGAAGATCTATGACCAACTCTGTGACAGTGGAATTGTCATCCTATTCATCACAGAAACCTGGCTAGCTGAAAAGAAACTACAAAGGCATCCTTCACAGCTGCCCACCCAACAACTTTGAATGCAAACAGGCGAACAGGAAAGGGAAAAGAGGAGGAGGACTTGCAGCAGCCTATAAAGAACACCTAATAATAAAAACAGTTGACCCTTTAAAAATCCGTAACTGTGAGTCCCTTGTCCTTCAATTTACCACAGACCCACAATCAAACCTCACATTCATTCTCATCTATACGACACCAACCTACGATGTGACCTTCGCAGACACCTTCATAGAAGCAGTCACAAATCTAGCCATACAGCATGAACATTTGATCATTCTCTGTGACTTCAACATATGTTTTGACAATGAGAACCATAACTCACAGAGAACGTTAATCAAGCAACTCAAGACCATGAACCACCGACAGATGGTGAAAGAAGCGACACACAGAGCAGGGCACACCCTGGATGCAATCTTTGCCAATAAAAACCTGGTCACATCACCACCCATCCAAATACTATGGACCGACCACCTCATTATCCCTTAAATGATCCAAATTCCATCAAAGCCACCTAAAAAAACAAAGAAATAACCACCTATTTGGAAGAGAAACTGGAGAACCATCAAGAACAGCAACTTAGAGAAGTGACTAGAAACCTTGAAGCCAGCGACCACATCATTGGATACAACAGACATAGATGAAAAAAGAGCAAATCATAACAGAAATGGATTGCAAAAACAATAAATGCCATCTGTCTTGGAAAACTGTGTTGTCACATCGATAAAGAAAGCAGTGGAAAAAAGGCACACACCCCAACTAAAAGTGATTAAAAGAAAAAACAGAAAACAAGAAAAGTATGGAGGAACAAGCGCGAACAAGAAGAAAAATTATAAAATACCTACTACAAATCTGAGCATATACATCCGAAATTCTAAAAGCAAAAAAGAAATACTATAACGAGCGGATCGAAAAAAATATCAAACATCAAAAAGAATTATTCAATATCATAAATGAGATGAGAAACCCACTGAGAGGTAGCAAGGCACTGACACCCTCCCAAAAACTATGCAATGATTTTTGAGACAATTTTAAGAACAAAATCACCAGCATACACTGAATCATACAAAGCAGACTAATCGACCAGACAATCCACCAGCTACCACCAACCCCGGGACCAGCTAACAAAATGTACTGCTTCCAACATTTGTTGAGAGGAAAACTACTAATTTTGGTGAAAAAGAGCAACAAGGCAGGTTCTCTGATGGGCCCTTGCCCTCCAGAAATCTATAAATCGATCCTCTATACCTAAACCTCATCAATCAATCCCTTATAATAGGGAAGGTACAAAGAGCGTTCAAAGCAGCCTACATCAAGGACACAACAGGCGATGTGGAAGACCTCTAAAACTACATACCAATCTCTAACATACCATAACCGGCAAAAATACTAGAGACCTATGTCTACCAACAACTACTGTTACACCTTGAAAATTACCAACTACTGGATCAAGTGCAAATAGGATTCAGACCCCTGAGAGGAACTGAAACAGCACCAGTCTCAATAGGTGATGACCTAAAGATGAACACAGATTCCAACACCAAATCAGCACTGATATTGCTCGATCTCTTAGCTGCCTTTGACACAGCCAACCACAACATCCTAATACAAATAATGGAAGATGTAGGGTTCACTGACACAGCAATGCTTTGAATCAAATCATTCCATATGTAAAGGACAGAAACAATCTGGTAAATCCCTTACAAATCCATGCCACAGGATTCCTCATGTGCAGTACCACAAGGGTCCTCTCTATTCCCACTTCTTTTCAACATCTACATGACACTGCTCATCAACCTCATCAAAAGGCACAAACTGACATTCTATAACTACACAGATGATACAAAAATCATCTTCAGCGTCGGGGACATACAAGAAGAGAACACATCCTAGGAGAGTGTCTCAAGGAGCTCTACCAATGGATGAACATTACAAAACTCAAAATCAATCATGTCAAAACTGAAATCATGATTAAATCGGAAGAAAGAGGGAAAAGTCATCACATATCATGGCCAATACAGCTGGGAAACCAACCAACGACATCCAAAGCTGCAAAAACCTTTGAATCCTCATAGACAATGAGTTAACACTTGAACCCCAAGACAATGCAATAATCCGGAAATTCTACATCCTCCTAACAAATGATAAAAATGATCCTACCACAAAACTCTGGCCATCAGATACCTCATTATGTGCAGGATTGATTTGGCTAAAAGCATATACCTTGGAATGCCAAAATACCTGATGAGGAAACTACAAATAATGCAAAACGTAGCAGCCAGACTCCTCCTAAAACTCAGCAGAATAGATCACATCAGACCAGCGCTCAGGATACTACATTGGCTCCCCGTCAAAAAGAGAATCTACTTCAAAGCACTGTGCATAACACAGAGAGCAATACACGTCCAGGGAGCAGACTTTATACAAAAGAAGTTCTCCGTCTCCAAACCAGCTAGAACTCTAAGATCCTGCAACAACATCTGTCTTGAACACAAATGGTATCGGAAGAAAAAGCTGGGCAGCTCAGCAGTCTCCTGCTTAGCTACGAATTTATGGAACTCCATTCTGGGGGAAATTCGAACCGTGGAGGACCAAACAAAATTCAGGAAACAGCTGAAAACCTGGCTCTTCAACTTTGAATACAACAAAGCCAACTGAAAGACATCCACACACCTCCTGATCAACCAAGCATGGGGAAAAAAGAGAGGTTATAGGAAAAACAAGATTGAGCAATAGGACCAGAAAGAGAAGCACCCCACCCGTTCACTGATCCTCCACAGCCAACATAGAGCACCAGAAAAGAGAAAGTGATAAGCCAGAAACACTAGGGCAAGGGAAGTAGGTCAAGGAAAACCCAGGGATGGAAATGGGAAAGGGAGGGTCAGCCCCAGGCATTCTATGAGTAAAGGCAACAAGAGAGAACTGGACCAAACACTATCTATGCCCCTACTAGAACGTATCCCCTCAAGGGAATCCAGATAAAGACCTGCCCGTCCTGCTGATCACTCTCTGGACTAGGAACAGCCATTTAGTCAGAAATAGGGACTGTACTCAGAATTCAGGCAACAGACAGAGTAGCAAAGTAGCACAAGAACCCTTCACCCAGAGGCAACATTACTGATACAACTGTAAAGGGCACATGAAAGAAGAGAAGATACAACTTTCAAACTGGAAAAGCTGAAGAAGATCATCCACGGCCACAACCAACACAAACTGTTACTAACAATCAACCCTCCCCTTACACCTCCCACATACTGCACTTAAACAACCAGAACTCCTCAGCACAGCAAACCGCACACACTTCACAACACTGTAACTACAAGACATTGCACACAGAACCTTGCACATCACCAAATGACGTCTGCCTCTCGAATCTCGCACCCAAGCTCAGTGAACGGTGCATCCGAACTGAAGCTGGCAACCGCACATCACAGCTACCTTGCTCTTTCTCCTGCTCCTCCCACTAACCTACCCACCCTTCTTTTTTTCACAGAACCACCAGAGCACAGAGAGACCACGCAAGTGGCACCTTTGCGTGGTATAAACACATTTAACATTAACATTAACATTAGCATTAACATTAACATAAGGCATCTTGATTTTATAGCATCTGGTAATGAATGTCAAGGCAAGCATTGCAGTAAAAGCTACATTTTGCGGTGTTCCTCAGATTAAAACATGCTGTAATGGTGATTATGGCATACAAAGTTGTGGATCAATTTCCCAAAACCCATTAATGAGGCACTTTATGTGATTTGACCTGCTAGCCCTAGCGATTGCTCCTACTGAAGCTCAGAATCTCACACACGTTTTCTACCTGATTTAGTCTAAATGCAAATGAACAATGGATCTGGAGCATCTCCTTTATGCTGAACACTGTATGGGCAGTGCGGAACGATTTGTTCAATTCTATATCACCCAAGCTCAGGAAGCCATATTCCACTGGACGTCAAAGGTCAACCATCATCAGGTAAGACCTACAAAGCAGAGATCTTTTAAGCCAACAGATGAGGGCAAAAGAAAAGTTGTTTTCCTCCAAATATTCCAATGTAATTGCTGCCTCAGGTCTTCAGGAGCTGTAGGAATCATCAACACCATGTCACATAAAGTCTTTGGCACGTAGAAGAGCCCTATGTGGACGCAATGAGCTTTTCAGGCATTTGCAGTAGGTGGATCCTGTTCCTTTAGGGTCTGGCGAAGCAGAAAGAAACATTGAATAGTGCCCTCCAGCATGTTCAGGAAAGGGTACTATTTCCTACAGATCTACAGAGTTGAGGGATAGCTTCCTACACTTGTATGTGGGAGTGTTTAGGCCTTTTTGCAGAAAGGATACGTTTACCTGATTGAAAGCCCAGGGTAGATTCAGGGTTGCCTTCAAACATGTTCTCATTCTGGCCTCCCTCGATTTCATAATAGGATATAGAACATTAACCATTTAGTGATTAGCTGTTATAAAATACAATGCTGTTCTAACACAATCAAGGAGATTAGCATGTTGTGAATTCCAAATGGTTAAATTAATATTGAAGTGTGAACAGCATATATGTAAAACAAAACATGTATTTGTAAATTGAACATTGTCCATACAAGTGTTTTAATTCAAATTGTGAAATTCCATAATATTGGCAAATCAAGTGTCATTGATAGCCTGAATAATTCACCAAGTCCCAATGTAAGTTCAAGGATTTGTTTGAAAATGTCAACAGTTATAAACTGTTCTTGGGATTAACGTTGAAAGAAAGGCAGTTGGGAAGTGGTGCTAGGGATGTCCCTCCCTCATTCGTCTTCTGTGAGATCCCGACACAAGCACATGTGTCAACAACCCCTGGTTAGCACTACCAACCTCTAACCCCTAATGCCTAATTGCTGGCTTTCACTACTGATGATTGCCTAATTTTCTGGCTACCTAATCTCAATTTGGGACTTCCTAACTGACCATACAATAGCAATGGTTAGTTCTCAAGGGGTGTTGTATCTGTGCTGTTAGATCCTCAGCTCTCCTATTCTACACTCTACTACCCTCTCCACACGACTAATACTCTCTCTTCCTCCACACTACTATTACTCTTCTGCATCAAACTCAGGGATATGGGGGTCGGATTACCCATCCACTACACTCACATTAACTATTTGCATCCCTCCTTGTTCTCTCTCTCTCACACGTAATACACAGCTCTCACCCCACTTCCTGCACTACAATACATTATACTACAAACAACTGATACCACTCTACCTCACAAAGAGGGCATCTGTCCTAAGCTCTGCCACCAACTCTACAGTACTCTTCACCACCGTCTATCCTCCGCCTGGTCTCTCCATCCTATGAACTCACTCAAACAACGCACACTCTCCTTCTGTCTGCCTTTATGGTGTGGGGCTAGTGGTTCCATCCATTAACCATTGGCTGTAGTGCCCACCTGACAATCTGCACCAATCAGTGCATATGCTTTCCCCATAACCCAGGAGAAAGGATTTTAAACCCCCTCTAAGCCGTTCCCCCTTTTCTAGAACAGCTCTCACAACAGCCTCTGGTGTTTGACTGGCCTGCTGTGTCTTTAAAGGTTTGTTTGTTTATAGTTGGGGTGAATTTGCTGGTGTTCTGGGGTGCTGGTCGCTGTTGTGGTATGGTGAAGGTTCCTGGGTCTCCTTGCGGGCCATGTTGAGATTTCTCCCTTTTTCCAAATCCGGTCTGGGCCTTCTAGGCTGCTCCCTGTGAGATTTTGAGATTGGCCGTTCTGAAATAAAAAAGAGAGAACTGTGGCCAGCAACTGCATTGGGAGGCACTCGGGGGCAGAGACTGGTATCGTTGTTGTCATTTGTGGCACATGGGGGTTTTTGGGAACTGAGTACCCCCCAACTCCCACTTCACATATCTGGGGCACAGCATGTTCTAGCTTTCATCTTAGTGGGCCTTCTGTCCTAGGTTGAGAAGCAGCCCCCGTCCCACTGAAAGGGTCATGACCCTGTCGCAAAAGCTACAGGTGTGTCTGTGTGTGTGTGTGGTTGTACATGCCACAATGTAACAATCTAAAACAGAGTAGAACAGAGTATGCTGCATTTGATCACCTGTTTTTATTAACCCAATAGCAACATGCTTGGTCTACGGTGTAAGCCGTTCCAACTCTGCATTTATCATCAGGTTTCTTCCAATACACATTTTTCCATTGCTGATGAGATGATAACACAAGTGTTTTTATGCAGACGCCCCAGATAAATTCCAAGAAGAACCATCTGTCAAGGGCACAGATACAGATGGTTCCCTGACACTAGTAAGGACTACCATGGAAGGCCACAGCTCAACAAGATCATTTCCCCCAATGTGAAATGTTTCATAGACTAAACACACAGAACACAGTCCACCTCCAGCAACAAAGCACCTCTGCATATAAAGAGGAACCTGGAACACGCCCTAAGTCTTCAGGTATTGTGTGATTCCATACACTTCTTTCTGTATATCGTAGGCAAGTATTCCTAGGGCCAGATTCCCAAAACATCACTTAGGCCAGAAAAAAGAGCAGTTTAAGTCACAGAGGGCATCGAATGAGTGCACCTTGAATACGTTCATTCATTCATTCATATGCCCTTTTCTCCGCCTTTGCGCAGTTGCGCAAAAAAGAAGGTTGTTTCTGCCCATTTGAAAGCACCAATCGAATTCACAAATGGGATGCACTTTTAAATGAGCAGAAATGAGGGGCATACCCATGCGCCTTTTGGGAACAGGTGCAGGGGAGGGGAGGGTGGCACAAATCATGACAGGGTCATTTTCCGACCCTTCCATGATTTTTCTTTAAGTGTGAGAGAGGCGGTTTAAACCATGTGTCGCACTTGCATTTCCAACCCCAAACAAGGATATACATGCTTGTTTATTTTACAAGCATTTCGCAATGAACTGCCCTTTATAAGCCCTTCTCTGTGAAATGCACTCCCAACACTAAAGTGTGCAACGGCTGGAGAGTGCATCTTTGTGCTATTGTCTAATGCAATGCACAGGTCACCTTTGAGAATGAAGAGACCTGTGCGTTTCATCAATGCGCACAAGTGAAAAAAGTGCATTCTCTGCACTTTTTTCTTTAGCACTCATTTTTGAGAGGATACCTCATGGTGGGCATATAATTCTAGTGCTCATGAACAGTGTGGTCTCAGAGAATTAATGGCAGAATAGAAATGAGGGTGTGAGGTTACACATAGAATGTTTTCATGATTGGGCAGAGGACAGTCTGCCACCAAAGAAATGGCATCCAGGTCCGGAGGTGCAGGTGAAAACCCAATGCTAGCAGAGCTATTTTCAAACCCTTGGTATCATTGATCTGCCCAGAACAGGAACACATATGCTTGAGATGCACACTTTTATTTTACTGTCATATTTCCTCCTCCAATTTGGAGGTGCAAATATGAAAACTACATTTACAGTGATGGGCTATGTAAGGCCTGTCATTATAAATGCACTAATTGACCCCAAAGCTGATAAGAAAGGCTGATACCAGTGGGGTAGGTAATCCTCTATATGTTTAGGTTGTGATAAACTGCCTGGCATTGGAATGTGTATGGTGCGGACTCCCATTTGGTTGCAAGTCACTTTAAAGACACTAGAACTTGCTAGATGACATCTGTAGGCCTTCACTGCTTCCCAAGATTTTTGTAAATAAGGCCTAGAGTACGACTGGGGCCCCAAATTGGCTCAGGCACCAAGGAAAGTGGCCAATAGTCGCAAACAGCGAGCCACTTCTTTTGTGACATACTCGTTATGTAGTACCCTGGGAAAGTTTTGGGGTAGAATGTGTTGCAAGTTGTGAATTTTAAAGAATATGTGTTAATTACATTGTACCCAAGGAGGATACATCTTGTGTCGAGTCCACTAATTCGCCACAGAGGTGTGGCCCAACCACGCTCAGTGTAGTGAAGAAGTGGGTAGTCCAAAGGGTGGTTATACCACCTACATCTACAAAAATACTTAACAGTCAAACAAAACTAAAACAAAAAGATTTTTATCTGATTGCTAGTGTGGGTACAAGGATGGATTTAAGACCTACAAGTAAAACAAGAGTAGGGGAACACAATTTTATCAACGCTCCGAGGTTATTGGAAATGGACCTCGTGGCTGAGCAGGCAGCACCTGAACAGACAGATATGTCCGCGGGGGGGGGGGGGGAGGGTGAATGCATAGATCTAAATGCTCCTGTGGAATTGAAACCATTACTATTGCTTTATAACAGAACATCCATCTTCTATTAACAGCTCTTTGAGTGTATCAAGTGTATGAAGGGCATCAGGAACTTTAACTCTGAATCCTGGTGTACACCACACCGTGAGAGAGTTAGACAGCAATGTGAGCTGGCTTACAGCCCTGGAGATATCAGCACTGATTATGGTCCTGAGTTCCTTTGTTACATTATATGACAACATTAAGCTCGAGCTTACTGCTCACATTAAGCAACTGCGCGTGATAGAAATCAATTTGGAAAACGTTCATGCCTCTACCAAAGAACTTGCAACTGAAGGACCTGCTCCTACCAATTTATTGGAGATTCATAACATCTCCCCTGCTGCTATCCTATCCCATTGGGGGCTTTGGGGTCAAAAACAATAAAAGAAAATGGGATTAAAGAAAAAGGACAGAAGGCCAGATGGAGGACATTTTTCAAGAACTTCCATCTAACGGAAGAACCAGCTTCCTTTACTCGTGCCAATGAGGGCATGGCAAAAAAGTCCAACACAGCTGGGATATTCCCAACATCGTCAGTGAGCAAATGGACCCATAAAGTACCAGCACAAATGGAGCTTCAGATCCCTACCGATCTAATATAAGAGTGGTTCAGGATGCGCCATCCTCCACCAATTTATGTACTGTGCTAAGTGATTGTGTCCCAGATAACTCTGGAGTGAGATCGTAGGCCAAGCCTGTGGATCCCACTGGCACATTAAGAATGAGAATGGAGAAGGGGGTCCAGAGTGGCATTGTGCACCCCTAGGTCTTCAACTAGAGACATTTTGTATATGATAAATACTCCCCACAACATATCTTTGGTGACAAATCTATGTAAGTCTGTTGGTTCATCAAGTTCAACAATATTAAGACTGGAGAGAGGGGACCAGATAGCTCCTACAGTGACAAGGGAACTCAGCTCTTTGCCCTCAGCCGCATCGGAGAGGATTAGCACTCCTGATGCTGAGTCTCTTGTGCACATCACACAGGAGCCACGGACAAGGTTTATACTAGAATGGATAGTACTATCAGATAATGAAGTTTTGCTGAACTGTTCAAATGCTCTTAAGCTTTTCCATGAGATTCCTTATTTGTGTCTACTTACTCCCAATTATATTGAGTGAGTGTTCTTTTTTGATGACAGCAGGACAGATATTGGGCTTTGTGTCAAAGGTTATAATCAATATGTTATGAGAAATAGATTAATTATGATGAATTGGTTACAATCTAATCCCAAATTATAATGTTTGTACTAAGGAGACCAAAGACCTGAGGATTAATCTGAATGGGGCGATGCAATGGTTTACGTGAATTAATGATAATAACTTGTCCTAAGGACTTGGCAAAGAAACAAATATTGGAAATGTTGAATGCCGAAAGGGCCGCAGATGAGAAGGAATGTAATGATTGGCTGTTGTCATCACAGTCTCTTGCAGGTAATTTCAGAAAACTGGGGAATAGAGGGACAGGGCTTTAGTGGACCCCCAGGAAAATCCTCTGATGTCCTTTCTGAGTTGGAACACAAGAGTTCACAATAGTTACACAGGTCCTAATGACAGGAGTAAAATTCTAAGGCAACACAATATGATTCAACTGCAGGAGGTGTGGTTAACTATGTGATCCAACAGCTGGCCATCTCTGGATTTGGGGGCCATCCATTGGAGGGATTGATCACAACAATTACCAAAACATTGCTGAAGAAATATGAAATAGTTTCAGATAAAATCTATGTGCTTCTTGCAATAAAATGTTTTTAAAAAACAACATCTTTTTACTACCAGTTTACCTGTTGATCATACATTGCCAATTGGAATCCTCTGTTCCAGCCTGGAGTTGGTTTGGGGCAAATTGTCTGAGCTTTGTGAAGTATTCTTGGCTGTGCAAGTGGGGCAGCATATTCTCTGTTCAGGAAATGTGAATGCTGAGTGCCGGTCCAACCTATTGTATGGCCTTACTGACAGAAAAAAATAGTCCAAACTTAAGAAAGGAACATAAGTTGATTGGTCAAGGGTGGGCTCACTTTTTTGAATCAGGGTTGAAAGCCCGAGATCCAAATGTTTGAGGGAGAATAGACCAAAGAATATTTTCCCAAAATAACCTTCGGTCTTTTCTTCCCTGAACATTTCTGACTTGGCCATTGCCCTACACTGACATGATTTCCATAATAAGACTGCAAGACAAGTTACACATCTCTATGATGTAGTGGTCAATTCCTTGAAAAAGGTGCTGCGAAGAGAACTTTGGGTCCTAGCTAATGGACAAAAAGGGGAAGTCATTATTAAGAACCGGTGAGACATTTAAGACAATCTCATAAACATTGGATTAAATGCTACAGACACACTCAGCTACAAATGGAGGATGAAGAAATGCTACAGGCAGTTCTGTTCAAATGTTCTGCTCATTTTAGGGCTGTAAATAAATGAGGTAAGCCCCCAGGACTCCCTCCAAAATAATCTGATTGTGGAAGAGGGTCTGGCAATCACATTTTAGCAATTTATATAAAGAGTCTGAGAATGTGATCTCCATTTTGGTTTCTGAAAGTACTTAGTCTCTGAACTTCACCATTGAAGATGTTGAGGCAATTATTAGAAAGGCTTCTAATTATAGCGCTCCTGGGCCCAACGGTTTGAGTAATGCAGTCTTAAAGAATCAACTGTTTTTATGAGCTAACATCCCTATCCTCCTCTTTTCCTCTGTGATTGAGTCTAAAACTACTCCTGTGACTTGGAAACAGTCAATAGTTATCCCAATGTACAAGAAGGGAGATAGGATCGATCCATCAAATTATCGACCTGTATCTCTCTTGGATTGCGATAGTAAAATCTTTGCAACATTAGTCTTAAGGGAAGTTGAGTCTTGGGCCCTTTCTGTGGGGTGCTTACAAAAGTATTAAACATGCTTTAGAATGAGATTGTCTTCAGCATTCAATGGATTTGCTCTTAGTTTTTTGCAGGAAAAAGCCTGGTGCTCTGACTCCACCCTGGTTTACATAGCTGCAGTTGATTTTACCAAGCTTTTTAGTCAGTTAATTGATCGATATTGGAGTAAAGCTTAGGGACTATAAATTACCAAGCCCCTTGCTATCAATGTTGGTCTCTCTACATGAAGGGAGTTCATTGCATGTTAGATTGAACAAGAATGGAGCTTTAAAAGATACATTTACAACCTTTAGAGTGCTCAGGCAGGGTTGTGTCCTCGTCCCATCCCTGTTCAATCTATACCTGTCAGACTTGGGTGATACCCTGCAGCAGGTCATTTCTGCTCCACCTAGATTATTTACACTGCTGTGTCATGGCTCACATATGCAGATGATGTATTACTTCTTGATCAAACTCAGATTGATCTAAAGCGCCATATACCTTCTATCAGGTTGTGTGCACTAAAGAATGAATTGGTGATGAACAGCAACAAAACTAACATAATAGTTTTCTGTTATTTTTTATTGATGCTACCCCTAATAAAAGGGATACCCTTTCAAGAGTCTTGGATAGGGCGGATCAGCTTGCTGCGCAGATGAAAAAGATTAATACTAAATCCTGCCGATTCTCCATCATTCCATTAACACACTTTTATAAAAACGAAAGTTAACCCAGCATTATTGTATGGTATAGAGATACATTCAACAATCAGAGCCATACATTGGAAGAGGGTTGAGTCAAGAATATGGAAAAGAGCCTTAGGCCTACCAGATTGTTTACCAATTGCAGCCCTTCGTTTTGAATTGGGTATTGTGTCAATGGACTGCTGTCTTAAATGGAAGATTTTGTTTTTGTATAGACTTTTATTGGAGCCGCTGGAGAAATCATTATTTGTGGATCTTTTTAATATTTTGATGCTCAGGGCCTATGGTCTGATGAGTAATTTTAAGCAATGTGCTGATTCTATCCTCTTCGATAGTGCCCAATCCATGGACAGTCTCTTTGGTAGTCTAGGTTGAGTGAAAAAGGTACTGTTTGAAAGGGACTCGATGAAGACCATGGGGAGAGTTAGAACCTGTAAATTGTATAAGAGCCTGTCCATCCTGGACACACCTTTGGGAACTGTGCCGTTATATTTAAAAAGGTTCCTGAATGCCTACTGGCGCAATCAATTTCTTCGGCATAGATTGAATCTCCACCCCACAGGGGAGATATGCCAAATTAGGTTAAGGGCACAAAATGGTGATGCAGGGATCTGTGAAATTTGTAAAACGGAGGGCCTGGTCAAACAAGAGAACATATATCAATCCATTGTTTTACTCTAGAGAGCTATAGATTTATACTATTTGTAAAATATGTTCATCATAGTTTGTTTTGAAATTCATTAGACTTTTATGACAGACCTTCGAAATGCTACGGATACAGGTTTGACTATAGCAATAGTAAAACCTCTGAGCAATGTTGGACTCTTAAAAATCAATTGGTGAAAATTCTCTGTTGTTGCATACTTTGAATTGATTATGCAATTGATGCATTTTATGTCTTACTTATGGCATTTTTAGCTTTTATCAATGTTCACATGAATGTTGTATGTTGTGTGGTGGATGTTTAAACTGTATGAATTCATGATTTCATCATGTGCTTATGTATCTTGTTGACTTTGTGGACGGTTGTCTAGTACAACCAGTATCAGATCGCCCTATTGTCTTGTGGGCCAGTCAGAGCCTGATCAGGCGCATGGATCTTTGGCTTGGTTCATGTTCTTTCTTTCATTCTACTTTTCTCTACACAGTTAACCATGTGTCTTTGTTTTTATTGATCACTCCTTGTACTTGTGTTCACCTTTTAGGTAGTAGGAGGGCAGTGCTGGGCAATATGAAAGTTCTTGGTAGTAATGTATATTGTAAAGCACGACTATTTCCGATTGTTTTTACTACGAAATGGAGATGTTGGCCTATTAAGTGTACAAACTGTCCTGTGCAAGCTACACAGATTTGCAATGGTTCTTTCCAGAGTAACAAGCATTGTACAAAATCAGTGACCACAGAAAAGTTGTCCAATAGCTAACACAACCTCAAAATGCATTCACTGATTTCATTGGTAAATGTTTCGCACCTATGTATTTTTCATTGTTATATGTGGATTAACTTGCCTGGGGCTATCCAACACATCAAGGTTCATGAACCTAGTAAAACAATAAATAACATTACAATAATTTCCATAGGTTGATATCCACCAAAAAGTTCCTCATTACAAGAATATTACAATAATTTAGGTTGCAAGCAGGCATTCTTTTTAATAAAACGTTTTTTAACATTCTAGCTTAACATACTGTAAAACAGTACATACCTGCCCAGGACCCCTTCAACTGTCCCCTGTCCCCTGCCTCTAACAACCAGAAACCAAGTTATTCAGCCCATCTTATCATAGAAAGACTGAGCATCTATGCTGCCTTTGCCCAACCCTACGACTAACACAGACCTTACATTCCCAGTTATACATGTGCTTCACTCATTTCCTCCAGATCTTATTTTGTTTAGCAGTCACCACTACTTGCATGTTCATTTTCCTGTTTCATTGCCATATCCAGTGGCCATTATTATTCCCATTGCAATTGAGAGGTACTCGTATGTGGAGTAGGCAATCTACCCCATTCCAGTAGCAACGCCCATTTGGGGTCTTTATCTAATTGCCCATCAAATACCTTGTTCATCCTCTCAGAACCTACCCCACTATATCTGCAGCTGTGACCATGAGCATATCACATGTATGACAGTAATTCTTTCCCATTGCATTTCGGGTATTATGTATCTTCTCTCTGTCTTATTTCAACAGAGGTAGGATGCAGCAGGGTATGCACATGGAGCAACACGTTTCTTCAGGATTGTGTTTCATCCTGCTCTCTTCAGTTTAAACAGCTTAGGGTTCTTCAAGTATTTCAAGGATGTTCGCCTGCATGTTCTAGATCTTCGAGAACAATTGCTGGGGAGGGCATTTAGACTTTTCGTTCATTGCCAACTCTGATATTTTGTTTTTGAGTTGTTGTACAACAGTACCTTCCTCTTTCAATGTGCAAAAGTCCAAGGTCAAACACGACTAGTGCTACTGTGACATTTATGCTAACCAAAAGATTGGACTTAATTGGGAAAATTCTGGCATTCCAATCAGGCAGGCCAATTTTAGCGAATTGTGCAACTCCACTCTGCAATCGGTGAGATGTTGTTTGAGATGCTGATAATGAAAGTAGTCCAGGAATGTATGTATGTATTGTTTGCTTGTTAAGCACTTATACAGCAAGTAAAATAAAGTTTCAAAGTGCCGACAGTGCGAGGGAAGGGAGCAAGGGAGTGAAATACATTACTAAACACAATAATGAATAAAAGCAGTGGATGGAAAAGGAGGAAGAGAGTATTCAGAACGTGCACGCGCAGCAAGGAAAAGGGCATAGGGCATAAATGCTGGGGAGTCCGGGCTCATGGGTGAGCCACAGATGAAGTGCTTGGGTTGATGAGTGCTACAATGGCGGGGCCACGTTAGGAGTAAGTGCAAACCTCTGAGACTGATAGTGTGTCAAGGCAAGTGCTGAGGGTAGACAGGAGCTGGGGAGATTGGGTTCGGGAAGTCAGGGGCCACGAGGATGCATAAGGGCCCCAGACACCAATCACAGCAACTGTGGCATAAGCAGAGAAGAGAAGAAGGGAAGGAGGAGGTGAAGAGGTAGGTCTTGAGTAGCTTCTGGAATTTAAGAAAGTCCTGATCGATGCGCAGAGGCAGGGGGAGGCTGTTCCATAGGAGGGAGCCAGCTGACGAAAGCTATCAACCACCTACCCTCTGCTTAGCAAAGCGCTTTACACACAAAGTGCTGATGCCAGAGGAACAAAGTGGTCTAGAGGGAGAGTATTTAGTAACATAAAGTTGGAAATAGTGTGGAAATAGGTTTGCGTACCAAAAATGGAAAGGAGCCAAACGTATGCATAAACCAAAAGGTCAAACTAGTTGTGTTTGGCATTGATTGTTTCTAAAATGAAAGAGGGGGGTATTTTTGTACAACAAAATATATAGCTCCTAGGAAATAGGTACTTGCTTTGGCCAGAAACATTATGTAAAGACGAGAACAACACAATGGATGCCAAAATTAATGAATATGCATCTTGTGGGGGTAAATTCTCTAATTCAATGCCAGACCTGCAATTCAGTGGTATGTTAAGATGGCGGTAATTCCATTACCACCTCAGAAATTGGTGGCACCAGACATGCCCACCACTGTTATACTGCACTGCAAAACTTCTAATTGAGCCCATAATACTGAGTAAACACGCATTCACTTTGTTTTTGTTATTGGGGCGTCTACAATGTACTTGAAAATATAGACTCATATTCATGGAATGTTTGCATAGTTCAAAGTGACCTTGCACTGCTGAAAAGTGACTTTACACTGCCGACACAAACCCTGATTCATGGAACTGTGCAAAGTGTAGTTTTGCAGGGCAGAGTCAGTGCAAGGTTAATTCTGCACTCCAAAAATGACTTTGCACTAACTTTGCACTGCACAAATACACTTTGCACAGTTCCATGAATCAAGGGTTGTGTTGGCAGTGCAAAGTCACTTTTCAGCAGTGCAAAGTCACTCTGAAACGTGTAAAAAATTCCATGAATCGGGCCCATAATGTACCAATGACTTTTTCGTTGTACTTGATGGACAAGGTGACATTGCTCGGGTTCATGTTAAATTTCACTGTTCGGTTCCCTTTTTATGGAGATATAGCTCCTGCTCACTGGGAGCAGCCCCACACGCGGTGGGACTTCAGGTTCTGCTAATCAACCCCTTATGTACAATGGCACTGTAATTCAGATTCTGCTGATTAAGTGAGAAGGGCGCTTCGCAGTATCCAAGTTTAGTCCATTTGGCAGTGCCTTCACTCCCCAGTCATGCCCTTTCAGAGGGCCATAGTTGCTTCACTGTCGGTCATTTGATTTAAACTACATGTTTGAAAAGCTCTTCTAAAACAGGGTTGAAAGCACACACTTTGAATCCAGTCAGCAAATGCCCATGGCCAAACAAACACAATCGTCTGTACTATTTCATTGTTCAAAAAGCACTGATTTCTTCTCGGTCTGCAAGTAATGACCCAGAAAAATGTACTTTATAAAGAAAGCACAAATACACAGTAGGTTATAATTGTGTGAAGAGGATTCAATTTGACTTTTTGATTTGAAAACAGATTAGTGCAAAGAATCCTTTGAACACATTATTATATTTGTATCCAGTCTACAATATCGTTGACTTTCATAACTAAGAAAATATAAAAAGTGCAGAACATCATTTCAAGCTAAATTTAACAACATAATATGTCAAGAACTTCTCTGGTAGAAATTCCTTTAAAATGACTGATTAAATAATAATACGTTTTCCAAAGTATATCCGAGTGATTCATTGATATAATTAGTATACAATAGGGTTTCTGAAGTAATACTGTATCTTAAATATACATTAATTTTGGTATATGTTGACATTTGCCAAAGGTCATACGCAGTGAGCAAAATATGTATTAAAGAATAGGTTTATGTGGGAAAACACTGCGAAATATGATGCAGGAGAGAAGCTTTCAATGTTCAATAGTGCTCCTTTCTTAATCTCTCTGGAAGCGTGCATTGTGCTGGACGATGGATCCACGTGAATGATAGCGTCGTCAATCATCTGCTCACGCGACCAGATTTTAGCAGGGACGTCATTTCACCAAAATGCCAGGGGTAGCTGAAGTGAAATTACATGACCTTTGACCTCTGATGACATCACAGGAAGTGATGTTATTTGACCCCCCACCCCAAAGTTACATCACAGGAAGCAATGGAACACAACCTTTCACCCCTTGACAAAACAAGAAGGGACATCACATATTGTTCTTAAGTACACTTCGAAACATATGGTTGCAATATCACTATAAAGTTATATACATTTCATACAAGAATGGATCAACATATGTATCGTTAATATCAGTGTATATAGGACCATACTACCAAATTACTGTGAATGCAAGCAGACGTCCAAGGCCAACTGATAATAATATGTTATTATATAGCACTTACGCTTCAGCTTTTTATATAGATCAAATATACATACAATATCACCCAACCTGGGTTGGTACTCATTTATCGACCTCAGAAGGGTGAAAGGCTGAGTTGAGGTGTTTAAGAACAGGCTAAGTCAGAGACTCAATCCCCTAAATTGTGCCTGGAAATAAACCTTTATGAGTCAAGCAATTATTCGATAGAATTCCAGAAAGACAAATTATGTGTTATTCCTATTATTTCTTATTTAGGGTCACTGCTCAAAGTGATACACTTGTGGATCCCCAGTTTTGTTTAAGAGGCCTGAACAAGAAAGTCTGACACTCCAAAAATAAAAAGCCACTTGACACTGACCACAGCCCAGGAGCATACATAAAAAAAAAAAAAGTTAAAAAAAAGTTTTTTTAAAAAAGTTTTTTTTTTTCTAGGGGTAGCAAGGGAGACCGCAGGGGTCGCAACTGCGACCCCTGGCATCCCCCAAAGGATGTCCCCAATGACGCCCAATGACGATTTTAGTCCCCAACAGCAACTTCAGTGGCGGGCTGGGATCAAACCTTCAGCAACCTGGGTGCTCGTTGTGGCTTGCCAGTGACAGCCCTTACAGACCCTTCACTGTAAATGGGGTTTACACATTTCCACCACTGTTTCTAAGGTGAACCGTTACTTGGGGGTGGCTGAGGGGGCTATAGCCCCGGATCTTTTGGTCGTAGCCCCGGATAGAAGCTCAGGGGCAACACCCAAAAGGCTAGCTAGCCCCGAGTCCCAACAGTCCCAATTATAGCGTAGCCCCGATCCTTTCCAGACCTACCAACACCCCTGGCAAGGCTCATGCTTTGCATGCATATTTCGATCTGGAATATATGAATGTAACAACAGGTTTGAATATTATAAATGTTTGTGCGTGAACTAAAGCCTGATCTCAGGAGAACATTATTGATGGCGCCACCATTCTGTTTGCACTGCATTTTTTCCTTTAACGGAGCAGGCCGGGAGCACGGACACCGGTTTTGGGGAGTGGGCATGCTAAATGGTATCGCTTTGAGAATGACGGATGCACTCTGGAATGATCTACCGCTCCCGAGCAAGACAGAGTAGGATACCTCTGGAATGCACTCAAGAAGAGTTTTCCTTCCGGGAAACGGAAGAAATGCAAAATGGCTGTTTTTATTTGCTTGTGTGTGCAGTTGAGGAAGGTGGAGGAGTGTGCAGTGGTTTTGTGGGGATGACAAATCCGTGGATTAGTTTGGTGCTGGTTGGATATGTTAGTCCATATTGTCACAGTTTGTGCGAGTTGGTTAAATCAATGATCACGTCTAATGTTTTGTCATTACAAACGTTATTTATTTCTTGGTTGGTTGGCACCAAAAAGAACATCATTGTATTAATGAATGACAATTTTTTGACATGGTGAAAAACAACACAGCCGATGCGTGTTTCAACCTTAGTCTTTTTCAAGGCCAATTAAGTTTGAAAGGTGAATTCCGGAGAGTTGTGGGCTGATCCTCCCAGGTAAGGGCATCAGGGGGGCTGGATAGCCAGACGTGCCGAGTTCGGCCGAAGCTTCTGAGACGGGGTTCTCGAGAAGCGCGTCTCAGAAGCTTCGGCCGAACTCGGCTATAGCCCCCTCAGCCCCCCCCCTAAGTAACGGCTCTGAGAGTGTGTTACGGGGCCCCTTTGGGGGGGACCCAATTTAAATCAAAATAATTTGAAGCATTGAGGAACCATGCATGAGTACAGTGCAAACGAATAAACGTAGGCGACAATAACACATAGAACTATTTAATCCGCTTTAGTGAAACAACTACATCAATTCATAGGGCCTTATTACGACCCAGGAGGTAAGGGGTTAATGGCGCTGTGAAAGGTGTTGGCGCCGTTAAACCCTTCCCGCCTAATTACGAGGTCCCTTTGCGGGTCCCGACCTTAACGGCTGGTTTTACTAGCCGTTGATGAAGGAACCCACAAAGGGACTATCGAGGTAATAACGGTACCGCAATTTGCGGTACCGTAATTACCGCCTTCCCCATTCCCATTGAGCCCTATGGGGGCAAAAATGGGAATGGGGAAGGGCCAATAGTGAATGGGGAATTACCGCCCCGCCAACCTTGGAATGGGGCGATAATTCTGCCATTCACCATGGCGGAGTTGGTAAAATACTGGCGGCAACCATGGCTCTACTAGCGCCATGGTTACCGCCTGGGTCGTAATGAGGCCCATAATCTTTCGTATCCTTTGGCAAACCTCCATATTCTTAACGAACTAAATACAACCTTAAAAACTGTCAGGGTGCAAATAAATACTCGTCAGTCTCCTCTTAAACCCAACTATAAAAGAGCGCATTCCGCATCCTTTCCAGCAACATGGTCCTAGCAGTTTAAGTTTTTAAACCGTGTAACATTAGAAAGAACACCAGTGGGACTTCTGCTGTAAATCTCATGAAGTCCCTTCAGCAGAAAACTCCGCGTAAAGACAGTCAACTGTCTCTCAGGAAGCTGCCAACATTGTGAAATCATTGTCCAGTACTGAGAATATACTTTTTTGTTTTTTTGAATGTGTTCAACATATAAATAGCTGTACTCATGCATGTACGCAGAAAAAAAGAGAACATTACAATTCACTACTAAGTTATACTCTCAGTAATTAAAATATACATTCATTAATTCCCTTTAAATAACATTATAAAACAAACCCTTCAGATAAAAACAATACCTATAAACCCACTAAAACGCATGACTACAAATGCCATACTATATTCCGCTTTTTAACAGTGTCTCTGTCAGCTTCCAAATGTTACGTTGGGAAATATACAATGACTTGTTCTCGCTATTTAAACAATATAACCAGAAATCATCATTTTTTACACTTTCATAGTTATCAACAAACCCACCTAGCTGTCCCTTATAAAGAGGCCAATTTTCCTTGCATTCTGTTGAAACATGCTTAACCGACTCCATCATTGTTCTTACTGTACATATTCAACATGTTCTTTCAAAAGCAGTGAGTCCTACTTCCGGTCATGTGACCATTAACACAGGTAGTCTGTACGCAGACATAATATAAATCTAGGAAGTTTGGGATCGGGACAAAGAAGCCAATACTTCCATTAAAAAAAAAAGTATGATTATTTATAACAGGATTATGAGTGCATAAAATCATCTGAATTTTATTTTGGACCAATTGTGTGCACAGAGAGTGTGGATCAACTCATATAGGTCTGTACAGAGTTTGGTGTCAGGTTAGAACACATTTTGAATAAATATCAAATTAATTATGAAAGGAATAATGATATTGCTGTAAACTGCGAATATTCTCAAACATTCTCAAAAATCTCAAAGAATGTTTTAAATAGCTAAACGTTTTATAAATCTTATAAATGTTAAAACTAAAAACCAAATGAAATGTTAAGGTAATGAAGTGACGATATGTGAATTTAGTCATGTCTGTTACATCATTGTATTGCATATGAAATTATTGATATTGGTTTGGTTTGAATGTGTGTTTGATTGATTTTGTAAAAGTTCAGTCATGAGCTGATTACAAATAAATAAAATAAAAATAAATGAATAACAACTTATGGCATACCCCAGCAATTGATCTGTAAAGCTTCAGCGTAGCCATGTGATAATAATTATTTGTCCAATCCCATTTTTCCAATTTCTAAGACATATACACAAACAGTTATTATTGTTACCAGCTGTACTTGGCATATCATATGTTGAGATAGTGCCTCTCTCTGTCACACTCTCTCTTTTGCTCTTTTTAACTTTCTCTTTGTCGTTCTCTCAATCACTCTTTCTCTGTGCTCTCCTTTTCTCACTGTTTATCTCTATCTCACCATATGTCTCCCTCTTTCTATGTGGGTGAGAGTCACATTGCTGGGTGTGAGTTCACTAAAGCCACCCCAGATGTTGCTGAAAGCTGTGTGATCAGTGTCTTTCCCCAAAAGCATCTATTGAAGGAGGACATTATTTAATTGGAGGGGAATAGAGGTCACTCTATATACTAAAGCATGCCTACATCCTTGTGGTGCTAATTGTGGGTTGCAGCGATTTAGGGTCTAGGTAGCTGCATGGTTAAAACACAACATATTGTCTGGCAGGAAGACTTAAAAATAATCAGTGCCAGGTCATTCCAGAGTTATCTTTACTTCCTTCCAGAATTTGAGATTTAGGAGCTGGGACATGAAGCAGTGAAAGGAGACAAACCACAGGTAGAAGCAGAAGAGGCATTGAGAAGGGTCAAGTCTAGTAAGAGGTCGAGAGAGAAGGGGAGGAGAGTGGTCTCCTGCAGGTGTCCCAAGAGGGATCCGATAATAGCCTTCAACATACATTTAACATCTGAGGGCTGTGCTTGTAGCACATTTCTTCCAACCATTTCAATAGCACGAATGTTTAAAAAATGCTGGACATGGCACTCTCTGATATGCTGATGCGTTGATTGATTTGTTCCATTATGCACTCTGAGGATGTCATGCGACCCTTCTATGTGCGCCTATGGGATCGAGGGAGACGTGGCCGCCAAATGTTCCATCACGTTAGCCTCACGGTACTCTGCAGTCTAGTGTTTCTTTCCAACATGGCCACCGTCCGCTTTTCTGGTGCTAGCAACTGACGGCGCTCGTGTTGCAACTGTGCTTCTCCCTTCGCTTTGTTGCCAGCGCTCCCAGTGTTTTCCCTTGGCTCCGCTGAGCCCTGCTTTCCTTCGCCACTTCTGGGCGCTCTATTCAGTTACTGTTTTCTGTTTCCCCTCTCCTCGCTTCGCCTCGCGTTCCTTGCCTGATCTACTAGGATTTCTCCCTGCTCGCTCCCGCTCTCGCTTTCTCTTGATCTTTTCCCCATTTTTTCCCTTCCTTACCTGCTACATACTCACCTTCAGGATTCCTGCAGTTGACTTCGCCGTGCACTGCCCTGAGAAATTATTCTCGACTATTGGTTCCCTTATCTGCACGTCGGAAAGAACAGAGCATCCATCCAGCGGAAGGTGCTTGTTTTTTTTTTGCCTTGGAGGCTTTTTCCCCTTTCGGCGGCTGCGGACCCGGTGTCCCTGGTAACCGGGGTTTTATCCGGAAACGAAGGTGGCGTCGTTCCGCGGTCGGCCATATCTACATAAAAAGAAATCTGCCATCCGGGAGAGAAAGAAGACGGGAACACTCAAGCCTGATCCTTCAGGTGAGGAGGTTGGAGTGGGGTCTGAGTCTGAGATTGATATAGAAAGCCTTGACAGCTTGCAACGCCATACAATTCCCACCATGGCTACAACAGAACAAGTTCAAGAGCTTGTGCAGCCGTGCAGTCACTCAGCATAGAAGTAAGGAATTTGAATCAAGAAATGCAGAATATCAAGGCTGAGAATACGGTACTCAGGCAGTTGGTGGCGGACCGGGAACCACGCAGCTCTGACCTCCCGCCCATGCCTCTGTCTTCGGAAGATTTGATGGTTCTTCAAAACATTTGAAGGAGTTTATAGATGCCTGCAACATGCACTTTACCTTTCGTCCCTCCACCTTTGCTACCGATCTTAGTAAGGTTGGTTTTGTGGTCTCCAACTTAACGGAAAACACCTTGGCTTGGGCAAACCCCTTAGTGACGATGGATGACCCCGTTCTACATGATTGGAAGGCATTCCTTGAAAGGTTTAAGTAAGCGTTTGAAAGGCCAGAAATCGGATACCTGGCCTGTGAAGAATTACTTGAGGTCCATCAGGGACAGATGGATCTCTTGTCATACATCACCAAATGTAAACAATTAGCCACAGAGGCAAACTGGCAGGAACAAGCCCAATATACGATTTTCTGAATAGGATTGAAAGAGGAAATAAAGGACGAGCTCGCCAGAATCCCAAGCCCTGCATCCTTCGCAGAGTTGTTGTCGATATCTCTGCAGATAGAGCATCGCCTTAATGAACGTAAGCTGGAAAGGAGGAAAGGGAGAAGTACCCCTTTCTCTCCTAATCCCCCTCCCAGTTTGTTTACTCCCTCAGGAGCTTCAAAGGAGGAACCCATGCAAATCGGTACCATGAGATAGTCTCTTACCCAGGAAGAAAGGACGAGGCGCCGGGACTCAGGACTCTGCATGCATTGCGGTTCAGCAGCTCACTTACTCCGCAACTGTCCAGATGTTCCACCCAGGCATTCGGGAAATGCCGGACCTCGAACTTAGGTGGGACCGCGGTTCGAGGAGTCACAAAAGGTCCTTATGCCACTCTTTCCATTTCTCCCGCTCACCAGAAAAAGGATGCACGATTTATGGTTCTCTCCCTTCATCTGTCCTGGAGATATAAGGAAGTAGACACAATGGCCCTGCTTGACTGCGGCGCGGCGGGCAACTTTATGGACACAATATGGGCTCACAAGATGGGTATCCAGAGAGTTCAAAATAAGGAGGATCTTAAGGTTGAAGGAGTAGACGGGACTCCCCTCTCCTCTGGACCCATCACCTATTCCACTGAGATCCTCCAGGTCCCCATCCAACACCATCAAGAAGAAATTCTCTTTGATATCATCAGGGCGGCTCACTTTCCCATTATTTTGGGTATAGCTTGGCTGCGTCGTCATAACCCCACCATAGATTGGACATCTAATACTCTCAGCTTCCTCTCCTCCTTTTGCAATCAGTCCTGCATGAAATCCCGAAAGTATCAAACTGCAGTATTGCAATCTCTCGAAACTCCCACTAAGACCATACAATCAATTCCATCCCAGTTTATCGACTATGCTTCTTTTTTTTTGGAGAAAGAGAACCACAAATTACCCTCTCACCGCCCCGAAGATTGTTCAATAGACCTCGTTCCTGAAGCACTGGTACCATTCAGTAGAATGTTCTCTTTGTCTCTTAAGGAAAAGGTGGTTCTTCGTCAATACCTGGATGCCAACCTTAAGAACGGTCTGATCCAACCCTCCAGATCCCCAGCAGGGGCTTCTCTGTTTTTCATTTCCAAAAACGATCCAGCTGAACTCAGACCTTGCATTGACTATCGGGGGCTCAACAAGGTCACCATTCGGGATAGATATCCCATGCCCCTCATCTCGGATATTCTTGAGGCAGTCAAGGGGGCGGTCATCTTTACTAAACTGGATCTCCACAATACATACCATCTTCTGTGCATCCGAGCAGGAGATGAATGGAAGACCACCTTTAGAACACCATATGGTCTCTTCAAATACAAGGTGATGCATTTCGGTTTAGTCAATGCCCCAGCTGTTTTTCAGCGTTTTATGGATCGTACCTTCTCCGATTTACTGTTTCATTCAGTCATCATATACCTGGATGATATATTAGTATTCTCAAAGTCCTTTCAAGAGCATTCTACCCACTTACATGAGGTCTTTAGATGTCTTCAAGAAAATCATCTCTTGGTCAAACCCAGCAAAATGCATGTTTCAAGTTAACTCAGTACCCTATCTGGGTTCATCCTTTCCCAAGATCGTATAAAGATGGACCCCAAGAAGATTTCCGCTATCCTAGATTGGCCATCCCCTTCCTCAGTCAAAGAAGTACAAAGGTTTTTGGGATTCGCCAATTTCTATCGAAAGTTTATCCAGAACCTCTCTGCGATAGTGGTTCCCATCACTTCTCTTCTCAAGAAAAATAGTTTACCATTCAAATGGTCTACTGAAGCGGAACAAGCACTCCGTAATCTCAAAGAAATATTCAGCTCCGCACCCATTCTAAAACAACCAGAATTGTCAAAAGAAGTTCATCATTGAAGCAGACGCATCTGCCAACGCGGTGGGGGGGGTTCTCCTTCAGGAACACGAAGGCATCAAACAACCTGTAGCCTACCTCTCCAAGACTCTCTCGTCCTGTCAACTGAATTACTCGGTTATCGAGAACGAACTTCTGGCAATCAAAGTAGCATGCGAGGAATGGAGACATCTCCTTCAATGATGAGCGTATCCCTTTACCATCAGGACAGACCATCGGAATCTCAGATCTCTACAGAAAATGGAGTGTACTAATTCCAGGCAAGCCAGGTGGGCCCACCTCTTCTCGCAATATGACTTTGAGATAACCTACCTCCTGGTAACCAGAATGTGGTGGAAAATGCTCTATCCCGCCGGTAGACTATGGAAGATCCCTATCCCCATTACAAGGATAAGATATTTCCCGAGAAGGTATTTATTGCTACTGCAGCATCATTCCTCTCCTAAGTTAGGACAGCCACTGCCCACTCAACTCTTCCAGAATCCACCTCTCCAGGGGGTAAGGTTGACATGAAGGAAGGCCACTGCTTTGTTAACAAGAAACTGTATATACCATCTCCTGAATTACGTCTCAAAGTTCTATCATGGTGTCATGACCATAACACTGCAGGTCATAGAGGTACCAGGAACACGGAAGAATTTATCAGAAGATCTTTTTATTGGCCAGAAATATCTTCGGACGTTAAGAAGTATGTCAAAGCCTGTGATCAATGTTCCGTAATAAACATCACTATCAAAGACCCCTAGGACTTTTGGAACAGATTCTGTTACCCAAGATCCCATGGGAACAGATATCTACTGATTTTATAGTCAAATTACCGCCTTCTCGAGGTCATACCTGCATCATGGTAACCATAGATTCTCTCACCAAGTTAGCTCATTTTTCTCCGTTCCCAGGGTTGCCTTCGGCATCTGAAATGGTAGAGGTCTTTATCCGGGATATTTTTCACTTCCATGGTCTACCTTCAAAGATCATTTCAGACAGCGGGAGCCAATTCACGTCCAAATTTTGGAAAGCCCTATGTCACAGACTGGGTATAGAACGTGCACTGTCTTCAGGTTTCCACCCTCAAACCAACGGGAAGACGGAGAGACTAAATGGTACATTAGAGCAGTACCTCCGGTGCAATGTCAATCAGTCTCAAGACAATTGGTTTGACTTGCTACCCACAGCTGAGTTTGCCTATAATAACTCTAAGCACTTGGCCACATGTCTTAGTCCTTTCTTTTGCACCTTTGGCCAACACCCTAGGGGTAACCTACCTATTTTGTCCACTCTTTCCATCTGCCCATCCATTGAGGGCCTACTACAGCAAATCTTAGAAGCCCAAAGAACCGCCAAGCAAGCTCTAGAAGAGGCCCGGGCGGAATACAAGAAGGTGGCAGATCGGAAACGCTCTGAGGTTCAAGCTATTTATCCAGGCTCTAAAAGCTGGTTGTCTACCAAGTACTTACCCAGATGGATCCATCCTTCTAAATTATCTCCACGATTTATAGGTCCTTTCACTGTGATTTCCCAGATAAACCCAGTGACATTCCGTCCTCGGCTGCCTAGGAGTATGATGAGGATTCATCCAGTTTTTCACTCATCCTTACTGTACCCAGCCGCTGAGGAGATTCCCTCCATTCCAGTCAAGCCGCATACCTATGGCCAGGCTTCTACCGAAGACGAAGAATATGAAGTGGGGGAGTTCAAGGATTCTCGTTATCAGAAGGGGAGACTGGAATTTCTAGAATCCTGGAAGGAGTATCCTTCATAAGAGGATTCATGGGAACCCGGTTCCAACGTCTCTGCCCCTCGATTAGTAAGAGGATTCTACTGTACTCACCCAGGTAAGCCCGGGTTTTCTCATACTGGAGGGGGGCATACTGTCATGCGACCCTTCTATGTGCGCCTATGGGATCGATGGAGACGTAGCCGCCATAGAAATGTTCCATCACGTTAGCCTCAACATACCCTGTAGTCTAGTGTTTCTTTCCAACATGGCTGCCGCCGGCTTTTCTGGTGCTAGCAACCGACGGCGCTCGCGTTGCAACTGTGCTTCTTCCTTCGCTTTGTTGCCAGCACTCCCAGTGTTTTCCCTTGGCTCTGCTGAGCCCTGCTTTCCTTTGCCACCTCTGGGCGCTCTCTTCAGTTACTGTTTTCTGTTTCCCCTTTCCTCGCTTCGGCTCATGTTCCTTGGCTGCTCTACCAGGATTTCTCCCTGCTCGCTCCCGCACTTGCTTTCTCTTGATCTTTTCCCGTTTTTTCCCTTCCTTACCTGCTACATACTCGCCTTCAGGATTCCTGCAGTTGACTTCGCCGTGCACTGCCCTGAGAAATTATTCTCGACTATTTGGTTCCCTTATCTACACGTCGGAAAGAACAGAGCATCCATCCAGCGGAAGGTGTTCGGTTTTTTTTTGCCTTGGAGGCTTTTTCCCCTTTTGGCGGCTGCGGACCCGGCGGCCCTGGTAACCAGGGTTTTATCCGGAAACCAAGGTGGCGTCATTCCGCGGTCGGCCATATCTACATAAAAAGAAATCTGCCATCCAGGAGAGAAAGAAGACGCAAACACTCAAGCCTGATCCTTCAGATGAGGAGGTTGGAGTGGGGTCTGTGTCTGAGATTGATATAGAAGGCCTTGACAGAGGATGACATATAATTAAAGCTACTGCATACATTGACTTTATTCTGGGCACTGAGGCTACTTGCATGCCAGTTAAACATCGGAGTGAATTCATAGATGCGCAGCCACGTTGGGCTTGCATTTCTTGGTACGTTTGTGATTACAAGCTCTGTCCAGCTAAATTGTTTCCCTATTTGTAAAATCACTGGGTTGCATTTTTGGTCTCAATTTCCCACACATGTTGGACACACTTTTCAGAGGCTTGGACGGTCATTTGAAGGCTTGTTGTAGGAAGTGATAATTTAAGAGCAGATCCGTGGCAACCAAAAATCGAGTCGGATGACACTGGGAAGTTCTGGAGACAGCCAATGCTATGGTGTGAAGTGTATAAAGCTTGTGGTTAGGGGAGTAACAAACTGTGGTGCGCCTAGCTTCCTTAGATCGATGTGGTTAACCACAGCAGATGCAACACACAGGGCTACCCTAGGTCCCGGAGTAAAATAGTAACCAATTGCGATGATTGTGTTGCTAAACAGCGCAGAGAAAACTGTAGTGCAGTATCCAATGGTCAAAAGATTCAGATTCTATAGGTGTGATGGAAACCAACTGAAGTACATCCATTCAATTATATGTAAGAAGATTTATTCTTGTAACAGCCGACACGTGTTTCGACCATTCGGTCGTCCTCAAGGCAAGAATTTCTTGTATAGTGCCCCTGGCAGGTATGGTATTGCAGTCCTACTAGAGGCAATGCTGCACGTATGGATCTTCAATGACGAATGTATCCATTAAAGGCGGAAAATAAATAAAACCTGTTATATGATCTTAAGTGATTCTTGACAGTCTAGCCCATGATTGAGCATCCATGTTAATGTAGGACTATTAGTATGAGGTCCAAAATACCCGAAAGCCTATCTAGTCTGACTAGACACACGCTTGGGATTCATCCCTTTTACGTTTCTGTTTTCGGGTATTTTGGACCTGATACTAATAGTCTTTAATGGATACATTTGTCATTGAAGATCTATACGTGCAGCATTTCCTCTACTAGGACTGCAATACCATACCTGCCAGGGGCACTATCCAAGAAATTCTTGCCTTGAGGACAACCAAATGGTCGAAACACGTGTCGGCTGTTATAAGAATAAATCTTCTTACATATAAGTGAATGAATGTACTTCAGTTGGTTTCCATCACACCTATAGGATCTGAAACTTTTGACCATTGAATACTGTACTACAGTTTTCTGTGCGCTGTTTAGCAACACAATCATTGCAATTGGTTACTATGGTGTGAAGTGCGCTGCAAGTCCTAAGGACCTGTGTGCGCCTGGTGTTAGGGAAAATTCTCATTTATGATTCATTTCCCTCACCTAGTGAGTCCCTCAGCAGCTTTACTGGATTTCTGGAGTTTATATTTTCCACCTGGTAAGAGTGTGAACCTTTTTCCCACTCTTACATGTGTTTTGCCATGTGTGGTTCTAGTGTTTGTGTGATCTTGGGCTCTGGAGCACACCACTCCATGAGCCCCACTTGTTGTGTGTGTTACACAGCACCTTCAGTGCAGTGACACAGGGTTGTCTTCTAGACTTCCCACTGACTCAATTTTTCTGGGGCTGACTACTGTCCCCCAGAAACCTGTAAAGTTGTCATTAACTTTATGTAGTCACTTTTAAACTACGGATCCAGTACACCCCATCTTATGTGGAGTATTGGAAAGGGTTAATTCCTACCCCTTTTTGGCTGTGCCTCTCTGAGCTTTGTTTTGCTCTTTAAATATTTAGACTTGGCTGGTGGCAGTGGTATCTACCCTAATTCTTCTACCGCGATTATACTACACAAACGTGGTATTGTTCCAAGCTATTGTGGTAGCCTTGAACTTAAACCCGCTTGCCCAAATACTTTTTATTTCGGCTCCGTTCGGGTTTAGTCGCCATTTATTTTTGATAAAGTCCTTCTTGTGTCTTACTTTGCGCGGCAAACCATGCTTGCCTTCTTTTTTCACTGTCTTTTGGTGGGCTTTTACAGAGAAGCCCTCCTCTTGGCACCTGGGTGTCTAGGTGGGCTGAATGTTAGGAAGGGGTGTAGTCACCCTCTGCACAGGATCTCCATGGAGACCCAAGTTGCACTTTGTGATGATTGGCTGAGGTAGGTGGTTGTCCAGGCCGGAAACCCCCCTGCTGAGTGATTGACAGCCAGGCTGTGTGAAAGGGGATTTTCACATAAAAGGCCGGACTCTTGAGCTGGAAGTCAGAGTCGCCACTGGAACTGCAAGGAACCGAAGAGAAGCAGAGAATAAGACGGCTGCTACAATCCCGAGTCCCGGTGAAGCCCTGCTGCAGTCCTGAGCCATCTTCTCTTCAACGACCAGAGGAGATCCAGTCCGGAGTCTTCTTCCCTTGAGACTGGTGGGGTCAACCAGCTCATCTTCCACAGCCAGAGGAACCTCTTCGTGGTCGAAATTGCTGCACACTGCTGTAGTCGTCCGGATAGCCATATGAACAGCCTCTCCTGTTTTAAAAGAGCACATCTTTTATTCACCGTCGCTGCTGCTGGCCTCATCCCTGGGCAGTGCAGATCCCTCCAGATGTCCTCCTTCTTGTCCCCACGACTGAAGCTCCAGGAACCGTGAGTCTGCAGGAAACTACCAGGAACAACTGCTGTGGCACCAGCTTCTTCAAAGATTAAGGTACTGTGTCCGACTTCGAGGAACTAGGGTGAACCCCTTTTTCCTCACTTAAGGCTTGCCCTTTTCTTCCTTCCCTCTTATAACTTTTGCCTCCTCTTCTGACAATATCCAAGTACTCCTGGCAACCTTGAATCGTGAACTGTCTGACTGTGTGATCCTCAACAACAGGAACCCTGTTCCACTTGACACTGGCGCAGGCCTATTGACTTTATCTTCTTGTTAGAAAGTGTTCTATGATTCTGTCTGCCTTGACAAAAGTATTGCCTATGATTTTTATCCCCAACTCTCTTGTGTTAACTCAGGTGCTAAGTGTGTTTTAACTCTAGTAACGTTTCTTCCCGCGGGTACGCGTATCTTTAGTAAGACCGAACTGTCATTACTGTCAAAAAAGTGATCACATATGTATTGCCGGTAACGTCTTTGTTTCATAACATCGGTCTGTCAAATCCTAAGGTACTTACCTTGAGTTGTTCTGCACAAGGGGAATTGGTTGTGTGTAGTGTATTTGAAGTGTGGTTTTATTTTTCTAGAAGTGGTGTTTTGTGAACAGATGGTTTAAAAATAAATGTAGTTATATTTTTTAACCAGAAATCTCGAGTCAGTGTTTGCTTGAGTCACAGTAATTGTAGCCCTTTGAGTAATCTCTACTACTGCTCATTTGCTCTTGAGATAAGTCTGGCTGCTCAGTCACTGCTACCACTCTCTCTGTGTAGAACAGGCTTGTACCAAAGGTGAACTTTTATTACCACTTGTGGTCTTAACGCTGTGCAGTGATCCCTAAGGGCACTGCATAGGATTCTGCCTAACACCTGGCCAGCCTTTCTGCCTTCAGGTCTGTGGGCCAACCCCTGGACAAACAGCTAAACCAGCTACCAGCTGAGGGCGCAGATAAGCTTCATTGGGAAAAGGCCACAGTCTGCATCTCTTCCATGCAAGTGAGCAATATAACATGAACAAGTGCCAATGCAGGCCTACTAACAGTTGTGCTCACCATCCAATAATCATCTATTTCACATCATCACCCCCACATATTGATCCCCAGAGCAAAGAGGTCCGGTGTTAGGGGAGTGTGGCGAGCAGGAGTACAGGAAGCGGCTTGTCTTTGCAGGGTGAACTCTTTTCCCCATGTAGCCTGCACTCAATGTTATGTGATGGCAGGGGTGCGGGGAGCATTATGAAGCAGATCCGCGGGCATATGTGGACACGCGGGAATCTGTATCAATCCTTTACTTGCAAATGAAACTTGCATTTGACTCTGTCCATGCTGCAACATTTGGCTCGATGAGGGAATCTTGCTGTGACTTTGTGCAGGTTGCCTGTACGTGTACCCATTTGTGAGAATAGTTTGCAATTCGTGGCTCTGCCCATGCTGTATGTGTGCCTGTGTGGGTGGGAAATGTGCACTGACCTTGGCCAGGCAGTGTCGCAGTTTATTCTTTAAAAAAACGTTGTGATCAGCATTTTCTTTTTGCTTTATGCCACAATTATATATGGTACCAAATATGGATGTGACTCTGTTCACCTATTTTTCTTTGTGATCAAATGTGTATGAATTGAATACCACTGTGATCAGAAATGCCCTGAAGCTATATGTCTAACCTATATAAGGTATTAGAACCCCACAAATGTGTTATTCAACCTAAATGTGCTATCCAAAAGACAGATGTTTGTATGCTAATACAAGTATATATTTATTTACCTTGCCTTAAGTTTTTATTTACCTTTTTGGGGTTGTCAAATGACTGACTCAAATCACATACCATGACTGTGGTGTAACAATTGTCTCACAAATGTTGTTAGAGCGCAGTCTGTGAGGTTAGTACCCTCAAGCTCATGTTTATAATACAGGTGATAGTGGAAGATCACCTAACTTACCACACGGCTGCAGCCATTTCATAATTACCTTATATATTAGACCCAATATCTTCCCAGGCGTGAACGTTCACGGTTTTGTTTTGTTTTTCCACAAAGACTCATGAGTCACCTTGTGTTACCACCATCGCTGTCTAGTCATCAGTGTCCATGATGCAGTCAGGTCCACCTCCGCCTACACGTGCACACTCATTTCAGCCTGCAGACCATTCCTCACCACCCACAATAGCGTCACACTAGTGAGAACACTTATCATGGCAAAAATAGATTACTGCAGTGCTCTATATTTAGGCACCAGCTAAGAAAACCTGTCCAAACTCCAAACCACCCAGAACAATGCAATTCGAGCGGCCCTGAACATCCCTCGTAACCACCACATCTCAGAAGCCAGAACTAGCCTAAAGTGGTTACCCGTGAAGCAGAGAATTTCCCTAAAAACGATTGCCCTCACGCACAAATGCCTAGCCAACAAGGCTCCGATCTATCTCTGCAGTCGGCTTTCGCGCCACTCCACTGCCCGTCCACTAAGAATTGCTCAGACACTGCCTTACTATCCCTAGGTTTAAGATCCAAAAAGCGGGAGGCACTAGCTTCCCTGTCCTAGCCTCCAAACTTTGGAACACCCTCCCCGCTGCCATCAGAGCTGAAGACTCCTTCAACACCTTCAAGAATAAAACCAAATCTTGGCTCTTTGACCAGCAATAGTTGTGTTAGACATCTGTCCTACTTACCCAGCCCGCCTGTTCCCCTGCACGATTTCCAGTCTGCTACCTTCCCAATTACCTCAGGGATACTTCCTCTGCGGAGCCTAGGGACACTGTACCATGTGTAATATTTGTAATTATTAAGATTGTTATTATGCTGTATTGGTATACTTTTATTGTAATCTATCTCCCTGTATGTTCTTTTCTTGCAACCCTGTACAAATTGCGTCCTGATGCCCCCGGGCCTGATGGTCTGCGCGTTATAAATAAACAAATACAAATGATGTAGTCCTGGAATCGGGCGAGGCGACGCCTCAACTCCTGGTTCGGGTACATCCGGCTGTCGTCAGTGGCCAGACATGGCAAGTCTATCGGTAGAGGATCCCCTCCACCGTCATTCCCTTCAGTTGTCGGGGTGGCACCTACATTCTCAGGCTCATGTACATCTTGGGTCCCTTCAGGTGTGTTGCCTTCGACATTTTTGAAGTAGGACACGTTCCGGGTCACAGTTCCTCTTCCATCCGCGACCGTTATCATTAAACCCTTCACATGTGTCACCGCGAGAGGTTGAGGTTCGTACGTGAAGGACATTTTCCCTTCCGGATGTCTATTTCGGATCAGCACTGTGTCTCCTACGGCGATGACCTTTCCTTGTAGATTTCTTCGGCTGCTTTCTTTCTCATTCCGGGCCTGCCTCTCTTATCGTACGCGGTCATTGTCAATAACGCCAGGTTCTCTTCCCTCCACTTCCGGTATCAGACCTCTGGGGCAGCATTTAAACAGTGCCTCTGCCGGTGCTACCCCTGTGGACTGGTGAGGGGTCGCCCTATACTTCCTTAGGAACTCGAACAAATGTTGTCGTAGCTCCCCTACTCCATTCAGAGAGATGCAGAAGATTTTATTTAACGTACGCATGAACCTTTCAACTTCCCCATTGGCTCTTGGCCAGAGAGGTGTCACCTTTCGATGTCTGATGCCGCGATCCTCCTTGTACTTGGCAAACTGTTGCCCCTGGAATGGCGGGCCATTGTCTGAGCAAAGTTCGTATGGAAACCCATGTTTGGCGAAGGTCTTCTCTAGGGCTAAGATTGTATGATCGCACGGCATAGACTCCACCAACTCGATCTCCGGGTATCGGGACCACTGGTCCACTACCACTAGAAAGTACATGCCTCGGCCCGTGGACCCAAAATCAGCGTGCACTGTTTCCCATGGCTACTTGCTTCTTTCCATCAATTGTATGGCAGGTCCCCTCTCCACAGGGCTCGCAGCTTGACACAGAATACACAGGCGCACATACTCATCCACACGCCTCTCCAGGTCTGGAAACCATACCTTGGCCCTCAACCATGCTTTTGTTTTCGCCGCACCTTGGTGCCCTTTGTGGGCCAGTTCCAATACGGTCGCTACCAGAGTGCGAGGTATGACAATTTGTCGTCCCCTTAGCATCAGTCCCTCATATGACAACGAGAGCTCATTGCAGGCTTTCCACAGCGCCTGCAAGTTCTGTTGGGCCCCCGCCTCTCTTCTGGTGTTGTTTGTCAGAGTTTCTTTCCACTCTCCACTGTCCATTGCTGCCTGAATAATCTCACACACCTCATCATTTTTCAAAGCCGTCACAATGTCTTCAATTGATAAAGCCACCAGCATGGCTGCTTCCACAACTGTGCGGTTCATTTCAATGCACTCCACTACTTCCAACTTGTCTTGTGTACGGCCGGCCCATAGGTGGCGAGACAAGTAATCCGCAGGATTGTTGGTGCCTGGGCGGTATTGTAGTTTTACTCCATATTCAATTAGTGACAACATCCACCGCTCAATCCGAGGGAGCGGCTTTGAGGATCCACTTGCCATAATTGGTATTAGCGGCTTGTGGTCAGTGATGACCACCACAGGTTTCCCCAAAATGTAAAGTCTGAAGTGCGTACACCCCCACAGGATGGCCAGCGCCTCTCTTTCAATTTGTGAATATCTTCTTTCAGTGTCTTACAGGCCTTGCTGGCATACGCGATGGGATACATCTGTCCTTGGGCATCTGCTTGTAGTTGCACCGCGCCCAGTCCCACCGGGCTAGCGTCTACCACGATCTCAGACTCCCTCTCGGGATTAAAGTAGACCATCGTTTCACTGCCTTGTTAGTGCAGTTTTAATGTCAGCGAAGGCTTTCTGTTCTCGGGCGGTCCATGCCCAGAAAACATTGTTCTTGGTAAGTGCCCTCAGCGGCTCAGACAATGATGCCAGATCCCGGATTAATCTGCTGCAGTAGTTCACCATACCTAGGAAACTCCTGACCTCCGTGGGTGTTTCTGGGGCTGCTGCTTCTTGGATGTCTCTCACTTTCTCCAGGTCTGGGAATATGCCCCATGTGTAAAAAATGAACCCAAAAAACTCAATTTGGTCTTTGAAAAACTCACATTAGTCCTTCTGTAACATGAGGCCTAAGGATTTGATCCTGTCTAATGTTTTTTCAAGTCTTTTCGAGTGTTCTGCTTCTGAAGAAGCAAAAACCAGGATATTGTCACTTAACTTTATGACACCTATGAGTCCGGCCAGGGCACCACGAATGACGTTTTAAAAAAACTTTGGCCGCTGACGATTCGCCAAAACGTAGTCTTTTAAACTGACAGAGTCCTTCGTGTGTAGTGAAGGTAGTGATATAGCGGGACTCTGGGTGTAGTTCTAACTGATGATATCCAGACCGGAGGTCCTATTTGGAGAACACCTTGGCCCCTTGGAGTTTGCCCACTATATCGTCCAATGCCAGTGTAAGGTGCTTCTCTCGTTTAATTGCCATGTTCGGTAGTCGCATATCAACACAAATGCGCACAGCGTCTGGCTGCTTGGGCTTCGGTGCCACCACAATCAGGGACACCCATGGGGTGGCACCTTCCACTTTTTCAATAATGTCCATGTTCACCAATACCTGTAGTTCCTTCTCAACTTGCGCCCTTAGGTGAAACGGTATTCTCCTGCGCTTCAGTGCCATCGGTCTCACCAATTCGTCGATGTGGAGACGAATGGGGTCTCCCTTGAGCTTGCCCACACCCTCAAAAATGTCTGCATTTCATGCCAGGAGATGATCAACGTCTATTTTGTATACTGCCATGGCGAAATGGACAATGTCCAGCGCTTCTGAGGCCGCACAACTCAGTAGTGAGTGGGAGCTTATTTCAGTGACAAAGGATCTGGCTTTTATAGTGTTCTGTCCATAGGTGACGGATGACACAAATGCCCCTTTTATGGGTAGTGGCGTTTCTCCCCCAAATGTGTAGAATTCTTGCTTTTGTGTCCTCAAGCCCCAGAGGGTCAGCTAGAGCCTCATAATGTTCTTCCGTCAAAACACAGACATAAGCTCTTGTGTCAATCAATACTGGGCTGGAGATGTCCCCATTGTTAACCATGCCGGTAGGTTGCCTCTGCTTCCTTGCGTCTGACGCTATATCAGAAATGAAAAATACTTCCTCTTCATCTTCCTCCTCTTCTGCAATGTCTAGGTCTTGTAGACCTTGTTCGAATGCTGCAACACTTTATGTTTTTCTAGGGTTCCCGCTGCCAACCCTCGCTGGGCCCCTGGATGTGGCCACTGGTGTCGCCGCCCTAAAGACTCTTGCGTAATGTCCTGTTACGCTACACCTGCCACATACTCTCATCTTTGCTGTACATTCGCCCACATGTAGGAGGTCATATCCACAGAACTGGCATGCATGCGGGCTGTTGGCGCTTTGAGAGCCTTCCGGTTTTTTCTGTCCCCACCTCGGCTTATTAGGGGCTGATCGCCCTATGCCGAAAGCTTCTTCACTTTTCCCTGGTCGGGCACCTGCTTCCATCCGAGCTCCCCGGCTCTCCGCGAGCTCATAAGCACGACCAATGTCTAAAATGTGGGATAATGTTATGCCAGGTTCCCAAAGAATCTGTCTTCTCTACTTCCCTGAGCTACACCCTTGATTAAGTTGGTTGCAAATCATGCCTTCCTCATTTTCCCACCTGCATGTGCTGGCCAATTGTCTCAACCTTCCACAGAAATGGTCTAATGTCTCATCCCCCAACTGCTTCTCCACACACACACGACAAACCTGTCATAATCCATGTTTGCTAGAGGTAGGACATTATTTTGTAGGGCTGTTTTGACAGCTGCATACATCGTCGCCTGCGAGTTCCGCGATTCAAAAATTCGGTGCACCTCTGATCCCGCCGAATACAGCATTGTTGCCACTTTTGCATCATCCCCCTTCTTCTCTGTGGCTCTGAGAAACATTTATAGCTTCTTTATCCAAAACAACCACTTGGGGCCAAGTTTGGATATGGGACCGGAGAGGTCAAATTCTGGCATTGGTGCCAAAACATCTTGTTGTCTGCGTGGCACTGGCACAGGCTTGACAGCAGCACCATCCTGTTCTCCCATGTTGTCAGACTGCACGAGCACCCCACTTTATTATGCAAGGCCGCAAGTCTGTCTCCTTCTGGTGATGGCGCGCTCCTCACTCACTGTATTCCTTGGTGTGCACTGCTTAGCGATCACCTTCTGCTAGGTTTCACCACAATGGCAGGTTCAGCATGTGTTGCTGGTGTCTTCACAGCACCTTCTGCTGGAGCTCCTCACAATAGCAGATTCATCACATGATGTCTTGGTCTTCACAGTTGTGGGAAAATGGTGTAGTGAGATACCAAATATCCCTCTAGAAGTCATAAATCATGGCCATCAGGGGTCTGACAGCCATGAAAGTTTCAAAAACTGAGTTTTTAATCAACACGAGCGGCGCACAAGCACCCTTTCGGGCCGCAACCGTTGTGATGAATGAGCCAAAATGGTGGCGAACTTGCCGCATAGGAAACACGCTTCGTGATCGTGTCAGATCACCTCATCCCAGGTTGATGAAGTCCTCTGGATGATTCCCCCCACCCCATGCAACGTTCTCCTCATCGCCAATGTTGGTGTTGTGATTGCCCCAGGCCGCCCCTCACTTCACACATGCACCTGTACAAAGAATACTAGGACATGTCTGATCCGTTCGGGGTCCCGACGGTGAATGCCTCGCTCCGGTGCCTCTTTATTGTAACTCGCATGCACGAGCCGGAACGAATCTCGCACATGCGCATAAGCATTTACTACGCATCATAATAATACATACACTTGTTCTCAAGAAAGCTTACCCTGTCCTTTTTATACCGTTTATGATAGCATATTGGACCAATCCTGCGCATGCTTGGGCCTGTTTGTGAAGGGAGCTTCCAATCACCCCGCCAATGGTTTACCTGTACTGATTGATAGGGAACTGTGCAGGCATCATTCCTATGATGTGTGAAAGAAACCTTCACTAGCTCTGACCATGTTTTCCCTGTTCCTGGAGAAAGCTTACACTGACCTTTCCTTGTTCTACCTATTAGCGAGGGAACCTTTTACGGATGCTACACATGAGGTTCTTGCACCTCTAAGGGCTGGGAGCTTGCACTCACACTTTCCATGATACAACGTGTGTGAGGACCTAGCCATGCTCTGCCTGTCTTATTTGAGAGGGCACTATGTGATGCTCACCCTGTGTTTGTGCCTGTTCTATTTCATGTGGAAGACTCTGATGGTCATTCTCGTGTAGGTCTAGCACTTGTGTTTGGACGATTATACTGTTGTTGACTGACACCCCCCCATGCCTTACTGTTCTATGTGTGCAATAAAAGATGTAGGTCTGCTTACCTTGCTTTTAGTGTCCAGTGTGTGTACTGAAAACCTTTTATAATATTACGTATGCGGTGCCAGTCCTTTATTTGGGAGAACCTTACGTTGCCGCTGCGCATACTATACTTTTCCTGATTACGGTTGACATAATAATAATAATTATGAGTTATTATAGTCCAGACTAGAGAGAACCAGAACTCTGGAGACAGTGAGCTTCTGTGGGAAAGTGAGAAAAGGATGAATACCTCTGAGGAGGTGGAGCTGATAGTTGGACTTCTTAGAGACATCAGTGATGTGAGGAGAGAAGGAGAGCATGAAGTCAAAGGTGACACCAAGGTTCTTAGCCTCACAGGAACATGTAGGAAGAGGGTCCAGAGTGGGTTGCCAGAGAGAGATAGGAAAACAGTGAGTTGGTATCCCAATGAGGAGGATCTCAGTCTTATAGGCATTAAGGCAGAGATCATTGGTGGCACACCATTCCTGAATTGCGGCCAGACAGTCTGGTATGAGAGAAGAAGCAGAGGTGGCTGAGGGGAGCCTGAAAGAGAGCTCAGTGTCATCCGCATAACATTGAAAATTGGAGCAGAAAGTAGTGATGCAGTGTGCAAGAGGTGTCAGGTAGTGGTTGAACAGCCAGGGAGAGAGGTTAGACCCCTGGGGAACACTACAGGTATAGAGAGAGAGATAGAAGGGAGGAAAGACCCCAGTTGGACACGAGAGGGTTGGTGAGTGAGAAAGGAGAGGCCAGGGCCGAATCAGTAATACAAAGGTTGTAGCACAGGCGATTGAGCAGGATGGCATTGTTAACCATGTCAAAAGCAGAAGATAGATCGAGGAGAAAAAGAACAGAAGGGAGATTAGAGTAAATATTGGAGAGCAAGTCTTCACGGGTGTTCAGGAGAGCAGTTTCCGTGCTTCTGACAGGTCTGAAGCCACACTGGTGCTCATGGAGGCAACCAACAGATTCAGTATGTAGATTAAGCTGGGAGATGGCAGCTTTTCTAATAGTTTGCCCAGGAAAGGACAGATGGAGATTGGGAAATAGTTAGCCGGAGAGGACGGATCGGCTGAGATCTTCTTCAGAAGGGGGTGCACAAGGGAGTGCTTAAGGGGGAGGGGATGTTCCAGTGGCAAAGGAGTGATTGCAGAAACCGACCAAGGCTGGATCAAGGGTGCTGATGTGGTCCTTGATGGTTCTGGATGAGCAGGGGAGAACCTGCTTTGACAAGACTTTCATAGATTGGACTTGTCTAGAAACATTGCCTGGGGTGAACAGGGGAAAGGAGGAGAAAGGAGAGAGGGCCTCAGACAGACCAGGAGTGGTAGAGAAGGAGGAAGAGGAGGTAGTCCAGTTTGTCAGGGGGTGCGCCCAATACCCTCCACTTCTGCTCCGCTGCCCTACACTTGCGTTTAAGGGTGGCAAGGTCGGAATTGTACCAAGAGTTGCACTTGGATTTGGGCTTCAAGCAGATCCTCATGACAGGGGCAAAGACATCCAGCATGTTAGAGATAGAAAGATGAATGTTAGAGAGGGCTGTGCCAGGGTGTGGGTCAGCCTAAGGTACAGGAGCAGGAGAGAAAGTAGCGGCAAAAGCCTCAATTGACACATGCTTCATGTGTCATATGACCGAGAAGGTAGGTGGCAGTGCTGGAATCGGCTTGACCTGTGGGGAAGAGATAGAGAGGTAGGAAGAAAGGATAGAGTGATCACTCCAAGAGAGAGGAGTGGTGAGAGGTTTAGAGAAGGGGAGATCTGAGGAGATCAGAACATCGAGGGTGTGCCCTGCAGAGTGAGTCAGACCAGAGGGGATAATAGAGAGCGAGAGAGAGAGAGAGAATTGCAGAGTCATGAAGAAGGGCAGGTTGCATCCAGGTGGATGTGGGTCACATCCAGGTGAATGTTCAAGTCTCTGAGTAGGAGAAGTTGAGAGGTAGAGGCAAGGAGCAAGAAGGCGAGGTCAGCCCACTCAGAGAGGAAGAGGGTGACCTGGCCAGGTGGCCAGTTGATAGTGGCCAAAATGAGAGAGTGGCCAGGAGAGATAGAGATCCTGCAGACCAGGCATTCAAAGGAGGAGTAACCCTGCATTGACATGATAGAAGCAGGGATCCACTCTGGGAAAACCAAGGCTACACCCCTACCGTGATGGTTGGTTCTGTGTTTGGAGAGAATCTTGTAGCCTTCAGGAAGGAGAGTGTCAAAACTCATGACAAAGTTGGCAGTGAACCAAGTCTCAGTGAGACCAAGTACATCCAAGTCAAGCTCTTCCAGGAGATGGCAGATGGCAGAGGAGTACTTGACAGCTGAATGAGAGTTGGGACTAGTGATGTGGAGCAGATTGCCACTTTTGAAGGACTTCCAGGGAGGGGTACAGGCCAGAGGTACACCCTGCAGAAGTGTTAGAGGTGGAAGGACGAGAAGGCAGGGTGGTCAGAGAGGGAGAGGAGCGTGTCAGAGGTGTGGCGGAGGAGGGAGGCAACACGGTGCCCAGAGAATCAGCAAGTGGTTTCATAGAAGAGGCAGAGGAAGGAGGCGGCAGAAGAGCCAGAGAAGGGTAAGACAGGATATCGGGAGAGGAAAGGAAGTTGATAAGGTGAGGTAAACGTCTATCAAAGAGGAGGAGATTGGCCTGAGGGCCCTGGACCAAGTCGGTGCCATTTAAGAAGATATTAATGATGGATTTATAGGACTGGAAAGGAGCCAGGAGGGCCTCTCACCGGGTGCCACCATTAATGGGAGAAGAGGAAAAAGGAGAGAGAACAGGGACTATATGGGTGGTCCGTAGGCCTCGAAGGGAACGACAAAGAGTATGTCAGTAAGGGTCTGTCTGGAGGAAGCACTGGTGTAGGTATCAGCGATAGAGAGTCCTGCTAGACTTAGTGAGAGGGATAGTATAGTTGATAGAAAAGCAGTTAGAAAAGATAGGTAAGACAGGAAGCACCATAGGGCACGCGGGGAGGTCAGAGTGGAGAGGGGGAGCCCAGGCAGTAGAGGGAGGGGGGGAGGTTGTACAGGGGGGGGCAGACAGGAGGGAGGCACAGGGGTGACACAAAGGGGGGGCACAACAAAGAACAAGAACAACAGACCTACGAATCATATGCAGTACAGAACCATCAGCAAAAAACAGAGCACAACAGGGAACCTAGAAGTAGAAAATGCAGATATAGTAGAGAACCAAGGCAAAGCACAATGCACAACAGGGAACCTGGAAGTAAAGAATGCAGATGTAATACAGGACCAAAATCAAAACACAGAGTTCAGAAGGGAACCTAGAAGAGAAGAATGCAGGTAAGTGTAATGTGATGCCACAAACCGTGGATAGCAACACAATGGGCCTCATTACAACTCAGGCGTTAAGGGTTAACGCCGTCGTTAACCCTTAACGCCTGATTCCGATTTTAACGGCTGCTTTTAGCAGCCATTAAAATCCATGGCGCTAAACCGCCTTGGTGCTAATTACGCCACCGTAATTTACGGTGGCGTAATTAGCGCCTTCCCCACTCCCATTATGCCCTATGGTGCAAAAATGGGAATGGGGAAGGGTAAAATGGGAAATGGGGATTTACCGCCCCACCCACCTTGGAATGTGGCGGTAAATCCGCCATCCACCATGGTGTAAACGTAGTTTACACCATGGTGGTAAAGTTGGCGTACTTACCGCCTGGGTCGTAATGATCAAGAACCGTTGAGAGCAAACACAAAGTCAATACAGTCAAAAAGGCACAGAACACAACAGGAACCTAGAAGAAGAATGCAGGCAATACAAAGTAATGCCAAAAAAAACGGTGAAGCAGGAGACAGTGTTAGAATAGTACACAATAGTTCGAAGAGGGAAGGGCTGAGATGCGAGAGGAAGGATGGGAAACGCAGGAGGGCAGAACAGGATGTGGCGACTTACAATGCAAGGGAGAGCACAGAGCTAGATAAGCAAGCGAGCACACACGGCAAAGTTGTGAGGGATCACACGCAAGTGAACAGGAGAAGGGGACCTATGATGCGAGGGAGCGCACATTGTTAGGGAAGCAAGGGAGCACACACGGCCATGGTGCGCAGGAGTTCACGCACGCAAACAGGATAAGGGAACCACCAATACAAGGGAGTGCATGCGGCTAGAGAAACAAGGAAATGCCCGCAGTGCGAGTTGAAGGAAGCGCACACAGAGGAGAGATGCAAGCGCGTGGGGCTGGTAGTATCAGTTGCCGGGGGAGCAATGAGTATGCAAGAGGGGGAAGGGGCAAATGGTCAGGTGGGCTGTGTGGATTGAAGCAGAGCTAACACTCCCCAAATCTTCTTACATTTCGGCCGCAGACAGGAGGGTGAGGTTGTCTGCGCTCACAGTCTACACCACTACCCCATCGCCACCAAACACCTGCATCACTGAACACTGTGGCCTTGTCCTGTGAGGGCTTTGCAGCAGATGGTCTGTACCTTGGTTCTAATAGGCACAGAAGTGTGGACGAAGCGAAGCATGCTATGCATAATCGGGCAGCATCTCCTGCGCACCTATTTCACTCAACACTGAGGCCTTATCCTGCAAGGGCTTTGCTGCAGAGGGTGTGAAAACACCCAGATTCAACATTTCTAGAAGGGGAAAAAAGGCAGGTTTTTGAGCACAGCACAATACAACACACCAAGAGTCGACTTGATTCCTGATCAGTTGCAGCAGATTGTCAGCTGCAGGCTGCTTGCTACCACAGCGGACACCGGACACCGGCAGTCACAACTGGAGCTGTCCTTAGCTTCTGGGTCCTTGGCCGAGAGGGCTGCCATGGCAGGTGGTGCATTGGGTGGCCAAATTAAATGGCCCACCAACCAATGGGAGCACAGTGGAAGGGAGGAAGGGGGGAGGGCCAACAAACAAGAAAGCAACTGGGACAAAGGGAGGGGGGAGCGGGCACAACTGCGATGAGGCACGAGAATACAACATTTAAAAATGCACAATTTACTGTGCCATGGAGCACGTATCCTCACCCCAGCACTAGAGAAGTTGGCATTGCCTGATGATGGTGGGAATGGCCTGCGGGACAGAGGGAGAAAACACATGATGGTGCATGTTTACCTGCTGTCTGAGCAGGAGTTCCGGCCCTGGGTCCTCCCGGGCCTAACAGGTGCAAACAGCAATTGCCCTTTTCTTCACCTGCCCTTTGCTTCAGATGACAAGGTGAGGGACACCCTTGATCTAAGAGTTAAGAGCAGAAAGGAAGAGGCAGGGATAAGAAGGTGGGTGGTGCTTAGGCCATTGGACCTAGGTCCACTTGCACCTGCTCACCAACTGCAAAGGAAAAGAGGCTGGAGGGCTGCTTAAGTAGGGAAAAAGAGCAGCAAACCAGGAATGCACCAACAGCTTCAAGTGATTGACAGGTGGGCGAGGCTTAGGCCAGGTGACCTAGATCCACTTGCAACTCCTCAGCATCTGCAAAGGAAAAGAGGCTGGAGGGCTGCTTAAGTAGGGAAAAAGAGTGGCAAACCAGGAAGGCTGATCCAAAATGTAATTCCAAAATGGACAGTCGGGTACACACTGCTAGCACTCCTTCAAAATACCCTAATTATAATTAAATTAATTCTGCTGTGCATGACGGCAAGACTGAATAGTGGCTAAACCGCCTACTAAGCCGCCACACTTCTACAAAGCAACAGCAACCGTAATCATAAAGCTAAAGTTTGCACAGCTAAGGGGTTTAACTTTAATTAAACAAATCAGTTATACACCTATCAAAAACCCACCCCTGTAAAAGAAGACAGGAGATGCTGAACAGGAATATATAAGCACTGTGGATCTTTGTCATGGAGGCAAACAGGCAAGAAATGCAACAATGTGTTCAAAAGGATATGTGTTGCTTAAAAAAGGTTCAAATGGCTATCTAGGGCCCCTGAAGGTGGTATGGGGGACAGGGTTTCTTGAAAATACCTAACTCTAATATTAGCTGGTTCAACAGTGTAGAACCAGGCTTTGCACTGCTGTGCTTGTGGTTCGAACCAGGTTTGAAGATGTCAAGTCACATTGATCCCAGGCATCGAGTCTGATTCAACCATGTGCTTCTTGCTGTTCGAGGCAACACTGCCTGATCACGGTGTGATGGATCACCAGGAGTGGTCCGATAATTGAGTGTGTTCAAAACAATGAGTACCATTATTTTGGGTCAACAAGTGACATGACGGTCTAGCAGTTCAAGTAAAGCCTTCAGGCACATTCCTGGTTGTTCAATTGTTTGTTCAATTCAGCAGTTTGAAGTTCTCTGCTTGAGACACTGGTGATCAAGCTGGACATGCGATGAAGCTCTGCTGGACTGATGTGTCATCGAGTCGGTTTACTGAGCAAACACGGTGGTTCAAAGTTTGAGTGAGTACCAGAGGCAGCCCTGGCAGGTCCAATTGGTTCCAATCTGTAGATCATGGTTGGAATGTGGCTTGAATTGGTTTGAACTGTTAAAACAGGGTTCCTGACTGTTCTAGCTCTCAGGATTCTGTGCAGCCCACTGCATGGGTCTCTAGTGCAAGGAGAGCCTTATTCAGTCTCTGCTCTCCCAGCCTATGGAGGATTGCAAGTAGGGCAGCAGGCATTGGTCATCAGCAAAAGTGCCATGCAATGTGCCCTGGGATTGGGTATGGGACAGAGCCTGCCTCTGCCTTGGAGCACTCCTTCTTCACCATAATGGCTGAGTGCTTTGAAAAGATCAAATCTCCCAAAAGAATTCCAAATTATTTCTACCTTAAGTCCTGAATGGTCCAAGAGTGAATCAAATAAGGAGTTTAAGACCTTGCCTTTTATAGGCAAAATACCTCACAAGGTTTGAGGAAAGCAAGTCTGTTTTAAGGGTTCCAATCCCTGTTCTTGAGACAAGGGGCATTGCCTTCTGATGTCATAAGCTGAGTGCCTTTTTCTTTAGGAAGGTGTGGGGACAGGAACGAGAGGAAAACCCACATGCAAGTAAGATGGAGGACCCCTTCATCCGGTTCCATGTAATAATGTCGCCACAAAAATCTCGGCATGCAAAAATATCGCCGAAAAATTGCTGTTTTGTGTGGCAACATTATTGCATGGAACATGCGGGGGACACCCCCGCAGCCCCCACACTTTTTTTTCTTTTTTTTTTTTTTTTAAATTTCTCGTTTTTTTGCCCCTTTCCCCATATATATGGTCACCCATATAATATCGCCGCAACCTTTTCCCGGCGATATTATTTACGGCGACCATATATATGGGGATAATATCACCTGATACCCTTCATCCAGACCACATGCATTCACTGACTGTCCCAACTCTGCTTCTTTCCCAGCCTGCAGCTATAAAGACTCTCTGGTGTGCAGCCCTCTAGTGTGAAGTGGGCCTTTTTTATGGACTTTGCTTTTTGAAGCCATGCTCAAAGGGTGTCCACAGCTGGGCAATTCCAGGCCTGGCATTATCTTTCCTCCCCAAGGTTTAATAGACGCATACATCCAGCCTTTTGTCTCATTCACTGGAATGCATGCCCGACATCCACACAAACTCCCATAACTGTATGTCCTCACTGGGTCGAAAAGATTAAAGAATATCGAGGCTTAATACCATATTTTAAAAAATATGCCAGTCACAAGGTCAAAGTATAATGTACATTTATTAACAGGCAGCAGTCTGGCTCTCAACACCCGACAATGTGTGCAAGCAGACACCGTGAGATGTGAGAGTGCTGGACATTTCAAAAACAGTAGTATTAATACATATTTTCCACAATCCCAGACACATCGTCCAGCCCCTCTTTATGTAATATATTTACCTAGAGTTCATGCCCTATCCATATAACTAAGTCATGCTTAAACATCTTTAAATAGTTTGTTGTTTTCTTTTAAACATTTCACATGTTTTCCAAATATAAGAATCAAAGGTAAAATTCCTTATTTTGCTCGCTTATATTTGTCTATCATTTGTTCTTGAGTTTAAAGACAGCTTAGTTTCAAGCAGCGAAAACAAAGATTTCTGCAAGAAGAGCACGTTGAACTATTCATCATTCTACTTTGCTGTTTGAACAGAGCAGGCACTATTTGAACAGGTGGTATCTAAATTACTGAGTAGTAAGGCTTTTGTTTATCTCCAAGGTTTCTCAGTGTAGGACAAACAATCCACTTTAGCATGTTCAACATTCTTATCTTCTCTTCCATCTACATCATGGAAACAGTGCAAAGTTCATTTTCCTCTGCTGGAGCCAAAAACACAATTTTAAACATGGGACAGATAGCAAGAGGCAATCAAAATGACAGATAACTCATAATGGCGGCGTAGTCAGTCTGTTTCAGGTTCATTCAATGCAATTTATAGTGAGATGCAAATTTGCTTAGGCCAATTGTTTATTATCAGGCTGTATTCATGCAAAATATACTTTTACAAACCCTCCTTTTGGTCTAAGCCAAGAGCATTACTCAAACATTCGCATCATCCAAAAAACACATATCATCATCAGAGCATCCTGAATCGTTATCTTCAAATACATTGATCGCCATTAATTCCTTTATGGCGATATCCTGCATTTCCAAGGTATTAGTCATTTTTCCGGGCATATGTGTTTTAGGTTCTAGTTTACTACCGCTTGTGCACAAATTCCCCCTATCATGGAACAAATGACAGGAAGACACTGTATGCAACAGCAGCAAAACAGTACAATGCCAAGGATCACCATCAGAACTGCAAAGATTTTCCAGCCCCAGAACCATGTGCCAATATCCCAGTTTCCCTCTGGAAAGTGTACTTCAGTACTCAAGGAGTGCAATTTCTTAATTGCCTTAAATATGATGGGGGAGGAATCGGGTACAAAAACACAACACGCGGATCCCACCATTTTGCATACACCACCATGCTCAGCTACAATGATGTCTAGCCCCATCCTATTTTGGAGAGCCACTAATCTAATAGCCTTTTGCTCTAATGTCATCTTATATAGGATGTCAGGGTTTCATTGATGCTTTTCTCTAAACCCCTTGCCAATTTTCTAATATCTTGTAATGTTCATTATCTGTCCCCAAAATGGTACAAAGGATTTAGCAATGTCACCCAGAATCTGTGACGGAGTGTCGCCATCCTCATCCCACCTGGGACGAGTTCTAGAAACTTCAGCAGTGGTGGCAACATATACACCTGGTAACAGTGTTCCTAAATAACAAGTACCCTCCCAGTCTCTTGGCAACCATGGATACGCTTCATTACTGCAAACAAAGTAAACAGGATCTCCTACATACAGAGGTCTATCCTCACTGGTTAGTACTGCAGTATTCATACATCCCTCAAATGTACCCATTGGCTGTGAACCCTCTCTTTGTATGCAAAATGGAACAGAGTGTGGACTATGGTTAATGGTATAGGAAGGAGGCATGGCATACCTATTACCTACGGGAGCCATTTTAAAGGTAATCATAGATTGGAAAGGTCTGGAGAGTCTATCAGAAGGCCTAATAGAAGCAATGTTTAGCTTGCTCCTATTTGCAAACAGAGAACATCCTAAAGGTGCTAAAACTCGTTTTTCAAACTCGTCGAGATTAGTCCCATCAAAATTCCCAGTGACACTGTTGTTCCACCTGCCAAAGAATAATGCCGTAAGTGAAGCATAACAAGCAGTAGTTAGAGAGAGAGGATGTATATACCAGTGCAATCCTTTTCCCCCATGTTGTGGCAGATGTGAAGATATCCAACAATTGGTCTTATTTAAAATGGCATGTGTGGCGTTCATAATCATCCAGAGGGCGTTGTTATGATAACCCCCTCTGTGTTGGAGGTCTCGAGGACGAAGAGTGTGCGAATGTACATAAGGTGGAGACACAGTGGAGACACTTGCAGTTGGCAATAAAATATCAAGCGGATGTGCACTCTCCAGATACCAAAATACGAGTGCCAATGTAATTTCAATACAAGCTGTTGTTGTGATCAGTATTCATTTGTTCCTAGGGAACCATGGCCCTCGATGGGTGGACTCATTATCAGCAAAACTATCAGTATCCTTATTAGTACGAGTGGCCCCAAAAACAGGCATAGTTTCTCAATGTCCGTTAAGAAGCCTCACTGTTAGGCTCTTTTAGTTCATCCGTGGGTGGCACTTGACCACATGGCCTATCTTGATTGAAGGTAACTTTGCCGGTCCCTGCCTCTTATCGTATGCAGCAGAGGAATGACGAGGGACTGGCTCAACATTGGTTTCTTGTGGGTTTCTTGTGGGTACAGAATCCTAGCTGCACTTTCCTATTAAATTTACATTAATGTAAAATAAGCAGGCCCTAAATCTAAATCCTGTTCTGTGGTTGCAGATTGTACCTTAAAACTCCAGGTACAGAATGATCAGGGAACAAAGCGTCGGCATTTCCTGAAGAAGATAAAGAAGCAGAAACAAGATCAATTGACAGTGAAGAAGAAATGGAAGAAGAAGAAGCAATACCACAGGCCTCACGGGCTGAGGAAGAATTTTTGTGGCACCCCTGGCGTTACTCAAGGCAGGCTCATTATGAGCGTCAGGCTCATCGATTCCCTTCTCCTCCCCTTCGTCATAGAGCAGAGGAAAATGAATCCTCTTCACATGTGTGCATGGAACCAGTTTGCGTAGCCAAAAGGATCTGATGGGGTCCCTTCCAATGAGGTGGAAGGCAGGTGCCCCTATTGAAATGTTTCACCAAGACCCACTGACCAGGTCGGAGTCAGTGACCTGGACCCTGTATTTTACAGGGAGGGCTGTTCGTACCTGTTGGTGAATCAAACGCAAGTTTTGAGTCAACTGGTCACAATAATCAGACAAAAGCGGATACTCAATATCTATCAACTGCTTGGGCCTCGGTACATTCCTTACGTTGGCTGCTCTCCCCGTGACAATCTCATAGGGGAGAGCCCTGTCTTTGACTGTGCAGTTGTCTGCATTGATAGTAAGGCTATTGGCAAAGCGTCCCACCATTTCAGATTGCTGTGTGCACAGACTTTAGAAATTTTATTCTTTAAGATACCGTTATGGCGTTCCACAAGGCCGGCACTCTGAGCATGTCTGGCCGAGTGGAACCGTTTATCGATCTGTAATCCCGCACATACTTGCAGGATGACAGCAGTGATAAAATGTGGGCCATTATCGGACCAAATTACCCTCGGCAAGCCAAACCTAGGGAAATATACCCTAAACATGGTATTTGCCGTTGACATTGCTGTGGGGTCTTTTAGTGGGAAAGCCTCAACCCATTTGCTAAAGGCACAGATCACAACTATATACATATTTATAGTTTTGGCAACGTTCCATCTCAATGAAATCAAAATGGATCACCTCAAAAGGCATGGAGGGGGAGCAAAACTGCACTTAGGTGTTGGTGTTCCCTTCCCAATGTTATGTTGCAAACATATCATGCAACTCTGGACCAAAAGTTCAGGAGTTTTCTGGATATTAGTGTTATACCAGATGGGATCTAATTGTTGACAAAACTAGCAGTGACATAGGCATTGGGTAACATCCATCTTTACTTCTCATTATCCACCCGACAAACCTAATCATCTAGACCTGCTGCACCCACAGCCCACTGTCCTGTTTGATTTCTTCTGGAGTAGCTTCAGCCTGAATTTCTTTTACACTGCTAACCTCTTCGTCCATCTTGCTGAATCGAGCATGGACATTTTTGAGTGCAAATCAATAGCAGTCTGTTTGGCTATTCTGTCAGCAAAAGCGTTTCCTTTTCCTACATTGTCCGTCACTTTCTGATGTGCGGCGCACTTCATTATTGCTAGTTGTGTAGGAAGCGCAAGTGCTGATAGCAACCGGACTATCAGAGTGCCATGTTCAATTTCTGTTCCATGTGAGGTCAAGAGTCCTCTCTCAGCCCATAGTCGGCCAAAATTATGAACCACTCCAAATGTGTATTGGCTATATGCATATATGTTTACACTAAGCTCTTCAGAAATTTCACAAGCTCTGGTTAATGCAATAATCTTTGCAGCTTGCGCAGAGTTATGCGTAATTCGTTTACTCTCCACAACAGTGCTTAATGTGGTGATTGCATAAGCAGCGGTAGATGTACCATCGCGTAGTTTAAAACAGGAGCCATCACAGAATAACTCCCCTTAGGGATTCTTTAAAGGCGTATCAATTAAATCATTTCTGCCCTTTGTTTCTTGTTCTGTAATAAAGTGGCAATCATGTGATATTTCGTCACTGCATTCCTTCTTTTGTAGAGAAGGCAGTAGTTGAGCCGAATTCAATGAACAGCATCTCTTAATTTGAATAAGCAGAGCAAATAGAATCAGCTCGTACCTTGTTAGTCGAGCTGATGTGAGATGGTGCGTCTGCGCTCTGTTTAATAGAACGTCTACGGAGTGGGGTACCATCACGGTTAAAGAGCGACCTAAATCACTTTGTTTCACGGATGCAGCAGTTGCAGCTACAGCTCTCAAACATCTCAGCAAAGCACATGCAACAGGGTCTAACATGGAGGAAAAATAGCAGCACAGCCTATTTTGCCATCATGTTCCTGTGTCAAAACAGCCAAAGCACATCCATCACGTTCATGCACATACAAAACAAAGCCTTTTTTGTAATATGTTGTGACCAAAACTGGTGCTGAACACAACGCAGCCTTAAGCAAATCAAAAGCATTCTGGCAATCCATGCTCCACGGTAAAGGCAAAGAAATGTCCTTCTTTGTCCGTTCCAACTTAGGTTTTATCCACTGTCTACAAATGATATGATATGATATGATAGGGCATTTATAACACACCTATACACAAGTGTTTCAAGGCGCGACGAGGCAAGGGAGGGGAACACACCTTGCCTATTAAAGCTCTGACCTCTTTCTGTGTATTTGGAATAGACATATCAGAGATGCTTTGTATGCGTTCAGGTGTCAGTCTTCTTCCCTCCTTTGACAGGAGATAGCCCAAATAGGCGACCTCCTGTCGACAAAACGGAAACTTCTTCAATGAAGCCTTATGCCCATGTTCTGCTAAATGAATTAGCAGCAACACAGTACCCTCTTTGCAGGCATCTTCAGAATCAGCCGCTAGAAGTAGATCATCAACATATTGCAACAATGTGCAAGTGGAAGGCAACTTGAGCATATTAAGCTGCTCTTTCAATGCTCTACTATAGATACTTGGACTCTCAGTGTACCCTTGCGGCACAAAAGTAAACGTGAATGACCATCCCCCTAGGGTGAATACAAACAAATATCTGTTATCAACATGCATAGGAATTCTAAAGAAAGCGTTTTTCAAATCCACAACACTAAAATGTGGGAATCGTAGTTAGGATTGTGGTGACATCGGGACAATCGGAAACTGTGGAGCAACCACCTTATTAAGTGCATACAAATCAATAATAAAACGAAAAGGAATCGCATTATCCCTTTTCTTATAGACTGGTAAAATCGTACTATTACACACACTACCCGCAATTTCTTCAATTACACCTTTGTGTACGAAATCAGAAATAATACTTTTCAAAGGCTGTTCACCTTCAACCAAAATCTTATACTGCGGAATACAAGGCATTTTAACACCTGGTTTCAACACAATTTGAACTGGTTCAACCTGTAAAATTCCAACATCATTGTCATTAACTGCTCATAAACATGTTGGAACCTGATTCAATTCAGTTGGTAAAGGCGTAGACAAAAATTGTGCAACAGAAGTTTGTTGGGGCAAAATCGTTAAGTACACTCCATCTGGAGAACAGTAAATCACAACATTCAATTTCTTTAATCAATTCAATCCCAACACATTTTTGCCACAGTTTGTCGTCAATAGAAATGGACAAGAATCAGTAAATAGTCCCAATGAAACTGGCACTGCAGAGGGACCGGACTAACCACTGGCGTACCAGAGAACCCTACAGAAATGTTGTTCTGCCCTGACAGTGGAATATGTGGAACCCATGAATGATCAATAGAACACTTCTGTGCTCCTGTGTCTATCAAAAAGAGATGCTCCCTATTCCCCACCTTCATTTCAACATAGGGCCCTTTCTGATTGATGGGAATACTTATCGGTTCCAGACCATGCTTCGGGCTGTCCTAACGGAATAATATATCATCAGACATTATGTGGCCGATTCATGGAACAAATGTGCGACGAAAAATGTGGCGCAAGCGTAAAAAGCAAGCGCACATGCACGCGTGTGATTCATGGAAGGCCCTGCGCGTGTTTACCCAGGGACGTCTGCCAAATCCGCATGTGGCGCACATGGGTGCACATGTCATTGCAACACCCCGAACGTCGTGCGCGGAGGCGCACAGCTAAAGCGCACAACGTGTAGCGCACACACCAAAAGGGGGCGGAACACGCGGAATGGGGAACAATGCGTGAAAATGAGGGCGTAACTGGGGAAGTACTGCTGGGAAATACATGGAACGCCCGCATGCAAGCGAACTACACGTATTCATGGAATCAAATACGGGAAACCCGCGCACATTAAAAGACACGCACAGGTGTCAACACGTCTGCCACACAAAGGCAGGCAGAAGCGTCCCCGTACAGTATAAAAGTGCACGCAAACAACAAACACGTATATACAGCTACGATGAATGCCCCATTTGTCGCAGCACTGTTCGTGGGACACCGCAGGAGGAGAAGAATAGCCAGGCCACACATTTTTTCCCCCAGACCAGCCTTTTTGGGATGCCTGATGACCAAGTCTATGGCAGGTATAGGTTTCCACCTCGTATCATCCTAGACCTGGTCAGGGAGTGGGAAGATGACCTTACATCACCCATCCTGCACTCCCAAGTATTGAGCCCCTTGGAGATGGTGCTCAATGTCCTGCATTATTTGGCCACTGGGGCTTTTCAGCGGACAGCTGCCATAATTGGGGGTGTCTCACAGGCCACACAGTCACGCTGCCTACACCAGGTGTTGGCAATAATGACTGCGTGCCCCTCAGTCCGCAGGCACACATGCATTCCCAGAACACCCGCAGACAGGCAGGTCATGGTCCAGGACTTTTACAGGGTGGCACACTTCCCCAAAGTGCTTGGTGCCATAGATTGCACCCATGTGGCCCTACGCCCACCTAGGGCCACTGAGCACATCTATTGAAACCGCAAGCACTGGCATTCCATCAACGTGCAGGTTGTATGCGATGCCAAGGGAATCATCACTTCTGTCTATGCAAACTACCCTGGGTCTACCCATAACAGTTTCATATACAGAATGTCCCCCCTGAGCCGTGGCCTGGAAGCTGGGAAGCATGGCGAAACATGGCTCCTAGGTGAGTACAAATGCCTGTGCACATGCATGCATGTCACACACAGACAAATACATAAATCCAACTAATTACAACCATTATCACCTCCCCAGGGGACAGTGCCTACCCTCTGAGCAACCACATGATGATGCCAATACGGAACCCCACCCCACCACCCTAGGTAAGATACAATGCTGCCCATATTGCAACCAGGGGCATAGTGGAGCGCACATTCAGAGAGCTCAAGTCACACTTCCGCTCCCTTGACCGCTCTGGCGGGCAGCTACTATATGCACCCCCAGTAGTGTGCAGGATCATTGTGGCAGCATGTGTCCTGCACAATGTTGCAACACAGCGGGACATACAGGGTGACAATCAATGATAACAAAGAGACAGTCAACTGTCACAAGCTTACCACCCTGAGAATGTTGCCACGGAAGTGCTACATTGTGTGCATCCCTAGCTACTTAAACATAGGCAATCCTGTGTGACCAAAAGGAACACATGCAAGGTGTGTATCACACCACCCCCCTGCAAAACACACATCACCCTTGTCAGCCACACCATGACATGGCATGCAACAGCAAAAGCCCAAAGCATGACCAATTAGATACGATGTGACATGTGATAAATGGAAAGAGCAGGGCATGGTGAACACAATTGTGGTTTTCATAAATGGAAAGAGGCCCGAGACAATCACACCTGACATGGAATCAGATGAAATGACTGACCAACAACCTCCCACACATACAAAGTCATACACAAATGCATGCCACTAGTGGTACCATCAACAAAACACTGAATGCCTGTTGTCATGCATATTGGCCAAGCCAAATTTGCTAATCCCTAACCCGTGTGCTGTGTGTGTCTCCTGCAACACGCTGCTCAGCACACAGCACAGTGAGTAGGCATTGTGTTGGAGATACACCTTGAGCATCATATAAAAAGGACAAGCAACAACAATAACCTACTGACGCATTTACACAATCCCCAAATGGTAAGTGATCATGTGCTGGAGGGACACAGCATGCCAGAGAAGGCAATCTGTGTGCACGTGTGGGCATGGAAGGGTGGTTGTATGTGTCATGGAGAATTGTGTAAGTGTGTGTGTCAGTAGGGACATGCACTTAATACATGCATGCGAAATCAAGTGACCCTCAGTGTCCTGTACACATCACATGTGAACATTGCCCATGTGTACACCCCAGCATGTCAAACCACAACAATCCCCTGACACCTGAAAAGTAAACACAACACAGGAACAGCAATTGACCAGCAGAACAAATCATGCATATAGTACCCCACAATTAGGATGTCAGAGAGTGCCCAAACAATGTAGCCCAAGCGTACTGTCCCACAACAAAAGGCCCTCCCTCATTGACACATCACCATGACCTTCTGAAGAACTGTGTCTGGGGTCCGTTGCCTTCTTCCTTCTAGTCTACCTGGCTTCAGGATCCCCCACCCCTTGGTTTCCATGTTCTACCTTGTGTGTAAATAGGTTCCAGCCCCCTCAGAGGCCACCTTGACTGGTAAAAATACAAAATTGCAGAGAACTCCAAGGAGCCAAACCCCCAAACCAGGGAAGAAGCCTGTAGCCACAAAATAACCCTGGAAGAGTCTTCAGTAGATGAATAGAATTCGCTGAAAATTGCCAAGTACAAGTCCAAGCAGAATGATAGAAGTACAGCACAACCCAGGTAGCACAGTTCAACAATGCTTCAACAGGATGGGTAGCATTTTCAGTACACAATAATCAATGAGGATGCAAAAACTGATGGGTAGTGTCACAGCTCTGGTTTCTAGGTGCAGGAGTGGCACAAACCAACCACCCCACCATGGTCTGAGTGCCTGCAAGGTAAAACTTACACAGGCCTCTGAGACCCTGGCGGGGAAAGAGGGTTAGGGATCCGCTCTTTGGATAGGCATCGGTATTCAGGATAACCGGAAAGAGGGTCAGGAGAGGGGAGATAGATGGGCAAGGGAAAGTAGGCCAAAGACAAAATATAACTATTGACAATAACACATACTCAATCAGAGAAACCATGTTCTTCATGCACATTGTACAAAATGGGTCAAATGCAAGCCAAAGAGAGACTTATCTCTGGGGTGAGTGCTGGCCTCCTGCCTGCGCGCTCTCAAGTCCGGTAACAGGAGCAGTTCAATGCTACAAAGAGAGTGTGAGTTACTATTCTATGTGTGTTTTCACCACACACACAACAGCATTCATGCCTCAAACTTAGTGACTCCTCCCCAAAGAAACACTCTTGTCTTCTGCTTTGTTCGTATACTGCTTGTCCCCATGATGGGTCATACACTGTCAATGCGGTAAGGCAGCCGCATGTGGCCCCACGGTAAATGGAAGAGCAATGTGTCAAGGATCACACATGATACAATGGTCCTTTGGTGAGCTGCTAGACGCATGTGGCGAGGTGCGACTTCAGTACAAGTCATGTTCTGGCAGCCGCAGATTTCCATAGGTAGCGCATGTGGCAATTTGCATATGCAAATGATATGCACTGCACTTAAGTCTGTGCGTTGCTGGGTGCCACCCATGCGCTGAATTAGTTTCTGGCTAGGAACGCTACTGCTCTAATAATTTAGCTTCTATGGAGCAGGGGGGCTCGAGGATATGGGCGACGCCGCCTGTATGTGCCCCTCACAACTTTGAAAGCTACTTGCCATTTGGTCCTCAACACGGTTTAGCTGCACTGTGTGCATCTTCCCCAATGTCTGGCCAAGCTCCCCAGCACTGGCACTACTTAGCATGCATGTGTGAGGGGCCTGGTGGAAGGTTGTCTGGGGTGTGGCCCCTCATGCTGCTCACCTTGCTTGGAGCTCCTGGAAACACGTCCGCTTCTGTTGGACGTCTGAGCAAAAGTCTTGTGCTTCTGCTTGTACACGCACGCATGCGCACGTGTGCATCACCCGACGTGGCCAGGTTTTTGTAATTCTTGGCCCCGTGTCTGCTGGGAAAGGCAGTCTGGAGGCTCAATTTCCTGCAGAAAGGACATAAAAGCTTTTAATAAAGCTGGACATTTCCCTGTGTGTGTGTCTTCATGCTGGTTGTCACTGGGCCATGTCTGAGACCTACATCCGACCTCCTCACACCATCAGTGTGACTTTGACAGCCAAAGGGTGCAGGCTACTGTCTACAGCATGAAGTGCATCAAGCACATATACAGGCAAGAAAAGAACATACACCAACATCAATAAATGGACATATCAATAATCTACTCACTAAAATTGATTGCATACATGCTGTGGAGAAAGCATACAAAATCCCCACTAGGGATGTTTACACAAGTAGTACAGCAGCAGACAGCCCACAGATATGACGAAAGTCCAATGCCCTTGTGTAAATGGTTGTAACACAAACCATCCTTGCGAGCCCATGGATAGGAGAAGCAGGAGTGGCATATGTGAGTCAGGACCCCAAGCTACAAACACATACACGAGACAAGCTTGAAGGGCCCAGATGGAACAGACAGTGGATGCTTTCAAAAGCCACAAAGTACCACACCGTCACATAAATGCACAATAGACAAGCAATTTTAAACTATATTAACTAATTAAACTAACTATAAAAATCAAAAATGGCCACATACGACCCGGGGTGGGGGAAGTACTCAGGAGGGGGGAGATACAGGGTGCACCTCAACACCCACATGCGATGATGTCGAGATAAAAAAAAAATCTCCATAGGCTCAACACCTTCATGGCCTGACCTGTGTGGGAGATAAGTCGTTGTCTTCCTCACCCTCTGACTCAAAAGGTGGACGTGACACAGTACCCGGATCACACCCATGAGCAGCTTGCCCCTCGTCGGCAGCAAGTCTGCGGGACCGGTGAGCCTGGTTCTGTGCAGCGATGACACGTAGGTCAGCATGCAGAACCTTGCGTGATACGCGGGCTTCCCCTTGCAAGGTATCACGTGTAACACAGAGTTCTTCCTGCATGGCCTGGCATGACATCTGGAACACCTCCGGGGAAACACGTAGCTCAGCCGAGATGGTATTCTCAAGCTGTTCCAACCTCCCCTCTGTCTGCTGCCTCTGGGAAATCAAGAGCACACCCACAGTTGATCGGAGGGATTTATTGTCATCCCTCAGGGCCTCCCTGTGTGCCTCTGCATGAGCAGCAATTGCTTGATGCAGAGAAACTATTTCAGCCCGGTGTGCCCTGTCTGAGGCCACCATGCCCATCCTGAGCGAGCGGGCCGTGGACTGTGCCGCCCGCTGCTGGAGATTCACCTGCCTGGCAGGGGGGAGCACGGATTGGGCCACACGTTCCATGCTCTGAGCGATATTATCAATAGCTGCCCCCTGGTGTTTGGAATTGGCAAACATGGCAACCATGGCTTGCTCCCACTCAGTATACCTCGGTGGTGCACGGCCACCGTGTTGCTGGGCTTGATACCCATACCTGCGGCTGAAGGACTACATTCCTCCGTTGACGTGATGCCCCAGGCACATCAGCAACTGGTGTGGAGTGTGACCATGCGTCCCGATCCACCACAGGTGGAGGTCCCACCACCGTCTGGCCCCTCAGTGCAGGTGTCGTGGACAGAAGATCGTCCACATCAGAATCACTCACCGTTGACGAATGGACATGACGTGCATCCAACTTGACATTGTCATCAGAGTGATCATCCGGACTAGACTCATTGCCAGCCCTAGACACGATGGTCTGGAGCACAAGTGGGTTCTCGTGGCCTACCACCCCACGACCCCCACTTGTGCTGGATTGCTGGTGTGATAGCAACCCTGTGTCTGCTATGACATCACCATCCTCTGCCTCCATTGCGTCATCATCTGAAAAGTGGAAAAAACAAACATGAGTTTACATGTCAGAAGCACATAACCCACACACACATAGATATCACATCAATAGCCAACACATGAAGCAGACATGTCACACACAAATGAGAACCTGACATGCATCCAGTGACATTGATATGCAAACACATCCCAAAAGCAGAAATGGAAGTTTCTAAATAGCAAAGCCTACACAAGTACAAAATGTAGTATATAACCTCCATCAGACACCACCTCGGTCAGGCACATGTCACAGGCAGAAAAGACAAATGGCAACAAAGAGAACTGCAAATTGACCACAGCTGAAAGTGGATCCAAACACACAATGACACACGTAATATGCATGTACACATGCATCACTAAACCATCATCACCAATATAGCTTCATCCATCTGCAGCTCGGTCGGTACCGGGTGTCATGGGCCATGTAGATATAGTGAATGTCCCGAGCAAAGCAAGTGAGGGACTATAACGGCTAGTACGATCCGAGCTGCAGGCAATGAAGCCTCCTGAACACCCCTCAGGGCCTGATTGAGCACATTGTGCTATGAATGTGCCCTATTCCATTATTCCGTGTGTATATACTGCACGGCCAGGCCCCACCATATTAGCTAAGTGGGCCTGGGCGTACACATACAGCACAACCGTGCACCTTAAGCATTATACAAGTTGAACATAATGTGCGCAATGCTGAAATCTCACCAGCATTAATATCAATCAACTACATATCAGTCAATCAACAAAAAAGCTGCGGAAGACACATGTGTAAATGAACACTTTTACACACACATAAGTGAGTAGCCGCAATGTTGCACTACACAACATTGAAGCTGCTTGCCTATGTACATGTGAAAGCATTCCAAAACACCCCTTTCCCTGTACACCTGTATTGTGAACATGAACAGCATCCAAACAGCAAAGCAAGCAGCTACAACGCTGCTTGCTTTGATGTATGTGAAAGTCTACACATACACACATACACACGTGAAGGCAGCGCCACAGTCATTACAACAGTGCATTCAATCTGCGCCCCATACCAGTTGGTATAGGCCGCACATTGACCTATCAACTTAGCTAAACACACACTAGGGAGTTCCAATACTGAGTACATGTGTCAAAGTATGCACCTGTGCCCGTGACATACATGACAGAGAAGGGATGAAAATCTGACCATACATGGCGGGTCACTTTGACATTGCAGCAGTGAGTAGTCATGTAGAATGGTGTAATACGGCTCAGAAGTGGCTTGATGCAGTGCAGAACATGTGTACCTTACCCACTATCTACATGAACAAGTACTTTATAATGTAAATAAATAAATATGAAGGCAGTGTAAGGGCAAGTTCAGGCATCACGTGCATTGTGCATGCAATGGGTTGCATGCCTACAGGCAAACCTCCCCCCCCCTTAAGTGAAAATGCAGGGAGGCATTGCATGGCAGTGAAAGTGTGACCAGAGAACTGTGTATTGGCAGACAGTGTTGACTAGCGTCAATTGCATCATCTGAGTCAACTGACAACACAGCAGATGAGAATGGGACAGTAAGCAGGACACATGATGAACCCTCAGTAGTACACCCATGTGTGCAGAAGCCACTACACCAGTTGAACAGAGTCAGGGGGCCTGAAACAGGGGGAGGCCTGTGTCCCACACAGACTGTGACACCCTAAACATGTGCGTGATGCAGGATTTAGCCAGAGTGGGCATGGAATGGATGATGAAATGCCATTAAATGTATGTCATCCTGGACACGTACTACAATGATCATCCGGGCAAGAACACATAGGGGCATGCATGAAATGCACATGGAGCATGAATGGGCACTCATGTCCCTGCGGAGCATCTGCCATCTGCAAAGTCCCAGTAAGAGACCCTACATCAAGTACAAAGTATGTAGCCCACAGTATGCGTCTGGCATGTTGGCAGGGAGAAGTGTGCATGTACACAGGAGCGTTGAACAGGCCATTGCAGTACTCCAACATGACACCCACCAATGCCATGGTGAAATTGGGGTGCAGTGGGGTGGAGGGGCAAGGGAGCATGCCTACGTGGAGTACCTGCATGCAGGCAGAACACACATGCACGTCAGTCATGCAATGACATAGTCCCAGTGCTGAGTGCAAAGACACGCCAGGCTACATGCAGAAGGGCCAGTGAGCTGTAACATGGACCAGAGGGGCAGCCGGGTGACTAGCATGTGAGCAGGGTGCAGGTGTGGTGATGAGGACAGTCCCCGTCTGCTCTACATGTCCAGCATCCTGCACAGCAGGTACGCATCAATGAAGCATTGCATGACTCGCACATGAGACCATGTACACATAGCATGCAGTGGCAGTCAAGCACAACACATCACACAAGCAAACCACACATGGTGTGGACAAACACGCGACAGCACTCACTGGACGGGGCATCAAAGTCCAGCATCTCTCCCACTCCTTCATACAATTCTGTCGGTATGAACTCCGCAGCGACTGCCTCGTGCGGAGTGAGCTCTTCCTCCTAAGTTGGTGGCGCACTGCCAGTCACCAGAGTCATGTTATAATTAGAGGCACGCTTTTGCTTAGCAGAGCATCGGAGGCCTTCCCAATGCTTTTTGCACTCCAGATCTGTGCGCACCTCATGTCCGATTGCACTGACACCCTCCGCAACATGCTTCCAGTGGGTCAAACGCTGGGCAGCCGTAGTGTGACAATTCGGGCCCACTAGCATATCACGGTCGTGTCCCGACACATAGTCCACAAGGAAGTCCAGTTCCTGCTTGCCAAAAGGCTTCTTCCTCGATGTGCCGGAGGCTGGAGCTGTGTCTGGGGTCCCAGCCTCTGCTGCAGATGCAACATTCCTCCTCTTGAGCAGTGCTCCGGACCCTGGCTGGCAAATGCCGCCCTGATCAGTATGGGCAGTGGCGCTGGTGGATTGAACAGAGGGAGTGGCAGGTGGAACAAGGACGGAAGCCCTGACTTGCGTCAGTGGCTGCTGGGTGCCCTGGAATGGACCCTGTGCAGCAACATTCGCTGTGCCAGGGTCATTGACCGGGACTGTCCTGGATGGTAGACTCACAGCCCATTGCCCATGCACTTGCCAACACTTGGCTGCTCGGGGCAGCAGATGACAATCCTGCCCCAGGGACACGTGCCTCGGTTAGGGCAGCCCTGCGTGCACTTACGGCGTGCCTCCTGACCTCCTGAAAAGCATCCTGGGACTCTTCAGGTGCCAACGCAGCATGCCTGGGTGGTAGTGTCCCAAAGCTTCACCTGCAGCTACCACTACCCTTGGGCCCGTGGCAGTCGATGAAACAGACTGCCAGGTCACATGGGCACAAGTGCCAGATGCAAGAGCTGCATCTCCAACATGTGGTACAACATCGTGCCGAAGTGGTGCACCCCTGCCTCTTCCCCCTCTGCAGCCACTCTGGACACTCTGGAGTCCTCCTACTCCCTGGTCACCCCGCCACGTCCCTGACCACGCCCACCACGTGGAGTATGCCCAGCTGAGGCGCCCCTCACCTTTCATGGCCTCCGAACCATGGCACAGATGTAGTAGTGCCAGCAGAGATGTAGTGTTGCCAATGGGAGGTGTACACGACAATTGTCCTGGGCAATTGAGGTGAAGGGGGTGGGGTACTAGATGCTAACAGCACCCCTGCACCTGCAAGGCTGTATGTGACCCCGGTGATAAAGTGACAGGTAACGCAACGCTCAGGCACCCCAAAACTGCAGTAAAACCATGCACTCAACCCCCAGTAGCCCACGTGTGTGGAATTAACCTCCCGCAGTACGCGGTGGCACCCAAGGACACGAAAAACACATACGCATGGGACACACAGGCTACTGCGACCTTTCGAAAACGGGTACCCGATACACAGGGGCACCCGCAGCGGGAAAAATAGCGTGCGTGACTCACCGCCTGACTAGCGTGATAATGAAAAACATGCATAGCCAATACCCCCGCCAAAAGAAGAGATACATCCTTGATCCGCTGTGAAGTTGTGATGGCACGCGAAACAACCAGAAGTAGCAACACGCGTCGGTCTCCACGAAAGGCACGTACAGCGAACTGCTGGCCCCGCTCACCTTTAACCCGTGCTGAGGGAAACACCTACGCGCATCACGTCACTTACGCACTTAGGCCCTTTCCTCGATTTACATGCATTGACACACGGACGTGCTGTTTATTCACGTGCTGAATCACTATGCACCCGTGATGAGGGGAACACCCGCGCGTGTTATGTCACAGACGCGCTTATGCACTAAGGGCCTTTCCTAGAATTACATGTTGACATGCTGTTTTTTCATATGCCAATTCACTCCGTATCAAGCTGGCCACGCGACAACACACGGAAGACCACGCTCCTGCCCAGAAGGCCAAATTACTGCTCCCCAGAACCCCGAGCTGACTCCCACCAGCCATCTGCCTGCCTGCCTGCCTGCTGGCCACGTGCCCTGCTATTTGGTGTCTGCACGTCAGCCATCTGCAGGGGTCCAGTTGCTGTGACCACCCCTGCTGGAACAGAAGACTCCCGACTGAAGTTCCATCGCTCCACAGCCCAGCACCAGGACCCAGTTGCACACCCACACCTGCCTCGAGGGTTGCCATGTCGGGGGAAACAACATCAGAGACCACTGGCAACCGCCAGCCAGAGAGGCAGAGGGCTACCAGCCTCAGTGCCGCAGAAGTTGGTATCCTGGTGGAGCAAGTCCTGGTGCATTATGATGTCCTCTTCGGAAGACCATGCACCGACAATGAAGGATGGAAGAGGAGCTGGAAGGACATTGTGGCTGCCATCAACGTGGAGGGGGTGGCAGCCCGCGACATAGCACACATCCAGAAGCGCTGGGAGGACTTCAGGTCCAGGACCCTCAGCAAGGCCTGGCACCTCTTGGAGGCAGAGGTGTGAGTCCAGTCATGTGTGAAGCACATCAATGGTATATGTGTCCAAATGCATGATGCATGAATGTGGGGATGCACACATGTTAGCATTTCTGTGTATGTACTGTGGCATGGTTGTGGTGTGACACATGGATGCTGCTTCCACCTTCATGTACGTGCATGGCATACATGTGCGTGTGTGTGTTTGACATGTGTGCAAATGTGATACGCCATGGATGCATGTGACACAGACATGTGGGAACCCGATTGGCAGATGTGACATAGTTGCCGATGATGACACTGTGACAGGTGGTGGAGATGTACAGATGCATGTGTGTCTGGTGGCCTGTGTGCATGTGTTCGGCACTGCTCGTGTTGCATGTGACGTCTGGCTAACCTTCGGATGTTCATGATGTTGCATGTGTATGGATGCTGCTGCCTGCTGCAACATTCCTGTTAATTTGGCGATGTGTGTGGGTTCAAATGATATGTGTGTTGGGGAGTGTGATGCCATCTGTGAAGTTTGACACTGCCACTCATGTGCAAATGTCATGTGTGTATCAGACCATTCTACAGTGCCCTGATGCCTGTGTTCTGTCTCTCCCTGTCTACAGCGTCAACTGATGAAGAGGCGGAGCAGGTGCTGTGGAGCACAGCAGCAGGGATCGCACTGCCAGCCGGAGACGCAAGGCCCAGCTCCCCTCCCGGGTTGTCATCTCTTCAGGGAGTGAGGAGTCTGGTGCCGCGTCCGTGACCGAAGCTGCCGAGGGAAGGTCCAAGAGGCGGAGGTCGGAGGTGGACTCCTCGGCAGCAGAAGGGCCAGCTGAGCCCCCACAGGGGGCTATGGAGGTAGATGGCACGGAGTCATCCAGGTTGGTGGGGGGTTTGGTTGAGTAGGAGGCCGTGGAAGGCCCACGGATGGGGCCTGGAGGAAGGATTCCACTGGTGCTAGTGGTGCAGTCCAGGGACAGGGACAGGAGGCAGCACAGGCTGCCGTGGAGGTGCCTGTGTATAATCCTGTCCCCGATCCTGTGACTGCATCATCCCGCACCAGCAGGGATGCCTTCATCCAGACCCGTTCTCAGGGAGGGGATGCGCAAACAACAAATGGTCTTCCTCTCCCTGTGGACGTGGCAATCCGTGACCAGGTTGAGCCTGTCCTAGCTGGGGTGGCGTTGCTTCAATGTGGTATTTGGGATGATGTGCAGACTTCTCGTGAGGAGAATGCACGTCATTTTGGAATACCTCATTGACTGCGTCGACCTACTAGGACGGGTCACCGTCGCTGGGTTCGTCCGTGTTCTGGATCTTCTACCGACCCCCTCCTCAACTGCACGCCCTATGCGCCAGTCGTCCTCTGTGCCATCTACCTGCCCAAGAATCACCTGGGCACCCTGTGGAGCTGCCCCGGATCCAGCGGTCAGGCTGGTGGAGGACATATCCCTGGCCCAGTCGGGAGTCGGAGGTCGGAGGCCACCCCAACAACTGGACCCCAGCAGGAGGAGGACATGCAGACATCGACAGGCAGGGCACATGCACGACAGCAGCAGGCTCAAGGTGGGAGCGATGATGGCTCAGGGCCATCAACATCACAGGGGCAGGAATCGGCCGGAGGGCAAGAAGACCCTGGATTGGAAGTATCTTCCGTGTGGCAGCGGTTGGGCCAGCGGATAGATGCAGAGCAGCGGCGGGCAGAGGAGGCAAGGCTCACTATGGTCAGGGCGGAGAACTCCATACGCAGGGCGTTGAGGTGGGCTGAATGCCTCGAGGCAACTCACAGGGAGTTGGAGGCCGCCATGACTGCATCCCTGCAAGACCTCGAGGCCAGGGAAGAGGCCCACCTCTGGGACATTGAAAAGGAGTTTGATGATGCCCTGGCCCGGAACTTCAAAGAGTGAGCCGTAGGACTTGCCCGCCGCCTTTGTACATAGTTCTTTAGTGTTAGGTTTCCTTTGTTTTTTCTTTTGTTTTGGAGTTAATGGACTTTGCTCCAATTCATGTATATAATTTTTTGTTTCCTAGGACTTTTTGGTAGGTTTCATTTATTTTTGGGATCATGGACCCTTTGGGCTTCGTTTGTATATAGTTGAAGACTTGTACATACTTTCTTTATGGACAATTCCCATGGATCAATAGTTTCATTTTTTTTTTTGATTATTTTATTCTGATTCACATTCCCGATGGACAACTTTTCTTTTTTCATGCTGTGGATTTTGTTTTTCATTACTTTTTGTTAATATCTGTCATTGTTTATTGAATTTCAAATTTTATTTTCTTTCTGTAATTTCATTGGGTTTTTAATACATTCATTCTCAGTTAATGATTGGTGTTGTGTTCTATCATTGCTTTTGTGCATGTCTCAAGTAACATTGCCTCAGTCATGTGTTGCCACTGTGTGGCTCTGTTGTGCATGTATGCATGGGCATGGTGGTTCTTATAAGAGTGTCATGCCATGGGTCATTTGGGAATGGGTGCTGTGGAAGGTTGCATGCTTGTACTGGGGGGCAAGGGGGATTTGGGTGGCATTAGGGCCATGGGTCTGTTTTGTTAGGACATGTTGTTTGGTGGCCCATGTGTCGGGGCCTGCTGGCAGGTGTCCGTCAATGGGGGTGGGTTGGGTGGATTGGGGTACATGAGTAGAGGCCTGCTGGCAGGTGCCCCTCATTGGGGATGGGAGGGGGTTAGGGGGACATGAGTCGGGGCCTGCTGGCAGGTGCCCGTCAATGTGGATGGGTGTGGTGGGTGGGGGGACATGGGTAGGGGCCTGCTGGCAGGTGCCCATCAATGGGGGTGGGTGGGGGGTGGGGGAACATGAGTCGGGGCCTGCTGGCAGGTGCCCGTCAATGGGGGAGGGTGGGGGCCTGGAGGGACATGAGTCGGGCCTGCTGGCAGGTGCCCATCAATGGGGTTGGGGTGACATGAGTAGAGGCCTTCTGGCAGGTGCCCGGCAATGGGGGTGGGTGGGGTAGGTGGGGGTACATGAGTCAGGGCCTGCTTACAGGTGCCTGTCAATGGGGGTGGGTGGGGTGTGGGGGGGACATGAGTCGGGACCTGCTGGCAGGTGCCCGTCAATGGAGGTGGGTGGGGGGTGGGGGGACATGAGTCGGGGCCTGCTGGCAGGTGCCCGTCAATGGGGGTGGGTGGGGTGGTAAGGTTACATGAGTAAGGGCCTACTGGCAGGTGCCCATCAATGGTGGTTGGTGGGCGGACATGAGTCGGGGTCTGCTAGCAGGTGTCCGTCCATGGGGTGGGTCGGGGACATGAGTTGGGCCTCCCATGTGCATGGTGCCATGTGGCCTGCCTGTAGAGCATGGGCAGGGGCGATGGCCTGTCTGCGGGGCATGCCCAGGGGTGATGGACTGCCTGCGGGGCATGGACTGGGGTGTGGCCTGGTCCCCTGTGGTGTGGGCTGCCAGCAGGGCATGAGGAGGGGGGGCACACCCGGGAGGGCACACACTGCCAGATTGCATGTGAAACTCCCCGCGCTCCCCCGAAATACACGCACCCCGCTCGCGCCTGGCCTATCGCATGTGAAACTCCCTGCGCACCCCCGAAATACACATACCCCGCTCACGCCAGCCCTATCGCGTGTAAAACTCCAGGCGCACCCCTGAAAAACACATACCCCGCTCGCGCCAGCCTGATCGCGTGTGAAACTCCAGGCGCACACCCGAAATACACGTACCCCGCTCGCGCCAGCACTATCTTGTGTGAAACTCCAAGCGCACCCCCGAAATACACGTACCCTGTTCGCGCCGTGCCTATCGCGTGTGAAACTCCACGCGCACCCCCAAAATACACGTACCCTGCTCGCGCCAGCCCTATCACGTGTGAAACTCCATGCGCACCCCTGAAATACACGTACCCCACTCACGCCAGCCCTATCGCATGTGAAACTCCATGCGCACCCCCAAAATACACGTACCCCGCTCGCGCCAGGCCTATTGCATGTAAAACTTCCCATGTACCCCCAGAATATGCGCAGGCAGCCCATCCACCCTGGCCATGCCCCACAGGCAGCCCATCCACCCTGGGCATGTCCCACAGACAGTCCACACCACAGGGGGGACTTTTTCCATGCAATTTACCTGGCACGAGCAGGGTGCGTGTATTCCGGGGATGTGCCTGGAGTTTTACATGCGATTTCGCTAGCGCAAGCGGGGTACATGGATTCCTGGGGTGCACCTGGAGTTTTACATGCGATTTCACTAGTGTGAACTGGGTATGTGGATTCCGGGGGTGCGTGGGGACTTTTACACGCGATAGGCCTGGCGCGAGTGGGGTATGTGTATTTCGAGGGGTGCGCTGGGAGTTTTACACGCGTTTTTGTGGTTGGGTGGGCTGTATGCTGGTCCACTGGCCTTTGCGCCATGTACTGGATTTGTGTGATGTTTTTGGCGCACAGGGCGGGGTTGGGGGCGTAACTAGCGCTGCTGCAGGGTCGCTGCGCCACTCTGCGCCACGGCTGCTTATGGATGTATAAATCCATGAGTACGCTGTGCACCTAAATAGGTTTTGGTGCACACGGCTGGCGCAGACTGCCGCACACACACTCTATGCGCCAGCCGCGTGTGCCACTTGTGTGCCGAATTCTATTAATTACCCCCAAAATCTGCAGAAAAATAGGCATTCGAAGGATTATCAAAAATATTCCCACTGTTAACATTCTGTTGCTGATAATCTTGTGATGGTGTCTGTTGGTTCTGTGCAAACTGATTTCTACCAGGACCCCCTATCCCAGGACGGCCTCTGGATACCCATGGCACCATATGTACTATTTGATCGCTGCTTTAGGATCGGGCATTGTGCTCGTCAATGACCCTCCTGTCTACAATATGCACACTGGTTTATGTTATGTTATGTTATGTTAAAGGTACTTATATAGCTCACTGTCACCAACGGAATTGGTCCCCAGGCACTCTGGCGGTTCTGTAAACAAGAAGGAGGGTGGGTAGGGTTAGTCAGGACGAGGGGAGTAGGAGAGTGGTAGAGGTGGTGTGCTGTTGGCAGCTTCAGCTTGGTGTACACCGGCTGCTGGGCTTTGGTGCAAGTAACGGATCGGGCGAGACCTTGTGTGCTGTAGGTGCTGTTTATGTGTTGTTGATGCGGTGTGGTAAAGTGTGTGCAGATTGCTGGGAGAAATATGGTTGTGTGTGTTTGTATGGGTAGAGTGTGCAGAAAATTGAGGGTTGGGTTAGTGGGTTCTGTATCCTGATTCTGGTACTTCTGTTCCGTTTGAGCTCTATCTCCATGGGTGGTGATTTTGCTAGTTCCTTGTGGGTGCCGTCTTGCTGTGCTGGTGCTGCATGGATCCAGCTGTGTCATAGTGAGTATTGTATTGAACGTTTCCTTCGGGTGTAGAGCTGGGTTGGTACTATCTGTTCTCTTGTTATCTAATGTGACGTTGGTCTGTTGATCCTTTGAATGGTTTGGGGTCTGAGTGCTGTTGATGCGGCGTCCTTGTGCATTCGTCTTGGTCAGCCTGTGTACTGTCATTCATTTCCTCCTATCATGACTATCCTTCAGTTAATTCTTCGGTTTCCATGGGGTGATTTCCTCAGGGCTATTGTTTAGTTGCAGTTTATGTGTGATGTCGCATTGCACTTCCCACTGTATCTTCATAAGCATTGTGTACTGTGGGTGCTTATTCTGTTTCTCAGCCTCTGGATTGGAGCTAATGCTACCGGTTTCCTATTCCTTGCTGTCTGCCGTGATTAGATGTTTTGGGAAATGGCTATAGTTAGGTCAGGGACCTATTGGTGAGTCGTCCTGGTGTTTCTGTCTTCGTCTTGCTATGTATTCGGTCTTTGGTCCTATTACGGCTGTTTCTCGATTAGTGTTTTGGTATGTCGTGGGGTATGATCCTTTGCAATTATTCCGTTGATTGCTTTGTGTGGATCAGGTTCTGCCTCATCGTTCATCGATGTATTAGTTGTCTGTGTGATCGGGTGGCTGGTTTTTCTAGTTATGACTTGAAGAGCCAAGTTTTTAGTAGTTTCCTGAATAGTAGGTGGTTTCTTGTGTTACATTGTACTTTGGAAGGTCGTTCTAAGTTTTCGGCGCTTGGTGAGAGAAGGAAGATCCTTCGAGTTTTCTTTTGTAGTAGGGTTTCAGTTCCAGGCGGACGTCAATGCTTGATCTGAGCGTTCTTGTTGGTTGATGCAGACGCAGTTTGTCTCTCAGGAACTCAGCGCCTTGGTTGTGTACTGCTCTATGCGTGATGCACATTGTTTTGAATTTTATTAGTTGTTTTATTGGTAGCCAATGTAGTGTTTTCAGTGCTGGTTTGGTGTGTTCTCTTTATGTGTACGGGACCCAGTTGTGCGCCACCCTGTGGTGTAAATTGGCCTCTGAACTGTGTATTCCCATTTCTGGCTACTCTAGCTATTTGCCGCAATAACACTCTATTCTTCAGGTCTCCTTTCTTCTTTTACACCTTCTCTTTCTCTGTATTCACCCTATTTTCATAGTACTGAGCCATATGTAACACTTCAGATTGTGATTACGCTTGCCAAGCAGTCTCAGAAGTCATAGGCCCTCATTACAACACAGGCGCTAAACCATGGCGCTATTAGCAACATGGTTGGTGCCTGTGTTGTAACGGGTCCGCCATGGTTTAATGGGGAATTACTACCCCATTCCAAGGTTGGCGGGGCGGTAATTCCCCATTGAACCATGGCCCTTCCCCATTCCCATTTTCGCCCAATAGGGCTCTATGGGAATAGGGAAGGCGCTAGGTACGGTACCTCAAATTGCGGTACCGTACTTAGCACCATGGTCCCTTTGCGGGTCCCTACTTTAACGGCAGCCTTTTACAGCGCCGTTAAACACTTAGCGGCAGGGTCCTAATGAGGCCCATAATCTGTGATTGGATTTCAGGAAATAATCCATGCAAAGACCTATCAACGAACAGCTTCTTTTCTGGCTCCATACTTAAATCTTGACCACTAAAATCTGAAAATACTTGCTCAAATCTGTTAAAATACTCAGTTGCAACCTCTGACTTCCCTTTCATGCAAGCCATAAGCTTATCACATACGATTCGTTTTTTCAGGAACCAGAGTTTTTAATTTAGTCACTATTCTATCTGGCAACATCAGTATCACCTGTGGCGGTGTCTCACCGGAATTCCTTTCCCCATCTACTCGTACTAAGGCATCACATGTATCACCCATCCCTGCCTGATCATCTACAGTTCTAACCTGCTTCCATAAATCAGAAGGAAAGATCACGGGAAACAACAAATCTATATCACCCAGCGTGAAAACTGACGAATGCAAGAAAGATTCAATTTCTTTATAAAATCCTGTTGGATTCTTCCTAATATCTGGAATTGATTGCCTAATGGTATCCACTTCCTGTCTAGAAAGCAGGACATGGACAAACTGTGAGACATAATGTGCTTCAATAGTGGTGGCAGGTGTTCCTGTCACGCGCTGTGCTCCTTGGTGCTTGTGGACCGCGTGGAAGCGGTTCCGCCATTAGAATGTTCCATGCTGCAGTTTTACTTCCTCATTCCCTGTTCTAGTCTTTCTGTCCACTTACTGTTTACTTCCCTATTTAGCCCCGCCTCACTGTTTCTGCCTTGCGTTGCAACCCTACGTTTTTTCCTCGGGTGAATGCGCTAGTGCTTTTCTCTTGTGTTTGCTAGTTTTGTGACATCCGCCTTCCTCTGACTTTCCGCACCTTCCCTTTTTGGCCTTCCTCTTCGTGTACTATCCTACCTTAGTACTTTTTTCCCTTCTTCCGGGTCTCGTCCCCATTTGTTCTTCCGTCTATAGCTTCCTGGTGCATTTTCTCTCTACTGGCTTAACTTTCTTTTCTCCGCCTCTGCCCTTCTTGTTCCTTTCTGTGTCTTTTCTGCTCCGGCTTTCCTTTTCGGACAGCGTACCTTTTCAGTATCCTTCCGCCTCAGTTCCAGTCTTTCTTTTCTGTTTCTGCCTTTACTCCTTTCTCTGTACTTTCGGTCTGTCTTCCTTTTTTATCATTTGCCGGTCTTTGTGTTTTTCCGGTCTGCCCATTACTAAGGATGCTTCCTATCTCGCCCAACTGGCCTTGAGTTTGCCGGTATTGAGAGTCCATTCTCTGATACCAATACTTACCTCATTCCTGCGGTTCCGACAGGATCTTCCGCATGGACAAACATCGCCTTTCTTTTCCATCTGGGATTCATAACTATGTTATTATTAGAGCTCTGCTCTGGACATCGGAGAGAGAGGTTTTTTCTGCCACAGGCTTTTTCCTCTCTTGGGATCTTACATAGGGGGGCTTCCTTTGCTTGCCTCTACCAATAAGGTGGCAGAATGGCTTCTTCCGAGGGAGACCCTATCTCTTCAAGAAGAGTCATCAAGACCGTAAGAAGAAGAAAGGGAGACAACAAGACCCTTCATCAGACGAGACACGTGAGGAAAGGGGGTTACCAGATCAAGGAACGTAGTTAAACCTGATCAACTTGACAGTTCCTGCTGCAGCATTAGCAGGAATCTCTACTTTCGGAACAAATGTCAGAGGAACCTCCCTCATCGGCAATTGTAAAGAATGCAAATATGAAAGGCTAAATCAAGTGACAAAGAAGTCAATGCAGTATTGGGCGAAAATGCTCTTTTATAAATAACCATAAAATCTACGGGACAACATACCCTTTTCTTCATAAATTAATCTTGTAAATACTCAACCATCACCTGTAACACTTTTCTTTGCATTGCCAGAGCATATTTACTAAACGTGTCATGCACTTCAATTGGAGAAATTGAAACATCCGCAATCCATCTAAGAGCGTCTCTTGTGCAAATGCGCATTTCTTCACCCATTGTTTTCAATGGAGGAAGAAATCGCTTCTGCACACATGAAGCTTGCCGTTCATTACCATCCATCTCATCTTTCTGTAACCTGTCTAGTTCCCTTTTAAACTCAAATCCCTTCTCTACATGCTCAGATACTTTCTCCACAGTGTCCCTTTAGTGGGCAAGGATATTCACATCCCTCAACCCCTGTGGGACATTCATGTCCGTCAAATCAATCCATAAATCAACTAAATATGTTCCCATCCATTTTATCAAATTATTCTGTTCACAAATACCCCCTTCATTAGAAATTGCAACTAAAACAGCCAATTCATCACCCTCTTCTATGTACTTTTTAGCTCACGTATACAATTCTCTCTTTATGTCTTTAGGTACTGTGCCACGAGTCACTATTCTTGGATCAGCTCCTGCCCCTTCAACCACTACAGGTGGAGCAGAACCACCTTGCAAAGAGGGTCCATACAATTCTTGTTCAATAGGTAGCAGAGGCAATACTGCTGCCGGTGCAGACAGAATTATGGGGATGGCAACTGTTGCCATGGGTGGAGGTGCAGAAGAGGTACAACAATGGGAGGAGGCACATAAGGAGGTGGTACAGTTGAAACAGTCCTACGTTCAATCAATAATTTGCTAATTAATTTGTCTGATGTATGAAAATCCTGAGAGAGATATTTGTTTTGCATTTAGTTGGAAAGCCCTGTCCATACCTCTAATGGATTCTGACTGTTTCTGTTGATCATGCAACAATGCTTTCTCAGCATTCGTCATGTGTCTACGTGCATGCTTTTCTCCACTTTTGAGTTGCTGCATAGCGTCCTTCCTCCAATCTCTAACTGCATCAAATGCTGCAGGCCTGAATTATTTTCTCAACAATACAGATTCTAAGGGCCTCATTACGAGTCAGGCGTTAAGGGGTTAACGGCGCCGTAAACGGCGCCGACCCTTAACGCCTGATTACAAGGTCCCTTAGCGCCATGGTGATTTTAACGCCTGCTTTTTGCAGGCGTTAAAATCCATGGCGCTAAGGGACCATAGTGCTAATTACACCACCGTAATTTACGGTGGCGTAATTAGCGCCTTCCCCACTCCCATTATGCCCTATGGGGCAAAAATGGGAATGGGGAAGGGTAAAATGGGAAATGGGGATTTACCGCCCCACTCACCTTGGAATGGGGCGGTAAATCCGCCATCCACCATGGTGTAAACATAGTTTACACCATGGTGGTAAGGGTACGACCCAGGCGGTAACTTACCGCCTGGGTCGTAATGAGGCCCTAAATATTCTAGGCGGGCAATTTCAAAACTACCATAAACTGGTCACTGAAGTTTGGAAACGTGTCTGGTGTATCTGTGCCAAATTTCATTAAATACGATAGCTCCCAGGCCATACTTACAAAACATTAAATAAGCTGGCGAACCTTCGGGTGGTAAATCTTGATCTTACCTGGCTACATTTGTTTCTGCAGAGAAAACACTTGCAGCAAATATCAGGATTTTTTAGGGTCTGATCGGATATTAAATCGTCATGGCTGGCGTTTTCAACAAACAGGCCTCGATACGGGGACCCTTGTCGTGATACCCTTCTAAACGCTGCTGACCATACAGGGATCGGGCGTGCAGGCGTGCAGTACTGCTGAGGAATCGCGTCTCACTTTGCATGGCACCCGTCACTCTCCAATCCCGCTCTGGTAGCCTCGTCTTCGTCTAGCCTGTTTCAGGTACATTCAATGCAGTTCATAGTGCGATGTGAATGTGCCTAGGCCAATCGTTTACTATCAGGCGTATTCATGCAAAATATACTTTTACAGGGCTAGCCTGGTATGCTACAAATCAGAGGTGGCTTAAATCATGTTGTGAACTCCCTACCACCATACCCAAAGAGCTATGTCTTAAAAGATTCAGATTATCCTAACACCAGGTTGAATAGTTTGTCATAATTATATTTATTTTGGTAAAGAGGTGTAGATTGAAATGCAACCTCTGTGCCTGTACTGCAGTACTTTGGAAGTAGGGATTGTACATAATCAGTTTGACAAGTGCAACAGCTTCATAATTATGATGGATGTTTATTTTATCCAAATTCCATTCACTACTTGACATTAAGAGTCCTTCATTCTTATTCTTTCTCTGCATTCATGTGATGGTTCAATGTTCACTTTCTTTTAAAAAAAACAACCAGCAAATGCATGGTTTTAGCCTCAAATTAAAAGGTTGTTTGTATTGTCGGCCATACAGAAATAATTTCCTTTAAAGAGATAACTTTCCTTGTGAGCGGAGGATAGCACAGGGCAACGCATTAGTATTGGAAGCAAGGCAACAGAGGTTTGAATCCTGGATCTACGCTTAGAAATCGAACTCAGGTATGGTCTTAAGCACATTATCAAAAAGCAATTACATAAATTAATTAATACATTTTCAGGCAATTGGAGAGTTGGAGCCGCCTCATTCCCTGCAGAATATTACAATGATTTTGGTTAGAATTTATGATGTCATCTTTTGTCATTATTTGTGATGTCATCTTTGATGTCCTGGGTGTTAGTCTTAGCAGTGCACGGTGGTGGCGCGAGTTATGGTTGCTTAGCTTACCATAACTGGTGAATTTCAAGGGTTTTTCGGTTTTACTTGGAACCATAACGTCCCTTTAACAAAGTTTTTTCACTGAATTTCATAGGTTTTTAGTAGCACAACTTAACCATAACGTCCCTTTAACAAAGTTTTTTTCACTGAATTTCATAGGTTTTTAGTAGCGCAACTTAACCATAACGTCCCTTTAACAAAGTTTTTTCACTGAATTTCATAGTTTTTTAGTAGCACAACTTAACAATAATGACTTTGACTTTATATACATGTCATATTGAACTGACTAGATCTCTTCTTATGAACTTGATGTCCGCGAACTTATTTAATGTTCGCGGACATATTCGGAGAACAGTACCACTACCTAAAAACTGTGGGGGGGGGTGGTGGGGTATGTTTGATTGTTATATCATAATATAGGAACATTTAACAAATTCAAAAAGCAGCACACAAACACATTATATATATAGTAATACATAAGAAATGTAACCCATATATGTAACCCACTAACCATTCATTTAAATACAATATGTTCTGAAATGGAATATACCACAAGAAGATAAATTGGCTTCCAACATAATTACCTCACATACACAACAGAACTGAGAACAAGACCAGACCCACTGAATACATAGGACTTATCTTACCAGAAATAGTAAGTGTACTTCATTTTACTCATATATTTATAAACTTTCTGTATTAGATTAAAAAATATATTATCTTTTTTTTTTTCTCACAGAAATGTCTAGTACTTTGGAATGGCTAGAGGACAATTTCCCACATGAAGAAATGTCACAAGATAGTGAAAATAATGGTAAACACTTTATAATATAAACCAATTATTTATTATTTTTTTTATATACATTTAACATATATATTATTTTTTTGTACAGAGCATACCAAAATAGAAAAAACTTCAGAAAACCCTGTTATGGATAGAAGAAAAAATGGATGTATTGTTGGCTAATTTTAATAATTTAAAAACACCCCCATTTTGTTTATTTGCGAACATTTCAGGACACCGCGGGTGTTCTTAGAACACATTCAACTTGACAGAGAACAATACGGACAGCGTCCTCAGGACACCCCCTACGAACACTCCCCGGACACCGCGAGTGTTCTTAGAAGCGTCTTCAGAACACCACCATCTTGTTTATTTGCGAACATTTCAGGACACCACGAGTGTTCTTAGGCACATTCAACTTGACAGAGAACAATATGGAGAGCGTCCTCAGGACACCCCCTACGAACATTCCAGGACACCGCGAGTGTTCTTAGAAGTTTCTTCAGAACACCACCATCTTGTTTATTTGCGAACATTTCAGGTCACCGCGAGTGTTCTTAGGACACATTCAACTTGACAGAGAACAATACGGACAGCGTCCTCAGGACACCCCCTACGAACACTCCCCGGACACCGCGAGTGTTCTTAGAAGCGTCTTCAGAACACCACCATCTTGTTTATTCGCGAACATTTCAGGACACAGCGAGTGCTCTTAGGACATATTCAACTTGACAGAGAACCATACATTTGTTTTTCACCCAAAGTTATAAGCAAATATGAATGTGATATGCTGCGGTGGTTGTTGCCAGGGCATAGAGTCTTGGGTGCATGGCCATTCTTGGGTGCATGGCCAAATGGCCATGCACCCAAGACTCTATGCCCTGGCAACAACCACCGCAGCATATCACATCCATAGAGTGAAACATTTCAACTATGATCTATGGGAAACATTTAATGTCCGCGAACAATGTGAGTGTTCTTAGAACACTTTGAACTTGCCAGCGAACAATACGGACACCGTTTTCAGGACACCCCCTACGAACATTTCAGAACAACGCGATAGTTCTTAGAACACTTTCAACTTAACAACGAACAATATGGACAGCGTCCTAAGGACACCCCCTACGAACATTCCAGGACACCGGGAGTGTTCTCAAAAACGTCTTCAGAACACCCCCATTTTGTTTATTTGCGAACATTTCAGGACACCGCGGGTGTTCTTAGAACACATTCAACTTGACAGAGAACAATACGGACAGCGTCCTCAGGACACCCCGTACAAACACTCGCCGGACACCGCGAGTGTTCTTAGAAGCGTCTTCAGAACACCACCATCTTGTTTATTTGCGAACATTTCAGGACACCGCGAGTGTTCTTAGGACACATTCAGCTTGACAGAGAACAATACGGACAGCGTCCTCAGGACACCCCCTACGAACATTCCAGGACATCGGGAGTGTTCTTAGAAGCTTCTTCAGAACACCACCATCTTGTTTATTTGCAAACATTTCAGGACACTGCGAGTGTTCTTAGGACACATTCAACTTGACAGAGAACAATACGGACAGCGTCCTCAGGACACCCCCTACGAACATTCCAGGACACCGGGAGTGTTCTCCGAAGCGTCTTCAGAACACCACCATCTTGTTTATTTGCGAACATTTCAGGACACCGCGAGTGTTCTTAGGACACATTCAACTTGAAAGAGAACAATACGGACAGCGTCCTCAGGACACCCCCTACGAAAACTCCCCGGACACCGCGAGTGTTCTTAGAAGCGTCTTCAGAACACCACCATCTTGTTTATTTGCGAACATTTCAGGACACCGCGAGTGTTCTTAGGACACATTCAACTTGACAGAGAACAATACGGACAGCGTCCTCAGGACACCCCCTATGAACACTCCCCGGACACCGTGAGTGTTCTTAGAAGCATCTTCAGAACACCCCCATTTTGTTTATTTGCGAACATTTCAGGACACCGCAAGTGTTCTTAGGACATATTCAACTTGACAGAGAACAATACGGACAGCGTCCTCAGGACACCCCCTACGAACTCTCCCCGGACACCGCGAGTGTTCTTAGAAGCGTCTTCAGAACACCCCCATTTTGTTTATTTGCGAACATTTCAGGACACCACGGGTGTTCTTAGAACACATTCAGCTTGACAGAGAACAATACGGACAGCGTCCTCAGGACACCCCTACGAACATTCCAGGACACCGGGAGTGTTCTTAGAAGCGTCTTCAGAACACCACCATCTTGTTTATTTGCGAACATTTCAGGACACCGCGAGTGTTGTTAGGACACATTCAACTTGACAGAGAACAATAGGGACAGCGTCCTCAGGACACCCCCTACGAACACTCCCCGGACACCGCGAGTGTTCTTAGAAGCGTCTTCAGAACACCCCCATTTTGTTTATTTGCGAACATTTCAGGACACCGCGAGTGTTCTTAGGACACATTCAACTTGACAGAGAACAATACGGACAGCGTCCTCAGGACACCCCCTACAAACACTCCCCGGACACCTCGAGTGTTCTTAGAAGCGTCTTCAGAACACCACCATCTTGTTTATTTGCAAACATTTCAGGACACCGCGAGTGTTCTTAGAAGCGTCTTCAGAACACCACCATCTTGTTTATTTGTGAACATTTCAGAACACCGCTAGTGTTCTTAGGACACATTCAACTTGACAGAGAACAATACGGACAGCGTCCTCAGGACACCCCCTACGAACACTCCCCGGACACGACGAGTGTTCTTAGAAGCGTCTTCAGAACACCACCAACTTGTTTATTTGCTAACATTTCAGGACACCATGGGTGTTCTTAGAACACATTCAACTTGACAGAGAACAATACGGACAGCGTCCTCAGGACACCCCCTACGAACATTCCAGGACACCGGGAGTGTTCTTAGAAGCGTCTTCAGAACACCACCATCTTGTTTATTTGCGAACATTTCAGGACACCGCGAGTGTTCTTAGGACACATTCAACTTGACAGAGAACAATACGGACAGCGTCCTCAGGACACCCCCTACGAACACTCCCCGGACACCGCAAGTGTTCTTAGAAGCGTCTTCAGAACACCCCCATTTTGTTTATTTGCGAACATTTCAGGACACCGCGAGTGTTCTTAGGACATATTCAACTTGACAGAGAACAATACGGACAGCATCCTCAGGACACCCCCTACGAACACTCCCCGGACACTGCGAGTGTTCTTAGAAGCGTCTTCAGAACACCACCATCTTGTTTATTCGCGAACATTTCAGGACACCGCGAGTGTTCTTAGGACACATTCAACTTGACAGAGAACAATACGGACAGCGTCCTCAAGACACCCCCTACGAACACTCCCCAGACACCGCGAGTGTTCTTAGAAGCGTCTTCAGAACACCCCCATTTTGTTTATTTGCAAACATTTCAGGACACCACAGGTGTTCTTAGAACACATTCAGCTTGACAGAGAACAATACGGACAGCGTCCTCAGGACACCCCCTACGAACATTCCAGGACACCGGGAGTGTTCTTAGAAGCGTCTTCAGAACACCACTATCTTATTTATTTGCGAACATTTCAGGACACCGCGAGTGTTGTTAGGACACATTCAACTTGACAGAGAACAATACGGACAGCGTCCTCAGGACACCCCCTACGAACACTCCCCGGACACCGCGAGTGTTCTTAGAAGCGTCTTCAGAACACCCCCATTTTGTTTATTTGCGAACATTTCAGGACACCATGAGTGTTCTTAGGACACATTCAACTTGACAGAGAACAATACGGACAGCGTCCTCAGGACACCCCCTACGAACATTTCAGGACACCGGGAGTTTTCTCAAAAACGTCTTCAGAACACCCCCATTTTGTTTATTTGCAAACATTTCAGTACACCGCGGGTGTTCTTAGAACACATTCAACTTGACAGAGAACAATACGGACAGCGTCCTCAGGACACCCCCTACGAACACTCCCCAACACCGCGAGTGTTCTTAGAACAGTTTCACTTTGCTTGCGAACAAAACGGACACATATTGAGTCCTTAGAACACCCCCTAGTCAGTTTATTTAGAACATTTCAGAACACCAGTGATGTCCGCAAACAAATCGAACACAAAAAGAACGTCTAACACATAAAAAACACAACTTTCATCCTATCTCATACACTCCCACCCTCCCCAAACACTCCTACACACCAACACACTCTACAAAATACACATTTTGAACAAAGTTTCACTGCGCCGTCCGCGGACAAATCCAAGATGGCGGGCGCTACCGAAAAATCTGACGCGCTTCACGCTCCACGCCTTCCAATCAGCGAACACATTGCATGTCCGCGAACATCACGCAAGACGATTGGCCAATTAGGACACTGTCCGCGGAGTGAACAGGGATGTGTGTCCGCGAACCGAACACAGATATCACAAATATTTTTTTTACCTACTTTTTGGTCATTTTAAAAAAAACTACTGGACGGATTTTCACCAAATTTGCAAAAGCACACTTTTGGGATCAAGCTGCTGCTCCAGGTCCAAATTTGGTGGAAATCCGTCCAGCGGTTTGGGCTGTAGGCGCAAGCAACATTTTTTTCCTATTCAGTCTATGGGAAAAAAAAAAGTTTTCGGACCCCCCCTATAACTTTGCCCCCCTGGACGAATCCTCACCAAACTTTGCAAATAAATTCAGAGTGACCCAAATACGTTTTTTTCAAAGTTTGGTGAGGATCCGTCCAGGGAGAGCGAAGTTATAAGCCACCCAAAAAGTGCTCTTCCTATGGAAACAGCAACTTAACCATAACTACATATATATATTACATGGCCACGGTAGCGGCAATGTAGTTATGGTTAAGTTGGTGTTTCCATAGGAAGAGCACTTTTTGGGCGGCTTATAACTTCGCTCTCCCTGGACGAATCCTCACCAAACTTTGTGCATATGGCCCACTCTACATTTTTTTGCAAAGTTTGCTGAGGATTCGTCCAGGTGGGGAAAAGTTATAGGGGGGGTCCCAAAACTTTTTTTTTCCCATAGACTGAATGGGAAAAAACTTTGCGCACGGCTACAGCCCGAACCGCTGGACGGATTTACACCAAATTTGCGGCAGGAGCGGCGGCCTGGTCCCGAAAGCGTGCCTTTGCAAATTTGGTGTAAATCCGTCCAGTAGTGTTTTTAAAAATGACCAAAATGTAAGGCAAAAAAATTAGTGATATCTGTGTTCGCTTCGCGGACGGACTTCCCTGTTCGCTCCGCGGACAGCACCCCAATTGGCCCAGCGGCTTGCATCATGCCCGCGGACATGCGACGTGTTCGCTGATTGGGCGGCGTGGTGCGTGATGCGCGTCAGATTTTCTGTCACGCCCGCCATCTTGCATTTGCGGACGTCCGCGGACAGCGCGGTGAAAGTTTGTTCAAAATGTGTATTTAGTAGAGTGTGTTGGTGTGTAGAAGTCTTTGGGGAGGATGGGGGAGTATGAGATTGGTTCAAAGTTGTATTTTATTTATGTGCTAGACGCTTTTGTTGTGTTCGATTTTTCATGCGAACAACACGGCTGTTCTGGAATGTTCGTAAATAAACAGAATGGATTCGGTGTCAACTTGAAAGTATTCTAAGAACACTCGTTGGGTCTTGGAATGTTTGCAGGGGGTGTGCTGGAGACGTTTGTCCTCATTACGACCCAGGCGGTAAGGGGTTTACGGCGGCGTAAACAGCGCCGACCCTTACCACCTGATTCCGAGGTCCCTTAGCGCCATGGAGGATTTAACACCTGCTTTTAGCAGGTGTTAAAATCCATGGCGCTAAGGGACCTTGTTGTTAATTACGCCACCGTAATTTACGGTGGCGTAATTAACGCCTTCCCCACTCCCATTATGCCCTATGGGGCAAAAATGGGAATGGGGAAGGGTAAATGGGTTAATGGGGACTTACCGCCCGCCAACCTCGGAATGGGGGGGTAAGTCCGCCAACCACCATGGCGTAAATGTAGTTTACGCCATGGTGGTAAAGGTACGACCCAGGCGGTAACTTACCGCCTGGGTCGTAATGAGGCCCGTTGTCTGTATTGTTCGTTGGCAAGGTGAAAATGTTTTCGCAACAATCGCGGTGTCCAGAAATGTTCGTACATAAAGAAAATGGGAGTGTCCTGAGGACGCTGTTTGTATTGTCCTCTGGCAAGTTGAATGTGTCCTAGGACCTTCCCCCTGTCCGCGGACATAAAAATGGTTGCAATGCTTGCATCCATGGGTGTGATATGCTGCGGTGGTTGTGGCCAGGGTATAGAATGTTGGGTGCATGGCCATTTGGCCATGAACCCAAGAGTGTATGGCCTGGCCACAACCACCGCAGCATATCACACCAATAGTGGCTTTTAACATTGGGTCAAAAACTAATTTATAAGGAACAATGTTATAAGCTTGTATGGGTGTGATATGCTGCGATGGTTGTATTTATCTTGTTATACATACTATTTGGTTTAGTAACGGGAGTCCATGTTTTTCTTGTTCATTTCTGTAATAAAAGAAAATAGCATGTTAGTATTAGTATTTTATAATGACTTATTACATTGTACAATCAACATTTTCTTCTGTTTATTGACCCTCATATTTAGTAGATTACAAACCAGAGTACTGTGCAATGTGCAAAGGTTCTGTGTTTGTTGCTAAAATCATTGGGACTGTGGGAGAAAAAAAATCCATGTTGGATTAAAAAAAAATCCTTTTTCTGTTATGCTACAGTTTATTTATTTGTTTGTTTTCCACGTTTACTTGTTCTTTCTGCCTAATGCTTTATTCATTGGATTGTTCCAGTTTTTGTGAGCAGTAAGATATTAGGTATTTGTTTGGATATTGTAAAATTTTGGCCCAGTTAGATACCAGTAGGCGTATTCTAACTGTTTATGTTTTGATATAATTTCGTTGTATTTATTTATCTGTTTGCATATTTGTAAATTTTGGGACAGTTAGATACCAATTGGCGTATTCTAACTGTCTATTTTTTGCTCTATTTGAGTGGTATTAATGTATCTGATTATTTGTTGTAGAATCTTTGGGCAGTTAGATAGGTTTTGAAATATTGTGACAGTTTATATTTTTTTACCACAAGTGTACTTAAGGTTTAAGTACAGTTCAGTTATCAAATTTTGGTTTTAAGAACATTAAATACGCGTTTGTAAGATTAGATGGTAATCTCTGCTTTAGAGTAACGGTACTATCATTACATTCAAACCATCCACATTTTTTTTTTATCTATGCAGTGTAGTGCCCTGAGTTGGTTGTGGCTCCTGCGTGGTAGATTATACCTATTGTTGTGAAAGTTTTCCTACCAAGTGATATTTGACCATGTGTGAATCCAGTCAGCTTTCAGTTGTTTTTCGTACCATCTGCATTGTAACGTGAAGCATTAGTATTACGTATTTACTATGTATTTGTATTAGTAACGTGGAGCGATTATCCGAATTGCAGGTAGAACATAATCTACCGTGGTTTGCATTTTGTACAAGTTGCTGAAATGGGACTGGACAAGTTGCTGAAATGGACTATTAGAAATAGACTGTCACAATTAGGTATTGATATATAGACAAAGCGCTCATTGGGGATTTGTTCTTGTGTCACATTGTTGCAGAGAGTGCATGTATGTTTCCACATGTATGAAATCTGGAAGATTTCATTTATAGGTATGTTTTTGTTTTCCAGTACTAATAGTAAGTACATTAGAAATTCTTGTGGATCTTCCTGTGAGTTTATAGTGAATTTCACCATTCCAGCACAGCAGTCCAATTGTTGTCTTATTCCAAAAACACTATACGTGTTGTCAGGATTGTTTGCTGCATTTCTGTGAAGTACTAACATTTGCAAACACAATGGGTTTGTACTGTGTAAGTAAATGTTGTCAACAATTGGTGGTAATTGAAATAGAATATTCATTTCTACATTTGCGTAGCAACTTACACCAACTATATTTGAGAATTTAAATGGTCCAGGTAGTTCTATATCTAACTGCTTTTTTTGGAGTTTGTCTTCCTTCTTTAAAGAAGTACCTGGTTTACTTTCCCTAATTGGTTCTTTTTTGCTTGTGGCACTTGATGAAGTTTTAGTTCTTTTAGTCTCTTTGGAGGATTTGCAGTGACATCCTGTTGCATTTCTGTTTGATTAGGTTTTCTTTTAGAACATTTTCCTTTTTGTGGAACAGGTTATGTTTGTAGATGGGGGGTGTATAGTGAACGAAGTCTATTGTATTCTGAAATGCAAAGAATATCAGCGTTTACTTTACTTGCATCAAAGTTTATTAGAAATAGACTGTCAATTGTACGTAGGCGTGACAGTGCTACGTAGCTCATGCCTTCTTTAAAGACTGGGTTACCAATGTCTATCATTGCTTTGTCTAGAGTAAGACCTTGTGATTTATGAATGGTGACTGCGTATGCAAGAGTTAGAGAAAATTGTTCTCTGCGTACATACATGTCTTTGAAGAGAAGGAATCGAGCTGTTGAGCGTCCTATTCTTTTTACTTCTGAAAGTTTGTCAAAGAGAATATTGACAAACTGAATTTTGTTGTCACGTGGGTATGTTTGAAAGCCAACAACTGTACCCAGTGCTCCATTAACTAGTCCTTGGTCCACGTCAAGGTTACGTTTAAGCATTACTCTGCAATTTAAGGATAATTTTAATATCTTTTCCAAGCCTGCTGTGTTTGAGATTGATTTTTCTAAACTACTGTGGCTTGGTCACACATGGGTAGTGTCATTCCACGTACATCTAGTTTGTCTGTGGCGCTAATTTCCATAATTGGTTGCATTTCTTTGCTTAACATTATTTCATTGAATTTGAAACAGCTTGCAAGAGTTGGCATTAAGGCCATACAATTGACATTTTTGTGGGCTAATTGTTCCATAACATCTGTAGCACATGCATTATCACCATAAAGTGCATGAATGTGCCGGGTTTTCAATATTGCTTCTGCTTCTCTAGAAAGTATACCAACTCTGATACTTTTTAAGATGTTGGCATAAGTGAGATCTGCAGATTGGCGCATGTTTTCTGTTAATTCTCTGTATTTTTTTTTAATTATTTGTATCTATCCAAAATCTGGATTTAACAAAAGATCTCAGTTTCTTCTAGTTATATGATTGCAGTCGGTGGCGTACTCTGTGTGCACTGCAGTAGGGCGTTCTGTAGAATTTTTGCAGTTGCCATCGACCAGTTTGTTTTTTGTCCACTGATTAGGCGGTTCCACCATGTTTCCTCTTCGCTATCAGTGTATAGTTCGAGGAGCGGGTGAAGATATACTAAACGAAACTGGTGCATCGCTGGGCATACCATTAACAAATGTCTTACTGTTTCAGAGTCAGCTTTGCACAGACGGCAGCTTTTAGAGGTCGAATATCCTCTTGCAAACAGAATCTCGTTTGTGTGTAGCAGGTTTAAACAAGCTCTTAGAAGAAAGTGTCTCATTGATTTGTTTGGGAATCTTCTGAGTAGCTGGGTTGTCTCGTTTAGCTTCTTTGGTACTTGAGGGAAAGTGGACAAGGTCTTGTTTCTTTTGGCTGTCTCTTCGGTGTTGATCCAGTCAGCCTCTTCCAATTTTATTTGGATTCGTGATGAGGTCTTCTTTTGTGCACGCAATTTGGGTCAGCTTTGATTTTATATGTTCAGCCCAGTTCCGAATCATACTGCACGCGCCTGTCTTGATCTCCAAGTCAATTAGTTTGTAAAGAGGAGGCGCGTCGGGAAGGATTATTTTTCTGAACAAGGATACACTTGCCAATTCCACTGTCGTGCTAAGTGAGACAAGGCTTAGTTCTCGTTTTATTGCCTCCATCTGGGTTGATTTTGGCAGATTTAGTACTGATTTCCAAAAGTAACCCTCGAGTTTTTTCCATATTGTGTTTGGAACCGATGGCATCGCAGCTGCTCCGTATGTCAGGGCCGGGACAACTTTGGCTTTATAGAAAGTTATTGTCGGAATCAGCGACCAAATTTCTTGTCCAGCACTCTGGCTTGGGAGGTCAGGGATCGCACTTTTTTCCAGAGTTCTGTTTGCATCGCTGAGTCTGTGGGAGTGCTGTCTATTATTACACCCAGGTATCTGAAGTTTTTTACTGTTTCCACTTTGACTTTTTCAAGGTTCCAGGTGAAATCTTTCGCACTTTTGTTTTTTTTTCCCAGTATAAGCACTTTTGTTTTTGCTTTGTTTATGATTAAGTTGGCCTGGTTGATGAACTCTGCTCGATCGTTCATTTGTCTCTGGAGGCCAATTTCTGTTCTATCCAGCAGGGTGATGTCATCGGCGTATAGCATTCTCGAGACTGGTGTGTTGCCAATTTTCGGAGGAAACGATCGAGTCTTCTTGCTTGCTTCTTTTATGTCCCCCAGAAAAGCAATGAATAATTCGGGGGCCAACGGGCACCCCTGTTTCACTCCTCGGTTGGTTGGGATCTCTTCCGAGAGTAGGCCCTGTTGGTCTAGTTTGACCCTCATGGTTGTTCCTTTGTGGAGAGCTTTTATTGGAGCCAGGATGTTCGGGGGACAGTCCCATGTTTTTAACTTCTCCCATAGCATTTCTCTGTCCACTTTGTCGAATGCTTGCGATAGGTCGATGAAAGCGAGAAAAGTTCTCGAGGATCCTTGCAGAGACTTACTTTTGGTTATGCTAAGTAGCATGATGTTAACTGTGGCCATTAGGTTTTTTTTTTAATCCTGCTTGAAATGGATCGGCGCAGGGGGCGCTCTTTGCCCAGTTTTGAAATCTCTTTAGGAGCAGGGAGCCGTATATTTTCCCGATTGTGTCCAACAGGGCAATTGGCCTATAGTTGCGTGGATCCGACTTTGCGCCTTTTTTATAGATGGGTACCACTATAGCTGAGGTCCAGGACCTCGGGGTGGATCTGGTATTTGAACATTTGCTGAGCACCTGGCTTATATGTCTTCATGGATGTCTTCTTTATCGGACACGTCAATCCACTCTGTTTCGGTTTCCTCATGGTTTGTAGGGTTCACATTTGATGGTGCTCGAAACAGATCAGTGAAGTGCGTTATCCAATTTTCTTCGCTTACTGTGTTACAAGGGGTGTTTGAGTTAGTCGTGCACACTTGGTTTAGCAGTTTCCAAAAGTCTCTGGCATCTTTTCCCGCCCCTTTTTTCAGCATTGTTTCAGAGTCTTTTTGATACAGATTTATTCGATGGTTTTTTATCCAGGCTTTATATTTTTTCGTTTCTGCTTTCAGTTCTTCCTGCAGTGCTGTCGAGTTGTTTCTTTTCGTCCACCTTTTTAGCTTTCGTATTATGGCCCTTCTGGCCACCACCTGTTTGTCAAATTGGTGCGATTTGGCCGAGTCCGTCACCCGATTCTTGTTCAGGATGATTTTGAAGGGGCTTAGCAGGGGTTGGTAATCTATTGTTGAATTGCAGAAAGAGTATTTCGAAGTTAGTTGGTCGATTCTTTCTTCGGTTAGCCTTAGGTGGGTTCCTTGGTTGTTACTTTCGACCGTATGCCTCATCCTCCTTTTGTCATTACAGCTTGAGTTCCACGTCGCTTGTAATAAGTTATGGTCGCTTGCTTCTGTTTTAATCACCTCGAATGAGGACATCACTTTCTGCATTTCTGCAGATGTGAAGATGTAGTCTATTGTCGCAGACTTTTTCATTCTTTTCCACGTCGGAGGTCTATTTGTAGCAGGAAAGTCCTTAGCCATGTTGCTGAATCCTCTGGAAGCCATAAGGTCGTTCCATTGGGCTCCTCTTTCTTCTTTTGTGCTCTTCCTTATAGACTCTCTCGACCACTCCCTTCGGGTCAGACAGTTGGCGTTTAAGTCTCCACAGATTATTATGTGAACTGTGTTTTCCTCCACAAATAGGGTGTCTATTGATTTTTCAATCAGTTTGAGGAACTTTGCGTCAGAGATTACTAGGGAATTCCAGTATACAACAATCACTGCGAGCTTGGCCTTCTGGGGGTCTTCTTTTGGTTGTGTATTTGACGCACGGGGTCTTGCCCATTCCAAGGATGCTACCAGGTGGTGTTTGGATGATTCCAAGACTTTCGTAATGCTGATTCCTCTCCCTGCACGAACCGCTAATAGAATTCCAGATGAAGGCCTGCCCAAGCGGCTTTTCACTGCCGGGGAGAGAACAATTTCAAAGCCGTCCAAAGACGGTACCTCCGTGAGCCAAGTTTCTTGTAGGGCCAAGATGTCAAACTGCCCTAAGCTGATTCCTCCTTTTTGTGTTAAGTGTTTGAATCCGCACGTATTCCAAGAGCCCAGCTTTAGGGTGATTTCGTTAGCTATGCCCATGATGTCTCGAGGCAGCTGTTTTGGCCCTGCTAGTTGCTATTTTTGTGATGGTTTAAGAAGGGCTTTCGGTAGCCAGGACCACAGTTGATTCCTTATGCTTTGGCTGTCCTGGAATTCCAGAGGCGCGCTGGTTCTTTGTTGGATGGAATTCTGAGTCGTCGGTTTCTCTGACGCATTCGAGTCGCAGGGAGGAGTAGGAGAGGTTATCTGCCACTTTTGCTCCTTCATCTTTTCTGTTCCCTCTCTTGTTTCGGTTTCTCTTCTCTCCGCATGGGAAGTGGGTTCGCGGTCTCGTTCTCTCCTCAGATTTTGCCTAGGTGTTTCGTGCGATGCGTACTCCCTTCGGTTTTCCAAGTTGGTTCTTTCGTAGTTTGAAGTTTGGTGTCGGTTTAGCAGAGACACTCGTTTCTGTTTTCTCCAACGCGGGGTGCGAGTCGAAGTCTCGTGGTCCCGTCTCTTTGGTTCTAAGCGGTCTCGGGATTTCGGATGCGGGCTTCTAATTGTTTCTCTCTCCCTTAATGCTTCACTGTTGGACTCCGACCAGTTTAGTATCCTGATTCTAGATTTATGTAGTTCTCGCCGGGTGTCTTCAAGGTCTTTAATCATGAATGACGCTTTTAGATGCAGGTAGGCTTTTGCTGTCGATTTTTTGTGATACGGTTCAACCAGTGCCAGGTCATCTGACCTCAAACTTTTTAACGTGGTAGTTTTGCCAAAGATTCTGAGTATCATGTTTCTGTTCAAGGTTATGTGCTCAGTTCTCTGTATTGGAAATGTTGCCAAAGGTTGACATTTCCAATGCTGCCAACAGTTTTACGGCAGAGTTTGTGTCCTAATGTTTTAAAAATAGGCTCACCTTTTACAGGTGACAATTGAAGATCTCTGAAAACAATGATGTGTTTTCCTACAAAGAGCTCTTCATTGTTTGTTTTGAGTACTTCTTGTAATCTGAGGTGAATCAAAGCCAACATTAGGTTGGACACCATGCTCACTTCATCTATTAGTAGAATTTCATTTGTTTCAATATTCTGCGTACTTCCATTGCAGCTTCTGCAGAAAGTTTGTAATAATCTAACTTGTTTTGGTGTTCTACTGGCAGGAGTAGTAATCGGTGTAAAGTGACACCACCTATGTTGTAGGCAGCTAAACCTGTGGGGGCAGTGACAACAGCTGACAATTTGTTGTTTGTCAATTGTTGAAGGAACTTACTGATGATTTTGATTAGGAATGTTTTGCCAGAACCAGCTTCACCACTGACATACAATAGTATAGGTTTGTAATTTTGGCAGGCGCATTCTTTGTTTTCATGTTGCACACTATGTGCAATTTCTTTTGTTATTTCTTGAAAAATGCTACGTTGCTCTTTGTTTAGTTTTGATTGTAGTGTAGTTAAGTCTTCTTTATCTTCATAGTGACACATGGTGTTTTCTACTTCTATCATAGCTAAATCTGCCTCATTTGTTATTACTGGTTCTCCCAGTGGTTCTTGGCTTCCTGTGACAGAAGGTTGACTACTGTCAGGAGTGTCCTTATCTAGTTGGGCCTGGAGTTCCTCTTCGTGTTGCTGTTCATTGTGCAACATTGTTTTGTACTGTGCAAAGTTTACATCAGTTATACTGCTTTCATTGGCTTTGAAAGCATCTTCATATGAGTCATAGATATCTAGTATTTCTTCTTCTTTTCTCCATGGTTTGAAGAGTTGTAGCAGGGACATGTAATATATGTCTTTATGTTGAGGAGTCTTTAATGACAATTTGATATGATTAATTAAATTTGGTTTGGTGAGTTTTACTAAGCTGCCATCACAGTTTGTCACTTTGTATTTACGGTTTTGCTCATCAGGTTTTATATTATTTTTGTATGTGTAGTTTTGGGCTATGTGGTATAGACACATGGGGCCTCATTCCGAGTATGGCGGTAAGGGATAGCGGCCACCGGTAACGAGACCGGTGGCGGTGATCCCTTACCGCCATACTCCGAGTTCCCTTTGCGCCCTCGCCCTTAACGCCTGCTTTGAGCAGGTGTTAAAGTCGAGGGCGCAAAGGGGCCTCCAAGCCAATAACGGTGACCGTAATGAACGGTCACCGTTATTTGCATCTTCCCCATTCCCATTGAGCCCTATGGGGGCTCATTTGGGAATGGGGAAGAGCCTTGGTGAATGGGGAATTACCGCCCCGCCAACCTTGGAATGGGGCGGTAATTCCGCCATCCACCAAGGCGCTGCCGGTCCGGATACGGCATCAACCAAGGCGTTAATAGCGCCATTGGTTAGCGCCGTACTCGGAATGAGGCCCAAGGTTTCCAAAGTGGTACTCCTGTTTGGGTAGTATGTGTCCAATAAATTGTTTTTTAAAATGTCTTGGCTGTTGGGATTATGTTTGGCTATTGTTTCTATATCTTCGTATGATTTTAGAACTCTTTTTCTAGATTTAGCTGGACCAAGACTTAGCCATACTATATTTACAGATTTACCATACAATGCAGTACCAGTTAATCGATCAGCTGCTTCATAGGATCCACATTCTCTATGGGACAGCATTTTTATGCCCAAGTTGTATAATTTCTGAGACACTGTTTTATCTGACGACAGGTCATTCCAGAGGTCTTGGAGCTCTGTCTTTTCTGATTTGGTTAAGTATGCTGTGACATATCGTGCAACTGCAGTAGAATTGTCTGAAATGTACTGCACATCTATGTTTGCATTCCACAAGTGGGCAATGATTGCATTGTAATCATTGATATATTTTTCTTCTTTTCTTTTTATGCAATATGTATTTTTAGGTGACTTACCTTTAATACTATGTCTAACAGAAGACATGAGATTGTTCACTTGACCTGTTTTTGTAACTGGTCTAGGGAAACCAAATCGGCATTTTGTGTAGTATTTCCCTTTGTTTTTGTATTTGCGATGACAATATTTGCCACATTTGTGTCTTTGGAATTGTCAATTGTTGAAGGAACAATGCATGAAGATCACTATTTGTGGATTCTGACGGAATTTCACAAGTGACATATTTTTCAATAAACTGTAAAACAGTGGCATCACTGTCTTGACCAAATTTAGGAGCATCTTTAATCCATAAAAGCATGTGGACATGTGACGCTCTTCTGGCTTGGTATTCTTTTCTCCAAAAGAAGTGTTGCACTTCTCCAAGGGGAGGAACAGTTTTATTACAAATAAAATGTAGCATAGCAATGAAGCGATGGTGAAAATATCTAGAAACATTAACAGGATCCTGAGAACAAAGTTCTCCAGGTGTTAGTATATCTATGTTTGTTTTGTTTTCGTTTGATATGCGTAGGAAAGCATGTAAATCTTACCATGCATATTCTGCGCAACTTAATGTAACAAACCAAGTGGGTGGGCCAAGGTTTCTGATCATACAACGTACATCTCTATGGCGTCGAAACCAGTACTCTTTAGTACCTCGCATATTTCCTAATAGATTTGTAAGATTTGCCTGTAAAACCTCATCTTTTTGTTGAACTTTTTGTAATAATTGTGTGGCTGTCATATTTTGAAAGTGTGATCCTGATTTTAATATGTGTGCAACTCCGTAACATAAAGTTGCTAGTTCACTTTCAAAGAGTAGGTGGAATATGTATTCCACATTTTGTCGAAATCTGGGATCTTCAGAATACATTCATAATGAGCGATATTCTGATGCTGATATTTGAACAGGTCTATCATCGTATCTTCCTCCTTTGCCAGTAGGAAAGAGTAGAGGAAAAGCACGTGCTTCTATACTTTTTTCCCATATGCTGATTGGTGATCCTTTTGTTTGACGCATTTGGTATGTTTCCAGTGCATCTTCTATGGTGTCATTAGAGTGCAATGGGTGAATTGTATAATGGTCTAAAGTGTTTGCTATTGTAGCAGGATCTAGGAGCTCAAATTGACCAGTTTCTTGTGTCCCTTGAATTATTTCAGTTGTATCTTTCAAGTTTTCTTCGATATTAATTTCTTTGTAATAATCATTATTCTCTTTTAGATATTGCAGGGCTTCTCTAACTTTATGTAAATCTACCAGTTGTTGCCACTTTTTTTGTCTTTTGTAGGTGCTCCATTTACCAAGATAATTAAAGATTGTTGCAATGGACGTTGCACTCCTAGAGTGTGCACATTTTCTTTTAGATCTAATGGTAAATACACTACTTTTCCACGAATACCTTTCACTAATTCAGAGGGAGGTAATTTTGCAGTTTTTGGTTGAAGGCGTATTATTGCTTCAAATGGATGAACTGTTTGAATTATGATGCTCTCATATAAATTAAGTTGTTGAAGGAGTTTTGGTAGTGGATGTAATTCCAAGTTATTTGAGATAGCACGTGAAGGAGTTTGGTTGTTGTCAAGTTTGGTAGTGCAGTAATTGCAAAGTATTATGGGGGCAGTTATTTCGTATTTGTTTTCTGCTATAAGGTAGAGAGCTAATTCAAACCATTTAGAATATTCACTGTCTTCTATTTTGTATGAAAGGTCTATCGTTTTTGTGTTACTTTTATAACACGTTCTGCGGCAACATACACACACGTGGTTTGGTACTTCAGCTGAAGTGCTTTGAAATTTTAGTATTTCTTTTTTGTATGTGTGTAGTGAAAGGTTGCCATGTGCAGATTTGTTACGAAGTTGGTTGACAGCTAATTCATCTTGTAAGTGGGTTTCTTTTCCAAAATATTTTTTCTGTATTTACTCGATTTCTTCTAGTAGGTCTTTTGGTGTACCATGTAGAAGAATGTTATTTAAATTGGCTAGTGCTAAATCAGGACTTTTTGCATAATACAGTTTATAAACTAGATTTCTTATACTTGCATGATGTGTTGATATCCTTTTGATATCATGGAAGATTGTTTTGCAAGTAGCTCCTGATATGCAGGCCAACGAATGTCCATGCAGTCCTGTGTGCTTGCGTACTGGACAAGCATCCATACTTTGCAGTATTTTAATTTTGATTTTGTCTTTGCTTTTCACATATTGATTGAGGAATAGGCGTAAAGATTTGAACATTTTTTTGGGACTGTTACACATTGATGTGCATGGCCATGTGTAAATTAGATGTTCTGATTCAGTCGAATGGAGGGGTAAATCTAAGTTTTCAGGGCATATTTTTGTAAGGAGTACTTCTTGTCCCATTATGGTATTATTAACTTTTTCATAACCTCGACCACTGCTATGTGTGGCAATTGTATTTGTTTGCTTTTGTTTGTACACTTCTTCATTAAAGTATGGTTCTGTGGTTGTAGTGTGACTCCATTCACCTCCACAGATATTTAAGAAGTTATTTCTGTTCACATTTCGTTTATTGAGAAGTCTTTTTTGAAATGTAGTTATTAGTTTTGTTAGTGGTTTAATTCTGTTTAACACAACTACAAATAAGTTTCTTTTGAGAAGAATTGCACTGTCTATCAACGCTTCTAAGATTACTTTCCTACGATAGGTTTGAAGTGTTGAACCTGGTTTCTCTCCTGTTTTTATCAGATTTTGAAGGACTTTGTGACGGAACATTTTGGCTAATATACTTTTCTTGGTATGCTTACTTTGTACTATATCAAGATTTATAGAAGACGTTTTATTTGTAGTGATAGTTGATTTTCTGTTAATAGTTTTTTGGGTCGTTTTACTTTGTGATAGAGGAGGCAAAGTTTTTGCAGTAGAAACTTCTTCTGTTTCACAACATGACTGTATTAGCTCTTGTGTTTCAACGTTATTTACAAATTCTGCTATAGATGGGTGTTTATGTTGGAGACTTTTCTTTTCATTTGCTCTACTTCTGCGTCCCTTTCTATGGAGTTGCTTTTTGGTGGGCATTCTTTAGCGTATGTTGAAAAAAATACAGAAGGTATGGGTTGGAGTTTTCTGCAATGCATGTGTGTTGTGTGCATGATTGTTTGAGTAAGATGATAAAGATGTATGTAATGGTGTGTGATTGTGAATTGGGAAGTTGAACTACTAGGGATGGGTATTCTTCAATTAATGTGTTACTAAACTGGGGTTCAGATGACAGAAAAAAGTAAGCCGGTGGTGTGGAGAAAAATAAATAATATAGGTAAAGCTATACAATTAAAACAGTTGTTTGTTCTGCAACATCTACATCTACATTCTAGCGGCTGAGTTGGGTAATTTGTGTGCCGTAAAATAGGAATTTGAGGGCCATTCTGACAGGAGATCACTGTTTAAGACAGGGGGGGGTTTGGTTCGAATGGTGCAGAATCTCTATTTTTAGGCACAGAAATACCATGAATTCACCGTACAGTGCGTGTGAGTTATAAATCAAATATTATGGTAACAATCTACTTACTTTTTTTTCAAAAATGAGTAGTTTGCTTCTTAGTTGTTCTTTGTAAATCAAAATCGGCTGCTTCTATTCAAGAGAATGGGCTTCACTGCAATTGTAAAAGAAAGAAATTAGTAATTTGGTTGCTATATAGCACTGTTTTCATTTTAGACATAGATTTTTTTAAATTGAAATGCTCAGCGCCTTCCTGAAAACCATTAAAACTATATTATGACTAAGAGTAGGAAAGAAAATATCTTTACTATGGTTTGTGGAATTCATAATCTACCAACGTATACCACTATTCTTGTAACTAAGCTTTTCCACGTAATAGTGAGTCATTGTCATCATAGCTCTCAACCATGTGTGTCGCAAAGGCGGGTGAAATCACCTGATTTTGTTTTTGGCTGGTGGGACGCCCATTGGAATGAATGGGCGTGCAGGAGGCTTGGCGGGTGAGTCAGTCCTTTACAAGGCGGGTGACACCCGCCAAAAGCGTGTGAGTTGAGAGCTATGTGTCATAGCCTGCTTTTGCACGTAACAGTGAGTGAATGTCATAGTCTGCTTGTCCTATATAAATGTATGTAAGTACTTATATAAACGAAAAAAAATAAAACCAATTATGTGTTTGTACAAATATTATTGTTTGAGATTTGATCGTAGAGTGTGTATGTTATTTTGTGTGATTATATGTCGTGTATATATTTTATTTAAAAAATGTTAGTTTAATAGTATTTGCATGTGTGTGTGTGTATGAAGAAATTAAAAGATATAAAGGTTTGTAAGTGACAGGTCATTTTAGGACAATGAAACAATGATCGTCCATTCATTTTTCAGATTACAGAAGGTAAAAGTCGGTTAGAAAATGTGTTCATGTACTGTGTAGAAAATATACATACCTGTACTTTCTGTTCATGTATATGGATATGGACCAAGCTGCAAGTAGAAATATTGGAGATTTGTATAGTATTTCTCGTAGATCGTGGTTGTCAATGGTATGAGACTTGTACTCCGAGAGATACACCGTACATTTGTAGTGCTGCTCTATGATGATGCAGTTACATGTAGAGTTATTGGATTTGATTGGTGGATGGTCATGTGATTGCTTAGCTACATCCAATGAGGGAATGGCACAGAGAGTGAAATCGAAATGGTAGAAGGGCTGTACATGTTACGATACGTTCGCGGACATGGCGGTAGTTCTAGGACACCGCGTATTTCATCCGGGGAATTTGGGGAGGGGAGGTATGGAAATGAGATTGGATGAAGCAAGGGATTGGTCAGTAAAGTTTAGTGAGTGTGTTGTGCTAGGAGAGGTTTTCTCAGATATTGTTTTTGGAGAGAGAAGAACAGATAGCTATGGCTGAGTGTTTCAAAACACAGATTGTATGGATTTTGGGAGACTCGTGGATTCATTGGTTGAAGGTGCATCCAGAAAGCTGTGGAGTATCTATAGATCTTGGATTCCCACATGTGGAAGTGCACTGGCATGGAGTGCGTGGAATGAAGTGGTTGGACTTACTACCTCTCTGTGCAACTTTGAAGATAGAGGAACATCCAGACATAATTGTAATTCATTGTGGAGGGAACAGTTTAGGACATGTGTCTGGAATTTCTTTGCAATTTGCAATGAAAGAAGGACTTCAGAAGATAATAGACATGTTTCCAAACTCTAAAATAATTTTTTCACGGATTGCGCAGAGACAAGTGTGGCTTCGTTCTTTCTCATGTGGTCCGCAAATGGAGAAAGCAAGGCGTAATGTTAATAAGGCTGTTTGTGCCTTCCTAAGAGATTTTGGCATGTCCTCTTTTAACAATGAAAATATTTTGTTTCGTAGTACATACATTTTTCGCAAAGATGAAGTCCATCTTACTTATGCTGGCAATCACATTTTTCTGAGAAATGTACAAAATGCATTGCAACCTTTTTTAGAAATACAGCATTCGTTTTGAAGTACGTCTTACGTAGTTAAAATGTTTTACATTCAAACACCTCCCAAAGGCTCTTTTCAGAGCCACCACATCCTGTTAGAGAAAAATGCATTGGTTTCAATAGGGTAGCAATGCAATTGTTTTTCTGTTCGCGGACCGTCCGCGGACTTTCACGAAATGTAAATGGCTATGCTTTATGTATCTTCACTTCTATTTTTTAACTGTGAAAGGCGGCTCTGAAAAGAGCCTTATTTTCTTTTTTGATTTTTATTATTTTGTATTTCTTTTGTTCTTTTTTATACAAGACACACTAGGAGAGGAGGGAAAGGAGGGTAAAGGGAGGGGGACACCAACCAAAGGGATAAGAAAGGGCGAGCTGAGAGAGGAAGATGTAGAGTGGGTTTTATTTGGGTAGTGAGCAGGTCTTCTGGTGCTCTGAGACGATCGTCTCAAAAGCACTCCGAAGTAGCTCCCCCCTGCAGAGTACTGTGTCACAGTACACACATACAACTGTGACCCTCGAAAGGTAAGGGTCATCAGAATTCTGTATGGCCTGTGAGGCAGCTTGAGGAAGACGCTGTCCCACAGAGGTGTTCCTTGTGGTGACAGGATCAGGAACGGAGGATGAAGTAGAGGCAATCAACCTACTACGCTTCTCGCAAGGTGCAACCTTGCGAATGGCCCCAGTGTGGTATGAGCGCAGGTGTCGCTTCATGGTAGTGGTCCCAAAGCTATACGAACCATGCTTCCCGCGACTGAGTACCATTTTGCACTCATTACAGGTGACACGGTTCGCATGAGACTTAGGACCGTCTCCAGGAATGGTAAACAACCGCCACACCCAAGATTCACGCCGACGCCGGGTAGTAGGGATTTCCTCTACCTCATTCTCGTCATCCTCTTCTTCCTCCTTTGTATCCTCACTCCTGTTCCCCTCTTTAGGCCCTTGGGGAAATGGTGGTGGTGGAGGGGGTGGGGGTGGTGCTGAGGCAGATGTAGCACCATGTGGTAATAGTCGAGCCATGGATGTCATAGGCTTGGAGATGGAAATCTCAAAATCTGCAAAGTATGCAGCAAAATGCAGTGTGCTCTGTGGAATAGTCAGAAACACATTGAGGAGGGGGGCGCCGTTGAGCAGCCTGCAAGATGGCTGCCTAGCTGTCTTGCTCCGTGCCCTGTTTGCTTTATATCCGCCTTAGTCAGCGGTTCCCTGCTCCATCGGAGGCTGTGACCGTGATCATTAAACAGTTTATGGTCTCCGCAACACTTTGAGCCGTGTCTGCCTGAAATCCGCGGCTCTGGGACTGATTTCACCCCGTGTTCGGCGCCCGACAACTGGGGCCTTCGGGGCCGCGTTCTCCAGCTGTGGCGCCGACCCCCCTGTGTCTCGTGGGACACGGCTTTCGGACCTGGGCGGGGTGCCTGGCTCCCTCGCCTTGCTGTGCTGTGGGCTGGTGCGGTGGATCGCGCCGCCTCCCTGCCTGTCCCGCTTCTGGGCCAGGCCCTCAAGCTCCGCTGGGCGGTGTCCCCTTCTCTGGCCCCCCGCTCTTCCTGAGGCTGGGTGCTGGCGGCGGCCAGTGCGGCTCCTCTATCCGCCGGTCCCTGGAGGGACGGAGGCGGTGGCGTCGATTCCTGCAGCTGGTGGCCTGATTTCCGCCATGCCGCCGGGCCTCCGGAGCGGCCCCGCCGCAAAGAAGATCCTGATTTTGGAGTGCCTCAGTTGCTCCGCTGTGGCCTTTGAGGCCGCGTATTCGGGCCCCCACTCTGACGCCTACCTTGAGTCTCCGCCCAGCTGCATGGTGGGCCGCCGCTGGTGGCGGTGGACATATCTTTCATCTTCCCGGCCCACCCGGGCTGGCCTCTGCGCACCGCTGGAGTGGCGCTTCCTCCCGCGGGACGTGGCCGGATTCTCTCTACAGCTCCGCGGGGGTTGCTGGTGTTCCCCCGCGGCGTGCGTTCTGTGCTGATCTCGTCCTCCGGATTCCCTCGTGACGGCCTGGTCTCCTGCTGCTGCCTCGCGGGCCGGCTCCCGCTCCTGGATGGGGGCCTGACATCGCTCCCTCTACCCCCTGCATCCCCCGTGGACCTTGGTGCTTCAGATGAGGAGCTGGGGACTGGGAGTGCGGTGTACTGGTCCATTTTCATGCTGAGGTCCCCGGGGGCTGAGCTCACTCCACTCCACAGGGCATAGATGCCCCCATATTCACTTTTGCTGCCTTGGACAAAGTGCCTTTAACCACGGCAGGGCTACGCTGCCCCCCTTAGTCCTGGTGGTGCTGTTCCCTTATTGCGGTGCGGCCTGTGGCACCTGGACTGATCCACGAACTGTTCACCCACACGCCAACACCCCGAGTTTGTTGACCGTCTTCTAACTGCGCTGCTATCTGCTTGACATTACTGTTGGCCATTACTTCCATCAGTACACGCTGCCACCTGAGACCACCTGTCGCCCTGTCCTCCCGTGCACTGGGGTGCCCACGCCCTGGAACGCACCTGTCTGGTGTGTATCGCTCCCTAGCTCCTTTACAGTGGTTGGTCCTGATTGGGTCGGCGCATACATTCTACTCGACCTCCCCCCGTGTCTCAGTGTGTCCCCAACATGTCCAATAGGCAGCGCGGGGCTAACAAAGTGGGGGCAATGGACAAATATGCCAAGACATTCCCTAGGCAGGAGCAGGGGGGATCCCTCGCCTCAGGACGATCCGGTTGCACCCTCATGTCCCCCTCAGCCAGACCTTACTACATTGATGGAAACTATGGCAAAGAACTTTGCGTCAGTCCACGAAAAATTAGATGACATTAACGCTAGCGTAGCCTCGCTCCGCACCAAACTTGATCAGCATGGCGCCAGGCTGGTTGAGGCCGAGACCAGGATAGGGACCAATGAAGACGAGGTCCACGTGCTCCAAAACACGGTCTCAGACCTGGTGCGAGATATGAAGCAGGTCAAGGCGAAGTGCGATGACTTAGAGTCCAGATCCCGCCGGAACAACATCCGCATTGTAGGGGTCCCGGAGTCGGCCCTCAGAGGCAAAATGGAACAAGCTGTTGAAAATCTCCTGAGAGACCTATTGGGTAACCCTCAACTCTCTCCATTCTTCACGATTGAACGCGCCCATCGGGCGCTGGCCCCCCGCCCCAAGCCAGGTGACTTCCCCAGGCCAATTACTGCTAAGATTCTCAGCTTCAGGGACAGGGATCACATTCTGCGCTTGGCCCGTGAGAAGGGTGAGCTGAAACTGGAGTCCCAGACTATCCGTATCTTTCCCGATTTCTCCGTCAATGTTCAAATGGAACACAGGCAGTTCAACGGTGTGAAAAAGCTGCTTAGGGAAAGGAAAGTGGAATATGCCATGCTGTTCCCTGCAAGACTGAAGCTCACCTATCGCAATAAGCTATATTTCTTCACGGTCCCGGATGAGGCGGTTAAATTCATTGAAGCCCACATATCGCTCCCTGGTCCGGTGGATATTCAGCTGGAGGAGGGCTGAGGTGGCCTGCCCGGACTCCAGTGTCTGCGCCTCCCTCTGCGCCAATGGCGTGTTTGACATGTGCATTTCCTTGCTATTTTGTGAATCATTTATCTTGTATATCCATTACTAGGTTTAACTTGTTGTAATGCCTCCTTGAAACCTAATATGTGATACCGCTGTACGATCCATGGTGTACCGCACCATTCACTCATCTAAGACAGGTTCACGGCAGCAGCGACCCCCGCTGCAATTGCAATGCCGCGTTTGGCTTGTTGTGATCACTGGATGCGCCCCAGTTGGGCGTATTGGCGAGCGTTGCCCTGTTGGGATTGGCACGCACGCACTTGGTCTTCAGGTGGGTTGTTGCACACTGCTGTGTTTTGGGGGGCAGTGAGGGGGGTACAGTTGTGGGATGTTATAACAAAAATAACAAAAATGGCAAGGTAGTGGTGACTCTGGGCACGAATCAGCGTTCCATTGCATTGATAGCCAACGCAGGTTCAACAGATAATGTTACACACTGCTGGAATCCCCCCTGAGAACCACAGAATGGCTATTAGGTTAATGTCCTGGAACATCAGAGGGCTCAGCAACTTCACAAAGGCCCGCAGGATCACTTCTTATGCCCAGAGGCACGGGGTCCAAATACTCCTCTTGCAAGAAACCCATGCCCTTGCACACCTCTCGTCCTCTCTTGCTCCGACATGGGGTCCCAACAAATATTACACGGTTTACTCCTCTCAGTCCAGGGGTGTCCTCACCTTAATTCATAAGTCTGTGGAGTTTTCTCTTCGCACCAGTCACATAGATCAAGAGGGAAGGTACGTAATCCTCCATTGCCTACTTGCCAACACAGAATGCCTTGTGGTTAACACGTATGCCCCGAGCATTGATACACTTGATTTCTTTGATCACATCGACGACATACTCCAAAGATATGTACAATTCCGAGAAATAAAGTTGGTACCCTTTAGTGCGCTCCTTGGGAAGAATTACTCAATCACTTGGTTATGTTAATTCCAATTTGTTTATTCAGTATAGGTTCCATACACTTAAAGTTTCAATAAACAAACTTTGTCTCCCAAATTGTCTCCCAACACGTGTTTCCCCATGACTTTAGCTACGGTTCCTCAAGGGAGATTCTAAAGTGAAAAAAGAACCCAAGTTCATACATTCTATGTATATAAACAGAGACTTAAGTGCATTAAACCTCTAGTTTCATAACCACTTCTATCTGAGAAGAGGACATAAACTCACCCGTGTCATGTTTCTCATAATTCTGATTCAGTATTGATTGGTATTCAATTTTTCTCTCTCATCGGCTCTCTATTTGTCTTCCTTTTGTTCTTTTTCCCTTTTTTTCCCTTTTTTTCTTTTTTTCTTTTTTTCCCTTGTGTGTAGATTCTTTTGGATTCAAAGATGTTCCTTTCTCTCGGTACGATTACCTCTGTGCATCCGTGGTTCCCGGTTTAATGCACTTAAGTCTCTGTTTATATACATAGAATGTATGAACTTGGGTACTTTTTTCACTTTAGAATCTCCCCTGAGGAACCGTGGCTAAAGTCATGGGGAAACACGTGTTGGGAGACAATTTGGGAGACAAAGTTTGTTTATTGAAACTTTAAGTGTATGGAGTATCCAGAACCTATACTGAATAAACAAATTGGAATTAACATAACCAAGTGATTGAGTAATTCTTCCCAAGGAGCGCACTAAAGGGTACCAACTTTATTTCTCGGAATTGTACATATATTGCTGCAGCCACAATACAGGCACCCCTGGTGCAGACCCTTGGCCATCTGAGAAAGGAACCAGAGAGGCACAAAGGCTTCGCTCTAGATAGGAACTCAAGCCGACATTGGCTGCAACATCTGTTTTTTTCAAAAATACTCCAAAGATATGTTGGGATCCTGATTATTTGGGGGGGGACATGAATCTAATACTAGACCCCGAGCTGGACAGATCGGGAGCCGCTCCCAGGGTGATGTCCAGAGCCTACCGCCGCCTCCACGCCCACATGGTCCCTTCTGGTCTGGTTGACGCCTGGAGAGCGCTCCACCCGCTGACTAAAGAATTTACATTCTACTCTTCGGTGCACGACAGCCATTCCAGAATCTACCTCTTCCTTCTTTCAGCTGGACTCATTGGCAAAACCCTTGACTCGCAGATACTGCCGCGCACCCTCTCTGACCATTCCCCGATCACATTGGATATAGCTCTGCATCCTCCTCTCCCCTATCGCTCCAACTGGCGATTTAAGTCGGCAGCGTTACACGACATTGTCTTTAGGGCCGACATCCTTGCAGATATCACCTCGTTTTTTGATAACAACAAACGACACGACACAACAGATGGGGTTAGATGGGAGGCATTCATGGTCTACATCAGGGGCATGTGGCGGGGGTCCTGAAAGACATTAGGAACTCCTTGTGTCGCTCAGAGTCCAGACTTAAGGAATTGGAGCGCGAGTACGCTTCTGCCCCTTCCCCACCCAAGTTAGCACAAATACGATCTGAACTAGACACGTTTGAGTCTCTTACCCTCAGCGGGATAAGATACTTTACCCGACCCGCTGCGGCTCGGCAGTATGGCGAGGGCGAGAGGCCGGGTCGCACCTTGGCCCGCCTAGCCCGGATAGAGGGTGGTAAAGCCCGAATAGACAGTATTATCGACAAAGATGGAGTCCGGCATTGGTCTGACCAGCCCATTCTTGAGACCTTTGCAGACTTCTAAGCAACCCTCTACGCTCAGCAGTGAGAGCACAGCCAACAAGATCTGGACATGCTTCTTGATCGGATACCTATGTCCCTTATATCCAGTGCTACTAAAGAGCAATTAGACACGCCCTTCACCCTGGATGAAATCACTGCGGTCATATCTTCCCTCCCTAAGGGGAAAGCTCCCGGTCCAGACGGCCTAACCACCGAATTCTATCAAGAGCATGTTGCCCTGCTGGCCCCACGCCTGCACGAGGTATGGGATGAGTCGCTATGCCACGCTACCCTCCCTCAGTCTCTGCGTGAGGCAGTCATCACTGTGCTCCCCAAGCCGGGTAAGCCTCTGGATGAATGCGGCTCCTACAGACCTCTATCTCTCATGAACACCGACACCAAAATATTCGCCAAGATTATAGCAAACAGGTTCCTCCCCATCATGAAATATTTGATACACCCGGATCAGAGTGGTTTTGTTCCCGCCCGCTCCACTGCGCTAAATATTCAGCGACCTTTTAACGTCATCTCTAGAATCGGTCCCAATGCCAAAGCGGTTGCTGTGACACTGGATGCCCAGAAGGCGTTCGACATGGTTTCATGGCAATACCTATGGGCAGTGCTTGAGAGGATGGGAATCGGCCCAAACATGCTGTCCTACATCAAACTGCTATATACCAACCCTGTGGCCAAAGTCCTGGTTAACTCTCATATGTCAGCTTCATTCACCCTCCACAGAGCGACGCGTCAGGGATGTCCTTTTTCTCCTTTGCTGTTTGCGATGGCTATTGAGCCCATGGCGGATAGCATACGGGATAATCACACACGTAAGGGGATACGGCTACGGGATACCCCTGAGATTATATCACTCTATGCGGATGATGTACTTCTGTACATCAGAGACCCCTCGGCTCATCTCGACCCGATCATTCGTGAAATAATCAAAATTGGTACATTCTCGGGCTTCACCATAAATTATTCCAAGTCAGAAATCTTCCCCTCAAACCCGCAACTCCCCAACCTGGGTGCGAATTCCCGCTCAAATGGGCTCCTGGGGGCATCAAGTACCTAGGGGTCCAGGTGTCCCTCTCGAAAGCCTCCTTGCTGACCGATAACTACGAGGCTGCTGCACAATATGCCGAGGCCAGAATGAAGAGGTGGTGTAACCTCCCCCTCTCACTATCAGGGAGACTTTCGCTAATCAAAATGATCTTGGTCCCAAAACTCCTTTACATATTTGCTAATGTCTCACTCTGGCCCGGGAAATTATACTTTGCTGACCTGCATGCGGGGTTTGCCCGCTTTCTATGGCATTCTGGCGCAGTGCGAAGGAAGTGGCAGCACATGACACTGCCCTATGAGAAAGGGGGCTTCAATGCACCGGACATTGCCCTGTACTGGATAGCTGCACGAGTTCAGCACGCCACACACTGGTACCAACACCAGGACCCTCCCCCGCATGTTAAGCTTGAGATCCTTGCGACAGGAGAGGTAAACGTTATGTCCCTGATCCTTTTCCACTCGTATCACTCGGACGCCCCAGCGGACCCAGTGGCCGCCACCATCAGGGTGTGGAGACAGGGTTTGCTACCCCAGTCTGACAATCCCCGTACTACAAATACCTAGCCTTGTGGTCATTCCCGAGCCTAGCCCCTACACAGGATAAGCTCCTTATGCGTCACTGGCTAGACCTGGGATATCGTTCTTTTGCTGATCTGTTCCCCGATGGGAAATTCATAACCCCGCAGACATGGAGGCCGGGGCACTCCAAGTCCTCACTTTAGCTGCTGCAGTACTTTAGACTCAGAGCGGCAGTTCGAGACATGTGGCTTTGTTACCCGGACGAACCCCCTGAGTCCCCCGAGATCTGTTACATTGCTAATTCTGCAGGGGGCAGGTGCATAGTGTCCACCCTGTATAAAATATTGAGGGCACGGGCTGTCGAACCCTCCCACGCGATCCGGGGTGCTTGGAGCCGGGAGCTGGGGATAGACATCACTGATGGTATGTGGACAAAAATGTGTGTACACACGCGCAGGGTTTCCCTCAACTCTAGATTAAGATGGGTACAATGCAAGCTACTTAATCACCTGTACTACACTCCTCATGTGGTCGGGAAGTTTGCATGGGACCAACCTCATCCCTGCCAGAGGTGCAGATCCACTGATGCGGACCACGCCCACATGTTCTGGTCCTGCGGGGCGTTGGTTCCGTTCTGGGAAGCAGTGCTTGGGGCCCTTTCTGAGATGGTGGGGTTCCAGATCGGCCCGGACCCCCTGGCTCTGTTGTTCGGGCTGTGGGAGGGGACTGAGGCAAGACGGGTTGCTAAATTCCTGAATGTGGGGGCGATGGTGGCTAAAAAGTGCATTCTGCAGTGTTGGAAGCAGCGCTCCCCCCCTTCACTGGAGATGTGGTTAAGGGCCCTTACCTGGGTGCAAATGTGTGAAGAGGACTATATCAACACGCTGCCTGTGATGGCCCGCCCCAAAAATATATGGACAGAGTTTTGTGGTTATCTGAACAGCAGAGCGGACTTGGAACTTCTATCTTCTCCCCCATCACCCGCGCATACGACTGCGCAAGTTGAATTGCAGGGGTCAATATTGTAAGTATCCTGTTCCTGTTGATAATTAGTATTGCTGTTGAACCTTTTCACTGGTATCCGAGCCCTGAAATTTGTACTATGAGCTGTTGATGTAATGTGCAATGTGCCTGTCTCTACTTCTTGCCAATAAAGAAAAGTTTTAAAAAAAAAAGAAACACAATGAGAATGCGCTCTAGGGCGTGGTCTTATATCGGGGTGCTTGTGCGCGGGTCGCGGACATGCGCGCCGTCCGCAAGACAGATCGAACATCAAAAAAGGTTAAAAAAAATTACAAAAACTATGTGGAAAGTTAGGATTAGTATGTGGGATTTGTGGTATGGTGATTTTTTAATGAGAAATATTGTGGATTACCTGGAAATGTACTTTTAAACTGGTCGGGGACACGAACAGTGTCCGCATTTCGAGCACGAGATGAGCGTGGGTGCGGTCACATGATTGTTTTGTGAGCATGTTCGCTAAGGTAGCGGTCGTCCGCAGGACACCCAATGTACGGACATTGTTTTGCGCATGCGTGTTGATGTTCTGCGGACAGTGTTCGGGTCCTGAACTAATTAAAAGTGCGTCACATGTAAAACGAACAGTTACGGACAGCCATTTGTTCTTTGCACAGTTTAATTTATTTGCTAACAATACGGACAGAAATAGCGTTTCAAGCACACCTCCATTTTCGTTTATTTACGAACAATTCAGGACACCACGAGTGTTCTTAGAACAGTTTCTGCTTGCTATTGAACACTACGAATAGGGGTAGTGTTCTTAAGGACACCTCCATTTTCGTTTATTTACGAACATTTCAGGACACTATGAGTGTTCTTAGAACATTTTCAACTTGCATGAGAACATTACGGACAGATGTAGTGTCCTCAGGACAGTCACATTTTCGTTTCTTTACGAACATTTCCGAACAACCGCGGTGTCCGTGGACACCTAAATTGGTTTTATCACAAGGAACTGAAAGTAATTACAACACAATATAAGAAAAGTAACTTTATTTCATATATATACAATTATGACTGGGAAGGTGGGGCAGAAACGGAAACAAAAACAGGAAAATTAGGGATTTCTAGATAACTGGGATCAGGTGAAGAAGGGAAGGAAAGCTCATCGAAACGCTTTGGTCCATAGACAGGGTTTGGGGTTAACTGCGTGGGATAGGATGAGGGGGGACAAGTGCAGGTTGGACAATGGTGTGCTGTTGGGGGTTTCACATAATTTTCCACAAAGTTTTTCAAATCCATAAAATTTTGCATAAGGTCGTCCATTTTTTGATTAATCTGCGGTAGAGTGATATCCTCTGATTGTTGTTGTGAGATGCTTGGAATTTTTGTATTGTCTGTAATAAAAAAAATGTATATGTTAAATGTATACAAAATAATATTTATTAATTGGTTTATATAGTAAAGTGTGCACCATTAGGTGGACTATTTTCTAACATTTCCTCTCGTGGGAAATGCTCCTCTAGCCAGTCGAGAGTACTACACATTTCTGTGAGAAAACAAAAAAGTAATATGTTTTTTTTTTCTAATATAGAAAGTTTATAAATATATGAGTAAAAAGAAGTGCACTTGCTATGTCTGGTGAGATATGTAATCAGTAGTGTATACGTCTGGTCTTGCTGTTGGTTGTGGAGCGTCTGTGAGGTAATTATGGTGGAAGCCACTTTATCTTCTTTTGGTATATTCCATTTTAAAACATATTGTATTTACATGAATGGTTAGTGTGTTACATATATGGGTAACATTTTTTAAGTATTACTACATATACTTTGTATGTGTGCTGCTTTGTGAATTTGTTAAATGTTCCTATGTTATGATATAACTATTACACATACCTCCCCAGAGTTTTTAGGTGGTGGTACTGTTGTCCAAACATGTCTGCGGACCGTCAAATTCAGTAGAAAGGGTTCAGTATGTTCCATATTATATGTACATAAAGTCAAAGTTATTATTGTTAAGTTGTGCTACTAAAAAACTATGAAATTCAGTAAAACAACTTTGTTAAAGGGACGTTATGGTTAAGTTGCGCTACTAAAAACCTATGAAATTCAGTAAAAAAACTTTGTTAAAGGGACGTTATGGTTAAGTTGCGCTACTAAAAACCTATGAAATTCAGTGAAAAACGTTGTTAAAGGGACATTATGGTTCAAAGTAAAACTGAAAAACCCCTAAAATTCGACAGTTATGGTAAGATAAGCAACCATAACTCACGCCGCCACCGTGCACTGCTAACACTAACACCCAGGACATCAAAGATGACATCACAAATGTCATTGATGACATCACTGATGACATCACATGTCTGACTCCCCCTTTTTTCCTTTCCTGACATATCTAGGCCACATGATTTTCTTCAGTAACAGTCAGGAACTAAAAATTGTAAATTACTATATTCGTAGACTTATCCTTCAAGTATGTTCTTAGAATAATTCCCTCATGGTCCAGTCATATCATATGAAACATATACATAGGAGAAGTCACAACCTTGAAAGACAGCAATCCTTTTTGTGCATTAAAATTATCAGTAGATTTATCAGCACTTTCTGATACATTTGATGTTTTTTTATTACTCTACTTTCCCTGTATATGCTCATATTTTTATATGTTGTACTCACACTATTTTCCTTAGGGTCCAGACACATCATGTGATATATATAGATAGGGTAAGTAACAGCTTTGAAACAGAGCAATCATTTCTCTGCATAAAGGTAATCAGTTAGATTATGAACACTTTCTGCTACTATTGCTGTTTCTTTTTCCTACTTCAATTCCCTTGTATATATTCATATTTGTATGTGGTGTTGTCTCTTTGTGATTTGTGTATAATAATGCAATTATGTAGTAAGTGGGTTTATTACCTACTTATCACAAGTTTCACTGTACGCAAAACTCTAATATGAAAACAGTTATCATTTCAATATTCAACATGGCAAGCTTATGAATATTGCACCTCCATCATGTATACTGCACACAATGCCTATGTTTCTACATGAGTACCTTAGTATACTGGATTGAAGTTAATAATAGAATGCTATTTATATCAATGCAAAGCTTAATGCACTGATTAGCACTTGATATTTATTCCAATAATCTTTGACACTTTTTTTATTAACATTACACTAAGAATCCCTTGTACAGACTTTTCATGAAAGGTAAATGCACATGTGATGTCATCAGTGATGTCATCAATGACATTTGTGATGTCATCTTTGATGTCCTGGGTGTTAGTGTTAGCAGTGCACGGTGGCGGCGCGAGTTATGGTTGCTTATTTTACCATAACTGCCGAATTTCAGGGGTTTTTCGGTTTTACTTTGAACCATAACGTCCCTTTAACAACGTTTTTTCACTGAATATATATATATATATATATATATATATATATATATATATATATATAGCCTGGTCAGAACAGAATGATGCAATTGTTAATCAAGTAATCTGTTGGTGTAGATTCATTGATGTTTTATTTTTGGTATGGAAAGGCAGCCAGGAAGCTCTAATAGAGTTTGTAGCAAGATTGAACACCAATAACATGAATCTGAAACTAATATGTGTGAGCAGTAAACAACAATTAGGTCTTTTTAGACTTGGATCTTTATGTTAGTGGAGATAGAGTGTAAAGCAAACTGCACAGAAAGCCTGTAGCTTCCAATGTGATAGTACATGGCAAAAGTCACCACCCAGATAAATTAAAGTCCAGTATTCCGTATGGGGAAATGATTTGTGCAAAGTGTAACTGTTCAGTGGAACTGGAATTTCAGAAAGACGCAGAGATAATAGGTGCTTGCTTTTTTAAAGAAAAATGACATTATTAGGGAGTATACACAAACAGCATCTAGACAAAGAAAAGATTTACTAAAAGTGAAAACATCCAATACACAAGACATGGGATCATTAAGATTTATCAGTAGATTTAGTAACCAGGCCAAAGAGATTAGGCACATTTTTCAAAAACATTGGCCGATTCTATGTACTGATAACACTATGTGTGAGTCTATAGGAGAAAAACCAATGATAACATTTGGGAAAGTCAAATCTCTTAAAGATCTGATAGCTCCCAGTATGATAGATTGTGGAAATACTTCAGACAATTGGCTTGGGAAATCAAAACAATCCAAAGGGTTCTTCAAATGCAATAGCTGCAAGATGTGCAAGCATGCATAACCTAAGAATATGTTACACTATGGACAGAAATCGAATAGAATTTGGAAAATTAAACATAGAATTTGTAAGTGATTTCAATCTGGTACTTCACCTAAGTCAATGTGTCAAGTTGGGAAGCCCGAGAGGGCCGCGTACCTGATGTCTTGGAGGTCGATCTCGCAGAGGTCGCCAGTCTGGAGCTCGTGAAAAGATGAACAAGTGGCACAAAGAACCAGCCTCTCCACCACCCACGATTTGAAATGGGTGGAGGATGGACCGACTCCCAATGTCACGAAGGCACTCTTCTGATAACTGTGACAGTGGGACTGTGCAAGCACAGACAGGTGAGGCCAAAGTCTAGGTGAAGATTGCTGGCAAGACGAAGTCCGATGACAATACTCCGAAGGCTCAAGAACTGCAGTAGTAGTCAAAATGTCCGACGCGGCAAGACAGGTCTATACCGCAGAAAGAAAAGATCTTGGCAGATGCTGGTGGTCCGACAGGAGCAGGCCAGACAGGAATGTGGGAGACCAGATATAACTAGCAGACTGGCCCTAAAAGGAGCCGAGTAGGCGGACCCAGGGTTGACCCGGAAGAGTTGCTTGGCAGGACCAAGGCAGGACCCAGGTAAGTGATTGGCAGGCCCGGGACGGGATTATAGCAGGAGTGAGCAGGCAGGCCCAAGACAGGACCCAGGTAAGAGTAGCAGGCAGGCCCAGGGCAGGGCCCTGGTAAGTAATTGACTGGCCCAGGACAGGACCCAAGTAGGGATAAGCAGGCAGGCCCAGGGCAGGTCCCAGGTAAGTAATTGGCTGGCCCAGGACAGGACCCAGGTAAGGGTAAGCAGGCAGGCCCAGGGCAGGTCTCAGGTAAGTAATTGGAATGAGGGAGACCAGATATAACTAGCAGACTGGCCCTAAAAGGAGCTGAGTAGGCGGACCCAGGGTTGACCCGGAAGAGTTGCTTGGCAGGACCAAGGCAGGACCCAGGTAAGTGATTGGCAGGCCCAGGACGGGATTATAGCAGGAGTGAGCAGGCAGGCCCAAGACAGGACCCAGGTAAGAGTAGCAGGCAGGCCCAGGGCAGGGCCCTGGTAAGTAATTGGCTGGCCCAGGACAGGACCCAAGTAGGGATAAGCAGGCAGGCCCAGGGCAGGTCCCAGGTAAGTAATTGGCTGGCCCAGGACAGGACCCAGGTAGGGGTAAGCAGGCAGGCCCAGGGCAGGTCTCAGGTAAGTAATTGGCTGGCCCAGGACAGGACCCAGGTAAGGGTAAACAGGCAGGCCCAGGGCAGAACCCTGGTAGGGGTAAGCAGACAGGCCCAGGGCAAGTCCCAGGAAGGTAGAAGGCTGGCCCAGGACTGGACCCAGGTAAGTACAGGAGCACAGGAACAAACGAAGCGGAGCGAAGCAAACCGCGTTGAGAGGCGGCTTGCATCGATTCATGGCCTCTTTTATGGGTCGCCGGCGCCCGAGAGGCTTGGAACGCAAGCTGCTTCGTCTCCGGGCACCGGCGAACCCATAACGAGGCCTGGAAGGCAAGCCCTTCCAAGGAGGCGATCCCAGTCCACGGCGCATGCGCGGAACCGCGACAGAGGTCTCCCGCGCATGCGCCGTAGGCCGCCGGGCCCAACACCCAACGCTCCTCCCCTGGCGAGTCCCCAGACGCGAACGCGCGGGTAGACTCGCCAGGAGGAAAAGGGAGCGGCAGACTCTGGTCTCCCGCGTGACATGACACTATGCCCCCTCCCAGGAAGACCCGGGGCCCCAGGTTTCCAAGGAAACCGTCTATAGAACTCACGTACCAGACGGGGGGCATGCACGTGCTGGTGCGGTTCCCAAGTACGATCACAGGCCGGGTACCCTTTCCAATCTACCAAATAGTGGAGTACCCCCCTGCGATAACGGGCATCACAAATCTCGTGAACCTCGAACTCTGGAACGCCTTGCACCAGGACAGAGGCCGGGCGAGGACAGGTGCGGCCGTAGGTATCGACCACGTAGGGTTTCAACAAGGACACATGGAAAACGGGGTGTATATGCCAAGAAGGGGGTAATCGGAGATGGAAAGCTACAGAGGACAGCCGCTTGGTAATAACGAAGGGCCCAAAAAATCGGGGAGCCAGTTTGACGGGCAGGTTGTGAAGCGGCAGGTTCTTTGAGGATAGCCACACCCTGTCTCCCTCCTGAAAATCTGGTTCTACACTCCTCTTCCTGTCTGCCTGTATCTTCATCCGATCTTTGGTTTCTGTCAGGATCTTGCGTGCTAGTTCCTGTTGTTTGTGAATGTGAGTGACATAGCCATCAGCAGATGGGACTGTACTGGAAGGAACCGGATGAAAAGGCATCAATCGGGGATGTAGACCAGTAGAGCAGAAGAACGGACTGACTCCAATGGAAGCGTGAATTGTATTGTTGTAAGACACTTCTGCAAGATCTAAACCAGCTTTCCAGTTGGACTGAGTAGCATTAGCAAAACAGCGGAGGTACTCTTCCAAAGTTTGATTGGTCCTTTCGGTAAGGCCATTGGTCGGTGGGTGATAGCCCGAGCTTAGAGCTCTATGAATTCCCAGATGACCACACACCTTGCTCCAGAATAAAGAGAGGAACTGGGTCCCTCGATCTGAAATGATCTTCTCAGGTAGACCATGTAACCGGTAGATTTCATGCAGGAACGCTGAAGCCATCAGGGTTGCTGTAGGAATCTTCTGAAATGGGATGAAATGGGCTAGTTTAGTGAAACTGTCCACTACCACCATTATGCAAGTAAACCCTTCTGAAGGAGGTAGATCCACAATGAAGTCGGTGGCGATGGTATGCCATGGGTAAGGTGCTATTTCAGTAGGTACCAGCAATCCCAACGGTCGTTTTCTAGGTATTTTGCACTGGGCACAAATTGGACAACCTTCGATGTACTTCTGGACTTCGGTAACCCAACCAGGCCACCAAAACCGTCGGGATATCAACTCCCGTGTGGCTCTTATCCCACGATGTCCTCCAATAGGCGAATCATGGAATCCATGCAAAATGCCATTCCGAATAGCTCCCTTAGGAATATACAGCCTTTTTCGAAAAAACAAAAGCCCATCTTGTTCAGACACAAATTGACGACTGAGAAGAGTCGCTCTTTCGGGATCAGTTCGAGTGGCGTCCACGATGGACTCAAGGTGAGGAGACAAAGTCAGCAAGAAATGTTGAGGGGAAATCAGTGGCTGAGCTGGGCAGGACGCCTCTTCCACATTCCCTAGAGATCTAGAAAGTGCATCTGCTTTCAAATTGGAGGTTCCCAGGATGTAAGTAACATGAAACTCAAAAGGAGAAAAGAAGAAGGCCCACCTGGCCTGACGAGGAGTTCGACATTGCAAGGAGCGAAGGTATTGCAGATTTCGATGATCTGTCCGTACTTCCACGGAAAAGCGAGCTCCGAGAAGGAAATGTCTCCATTCCTCAAATGCGGTCTTAATAGCCAACAGTTCCTTTTCAATCACCGCATAATTTCTTTCGCTGGGATTCAGTTTGCGAGAAAAATAGGCCACTGGATGTTCAACCAATGTAGTCGGGTCTTTCTGTAGCAGGACAGCACCGACCGCGAAGCTGGAAGCGTCGGCCTCCACAATGTAGGGTAGCTCCTCCTGTGGATGGCGCAGAATCGGGGCTGCCATAAAGGCTGACTTCAAGATGTTGAAAGCCTGAGAAGCCTTGGAATCCCATGAGAAAGCGATTTTGCAGCTGGTTAGCCTGGTGAGGGGCGCAGAGATCTGAGAAAATTGAGGAATGAAGCGCCTGTAGAAATTAGCGAATCCCAGAAAGCGTTGAAGGGACTTGATATCATGAGGAGGTTTCCATTCTTGTATGGCTTGCACTTTCTTGGGATCCATCCCAATTCCTTCCTGATTAATCACAAACCCCAAAAACTCAATGCTGGGTTGGTGAAAGCAGCATTTCTCCACCTTGGCGAATAGATTATTAATGGACAACCGACGAAGGACCTCACGAACATGTTCCACGTGCTCGTCAAAGGATTTGGAAAAAACCAGGATGTCATCCAAATACACCCAGACGGATAAGCCAAGCAGATCGCCGAAGATGTTGTCCATAAATCGTTGAAAAACAGCGGGGGCATTGCATAGGCCAAAAGGCATGACTCGATACTCAAAATGACCGAATGGTGTCTTGAAGGCTGTCTTCCACTCGTCCCCGCTCTTGATACGTACCAGGTGGTAAGCTCCGTGTAAGTCCAGTTTGGAGAAGACCCGAGCAGTATGCAAGGATTCAAGGATACTGCGAATCAGAGGTAATGGATAACGGTCTTTTGCTGTTATATCGTTCAGTTGCCGATAATCAACACAGGGTCTCAAAGTGCCTTCCTTCTTCTTTACAAAAAACATGGGGAATCCTGCGGGCGATTTAGACGGCATTATGTATCCTTTTTGTAGACTCTCCGACAAGTACTCCTGAAGCACCTGCTTTTCGTCTCGTGTTAGGGCATACAATTTCCCATGGGGAATGGCACATTCCGGCAACAATTCGATGGAACAGTCAAAGGAACGATGTGGAGGAAGAGGTATATCGCCAGGTTCAGAGAATACCTGTTCGTAGTCGATGTATTCCTGTGGAATCAGAGACGTGGAACATAGACTGACCCCTCTGCCGTATGTTTCCAGGGAGGTTGAAACGGCCAGGGTAGGAGCTGATAGCTTGCATTTCTGAGCGCAAGCAGCGGATGAAAAGGTTAAAGTCTGAGTTCTCCAGTCTATCACCGGGTTATGGTATTGCAGCCAAGGTAACCCCAAGACCACTTTGTAGGACGGGGACTTTATTACATCCAAGGCGAGTTCTTCAAGATGGTCCGCAATCTGGAGGACTAGACCTACTGTGAACTGACAAACGGGCCCGGAAGACAAGGGAGTTCCATCAATGAGCTCCACGGTTAAAGGTATGTGTCTTGAAATGAGTGGTATCTTGTGTCTGGAGGAGAATGTCTCGTCAATGTAGTTGCCGGAAGCCCCACTGTCCAACAGGACTAATACTTCCAGATTCTTGTCAGGCAACTTAATCTGGATCTTCAAGGTCTGTAACACTGCTGGTTGCATGGGAAGACGAATCGAACAAACAACTGAAGGGTCTGAAGATGGATTGATACCTGTCGTTGCCCTTCCAGTACACGACAGGTCTCCTAGTTTCCCGACTTCTTCTTCTGCGGACGCAAAGGGCACGTACCGAGATAATGCCCGGCTGCTCCACAGTAAAGACATAAACGTAAAGACCTCCTCCGTCTCTTCTCTTCCTCAGATAATGGACCTCTTATGGCTCCTAGTTGCATTGGCTCCGATCCAGATTCGGTAGGACCGAACGAACCTGCGGGTAAACTGGACGTCCTGGGACTGTTTCTTTCGAGCCGACGTCTCTCAGCCTTTCGTTCGGCTAATCTCTGGTCAATACGGAGCACCTGATCAATCAACTGTTGGAGGCTCTCTGGTTCGGGGATATGGAGTAACTCGTCCTTGTACTCCTCTCTGAGGCCTCGGCGAAACAGAGTCTTCTGTGTAATTTCTGGCCATTGGGAGTCGGTAGCCAAAAGTCGGAAGCGGCTGATGTAAGCTATAATGTCAGCGCTTCCCTGTTTGTAATCCATCAGTTGATTCTGTGCAGCGGAGGCCAAATTAGGCGTCTGGAACACCTCAAGGAATGCTTTTTCAAAGGCAGCAAAATCATTCAAAATGGGACTGTTTGTAACTACAAACGGAGTTGCCCAGTCTAACGCATTTCCAGTTAGATTTCCCAGGATATACCCGATCTTGGCCCTATCATTGTTGAAGTAAGTAGATCTGAAAAGGAAATGTATCCGACAGTGATTACAAAATTCAGCCACCCGTCTCGGGTCTCCATCAAACTTGATAGGTGTAGTGTGAGCCAAAGATCCCTCCACCTGAGAGGTACTAGGCGCTCCTTGGGTTATCATCTGGCGTAACGTCTGATTCTCCTGACGCAGGGCGGTCATCTCGGCCCTGAGTGCTAGTAACTCATTCCGCATGTCTTGCGTATCATCCATCTCCAGGTCAGAAGGCAGGCGTCTCAATCTGTCAAGTTGGGAAGCCCGAGAGGGCCGCGTACCTGATGTCTTGGAGGTCGATCTCGCAGAGGTCGCCAGTCTGGAGCTCGTGAAAAGATGAACAAGTGGCACGAAGAACCAGCCTCTCCACCACCCACGATTTGAAATGGGTGGAGGATGGACCGACTCCCAATGTCACGAAGGCACTCTTCTGATAACTGTGACAGTGGGACTGTGCAAGCACAGACAGGTGAGGCCAAAGTCTAGGTGAACATTGCTGGCAAGACGAAGTCCGATGACAATACTCCGAAGGCTCAAAACTGCAGTAGTAGTCAAAATGTCCGATGCGGCAAGACAGGTCTATACCGCAGAAAGAAAAGATCTTGGCAGATACTGGTGGTCCGACAGGAGCAGGCCATACAGGAATGAGGGAGACCAGATATAACTAGCAGACTGGCCCTAAAAGGAGCCGAGTAGGCAGACCCAGGGTTGACCCGGAAGAGTTGTTTGGCAGGACCAAGGCAGGACCCAGGTAAGTGATTGGCAGGCCCAGGACGGGATTATAGCAGGAGGGAGCAGGCAGGCCCAAGACAGGACCCAGGTAAGAGTAGCAGGCAGGCCCAGGGCAGGGCCCTGGTAAGTAATTGGCTGGCCCAGGACAGGACCCAGGTAGGGGTAAGCAGGCAGGCCCAGGGCAGGTCTCAGGTAAGTAATTGGCTGGCCCAGGACAGGACCCAGGTAAGGGTAAACAGGCAGGCCCAGGGCAGAACCCTGGTAGGGGTAAGCAGACAGGCCCAGGGCAAGTCCCAGGAAGGTAGAAGGCTGGCCCAGGACTGGACCCAGGTAAGTACAGGAGCACAGGAACAAACGAAGCGGAGCGAAGCAAACCGTGTTGAGACGCGGCTTGCATCGATTCGTGGCCTCTTTTATGGGTCGCCGGCGCCCGAGAGGCTTGGAACGCAAGCCGCTTCGTCTCCGGGCACCGGCGAACCCATAACGAGGCCTGGAAGGCAAGCCCTTCTAAGGAGGCGAGCCCAGTCCACGGCGCATGCGCGGAACCGCAACAGAGGTCTCCCGCGCATGCGCCGTAGGCCGCCGGGCCCAACACCCAACGCTCCTCCCCTGGCGAGTCCCCAGACGCGAACGCGCGGGTAGACTCGCCAGGAGGAAAAGGGAGCGGCAGACTCCGGTCTCCCACGTGACATGACACAATGCCTAGCGTGTAATGCACAACTGAAATCCTTATTTATTTATTTGTGTCTAAAAGTTATTTTATTCTGAACGATGTACCACTTATATCACGCCCCTCTCTTGGAACCCACCCGGTCACCTAAACCAGGAATCAGGCTGGTTTGCAAAGTTAAAATATTTATTTATATATTCACCATATAATCAAACTCTTTTTAATGGGGATACAATAATCACCAATGGGGTGATGTCACACTACGCAATCTCTTTAATCACAAGGAGTAATAATGATCAAAAACAATCCAGCACAGCAATAATACTTTTGTGGGTGTGGGTTCAAATCAAATAGCAATGTTGTTACTCTTTCCCCCTGCACGCCCCTCAACCCCCCAATATGCAATGTAGAGAGATAGGAGGAGAGAGAACAGGTTTCAGGAATGCAGAATTCAAATACAAGGTCAATCCCAATTTCCCCCCAGCAAACACAAGAGAGAAACAGAGTTGATTGGCAAACTGTCAAACTGGTTTTTAAAGTTGTCTGAGAATGGATTGGGTAAAACACTAAATATGGCTTAAATCACTGAAATTGTTTAAATTCTAATGGAAGCCGATTTATATGGTTGCAGACAAACACTAGCAATGATTTGACACCAAAAAGCAATGTGCAAACTGAAATTTGAGGTCAGGTGCAATGAAAAGCTATTTTAAACGTGCAATATTTTGCCAAAATGAAAATTTGCGGCAAACTTTTCCGCGCGCGGTAATCGTGATCGCGGGAGAACTATATAGATTTGGAGTGCGGTTTTTGGTTCTATGGAAAGCTGTGGATGTTAGCTACAAGCAGGCGTTTAAATTTTGTTTTTAGCATAACATTGTATTGAAGAAGTTATGGATGTTTTCATGGAGGTCGTTTTTTAAAAATATGCACCAAAATGAGAAAACACTAGGGAATGACTATGAAGAAGCAAATACTACACGGGAGCACAGCCACTATGCCAGGACACCTCTGGATCAAGTTTTTGCCTTCCGAGGAGCTTGCCTTCTTCAGATAAAATATATCAGCGCAAAGATCTGTTTAAAAATACTATTACAGAAGGAAGGTAGTAGGGATAAGATAAAGAGTTCAGGCAATTCAAAAATATTTCTAACAATATCAGTTTCTAAATACAAAAGAGGATGGGTTTGAGATAGGGATTACTATGGACAGTGATTAGGCTAGTGACAGTCCTATACTATGGATACTCAATATATATGTTTGAACAGAACCGTCAGGAATATTGATGGATCGCCTTCAGGGTGCTTCGCCAGGATCGAGGTAGTGGGTGAATATGTGTGTGTGTCCTAAGTCATCAGCTGTCTCTTTTCATGCATTTGGTAAAGGGGTGTGTAAGCTGGATTATCCAAAGTGTGCCCCCTAGGCTGGCTATAGGCTAGAGTCTCCTCTCTCCCTTGATTGGAGGAGAAAACAGGGTGTCACCATGATGATGTGGGTTTATGAGTCAGAGAATCCTCCCCTTGGCTTTTGAACATGAAATCTACATTTAGTATAATACATATTTACAATTTTGCAAACTTTATGACAATAACATATCTAGTTCACATATTTTGTGGAGCAAATGCTCTTCCAAGCCCGGTCATTGTAGGATCTTGTGTCAGCTTTTGACAGAATTCTGCCCTTTTGGGCCGGAACACAATATCTATTTTATCCAAAAATGTGTACAACTGTGCGCATTGCATATGGGCATAAGCGTGTGAAGGTTCATGCTTTTCACATAATTACATTTGGTATAAAACCACAATTTCTACAGTTACTTCCCAGACCAAGGCACAGAGTTCTGGCTCCTCTTAAAATGTGCAGCCAAAAATTAGGTTCAGAAGTCCGGGGTTTACATATTTTTTCCAATTGTACACAGTAAATTATCAGTGTTTTTAGCAATATGCTTTTTGTCCATTGTGAATCAACAAAAGGCTGTCTGTCGCCGCCTAGTTCTCCTTCTTGCAGCTCAGAAGCAATCTCCGCCCCCTTCCTTCTGTCAGAGGCCATTTACGATCCTTCCTGATTAGCATCCCCTTGCCTTGGAGGAAGTCCATTGTGCTCTTCCTACAGCAGCCCAAGTTCCCTCCCCTCTTAATCAACACAAGGGTGTGTGTTCCTGGTCTAGAGAGCAGAAGGGAGGTGCCTGGCCCTATGGGGGAAGTTGTTTGTGGTTTGGCTTGGAGTCAGGCTTAATTTTAAATGTCATTTTGTTGCAATTTTCTTTGTTTAAATAAACTTGTAATTTTAAAACAAACAGCTAGAACACTGATTCCAGACTCTAAACCATGAAGTTTAAATAGTTAGAACCTAGGTTACTCTTGATAACAGGTCACTTAGATTTCAGAGATTAGAACTTAATGGTACAAGTTTACAGTATTAATGCAGGCTTTCGAAAACAGTCATGCAGCAGGCCGCTAGTACTGCACCCAGATTTTGACAGATCCCACAGTCAGGCAAACTTGTGCAGTGGGTGTTTTGATGACCAGTTCAGCTTTCCCGGATATTGCAATTTCACAATGATTTCTTGAATTCAGTAATATGTGACACCCAGCAAGAATATTGGATGTTTGTGGGTGTTTTGTACCAGCATTTTGTATTTTCAGCAACCAAGAAAAGATTTAAAATGCAAGATTTTGGATTTCTTTCAGCAAGCACTGCTTTTCATGCAGGCTCCATTTTTACTTGTCGGGCAGCCCAGTGACATGTTTCAGTAGTGCGATCTCCATTCCACCACTGACAACATGCATTGTGGATTTGGCAGCCATCTTTTTGTGCTTTGTAGAGTGCAATTTCCAGAGGTTTTTGCGCGCATAGGGGTTTTGCGGCCATTTTGATGATTCTGGTACCACCAGGACACAAGGATGCCGCAGGGCGGAGCATAAGTGGGTAAATACATCCTACAAAGCCCCCCTCATGATTTGACTTTTGACCGCCCCTCAATGGGAAGTCGGGAGATTGGAATGTTCAGTTTTTCTTTTTGGTCAAAGTGGAAAAATGTGTCAGCTTCTCCCATCAGTGCTGGATCGACAGGTTCTCCTCGACGGTTCTGGATGAAAGAATGGAGCGATACCATGGGCCCCTTGGGTCTTTCCTTCCGGTCCCCGAGTGGTCCTCCTTGGTGCTTAGGATTCATAGTTTCAGTCCAATGATGACACAACAGAGCATATTTGTGGACATTTCCCCACCACTATTCATGTAGTGGGGTAGATGGATACATTTAACATATAAATGACAATCTTTCCTGCTTATAATTATTACTGATTGTAACAGAAGGAATGGTTTTTACAGTCAGAATTGTTTAGGGAGCTTGAATGTCCCCCTCTGGGTGTCCAGATGAATCCTCTAGTTGCTGCAGAGTATGCCTAGATTGGCAACACTTCAGCTGGTTGATGTGGACCCACTTATCTTCCTCTTCTGCCAAGCTGTCTTTGGGGATATGGATTTTGTAGGCGACTGGTAAGATTCTGTCTACAATTTCAAAAGGACCCTGCCAGCTAGGAAGAAATTTGCGCTGTTTAGTCTGGTCCCTTTGGAAATTGTACAGGTAGACCCGGTCTATTCTTTTCTAGTTGTCTTAAGGTCATAGTGGGTCTTCATACTGTCTGCAGATCTTTCTAAATTCCACTGAGCATAGGCATCAGCATGTTGAAGGTGTTTTCTAAGATTCTCAACATACTCATGAGTTGTGGAGGCATTTATCAAGTTCCGCTCTTGGGTTCTGTAGAGCAGATGCTGGGGAAGCACCATCCTTCGGCCAGTCATCAGCTCAAACTGTGACATTTTCTGTTGCAGAACAAGGGGTAAATCTGATGGCCATCAGGACAAGAGGTAATCGGATGTCCCAACTTGGCCCAGAATCTGCCACAAACTTTTTTAATGTGCTCACAATTGTCTTGTTGTATCTCTTAACTCCACCACTAGAGGCTGCCGGTAGGCAATGTGTAGTTTCCTTTTGACCCCAAGTATCCCCCACATCTTTGTCATCACTTCGCTAGTGAAGAGACTACCTCAGTCTGACTCGATCCTTTGGGGTAGTCCAAAAAGCGAGAAGATGTGGTTGATCATCAGGGCAGCTGCTGTTTGCAATTTGGGGCCGGGAGACATTCCACCCATTTAGTGAACAAGCATGTCACGGTCAACATGTACTTGTTCCCCCTAGAGGAGCGAATCACGGGTCCGATAAAATCGACTTGTAAATCTGTCCAAGGCAGTGTCATCCCCCTCTTTCGGAGGGGAGCGCAGTGTGTGAGGGATGTTGGCTGAATTTGTGCACACACAAGACACCCCTTCAAGTATTGGTCGAGGTCCTGCCCCATTTGTGGACAGTATGCAACCCCTCTCAAGATTTCTAGTGTCATATGAAACCCCCAATGACCGGCTGTGGCCGCATCATAGGCGTGACTTAACATCAGGCTTCGGAATGAGGTGGGGAACACCCACTGGTCATGGCCAGCTATGGATCTCCTCACCAACAAACCGTCTTGGATTCAGAACATTTTTGGACATTTCATCAACACTCTGAGGTCCTCTTTCCCAATGTAATCGGTATCCCTTAGGGGAAAGTTCTCGGGGTCCTCAATGTGTTGATAAAACGTATCAATTATTTGATCCCCTTTTTGAGCCGTGATCAAATCAGCATCTGAGGTCTCCTTACTCCATTGTGCAGTTGAGAGTTCATTGTGAGCATTTTTCTGGGACCTAGTCATAGCAGTGACCTGGATTTTCCCCAAGAGGGACTCGATCTCAAGTATATCCCATTGGATGGCTCTGGTTTTGGCCAGCTGATCAGCTAGTTCATTCCCAGTTTTGTCTGGTCCCTCTACTTTAGAATGACCCTTGATCTTTTTCCGGTAGATGGGCATCCCATTCGAGGTGACCAGATCATCAATATTTTGGATTTATTTTCCATGTTTCAATGGTTTGTTATTAGCACATAGCATACCTCTGGTTTTCCAGTTAACCAAGTGCTCCACTAACCTGTTCCATACATAATCCGAATCAGTGATTATGACCAGTTCGTGGAGTTGGTTTTGGATCGCAGTGAGGATGGCTTGATGCACAGCCATCAACTCTGCCACTTGACTACTTCGGGGACCGATTTTTTATCCCGCGGGGGGTTCTGGGGCATCATTCACCCATGCATTCCCTACGCGGGCCACAAGTTTTTTTTCCCCATTGTTGTCAACATGGTAGGAGCATCCATCCACATAGGCAGTGGGCATTCCCTCACACTTGTCTTCTTCAAACACTTTGTGTGGGGAGTTAAGGTATTCCTCCATGTTGTCCTTGATTTTAAGACTTTTGTCCTCAAGACAGTTTTCTCTGGCACAATCATGCAAGTGAGCCAGACCTTGTGCGAGGGGACTCTTCTTGTTTTGGCCAAATCTGACCTCCACAGGAAAGCCTTGCATTGACAGAATCCCTGAAGTAATTCGGGAATTACTCACATTTCTGGGCCGGATTCTGTCACTTTGGAGATATTGCAGAGGCTGGTGTGGAGTCTCCACTATGATGTGTTCCCCCTGGATAAACGGGCGGTAATTCTTCAATGCCCACACCGTTGCCAGGAGTGCCTTCTCACAATCATTGAATTTTTCCTCCACAGAGGATAGAGTTTTACCCACATAGGAGATTACTTTATTAGCCGTGTCATGCTTTTGATATAATACTGCAGTCAAGTATGTATTTGAGAACCCTGTCTCCAAGAAGAAATCCTTGTTTTTGACAGGGTAGTCTAGGAAAGGTGCTTGTGAGAGGCTTATTTTGAGTTGTCTTACTGCCTCGGCTTGTTCTGGACCCCACTCTGACTTAACCCCCTCCTTCAAAAGATGGATCAGGGGTCTTGGGATCTCTGCGTAATCCTCAATGAACTTTCTGCTGTAATTAGTTAGTCCAAGGAGGCTCCTTAGTTCCCGCAGAGTTGTGGGGTCTTTTAATTTCTGGAGTGCTTCCACTTTCTTTTCCTGGGGACAGAGGCCCTGAGGAGTAATCTCATGCCCCAAGAAATTGACACGGGTTCTGCCCCACTGTGCCCTTTGAAAGGAGAGTTTTGCTCCGGCAGCCCTCAGCTGTGTCAGAACATAACGGATCTCCGCTATGTGTTCCTCCACAGTTGAGCTTTTGAATAGAACATCATCTACATAGGCCAGGTTACCCCTTTCGCCCAGGTCGGGCATGGCCTTTTGTAGAAAAATGTTAAATTAATTGCCGGAGTTGATGTATCCGAAGGGAGTCCGGGTCCATGTGTACTGCTGCCCCCCGAATGTAAAAGCCAGCTTGTATTGGTCCTCCCTACTGACAGGTACAGTCCAGTGTCCATTGGCCAGGTCTATTGCAGTGAATACCTCTGACCCCTAGATATGGGCCAGCCCTTGGTCAATGTAGAGAAGAGGCCATCGGGAAGTATGGACCCGTTTGTTGAGCTCCCGAAGGTCAGCACAGAGTCTCCACTGGCCGTTTGGTTTCAAAATCTCCAGCACCGGATTATTGAAGGTGCTGTGACTGGACAAATTATCCCAGGGGACTCAAGGTTCTTAATTATTTCAGTAAGGGACTTGATTGATGCGAGAGGCAAGTGATATTGCTTCACAAACACTGGAGTCATGCCAGGGTCCGTGGGAATTGTTGTTGTGTGGATGTCGGTGTGACCACAGTCATATGAGTCCACCGTAAAGAGATCTTGAAAATCTAAGAAAACTTGTTTCAATTTTTGCCTTTGCTCCAGAGTCTCACAGACATCAGCTAGGTTGACTCTCTCTTCAACCATCTGCCTGAAGCCTGGAAAGACTTCCGGTTTTGCTATCTCAGCTGCCTCCTCCCGCTGGGTGGAGAGGTCCCTGGTCAAAGTGCGGATTTGGACTGGTGACTTCAGGTGGGGAAGGCAGTCCTCGCAGAATTGGAAGATCACCTCATCCCTCCTGAAGTCACAGGTCACATCTTCCTTACCAAGCTTTGAAGTTTATTAGGTCCAAACTAATGGCAAAACGATTGAGAATGTCACTGCCTAAGTAAAATGCGGCTGGGACATCTTGCACGATCCAACAATTACGGACTATGCTCTTGTTGCCTATGGAAATTCTTAGCATACACCTGCTAGGCAGGAGATGTTTGGAATTGGGTGTTTCCAGATCCATTTCCCATTTGTCTATCAGTGTTTAAATGTGGGAATGGCTGGATCTTTTGGGAGTTTTCGGAACATGGCTTCCTTGATGAAGCTCTTACCGTTGTTCACACACACTTGGGCAAGAATAGAGTCCTTCCCTTCATTTAACTGAATAGGGATGAACAACTGCTCTCCAATTTTCTGAATATCAGCCAAGCTTTGAGCTGATTTATCATCTTTCTGGACTATAGGAGTGGGATTTTCTGATTGTGAATTTGTAAAGAATTTCAGAGTGTTTCCTTCCAGTGTGGAATGCCACCTTAGACTGGAAGGAAGGTTGATTTTCAGAAATAGAGAAGACCCCACATCACCAGTTTGTTGTCCTACTGCAATTACTGTCACGTCTGGGATTTGGTTATTCTGAAAGTGAAATTCTATTTGGTCAGATTTTTGTTCAACCCTGTGGTATGTGCAGTTTAAACTAACATGGTTGACACTCTGTTTCCATTTATTGGTCAGTTAGTCTGGGTCCAGAGGACCTTGTTTACACAATCTATGAGGGGTGACAATCTACGCAGGATGTCATTCCCTAGTAAACAAGGGGTGCCCTCTGGAGTCACAACTATGACTGGGTGCATCACCTTGTGTCGCCCAATTTTAATGTCCAAATCCGCAGTTCCCTCGATGGGAATTTCCTTCCCGTCGAAGTTCTGAAGTTGTCCAGGAAGAGGGGTGAGAGGAATTTGGTATTTCTCCCCCTTTCCCGAATTCAGTTGATCAAAGGCCCTTTTTGACAGAAGGGTAGCTTGGGATCCAGTGTCCACCAGTGCCAAAATTGTACACTGCCCCTGTATTTGGACCGGGGCATAGAATCTTCCCTCCTTCTCCTCAAGGGGGCAGAGATAATGTACATTTTTGGACAACTGGTGGGTTAGTTTCTTGGTTTTGGAGACTGACAGAAAGGTGATTTGGGCAGGATTCTGTTTGAAGTCTTGGGAATCTGAAAGAAAAAGTGACAGCTAGATATGGGGGAAGTTGTGGGTTCCCCGGGTTCTGATTCTGGGCTGCCCCCCCTTTTTGGAGGCAGTCACCAGGATGGGTTTGAACCAGGGAATTTCCGTGCTGGTGATTCTGGATACTGATGATGGGCGGTTTCAACTTGGTCCCCACATTTACCCAGTCTGTATTTGGACCCTTTGGGACCCATTTTTCTTTGTGAGGGGTTCCCCCATCCCTGAAGGAGAAGATCTTTTTCCCAGGATCCTCTGAGGATCCCTCTCCTTCAAACTGGAAGACTTGTACCTCCTCCACAAAATGGGTCTTTTTGGGCTCTTCATTTCTCCTACGCTCCCTCTGCTCCTTGGGTGGCAGACTTTTGGGGGCAGGAGATTTTGGTTCCAGTTGATGGGTTTCCAGGGGCTTTTTACAAGTGGCAAAGGAAGCTTCCTCCAAGGCTTTACACCCCCTTCCCTTTGTGCCTCCTCCCTGGGAACGGGTGGGTTGTCGGGGTTCTTCCCCCGTCATTGCTCTGGAGCACCAGGTCCTGGATTTGAGGCATTCTGCGCCGCCATGCTCATATGAGGGTTCTGTTGAGCCCTCAGCATGTGACCCAGATCCTGTGCCATGTTCTGGACCTGGTGGTCTAGCTGGGACACCCGCTCTGGCTGGTACGGGGTCCTCATGTCTCCCCTGGGCTGATCCAGGGAAGGGTAGCTATCCCTTCTCCCAAAATACCCCGGTTTAGGGAAGTTTGCATACCCCTCCACCCTTGGCCTCCCCTCTCCCGGACTGGGCTGTCTGGGCTCAGGAAAGTGGAGAAAGAAGGATGGATTGTTTTGGGGGTTAAAGTTTGGCGGGTACCTAGGAAGGACATTTTGTCCAGTATTTGGGGGATTACTGCCCTCCTGGGGGAAGTGAGGAGGGAAGTTCCCTGGGTTTCCTGCTGTCTGGCTGGATCCCCCTCCCTTGGGCTGGAGGAGTCCATACATAAGCCAGGATGGGTCTATTCCCCTTGTAGCGTGAGCTGATGTAGTCAGGGGAGTTAGGGGTCCCATTTGTGGGGTTACCTCCCTGGCTCCCTGTTTGTGATTGGCCCGAGGGCCTTCTGGGTTTCGGGTTGTTTTGATTCTGTGTGGGCAGGTTTTTAGGCCCCCCCATCTCTAAGTCTAAAATGGGGGCAACCTTCACCTCCGCCACTTTAGCAGCAGCAGGGGTGTTAGTTGTTTTGGGGCCTTTGATATTGTTTTTATTTTCCACTGGCTTTTGCACCTCATAAATGCATGTGGCTTGCTCAATGACCCAGTCTAGTGATCTTTTCTTGTGAAAGTCCCTCACTAGCTGAGTCATGATATACTTAGGGAGAGCATGAAAGAAAGTGTTTACAAATTCTTTGCTGTCAGTGAGCACCCTTCTAGTGGTCTGCACAAAGGCACGTTTTAACTCTTGAACACATTCTTGTGGGGCATGATCTTCCCCACATTGCAAGTTATAGGCTGCCTTGCAAGCCTCCTGAGGATTCCTGTGAATAGAGAAATGTTTCAGTATGGCCGCCTTCTAAGTGGAGCATCTGAAATGGTTCTGGTCCTCCAGCCCCGCAAAGAAGCTGGAGTACTCGGGAGAGAAGGTCCACTTTACATATTGAATACAGCTTTGGCTGTCCTTCAAATGGAAAGTTTCCATCATTTGTTCCAATAGCTCAAGGTGCTTCCAAACTGAATATTTTGCATTCTTATGATAGGGCGTGATGATGCTCCTAATGGCTTTTATTTGTTTCAGAGGATCCTTGAGCAAGGCCCTTTTGACCTTGTTGGCTTTCTTAGTTCGGGTCACCCTGGTCCACTCATCCTGAGTCAGAGGCACTGCTACCAGAGGTGCCAGTCTGGTCTTCTAGGCTCTCCTGGATTCTACGGGCTTGGGAATGGCTGGCAGAACATGGAGGCCTAGTTTCTTGGGTCCTGTGGCACTCAGAAGAGTCTTCTGACTCTTCCTTGCTCCCAGGATTGGCTTAGTACCCCTCACTGTCCTAGCTGGGAAGAGGTTTTCAGGATACCCTTAGTGGGCCTACTCTCGTGGAGTTCCCCACCAAATTCTACCATCTGATCTCTGTGTAAGTTATATTTTTGAGGATCTATTTCTCTGATCCTCCCCTCATTGGAGTCTCCCTGATCAGAGAAGATGGCCCTAGCACTTGGGAACCCATACACAGCTGCCCGCCCATCAATTCCTGGGAGGCGCTGATCTATGAGCCCCATATTTCTCATTGGGTTGAAGTCTGCCATCCCTGTAGCCCTTGTCTCATGTGAGCCAGTGGACATGGGGGTGGCAGAGTCCATGGAGTTGAAGAGATCAAAGTCTCTTTTGCCAGGGTTCCTGAGGTTATGCTCAGGTGTTTCCCTCTCCCAGTGGACCTCATCTCTCTCAGCCCCTGCTCCCTGTTGATATGCAAGAACCTGACACTTTTGTTCTTCTATTAAGGCCTTACTAGTCTCTATTAGTTGTTCCTGCATAGCTACCTGTCTATGGGCCTGTCATTTTTCTCACAGATAGCCTCATTGTCTCTCTGTGCATCCTGTGCAATTGTGGAGTATTGGGTCAATTTTTGCTGCAGGAGGGAAACCTCCTGAGTCCTGTCCTTACTGTCCTGGTCATTCTTTGCTAGAGCATCTTCCACCCTCCTGGCATGCTCTAACAGTTTTTTGTAGTCTTTTTGGAGCTCACCCAGTCCTTGAAGGGCCAGGTGATTTTCTTCCATCTTGGTTTTTTAAATAACTGACCTCCTGGCCTATGGTGTCCCTTTCCTGAATTAGAGTACCCCTCTGTGCAGCCAGGTCGTCCCTTTGTTTTTTGAGTGCACCAGCTTTCTGGCGCTCTTCATCAAATTCTGTATGCGAGTCAATGTCTTTGAGAATGAATTTGTTATTTTCTTCTTTTGTCTCATCTATCTGATTTTCCAGGGCGATTATCTGCCCTGCGCAGACTCTATTATAGTTCAATTGCTGTTCCAGCTTTTGTTGGCTCCGTAGTAGAGAGTCCAAACTTTCTTGACACTCTTTTTGCAGCACCAGTACTTTGGTATCCTGCTCTACCTTCTCTTGCTGAAGGATATCCAGATCTCCTTTTACTTTTATCAGGTAGTGTCTGGTTTCATTTTCTGATTCTAGGCTCTTTTGTAGCCTTTGCTCTGCAGAGTCCAAATCAGTTTGGGTTTTTTCTAATGATTGTAGTTGCCTGTTTGCCAGATCTAGGTTTTCGGCATATTTTTCCTGTATTGCTCCAATGTGGAGATACAGATATGCTGCTATATTTGGCAATTTTACTTTGCTCTTCTTTTACCTTAGGGGCCATGTACAATTCACTAAGTGCCATGTGTAATGGACCCTGATCCTGCCATTTATCTAATCCTGTGGCAGTGGCTTGTTCTTTGATTTCCTGCAACCAAACATTCTGATCCTGCTCTGTCCATTCACCCCTGACAAATAATTTGTGCAGTAGATGTTCTTTTGCCATATTAATTTCTACTGCGGTCACCATTCTGGAAATATTAATTTCCTTTCTGACTTACAGGAGTTATTTTATTTTTGCAAAACAGGCCAACTACTTAGAGCGTTTCTATTGAAGGGTGCTTTTACAGTGTAGCACAGTGTGGTAGCCCAACAGGGAATATGTACCCCGACAGTTAGCACGCTGTATTAGACTGTCACAAGTGGTATGTTTAATTCAGAAATCTCGTGACGAGCCCCCAATCGGTAAGTGATTTCAATCTGGCACTTCACCTAAGTCAATGCATAGCGTGTAATGCACGACTGACATCCTCTTTTATTTATTCATGTCTAAAAGTTATTTTATTCTGAATGATGTACAACTTATATCACGCCCCTTTCTTGGAACCCCCTAGGACACACTAAACCAGGAATCAGGCTGGTTTGCAAAGTTAAAATATTTATTTATATATTCACCATATAATCACACTATTTTTAATGGGGATACAATAATCACCAATGAGGTGATGTCACACTAAGCAATCTCTTTAATCACAAGGAGTAATAATGATCAAAAACAATGCAGCACAGCAATACTACTCTTGTGGGTGTGGGTTCAAATCAAATAGCAATGTGGTTACTCTTTCCCCCTGTATGCCCCTCAACCCCCAATATGCAATGTAGAGAGATAGGAGGAGAGAGAATAGGTTTCACGAATGCAGAATTCAAATACAAGGTCAATCCCAATTTCCCCACAGCAAACACAAGAGAGAAGCAGAGTTGATTGGCAAACTGTCAAATTGGTTTTTAAAGTTGTCTGAGAATGGATTGGGTAAAACACTAAGGGCCTCATCCCGAGTTTAGCGGTAACCCTTAAATCTGGCGGTAGCGCTATTACCGCTGGATTTAAGGGTCTGCCACATCAGGGCTTCGGCGGATTTCTCCCCAGCTCTGGGGGGAAATCTGCCAGAAATTTGCACTCATACTGATTGTAGTTGCCGCCGGCGGTATGAGCGTGAAAATTCCCCATTGAGCAATGGGCAATGGGGCATTCCCGAATGGGCTCAGTGGGGAATGGGGACTTCCAATACTGCCAAACCCGTGATCCGGCGTTAATAGCACCAGGGGTTTGGCGGTAGGGCAGATAGCGCCAGTGCTATTAGCGCCTGCGTTACCGCACAACTCGTGATGAGGCCCTAAATATGGCTTAAATCACTGAAATTGTTTAAATTCTAATGGGACCCGCTTTATATGGTTGCAGACAAACACTAGCAATAATTTGACACTAATAAGCAATGTGCAAACTGAAATTTGAGGTCGGGTGCAATGAAAAGCTATTTTACACGTGCAATATTTTGCCAAAACGAAAATTTGTGGCAAACTTTTCAGCGCACAGTAATCGGGGGAGAACTATATGGATTTGGAGTGCTGTTTTTGGATGTTTTGGTGGAGGACAAACAGGATTTCTTTACACTAGGGAATGACTATGAAGAAGCAAATACTACACGGGAGCACAGCCACTAGACCAGGACGCCTCTCAATCAACTTTTTGCCTGCCGAGGAGCTTGCCTTCTTCAGATAAAATATATCAGCGCAAAGATATGTTTGACAATACTATTACAGAAGGAAGGCAGTAGGGATATGATAAAGAGTTCAGGCAATTCAAAAATATTTGTAACAATATCAGGTTCTAAATACAAGAGAGGATGGGTTTGAGATAGGGATTACTGTGGACAGTACATAGGCTAGTGAAAGTCCTATACTATGGATACTCACTATATATGTTTGAACAGAACCGTTAGAAATCTTTGACTGGTCAGTCAAGATTTCGGGACAGGAATTCTTCTGGGCACACCGGACTGGACAGGGTCTGCAATCAGCAAGGCGCTCTGGTCACTGCACGACAAGACTGGACAGGATCGGCACAGCATGGCACAGCACGGTACAGGATTGGGTTTAATCTGCCCTAGTTCTGCAGATAATTATTTGGCAGGCAAGCAGTTACAGCGCAGCCCGGCTGTTTTCTTCGATGTTCCCCTTTGGTGGTGGTATGATTCTAGTTCTGGAAATTCAAGGCCTAGTTGAAAATGGTTCAACTAATGGAATGGGCCTTTCTGCTTGCAAATTTTCTGGAGTCTGGAGCAAGGAATATTGATGGATCTCCTTCAGGGTGCTTCGCCAGGATCGGGGTAGTGGGTGAATCTGTGTATGTGTTCTAAGTCCTCAGCTGTCTCTTTTTATGCATTTGGTAAAGGGGTGTGTAAGCTGGATTATCCTAAGCACGCCCCCTAGGCTGGATATAGGCTAGAGTCTCCCCTCTCCCTTGATTGGAGGAGAAAACAGGGTGTCACTATGATGATGTGGGTTTATGAGTCAGAGAATCCTCCCCTTGGCTTTTGAACATGACATCTACTTTTAGTATAATACATGTTTACAATTTTGCAAACTTTATAACAATAACATATCTAGATCACATATTTTGTGGAGCAAATGCTCTTCCAAGCCTCGTCATTGTAGGATCTTGTGTCGGCTTTTGACAGAATTCTGCCCTTTTGGTCCGGAACACAATAAGTATTTTATCCAAAAATGTGTGCAACTGTGCACATTGCATATGGGCACAAGGGTGTGAAGTTTCATGCTTTTGACAAAATTACATTTGGTATAAAACCACAATTTCTACAGTTACTTCCCAGACCATAGCACAGAGTTCTGGCTCCTCTTAAAATGTGTAGCCAAAAATTAGGTTCAGAAGTCCCGGGTTTACATATTTTTTCCAGTTGTACACAGTCAATTATCAGTGGTTTTATCAATATGCTTTTTGTCCATTGTGAATCAACAAAAGGCTGTCTGTCCCCGACACCTTCTCCTTCTTGCAGCTCAGAAGCAATCTCTGCCCCCTTCCTTCCGGCAGAGGCCATTTGCTATTCTTCCTGATTAGCATCTCCTTGCCTTGGAAGAAGTCCATTGTGCTCTTCCTACAGCAGCCCAAGTTCCCCTCCCCTCTTAATTAACACAAGGGTGTGAGTTCCTGGTCTAGAGAGCAGAAGGGAGGTGCCTGGCCCTGTGGGGGAAGTTGTTTGTGGTTTGGCTTGGAGTCAGACTTAATTTTAAATGTTATTTTGTTGCAATTTTCTTTGTTTAAATAAACTTGTAATTTTAAAACAAGCTGCTAGAACACTGATTCCAGACTCTAAACCATGAAGTTTAAATAGTTACAACCTAGGTTACTCTTGATAACAGGTCACTTAGATTTCAGACATTAGATCTTAATGGTACAAGTTTACAATTTTAATGCAGGCTTTTGAAAACAGTAATTCAGGCGGGCAATGGTACTGCGCCCAGATTTTAACAGATCCCACAGGCAGGCAAACTTGTGCTGTGGGTGTTTTGATGACTAATTCAGCTTTCCCGGATATTGCAATTTTACACTGATTTCTAGACTTCAGTAAAATGTGACACCCAGCAAGAATATTGGATGTTTGTGGGTGTTTTGTACCAGCATTTTGTATTTTCAGCAACCAAGAAAAGATTTAAAATGCAAGATTTTGGATTTCTTTCAGCAAGCACTGCTTTTCATGCAGGCTCCATTTTCACTTGTCGGGCAGCCCAGTGACATGTTTCAGGAATGCGATCTCCATTCCACCACTGACAACATGCATTGTGGATTTGGCAGCCATCTTTTTGTGCTTTGTAGAGCGCAATTTCCAGAGGTTTTGGCGTGCATAGGGGTTTTGCTGCCATTTTGATGATTCTGGTACCACCAGGACACAGGGATGCCGCATTTGCACTAGCTTATGTACCGGTACACAAAGTAGATGGTAACAAAGAACGTAAACTCAGAAAACTAGAATCTAGACTTATCATCACATTCAATACCAAAAAACCTAATGGGCACAATTCAGGGGAAGAACTGGGTGTCCATCTTTTGGGAGACTGAGAGTAGGTACACTCCTATACTGTAGGTAAATGGGATGTGGAATCTCCAGGAACAGTGTATTTGACATGTTAAAACTGGATACTAGATGAAGATACAATGTAAACACAATTGCTAGAACTATGAGGCTTGGATAATCTGCACCATCACTTTGTATTGGAATTGGGAAAGTTACTGTAGGCCTTGTTAGATATGTCACTCTGCCCATTAAGGCAATATCCAGTTTGCATAAGTGAGATAGCAATACTACTTTAGATTGTTAGCAAGCATAGCTAATATAAAATCATACAATATGGTCTGCACTAGCACTTTATACTTAGAATATGGTGGTAAGAAGTTGCACTGACACTTTCGTTGTGTAATATAGCTGCTAGATTTCTGTCATTTTTTGTACTAATATTTTTGCACTAGTGTGTGAAATTGGGAATGGGTCTGTCTTTTGCCCACTGGGTATTCATTGAGTTGTTACAAAGTTTAGAGGACACAAGTGCATTGATACAAATGTGTTTGAATTTAAAGATTCTAAATACTTATGGGCGTTTTAGTCAAGACCACATGGTCCACGATGCTCTAGCGCTTTATTCAAAAATCGTGGTTGTAAGAGACTGCACTGGCACTTTTTCTTATGTGTACTTAGATTATGGTGGTAAGAAGTTGCACTGACACTTTAGTTGTATAATAGCTGCTAGAATTCTGATACTTTTGTACTAATATTTTTGTACTAGAACGTGAAATTGTGAATGGGTCTGTCTTTTGGCCACTTGTGCTTCATTGAAATGGTACGAAGTTTAGAGGACATATGTGCATTGATACAAATGTGTTTGAATTTAAAGATTCTAAATGCTTTAGGGCGTTTTAGTCAAGACTACATGGTCGATGATGCACTAGCACTTTATACAAAAAACATGGTTGTAAAAGGCATTTTTTCTTATTTTTACTAGCTGCTGCAATTATGACATCTCTGCATCAGGAATTTGTATTGAGAATAATAATCAATTTTAGCCCACTTGGGAGCATCATATTTGTATCAGGATAGAAAATCAACCATGTATTCACTTTGGTAATTGCACGTAATGTGTTCTCGGAATACTAGAGACACGTTATGGAGGAGGCAGAGCTGCCGCGGCCTTAACAGCCTTCAGAAGTAGCAGTTTTCTAACCGCTGCCATGCAGGATGGACTGCATAGAAATCATAATTTTATAATGAAAAATTATATTTTAGCATTGCGGCCAGATTTTTAGAACTTTATAAACACAACAAACAGGAATGTAAAATAAATGCAAACGAATAATGTGACATTTTTAACTAATATTTATTAGAACGTAACCGAGGAGAAATCAGCCAATAATGACTAGCACATTATGGCCACTATATGGTACTAAGAAAGTCACATGACTGGTTGCATTACAACCTCCTGTTTGAATGCTATATAAATGGCTGCAGAGCTTTTAACTGCAAAACTAGCCATATGAAGTCCCTGAGTGGGGGCGGAACGTGTGGCACAGAACAGTGACTATGGAGACCTGCTACAAGTTTGAAAATCCATGCTGACTTGTATTATTTTAAATGTTGTTTAATACTGAATAAAAGTTACATTTTAGCACTATTGTGTGGGGCTGAGTGCTTGTGTTTAAAGCTGTATGGTGTTAGAGTGTCTAGCACAAGTTGTTTTTTCACAACAGTACAGCAGTGTGTGCATATATATATATATATATATCCAGTGAAAAAAACTTTGTTAAAGGGGCGTTATGGTTGAGTTGCGCTTCAAAAAACCTATGAAATTCAGTGAAAAAAACTTTGTTAAAGGGACGTTATGGTTAAGTTGCTCTATTAAAAACCTATGAAATTCAGTAAAAAAAACTTTGTTAAAGGGACGTTGTGGTTTGAAAAAAAAACAAAAAACCTGTGAAATTCTCCATTTATGGTAAGCTAAGCAACCATAACTCGTGCCACCACTGTGCACTGCTAAGACCAACACCCAGGACATCAAAGATGACATCACAAATGTCATTGATGACATCGCTGATGACATCACATGTCTGGCTCCCTCTTTTTTCCTTTACTGACATATCTAAGCCAGTAACAGTCAGGAACTAAAAAATCATATACTCATAATTCATATTCAAGTACTATATTTGTAGAGTTATACTTCAAATATATTCTTACAGTAATTTACTTGGGGTTCAATCACAGCATATGAAACATATAAATAGGGAAAAACACAGATTTGCAAAACAGCAATGCTTTGTGTGTATAAAGATAATTAGTAAGGTTATCAACACTTTCTTATAGTTCTGCCTTTTTTTTAATTACTTTACTTTCCTGGATATGCTCATATTTGTATACATTGTATGCACACTACTCTCCTTAGGGTCCAGTCACATTATATGATAGTTATACAAAGCGAAGTAGCAGCTTTGAAGCAGAGCGATCATTTCTGTGCATGAAGTTAATCAGTTGGGGTATGAAGATTGGCTGGTAGTACTGTTATTTACTTCATTTTCCCTGTATTTGCTCATATTTGTATGTGTTGTTGTCTATTTGTGTTTTGTTTCGAATAATGCAATTATGTAGTAAGTGGGTTTTATTAGCTGGTTATTAAATTTTGCACATTAGACAAAACTGTAATAAAAAGCATGTATCATTTTACTATTCAACATGGTAAGATTAATAATATTGTACATCCATCATGTTTGTTGCACGCAATGCCTATGTTTCTACATGATTAGCTTAGTATACTGGAAAGAACCCTATAATAGAATGGTATTCATATCAATGCATTAGTTAATGCACTATGTACCTCCTAGTATTTATTCCATTAATGCTTCACACATTTTTTATCAACATTACTATAAGAATCCCTTGTACAGACTTTTCATGAAAAGTAAATGCACATGTGATGTCATCAGTCGTGTCATCAATGGCATTTATGATGTCATCTTTGAAGTCCTGGGTGTTAGTCTTAGCAGTGCATGGTGGTGGCGCAAGTTATGGTTGCTTAGCTTACCATAACTGGCCAATTTCGAGGGTTTTTCGGTTTTACTTGGACCCATAACGTCGCTTTAATAAAGTTTTTTTTACTGAATTTCATAGGTTTTTAGTAGCGCAACTTAACCATAACGTCCCTTTAACAAAGTTTTTTTTCTCTGAATATAGATATAGATAATGTAAATGTTACAAATGTTTACAAAGACTGCCTTAGCTTCCATACCTATAACATAGAAAATACTGAACACCCTGCCCCGCCAGTGATTTTGATGTCTGCGGACCGTGCGCATGTCCGCGGACCATGTGCATGTCCGCAGATGGACGCGGTCACCATGAACACTATCCAAAAACTCAGGAGGTATCTTACATTATTGTATCATACAATAAAAACACCAAACGTGTTCAAAAAGCACCACATACATACATTACATTTAATAATAAATAAGAAGTGGAAACTGTATATTTAAGACACCAACCATCCACTGAAATAGCGTTTCCAATATAATGGAATATACCAAAACAAAATAAATATACCTCCAACAGAATTACCTCACAGAAACTGTGCAGCAAATAGCAAGAGCATACCTACACAGCAGTTACACCAAAAGTGTGTAAGAAACTAATAAGTACACAATATTGATTTCATATATTTATACATTTTCTATATTACGTACACTAAAAATAATATATATATATATATATATATATATATATATATATATATATATATATATATATATATATATATATATATATATATATATATATATATATATATATTTACACAGAAATGTCCAGTACTTTGAAATGGCTGGAAGAACATTTCCCACAAGATTAAATGAGTGAAGACAGTGATACTAATGGTAGATACATTTCTCTATATAAGCCAATTAATAACCATTGCTTCATGTGTAGTTAACACATATTTTTTTTAACAGACCATACAGATGATCAGTGTAATATACCAAGAGAGACATTAGAAGATCCTCTGAAGTGAATGGAACTAAAAAGGGATATGTTAATGAAAAATGTCAATCTTCTAAAACTGTTTATTGAGGACCACATTAAAGAAAATATTAAATATCAATGTCCCACATGTGCATGCCTCCCCTCTCCATGTCACAGACAACTATCCCCAAACCCTCCCCAGCAAGAAAAACTTTACGATGAGACTTCCATACCTTCCTCTCCTCCCATACATCATGTCCAAACCTCTAATTCCCCTGCATTTGTTTCAGTATCTGCTTCCCCCCTCTTTCATAATTGTTATACTGTTAAACAATAATAACATTTTAAGTGTGTTCTTAGTAAATGCCTGCATCTTATTTTTTTTTTTTAAAGGCAATTAGGGTGTCTGCGGACAGCGTGGCTGTCCGGGATGTCCTCAATTAACCAAAAATGGGGGTGTCCTAAGGACACTATACCTGTCCGTACTGTCCGTAATTAAAATGGAGGTGTCCTTAGAACACACAAGATGTCCGCCTGTCCGTAATTAACCAAAATGGGGGTGTCCTAAGGACAATATACCTGTTCGTACTATTTGTAATAAAAATGGCAGTGTCCTTAGAACACACAAGATGTCCGGTTGTCCGCAATTAACTCAAATGGGGGTTTCCTAAGGACAACATACCTGTTTGTACGGTTCATAATTAAAATGGAGGTATCCTTAGAACAAGATGTCTGCCTGTCCGCAATCACCGAAAATGGGGGTATCCTAAGAACCCCCCGTTCGTAATGTCTGCAACCAGAATTAATATATCCGTAGAACACATATCCCGTCCGCCTGTCCGCAATGTTTTGACGCACATTTATTTTATTCGGGGACTTAAACACTGTTCATAGAACACCCGCGCACATGTGCATCACACACTTGGGTCCTATGAACATCCCGCCTGTCCGCAACTGTCCGCCACACGAGTGTCGCACTTTTAATTAGTTACGGGACCCGAACACTCTCTGTAGAACAACCGTGCCCATGAGCACAACCGTCCATGAGGATTTGGTGTCCTGCGGACAGCCATCCTATTCGCGAACGAGACCGCGATGTTATCATGTGACCACACCCACGCTGAGCGTATGTCCTTATTTGTGGACACTGTCCGGTGCCCCGAACATTTAAAACATGCTTTTTTGAGCAATCGAAGGTATTTTACAGTAAAAGTTCACCATTGCACACATCCCAGACAATGTCCCTGTGAATCTACAAACTTTTTGGAACTTTTTGAGCCCTTTCTTGGTGTTCGATGTGACCGCGACCAGCACAGCTGTCTGCATAGTGTGCACCTGCACCCCTATAAAAGGCCACACGCCAGCGCTGATCCTCATTCTGCTTTTGGATTTCCAACATTTACAACAGGACAATTGTGCAGGTTGCTGTTCTTGGTTTCTGGTTCATGGTTATTAACCTTCCAGGTGGCATCCCAAATTGCTTCTGCTACTACTGCCTCAGCATCACTATCCCAACCACCTCCACCACCACCACGTCCCGAAGGGCCTGCAGAGGCGAACAGGCATGAGGATGCAGAGGAGAGGGATGAAGAGGATGAGGTAGTGGAAGTCCCTACTACTAGCACTCATCGTGAGTCTTGGGTGTGGCGGTTTTTTACCACTGTTGATGGAAAGGAAAAAGCTTATGCAAACAAGTTGATCTGCACTCAATGCAAGCATCGTGCTGAGTCATGGCAAACCTGGTTCGTATAGCTTTGGTACTACATCTATGAAGCGACACCTAAAGTCATTCCACGGTGTGGCTATATGTAAGGTTGTACCTTGCGATAATCGTAGTAGGTTGAGTTCCTCTGCATCATCCTCTGTTTCTGCTCCTGTCACCACAGAAGACACTCCTGTGGGACAGTGCATCCCTCCAGCTGCCTCGCAGGCCATTCATGATGCTGTTGACCCTTACCTTTTGAGGGTCACAATATTGCAGGGGGGAGAACCTTGGCAGTGCATTTTAGACTGCGGTCAAGGATCATGAAAAGGTCTGTGACCTACCTCAATAAGGCCCAACCTACATCTTCCTCTCTCCACCTGCCCTTTCTTATCCCTGTGGTTGGTGTCACTTCCTTACCCTCCTTTCCCCTCCTTTCCTTGTGTGTCGTGTTTAAAAAACCCAAAAATAAATATAAAACAACAAAAACCAAAAAGAATGCTCTTTTCAGAGCCACCTTTCACAGTTTAATCTGTGCATTTTTTAGAAGTCGGCGGACAGTACGAAAACATTTATTTTTTGGGGGGTGCTGCCCTATCAGAACCATTGCACTTTTCTATAGGGGGAAGTGGTGGCTCTGAAAAGAGCCTTTTTTGTGGTGTTTCTTTGTGTTTCAAAAACTTCAAATGGTCAACACCTACTGCAAAATGGATTGCTGTAATTCCAAAAAAGGTCGCAATGCATTTTGTATATTTTGCACAAAAATCTGTTTGCTGGCATAAGTAAGATGTACCCCATCTCTGCAAAAAATGTGTGTGCTACAAAACATAATGTTTTCATGCTGAAAAGAGGACATACCCAACGTCTCTCAAAAAGGAACACACAGCCTTGCTTGTTCTTTATCTGGTCCACAAATGGAGAAAGCATTGCACCTTGCTTTCTCCATTTGTGGACCAGATAGAAAAGAACGCAACCACATTTGTCTCCGCGCAATACGGAAAAAAATACTCTGGAGTTTGGATACATGTCCGTGACTTTCCCAAGTCCTTCTTTCATTGCATATTGCAAAGAAATTCCAGACACATGTCCTAAACTGTTCAATCCACAATGAATAATAATATTGTCTGGATGACGCTGTGTCACCAAAGAAGCACAGAGAGGTACCAAATCCACCCACTTCATTCCACGCACTACATGCCAGTGCACTTCCACATGAGAGAATCCAAGATGTGCAGCCACTCCACAGCGATCTGCATGCACCGCCAACCAATTTATCCACAAATCTCCCAAAAGCCAAACAATCTGCTTTCTGAAACATACAGCCATAGCTATCTGCTAGTCTCTCAGGAAAATACCTACTGACAAACTCTCTCCTTATACAACACACCCAGTAAACCTTATTAAACAATCCCTTGCTCTGCTCAGTCTCATTTGCATGCCTCTCAACCCCAAAATCCCCATATTTAATACCCATTGCCCGCGGACAACCGCAGTGTCTGCAGACAAATCGAAAAATCTGAGAGTAGGGAATGAAAATTGAAATAGTGTTCCCCATTTCCCCTTTGAGGTTGGCTCTGAAAAGAGCTTTTTTAGTTTTTTTTTAAGATGCTTCATAAACACCTTTTATTTAGTATTTTTTTTTTTTCTTATTTTCCTCCAAATATCTTCACATTAGCTTCTCCAAAGCAATCCTTATATTCCAAAACAGCATGGCATTTCCCATGAAAGATAAAGAAATACCATCTGCTTTAAAGTAAACAATATTACCAGATTCAATGTTGTCATTATTGCAAAAGAACACCCCAACTCTATTCATAAAAGCAAACATGCCTTGGTTAATTAAACACCTAGCACCATTTTGCTGAGGACACAAAACAGAACTATTGTCCCATACTGCTCTAGGTAACAAAGCAGAACAAATATCCTTGGCATTTGGAAAGACTTCATGATTGCCTGAACCAAGTTTTGTAGATCTTGAAACAAAGTAGGGGCACTGACATAGCCCAAATGCACAGCACCACAGTGCAGGATAACTACATCTGGACTATTGAACCTAGCCATATCCTGACAAACTTCCAAAATTGCCTGCAAATAAAAACCAGGCACAGTACTCCACACCACCTCCACTCTATTTACATCACAATTCTAAGCCACATTCCTGCATTTAGCATACTGCTCCTGTTAGTTCTAAAACAAAATTACCTCCGGCCTAGCCCCTTATGGGCGACCACTTGCTAGTCTCCAAATCTACCTCGGGGAGTGTGGATCACTATGCCCCCCCTGATCTTGTATCTCAGGGCGATTGTGCACTGTGTTACTCCTAATTTACTATACTATGGACACACAAACATAAGACACAAAGAAAACACATGAATCGATTCAACAATGAAAACACTTTTATTCATGCACAGCATTGCATGATGCAAACACTACTATAATGCAAATCTCGAATTTGCACCTTTTATGCTCTGGATGCAAATCTACAATGCAATGCAATAACTGTAAGCCTTACAGGCTTCTAATGCAAGCAATCCAATTGCAAGTTATCCACTGTATTCATGCATATGACAAGTGTCAGCATTCAGCATTCCTCTCCAATCCACACCATTCCTCTCCAATCCACACCACACTTCACACTCTCTCTCTAAGGCAATCCCTGTCTGATTTCCTCTTCTCCATGTCAGCTAAAGCTCTGTGTAAGTGTCTGCCCTAATTCCCCATTGGCACATGTCTTATTCAGATCAATTAGGCCTCATATCAGCAATACTCCCCTCTTGCCATGTCTCTCTTCTTCAGCTCCCTCTGCCAAACTCTCGAACTCTCCTCTCATCAGAATGCTTCCCCAAGCTTCCGAACTTCCAAAGCCATCGTATTCTGCTGCACCAAAACACTTCTCCATTAATTGTAACTTCCTTTCATTCGCCTCTCGATCTCATGCTAACCAAACGTCTCTCTTCAATCTCAGAGAACAACTCTATCCAAAACTCCCTCGATCTCAGAGTGAGCTCCATCTATATCTAAAATCTCAGAGAGCAGCATACACTCCTACTGCTCAGTTGTAGTGTCAAATTGTGTACATACATCTCTATGGATACATTAAGCCTTCACTCATTTCTCTGTCAGCATTTCTAAATGCCAGCAGTGCCTGAAAGTCTGTGATGCAGTGCCTTGTACTTGTTCAGTTACTGCATGTTCTGTCATTGTGACATTTCAGCCTATCTTGTACATGCTCTGTGTTACGTGTTACCATACCATCCATCTCCCATATCCCTCTATTCACTCCAATGTTAGCTTCTAAAATCCCTCTATCCTGCACGTCTCTCTGTCTAAAGCACTCGCTGCATGCTGCCCCCACCTTCTCTGTCTGCAAACACCAGCCAGGGCCTAATAACCCAGCCCTTCTCAACTTCTCCACTCGGACAAGAGTCACGTTATCTGTGTCTGCCAACCAAACTGTTTACGCATTCCTCGTACCACTGTAACTCAAAACATTCTTCCGCAGTCTGTGGTGCTGCTCTTCTGTCTCATTCAGGATGGCTCAGGAATCATGGGCCTCAAGCATTCTAGTGTTTACTCTCTCTCAGAATGGCAAGCGCTATACATAATGTCTCAATGCATACTCTAAGTGCACACTCATGCGTGTCTATACTGCATACATAATACATAACAGTCAGTTTATCTCTACATGTCTCTACATGTCTCTACCAAGGCACTTCAAATACAACAGCCTCATTCTATAGCAAATGCAAATGGCTACATAGTATGTGGATAGTCTAATATCAGTACTTATCAGAATGAATGATGGATAACTAATCCCTAAATGGGTAATGATTATGTAATGATAACAAACCAGGCTTCTCCATACAATATCCATACAATATCTGGTCTCACACACCAAACTATCAACAAACATATCTCCAAGTACCAACACCCTGACTTTCTCCACCTCTGCCATCTTCACTACACACAGCTTCTTTCAACACAAACCACAACCTCAACATCTGATTGGCTGATCCCTACAGTCCCTTTTCCATGTTGGATTTACTGAGAAACCCCGGATGTGGCACGCCCTGTCCGCGGACAACCGCAGTGACCGCGGACTGCGTTACACTGGGGCAGCCCTTCTACCCTTTCCACTGCACTCTCTGCACCATTTCATCATTGGCTACTGTTAAGCAGTCACACAATCATCCACCAATCACACCCAAGAACTCTATATCTAACTCTATCATCACAGATCAGCACTTTAGATGTACTATTGATCACTCTCAGTACAATTTGGCTGTGACTGCAAAGGACCTACAGAAACAACTACAGGAGCAGTAATCGGTGTAAAGTGACACCGCATATGTTGTAGGCAGCTAAACCTGTGGGGGTAGTTACAACAGCTGACAGTTTGTTGTGTGTCAATTGTTGGAGGAACTTGCTGTTGATTTTGATTAAGAATGTTTTGCCTGAACCAGCTTTACCACTCACGTATAGCAGTATAGGTTTGTAGTCTTAGCAGATACCGTTTTTATTTTCATTTTGCACATCATGATCAATGTGTTTTGTTATTTCTTGGAAAATGCTACGCTGGTCATTGTTCAGTTGTGATTTCAGTACAGCAAAGTCTTCTGTAGCTGGTTCATACTGACACATGATGTTTTCTACTTCTGTCATGGCTAATTATGCCTCATTTGCTATTAGTGGCTGTCCAAATGGTTCTTGGCTTCATGTTACAGAAGGTTGACTACTGTCAGGAGTGTCCACTTCTAGTTGGGCCTGGTGTTCTTCTTCGTGTTGCTGTTCATTGTGCAACATTGTTTTGTACTGTGTAAAGCTTACGTCTGTTACAGTGCTTTCATTTGCTTTGAAAGTGCCTTCATAGGAGTCATATGTATCCAGTAACCCTTCTTTTCTCCATGGTTTAAAATGTTGTAACAGGGACATGTAATACAGTTCTTTATGTTGAGGAGTTTTTAATGACAATTTGATACGATTAATTAAGCTTTGTTTGGTAAGTTTCACTAAGCTGCAATCACAATTTATTACTCTGTATCTACCTTTCTTTTCATCTGGTTTAATATTATTTTTGTATGTGAAGTTTTGGGCTATGTGATAGAGACACATTGTTTCCAAAGTGTTAATCCTGTTTGGGTAGTATGTGTCTAGTAAATTTTTTTTCAAAATGTCTTGGCTGTTGGGATCATTTTTGGCTATTGTTTCTATGTCCTCATATGATTTGAGAACTCTTTTTGTAGAATTAGCAGGACCAAGACTTAGCCATACTATATTGTCAGATTTTCCATACAAGGCAGTACCGGTTAAATGGTCTGCAGCTTCATAGCAGCCACATCATCTATGAGAGAGCATTGTTATGCCTAAACTGTACAATTTATGTGATAGTGTTTTTCAGATGATGTGTCATCCTAGAGGTACTGAGGTTCTGTTTTCTCTGCTTTGGTTAAGCAGGCTGCGACATATCGTGCAACTGCAGTGGAATTGTATGCAATGTACTGCATATCTATGTTTGCATTCCATAGGAGGACAAATATTGCATTGTAATCATTAATGTATTTTGATTATTCTGTTCTTTTGATGTAATATGTGTTCTTAGGTGATTTACCTTTGACACTATAACCGACTGAAGACATGAAATTGTTTACTTGACCTGTTGCTGAAACTGGTCTAGGGAAACCAAAGCAGCATTTGGTGTAGTATTTCCCTTTTTTTAAAATATTTGCGATGACAATGTTTCCCAAATTTGTGTCTTTGACATTGTAAAATGTGTGCATGAAGGTCACTATGTGTTGTTTGTGAAGAGATTTCACAAGTGACATAATTTTGGATGAACTGCAAAACAGTGGCATCACTGTCTTAACCAAATTTAGGAGCATCTTTAATCCATAATAGCATGTGGATGTGTGGTGCTCCTCTGGCCTGGTATTCTTTTCTCCAAAAGAAGTGTTGAACTTCTCTGAGTGGAGGAACAGTCTTATTATAAAAAAGTGTAGCATAGCAATGAAGCAGTGATGGAAATATCTTGATACATTTACAGGATCTAGAGAGTAGAGTTATCCTGGTGTTTACCCATGCATATTCTGCACAACTTAATGTAACAAACCAAGTGGTGGGCCAAGGTTTCTTATCATACAGCATACATCTCTGTGACGTAGGGACCAGTATTCTTTTGTACAATGCATGTTTGCTAAAAGATTTGTAATACTTGACTGTAAAACCTCATCTTTTTCTTGCACCTTTTGTAATAATTGCATAGCTGACATATTTTGAAAATGGGGACCTGATTTTAATGTGTGTGCAACTCCGTAGCATAGAGTTGTTAGTTCACTTTCAAAGAGAAGTTGGAATATGTATTCCACGTTTTATCTGAATCTGGGATCGTCAGAACACATTTGTAAAGAGCAATATTCTGATGCTGTATCTGTGTGTGTCTATCATCGTACCCTCCTCCTTTTTTCAGTAGGAAAGAGTAGAGGAAAGGCTCGTGCTTCTATACTTATTTCCCATATGCCGATTGGAGATCCTTTGGCTTGTCGGATTTGGTACATTTCTAGTGCATCATCTATAGTGTCTTTAGAGTGTAAATGATGAATTGTATAATGGTCTAAAATATTGGATTCTGTAGCAGGATTTAGAAGTTGAAATCAACCAGTTTCTTGTGACATTTGAATTATTTCAATGGTTTCTCTCAGGTTTTCTTCTATATGAATTTCTTTGTAGTATTCATTGTTGTTTTTTAGATATTGCAGGGCTTGTCTAACTTTATGTAAGAATTGATTACCCCTCTCTACGTTAGCCAGGAGATTAGAGATTGTGGAGGTTATTTACGTAATTTTTACCAATTAAGACATACACATTTAGTACATTAAGATCACTCAATTACAGAAAAACAAAGAACAAATCTTTCACAGAACAAGAGGTACAAAAATAGAAAAATGTTTTAATGTTCTTTGTACACAACATTTTTTTAAAGAACAGTACTTAAAAGGACTAAACAGAAAAGTGTGAGAAGCAAAATACTAGAAACCTAAAACAATATAGGGTGCACTGGGGTATAAGTCACTAAATAAACATTTACTTTACAAAGTTAATTGAAAAGATTCCTAACGTTAGAGGTCTTTTGTCAGATAGTCGAGATGTTTCGGTCTTGAATTAGATTAGACACTATCGCTAGTGTCTTATCAAAAAAGGTATATCGCTCTCTTCAGGACAGTTAATTTCTTCAGATTTATCTTCAAGTTAATGATTTACCCCATTATATGATACATACATAGCATCACTGATCTAGAAAAACAGAGACACTTAGTTATTATCTTAGAGTGTTTGAAGTACAATACAAGGGTTATTTAACATGGTCACTGGTACTGTAATTGCAAAGTAAGGTGACACTTAGGTTATAACACCATGACAACTAGGGATAGTGTCTAATCTAATTCAAGGCCGAAACATGTCGACTATCTGACAAACGACCTCTAACGTTAGGAGTCTGTTCAATTAACTGTGTAAAGTAAATGTTTATTTAGTGACTTATACCCCAGTGCACCCTATATTTTTTTGATTTTTTTTACATTTTTTATTTTTTTTAGGTTTTTAGTATTTTGCTTCTCCAATTTTCTGTTCAGTGCTTTTAAGCACTGTTCTTTTTTAAAAAAAAATTGTGTACAATGAACATTAAAACATTTTTCTATTTGTGTACCTCTTGTTCTGTGAAAGATTTGTTCTTTATTTTTCTGTAATTGAGTGATATTAATGTACTAAATTTGTATGTCTTAATTGGTAAACATTATGTAAATAACCACTACAATCTCTAATCTCCTGGCAAACGTAGAGAAGGGTAATCAATTCTCTGTTCTCTGTGTATATAACTTCTCTATTCCCATTTGAGAATTGATCCACCCATATCAAAACATAGGGAGTGTACCTTTATATAGTGATAAGTTTACGTAAGTCCACGAGTTGTTGCCAAATTCTTTTGTCTTTTGTAGGTACGCCATTTACTAAGATAATTCAAGATTGATCTATTGGCTGTTGCACCCCTAGAGTGTGTGCATTTTCTTTTAGATCAAATGGTAAATAAACTACTTTGCCACAAATGCCTTTCACTGATTCAGAGGGAGGTCATTTTGCTGTTTTTTGGTTGAAGGCGTATTATTGCTTGAAATGGGTGCACTGTTTGAATTATGATGCTCTCATATAAATTTAGTTGTTGCGGGGGTTTTGGTAGTGGGAATAATTCCAAGTTATTTGTGATAACACGTGAAGGTGTCTGTTTGTTGTCAACTTTTGCAGTGAAGTAATTGCAAAGTATTAAGGGGTCAGTAATTTCGTATTTGTTTTCTGCTATAAGGTACAGAGCTAATTGGAACCATTTGGAATCTTCATTTTCTTCTATTTTGTACGTTATGTCTACAGTTTTTGTGCTACTTTTATAAAAAGTCCTGTGGCAACACACACACACACACACACATGGGCCCTCATTAGGACTCCGGCGCTAAAACATGGTGCTATTAGCACCATGGTCCATACCGGAGTCCGCCATGGAGAAAGGGGGAATTACCACCCCATTCCAAGGTTGGCGGGGCGGTAATTCCCCCTTTCTCCATGGCCCTTCCCCATTCCCATTTTTGCCCCACAGGGCTCAATGGGAATGGGGAAGGGGGCAATTACGGTACCGCAAATTGCGGTACCGTAATTACCATCAAGGTCCCTTTGCGGGTCCCAACTTTAACGGCTGGTCCAGACCAGCCGTTAAGGTCGGGAGCCGCAAAGGGACCTCGTAGTAGGGCGTTAAGGGGTTAACGGCACCACAGCCTTTTACGGCGCCGTTAACCCCTTAACACCGGGGTCGTAATGACCCCCATGGTTTGGTACTTTAGCGGAGGTACTTTTAAACTTTAGTATTTCTTTTTTGTATGTGTTTAATGGAAGGTTGCTATTTGTACAGTAGTTGCTAGTTTGTTGTAGAGCTATTGCATTTTGTAAGTGACTTTCACTTCCAAAATATTTTCTCTGGATATGCTCTATTTCTTCAAGCAGTTGTTTGGCTGTACCATGTAGAAGATTGTTATTTAAATTGGCTAGTGCTAAAGCATGACTTTAGGCATAGTAGAGTTTATGGACCAGATTTCTTATAGTTGAATGATGTGTTGATATCATTTTCATATAATGGAAGGTGCTTTTGCAAATAGGTCTTGAAATGCAGACTAATGAATGTCCTTGTAGTCCTGTGTATTTGCGCACTGGACAGGCATCCATATTTTGTAGTAGTTTCATTTTGAATTTGTCTTTACTTTTTACATATTGATTGAGGAACTGGCGTAAAGATTTGAAAGATTTTATGGCAATGTTACTGCGATTTGTAGACTGTAGATTTGGTTCAGTAGAATGGAAAGGTGATACTGAGTTTTCTGTGGGTATTTTTGTGAGCAGAGTGTCTTGTTCCAGAATGGTATTATTACATTTTTGATACCCTCGTCCACTGCTATGTATGGCAATTGGGTTTGTTTGCTTTTGTTTATGTGCTTCTTCAGTAAAATATGGTTCTGTGCTCATGGTGTGACTCCATTCACCTCCAAAGATATTTAAGAAGGTATTTTTGTTGACATTCCATTTATTGAGAAGTATTTTTTGTAGTTTAGTAGTTAGTTTTGTTAGTGATTTCATTCTGTTTAAAACTAAAATAAATAACTTCCTTTTGAGAAGGATTGCACTGTCTATGAGAGCTTCTAGGATTAATTTTCTACGGTAGGTTTTAAGGGTTGTGCATGATTTTGTTCCTGTTTTTATAAGGTTCTGAAGGATTATGTGGCACAAACTTTTTAGTAAAAATTATTTTTGGTATGGTTATAGGTGCAGCGTTAGCAGTAGTGGTAGCTGAAGTCTTGTTAATCACTTTCTGTTTCATTTTACATTTTGCTAGAGGAGGCAAAGTTTTGGTACTGCAAGCTTGTTTTGTTTCACTTAATGACTTTATTAGCTGTTTTGTTTGAACTTTTTGTAAAGAATCTGCTAGAGATGGATGCTTATTTTGGACACTTTTGTTTTGATTTGCTCTACTTCTGCTTTGCTTTCTACACATTTGCTTTTTGGTAGGTATTCTTTGGGGTCTGTTGGAAAAAAAAGAAAGTGTGGGTTGGGCTGTTGTGCAGTATATGCGTGCTTTGTGCATGAGTGTCTGAGTATGATGGTAAGGATGATTGTGGAGGTGTGTGATTGTGCAATGGGCAGCTACATCAAGTTGGGAAGGCTATTCTTGTATTTGTTACTATACTGGGCTTCAGATGACAATATAAAGTATGCAGCTGGTAAGGGGAAGCACTAATACTACATCTAATGGTAAAGGGTTAATACACTTGTTTGTTCTACAATACTAAAATGTTAGTGTGTTTCAGTAACAGTTAGAATGCTATGTTAGTATTGTACTTACTTTTTTGTATGGAAAGAGTATGTTTCTTCTAAGTTCTTGTTCGTACTTCAGACACTGCTGCTTTTCAGGAGAGTGGTCTTCACTGCAATTGTAAAAGAAGAAGTTAGTGAATATGTGTGTTTATAGCACTTTTGTTAATGTAGACATTGTTTTTTTTGTAGTAGCGCTTTCTTATAACTGAACATAGTATGCACATGCACTTTCCTTTGCCTGTGTGCATCCTGTATATTTTATTTAGAACCTGTTAGTTGAATATGTTTTACAAATGAGTATAATAGTAAACGTATAGAGCACACTTGTTGTTTAATGTTATGTTATTGGATGTTAATAGAAGAAATAATCATGCATTTTTTGCTATTTTACGGGGTAAATGGCAGAGATTGTACAGAAAACCATGCAATGAATGCATTTGTGAAGGTGTGGGAAATAAAGCAGAAGGATTTGATATAGAGGCAGTGGTGTTGTTTCAACTGAGAGCCTTTCTAATGATGTCTGTGTGTGCTTAAATGGAGATGCATGTACTCATCCTGGCTGTGTGTAATTTTATAACACACTGGACAGCCTTTTTCATAATTATACTGTTATTTCTCCCATATTTTAATATGAAATAAAAAAAATTGATAGCTGTGTGTGTAAACAAAAATTTAGAGAGCAGACAGGTTTGCAATTGACACTTCATCATAGAAGATGGGAGAAATTACAGTAAGTTCATTTTACAGTTTATACAGGGTACGTGGTAGTTACTCTGTTTATATGTATTGTATTCCTAGAAGAGCTGTAGACGTACTGTGTATAAAATATTCATACCTGTAGTCTGTGCATGCATGTGGATGGCCATGAATCTCCAAGTAGAAATCTTGGGGAGCTTTATAGTAGTTGTTGCTGTTGGTCCTTTGCAGTCACAGCCCAATTGTACTGAGAGTGATCAATAGTACATCTAAAGTGCTGATCTGTGATGATAGAGTTAGATATAGAGTTCTCGGATATGATTGGTGGATGATTGTGTGACTGCTTAACAGTAGCCAAAGAGGAAATGGTACAGAGAGTGAAGTGGAAAGGGTAGAAAGGCTGCCCCACTGTCGGATTGGTTAATAAGGTTTACTGGGTGTGTTGTGTAAGGAGAGAGTTTGTCAGTAGGTCTTTTTCCTGAGAGAAGAGCAGATAGCTATGGTTGTGTGTTTCAGAAAGCAGATTGGTTGGATTTTGGGAGATTTGTGGATACATTGGTTTGAGGTGCATGCTGATCGATGTGGGGTGGCTGCACATCTTGGATTCTCTCATGTGGAAGTGCACTGGCATGGAGTGCGTGGAATGATGAGGCTGGATTTGGTACTTCTCTGTGCTACTTAGGTGACACAGCGTCATCCAGGCATTATTATAATTCATTGTGGAGGGAAGTGTTTAGGACATGTGTCTGGAATCTCTTTGGAATTTGCAATGAGATAAGGACTTGGGAAAGTCATGGACATGTATGCAAACTCCAGAGTAATGTGTTCCCTTATTGCGCAGAGACAAATGTGGATGCATTCTTTTTCATTTGGTCCACAAATGGAGAAAGCAAGGCACAATGTTAACAAGGCTGTTTGTGCTTTTTTGAGAGATGTTGGTATGTCCTCTTTTCAAAATTAAAACATTATGTTTTGTAGACACACATTTTTCGCAGAGATGGAGTACATCTTACTTATGCCGGCAATCAGATTTTTCCGAGAAATATACAAAATGCATTGCAACCTTTTTTGGAATTACAGCAATCAATTTTGCAGTAGGTGTTGACCATTTGAAGTTTTTGAAACAAAGAATTACCACAAAAAGGCTCTTTTCAAAGCTACCACTTCCTCCCATAGAAAAGTGCAATGGTTCTGATAGAGCAGCACCCCCCAAAATAAAATGGCCGCGTACTTATAACAAAATGCACAGGACCCTGCACTATTTATTTGTCACTTCTATTTTTAAACTGTGAAGGGCGGCTCTGAAAAGAGCCTTTTTTTTGGTTTTTGTTATTTTATATATTTTTTGTTTTTTTAAACATGACACACAAGGAAAGGAGTGGAAAGGAGGGTAAGTAAAGGACACCAACCACGGGGATAAGAAAGGACAGGTGGAGAGAGGAAGATGTAGGTTGGGCCTTATTGAGGTAGGTCGCAGACCTTCCCATGCTCCTTTACCACAGTCTCGAAAGCACTCCAAAGATTCTCCCCCCTGCAGAGTCCTGCATCGCAGTACATACACAATATTGTGACCCTCGTAAGGTAAGGGTCAACAGCATCATGAATGGCCTGTGAGGCAGTTGGAGGGATGTGCTGTCCCACAGGAGTGTTTCTTGTGGTGACAGGAGCAGAAATGGAGGATGCTGTAGAGGAACTCAACCTACTACGTTTATCGTAAGGTACAACCTTACGAATAACCACACAGTGGAACGACTTTTGGTGTCTCTTCATTGATGTCGTACCATAGCTATACGAACCAGGCTTGCCACGACTCAGCACCATGCGGTACTAAGTGCAGATCACCTTGTTCGCACAAGCTTTTGGCAGTCCATCAACAGTGACAAATAACCGCCACAGCCAGGACTCACGGTAAGAACTAGTAGTAGGGACTTCCTCTACCTCATCCTCTTCATCCTCTTCATCCCTCTCCTCTGCATACTCAAGCCTGTTCCCCTCTGCAGGCCTATGGGGACGTGGTTGTGGTGGATGGGGTGGGGGTGCTGATGCCGAGGCAGTAGCAGCAGAAGCAATTTGGGATATCATCTGGAAAGTAATAACAAACAACCAGGAACCAAGAACAGGAACCTGCACAATTATCCTGTTGTAAATCTGGGGTATGGCCTTTTATAGGGGTGCAGGTGCATGCTCCGCGAACACCCGTGCTGTCCGCGGACAGATCGAACACCAAGAAAGGGCTCGAAAAGTTCCAAAAAGTATGTAGATCGGCAGGGACATTGTCTGGGACATGTGCAATGGTGAACTTTTACTGTAAAATACCTTAGATTGCTTAAAAAAGCACTTTTTAAATGTTCAGGGACCTGGACAGTGTCCACAAATAAGGACACACGCTCAGCGTGGGTGCAGTCACATGATGATGTCGCGGACACATTCGTGAATGGGACGGCTGTCCGCAGGACACCAAATGCGCGGGGATGGTTGTGCACGTGTGGGTTTTCTACAGACATGTTCGTGTCCCCGAACTAATTAAAAGTGCGACACACGTGCGGCATACAGTTGCGGACAGGCGCAATGTTAGTAGGACCCAAGTGTGTGATGCGCATGTGCACAGGTGTTCTACGAACAGTGTTGAAGTCCCTGAATAAAAATAAATGTGCATCAAAACATTGTGGACAGGCGGACGAGATATGTGTTCTACGGATATATTCATTCTGGTTGCAGATATTACGAACAGGGGGGTGTTTTTAGAACACCCCCTATTTGGGTGATTGCGGACAGGCGGACATCTTGTGTGTTCTAAGGAAACCTGCATTTTAATTACGAACAGTATGAACAGGTTTATTGTCCTTGGGACACCCCCATTTTGGTTAATTACGGACAGATGGACATCATGTGTGTTCTAAGGACACCTCTATTTTAATAACGAACAGTACGAATAGGTATAGTGTCCTTAGGACACCTCCATTTTGGTTAATTGCGGACAGGCGGGCATCTTGTGTGTTCTAAGGACACCTCCATTTTAATTACAGACTGTACGGACAGGTATAGTGTCCTTAGGACACCCCCATTTTGGTTAATTGTGGACATAACGGACACGCACGCTGTCCGCGGACACCCTAAGTGCCTTTTTAAAAAAAATATAAAATATATAAGACATATACTAAGAACACACTTAACATTTTATTATTGTATAACAGTACAAACATTACAAACATTACGAAAGAGAGGGGGGAGCAGAAACAGGGGAATTAGGGGTTTGGACATGATGTATGGGAGGGAGGAAGGGATGGAAGTCTCATTGTAATGTTTTCTTGCTGGGCAGGGTTTGGGGAAAGTTGGCTGGGACGTGGAGGGGGGAACAGGTAAATGTGGGACACTGATATTTAATGTTTTCTTTAATGTGGTCCTCAAGGAACTGTTTTATAAGAATGAAGTTTTTCATTAACATATCCATTTTTAGTTCCATTCGTTTCAGAGGATCTTCTAATGTCTCTCTTGGTATATTATACTTATTGTCTGTATGGTCTGTTAAAAAAATATATGTTAACTACACATAAAGTAATGGTTATTAATTGGCTTATATAGAGAAATGTTGTGTCTACCATTAGTATCACTGTCTTCACTCATTTCATCATGTGGGGAATTTTCTTCCAGCCATTCCAAAGTACTGGACATTTCTGTGTAAAAAAAAACAAAACAAAAAAACAATTAGTTTTACTGTACCTAATGCAGAAAATGTATAAATATATGAAATAAATATAGTGTACTTACTAGTTTCTTACAAACATTTGATGTTACTGCTGTGTAGGTATGATCTTTCTTTTTGCTGCACAGTTTCTGTGAGGTAATTCTGTTGGAGGCATATATATATTTTTAATATATTCCATTATATTGCAAATGCTATTTCAGTGGATAGTTGGTGTTTTACATGTACAGTTTCCACTTCTTATTTATTATTAAATGTAATATTTTTATGTGCTGCTTTTTGAACATGTTTGTTGTTTTTATTGTGTGATACAATAATGTAAGATACCCCCTGAGTTTTTGGATAGTGTTGATGGTGACCGCGTCCATCCGCGGACATGAGCATGGTCCGCGGTCAACAAAATCACTAGCAGGGGCAGGGGGTGCAGTGTTTTCTATGTTATAGGGCGGAGGAGTGGCGGTTAAGGGCAGAGGAGTGGCAATCATCGCAAGAAACTCCATAAAGCTTTTTGCCACCCCGATTCAGTGTACAGGATGTGAAGTTATTCACCTCAAACTGACTCCCACCCAAAATAACTGTATAAACATTATAACTTTATACAGACCCCCATCGCTAATTTCAGAATTTAATGATGAAATCGTGGGCATCCTAAATGACCTCAAATCCATCAATACTGAAACTATACTGATGGGCGATATAAATAGATGGAGGGGAAATCAACATGATCAGCAAGCCCTAACTCTAGAAGAGGACCTACAAAATATTGATTTTACCATCCTTAACAAAGGCCCATCGGCTATTACAGGGAACCAGCTGGACTGGATTGTCACAAACAGCTCTAAAGTAACCATGCTTGGCACCTCTCCATGCATTTGGTCAGATCATTTCAAAATTGAGATTTCTCTGACTCTGAATTTTAAAAAGGAAAAACCATCAAACATACCGAAATCCGTTTTTGAGCGGAATTTTAAAAAAATCACTAGCAGCATGCTCTCAGAAGAAATGCTGGAAATTATGAACAACACCAATGATGATGACTCATGTGAATACTTACAGGGTAATTCATAGAATTTCGCAGAAATGTGCCGCAAGCGGCTGGCGCAGAGTGTCCGCGTGCGATTGACTGCGCCAGGCACGTGCGCTAAAACCGATTTCCGCGCACAGCGTATTCATGGATTTCAGGCTTCCAAACCAGCCGTGGCGCAGAGAATCGCAGCGACCCTGCAGCAGCACCAGTAACGCCCCCAAGAACGCCCTCGCGCAAGGAAAAGCCATCAAAATCGCTAAATCATCGCAAAGGGCTGCGCTAACCCTGGACCAGTTCACCGAGCTGGCAAACAGCAAACGCCAAGCGGGGAACGTGTATTGCAGGGGTGCGCGGGAAGTTCCACACGCGACTGGCCCCGTGCAAGCAGGGTACGTGAATTTCAGGGGTGCGCGGGAAGTTCCACACGCGATTTCAGCAGGGTACGTGTATTTCAGGGGTGCGCGGCAAGTTCCACACGCGATTTCTGCAGGGTACGTGCATTTCAGGGGTGCGCGGGAAGTTCCACACACGAATGGGCCAGTGCGAGCAGGGTACGTGTATTACATGGGTGCGCGGGAAGTTCCACACGCGATTCCATCAGGGTACGTGTATTTCAGGGGTGCGCGGGAAGTTACACATGCGAATGGGCCAGTGCGAGCAGGGTACGTGTATTCCATGGGTGCGCGGCAAGTTCCACACGCAATTTCAACAGGGTACGTGTATTTCAGGGGTGTGCGGGAAGTTCCACACGCGATTGGCCCAGTGCGAGCAGGGTACGTGTATTTCAGGGGTGCGCGGGAAGTTCCACACGCGATAGTCCCAGTGCAAGCAGGGTACGTGTATTTCAGGGGTGCGCGGGAAGTTCCACACGCGATTGGCCCAGTGCGAGCAGGGTACGTGTATTTCAGGGGTGCGCGGGAAGTTCCACACGCGATTGTCCCAGTGCGAGCAGGGTACGTGTATTTCAGGGGTGCGCGGGAAGTTGCACACGCGATACCAGCAGGGAATGTGTATTTCAGGGGTTCTGGGGAGTACTACACGTGAATTGGCCGTGTGGGTCCTCCCAGGTGTACGCTCCACAACCTCCACGGCCCCTGCAGGCAGCCCACACCACGGGGGACTACCCTGCACCCCTGCTCATGTCCCGCAGGCAGCCCATCCACCATGGGCATGCCCCCCAGCCAACCCACATGTCACCTTGCACTACTGATCAACAATGCATGTCTCCCACCACCCCCACCCCCCAGCAGTGCAGGGGCAGCCTCCACCAGGCACCCACTCATGTCTCCCACCACCCCCACCCCCCAGCAGTGCAGGGGCAGCCTCCACCAGGCCCCCACTCATGTCTCCCACCACCGCCACCCCCCAGCATCCAGGGTCACCCTCCACCAGGCCCCCACTCATGTCTCCCACCACCCCCACCCCCCTGCCACCATGGCCACCCTCCACCAGGCCCCCACTCATGTCCCCCTGCACGCCCACCCCCCAGCATCCAGGGTCACCCTCCACCAGGCACCCACTCATGTCTCCCACCACCCCCACCCCCCAGCAGTGCAGGGGCACCCTCCACCAGGCCCCCACTCATGTCTCCCACCATCCCCACCCCCCAGCCACCAGGGGCAGCCCCCACCAGGCCCCCACCCATGTCTCCCACCACCCCCACCCCCCAGCAGTGCAGGGGCAGCCTCCACCAGGCCCCCACTCATGTCTCCCACCACCTCCACCCCCCTGCCACCATGGCCAGCCCCCACCAGGCCCCCACTCATGTCTCCCACCACCCCCACCCCCCAGCAGTGCAGGGGCAGCCTCCACCAGGCCCCCACTCATGTCTCCCACCACCCCCACCCCCCTGCCACCATAGGCAGCCCCCACCAGGTCCCCACTCATGTCTCCCACCACCCACACCCCCCAGCCACCAGGGGCCGCCTCCACCAGGCCCCCACTCATGTCTCCCACCACCCCCACCATCCAGCAGTGCAGGGGCAGCCTCCACCAGGCCCCAACTCATGTCTCCCACCACCACCACCCCCCTGCCACCATGGGCAGCCCCCACCAGGCCCCCACCCATGTCTCCCACCACCCCCACCCCCCAGCAGTGCAGGGGCAGCCTCCACCAGGCCCCCACTCATGTCTCCCACCACCCCCACCCCCCAGCCACCAGGGGCAGCCTCCACCAGGCCCCCACTCATGTCTCCCACCACCCCCACCCCCCAGCATCCGGGGTCACCCTCCACCAGGCCCCCACTCATGTCTCCCACCACCCCCACCCCCCAGCCACCAGGGGCAGCCTCCACCAGGCCCCCACTCATGTCTCCCACCACCCCCACCCCCCAGCATCGCAGGGTCACCCTCCACCAGGCACCCGCTCATGTCTCCCACCACCCCCACCCCCCAGCAGTGCAGGGTCAGCCTCCAACAGGCCCCCAGTCATGTCTCCCACCACCCCCACCCCCCTGCCACCATGGGCAGCCCCCACCAGGCCCCCACTCATGTCTCCCACCACCCCCACCCCCCAGCAGTGCAGGGGCAGCCTCCACCAGGCCCCCACTCATGTCTCCCACCACCCCACCCCCCAGCCACCAGGGGCAGCCTCCACCAGGCCCCCACTCATGTCTCCCACCACCCCCACCCCCAGCACCCAGGGTCACCCTCCACCAGGCCCCCACTCATGTCTCCCACCTCCCCCACCCCCCTGCCACCATGGCCACCCTCCACCAGGCCCCCACTCATGTCCCCCTGCACGCCCACCCCCCAGCATCCAGGGTCACCCTCCACCAGGCACCCACTCATGTCTCCCACCACCCCCACCCCCCAGCAGTGCAGGGGCACCCTCCACCAGGCCCCCACTCATGTCTCCCACCACCCCCACCCCCCAGCCACCAGGGGCAGCCCCCACCAGGCCCCCACCCATGTCTCCCACCACCTCCACCCCCCTGCCACCATGGCCAGCCCCCACCAGGCCCCCACTCATGTCTCCCACCACCCACACCCCCCAGCAGTGCAGGGGCAGCCTCCACCAGGCCCCCACTCATGTCTCCCACCACCCCCACCCCCCTGCCACCATGGGCAGCCCCCACCAGGCCCCCACTCATGTCTCCCACCACCCCCACCCCCCAGCAGTGCAGGGGCAGCCTCCACCAGGCCCCCACTCATGTCTCCCACCACCCCCACCCCCCTGCCACCATGGGCAGCCCCCACCAGGCCCCCACTCATGTCTCCCACCACCTCCACCCCCCTGCCACCATGGCCAGCCCCCACCAGGCCCCCACTCATGTCTCCCACCACCCCCACCCCCCAGCAGTGCAGGGGCAGCCTCCACCAGGCCCCCACTCATGTCTCCCACCACCCCCACCCCCCTGCCACCATGGGCAGCCCCCACCAGGCCCCCACTCATGTCTCCCACCACCCCCACCCCCCAGCCACCAGGGGCCGCCTCCACCAGGCCCCCACTCATGTCTCCCACCACCCCCACCATCCAGCAGTGCAGGGGCAGCCTCCACCAGGCCCCAACTCATGTCTCCCACCACCCCCACCCCCTGCCACCATGGGCAGCCCCCACCAGGCCCCCACCCATGTCTCCCACCACCCCCCACCCCCCAGCAGTGCAGGGGCAGCCTCCACCAGGCCCCCACTCATGTCTCCCACCACCCCCACCCCCCAGCCACCAGGGGCAGCCTCCACCAGGCCCCCACTCATGTCTCCCACCACCCCCACCCCCCAGCATCCAGGGTCACCCTCCACCAGGCCCCCACTCATGTCTCCCACCACCCCCACCCCCCAGCCACCAGTGGCAGCCTCCACCAGGCCCCCACTCATGTCTCCCACCACCCCCACCCCCAGCATCCAGGGTCACCCTCCACCAGGCCCCCACTCATGTCTCCCACCACCCCCACCCCCCTGCCACCATGGCCACCCTCCACCAGGCCCCCACTCATGTCCCCATGCACCCCCACCCCCCAGCATCGCAGGGTCACCCTCCACCAGGCACCCACTCATGTCTCCCACCACCCCCACCCCCCAGCAGTGCAGGGGCAGCCTCCACCAGGCCCCCACTCATGTCTCCCACCACCCCCACCCCCCAGCAGTGCAGGGTCAGCCTCCAACAGGCCCCCACTCATGTCTCCCACCACCCCCACCCCCCTGCCACCATGGGCAGCCCCCACCAGGCCCCCACTCATGTCTCCCACCACCCCCACCCCCCAGCAGTGCAGGGGCAGCCTCCACCAGGCCCCCACTCATGTCTCCCACCACCCCCACCCCCAGCCACCAGGGGCAGCCTCCACCAGGCCCCCACTCATGTCTCCCACCACCCCCACCCCCCAGCACCCAGGGTCACCCTCCACCAGGCCCCCACTCATGTCTCCCACCTCCCCCACCCCCCAGCCACCATGGCCACCCTCCACCAGGCCCCCACTCATGTCCCCATGCACCCCCACCCCTCAGCATCGCAGGGTCACCCTCCACCAGGCACCCACTCATGTCTCCCACCACCCCCACCCCCCAGCAGTGCAGGGGCAGCCTCCACCAGGCCCCCACTCATGTCTCCCACCACCCCCACCCCCCAGCAGTGCAGGGTCAGCCTCCACCAGGCCCCCACTCATGTCTCCCACCACCCCCACCCCCCTGCCACCATGGGCAGCCCCCACCAGGCCCCCACTCATGTCTCCCACCACCCCCAGCCCCCTGCCACCATGGGCAGCCCCCACCAGGTCCTCACAATCCCCAATCATGTGCGTAATGGTCAGCCTCCACAGCCAAAAAGCCCTACCAAATAACCCATTCACCCACATGGAAATGGAAATCACATGTTACACCCCCAATGTTCATGAAGCTAATGAACCCATGTCCGTCACACACAATGGTTGCAATTGAATGGGAAAACACACAACATGACATGCATGAAACCAATGAGATAATACCACACAGTGAAGTATGGAAACAAAATTGTATTGAAAAAAATAAAGAATGCTAAAGAAAGAAAACAAACTACAATGTGAATGAGAAAAAAAAAGCTGCATGTCCGTATAAAAACACAAAACTTGAAATCCGAATCCAAAAAAATTTTGTCCAAAGTCAAATGTAAAAAAATCTCCATGCAATAAAGAACTATGTACAAAACTACCAAGGGTCCATGAGCCCAACTGAACAAAGGAAACCTACTAAAAAACCTACCTAAAAATCAACTATATACAAAAAGTGGAGCAGTGTCCGTCGACTCCAAATCATAATAAGAAAGAAAGGAAACCTAAAACTAAAGAACTATATACAAAGGCGGCGGGCAAGTCCAGTGGCTCACTCCGTGGTGTCCCGGGCCAGGGCATCATCGAACTCCTGTTCGATGTCCTGGAGGCGGTCCACTTCCATGGCCCCGAGGGTCCGCAGGGACGACGCTGTGTCCTCCTCCAACCCCCTGCGGATTGCCTCAAGGCACTCGGCCCGCCTCAGGGCCCTCCGCATGGAGTTCTCTGCCCTGACCATTGTGAGCCGCGCCTCTTCCGCCCGCCTCCGCTCCGCACCTATGGCATGGCCCAACCGCTGCCACACGGAAGACACTCTCTGTCCTGGGTCCCCCTGCCCTCCGGCCGATGCCTGCCCCTCCGATGTCGAAAGCCCTGAGCCTTCATGTCTCCCACCATGTTGCTGATGCTGCTGCTCTGCCTCTGCCCGTGCACTGCCTCCTGCTGCCTGCACATCCTCCGCCGGCTGGGGTGCAGTTGTTGATGTGGCCACCCCTGCTGGACCTCCGACTCCCGACTGTGGCAGGGATGCCTCCTCCACCAGCCTGGCCGCACCGTCAGAGGCAGCTCCACAGGGCACCCAGGTGACTGATGGGTGGGAAGATGGCACAGAGGACGACTGGTGCGTAGGGGGTCCAGTTGAGGAGGGGGTCGAAGCAAGCCCCATCAGACAGCGGAATCCGGCCTGGGTGACCTGTCCCAGCAGGCTGACGTGGTCAACGAGCCATTCAAGATGACGTGCAGTCTCTCCATGAAAAGACTGCAGGTCACCTCGCATGGCCCGTTGACGCAACGCCACACCAGCCAGGAGAGGCTCAACCCGGACCTGGATGGCCACGTCCGCAGGCAGAGGAAGGCCAGTTGACGTCAGCTCATCCCCTGCCTGAAAACGGGTCTGGACGTAGGCATCCCTGCTGGTGCAAGATGATGCAGGGACAGGATCGGGGACAGGATTGCACACAGGCACCTCTGCGGCCGCCTGTGCTGCCTCCTGTCCCTGGTCCTGCACTGCACCACTAGCACCAGTGGGATCCCCACCTCCAGACCCCCCACCAACCTGGATGACTCCGTGCCATCTTCCCCTGTTGGGCCCTGTGGGGTCCCAGCTGCCCCTTCTGCTGCTGAGGAGTCGAACTGCAACCTCCGCCTCTTGGACCTCCCCCCGGCAGCTGCGGCCTGGGACGCGGCACCGGACTCCTCACTCCCCGACGAGATGACAACACGGGAGGGGAGCCGGGCCTTGCGTCTCCGGCTGGCGGTCGGATCCCCGCCGCTGTGCTCCACAGCACCTTCTCCGCCCTCTTCTTCAGTTGACGCTGCAGACAGGGAGAAACAAAACACAGGCATCAGGGCACTGTACAATGGACACATACACGCATGACAGTTGCACATGAGTGGCATTGGCAAACCTCAGACATGTCATCATGTCCCCAACACACATGTCATTGCAACTCGCACACATGAGCCATACCACAGCCATATCGCAACTGCCACCACCATCCCTACACATACAACAGCATCATCAGCCAAAGGGGAGCCAGACATCACATGCAACACAGGAAGTGCACCACACATGTACACACACCACCACACTTGCATGCATGTCTACACCTCTGCCAAGTGTCGCACTGTTCAGACGGGCATCCATGTCACATCTGCCAATCAGGCTTCCACATACCGCTGTCACATGCATCCATGTTGCATCACTGTTGCACCCTTGTCAAATACACAAACATGCACATGTACACAGTGCTCATACATGCAGCTGAAAACAACATACATGCCTGACATCACGGACATGTCTACTTACATACACATTCATCCAAACATGTGTGCACGCACAACTGCATTTGCCATGCAAGCCCACACACACAAGCACCATCCATGTCTCACACATTACAGCCCTCGCATGTGTCAGCCCCACGGCCCTGTACACCCCCACCCATACTCGACCCCATACAAACAGATGTGCAACCTGCACAATACCGAATAATCACCACACGCACTGCTCACAATCAGGATGCATGTACACTCACCGCTCAACTCCAGACTGGTCTGCTTCTCTAGGACTGGGACGTGGAGCGCTGGGGATATGCGTTCCAGGACCCCCATCTGTTCTTCCGACAAGTGGCCCCGGCGCCCCTTGGCATCTGCTGCCTTCAAGAGGCGCCGGGCCTTGTTCAGGGTCCTGGACCTGAAGTCCTCCCAGAGCTTCCTGACATGTTGTAAGTCCCGGACTGCCACCCCCTCCGCGTTGATGGCAGTCACGATGTCAGTCCAGATCCGAGTCCGTCCTTCCTTGTCGGCGCGGGAACTTCCGAAGAGGGCATCATACTGCCCCAGGACTTGCTCCACCAGGACACCAACTTCGGTGGCACTGAAGCTGGTGCCCCTCTGCCTCTCTGGCTGGGGGTTGTCACTGGTCACAGATGGTGTTTGCCCCGACATGACAACCCCAGAGGCAGGAGTGGGTGGGCAACTGGGTCCTGGGGCTGGGCTGTGGAGCGATGGAATTCCAGTCAGGAGTCTTCGGTTCCAGCAGGGGTGGTCACAGCAACAGCACCCCTGGCTGATGTGCAGGCAGCAAATGGCAGTGCACGTGGGCAGCAGGCAGTCAGGCAGCAGCAGATGGCAGGTGGGAGCGTGCTTGGGGCTCTGGGGGGCAGTAGTTCGGCCTTCTGGGCAGGAGCGTGGTCTTCCGTGTGCTTACGCGTGGCAAGCTTGGTATGGAGTGATTTGGCACGTGAAAATCCTGCACGTCAGCGTGAAAACCGAGGAAAGGCCCTTAGCGTGTAAGCACGCATACGCGATTCTATTGGACCAAAGGCCCTCAGCGCGTAAGCGCGTCTGTGACGTGACCCGCACGGGTGTTTCCCACACAGCACGTGATGACAGAGCACACGTGGAAAGACTGCACGTCAGAGTGTCATCGCGTGTGATTGGTGGAAATGGCCCTACACGCAGAAGTGACAAAGCGTGTAATTGGTGGAAATGGCCCTACACGCATAAGTGACAAAGCGTGTAATTGGTGGAAATGGCCCTAGCGCGTACACGCCGCGTAAGTGACGCTGGACGTGTGGGCCTGTATAAAAGGTACGCGTAGAACACCATTTCCTTGTACGTGCTTTTCGTGGAGAGCGAGTGGGTGAATTCTGTACTTCTTGTCGTTTCACACGCGATTTACTTCACGGCGTTTCAAGTTCGTATTCCCTGTTACCTCTGACAGCTTTTTCTCTTTTTTCTCTTTTACTGGTTTACCTGGGCCTGTTCCCTCAAACAGTATTCCCTTCTACTGTTGTCCTGTCTCCTCAGACAGCGTACAAATCTTCTTTTGGCGGAGGTGTTGCCAACCAAACGCGCTCCTTTTTCACGCTCTTTTACCTGGCAGACGGTGATTCACGCACGTATCTAACATCTGTGCTTGCCCCGTGTGTAGCCTACCCCTTCAGAGGTCATTCTAGGCTGCGTGTGACACGCATACGTTCATTCTTGTGTTACTGGGTGCCACAGCGTAGTGCAGGTTTTTCTTTCTGCACACGTGGTCTAGGAGGGGTTGCGTGCACGTCATCTCCCTTTTTTGGGGCTCCTGTGCGTAGCGTGACCCGTCATCTTTCCCCAGGGGTTACAATCAGCCTTGCAAGAGCACTAGGGTACAATTACCATCTGGTACCCAACCCCTTTGACCCCCAATTGCCCAGGACAATATTTTACAGCCACTCCCATACGCACATTAACATCAGTGCCATGGCTGGGAGGCGAGGATTCCGTAAGGGTGGCAAAGGTGGAAGAGCCACAAGTGGTGGCCGTGGTGGATCCGGTAGGGGACGTGGTCGTTACTTGCAGGGTGAGCCTGTCCCCCCATGTGTGGAGGACCAGTCAAGGGCACCCATAATCCCCCCCCCCTCCCGTTGAGGCTGATGTGGCTGACACCATCCATTCTCAGCCCTTGTTGGACCAGCCCATTGTGGCACCAGACCTGGCTGACTCCATGGCTGACTTCCAGGTCAGCAGGCCTATGACACGTGCGCTGGTGCACGTTGATGTCACCATGCCACGTGCATCTGGGGCAGCAAGGTCATCTGCTGCACCAAGTAGGCAGGGCGGAGAGGCTGCAGGGGCAGCTGCGGCTCCATCCACCCCAGCCCTCACACACCCAGCCCGGACAGTGTCGGTCCTAGTCCATGCTGCTGACATTCCCCCTGACACCATCACACTAGAGCCAATGCCTGCACCAACTCCCATGCTGAGTGTGCAATCCCACACTCCTGATACAGAGTCCACCAGGGCTCCTGCCCCTAGTGTCCAGAGCGGCGCAGGACACTCAGGATCACCACCACCTTCCAAGCGGAAGAGGAAGAGTGCTCGTCCGGCACAGGCTGATGCCCCAGACACGGCTACACAGTCCGGCCCGTCCAGGAAGCCCAGCTTCACGGATGACGAACTGAATGCACTTGTCGAGTATGTGTCCGCACATGACAACGAGATGGTCATTGTTGCAGGATCCAAGACTACACCTGCACAACGCCAGGCACACTGGCAGACCGTTGCGGACATCGTAAGTGCCCTTGGAATCGTGAGGCGCACAGCCAATGATTGCTATAAGCGCTGGAATGACCTAAAGCGCAGGGCAAAGAGTAAGCTGGCCTCAAGTCATGCCGCAACTCTAGTGACTGGAGGTGGGTCTCCAGTAGTAGACATGGAACTCACTCCACATGAGTCAGTCGCTGGGACCTACGTCACGGAGGAACAGATCCAAGGCGTGGGAGATTTGGCTGATTACTAGGCATTGTCCGGTGAGTGCACATGCATGTGTGTGTCATCCATGTGCATGGTGTGTGTGAGGGCTTCTGTTTGTGTGCCAGGTGAGAGTGTGTGCGCCTGAGTCGTATGGGTCAGCCATGTGCTTCATGCAATACATCCTGCGCAGCTGCATTTGGCCATAGCAGTATCCCTTCTGCCAACAGTAGACATCTAGCCCAACTGCACGCCAGTTGCCCTTGAAGTGTCACCTTGCCACAACATTGTTGCTTAATTTTTCACTGTTCATTTAGTCAGATTGTTTGCATTCCACCACTTTTACTAGGCATGTCACAGTCCTCTAGTCACATGTCTGACATGGCTATGGTAAAGTGGAGTGACTTTGTTACCTGGATATCATTTGTTCAAACATGTCCCTGTGCAATTGCACCATTTCGGACTGGCAGCTCCAGGTGAAGAATCTGACCTGTTTGAATTAGAAAAGCTATTACATGCGGGAACTGGACTGAATGAATAGGTGCTGCCCTCCTCTCCATCTTGTCTCAATAGCGATGGTACATGCCATCTGTGTGATGGCATGTGTGTTTCACTTGCCAATCACAGGCCAATGTGTGATGCCACTGCCAGGCAGCATGCAGAAAATGTGTTCATCTTCCATCTTGGTGTCATCAGTGTGTGCCATTTGCCTGCCCTTCATACGCAGTGAGGGTGCATGCATGGGAAGGTTTTAGTCATGTGGGACATGTGTCAAACAAGTACTGGTTCTCTTGCTTCTCAGCCCTCATTGTGTGCCATGGTGCTAATGCCTGTTTCCATTTCTTTGTTATTATGTCTTTGCAGGGGAAGACGCACATGATACTGCTGGGGTTGTGGAGATGGTGCTGACCCAGGAGGGGTCCGAGGGCCGACCAACCACCAGTGAGGGACGTGGTGTGGTGGTGGGTGAGAACCCACAAGTGCTGTAGGTCGTGCTCTCAAGGGGTGTCTCTGGCTGCACCTCCCCCGAGCTGTACTCAGGTGTTGATTCGGATGAGACCTACGTGCCGTCGCAGGTGAGTGTTCCAGGGAGGGATTCTGTTCTGTCTCACCCACCTGCACCAGGGTCAGAACCCTCAATGGGGATGTCAGTGTTGGCAGCTACGCCTTTGGTGGTTACAGATGCAGGGTCACACTCCGCGACATCTGATCCTGTTCCTGGGCCAGCAGATCAGAGGCGGAATGCAGTCCTGCAGCCTCAGGCAGTGCCGGCACAGCAGGGCGCAGTACGCCTTGCCCCAGACAGGTGTGGTGCCCGCCGACGTGGTGGCCGTACGCCACCTGGCAATACCGCATGGGAGCAATCCATTTACAGTATGGCAACCCAACAGGCAGCATCATCTGAGATGATGGCTCAGGCCATGAATAGGGTGGCCACTTCCATTGTCCCCCCTGAAAGGCTGATGGAGCGACTAGAGCAGGCAACCGACTCCATCTGCCAGTCACACAGGGAGGACATGTTGGGGTCCAACAGGGACAGGCGGGCGGCACTGGCGACTCTGCAGGAGGCCATCTCCATTGAGTCCCAGGGCCACAGGGAAGCCCTGAGGCAGGAGCTCCTTCACCTCAGGACGACTCTTGTTGAGCTTGAGGCTTCAACACACCAAAGGACAGAACAGCAGCTGGAGCGTCTCACCCGTACGCTCTCAGCTGAGATGCAGGCAACGAGGGCGGAGGTCCGGGCATCCCGGGAGTTGTTGCATGGGGACCTCCGCACACTCATCCTCCAGAACCAGACCTACCACACCCGCATGCTTGCAGCCATGGAGGAGCAGACTAGGGCCTTGCGTGATATGCCTCCCATAGTGCAACCACCTCCGGATGCAGCTGCACAGGGTGATAATAGCGACAGCAGTGATACTCCCACAATAGGGTAGCCGTGTGGGCCATGAGCCCATGGAGGTGTTTTTTTTTCCCAGGATCCACGCAGGTGGGTTCTGGTGTGCATCCTGTCCTCGGACCTCCTGGGTGGCCTCCCCAACCCCCCCGGGCCCTTCAATGGCCATTTTTTATTTTTTTTTATTTTTATTTTTATTTTTATTTATTTTATTCCCAATTTTTTTGGGACGATTTGTTGGCTTCCGTGGTTCTTGTGGGCATACGCTGCATTGTGGCTGGGCACATGCAGGCTTGTAATGTATTTGGTTCAGATGCTTGGGTTTGAGTCACACACACCCCTCCTGCTTCCCGTTTCCATGGGCTTGCAAAGGGTGTGCCCAAGTGACAGTGAATTACACAGTGACGTTGGACTCCCATGAGCTGTGTGGGCAGTCTGTAGTCAATACTGTGTATACATTCCTAGTGCATATTGCTGTTGTGTTGTACACTGCATGTTGCATTGATGTGTAACTCATCTTCTGTGTCTACCTCCCAATTTGCAGGTCCCTTCCTCATGTCTACACAAGGACCTCTAGTCTGGAGATGGGGTCCATGATGGCAGCAGTGCACCTACAACTCTACATGGCGCCAACACTGCACAGTTGGTAGTGGTGGGAGTGCAGGCATTTCCAGGTGGTGAGACTACTAATATTTAACATTAGTGATGTCATGTTAATGGTAGTACGTGCTCAAGTTTGTTGTTGGTCCGGCATTACTGTGAGCATTTCAGGTGTTGCAAGTTTCTAATAGGGACACTGTACATTGTGACACTAGTGTCATGTTGTGGGGATTACTTTGTTTACCTGCAAATAGCATGACATGGCATGGTGTGTCGTGTGGCGGTGCTGGGGTTGGGTTGGCTGACATGGCACTGTCCTCTTGTTGCATTTTGCAAGTGGGTATTCATTTTAGCTGCTTGAATGTGTAACTTCACAAAACTGCATTGGTGGTGTCTGTGTGGGTAGGGATGCACACATTGTGACACTTCCAGGTGAACAATCTCAGGCTGATATGGTTTTCACGGTTCTTTCTCCAGACATTCAGGATCAGTGTCAGGTTGAGTCATCATTGATTGTCAGATGGAATGTGCCAGGGCAGTGTGCACTCCACAGGGGTGTGATTTCTATGTGAAGTAATTAGCCACTAGCTGTGTACGGGCTGCCTCCCCCCGTGCCCTTTCCCCTCCCATGCGCAGCGGCTGTGCATGTGGTTGGGGATGGGGGGGCACCACCATGTCCACGGCCAGGCCCCGGCGTGTTGCAACGTTGTGCAGGACACATGCTGCCACTATGATCCTGCACACTACTGGGGGAGCGTACAACAGCTGCCCGCCAGAACGGTCAAGGGAGCGAAAGCGTGACTTCAGCACTCCGAATGTGCGCTCCACTATGCCCCGGGTTGTAATGTGGGCTGCGTTATATCTTACCTGGGGTGGCGTGGTGGGGTTCCGAATTGGCGTCATCATGTGGGGGCTGAGAGGGTAGGCACTGTCCCCTGTGGAGGTGGTGATTGGTATCATTGGTGGGGTTGTGACCTTGCTCAGTATCTGACATGCATGCATGTGCAGTGGCATTCATACTCACCAAGCAGCCATGTATCGCCATGCCGCCCAGCTTCTAGGTCCCGGCTTAGGGTGGACATTCGGTAAATGAAGCTGTCGTGGGTTGACCCGGGATAGTTGGCATATACTGAGGTGTTGATTCCCTTGGCATTACATACTACCTGCACGTTGATGGAATGCCAGTGCTTGCGGTTCCTATAGATGTGCTCAGATGCCCTGGGGGGACGTAGAGCCACATGGGTGCAGTCGATGGCACCTAGCACTTTGGGGAATCGTGCCACAGCATAAAAATCCAGGGCGGCAGCATGCCTTTCTGCAGGGGTTCTGGGCAGGTATATGTGCCTGCGGACTGATGGGCGTGCAGTGATGATGTTCAAGACCTGGTGTAGGCAGCGTGACTGGGTGGCCTGTGATACACCACCCACAATGGCACTTGTCCGCTGAAATGATCCAGTGGCTAAGAAGTGCAGTACATTGAGGACCTTCTCCAGGGGGCAGAGTGCTTGGGAGCACAGGGTGGATGATGTGAGGTCATCCTCCCACTCACTCACCAGGTCCAGTATGATGTGTGGTGGAAACCTGTACCTCCCATGCACCTGGTCATCAGGCATCCCGAAAAGGCTGGTTCTGGGTGTGAATATTCTGGCCCTGAAAAAATCCCCAAAGGGGAAAAAATCCCCAAAGGAGGAGGAGGAGGATAGTGATATCCTCCTCCTCCTCCTTTGGTAGGCCACGCCCACTGCTGCTAGGAACGGTATGTTCATCCTGGGTCTGAGCTTGTTATTTTGTTAGCGCGCAAATTAATGCGTTGCGCGTGTTGTAGGCGAGCGTGTGACCCGCGCACCCCTGAAATCCAGTACCCAGTCCAATAGCGTGTGGAAATTCCAGCGCACACCGGGATACAGGTGCGCTGAAGTACTTGCGTGTGTAAGTGTCCACGCACACCTGATATACACGTACATAGGCCAATCGCGTGTACGCGCACTTTTGGCCAGTTACACGCGATGACACCCTGACGTGCTGTCCAATTACACGCGATGAGACTCTGCCGTGCTGTCCAATTACACGCGATGAGACTCTGACGTGCTGTCCAATTACACGCGATGACACTCTGACGTGCAGTCTTTCCACGTGTGCTCTGTCATCACGTGCTGTGTGGGAAACACCCGTGCGGGTCACGTCACAGACGCGCTTACGCGCTGAGGGCCTTTGGTCCAATAGAATCGCGTATGCGTGCTGACGCGCTTACGCGCTAAGGGCCTTTCCTCGGTTTTCACGCTGACGTGCAGGATTTTCACGTGCCAAATCACTCCGTACCAAGCTGGCCACGCGTAAGCACACGGAAGACCACGCTCCTGCCCAGAAGGCCGAACTACTGCCCCCCAGAGCCCCGAGCACGCTCCCACCTGCCATCTGCTGCTGCCTGACTGCCTGCTGCCCACGTGCACTGCCATTTGCTGCCTGCACATCAGCCAGGGGTGCTGTTGCTGTGACCACCCCTGCTGGAACCGAAGACTCCCGACTGGAATTCCATCGCTCCACAGCCCAGCCCCAGGACCCAGTTGCCCACCCACTCCTGCCTCTGGGGTTGTCATGTCGGGGCAAACACCATCTGTGACCACTGACAACCCCCGGCCAGAGAGGCAGAGGGGCACCAGCTTCAGTGCCACCGAAGTTGGTGTCCTGGTGGAGCAAGTCCTGGGGCAGTATGATGCCCTCTTCGGAAGTTCCCGCGCCGACAAGGAAGGACGGACTCGGATCTGGACTGACATCGTGACTGCCATCAACGCGGAGGGGGTGGCAGTCCGGGACTTACAACATGTCAGGAAGCGCTGGGAGGACTTCAGGTCCAGGACCCTGAACAAGGCCCGGCGCCTCTTGAAGGCAGCGGATGCCAAGGGGCGCTGGGGCCACTTGTCGGAAGAACAGATGGGGGTCCTGGAACGCATATCCCCAGCGCTCCACATCCAGGTCCTAGAGAAGCAGATCCATCTGGAGTCGAGCGGTGAGTGTACATGCATCCTGATTTTGAGCAGTGCGTGTGGTGATTATTCGGTATTGTGCAGGTTGCACATCTGTTTGTATGGGGTCGAGTATGGGTGGGGGTGTACAGGGCCGTGGGGCTGACACATGCGAGGGCTGTAATGTGTGAGACATGGATGGTGCTTGTGTGTGTGGGCTTGCATGGCAAATGCAGTTGTGCGTGCACACATGTTTGGATGAATGTGTATGTAAGTAGACATGTCCGTGATGTCAGGCATGTATGTTGTTTTCGGCTGCATGTATGAGCACTGTGTACATGTGCATGTGTGTGTATTTGTCAAGGGTGCAACAGTGATGCAACATGGATGCATGTGACAGCGGTATGTGGAAGCCTGATTGGCAGATGTGACATGGATGCCCGTCTGAACAGTGCGACACTTGGCAGAGGTGTAGACATGCATGCAAGTGTGGTGGTGTGTGTACATGTGTGGTGCACTTCCTGTGTTGCATGTGATGTCTGGCTCCCCTTTGGCTGATGATGCTGTTGTATGTGTAGGGATGGTGGTGGCAGTTGCGATATGGCTGTGGTATGGCTCATGTGTGCGAGTTGCAATGACATGTGTGTTGGGGATTGTGATGACATGTCTGAGGTTTGCCAATGCCACTCATGTGCAACTGTCATGCGTGTATGTGTCCATTGTACAGTGCCCTGATGCCTGTGTTTTGTTTCTCCCTGTCTGCAGCGTCAACTGATGAAGAGGGCGGAGAAGGTGCTGTGGAGCACAGCGGCGGGGATCCGACCGCCAGCCGGAGACGCAAGGCCCGGCTCCCCTCCCGTGTTGTCATCTCGTCGGGGAGTGAGGAGTCCGGTGCCGCGTCCCAGGCCGCAGCTGCCGGGAGGAGGTCCAAGAGGCGGAGGTTGCAGTTGGACTCCTCGGCAGCAGAAGGGGCAGCTGGGACCCCACAGGGCCCAACAGGGGAAGATGGCACGGAGTCATCCAGGTTGGTGGGGGGTTTGGTGGAGGAGGGGGCCGTGCAAGCACCAGAGACGGGGTCTGGAGGTGGGGATCCCACTGGTGCTAGTGGTGCAGTGCAGGACCAGGGACAGGAGGCAGCACAGGCGGCCGCGGAGGTGCCTGTGTGCAATCCTGTCCCCGATCCTGTCCCTGCATCATCTTGCACCAGCAGGGATCCCTACGTCCAGACCCGTTTTCAGGCAGAGGATGAGCTGACGTCAACTGGCCTTCCTCTGCCTGCGGACGTGGCCATCCAGGTCCGGGTTGAGCCTCTCCTGGCTGGTGTGGCGTTGCGTCAACGGGCCATGCGAGGTGACCTGCAGTCTTTTCATGGAGTGACTGCACGTCATCTCGAATGGCTCGTTGACCACGTCAGCCTGCTGGGACAGGTCACCCAGGCCGGATTCCTCCGTCTGATGGGGCTTGCTCCGACCCCCTCCTCAACTGGACCCCCTACGCGCCAGTCGTCCTCTGTGCCATCTTCCCACCCATCAGTCACCTGGGTGCCCTGTGGAGCTGCCTCTGACTGTGCGGCCAGGCTGGTGGAGGAGGCATCCCTGCCACAGTCGGGAGTCGGAGGTCCAGCAGGGGTGGCCACATCAACAACTGCACCCCAGCCGGAGGAGGATGTGCAGGCAGCAGGAGGCAGTGCACGGGCAGAGGCAGAGCAGCAGCAGCAGCAACATGGTGGGAGACATGAAGGCTCGGGGCTTTCGACATCGGAGGGGCAGGCATCGGCCGGAGGGCAGGGGGACCCAGGACAGAGAGTGTCTTCCGTGTGGCAGAGGTTGGGCCACGCCATAGGTGCGGAGCGGCGGCGGGCGGAAGAGGCGCGGCTCACAATGGTCAGGGCGGAGAACTCCATGCGGAGGGCCCTGAGGCGGGCCGAGTGCCTCGAGGCAATCCGCAAGGGGTTGGAGGAGGACACGGCATCGTCCCTGCCTTTGTATATAGTTCTTTAGTTTTAGGTTTCCTTTCTTTCTTATTATGATTTGGAGTCGACGGACACTGCTCCACTTTTTGTATATAGTTTTTTGTATAGTTGTATATAGTTGATTTTTAGGTAGGTTTTTTAGTAGGTTTCCTTTGTTCAGTTGGGCTCATGGACCCTTGGTAGTTTTGTACATAGTTCTTTATTGCATGGAGATTTTATTATATTTGACTTTGGACAAAATTTTTTTGGATTCGGATATCAAGTTTTGTGTTTTTATACGGACATGCAGCTTTTTTTTCTCATTCACATTGTAGTTTGTTTCCTTTCTTTAGCATTCTTTATTTTTTCAATACAATTTTGTTTCCATACTTCACTGTGTGGTATCATCTCATTGGTTTCATGCATGTCATGTTGTGTGTTTTCCCATTCAATTGCAACCATTGTGTGTGACGGACATGGGTTCATTAGCTTCATGAACATTGGTGGTGTAACATGTGATTTCCATTTCCTTGTGGGTGAATGGGTTACTTGGTAGGGCTTTTTGGCTGTGGAGGCTGACCATTACGCACATGATTGGGGATTGTGAGGACCTGGTGGGGGCTGCCCCTGGTGGCTGGTTGGTGGGGGTGGTGGGAGACATGAGTGGGGGCCTGGTGGAGGGTGAGCCTGGATGCTGGGGGGTGGGGGTGCAGGGGGACATGAGTGGGGGCCTGGTGGAGGGTGGCCATGGTGGCAGGGGGGTGGGGGTGGTGGGAGACATGAGTTGGGGCCTGGTGGAGGCTGCCCCTGCACTGCTGGGGGGTGGGGGTGGTGGGAGACATGAGTGGGTGCCTGCTGGAGGCTGCCCCTGCACTGCTGGGGGGTGAGGGTGGTGGGAGACATGAGTGGGGCCTGCTGGAGGCTGCCCCTGCACTGCTGGGGGGTGGGGGTGGTGGGAGACCTGAGTTGGGGCCTGGTGGAGGCTGCCCCTGCACTGCTGGGGGGTGGGGGTGGTGGGAGACATGAGTGGGGGCCTGCTGGAAGCTGCCCCTGCACTGCTGGGGGGTGGGGGTGGTGGGAGACATGAGTGGGGGCCTACTGGAGGCTGCCCCTGCACTGCTGGGGGGTGGGGGTGGTGGGAGACATGGGTGGGGGCCTGCTGGAGGCTGCCCCTGCACTTCTGGGGGGTGGGGGTGGTGGGAGACATGAGTGGGGGCCTGGTGGAGGGTGAGCCTGGATGCTGGGGGGTGGGGGTGCAGGGGGACATGAGTGGGGGCCTGGTGGAGGGTGGCCATGGTGGCAGGGGGTGGGGGTGGTGGGAGACATGAGTTGGGGCCTGGTGGAGGCTGCCCCTGCACTGCTGGGGGGTAGGGGTGGTGGGAGACATGAGTGGGGGCCTGCTGGAGGCAACCCCTGCACTGCTGGGGGGTGGGGGTGGTGGGAGACATGAGTGGGGGCCTGCTGGAGGCTGCCCCTGCACTGCTGGGGGGTGGGGGTGGTGGGAGACATGTGTTGGGGCCTGCTGGAGGCTGCCCCTGCACTGCTGGGGGGTGGGGGTGGTGGGAGACATGAGTGGGGGCCTGCTGGAGGCTGCCCCTGCACTGCTGGGGGGTGGGGGTGGTGGGAGACATGAGTGGGGGCCTGCTGGAGGCTGCCCCTGCACTGCTGGGGGGTGGGGGTGGTGGGAGACATGAGTGGGGGCCTGCTGGAGGCTGCCCCTTCACTGCTGGGGGGTGGGGGTGGTGGGAGACATGAGTGGGGGCCTGGTGGAGGGTGAGCCTGGATGCTGGGGGGTGGGGGTGCAGGGGGACATGAGTGGGGGCCTGGTGGAGGGTGGCCATGGTGGCAGGGGGGTGAGGGTGGTGGGAGACATGAGTTGGGGCCTGGTGGAGGCTGCCCCTGCACTGCTGGGGGGTGGGGGTGGTGGGAGACATGAGTGGGGGCCTGCTGGAGGCTGCCCCTGCACTGCTGGGGGGTGGGGGTGCAGGGGGACATGAGTGGGGGCCTGCTGGAGGCTGCCCCTGGTGGCTGGGGGTGGGGGTGCAGGGGGACATGAGTGTGGGCCTGGTGGAGGGTGGCCATGGTGGCAGGGGGGTGGGGGTGGTGGGAGACATGAGTTGGGGCCTGGTGGAGGCTGCCCCTGCACTGCTGGGGGGTGGGGGTGGTGGGAGACATGAGTGGGGGCCTGCTGGAGGCTGCCCCTGCCTGCTGGAGGCTGCCCCTGCACTGCTGGGGGGTGGAGGTGGTGGGAGACATGAGTGGGGGCCTGCTGGAGGCTGCCCCTGCACTGCTGGGGGGTGGGGCTGGTGGGAGACATGGTGGGGGCCTAGTGGAGGGTGAGCCTGGATGCTGGGGGGTGGCGGTGCAGGGGGACATGAGTGGGGGCCTGGTGGAGGGTGGCCATGGTGGCAGGGGTGGGGGTGGTGGGAGACATGAGTTGGGGCCTGGTGGAGGCTGCCCCTGCACTGCTGGGGGGTGGGGGTGGTGGGAGACATGAGTGGGGGCCTGCTGGAGGCTGCCCCTGGTGGCTGGGGGGTGGGGGTGCAGGGGGACATGAGTGTGGGCCTGGTGGAGGGTGGCCATGGTGGCAGGGGGGTGGGGGTGGTGGGAGACATGAGTTGGGGCCTGGTGGAGGCTGCCCCTGCACTGCTGGGGGGTGGGGGTGGTGGTAGACATGCATTGTTGATCAGTAGTGCAAGGTGACATGTGGGTTGGCTGGGGGGCATGCCCATGGTGGATGGGCTGCCTGCGGGACATGAGCATGGGTGCAGGGTAGTCCCCCGTGGTGTGGGCTGCCTGCAGGGTCCGTGGAGGTTGTGGAGCGTACACCTGGGAGGGCCCACACGGCCAATTCACGTGTGGTACTCCCCAGAACCCCTGAAATACACATACCCTGCTGAAATCGTGTGTGGAACTTCCCGCGCACCCCTGAAATACACATACCTTGCTGAAATCGCGTGTGGAACTTCCCGCACACCCCTGAAATACAAGTACCCTGCTCGCACTGGGCCAATCGCGTGTGGAACTTCCTGGGCACCCGTGAAATACACGTACCATGATGAAATCGCGTGTGGAACTTCCCGCGCACCCCTGAAATACACATACCTTGCTGGAATCGCGTGTGGAACTTCCCGCGCACCCCTGAAATACACGTACCCTGCTCGCACTGGGCCAATCGCGTGTGGAACTTCCCGCGCACCCCTGAAATACACGTACCCTGCTGAAATCGCGTGTGGAACTTCCCGCGAACCCCTGAAATACACATACCTTGCTGAAATCGCGTGTGGAACTTCCCGCGCACCCCTGAAATACACGTACCCTGCTCGCACTGGGCCAATCGCGTGTGGAACTTCCCGCGCACCCCTGAAATACACGTACCCTGATGAAATCGCGTGTGGAACTTCCCGCGCACCCCTGAAATACACGTACCTTGCTGAAATCGCGTGTGGAACTTCCCGCGCACCCCTGAAATACACGTACCCTGCTCGCACTGGGCCAATCGCGTGTGGAACTTCCTGAGCACCCCTGAAATACACGTACCCTGATGAAATCGCGTGTGGTACTTCCCGCGCACCCCTGAAATACACATACCTTGCTGGAATCGCGTGTGGAACTTCCCGCGCACCCCTGAAATACACGTACCCTGCTCGCACTGGCCCAATCGCGTGTGGAAGTTCCCGCGCACCCCTGCAATACACGTACCCTGATGAAATCGCGTGTGGAACTTCCCGCGCACCCCTGAAATACATATACCTTGCTGGAATCGCGTGTGGAACTTCCCGCGCACCCCTGAAATACATGTACCCTGCTGAAATCGCGCGTGGAACTTCCCGCGCACCCCTGAAATACACGTACCCGGCCAAATCGCGTGTGAGACTTCCCGCGCACCCCGGTATACACGCACACGTATTTTTTGTCAGCGGGTGTCCGTGTTTGTGGGTACCCCTTTGCACGTCATTTGTCCTGGAGGGCCACAGTATAGGACATTCTTCATGGCAGTATATGGGTGCTATTTGTTGGCGCACCTTTTGGCGCACATTTCTTACAGCCGCAGAGACGCTACCGCCTGCTTTCTTGTGGCGGTCGTGTTTGTGCCTGTGCGCTGGTTTGAGCGTGCGCTTTTTTGCCCTATTCTATTCCATGAATACGTGTTGTAGGCGAGCGTGTGGGCGTTCCGCGCACTTGTGCCCTGTACTTCCCCCGTGACGCCCACGTTTTGGCAAGTTGTTCCCCATTCCGAGTGTTACGCCCGTGTTCCGCCTACTTTTGTTGCGTGCGCCGCGCTATGTGCGATTTTCGCTGTGGCCTGTGCGATTTTCGCTGTGACCTGGCGCACGCTGTTAGATGGCCTGTGCGCCATCGTGCGCCGCGCACTTTTTTATCGCACATCCGCTGGTTTTCTCGCGCACGGACTTCCATGAATCGATGTGCGCTGCTTTTCGTGCGATTTTCGCACTTGCACTGCGATTTTCGCTATTCCACTGCGATTCGCACGTTTTTGCCCACTTGCGCCGCGCTAATTATTCCATGAATCGGCTTCTTAATATCAACATACAATCATGGTATGACAAAATTATTAGACCTCCATGCCCCCTAAAAAATAAGAAAGTCCGACCCAACACTAACCATCAAAAATGGTTTAATGCGGAAGCTATAGAACTCAAGAAGGGAAAAAGGAATCTTGAGAGGAGATGGCTTAAAGAACCTTCTGAAACTAATAAAGCAAATTGGAAGGATGCAGACCGCATCTATAAAGCCAAAATTATAGATTTGAAGAAAAATCATTACAATAACATCATTAGTACTCCGTCAAACTCCACTGGAAAGCTCTTCCAGATCCTTAAAATCATTGGACAAACCTACCACTCTCACTCCACCCTTCCAACCAACTGACATGGATTGCGAGAAAGTCCAAACCGCATTTCATAATAAAATTGTCAAAGCCAGAGAAAACATCATAAACTGCAAGACTACAAACACCTCATTTGACACCAATCTTCTAGAGAATAAGACCAAATCAGGAAACCCCAAATTTCATTTCAGGCCCATCACTCTTGATGAAATGATAAAAACACTGTCCGGCATGAGATGTACGTCATGTTTGGAAAATGTTTTATCTCCAAAACTTATCTTGGACAACATAACTATCGTTGCCCCCTTCTTTACAAGAATGGTTAACGCTTCCTTTAGGGATTTAACAGTACCAAACATCATTAAAACTGTCACGGTCACCCCCCTGCCAAAGAAACCAGACCTAAACCAGCAAGACGCAGCCAATCTTAGACCTATAACCAACTGCAATTTTCTGTTGAAAATATTGGATAAAGTGGCTACAGAACAACTTCAGAGCTATGTGGATGAAAATAATTTATTACATCCACAGCAGTCCGGATTTAGATCCAGCCATAGTACGGAATCTGCTCTGCTGGATCTTCAGACAGAAATGCTTTCAATATTAGATAAAGGCAAATCAGGTCTTCTGATATTGCTGGACCTCTCGGCAGCATTTGACTTGCTGGACCACACAAAACTCCGAGAAGCCCTAGAAAAATCTGGAAATTGTTCATCAGGGGCAACTGAATGGATAGCTTCATTCCTCCAAGATAGAAAATCGAGGATTGTCTGGGGAGATAAAACATCTAATACCAAACCAGTAAACTGTGGCGTCCCACAAGGAGCCAGTTTCTCCCCACTTCTTTTCAATCTTTACATGCACTGTCTTTGTATCATGCTCTCCCAAATGGGTATATTCTTACTAACTTTGCGGATGATACCCAGCTGGTTTTCGAACTTAGCAGGGACTATGACAAAGACAGTGACATGCTTTCATCCTTATACAACATCATAGAATGCTGGATGAAAGCAAACTGGATGTGTTTGAACGGCTCCAAGACCGAGCTCATGATATTCGGTTCCACACAGGCCAGAAAAAAACTGAGCCCACTCTACTCCTCATTTTCTATTAAAAACACCCAAATACCAATCTCAGAAAAAGTGAAGACTTTAGGAGTTTACCTTCAAGCTTCACTGGGTGCTGAAGCACATACAGCTTACCTAAAGAAAAATTGTCAATACCATCAGATATTACTAAAAAAAATCAGACCTTTGTTAGACCGAAAGAATAGCACAACCATCGCTAGAGCCACCATACTATCCAGATTGGATTATGGTAATGCCCTACTTCTAGGAGCGTATAGCAACTGCGTAAAAAAATGTCAGGTGATTCAAAATAATGCCATCAGGACCATCACAGGAAGAACTAGGAGGGAACACATCACTGGCGAAAGGAAGACCCTACACTGGTTGGCCATGAAAGAAAGAATCACGTTTAAATCTCTCACGATGGTACACCGTTGCTTATACGGAAATGCTCCAGCTTACCTTAAGAAACATTTGAACTGGTACGCACCAACTAGGCAGCTCAGATCCTCTAATACAGGCCAATTGCAAACCTTCACAACAAAAAAGCAGCATGGACTTGGAAAAGCTTTTCCGACTTTAAGTATAAAAAAATGGAACGAACTTCCTACCTCAATGAAGCTCGAGTCCAATTACAATTCCTTCCGCAAAAAATTGAAAACACTACTTTTCAATTAAATTTGCAAAATAGGCTAAATCTCCTTAGGAAATCGGTCATCTCTCTTGTGTCCTGTTTTCACTATCTGTTGTCCTGTCTTACAGCGCTTTATAAACAAATACATAAATAAATAAATATATGTATGTAAGCTAGGGGAATCTTAGTAAACATTTATCAAATTTATATTATCTATATCTATCTTCAGTTAGAAAACTTTGTTCAAGGGGTATTATGGTTAGGTCGAGCTACCAAAAATCTATGAAATTCAGTAAAATAACTCTGTTAAAGGGACGTTATGGTTAAGTTTCCCTACTAAAAACCTATAAAATTCAGTGAAAAAATCTTTGTTAAGGGAACGTTATGGTTAAGTTGCGCTACTAAAAACCTATGAAATTCAGTGAGAAATGTTTTGTTAAAGGGACGTTATGGTTCCAAGTAAAACTGAAAATCCCTTGAAATTCACCATTTATGGTAAGATAAGCAACCATAACTCACACCACCACCGTGCACTGCTAAGTCTAACACCCAGGACATCAAAGATGACATCACAAATGTCATTGATGACATCACTGATGACATCACATGTCTGGCTCCCTCTTTTTTCCTTTATTGACATATCTAGGCCAGTAACAGTCAGGAACTAAAAATTCATATACTCATAATTCATATTCAAGTACTATATTTGTAGACTTACACTTCAAATATGTTCTTACAGTAATTCACTTGGGGTTCACTCACAGCATATGAAACATATACATAGGGGAAAATACAGATTTGGAAAACACCAATGCTTTGTGTGTATGAAGATAATCAGTAAGGTTATCAATGCTTTCTTATAGTTCTGCCTTTTGTAGTATTACAGTTTTGTCTACTGTGCAACATTTAAACATTAGCTAATAAAACCCACTTACTACATAATTGCATTATTCGTAACAAAACACAAATAGACAATAACACATACAAATATGAGCATATACAGGGAAAATGAAGTAAACAACAGTATTACCAGCCAATCTTCCTACCCCAACTGATCAACTTTATACACAGAAATTATTGCTCTGCTTCAAAGCTACTACTTCGCTATGTATAACTATCTTATAATGTGACTGGACCCGAAGGAAAGTAGTGTGCATAAAATGTACACAAATATGAGCATATCCAGGAAAGTAAAGTAATTTAAAAAAGGGAGAACAATAAGAAAGTGTTGATAACCTTACTGATGCTCCTTATGCAAGTTTGCTGGAAATCCACCCATGTTTTATTTTTTCAAAAGTGTCAAATGTATGTACATACAATCATCATATAACATAGCCCCCACTTGACAAAATCCATTCAGACTTTACGAAAACATCTAAATCTAGATCTATAATCTTTTTGCAAACCTTTGTGTAGATTTGTCAAATGGCACCATATTTATAAGCCTTTACAATATTTTGGGACCCCCACTCTAATTTTGATCCCTCTCGACAGAATCCCACCAAACTTCTCAAAAACATGTATATCTTGATCTTTTATTAGTTTGCCAAATTAAGTGCAGAATTGTCAAATGGCACCTCATTTATAAGCCTTTACATTATTTTGGGACCCCCCTCTCTAATGTTGCCCCCTCTTCACAAAATCCTACCAAACTTCGGAAAAACATTCCTATCTAAATGTATTATCAGGTTCCCAAATTAAGTGAGGATTCGTCAAATGGCACCTCATTTATAAGCCTTTACATTATTTTGGGACCCCCCACCTAATTTTACCCCCTCATGACAGAATCCCACCAAACTTTGCATAATCACTCCCAGCCCAGGAATATACATGTAAAATTTCATACAGATACATTAAGTGGCGCCAAAGTTATAAGCCATCTAAGAACTGCATTTCACCAACCATGTAATGCTGAGGTGTTTGCGAACTTTTCAGGACTGTTCACGAACCACCCGTTTTTTTGCTTCTTGCAGCCATATTCCATCCCATCCTCATCACCCCTCCCTCCCCAGATATTATTTGATAAGTTTGACAAGTGCAATGTTGTGTTTTTTAATATGTTTTTACCGCCATATCCGCGGACACCGGCCGATGTCCCAAGATGGCGGCGTTTTCAAAAATCTGACGCACCTCACGCTTCACGCCAACCAATCAGTGAACACGTTGGGTGTCAGCGGACATGACGCAAGTCAATTAGCCAATCAGTGTCCTGTCCACGGAGCGAACAGGGAAGTGTGTCCGCATAGCGGACATAGATATCACTCATTTTTTTGCTTTATATTTTGGTCATTTAAAAAAAAAGTGCTCTTCCTATGGAAACAGAAACTTAACCATAACTACACGGCCACTACTGTGGCCGTGTCATAGTGGGGAAAAGGGGATAAAACAGGTGGGGATGGGTTAAAACAATGGGGAAACAGGGTCTTGGGAGGACAGTGCCCCCACATAAAACAAATCAGTGTTTGTTTGGTATTTCGGTTTCTGTAAAATTTACCTCGTTAAATTTATTTCATTAAAATCACACACAACCGTTTTATTATGGTCATGCAGGTAACTTCAACAGTTAATCATAAATGGAGCCCACATTTCTTTTGCCTGGTTGTTGATTTTAAGAAAAATAAATAATATATATGACTTTTATTCGGTTGCAGGCTCTTTAAATCTGCTCCATGTCTCCATTTTTAATAACTGGTTTCTTATCACTTCTCCAACTCGGTGGTTTTTCAAAATGTTCCAATTATGTTTAGTATAGGTGTTTAGTTTCTGTAGATTTGACTTATGGTTTGACCATATATACAGTCTGCTAATGAGCTTAGCATAGCCTCTATTTGTTCAATCTTATTGCACCAACATTAAACATATGGGCTAATGGATTGCATGTGGAAATGGGCTAACTAGCATACACCTTTACACCTGACCATAAAACCATGCTGCACTGACATTGTAACACAGTCCCTAAATCAACATTAATGTAAGTTGTATTAATGTCTTTACAGATCCCTTAATGTCGCTTTGTGCATGCCTACATCTCTCTACAAGAGACTTGGGGCCTGATTCATAGAACGTTTTCCTGTGGGATTGCGCCATCATAAAGCAGTTCTGTGAATCAGGCACTTGGTGGTTATTTACCGCCCTACCACCAACATGGTCGTGTAAAAATTATAACTTCTAAATTCTCTATGCACAAATATTTAAGCAAAGGTAAATAGTATCCTCCAGATAGACGCAGACATAAGATGACTTACCAAAGGAGAAAGCACAGTTGTTGTTCTCCTCCAGACCCATTTCTTCCTTTGTCCTCTCACTTACCACACACGAAAAAACATGTGATATGAATCCCACTTAGCTACCTTACTCAACACTGCTAGCCAACCCCCACCCCCCCCCTCAAGTGCAGACATGGTTTCACCTCTGGGTGGATGAGTGTAACTGGCTGTGGTTGTGCAGAGCATGGCTGCATGTGACCAAACTACTCCATAGCAGGTAGGGAAATTGGGTGATGGCCTTACATCATGATTGAGAAAGTGCAGCCGGTGGATGCAGAGTCTGTCTAGGGGTATGCACAGGAGGGCTTAGGCTGTATAAAGTATTGCGAATGCCATGTAATACAAAGACATGCAGAAGACAGCCTGCTGGAGGGTGTGTGGGGTCTGCTGATGATGTGAAGAGAAGGACTGGGATGGCTCAAAGCCAGTTGCATATGATGTAATTGCACTGTTGAGAGGATACACAGCATGGATGATTGGTGCAGAGTGAATGCACGGGGCAGCAGAGCACAGCTGACACAGTTATGGAGTTGAAATCTAAGGTAGCCCTGTGCAGTGTGGAGCTGAGGGTGTGCATGCCATAGCTGAGTCTGTGCAGGGTGCGATTGAGGGTGTGCAGGACATCTATGAGGGGATGACTGACAGATGTGCAGGGACAGAACACAATGGATCGTAGCTAACTGTGTGAGAACCCTGCATGAAGAACTAGAAGGCATTGAAGAGATTGTGATGGGCATGGCTGTGGATGTGCTAATTATGGTTGAAGATGTGCAGAGGGGAGGTGAAGGAGGGAAGGTATGCAGAGAATTACTCATAATAACAAAAGGTGTGCAGAGTGTGCCTTGGGTTGAGCAATGTGTGCCTGGAAGTGGCCAGGACACAGAAAGGAAGTGTGTGCAGAGCATGGTTTGCTGTTGTGCAGAGAAGAGCAATGGTGGGCAAAACATGGCCATGAATTTGCGAGGTCTGCTTGTGGGTGTGAAATGTGTGTCTGATGACGTACAAGCTTTGGCTGAGAGTGTGCAAGAGTTGGCTACACGTCTGCAAGGTTTTCCTTAGACCCTGCATATCAGAGCAAGTCCTGTCACTAGGCAGACCAAGACATCTGCCTGGGTGGACAATGTTGGGGGGGACACAGACACAGTGAGGGCCAGAGGGGATACACAGAAGAGCAGTGGCACACGCAGTGCTGTGGAGGTGGCAACCTGAAGGGACCTAGCAAGGAGTTGATGGAGTGTCAATCAGGGCGGCATGCAAACGTGAGACGGCGCTGGAACATTGCTGCGATTGTGTCTAGCCTGAGCCCCATAGACAGCGATGCACGCACATGGCAGACACCGCGGTGCAAACTACTGGTCCGCATGGCATAGAAGCATTTGTTTGGAAATAAGTCTTCCTTTTACCTGCTGGATACAAAGAATAAGAATCGAGTTCAGCCTCATATCTTTAGGAACAGAACAAAGACGCACAGTAGACATTTAAAAAATAAAAGTAGTAAACGAGAACGACTTATTTTGTTGCCTGAAAGAAACTATAAGCGGTAGGTTCAGAATATGGAATGCACATCGAATGATGAACATTTCCTGTCTAAACTGTTCCAAGAAGAGAGAATGGGACACGTCGGTTAACATGAAGAACAAGTGGAGAAATATGCGGTACTGGGCAGATAATTATGGCTCACTTTCAACAAAATCCCTAGCTTAGGAATTTATCAAGTTACCTATGAAAGCGGGAGCCGTCATGCCATATTTACAGAAAACATCTCCGATAATCCTCTGAGGTATTTTAGATTTAATTTAATGCACACCGGAGAAGGACAGACAATATGAATGTAGATTGTGTAAGCAGGCAGGTTCTATAGAAACCACAAAACATTTGCTGCTAGAGTGTCAGACAATAATTGTCAAGAGAATTATTTAGTTTGCCAAATGTGTTCATAACCCTGTGAGCCTTACCCTGCGGTAAGGAGGCCTTCTGGGAAAAATGCCCAAGAGGTGGCTAACTCTCCATGGTAATTGCACAGGTTCCTCAATAGAATCCTGAAGGACATAGAAGGAATCAAAGCATTTTATCATGAAATTGTGAAAAGGATTTTAGAGTAATCAACTTAAAATGGCCTAGGTCGTTCCTCTGTTTATAGTTTGATGTGTTAAAAAAGTTGCCCTATCTCTGGGAAAGATTTGTTGTTTCGTGTCTAATGTTACTATGCCTAGAAATGTTTACCTCAGTGGTTTTCTGTTTTTTTTTTAATTATTGTTTAAGGTTATTTGATAACCAACTAGAAAAAAAAATATACACACCATAACATAAGACAGGTTGTGGTTCTTCATTGCTTTCTCGCCATTGAAACTTCACATCCAGCCTCTAGGCAAGGACATAAGCAGACATTTGTGGCTCTAGCCTGAAAATCCAATGCATGAAAATCCTATAGAACTACTTTGCTTCAATGAATAGCTGGTGCTGTTGAGTGGTATAATTGTAATTGTCGCACATGGCCCTTGTTGCAGCAAAGGGTCTGACTTTTATGAGAGCCTTCAGAGATAGCCAGGACATTTCTTTTCTCCATTACACACGCACTCGTGTACTTACTTCTAGTGGGGGTTGCAGCGCTCTCCAGTACTATTTATGTGGTTCCCTCTTCAATGACAATGGGAGAGTGGAAGTGAATAGTGCATTTAAATAATGTGTGAATGCTACAGTTTTTTCCTGAAGGGTCGCCTCTCCTCAGCTGAGAGCTCCCGTTTGATATCAGCAAACATTGGCTAGCGACCCTTAATTCAGAGGGCTGATATAAGAATATCCCACAGAAGTGGGCACTGGACTTCATCTTTGCAATACTTGTGAGGCGACCGAAACCATATCATGTATAATATATTGGTACATTATCTGGCAGTGCTGGAGATGTCAAGGAAGTATGTTATTTGCAAATTCCAAATGTGTGCACGAGTTATGTAAAGTGAGGGGTCTGCAATCTTTGGCTGTCCAGATGTTCACCCGAGCCACCTTAGTAAATGGCGAGGAATCGTTTGAGTTGAAGCCCAAAACAGCTGGAGATCTGCAGGTTGCAGACCCATTATTAATGAGTGTTAATTTTCCTAATAACTCCCATTCTTATATGGCCGAGTTTAAAGAGATACGTATATATCCCGGTCCATTTAAAAATCAGTTTTCAAACTGGCTTGGGCACATCAGTGACATTTCTTTCATCTGTATGGGGACCCGTGGCTGCCTCAGTGGTTTTGTGAGTTGGATTAATAAACGTAATCCCAGTTTGAAGTTGCCTATGCATAATGCCAACTGTAAACATTCTCTGCTGCATTTTCATCCACAGTGTGTACGATAGAACTGTATATATTTGCAATTTCTACGCATCTGACACAACTGCATGAACTTGGAGAATTATAGCTGTAGAATTTAAGCAACAGCCCGCACTTGGATAGAATGGTGAATACTAGCCTGCATCGCATCTAGATAGGACTTTGAATGTTAGCATGCCCGCACTTAGATGGAACTGTGAATATTAGCATGTCCACACTTAGACAGAATTGTGAATATTAGCATGTCCACACTTAGACAGATATGTGAACATAAGCCTGCATCGCATCTAGATAGGACTTTGAAGGTTAGCATGCCCGCACTTAGATGGAACTGTGAGTATTAGCATGTCCACACTTAGACAGAATTGTGAATATTAGCATGTCCACACTTAGACAGATATGTGAACATAAGCCTGCATCGCATCTAGATAGGACTTTGAAGGTTAGCATGCCCGCACTTAGATGGAACTGTGAGTATTAGCATGCCCACACCTAGACAGATTTCTAGACACTAGCCTTCACCACATCTAGATAGGATTGAGAATGTTGGCGTGTCCACACCTACATAGAATTCTAGATATTGGCCTGCGCCGCATCTAGATAGGATTGTGAGGATCAGCAGGTGCCACACTTACTGTGAATGTTAGCATGCTAAAGATCAGGTAACCCACTAACCAATATAAGCTCAAACTCTGCATACTCATCTCACTCAAAAAACTCACACAACCATTTCTCGCACAACAAGCCGCACACACTTCACAACACTGCAACAACACATAAGCCGGAGCAACAGTACACGCGGACTGACACCGATTCAATACCCGCACCAAAGCTCAGCACCCAGTGTATACCGAGTTGAAGCTGCCAACAGAACTCCACTCCTCTCACTATCCTACTCCCTCTTCACCTTACTAACCCATCCCACCTTATCGTTTACAGATCCGCCAGAGCCCCTGGGGACCAATTCCGTTGGTGACAGTGCGCGGTACAAATACCTTTAACATTTAACATTTAACATTTAACAGTGACAAAATAGATGGTATCCCAAATGTGTGGTGAACCATGCACCCACAACGTGCATGATTCACAGAGTGACATACGATTTTGACCCCTCATATTAAGTCACATGCCCTCATTATAAGTGTGCCAGGCTGGTAACAACGGTGCCAGTAAACCTACCTGCACCGTTGTTACCAGACCAGAACACTACAGGTCTGCTTGCTGGAGTTGCTCTGTCTGGCAGTTGGGACCCTGCCAGGCACAACGGCCACGGTAAGCAGACCTAAATGGAAGCACCAGGACCGTTAGTAACGGTGCCATTGCTTCTGTGTTCCCTGAAAACTTCACAAGTCCAGCGGCAGCCTGCCGGTTTTACCGGTACAGCTACCACCAGACTTGTGATGAGGCACACAGTCTGTTATGTCAAGAGTCCCCAGTGTTATCGTGGGAATCACAACCTCGCTCCCACATGGCACCTTCCTTTCAAAGAAGGTATACAGTATTTATTCACCCGTTACCTTCTACGTACTATCTTGTGCCCTCCCCACGTGCATCATCCTCTCCATTTTCCTCCTCCCCCTTCACATAATAATATTGACGTGACCCACAACATTATAACCTTCCCCCTGTTTAAAGAGCAATTTTCCCACTTATCCCATCAGGTCGGGATTTTGCCCTCCGAGGTCTCTCCATTTAGTCGCCTCCTGTCTGTCCTGGTGATCTAATTTCTCGTATCTCCCAGGCGTCACTCTCCAACTCTTTACCATCCCCTTGATATGAGAAATCTGAGTCAGTGGACCTGTTTAATTGTCACAGGGGATTCTCAGTAGTCCCCCTTCCATCTTCTTAAAGTGGGAGGAGTTCCAATTGACTTGATGGTTTCCTTCCTCTGAGGTTATCATGGATCCTTTTATCTGAATTATGGCCATCGGTTCTGCCTGAAATGCATAGCTGTGCTTCTGCATCTTGTGTTACTCCCAAACTTAACTTCAGATGATGCCTCCCTGGTGTGCTGTGAGGTGTATTTCTGTAGTCCCTCAACAGCTGGTATAAGAACTATTCAAAATGCTTCCAGGACAGGTGAGAAATCTGAAGAGCTCTCTTTAGATTTCCCATGAATCTCTCGGCAGTCTAATCAGAAGTCTTGGCTGCCGAATGGGGGTCCATTGTCTGACTTTACAACCCTGGGGATCCCTTATGCTGTGACCATCTTTTCTAGAGCTGGGGTCACATGGTGTGCAGCCGTGGATCTTACTAGATGGGCCTCAGGGAAGCGTGAATATTCATCCACAGCTACCAACACCTATTGCCCCCATCCATAGGACCGAAGAAGTCCATTGCCACTTCATCCCATACCTTCAAGGGCAATTGTGTCATCTGTAGAGTTTCTGTATGTGTGTGAGGTGTTATGAAGCTGCATGTGGGCATAACTTTAGCCTCTCTTCCACCTGACTACCTAACTGCGGGAACTAAGCTTTCTGTCGTAGTAGGTGTTTGGTTGATACTATGCCCCTATGCCCTGCATGTAACAGCTCAACCTCCTTGTGCCGCAGTGTGGAAGGAAAACGAGCTTTGTCCCTTTCAATAGCAGGCCATCTTCCAACAGCGAGAATTCTTATTTTACCAACTGCAAACTCTTGATGTCATCTTGTGATGCCACATCTCCCAATTTCTTGGTGTGTTTCCATCAGGCCTGTCTTCAAACACTGTTATACTTTGAAAAGCCCTATCTTTTTCTGACTCATGTAGTATGTGATGGGTCGGAAGAAAGAGTTGGACACTTGCAAGACATGATTTAATGTATGTTAATGAACATTATAAGAAGGTCTAACTTTCCCTATCAGTAAAGGGATTGCCCTATCTATCTAAAGAATCGAAAGGTGGTCATCAGTCATCACAAAGTCCGAAAGAAAATACGTCCTCCATCCAAAGTATCTTATCTGGCCCTGCCACTAATGCTGGCTAATTTAAATAGACAAAGGCAATGATTTGCCTTTGCCTATTCTCTCCTCCAGTTCATTCAATATTTCTGTGAATTATACACCCTAATGGTAGAACAGAAAATCTCAGTTATTAATTCCTGTAGCTCCTCAAGAACCCTTTTCTTTCTTGTGCTTTCAGTGGTCTCCTTTCTATAATGTCCTTTAAGATAACCTTTCTTAATGCTCAGATTATTGCTTGTAATTTCTTCCCAGGCCTTCATTCCGGGAGTGCCTGATCAGGGTTTTCCTCTGCCCCTTTCTAAGCTTCTATTATCTTCAGTCCTCAGTGTTATGATGTCTCTTATCTGACAGGTTATATCCCTGCTGTATTGATTAAGTGACTCTCTTCTAGGGTTTTCACCTCTTGGTTGAGTATCTCATTGCTTATTGGTCATACAACACTTATGTGAACTCCACCCTACTCTTCTAGGATTTTCACTTCTTACTTGACTTTGTTTTTCACTTGACAACTAGTCCTTTGACTTGGGATGAGGTGACAGCTTCATATAATAAGTAACGTCCCTCTATCGGTCACTCGTTCATGTGACTGGCATGAGTTTTCTCAGAGTGATAGCTACTCCCATTCCCCCAGTACCTCTTACTTGGTGGGGCCGGTGGTTGGCATTGACTCTCTCTCTCTCTCTCTCTGCTTGTTGCTTTGACGTTCTAGGGTCTGTGTCAGACTCCTGCTCTGGTGTTGCTGGTTAGAAGCAAGCCTTGCTTCCTTCACAGGTGGTATCAGCGTTGTTCTTGGGGCATCCTGCTCACCCCATCCAGCTCATGGTCACGCCACCACCGGGTTGCTTGCTTCTCTTTTAGTTGACCCTAGACTTTTTCTGCATCTGCACACTCTGGTTCTCCGATGTCTCGTCCTCACGGGCTCGCGCTTCAACAAGTCGCAGGCTTCGTCACTAGCTTGTGCTTGTCTCCAGCCGGCTTCCCCTGCACATCCGGTTAGTCTCTCCTTTTCCTCCTCGGCACAGTTAAATATGAGCCTTGCATTAAAGAAACATCTTCCTTTTCTCATGCCATTGGGTTTATTCTTGTATTGCCTTCAGCCCAAGACAAAGAAACCACATTTTTATTCTTAGGCTTGTCAGGTAGTTCCATGTATGAAATTAAATTAGTTGGTGTAGGCAGTTTTCCCGGTGAGATCCCACTTGCCTCGACCCCAAGGAAGGGTTTTGCAGAGCAGGCTCACCCCCCTAGCCTCACAGGGAGAGGGGCTCCTCCTTGGAGAGAAGGGGCGATTTGCCCAAGTATATGTATTCGTATTCTGTCCACTCCAGTTGGTGTCCACATAAATGTAATCAACACCACTGGGGTCGCTGATTCCAAGAAGTCTGCAGGATTTTCCGTCTTTCCTGGGAGAAGGATTATGCTAAAAGGTTGTGTTAAATCAACAGTAAGGCCTGGTGATTTAGGTTGATTGTAAACAGATGTCCGTACATGAAGAGATGGAAGTGTTTGCATGCCCAGACTACTGCCAGCCCAAATTTTCCTGCTTGAGATTATGCCTGCTCTGTGTTGGACAAGCTCCTGCTTGCATAGGACACTATGTGCCTTCTTTGCAACAAATTTAGGTGTGCTCTTACAATTTGTTAAGCTCTTTGAATCGTGTTCATTCTAGTGTGCTCATTGTTTTTGTGTGCTTGGCCACCTGGTGAGATTCTACTGTCGCTTAGTGCCTCTATCCCTATCCCCTTCTATCCTCTGATTCCCCCCTTTTTGTCTCTGCTTCCATGGTGCTCTCCGTCTCCCCTATCTTTTCTAATTGCTTGTCCATCACCTGTCCTCCTTCTCTCATGAAGTTTGGAGGGAAGACATTTAAAAAGGCACTCCTGAGATCCAACCACTGTTTGCCCATTTCAGACACCTACATCAATGCTTTCTCCAGTCAGACTATCACTGCAATTCTTTTTGCTGTTCCTTCCTCTGACCTATGGACTCCCCATGTGGTTTCTGTGCTCTCCCCTTTCTCTTCCTCACACATTACTGGTGGCACCAGATCGGAAGTGCTCTTGGCTCACTTCTCATTTTCCAAGTGCACCTTTAAGGTCTATCACAATACACTATGATGGTCCAGGAGTCTCAGCCCAACCTTCTCCTTCTTGACAGGCATCTCCCAACATTCTTTTGCTTCCCCGCCTCTCTGGTCACCCCTTCATCCCTCATTCCCCCTCTGTGCCTCCCAGTGGTTACCCCCCACCTCTGTGCCCCTCTTGCAAATCATTTAAAGGGGGAAACTAGCTTCAATCAGCTACCCTATAATCTCGATCTGCTGTCAAACACTCATCTGACATCTGTCACCTCCTTGAGGACCTTGACGTCCTTGTTCTCACTGAGACGTAGTTCAAGGTCAGCTCTGTCTCTGCTTTTGACACTCTTCTCCGTGAAGGCTATAAGATCCTGTCCAACCCTAGGCCCTCCCAGCCAGGTGGCAGAGTGGCTCTGATCTTCCTTGAGTGGGTTCCTGTCGCCATCATCCACAATCAAACCTACTCATACTTTGAAAGCCTAGTCTGCAGGCTTTCTTTCTCACCTACCCTTTCTCTTCAGCTTGCTCCCATCTACATACAGCCCCCCCGCCCGACCGACCCCCCTCTTCCTCTCAGAATAGGCAGACCTGTCCTCCTCTCTTCTTACCTTCTCCCCTAAAGCTATTTTCTTTGGGGACTTAAACATTCATCTCAACTCCCCAGATGTGGCTACTGGTCCATTGTGTGACCTCTGCGTATCTCTTTCCCTCACTGTCCTTCCCTATGTACCAACCCACTCAGCCGGCCACACCTTGGATGCTCTCATCTCAACAGACATCTTCCTCTAAAACCTTCTTACTACCCCCCTCTCCAGGTTAGACCACTCTCTCATCTCTTCCCACCTTGTCCTCCCCTGTTCCCTGACAATGCCTCTGCTTGTATTGCCAGTCTCCTTCTCTGTCGTTCGACCCATGAAGCATGTGTCAGTCATTGTATTTGGCTCCTCCTACACCCCTCCAACTCCCCCTTCTTTTGACTCTTCTTCTGACTCTGTTCTAGCTAACCTCCATTTTATTATCTCCAACACCCTGGACATCCTTGCTCCTGTCATGAGGATCTGCACGAAGCCTGCCTCCAAATGCAACTATTGGTTTGACTCCGACTTGGCAGCTTTGAAACACAAGTACAAAGCGGTAGAGCGGAAGTGGCAGGCATCTAGCTCATCCTCTGACAAACTGTCCTGTTGCCTACTCCAAAGGCAATACCATCTCGCCATCTGCTCCAAGAAGAGTGCTCAGGTCCAAGCCAGCATCTCTGGAGCCACCAATAACATGGCTGAACGCTTTAAAATCTGAAAAGAACTTGCCAATCCTACTGGAGTACCTCCTCCCTCCCAGACCCTCTGCACTGCACTGGCCACCCACTTCTCCAAAACATAGGACATCCTGTCCTCTCTGTCTTCTGCTCCCCTCCCCAACTCCCCCTTCTTCTGCCTCCCTTGGCCCCCCTTTTTCCCCACACTCACCTCCTTCTTTCCCATTGCACCAGACGAGATCTCTAGAGTTGTCCGCTTTTTGAAAGTCTCCTCTTAACAGGTGCTCCCCTGCTCCTCCAGACCCATCAAGGACAACATCACCTCTCTTGCCCCCGCCCTGGCTGACCTATGCAATCAGTCACTGTCTACTTCCCACAACCCCTTAAGCACTCCCTTGTGCACCATCTCCTAATAAAGCCATCTGCTGACCCTTCTTGCCCAGCTAACTATCGCCCTATCTCTATCATCCCTTTTCTGGACAAACTCATGCAGAAGCTAGTCATCCCCTAACTCACCATTCACCCTGAATGCATGGTATCACAAGTATTGACACTGACACAATGGATACCGCTTGTAAAATCCTTTATTGAAAATGTTGGGGTTGGAGAAACTCCTATTCTGCCTTATAACTAAGATGGGAGTAGTCTTGTCTATCATTTGATAAACAAAACAGTCCTAGTTGAGTCTGTCAAGTGAAATGGCCTATACTAACAAAAGCCTAATGCCTGCCCTATCTCTTGTACAACAAGTATAAAAAGGAATGCAAATGGAAAAGCCAGTTTTCAAATGATAATGTGGCTCGACCAGTCCTCCTCCGCACGTTAGGCCTCACAATGTAAGGCGATCCTTGTAGGCAGGATGATGCCCTCTGGCTCAGCTTCTAACACAGTATAAAGTTTAAAACCATGGATCGAGGCCCACCTGGCCTTCCACATTTAAAGTTCTTTTTTCTGACTTTCAAAATAATGTTTCAACCAAAATGTTCACAAAGGTCCCCCTCTGTCGGGCTCAGACTATTCTCCAACAGTTCTCGTACATCCCCCTCTGCCGGACTCAGAAATGTTATGATACAGTTCACAAAAAGTTGCCAGTGGGCTCCGTTCCCCAAGCTTAATATACTATGCATCTCCCTCAATCGGGCTCAGACCACTTTCTGATGTCAAAGTCTTTCGGATGTGTGTGGTTTTCTTTACAGAGCACCACAGAACCACTTTGAGTCAACATTCACTGTTTACTTTCACTCTTGCTGTTTGATCGCCCTTTAGCTTCAAACAATGCACCATACACAGAGATTTTCAAATGGTTTACTTCCTTTCAGCGGACCACTCTGTTGCTTAGTATCGCTAATCTTGCAGCTGTATTTCACTTTAAAGTTAATTCACAGGTCTGCCTTTCTTCACGTCTCATCCACTCATGTGCAGCCTTCACTTGTGATATGATGTTGCTACTTCATTCGCTTTAACACACACCAGTCTCTCAGGTTGTTTGCCAACTCACCGGCAGTGTGAGCTTCTTTCTTGTTTTGTGTTTCCCGATTTTCGAGTGAAGGTTAGTACCACAGACTTGACTTCACCTCCCCAATTCTGCAATTCACCCAGGAGGGTCACTGACGTCTTTGAAACACAATGCAATATTTACTTGTTGGATATGGCCTTCTCCGTGTTTTTCTCACGTCTTTCGGAGGCAACAACCTTCAATAAGGAAGCCTTGGGGTTTTCGGCCCTCTGCTCTCGTCCCTTTGTCTGTTACTCTGCTCCAGTAGGTATGCCTTCATTCCGGAAATTCGGCTTGTTCTCGTATTCCACCTTGCTCACAGTGTCTCTTTAGGTGTTGCCTTTTATTCATCAGAGGAGAGCTAATTGGCATCAGGTGTATGCATTTAGGGTAAAAGTACCTGACTTTGCCTGACACAATTAGCGGAAAACGTCCAGTACGATGTGAGAGTTAGTCTGGCTACTCTCAGTCAACCTCTTCCTTGGCCCACTGCTTGTGTAAAACGGGGACGGGGAGTTGGGACTTCAGAAAATCCTAAAAAAGTCGACAGGGTAGATGAACAAAAAAGGGGGGGCTACTGTGTCTCACCATTGGCTATCGCACTGTTAAACTGTATTCATGTAATACCGCCCTGTTATGAATATTGGCCTAAGCCCATTCGCGTTCCACGGAAAACCGTGTCTGAAGTGTTTTGATTTTTGATCAACTTCGGCACCATTTTAAGAATCATCCGCATTTTGATTTTAACTCCTGCTTTGTGTTCTAAAATGGTGGACTGTGTTTTCGACTGCAACCAAGCCGAACAACGTTTGTGCTGTGTCAACATTTAGGCTGACTGAGAGCAGACTGTTTGTTCTATGCAAAGAAACCTTGTGACTCATATGAACTGCAATCCAAGTGTTGTCTGCGCTGACAAACCTCATCCTCATATAAACGAGACAATGTAGAACAAACTCAGTGTGTTTTTTTCTGAATTGCATTGTAGCAATTCTTGAAACAAGGCTTAATGTGGATCACAGAACGAATGTCACCATTGTAACTTCATGGAGATGCAAACTAGTTAAATCCATTGTACAATATTGTAATACTTGTCCTGTGAACTGGGCACAAACCCTAGCATGTAAATTATTAGTTTGGAGAGGGGCTGGACAATGTTAGGAAAATTGTATAAAAGTGTCCGTGTTAGGTGTCCAGCACTCTCACCCCTCACTGTGCCTGCTGGTACACACTGCAAGATGTTGGGAGCCAAATAACTATCTGTTTGCTTTGAATTCTGGTGAAACAAAGAATTTGTGAACACTGTTCCTGTATTAAAAATAAAATAGATAACAACCCATGGTGGCCCACTACATTCATATGAAACATTCATATTAAACATGACTTGTTTTGGTTCATTATTCAAACCATTCCAGCACCCCCACGAGGGGGGAATAGAGATTTGCGCCTCACAAGACAATAGTAAAAATTGATATTTAATCTAAAAATAGCAAAACGAGGTTTCAATTCAACAGTGGAGTGGTCGCTGTTCTGGTGAACACTGAATCCACCACTATTTGTTTGTTTTGTTTTATTCGTATTTATATAGCGCACAACAGCCCGAGGACATTGTGACACTTGTTACAGTACAAAGCTTAGTTACTTAGTTACATGGTCATTAGCAATATATATACAGGTTGCAATATAGTTACATAGTCATTAGCAGTATATATACAGGTTACAATATAGTTATATTACATTTGTGTTATTTTACAATATACATGGCAGAAGTGGAGGAGGCAGTCCTCCACTTGCTAGTTGAGGAGAGTAGCCTTGAGGTTGTTGCGGAAGACAGAGATGGAAGTTTCAGCTCTAAGGGTGGCAGGGAGTGAGTTCCAGAGTTTCAGTGCAATATAGGAGAAGCCTAGAACTCCTGCTGTGGCTCTCTTTATGCGTGGTATGTGTAGCTGGTTGGTGTACTGAGCTCTGGAGAGTCCTTGATAATGCTTCAGATAGGTATGCTGGAGCGGTTTTGTTGATGCACCTGTGAGTGATGGTGAGGATTTTCAGAGTAACACAGTCTTTGACTTGGAGCCACCGTGCTTCACGTCTGGCGTGGGATATATGGTCTCTTCTAGGGATGCTCATGGCGGCTCTGACATTGTTTTGTGTGGTTTGCAGTCTGTGAATGTTTTTGGCGGAGGTGCCAGCTAGAAGGGCGTTGCAATAATCGAATTTGGCTCCTTTAGTTGCTCTAGCTATGGCCAAGCGGTTGGAGGTGGATAAGTAGGGTTTAATGGCATTGATGAGTTTGGTGCTGAATGCTGATGCTGAGGCTATGGCGCTGACTTGTTTGTTCATCGATAGATTTGCATCAATGTGAACACCTAGAGTCTTGAAAGAGGATGATACGGAGATGGTTGAGTTGTCTACGTTGAAGTTGTTGTATTGGGGGCTTAGTTTTGATAATGTGTTTGTCTGGCCCCGTTAAGACAGAGGCCGTTGATTGCCATCCAAGCTTGGATAGTGGCATAGATGTTGTGAAGGGCCGTGGCCTCTTGGTGATAGAGTCCAGATAGGGGTAAAAGTACTTGAGTGTCGTCTGCATAGTTTGTATATGCAACACCCATGGAGTCAAGTAGGTTTGAAGAAGGGTTTTGTGAAGAGGTTATGGAGGGTGGGGGCTGTACAAGATTCTTGGGGGACACTGCAGTTTATAGTGGTAGGATCTATGTTAGCTGTGTCGGAATAGACCTTCATGGCTCTTCCTTCAAGGAAGGAAGTGATCCAGGATGCTGCTTGATTAGAGAAATGGGCTGCATGGGTGAGGTGGGTGGTGAGTGTTTGGTGATCTACCAGGTCAAAAGCAGCTGATAGATCGAGGAGGAGGAGCAAGGCAGGTTTGCCTTTGTCCATGATCTGTGAGATTTGATTTTTTAGGTCTAATAAGGCGGAATCTGTTCCATGCCCGACACGGAAGCCAGATTGTCTTTTGCCTAGTATGGAGTTAGCTTCTATGTATGATTGGATCTGGATGTGAGCTGCTTTGTCCAGGATTTTTAGGAGAAACGGACTGTCGTTATTGGTGTGTAGTTGTTGGGTTGCGCTGGGTCAAGTGTGGCCTTTTTTAGAAGTGGCCGCACCCAGGCTTCCTTGAGATTGTTTGGGACAGTTCCTGTTTGGAAAGATGCATTAATGAAGGCAGTAATCAGGAGTGCCAGGTCATTGGCGCATTACTTGATGATTTTGGGAGGGAAATTGTCTTCTTTGCAGAGCGATGGTTTGAGGTTTTTGATGAGATTAAGGACCTCAGGTTCAGTGACGTTTCTGAAGGAGAATTGAGCGTGATTGAGATTACTACGCTTGTCTTATTTAGGGCGGTTGGTTTTTTGGTTTGAGAGGGCTTTGCAGTGGTTTGGGATTTTGTTCTGGAGGAGTTTTATTTTGTTGAGCATGGCGGACTGAATGCTGGCACACCAGGCTTTGTCTTTAGTTATCTCGTCAGCGGTGGCCGGAGGAGTGACTAATTCATTAAAGATTGCGAATAGTCCTTTAGCTTGGGAGTTGGCCTTTGAGATCCTATCATTGAAGGAGTTGGTTTTTGCTGCTAAGATGGCTTTTTTATATTGGAGGGCTATTTGTTTGAAGAGGCTTTTATTTAGATCACTCAGATCAGTTTGCCAGTTTTTAAGCGACTGGCGCTTTTGAGCTCGGAGGGTTTGGAGTTCTTCCGTGAAGCAAGAGTTGCAGTGAAATTATTTTTTTTCCTTCTTGCTTTTAAGTGGGGCTACAGATCTATGTGATCTTGATTAACACACTCCTACAGAAAGACAGGACATTTGAAATATCTGTGCATGGGACCACATGTGTCTTTCTAGATACGCAGTATAGGCAGTTATCTTGCCCCTATGTATGTCGTGCTCCCGCGGGTATCACAATATTTTTGCAGAATAAGAACTATAGGAAATACAAATCACCTTTTCCAATGTATAACAGCAACGTTAGATCTTGCTGCAAACATATGCACAATGTCCGTACTAGAACACGCTCTTTTAGAGATCTGTTATAATGTAACTCTTGACCATTAGCTACCCCTTGTTTTGGCAGAACCCTACTGCATATTAAATATGGGTTCACAGTAGAAAGAACTATACACAAAAGTGACATCTTTTTCATGTCATGTGCTTGCTAAACATCCTGCTGCACAATCTTGTTTTGAGCGGTATTTAGAGTTACAACAACGCCAAAACACCCTTGTGATTTTTAAATTGGATGTCACCTTACATGATGAGAAATACACGCATTAGCGGTCTAGTTTATAGAATGACCGCACATCCCTTCTGGTTCCCTGCTCAACAGCATTATATGTCCTTTAAGCAAAACAGCTAACGGCATGATTACAATTGCGATGATTGTGTGCATCTTCTGACTATCCCGTTTTTCGGAAAGTTCAGGTGAGAGTTTTGACCCCCTGCGCCTGTCACCTTGTAAGAGATTTCAAACTTTACCACTCGGACAATATCTTTATCCGCCCACATGGGTTTCTTGTTTCTCGGTACACAGAAAGTGACCTAAACGGCGTTGCCTTTGGGGGCTTGACTCGCATCGTACCAGTGTTCTATTTAGAACACCGGCCACATCTCTAATCCAGATGAAAAATAGAGGTAACAGCTTTGTTTTTTTAATTCACACATCACTCAACCGGTTAGAGTGCGGGTTCAATAATACTAACGCCTAGTTGGGTTATTTGTTCCCCCCCCCCCTTTCTTTCCATTTATTGTGCAGGCGGGCCACTTTTGATTTGCACAACAAAGCGGACACCGCCCCCGGGGGACCTCTTGCTGCCGCTAGGCCCAGAACAACAGTTCTCTCCTGCTCAGAATTGACCAGGAATATGTGTGCCATAAAAAACTATATCAGGTACTTCAGAATTCAAATGAAACCCTCTATGAAGTCTTTTCTCGTGTTCTTCCTCATAATGGAATCACAAACTTAGATGTCATTTTCAACCTGCTCCTTGCTGTTGCCTTTTCTGTTGATTAGATCTGTTTCATAATAATAATAGTCCTGCACCCTTGCAGCAAAGGAAGTTGACGTTAAATAACCGCAAGAAATTCTCTTCTCGCATTTGCACGTTTAGGTGAGCATAGAAGCCTGCCCATACTGCATTTTTTAGTAATTAATAAACCTGAAAATTGGTAAAAATGGGAATTGAATTTGAAAAAACCTATCAATCATAGTTAATAGACAAAACTTATTTTTTTGGGAATAACAAACTAACCACCAATTACTTGAAAGACCTGTAAAAATTCAATTTTTTTGAAATTAGCATGAAAAAGCATGAACAAATATATATATCATGCAAGTCTCTGTACTGCAATCGACATAATGAATGTTGTTGATGTACACTATGATGGTATATCATTTTACTAACATTGTCAAAACTGTTGACATGTAATTTTGAAACCAACCCTCTCTCTTTTGTGTGGGTTAAAATCTATAACAAGTACGGTTAATCAGAAGTACCTCAACACAACAAAACATCTTTTGAAACAAATCACCTCTGTCTGTCCTAAAAACGGCTACACTCGCAACAACAGACATAGGGCCTCATTAAGACCCAAGCGGTAAGGGGTTAACGGCGCCGTAAAAGGTGGCGGCGCAGTTAACACCTTACCGCCTAATTACGAGGTCCCTTTGCGGTCCCTATCTTAACGGCTTTTACCAGCCATTAAGGATGGGACCCGCAAAGGGACCTTGGAGGTAATTACGGTACCGCAATTTGCGGTACCATAATTACCGCCTTCCCCATTTCCATTGAGCCCTATGGGGGCAAAAATGGGAATGGGGAAGGGCCAATGGTGAATGGGGAATTACCGCCCCGCCAACCTTGGAATGGGGCGGTAATTCCGCCATTCACCATGGCGGAATCGGTAAGGTACCGGCGTCAACCATGGCGCTAATAGCGCCATTGTTAATGCCTGGGTCGTAATGAGGCCCATATTGTGTAATTGTCTGATTTTTCCTGTTGCTATTAGCCAAAACATATGTCGACCATCACAAAAAGCCTAAGGTTTCTACTAGGCTACTTTCACGATGGAGCTGTTTATTATCAACAAGAGTTGTATACCCTTGTGCCTGTTTTGAACAGTAAATAACAAATAAGACACAAACTCACATACTAACCCCACCACAGTTTTAATGTGTTGTACCAGACTTTTTGTCTGTTCTTTATTCATCTGTTATGTTTCAGTTAAAGACCTTTTTTTTAAGGCTTTTCTTTATATATATCTTTTTGAGAATCAAATACAATGTATATATTTTTTGTTAGATTTGGTTGGTTTCATAACTTGTATTGCCTAATAACAGTAAATGCATTAGGTGACTTGGTATCCCCACGAACACCGGTATAAATTGTAACCATGTTCTAAAAGTAAGTGACCTCTTCCAATAATAGGTACACCTACCGTTAGATTGCAGAATCAAGAGACAGGGTCACCACCTTCATTGTGCTTCTCCTTTTCCTGCTTTGAATTCTGTACAGAAATAATAGACACTTGTATCTTTTTGACCCGTGATTGGCGTATTTCATTTTTTGGTACTAAGCCTCGATATTTCTTTGTTCTTACAGATGGCGCCCGAGTAGGGACCCTCAAGATTGATGTCTCCTCGCTGAAAAGAAGACGTGGCTATTGGACCGGGATCGTAGAGTGAGAAAAAGGGGGCCCCTTTGTATGAGACTGCCGATCCAAAAGTAGTGACTCGTAGTACAGTATCTAAAGTTAGAAAAAGAAAATTGTATAAATGGATAAATAAAGTTCCTCCGACATTTGTTCCTAAAGTAGAAATTCCAGCTAATGTCGCAACAGGCGCAGCAGCCACTACTATTGAAGCTCATTATGTCTCACAGTTTGTTCATGTCCCATTTTCTAGACAGGAAGTGAATACCATTAGACAAACGATTCCAGATATTAGGAAAAATCCAACAGTATTGTATAAAGAAATAGAATCTGTCTTGCATTCATCAGTTTTCATGCTGGGTGATATAGACTTGTTGTTCCCTGTGATCCTACTTGCTGATTTATGGAAACAGATTAGATAGATGATCTGGCTGGGTTGGGTGACACATGGGTTAACTTGGTACGGATACATGGAGAAAGGAATGCTGGTGAGAAACCGCCACAGGTGATATTGACACTGCCAGACAGAATAGTAACTAAATTGAAGACTTTGGTTCCAGAGAGAATAGTTTGGGACAAGCTTACAGCTTGCATCCAGGGGAAATCTGAGGGTGCTACCAAATTTTTTAATCGGTTTGAACAAGTGTTTTTCGGATTTCAACAGTCAAGATTTGAGTACTGTGTCAGGGAAAAGGCTGTTTGTGGACAAATATGTGCACGGATTGTTGCCTGATATCCAATCACAAATTATGACTTCCGAATGCGCCTGGCAAGCAAAATCGCAGTCTGAAGTATTGCACATGGCTCAGTATTATGAAAATAGGGTCAATAATGAAAAAGAGAGGATAGAAAAGAAGAAGGGAGACTTGAAGACAAAAGTATTGTAGCAGCAAATAGTAAGAGGAACTTGAGGTGGAATACACAGTTTAGAGGTCAGTTTGCCCCACAGAGTAATGCGCAAATGGGTCCTGTACTCATGAACCAATGTGCCTATTGCAGACAAGAAGGTCATTGGCGAGCACAATGCCCGATCCTTCAGCAGCGATCGAATAACACAAATGCTACCATGGGTAGACGATCCAGAGGCCTTCCTGGGATAGGGGGTCCTGGTAGAAGTCAGTTCACTCAGAATCAACAGTCATTTTCACAAGATATTCAGCAGCATAGTGTCGATAATAGGAACATTTTTGATAATCCTTCGACTGTCTATCTTTCTGAGGACCTTGCAATTGAAGATGCATTATTCTGTTAGGAAAGCCCAAAGCAGAGTCTGGAACCAGTACCTATTTTCGTCGATCAGAAAGGGCCCTTTGTAGAAATGAAGGTGGGGAATAGGAAGCATCTATTTTTAGTAGATACAGGAGCACAGAAGTGTTCCGTTGATCATTCGCGGGTTCCAGATATTCCACTGTCAGGGCAGAACAACATTTCTGTAGGGTTCTCTGGTACACCAGTGGTTAGTTCGGTCTCTCGGCTGGTACCGATTTCACTGGGACCATTCACTGATTCATGTCCATTTCTTTTGATGACGAATTGTGGCAAAAATGTGTTGGGGTTGACTCTGTTGAAAGAATTGAATGCAGTAATTTATTGTTCTCCGGTTGGAGTGCATTTGGCGATTTCACCTCAACAAACATCTGTTTCACAATTCTTGACTAGGCCTTTACCGTCTGAATTGGATTAAGTTCTGGCATGTTTATGGGCGGTTGATGATAATGACGTTGGTATTTTACAAATTGAACCTGATAAAATTGCGTTGAAACCAGGTGTTAAACTACCACGTATTCCACAGAATAAGATTTCATTTGATGGTGAGCAAGCTTTAAAGAGTATTGTTTCTGATTTTATATATCGAGAAGTGATTGAGGAAATTGCAGGAAGTTTGTGTAATAGTCCGATTCTACCGGTTTATAAGAAAGGGGATAATGCAATTCCTTTCTCTTTTATTATTGATTTACATGCTATCAGTAAGATTGTTGCTCCACAATTTCCAATTGTGCATGATGTGACTACAATATTGACAATGGTTCCGGCTTCAGCTACTCAGTTTAGTGTTGTGGATTTAAAGAATGCTTTCTTTAGTATTTCTGTACATGTTGACAGTAGATATTTGTTTGCGTTCACCCTAGGGGTTCGCTTGTTTACATTTACTCGTGTGCCACAAGGGTACACTGAGAGCCCCAGCATTTACAGTAGAGCTTTGAAGGAACAGCTTGATACACTTGAGTTGCATTCCACTTGTACGTTGTTGCAGTATGTTGACGATCTTCTTTTAGCTGCAGACTCAGAAGTTGCTTGCAAGGAGGGCACCGTGTTGCTGCTTCTTCATCAAGCAGAACATGGGCATAAGGCTTCATTGAAAAAGTTTTAATATTGTCAACAAGAGGTCATCTATTTAGGCTATCTCCTGTCAAAAGAGGGGAGAAGACTGACACCTGAACGGATACAAAGCATCTCTAGCATGTCTGTCCCAAATACACAGAAAGAGGTCAGAGCCTTGATAGGGATGTCCTCATACTGTAGACAGTGGATCCCTAATTTTTCATTAATGATAAAACCAATGTTGGCATTGACAAAGAAGGGCATTTCTTTGCCTTTACAGTGGAACATGGATTGCCAGAAAACTTTTGATCTGCTCAAGGCTGCTTTGTGTTCAGCACCGGTTTTGGGCACACCAAATTACAACAAGGCCTTTGTGTTGTATGTGCATGAATGTGATGGATGCGCTTTGGCTGTGTTAACGCAGGACCATGGAGGGAAGAATAGACTGTACAGATATTTTTCCTCCACACTTGAACCTATTGCAAGCGCTTTGCCGAGATGTTTGAGAGCTGTTGCTGCTGCCGCTGCATCCGTAAAACAAAGTGAGGGTATGGTTTTGGGTCACTCCTTAACCGTAATGGTACCTCACTCTGTAGATGTTCTATTAAATAGAACGCAAACGCAAAATCTCACATCAGCACGATTAACAATATATCACGCTGATTCTATTTGCACTGCATTTCCAAATTAAGAGATGTTGTGCATTGAATCTGGCCAAACTATTGCCTCTTCCGCAAGAAATTGCTTGCAGTGACAAGATGTGACATGACTGCCTCTATACCACAGAACAAGAGACTAAAGGCAGAATTGACTTAAGTGATACACTGTTAAAAGACCCACAAGGGGAGCTGTTTTGCGATGGCTCCTGCTTCAAACTTACGGATGGTTCATCCACTGCTGGTTATGCAATCACTACATTAAGCACTAATGTGGAAACCAAAACAATTCTGCATAACCCCGTGCAGGCCTCAGAGATTATTGCATTGACTTGAGCTTGTGAACTTTCCGAAGGGCTTAGTGTGAATATATTTACAGATAGTCAGTATGCCTTTGGGGTGGTTCACAACTTCGGTAGATTATGGGCAGAGAGAGGTTTCTTGACCTCACATGGAACTAAGATACAACAAGGCACTTTGATAGTTCGGCTACTCTCAGCACTTGCGCTTCCTACTCAGCAATAATGAAGTGTGCAGCACACCAGAAAGTAACAGATGATGTGGGGAGAGGAAATGCATTTGCTGACAGGATAGCCAAACAGACTGCCACCAATTTGCATTCCGAAATGTATATGACACAAGAAGTCACTAACACTTGTGTGATAGACATAGGAATTGGGAGCATAAAAGACATCCAGGCTGATACCACTTCAGAAGATCTTAAACAATGGGCTGACGGTTTAGCATGTTTAGACGATGGAGGTTGTTGGGTAGATAATGGAAAGCAAAGATGGATGCTGCCCGATGCTTATGTCATCGCTATGGTTACGATGGCTCATGGTCCAACTCATATATGTGCTAAAAAGATTTGTAAACTGTTAGAACCTGTCTGGGTGAATGCAAATATCTGAAACTGCTGAGCGTTTGGTCCGAAATTGCTTGTTCTGCTTACAGCATAATGTGGGGAAGGGTCATCGACACCGAGCGGTAGTTTTGCCCCCTCCCAGTGCCTTTTAAGGTTATACACTTCGATTTCATTGAAAGTGAGCGTTGTCAGAATTTCAAATATGTTTTGATAATTATTTGTGCATTCAGCAAATGGGTTGAAGCATTCCCTTTAAAAGATGCAGCAGCAATGACGACGGCTAAAACCATGCTGAAGGAATATTTTCCTAGGTTTGTTTTTCCAAGGGGCATTTGGTCCGACAATGGTCCACATTTTATCGCTGCTGTTATCCTGCAAGTATGCGTGGGATTACAGAACGATAAATGGTTCCATTCGGGCAGACACGCTCAGTGTGCCGGACTTGTAGAACGCCATAACGGTACATTAAAGAACAAAATGGCGAAAATTCAGTGAAAGTAGCCATTTGAAATGGCCAGATGCCTTACCGATAGCTCTATTGTCCATGCGGACGACCGCATAAATGAAGACTGGACACTCTCCCTATGAGATAATCATGGGGAGACCAGCAATATTTGGAATGTACCCACACCCAAGCGGTTAAAAGATGTAGAACATTTGCTACTTTCTGAGTACTGTGACCAGTTAACTCAAAACTTGTATTTGATTTACCAACATGTGCGAGAAGCCCTGCCAGTAAAATATGAGGGGCCAGTTCATTGACTCCAACCCGGCAACTGGGTGCTCGTTAATGCATTTGAAAGAGCCTCCTGTCTCGCACCTCGCTAGAAAGGACTGTTTAAAGTCCTATTGGCCACACAGACCACTGTACGAGTAGAAGTGAAACAACACTGGATCCATGCAACGCAAATAAAGAAGATACATTTTCCTCTGCCCCACGGCAAAGGGGAAGAGAAGGAGATTTATCAGTCTGTTCCTCATCACAATCTGTTCTAACCGACACCGAGGGTGTCTCGGAAATCCTTCCTGAGCCCGTGGGGACTGCCCCTTTGCCTTCAAGTTCTTCTTCGGATCTTTCTGCACCATTGAGCAATCTTGCTTCTGCTCCATCACTTTCTTCTGGAAGTGACAATACTCTATTCGCAGATCACACCGTACCTGGAGTCTTGAGGTACAATCTTCGTCTGGCACCGAACGTACAGCACAACATCGGCTGTGCCCACAAGGAATCATCGTTGAGCCGTCCCTTGTCACCTTTCGCTGGAAAAAGTAAATAAGAGGCAAGGACCGGCAAAATTATCTTCAAGCAAGATAGCCTACGTGGTCAGGAGCCACTGATGGATGAACTAAAGAGCCTAACAGAGAGGCTTCTAAACGGACTCTAAGAAACAATGTCCTCTCTTAAATCTACTCATGCGGACCAAGCTACCTATCTTGTGGCTGACAAAGAACCTGTTCATCAAAGATCATGGTCCCAGAGGACCCATTGTTTTTTAATCACAGTACTGGTCTGTTTAATAATTATATTTGTGCTTGGGTTATGGTACATGGAAGGGGTGAGTCCACTTGAGACTTTGTTACCCACTGAAATTATCTCCACTGTGTCTCCACCTTTCGTGCATCTGCACACTCTTCTTTCTCTTGACTCCCAACATAGACAGGGTTATCACAATAACACTCTCCTAATGATTATGAATGTGACCCATGCGGTTCTAAACAGAACAAATTACTGGGTGTGTTCACATTTGCCACAGCATGGAAAGAAGGGACTAGGCTGGTACATTCATCCTCTTCCTTTAACTACTGCATGCTATGCCTCACTTATGGCACTATTCATTGTTCATTGGAATGACAGTATTTCTGGGAACTTCGATGGGACTAATCTGAATGAATTCGAAAAACGAGTCCTAACACCTTTGGGATGTTCCCTTTTTGCAAATAGGAGCAAACTCAATGTTGCTTCTATTAGGCCTTCTGATAGACTCTCTAGACCTTACAGTCATTAATTTCCTTTAAGATGGCTCCCGTAGGCCACCGGGATGCCATGCCTCCTTCCTATACTATTAATCATAGCCCCAACTCTGTTTCCTTCTATATACAAAGGGATGGTTCTCATCCAATGAGTACATTCGAGGGTTGTACTAACATTGCAAATCTAACCAGTGTGGACAGACCTTTGTATGTAGGAGACCCTGTTTAATTTGTTTGTGGCAATGAAGCTTATCCTTGATTACCTAGAGATTGTCGGGGTACTTGTTACTTGGGTATCTTGTTACCAGGGGTAGATGTGGCTACTACCTCTGAAGTCTCTACAGCTCGTCCAAGGCGGGATGAGAATGGAGATACTCCTTCACATGTCATGGGCAATGTAGCAAAATCATTTGTGCCATTTTGGGGACAGATAATGAACTCTGAGGATATTAGAAGACTAGCAAGGGTATTGGAGAAAAACATCAATAGAACCACCGATATTCTGTACAACATGATGCTAGAGGAAAAGGCCATTAGATTAGTGGCCATCCAAAATAGGTTGGTGTTAGACGTCATCCTAGCCGAGCGTGGTGGGGTATGTAAATTGGTGGGATCTGCGTGCTGTGTTTTCGCACCTGACTCCTTCCCTACCATATTCAAGGCAATACAAAATCTGCATACCTTGTGTACTGAAGTACATGTCTCAGAGAGGAACTGGGATCTTAGTGCTTGCTTCTGGGACATACTACGTTCATGGGGTTGGAAGCTATTTGCAGTCCTAATGATAGTTCTTGGTGTTCTATTGTTTTGTTGTTGCTGTGTACAATGTCTTCCTGCCATATATTCGATGTTAGGACGATGTTGTGCACAAACGACAGGTACATTAGGACCAAAGGTACATGCACCCAAAGAAACTACTAATGTTTCTGTAATGAAGGATATTACTATCAAGGAACTTATAGCGATTGATATTTCTGAAGAATGTGATTAAGGATGTACGGACATTGAGGCGTGGGGTTTTGAGTAAAGCGAATGTTTGAGTAATGCTCTTGGCTTAGGCCAAAAGGAGGGTTTGTTAAAATGTATTAGTGTAATAACGGCTTGTTATGAATATTGGCCTAAGACCATTTCGCGTTGCACTGAAAACCACATCTTCAATTTTTGATCAACTTTGCCGCCATTTTAAGAATCATCTGCCATTTTGATTTTAACTCCTGCTTTGTGTTTTAAAATGGTGGACTGTGTTTTCAACTACAGCCGAGCCGAACAACCTTTGAGTTGTGTCAACATTTAGGCTGACCCAGAGCAGACTGTTTGTTCTATGTAAAGAAACCTTGTGACTCGTATGAACTGCAATCCAAGTGTTGTCTGCGCTCACTTGCCTTATCCTCATATAAACAACGAGACAATGTAGAACAAACTCAGTTTGTGTGTTTTTGCTGAACTACATTGCAGCGATTCTTGAAACAAGGCTTACTGTGGATCAGAGAACCAATGTCACCATTGTAACTTCATTGACATGCAAACTTGTTAAATCCGTTGAACAATATTTTTATATTTGTCATGTGAACTGGGCACGAACGCTAGCATGTAAATTATTAGTTTGGAGAGGGGCTGGATAATGTTAGGAAAATTGTATAAAAGTGTCTGTGTTAGGATGCCCAGCACTCTCGCCCCTCACTGTGTCTGCTGGTACACACTGCGAGGTGTTGGGAGCCAGATAGCTATCTGTTTGCTTTGAATTCTGCACAGAAATAAAAGATACTTCTATCTTTTTAACCTGTGATTGGTGTATTTCATTTTGTGGTACTTCTTTATTCTTTCATCGCCCCCACTCCCTAAAGACCCCTCACCGAGGTGACCCTCCTGCACTGGTCCACCCCCAGGGTCTGGATCCAAAGGTTATGGTCATGCCCTGGCCACCCGAGACTTCTCCCTGGAGACTAGTGAGTGAGATACCCTCTGGTTTCTCACAACACCAACATGGCTGGCTGCCTCCATGACCAGAAGTCCTTTTTCAGGGCATTCAGAAGCATGGAAACCACAATCTTGAATGTCCGTGAAGACCTGCTCTCTAACCTGGATTCAAACACATCCGCTGTTCTGATCCTCGTCGATCTTTCTTCTGCCTTTGACACAGACAACCACTCCAACTTCATAAACTGTCTCCATGATACCATGGAAAAAATACCTAGTTATCCACTGAGCTGTACCTACGCCAGTGGCTTTGTCGAGTGCTTGCATAGAGGGTATAGCACCCTTGTGTTTTCCGAACTACCTGGCTTGGTACATGTACAATATGCATGTACACAGTTATGAATGTATATGTACATATATGTTCCTTGTGAACATTTTTGAACATTAAGTAATTGATGATCTTAAAAGTTTGTCATAAAAATAGGTGCCTAGGTTTATCAAAATCACATATGGTCTTTACCTAGGTGACCGAGCACACGGCTGAACATTGTCAGCACCTGCAGTGGGACTGAAGCTCTACAGTCACACACCAGGTCTCCCACGACGAGAGAAGACACCAGTGTCTAGGGTAAGACTCCACCCATAAGGCCATTTAGGGAAATTTCTTGAATCTGCACACTCACTCATGTATGTGCCTCTTCTCTCCTCCTCTCGCTTCTTCCCCTCCCTGTCCCATTCCTGCTCTGTATCCCATACAGGCAGGTCCTTTTGAATAAACAAGCTAGATACAGCTACTCTCCAAAACAACAGTGTTATTAACTATCAGCTGTCCCAGCCCTGATGAAAGTGGTCCTTACCACTGAAACCGGTCGGCTCATCATAAAACTGTACCTGTGCAGTTAAATGGAATGAAAAATGCCATACTACAGTTTGGTCTTTCCATAAAACAATAAACAGGACTGATCAAGGACTTTCGCTGTGTATTCATGACACAGGGACCTAAAACTTTAAAACATTAAGCCAAAAACAAAATAAGAAGGAAAAAAATCATGTATTAATTGTACCCACCCCCTAAACACCACGGTCACAGTGGTAAACATGTTACAACTAAAACCAGGGGACTGTGGGATTTTAGAAGAAAATCTCTCCTCTATGGAAACCGAATAAAGTCAAAAATTGTTTCACTTGGGAGCACAGGGGCCCTGAGGAGGGGCGGCTGTACAGACCCCCGGGGCCACTGCTGCGCCTCTGGATCAGTGAACTCTGCCGGCTTGGGTGGAGAGCTGCTTTCCATAGGGGAGGGCCCCCTTGGAAGAGGCAGGCATGCAGGAGAGAGGGGCCCCGGGACTGGAAAAGCAGCTGTGAGGGCCATTGGACCCCCAGAGGAGGTAGGTGCCTGGGAAGAGAGGGACCACTGCACAGACCCCTGGATCTGTCGGGTGCCCTCGGATTACTGCTGAACCTGCTGGCACTGCTCAAATCCAGGGCGTTAAGGGGCCCCGAAAGAGGCTGGCACCTGGGGAAGTGGGGGTTGGCACTAAGGTCGGAGATCCACTACACAAACCCATGGATTACCACCACACCACACCCGTATCACTGCTGCCCCGGATCAGGGCACCGGCGGACACTGCCCGCCACTGCTTGGGGACTGCTCAGCGGAAGAGTCCTTAACGAGAGGGACACCCATCAGAAGGGCAGGGAGAGGGGCTCCTCGGAGGTTCCTGGATCACGGTGACACCCCTGGAGTGTTTTTGCACCTCTGGATTACTGCTGCGGCCCTGGGTCACTGCATAAACTGCACCACACAAGGGGAAATTGACCAGAAAAGCCCAGAGAGAGAGGGTGCATTAACACCCCTGGATTATTTCTGCGCCTCTGGGTGTTACCACCCCAGTGGCTCTCTGCATAAACAGACACGGAGGTAAAGGGCAACATTCCAGAAGGGGCCACAATGAGCAGAGCGCCCAGAGGTGTGGCACCAGGCCAGGGGCCCTAGGTGGGGGGGTGACCCCCGGGTCATTGCTGCACACTGGGATTCCTGCTGCCCCCAGCCCCACCAGCATCACGTTCGCGCCCTGGATGATTGCACCACTGGATCCTGTCGGCGGGCGTTGTGAGCTCTGGGGAGCTGGGGTTAGCGCCTCGATATTGATATTGCCCACCTCGGCCCCGCAGCATGGATCAGCGGCTGGGAGGGATTAAGGAGGACGCCGAGGCCTCATGCTCAGAGTTATGTGGGTATGTTTACCGTGGACCAAAGAGCTCCGAGGCCGCAGGAAGACAGCTTGTTTGTGCTATATCAGAGACAACTGGCTCTCGACTCAGAACAAAATCTACCTAAAAACTGCATCACTCACCCACAAAGCACTAAACAATGCAGCCCCTAGCTACATTATGGATCGGTTCCATAGAAGAACCTCTACCAGACCCATGAGAACTGGCAATGCCAACTGTCTTACTACTCCTAGATTTAGGCTTACTAAGGTTGGTGGTAGTAGCTTTCCTGTGAAAGCAGCCAAACTTTGGAACTCCCTGCCACACCCTCTTAGAGAAGATCAACCATACCTGACATTCAGACAAAACTATATTAACTTGCTTAAATTCACGGGCCTGTAGGTGTAACCATGGTATTACCTCTGCCCTTGGATATACCATCAAACACTCCTTGACCTATGTTTGCTGTATATCCGTTTCTGTATTTCAACTGCTCTATAACCTACACATTTGTTGTATTCTTGCTTATATGCATAAGTACGTACATATATGCCTTTGTTTGCCTGTATCGATAATTCTGCATAGTCATTATATAACTCTCCTTATCTTGTACTTGTAACCTAAGCCTTGCATTTGCTTTTATTGCTGCACCCTGATACCTCCGGGTCTGGTGCGCATTAAAAATAAATAAACAAACAAACAAACTTAGAGGACAGCCTTTTTATGACACATAACAAAGTATTCCTGACCAAAAATCCTTTGTTGTCTTTTAGAAAATCATTAAAATAAAAATACCCGAATCCTATTGTGGGACTATCATAGCCAAGGGAAGATTTGGGTACTAGACAGCCCTTTAGGTCTAGTACGTGGATACCCAGGATTGTCACAAGGCCAATAAACAGTTTTTTGTTCTACTTTCTTCCATGTTCTCCTCCCCCATCATGTCTTGTGGTGCCTGGACACACTTGTGTATAGGCGCCATACAAATGTCCAATAAATAAAATAGATAAAATGCATCTTCAACCGCCTGTGCCAGAATAGCACCCAAACCCACTGGACTGGCGTCTATCGTTAGTTCTGTGTGTCTCTCTGTGTCATAGTAGGACATGTTGTCTGCTGAAGATAATCTCTGCCAGATGTTCTCAAAAGACTCCTGACAGACCTTGGACCACTGAAACAAAGTGTGTTGCTTAGTGAGATCTCTTTTTTTTTAAAAACTGTGTTTATTAACATTTTGCGTATTAAACAGTGCATCGTAATCAAAAAGAACATGGGGATGTGGACCCCTACACCTCATCCCCCGCCCCCCTTACCCCCTCCAGTGTTCATGAAGAGTTTCAATTAGCACACAGATCACCATGGTTTCAGTATGGTCGTCGGTGCTCTCCACCGGTAACACATTGTCTATGGTTATTGGTCGCAGCACTTAGCCTTTCTGGTATCTTAAACATAACTGGTCACTGCGGGGGCCCCCTCGGAGGGGCATTATCCAGAGGCCTGGCCTGTGGGGTCTGTACGTTAGGGTCGTTATCTTGGTCTTCTTTCCTGGCCATGTAGCTCCAAAAGGCCCCCCCAGTAGTCCTTAGGTTTCCTGTTAGGTGGAAGCATCACATTATATTGAGTCTTGCTGCATTCACATGAGATTGAGCCAGTGTTGAGATGTAGGTGTTCCAGAAGCTACCCACGTACGCGCCACTAGTGATCTTGCAACTGCTGAGGCCATACCAACAAGGCGTTTCTCGCTTCGGGATTGTTACGTTTTCCACGACATGCCCTGTTCCTGCCAGACAACCCACAGGCACACGTGCTAGCCCCATACGTACCAACCCCTCTACATTTCAAAACAAGGGTATCCCACGCACACTTTCTGCCTTACGGAGGTTGCGGCCTCTCATCTGTTATGCCAGGACATGATCTTTTGGATCAGGTGTTTACCGGCCTTCGCATCGCTGGCGTATACAAGGGAAACATCTGCTGGCCCGCAACGCTACACGTTGTCAACGAAGATCTACACATCACGTGATCGGGCCAAATGTCACGTGACGACAACATCTCACCTGACTGCATCACCTGACGCACGTCATATGATCATTCCAGCATCAGGTGACCTTCCCTATTGGCTTAAAAGGGCGTCCTAAAATCGATAGCGTTGCTTCACAGCTGTTTACCTTCAGGACTTTACGGCGTTTGTTCGCATGCTTGAATCTCGTTACTACGACCTCGGATATTGTCTACCGGATTGCCTTGTCTACCAGGACTGCTTTGTCTACTTCTTGCTTCTTACACGTTACCAGACCTCGGACTCTGTTTACTGGATTGTTCTGTCAACCCCTGGCATTTGTTACCCGACCTTGGTTTTTTGGGAATTGGACTGTTTTACGGATTTCGTTTTCTTTGGATTCAGTGACTTTGGCCATTGGCCTTCTGCTAGGCGGTTGCCTGACCTACATTACCACAAGCCACGTGTGTGCCGCCATCCAGGGTTTTGATCCCACCCACATTCCTCACCGAGAAGCTCACCAAGCCCTTTATCCCGGGTTTCACTGCCTCTTCCATCAGGGTGTCACCTTCCGTATTTCTAGGTAAGAGGTGCTTTATCTCCTTGCTGGGTATACCTTGTAACAATTGCACATTATCTGATAACCACTCATTGCCTTACAGCGCTCAAGGGGTCCTTCTGGCAGTTCCCGGTTCCAGACCTGACGGCTCACAAACAAAACCTGTGGCCTCAAAGACTGCACAGACATTCTATACCAATTGTCTGTGTGGTACTTGGGGACGGAGGCATTATTAGCCTCTGGTCGTGCTGATTATGGAGGCCTCCGCCGGGGACCCTGTGACCGCTTTAATGCAGGCTGTTGCGGCCCTTAGGACCGACATGGCCGCCGCCACCTCTGCTATCCACCATCGTCTTGATGCTTTACAAAGCACACACCAACCATTGCCCGCTGACGCCGAGTTTGGGGATCCCAATCCTCCTGTCCAGCCTGCCCCTACTCCACCTCCTGCTCCCACTCCTGTGTTACTCCCGACTTCTTTTCCTCTGGCTGCCCCAGAACGCTATCAAGGCGACCCACGTAAATACCGTACCTTCATCAATCAATGTAAACTTCACTTCTTATGTAGACCCCAGGCCTTCCCTGACTCTGTTACCAAGGCCGCCTTCCTTCTATCCCATCTATCTGGCGTGGCAGCCACATGGGCAAATCCATTCTTGGAGAATGACCATCCTGTTTTATACGATTTTGAACTTCTAGTGACTGAAATGGCGAAGGGGTTCGATACTCGTTATAGGGCACAATCACGAGACCTGGAACTCTTAGAATTGTCACAGGGTAAACATTCCCTAATTGAGTACATCACGTGGTTTAACCAACTCGCCGCGGAAACATCCTGGCCAGAACAGAAAAAGGCCATTGTGTTTTACAGAGGGTTATGCAATACCATGAAAGATGCTCTCGCCGTGGTTCCAACTCTTCCTTCCGTTTTCTCTGACCTGGTCGATCTCACATTACAGCTAGACGCTCATAGAACCGAGCGTAAAACAGAGACGTCCTTTCCTAACTTGCCTCCTTCAGGTTCGTCTGCCACTGGCACTGAACCCATGCAAATCGGTGGCATTCGAAGTCCTATAACCCCAGCTGAGCGAAAAAGCAGGAGAACCAGTAACGCCTGTTTTTACTGTGGTATAAGTGGGCATTATGTAAAAGAATGCCCCCGTCGACCAAAAAACAAGACTCCGGATTTTCCAAAGGCTCGCCCTTGAGAGCGGGGGCACCGGCGAGCCCATCATTGACCCCCACTGAACCCATGTTCGGCTCCATCAGGCCCATAGTGGTCCATGCATTGTTGAAACCCACTAGGGACATTGAGCATGATGTGCGCATCGTGATTGACTCAGGGGCCACTGGCTGTTTTATAGACATCACGTTAGCTCGTCATCTCAATCTGCCCCTGGTTCAGAAAGAACATCCTGAGCATGTACAAGCAGTTGACGGCACCTCCTTGTCTTCTGGCCCGATCAGATACCAGACTGCCCCTTTGGAAGTGGTGATTCAGAATACCCACAAAGAAACCATGTCTTTCGACCTTATCACCACACCCCAATTCGGCATTATACTCGGTATTCCCTGGTTAAGACAACATAACCCCTTGATCAATTGGGGAACTGGGCAGGTAACGTTTGAATCAGACATATGCCAGCACTTCTGCTTAACAGAACCCGACTCACTAACCTCTCCCTCTGCTATTCTTGGGGCCATGGCCTCTTCCCGACTGGAAGACGTAGAGCCGTGCACTCCAGCACATACCGTGGGAGCGGTGTTGACCAACATTCCTGTTGAATATCACGACTACATACAGGTTTTCGACAAAGCTACGGCGGAGGGTCTACCCCTGCATAGGCCTTACGATTGCCCCATTGATCTGATTCCTGACCCACCTATACCAAAGGGCAGGATATATTCTTTATCTCCCTCTGAAGAAACGGCTTTGAAAGATTATATCCAACAAGCCTTAAAGTTAGGCCATATCCGTCCTTCTTGTTCTCCCGCTGCCAGCCCTATCTTTTTTGTGCCCAAAAAGGAAGGTGACCTACGTCCATGCATAGACTATAGGCGGTTGAATGCCATCACTATAAAGAATAGGTACCCTATTCCGCTTATATCCATCCTGCTAGATAGGCTGACGCGTGCTTCCATTTTCACTAAGTTAGATCTAAGGGGGGCGTATAATCTAATCCTTATGCACCAAGGAGACGAATGGAAGACGGCGTTTTGCTCCCGACAAGGGTTGTATGAGTACACGGTAATGCCCTTCGGGTTATGTAACGCCCCTGCCACTTTTCAGCGCTTCATTAACTAAGTCTTTTCTGACATCCTTGACATATATGTCGTGGTGTATCTGGATGACATACTGATATATTCATCCTCCCTGGAAGAACATGTCATGCATGTCAGAGAGGTGCTATCTCGCCTCAAAGACAACCCCTTATTTGCTAAACCAGAGAAGTGTTTATTTCACTCAAGGGAGGTGGACATCTTGGGATTCCATATTACGCCCGGCGGTCTTTCCATGAATTCATCAATAGTCAGAGCAGTTGTAGAATGGCCTGCCCCGACCACCATAAAACAACTCCAATCCTTCCTTGGTTTTGCTAATTTTTACCGGCGTTTTATCGCCGATTTTTCTGCCATTGTTACCCCACTCACAACCTTAACCAGCCCTCTTGTTCCGTTTTCTTGGACACCCGACCATCAGAAGGCATTTGATACCCTCAAGTCTAGGTTTACCACGGCTCCGGTGTTACAACACCCAGACCCAGAACTCCCGTTTATCTTAGAACCCGACGCCTCCTCTTTCGCATTAGGGGCAGTTCTTTCACAACCTTGTCCATCTACCGGCCACTTACATCCAGTCTCTTATCATTCCCGGAAGTTCACGTCAGCCGAATCCCATTATACGGTGACCGAAAAGGAGTTGCTAGCCATAAAAGATGCCCTCCAGACATGGCGTCATCATCTCCTCGGGGCAAAACATCAGACAGTGATATATACTGACCATAAGAACCTGCAAGACCTAGCCACATTGAAGTGCACAAACAGTAGGCATGTGCGTTGGCATTTATTCTTTGCCGCTTTCGATTTCATTGTGAAACATAGGCCTGGCCTCTCCCATGGTAAGGCGGATGCACTTTCTCATTCCCCTGGGGGGGATTCTTTGCCTCTGTTTCCTGATGCAGTGTTACAGAAAGGTCACGTCATCTGTGTATGCACGCCATCCCCTCCCATTCTTACCACTATCAAACACTGGGTCTCCCAACACCCTCATGCTTTGACAGAATGGGACGTTCTACTTCAGGAGGGCTTGCCATTTATTCAAGGTAAACTTTTCCTCCCCACTAGTGAGGTTCGCAATCAGGCTTTCGCCTGGTCTCATGACGCTGCAATCAACGGTCACCCGGGGCAAAAGCGCACCCTAGAATTGCTACAGCGGTGGTGCTGGTGGCCTTCAATGAGAAGAGATATTAAGAATTCCGTGAACACTTGTTCGATCTGCGCCCAATGCAAACCGTCTAGAGGCCGACCTCTGGGATTGCTTCAGCCGCTACCGGTCCCACCCAAGCCTTGGCATACGATCTCTATGGACCTTATCACTGATCTTCCCCGCAGACGGGGTTACAACACAATCTGGGTGATCATTGACTCCTATACAAAAATGGCCCGCTTTATACCTTGCACAGGAATACCTTCTGCCCCCACATTGGCCCGTCTGTTTTTCCAATCCATTTTCTGTCTCTTTGGTCTCCCACAAGTTATTGTTTCAGATCGAGGTTCCCAGTTCACATCCTGTTTCTGGCGGGCCCTTACTGGACTACTGGGTATTGATTCTCGCTTCTCCTCTGCCTATCACCCTGAAACTGACGGGCAAACTGAGAGGGTGAATCAGGCCCTGGAGCAGTATTTACGCTGTCTTACTCTCAAGTACCAGGATTCTTGGCTGGACCTACTCCATTTAGCTGAATTCGCATATAACAACTCATGGCACTCATCTACTGGCTTTTCTCCCTTTTACTCTTTGTATGGCCAACATCCTCGTACCCTTCCCCTTCCTGATTTGCCCTCCACCACTCCTGCTGCCGATGCCTGCACCGCAATTTGGTCACAGTCCATGCCCAAACTCTTATCCATCTACGCGAGGCTCAGGTGGTAATGAAAGCCAAAGCGGACAGGAAGCGGGTGGCAGCCCCTGAGTATCGTGTGGGGGACCGGGTTTGGCTCTCGACTCGCCATTTGCACATTCCTGGATGTCGCAAACTACTGCCGCGTTTTGTCGGCCCCTACAGAATTTCTAAGATCCTGAATCCTGTAGCTTTTCGCCTTTCCCTTCCACCCGCTTGGCGGATCCACCCTGTGTTTCATGACTCGCTCCTCAAACCCTATCCTGCCCCTACACGACTCAATGCCCCTCCTGCCTCTGTTTCTGTCTCCTCTCCCGATGAGTATGAGGTCAGGGCCATTTTGGGTTCTCGTTTCTTCAGGGGTCGCCTTCAGTATCTTGTGGACTGGGTGGGTTATGGCCCTGAGGATCGTTCTTGGATCCCTTCCCGTGATGTACACGCTCCAGTTCTGGTTGCCCGTTTTCATAGGGATAACCCTTCCAGCCCACGGGATCGTGGGCCTTTGAGGGGGGAATCTGTTACGTTTTCCACTACATGCCCTTCTCCTGCCAGACAACCCACAGGCACACGTGCTAGCCCCATACGTACCAACCCCTCTACATTTCAAAACAAGGGTATCCCACGCACACTTTCTGGCTTACGGAGGTTGCGGCCTCTCATCCGTTATGCCAGGACATGGTCTTTTGGATCAGGTGTTTACCGGCCTTCGCATCGCTGGCGTCTACAAGGGAAACATCTGCTGGCCCGCAACGCTACACGTTGTCAACGAAGATCTACACGTCACGTGATCGGGCCAAACGTCACGTGACGACAACATCTCACCTGACTGCATCACCTGACGCACGTCATATGATCATTCCAGCATCAGGTGACCTTCCCTATTGGCTTAAAAGGGCGTCCTGAAATCGATAGCGTTGCTTCACAGCTGTTTACCTTCAGGACTTTACAGCGTTTGTTCGCATGCTTGAATCTCGTTACTACGACCTCGGATATTGTCTACCGGATTGCCTTGTATACCAGGACTGCTTTGTCTACTTCTTGCTTCTTACACGTTACCAGACCTCGGACTCTGTTTACTGGATTGTTCTGTCAACCCCTGGCATTTGTTACCCGACCTTGTTTTTTTTGGAATTGGACTGTCTTACGGATTTTGTTTTCTTTGGATTCAGTGACTTTGGCCATTGGCCTTCTGCTGGGCGGTTGCCTGACCTACATTACCACAAGCCACGTGTGTGCCGCCATCCAGGGTTTGGATCCCACCCACATTCCTCACCGAGAAACTCACCAAGCCCTTTATCCCGGGTTTCACTGCCTCTTCCATCAGGGTGTCACCTTCCGTATTTCTAGGTAAGAGGTGCTTTATCTCCTTGCTGGGTATACCTTGTAACAATCACACATTATCTGATAACCACTCATTGCCTTACAGCGCTCAAGGGGTCCTTCTGGCAGTTCCCAGTTCCAGACCTGACGGCTCACAAACAAAACCTGTGGCCTCAAAGACTGCACAGACATTCTATACCAATTGTCTGTGTGGTACTTGGGGACGGAGGCATTATTAATCTGCACCACCATCAAGATCTTAACAGGGATCTGGACTCAACAAGGGCCAGTAACCAGAATTTGGGGGTGAGTGGGACGGGGCTGTCGATCATGCTCGACATTGCATCTGCTATGCTCGACCATAAAGCGTGAACCCGGGGGCACAGCCAGGCGATGTGCAAAAATCTGCTGGGGTTTGGTAACATCTCTTCCACTCCAGGGGTTTGAGTGGGAACAGTTTGTGAAACCTAAGGGGAGAGTAATACATCTGGTATAGAAATTTGAAGTGAATCATGCAGAATCTGTAGTTGGTGGAAATGGATTTGGTCTGGGCACATATCAAGCTCCATTGGTCGTCTTACAGCGTTTTCCCCAGGGCACCTTCCATCTGTCCCTGTAATGGGTGGGGGTGGGGATTTGAGTGATCGGGCCAATCAATACACAGTCGAAATCAGCTTCCTGGTGGATGTCGGGGCTGTGGTGTATACCAGGAGAGGGTATGTGTGAGGAGTGTTCAGGGAGAACGGCCATTTGACCCTCAACACCTCCTGCAGTCGGAAATATAGAAGCTGTGTGATAGGGGTCCATGCGCCTCCGGATTTAAGGACTTCCCAAGATATGAATTTGGCTTCAGGGGCAATATCTCCTAGTGTGTGAATTTGTAGATTAGAGAAGTGTTGTGTGAAAATAGCCTTGTGTGTGAGTGGTATTCCCCAGATGTGATAAATGACCATAGTGGGGGCTTTGTTCTTTGTATCAGCCTCACCCTGAAATTTACTACCAATTGGATTCGTTCTGCTAATGATTTTCGTGTCTTTGTAAACAATAAGACATTTTTTCTGCCTGCTTGTACAGCAGGATGGTATGAGGTAATTTGCTACCAATTAACCAGGGACAGAGAGTTATACCCGTTCCTTGGATACTATTTTGTGTTTTCATAATAACTTCAGTTTCTTCTATAGCTTTCAACTACTAAATGTATGTGGTATGTGCATATTATTTAAATGCATATGCTGACAAGCAAAATGGCTTTGAATACTTTTATTTTTTATTATAAGTGTTTTTCTTTGAATTATCAGCTCCACATTGGTATGTTCATGCTCATATAAGTGTATATATTTAATAATGAACTATGTTAATTTGTCTCCTTACTAATTGACCACCCAATATCTTTTTGTCAATTTCTCTGTTTATCAATGAATGTATTCAAATTTCTATAATAAAAACCTTGTTTTTACTTAATCTATTCATTTTTTGTTGTTTTCCTTGTTCAATGATCTCCACTGTGTGTGCTAACAGTCCAATAGGCTCCATCTTTGTATAAATTGTGTGATTCAATCATTCAATAAATGCCTTGAGCTCATAAATTACTTTAAGTTAAAAAAAATATTCTTTTCACAGGAACACCTTGTTGTTATAGTTCATAGTGGGGGAGTACCATTGTACCAGCCCGGCCCATGTTGCCAGACGGTGCCAGGCTCTAAGGGTGATGTCCAGGGGTTGAATTTCTGCGCTCGGGAGCTTCTCCCGCATGGCCCACAGGAGACCCCTGAGATCATCAGGACGGGCAATGGCCTTCTCAAGGTGCGAGTGGGGTAGGTCGTCCGAAGGGGACCACCACCAAATGGCGTATTGTGCCTAGGCATTCAAGTAATATAAAAAAAGGTTGGGGACATCCAGACCTCCTTGGGAATATGGGCGACAAAATGTATCTAGGTAAATGGAGGGATGTTTTCCGGCCCAGATCAGTTTGCTCATCATGCTCTTTAATCATTTCCAAAAGGACACAGGGGGCCATATCTGGACATTATTAAATACGTATAATAATTTCGGCAGGACCATCATCTCGGAAAGCGATATTCGGGCAGCCTGGGAAATAGGGAGGCGCCCACGTGTCCACCCTGTGTTCCAAATATTGTAGAGCAGTGATGTAGTGCTCCTCATTTAGCCTTGCTGGGGATGTGGACACTCAGACGCCTAAATATCAGATTCCTTGCAGGCGCAGGTGAAGGCTTCCCCAATGTCTCATGGGGAAACCACTGTGGTGAGTGGGAGCAACCCGAATTTGGTCCAGTTGATACGGAGGCCGGATAGATCACCACATTTGGTGATATCTTCTACCATGGGGTCTAGGTTGGTTTGCGGATATTTACCATTTATTAACATATCGTTCATTTATAGTTTGTTTGTTTGTTTGTTTGTTTATTGAATTTCTAATGCGCACCAGACCCAGAGGTAGCAGGGCGCAGCAAAAAAGAATGTGCAAAACTTACAAGCTACAAAACTGGGAATACAGTGACATAATGGTAAGAACATCGGGTAGACACATTTGCAGAGTAGGGTTGGTCAGCTCTTAACTCGTGAGGTAGGGAGTTCCAGAGTTTAGCAGCCTTCACTGGGAAGCTGTTGCCACCAATTTGGTGGATTTGAATCTGGGCACCACAAGACAGTTGGCATTGATGGTTCTAGTGGGCCTGGTGGAGGATCTTCTTGACAGTTTGTCAATGAGGTAGATAGGGGCAGCATTGTGTAATGCTTTGTGAGTTAAGGAGGCAATTTTAGGTGTATCTTATCTTGTGTGGAGAGCCATTTGTGTTGGCGTCTAATGGAGGACATATGTGCTCTTTTGTTGATGCCTAATGCAGCTCTGAAAGCAATATTTTGTAGTATTTGGAGTTTATGGATGTTAGTTTTGTTGGTGCCACAGTAGAGGGCATTACAGTAGTCTAGTCTAGATAAGATCAGTGCTCTGGCCAGAATGATGCAGTTGTCATTAGACAAGAAAGGCTTGCCCGCTCTGATCAGTTTGCATGTATATGCTGTAGTTGAGGCCAAGGATTTCACTTGTCTATTGAAGGACATAGTTGCATCCAGATAGAATCCCAAGGTTTTGACTTGCTTAGAGACTTTGATATTATTGCCGTCAATGATAAAGGAAGTGTATGCAGGACCAGGTTTGATGATATTGGCAGGGAACGCCAGAATGATCAACTCTGTTTTATCATCGTTCAGGCAGAGGCCGTGAGTGGCCATCCATGCCTGAACGATGAGATAGATTCTATTCACCAGCACCACGTCCTTGTCATGATCCCCAGAAAGCAGGAGGAGAATCTGTGTATCATCTGCATAGTTAGTGTAGGTGATACCCATAAGGTCCAGATCATCGAACAGAGGCTTGGTAAATATGTTGTAGAGGGTAGGCGACACGCAAGAAGCTTGAGGCACCCCACTGGTGATCGGGGATGAGTCAGCCTCTGCTGACGGGGAGAACACTCTTATTGTTCTGTCGCTCAAGAAAGATTCTATCCATCTAACCGCTTCGGAGGAGAAGTGGGCTGTTGAGTCCAGATGCCTGCAGAGGACCTTGTGGTCCACCAGGTCGAATGCCGCTGAGAGGTCAAGTAATAGGATAAGGGCAGCCTTCCCACTGTCTCCCAGCTCATCGATTTGGGGTTTTAGGTCTATCAGTGCCGTTTCCGTCCCATGTAAAGGTCGGAAGCCTGATTGTCTAACCCCTAGGAGATTATGGAGCTCAAGGTGATTTTGTATCTGCACATAGGCAGCTTTGTCCAGGATTTTCAGGAGAAATGGTACCGTCGTGATTGGATGGTAGTTAGTAACGATGAGAGGATCTAGTGTTTGCTTTTTCAGAAGTGGGAGTACCCAGGATTGTTTGAGGTTAGCTGGGAAAATTCCAGATGAGAAAGAACTATTAATGAGTTTTGAAATTAATGGGGAGAGGTCTCTGGCCGCATCTTTTATAATGTGTGCTGGGCAGACATCACCCTTGCAGTTCTACGGTTTAAGTGATAGAATGATTTTTTCTACCTCTAGAACAGATATCTTAGTGAAGCGGAAACTGTTATTTTGTATCAGTGTTTAGTCAGTAGGTGTCAAGGTGTTACTCTGTGCTAGTTTCAGATAATCTTTTTTGGTTTTTATTTTATTTTGTAAGGTGCTTATTTTGTTAGTAAGGGCTTGTTGAATCTCAGAGCACCAGGTTTTGTTTTTGATGCATGCATCAGGAGTAGGTGTCGTGAATCGACCTTATTTTAAGTCTCGAAGACTTGCGATGGCCCCTCCAATCACTTGGAAGATTCCTTGGCGTCTGGCTCAATGCCGAAAATACGGCGGTTCTGTGTGGACTGCAGCATCCAGCATTCCGTGTTAGTACTCGTGTCAGGCGCTACGGTCACGTGATAAGCACGGACCATCATTCACGTCTGTATGCGAGTACTACTTATTCTTGCTGCGCACACGGAACGGTGCTCCTTAACTGAGTTCTACAGCCAGTTTTGTAGTGTCTGTTTTCTGCAATCTTGTTTCTTGAACCTGTTTTTATGGATTGCCCATTTTGAACTGCCCCTGATTTCTGGTATACGGCTCCTTCGGATTGATTCCTGTTATCCCTGACCCGGCATACGTTACCTGGACTCCCACTGCCTACCGTTCTTTTACGTCGCTACCCCGGAACTCTGCAACTCAGCGCTATCGCTCTGAAACCTGGTCAAGTACCTCCCGCTCCCGCTTGGACCCGCTCCTGTATTTTTCTCTCTTTCATTTCCATTCCTTTACTCCTTCTATCCTTGTTTATTTTGACCCCTCCTCCATACCTTCATACACGGACTCATTTACCTGCACCCTGGGACGCTCTGCTGAACCACGAGGGTTATTTCATTTGGACACAAAAGTGACTGTTGTGGACGCTCTCCTGTTTTCTTCTTTGGTCATTCCTTTTCACCAATTACCTGGACACTCTGCAGTACAACAAGAATTATTGTCAATCCTTTCCTTTTGGGATTACAGGACTTCTCCTGGACCTTCTTTATTTGGTTCTTCATTCCATTTCCTTCGTTGTGGCCAAGTAGGTTTCGGGTCTTGTTCTTCACGGAGCAGGTAAGAGTGGGAAATAGGGGGTGGTGTCGGATACGGTTGGTACTTTTGATCAAAGTAGTAAACAGCTGTTATTGTTGTTTCCTCTAGCTCTGTTGCTGCTGCTCCTGCCTTTTCACTCAAGCCCCTAGTCTGTTAGATGCTTTCTCATACTCCTACAGACTGTGCTCTTGTGAGGAAAGTTTGGCTGCAAATTGGCTTCAGGCAAAGAGGGGGTTATGACAAAGATTGTCTGGTTTTGACAGATTAAGGAGCCTTTATTATCATCCTGTGAAATGGATCTGGGGCCAGATCCAGTACAGGCGCTCATGCAAGCCTTGTCAGCCTTGCGTGCAGATATGGCATCGGCCCATATGACTTTAAACCAACGTATGGACGTGTTACAGAGCTTTGTAGAACCGTTACCTCCTGATGAGGAATTTGGTGAGGCTGCAGCAGTTGCAAGCCCCCCTACAACCCAGTTGTCCCTCCTGCTCCGTCCCCAGTGGTATTGCCCGGGCCTTTTCCTCTTGCTCCACCAGAACGTTTTATGGGAGACCCTAAAACGTATCGCACTTTCGTAAACCAGTGCCGTTTGCATTTTCTTTGCCGAACCCTGGCGTTTCCAGATGCCACAACGAAAGCTGCCTTTGTTCTGTCTCATTTTGGTGGGACGGAAGCTGCCTGGGCTAACCCTCTTTTAGAGGGGGACGACCCGGTGTTGTATAACTTTGACACTCTCATCCAAGCTATGGATGCAGTGTTTGACATGAGACACAAGGCGCAAGCCTCTGATCTTGAATTTTTGGCTATCACTCAGGGAAAAATGGACCTTGTGACCTATCTTGCTCACTTTAACCAGCTAGTGGTTGAAACCTTGTGGCCAGAACAAAAAAAAGCCGCTGTCTTTTATAAGGGCCTTTCCGACGAACTTAAAGATGCCCTAGCAGTAGTACCAGCAGTACCGTCTGTTTTTTCAGAACTGGTAGACCTAGTCTTACAAGTTGATGCCAGACAGCGGCAGAGACGGGGAGAACGCAGACACCCGGAACTCCGCACCTCCGGCAAACCAGACACGGGTACTGCCAGCGCTTCAAGTGAAGCAGAGCCCGTGCAAATAGGGGCTATCAGAGGGCCTTTGTCCAAGACGGAACGGGAAAGACGCATGCTTCACAACCTTTGTTTTTATTGTGGACAGGCAGGTCACTACATTCGTGTCTGTCCCAAAAGACCAGCTAAGTTGGCGGGAAACGCCAAGACTCATCCTTAACTCGAGCCTGTAGGACGAGTCAGCAGATACAAGGCTCAGGGGTCAGTTGTTCTCTCTCTCACATATACCATCATATGTCCTTTTCTGCTCCTGGTTTGGAGGCATTTTCCAGCCTTGTCATGATCGATTCCGGCGCAAGCGGGAATTACATGGACGTCCAGCTGGCTAATCGCCATGGATTATCCATTTTGATCAAAGAGATCCCGGAAGAAGTACATGCCGTTGATTGTTCCCGTCTGATATCAGGTCAGATAACGGAACAGACGGGGCCTCTTCGGATGTCCACTGCTGAAGGTCACTCGGAGTACATTATGTTTGACCTTATTTCAGCTCCACAATTCGGGATTATTCTCGGCCTTTCTTGGTTGCGAACACATAATCCTGTTATTGATTGGTTCGAGCAAACAGTGCAATTCTCTTCCGAACATTGCCGCAAGCAATGTCTGGACTCTCCGGTTATTCCAGAGCTCTCGCCCTGCCTGGCTATGGTCACAAATGTGTCCTCGGTTAATGCCACGTCGCAACCACCTACCCCGGAGTTACCTGAGATATACAAGCAGTATGTCGATGTATTTGACAAGAAGTTATCTGAAAAGCTTCCTCCGCACCGAAGTTATGATTGCCCAATTGATTTAGTCCCTGGGGCAGTGATCCCACACGGCAGGGTATACTCCCTGACACAAAAAGAGGAGGACCATCTACGACAATACGTAGACAATGCCCTATGGCTGGGGCATATCCGGCCATCTCGCTCTCCTGCAGCGTCCCCCATCGTTTTTGTGCCCAAAAAAGAGGGGGATTTAGTCCTTGTGTGGACTATAGAGCTCTAAACAAAATCACTGTAAAGAATCAGTATCCACTGCCTTTGATATCCGAACTGCTCGACAAAATGACCTCCTCCACCATTTTTACCAAGTTGGATTTAAGAGGGGCTTACGATTTGGTCAGGATGCGAAAGGGGGACGAGTGGAAGACCGCGTTTAAAACCAAGTTCAGTCTATATGAATACTGCGTGATGCCCTTCTGCCTTTGTAACGCCCCAGCCACTTTCCAGCATTTTGTCAACGATATTTTCAGGGACATGCTGGATTGTTATGTAGTGGTATACCTGGACGATATCTTGATTTTCTCTGATAATTTGTCTCAACACGTTCAGCATGTTTGCTCTGTTTTGCAACGTTTACGAGAAAACTCCTTATATGCAAAATTGGAAAAGTGCGTTTTTCATGAATCCTCAGTTGAATTCTTAGGGTTCCAAATATCAGCAGAAGGAGTCCATATGTGTGCTTCCAAAGTCCAGGCAGTGCTCGAGTGGCCTGTTCCTACTTCTGTAAAAGCCTTACAATCCTTCTTGGGCTTTGCAAACTTTTATCGCAGATTCATTGTTTCCTTTTCAGAAATCGTAGCTCCCCTTACACGTATTACCAGCCTTACCGTTCCTTTTGTATGGAACTCTGATGCAGAGTTTGCCTTTCAAGCTTTGAAAGAGGCCTTTACAACAGCGCCTGTTCTCCAACATGCGAACCCATGCAATTATACAATAACGGACAGAGAGTTTTTGGCCATACGGGCTGCGTTTAAGGAATGGAGGCATCATCTCTTGGGTGCCCGACATCCAGTTACCGTTTATACCGATCATAGGAACTTGCAAGCTCTGTCACAGGCCAAGTGTACCAATGCTGGACGTTATTGTATAATTGCGTTCAGCAGGGGACAATTTCCAGGAGAAAAATGCCACAGGGTGCAACTGTTGCGTAGAAGGGCAGATTTGCGAAAGGATAGCTCCTACAGCAACAGCAGAGGCATAAGCTTCTACAATAAACGGGAGAGATGGGTTTGTATGTTGGAGAACAGGCGCTGTTGTAAAGGCCTCTTTCAAAGCTTGAAAGGCAAACTGTGCATCAGAGTTCCATACAAAAGGAACGGTAGGGCTGGTAATACGTGTAAGGGGAGCTACGATTTCTGAAAAGGAAACAATGAATCTGCGATAAAAGTTTGCAAAGCCCAAGAAGGATTGTAAGGCTTTTACAGAAGTAGGAACAGGCCACTCGAGCACTGCCTGGACTTTGGAAGCACACATATGGACTCCTTCTGCTGATATTTGGAACCCTAAGAATTCAACTGAGGATGCATGAAAAACGCACTTTTCCAATTTTGCATATAAGGAGTTTTCTCGTAAACGTTGCAAAACAGAGCAAACATGCTGAACGTGTTGAGACAAATTATCAGAGAAAATCAAGATATCGTCCAGGTATACCACTACATAACAATCCAGCATGTCCCTGAAAATATCGTTGACAAAATGCTGGAAAGTGGCTGGGGCGTTACAAAGGCCGAAGGGCATCACACAGTATTCGTATAGACTGAACTTGGTTTTAAACGCGGTCTTCCACTCATCCCCCTTTCGCATGTGTCGTAGGTGATATGCCTGGCGGTGTGACCAGATTGCATAGTGCAGCTGGGGGGGGGGGATCTAGTAGTGGAATAGTGGAATTAGGAAATCCACTATTGAGGAAAGTTTGTTTTCCTGTTCGTAGGTGGAAGGGATCTAGTTAGAGGTTCGTACAGTTTAGGAAGTCTGGCGCGCAGTTTCAGATTTCTCATAGCCGTAGTGCAAGGGGCTGAGGTATAGTGTCTAGGGGGCATGGGCATGACCATGGCGGTATTGGGGGCCACGATTCGAGTGATATATAAGGCTGCACTGGGGGTCTCTATTGTGTGTCCCTTAGAGTTGTTTACAAGACCAAAGGTCAGGAATCGTAGTGCAGTGAGGGTAAGATAGATGAGGCTTAGGCCTGTCATGGTCTAGCAAAATGAGGTGGCGGGCTCAAGGTAGGTACACAATATAGTGCCTAGGCTATCAATAATCATGAGGCTGACTCCGATAAGATGCATACATTATCTTCGGTTACCTAGAGCAAGTGGAGCTTGGTGTGCTGACAAAGGGTGTATAGCAATCTCACAGTGAGGTAAAGGGTGCAGTGGTTGCTAACAGCAATCAGGTATCCTGCTTATAGTCAAATACAAAGGCCGGTATAGCAGATGGGCTAGCAGTAGGCAGTTAGCGACTTGCGTTAAGGTGCAACGATACAATGGCTAGTAGTAGTCATATGTCAGGGAGATGGTAGCAGGCAAACAACAGTATGCTAGAGCCTGGCAGCGATCAGATATTAGGCAAACAACAGTATGCTAGGACCTGGCAGCAATCAGATATTAGGCAAACAACAGTATGCTAGAGCCTGGCAGCAATCAGATATTAAGCAAACAACAGTATGCTAGAGCCTGGCAGCAATCAGATATTAGGCAAACAACAGTATGCTAGAGCATGGCAGAAATCAGATATTGGGCTCAAAGTGAGATGCCTGGGGTCGGTATTGCGAGCAAGCTCATAGTGGGCATAAGGCGGGCTTTCAATATGTTCATAAGGTCACGTGGGGTGCATCTAGTAGAGAGTTAAAAGGCACATTTACAGTGAGTACGGGACCTTCGGCGGAACACAGTAGTTGGCGAGCGGGAGGCCGGGCGTATGCATATAGCTCGGCTGAGAGCTGAGTCAAATAGAATGTTAGGTTGTTTTCTGACCTCGAGGCCAGAGGCAGTAGGAGTGCGCCAGCAGTGTTGATAGATCATAGCGGTGGCAGTCCGCTACATAGAGAGCATGCGAGGAGAGTGTTGTAAATGCATATCTAACGTTTGTGCCGATTGATGGGGTGGCGTGAATATATGTCCAAGATACTTGTAGGCGATTGTAGAGGGCAGTAGTGAACGCAGCGTTAGCTGTGTAGGATAGGTGCGCTGGGTAGTATTGGAAGTGGTAATGCAGCAATGCAGGATGTAGCCGGGTGAAGTTACCTGGTCAGCTGTTGGGCAGCAAGTGGGCAACGATTCTGGCGAGGGGCGACGGCTGGTGACATGCTGAGGACAGGAGTCAGCCTTGGTTCCTGGGCCTTCGGGAAGTGGGCCGGTTTACGCCTGCAGGCACCAGATTGGTGCATAAGCAAGCACCGGAGACCAATCGAAACCAGGCAGCATGTGGGAAGGTCCCACTAGTAGGTAGGTGAAGAAGCATCAGGCCCATGGGCGGCCATCTTAGAGCATACAATCCTCATGGTGTATGCAGGTGATCAGCAGGTTTTCACAACGAATTCAGCTTGCAGAGCTGCGATTTGGCTCGGAATGAAGATGAATCTGCTTTACTCCAACAGAGCATTTAATAGCTCTGATTCATTGAGGAAAATTGCGCAGGGCACATTTCGAGTGCATTTAAGCAGGTTTCTTACCGCATATGTGCACATTATGTGCTTCCCTTTCCTAATTTCATCACTGCTCCTGCAGTGGGCGGACGGAGCTCCAGCTCCCTGGAGGGTGGTGTGTGCTACAGAGGCCAGCTGGGATAGGCTGAGACAGGACAATAGATGTGTCAGAGTGGAGTGTAACCCCTCTATGGGCGTGATATTCCCTCAAGGCTCATGGTTCGATAACCAGGGCAAACAGGATGGGGGAGAAGGGTCAGCCCTGTCTAGTGCCTCGAGATGGGTGATTAGGGTCGGACTGAATACCATTAGTATACACCAAGGCTTGAGGGGCCGTGTACAGCAGCCTGATCCAGTGTAGGAACGTGGTGCCCATACCTGCCCGCCGGAGGACCTCAAACAGAAAAGGCCATTCGACTGAGTCGAATACCTTTTCCCCATGCAATGCTGCCTCTGCTATTGGGACTTCTGGGTTCACATTGTGCATCAGGGTGAACAGCCTTCATAGATTATTCTGTGTGGAGCGTCCTGGTATGAAGCCAGCCTGGTCTGGGAGGACCAGGGCAGGCATGTGGGGTAAAAGCCTGTCTGCAAGGAGCTTCACCAGGATCTTGTTGTCAGTGTTCACCAACGACAAGGGCCTGTAAGAAGAGCATTGTCTGGGGTCCTTGTCTGGTTTAAGCAGTACTGTCACCAAAGCTGTCCTGCTACACTCAGGCAGCACCCCTGTTGAGCTGGCTGCCTCGAACATACTGTGCAAATGTGGGATGAGTAGGGACGGGAAGGCTTTATATAGTTCGACGGTTATACCGTCAGTTCCTGGGGCCTTACCATTAGGGAATGAGTGAATTATTTTAAGCAATTCCTCATTCGTGGGGGGGGGGGTTGTTTAGCAACATTTCAGCTTACCGGGTCCAGCCACCCCATGGCGATCTTATCTACGTATTGTACGATGTGATCATGCCTTGCTGTGCACTTGGTCATTAACAGCGTCTCGTAGTATCAGCGGAATGTTTCGTTCATCCCCCCGGTATCCCTAGTAGGTTCCCCCTCTGGTGTTTCAACCTCTATTATAGGTTCTAGGTGTCGTTCCTGCCTTATGGCTCAAGCCAGAGCCCTACTCAGGTGATCCCCCTCCCCGAATCTAGCGGCATCATTGGGTCCCCCAAGAATCTTTCCTCATCGGCCATCAGTGAGCATATCTCTTGTTTGTTGCCCACTAGACTAGCCTGGAGTTCAGGGAAATTATTCTGCACCAGGTGGTTCTCCATGTTCTTTAAATATGTTTTCTTGGATGCAATGGTTCTACGGATACACTTTAGGATGACGCACCAGCCCCGAATATACACTTTGAATGTTTCCCAGACCACCCTAGGATCTGAGACAGAGTCTGTGCTTATTTGGAAAAATTCCAAAATGGCATGACAGATATCTTCACGAAATGCTATGTCTTCCAGCGTCCGAGTTCTGAATCTCCATCGGAGTTGTTTAGGAGGGGTAGTCGGGCCCGTGAATTACACTAGGACTGGGCAGTGGTCGGACAGGGTTTGAGGTAAGATCAACGTTTTAGTGGCCACCCGGGTCAGTTCCCGGGGACATATGGATGTAGTCTATCCTGGTGGAACTCCCATGTACGCTTGAGTAAAAGTACGCTGAATTCACGCCTGTCTGGATGGTGAAGACGCCATATGTCAACCAGGGCGTAGTCTGTAGCGATAGATGACAATTTTTTTGCTGCCCGGGTGAGGGACATCTAGACTGCCCACACCACCTCGAATCCTGGGAAAGTGTGCAAGTGCTCGGAGCAGTTCTGGAAGAATTCCGGGCAGTCATAGTTGGGACCATATATGCTTATGAATAGGACGGACCACCCCACAATTTCCCCAGCTACCAGCACAAATCGACCCTCTACGTCAGTTACCAATTTATGCAGTTTAAATTCTGGCAAGGGGTGGATGTATATTGTGATCCCCCTGGAGTGGGTGGTGTGGGATGAGCCACACCTATGTATCCCTCAACCCACCAGATCTGGGAGTTTGAGTTCCTTCCCCAAGTGGGTTTCCTGGATACATAGGACGTTCACATGGTGATTCCTGATGTAGTTTGTGATAAGGCATGTTTTTTTCCCATTAGTGAACCCCTGGATGTTCCATGACCAGAGTAACTTTCGTGTTGGAGGGGGACTCTACCCCCTGGTGATGCGTCACGTCAATTCTTGACTGGGGATGTTGATTGGAGTATCTACTTTAATAGTTCTGATTAGCATGTAAAATATTAGGTGCTTTGTGGAGTCTGTGTGCGCAAATAGTCTCGAAGTCTTGGAAGAAAGTCCCCCCGGCCCCTCCCTTCAGAACACTGTGTTACAACTTGTGTAGTATTCAATAAACTTTGAACTTGAACTCCCCCAGCCCCCCATGCCAGAAACACCAATCTACCAGCCAAGTCATCCCACCCCCATCCCGAACAACCTAAACCTAGAACTCCAAATAGGAATACTGTGCCACTGGGCATGGGGGGTGCTGGTGGCCTCTGTGACTCCTAGTGTCAGGAGGTTTTTTTACCATATCCCTTGGAAGTCATGCATCTTCCATATGATATAATTAACTCCCACATTCATCTAGTTAGTTGCCTAATCTTCCGAGCTCTCGGTACAGGGGGGGCCACGGGAGGATTCCTCAGGTTCCGGAATTTCAGCGGCGAACCTCTGTGCTGCAGCTGGGGATGTGAAAAATAATGTTTTACCATCATGCACAACCCTGAGTTTAGCCGGGTACAACATTGCATAGTGCACAGCTTTTTTTCCTGGGGATATTCTTTGCGCTTTGAAATGGTTTCCTTTGGTCCTGCACTTGCTGACTGAAGTCCGGGAAGAGGCGTATCATTGCTGAAACCCACCTCAGGACTTTCTTCTGTCTTGCCGCCTGCAACAGTATGTCCCGGTCCCGGTAATTGAAGATGCGGGCAATGATGGCCCTCTCGGGGGCCCCCAGAGGACGTCTGTTCGCTAGCGAACGGTGGGCCTGTTCCACCATGAAGAGGATTGTGACCGGTGGATTATCAAGGATTTCCAAAAGTAGTTTTTCCACAAACTGTTCCATATTGTCTAGCTGGGTGGTCTCTGCCACCCCTGTGATCCTTATGTTGTTCCTCCTAGATCTCCCTTCAAGATCTTCATTCTTGGCCACGACTTTTTACACTGTTTGCTGCAGGGAGGCAACCTCACGTTGAAGTACGGTGATTTTGTCCTCACTCTCTCCGATTCTATGTTCTGCTTTGGACATCCCGGTGCACAGCTTGTCGATTTGTACCGCAGACACAAGCAATTTACATGTTAAAGCGTTGATTTTAGCCTTGAGCCTGTCCGTGCTCCCTATTTAGCGCTAACAGAGTTTGGTTGAGAGCCACAATGTCTATTTGGGAGGGACTCAGGTCAATCTCCTGTTGGGGTGGATCTCGTTCTGATCTGGCGAACTGCTCCATTTTCAACTGTTTCTTCTGTTTGCCCATTCCAATCAGTCTCTCTGAGGTAAAAGCAACTGTTATGGTGCTTTGGACCTCTGAGAGGCTCCAGAAGGCTCGCCGGTCCCCACAGGCGGATGTGTAGTACTATATATCCCCTCCACCCGGGGAACACAGCAGATAGGTGTCACCTTGAGCTCTGACGCGATGGGGCCAGGCCTAGAGAGTGGCAGTTGCAGAGCGGGTGATGCTCAGGCTTCGCTGATGTTCAGGACTCTGGGGGACTGTGGGGAAGTTTGCTTCGTAGGGTGGCCCCTGTGAGTCGGGCAGGTGTGGTGACCCCAGTCTTGTTGCATATACACTAGGGTTAGGCTGACTCCTGTGTTGCTCCCAAAGCGGATGCGGTGGTCAACCACCGGGGGGTGCTGAAAGCAGTCCAGGACAACCAGCGGGGGCTGGGGGATCCGCTGCGACTGTAGCAGGCCCGGTGCTACCAGCTCCGGTTGGGGCAAGCGAGAACTGGTCCAGTACACTCCGGATCCAATTTGGCCCCCTACATGGTGATGCTTTGCCGGGTGGCCTGCAGGAGGGGCAGCAGGTCCTGGATGAATGGGTGTATATTCCACAGTGGATCTAGGAGTATGAGGCCCACTGGTGCCTCTAGAGCCTGTTGCCCCACAACGAGAGATGGTGCTCTGACTCATCTGTTACTCCCATGGGCCTCCCCATTCAGGCGAGCTGTGGGGGGGGGGGTTGGCTACTGGTGAGGAGATTTCCCTCACCCTGGTGCCCCAACTCACCGCAAATTCCGGGGGAGCGACCATCCTCGCTCTGCTCCGAGACAGGTCCTGCCGTGCTGCAGCTGCGGAAATTCGAGGTCTGGTATTTCTTGATGGTAGAGGAGGGGAAGAGGGCCCCTATGGTTAGGTCGCTAGAGCGGCCCCAGCCGTCCGCCCCACCAGGATGTGATGCATCCACTGTAGATTTGGATTGTGGGCCAGCTTCCCTCAGATCCTGGCGGGTGGTGTGTGCCCCTGAGGGGAAGATTCCTGGCCCGTGTCTCGTGGGACCATGTTGTCTTGGTGCCCGGAAGAACTCGCCCGGCCCCCCCCTCTGTGGTCCACGTGTAGAGGGTGCGTGAGCACGTGGGGTGCGGCTCAAAGAATCAGGAATTGCTAATGTAAAACGTTTCATTATAAGTGCTTGAATTTGTATGTATACGTTTGTATGCAGTGTAAATCGTAATGTGTGGTTGGTACTTGCATTTCAAGGGAGAGGTTGGAAGGCTAGGGGGGCCAGGGACCACACATTCTCACAGCAGTTCTTAAGGAGGTGCTTTTGGATTTAAAGGAGAGAGTTAAATGAAACATTGAAGCTGCACTAGAATAATAACCTCAAATGTGTAAAGAAGGTAGATGCCCGCACACAAGTATGTTACCCCTTTCTCACAGTCTCTGAAGGTGGTACTTCTTTGTTAGGCAGAATCCTGTGCAGTTCCCTTAGGGAGCACTACAGAACATTAAGACTGCAGGTATATGCAAGAAAATCCCCTTTGGTATCAGTCTGTACCATGAAGATTTAGTTGGTAGCTGTGGCTAAGCAGTCAGACTTATCTTAAGAGGGAGATGAGCAGTATTCAGGGTTTACACATTAGGACTACTGTACTATGGAACAAGGAAACACTGACCAAAGCTTGGTATCAAAAAGAATATATCTATTTATTTTACACACTCTGATGTTCACACACAAATCACTATCTTTTAAAAAAAAAATATTAAACGTTGATATGGATGAAATAAAAAATCAACCTTTCAACGTATAAATACATGATATCAACACAATTACAACATTTTAAAATATATAACATAATATTCAAATAATATACAAAACATTTAAATGAAATAAGAGGATTATTTTACAGAATATCCTCCAAATGAAACATTCTTATTGACAACTCCAGTTACTCATCTTTGTTTCAATATTCTGTGACGCAATTTACACTTCAATTATAGAATTGTCTCCAGTCTACAAAGAAAGTTAACAATTGCCTATCGAATTGATTTTCTTTCTGTGTTAAATAGGGCTGTCCATAATTGCATTTCAGTTAAGTTCACATGATCTTCAAAATAAGACTTAAAATAATTACATCTTATCGATACTAATGCCTCACAGTTTGTCAACAAGTGCTGCAGGGTTTCAAATTCTCCTTGACAAAATCGACAGTTTATATCAGATGATGATATTCGTTTCCATCTACACAGTATTTCTTTAGTCGGCCACAAGTTTAATCTAAAGCGCAAAAAATCTGCACAATGATTTTGACTTGGCGAATGTAATAGATAGGAGGCTAATATACCATATCTTTTCAGCACAAACGGATTGGAATTGAATTTTTTATAACGCTGACAGTGGGTTCTGGTTTGACTCCAATCGAACTCATGCAGTTTTTGTTTTGCTTTATTCGGATTTTCAATAAGTAAATCAATTGAAATGTCAGCATCGTGCAGAATTTTTAGAGCTCTCGATCGCCATTGTTTTGCAAAAACATTATTTGATGTATTTATGTAATTGGATATTATCAATAACAGACCATTATCACCATTACTCATGAGGCATTTGCTAAACAGAGTACAGATTTTCCATTTGTATACAGTCTGGAGTAAAATCAATCCTAACTCATGTCGAATTATTGGGAGAGGTTCTGACATAGGTAGCATTAACACGTTTTTCCAATAATGGCCCTCTATTTTTGCCCAATATGAATAGGGTTTCCAGCTTTTAATTTCTGCACCGTACAAAACGACTGGAGACATTTTTTGTTTATAGAACAGAATTAGAGGGCTAATGGAGAATTTGCAGAACTTAGCGCTAATCACTTTAATTTGGGATAGGGCTGTAGTCACTTTCTTTTTTAAGGATGCTTCATAGGGAAGATCTTGTGGATGATTATTTATGGACACTCCTAAATAAATATAACTTGTAACAGTCCGTATAGTGGATTTTTGCAAGCCCCATACATGATGTTTTGTTCTTTGTTTCCTATTCCCAAATTGCACCACTTCAGTTTTAGATGTGTTTATAGTGATATAATTTTTTTTCATGTAACTCTCTAGGGCATTTAACATCATACGTAAGCCTCGTGGAGTTTTAGATATTATAATCATATCATTTGCATATAGCAATATATTAATGGGTATACCTTTAAGTTTAGGAGCATCAGTCTCAACACCTTCGAAAGTAGTACTTACATCAGCAATATAATAATTAAATAGAGCTGATGCTAATAAGCATCCTTGCTTTAGCCCACGGTCAGTCTTGATGGCATCAGATAATAGATCGTCACGGCTTAGTCGAATTTGAATGGATGTATCAGAGTGAAATTCATATAACCATTTCAATATAAACCACAGGCATTTATGCTGTATCAATTTTTTGAATAATAATTCGCGAGGGACTGAGTCGAACGCTGTTCGAAAATAAATGAAAGCTGCATAAACAGGTTGATTTTGATGACCCACTACACGTTTCCATCTCCCACGTGACCAACTCTTGTCTAATACATACACTGAACACAGTCCGGGGAGGATATTAGCTCTCCCTATATATTTTTTCTCTCAGTGTGTGTTTTACTCTACACACCGTTCCAGGCACGTCTCATATGATAGGCCCACCAAACAACAATGCCTGGACCTTAGCTCTCCCCTTTTTCACCTTTGTTAAAAGCGGAGCATTGCGTGCACCATCACCTGCCAGCCGTCACCTGACGGTTCCCATCAGGGCTCTCTTCCGTGTTTAGGCACTCCGCCTGATTGCACAGCCCCTCATCCACATGGGGTCTTTCTCACCTTAGACACCGCTCAGGGTACGCCCCATCACATCTGCGCACCAACATACGTGTCAGGGGGTTCCCACTTTATTTAGGCACTCCATACATTCTTACAGATCAACATCCTCTCGGTGTGTGCTTTTCTTAATACACCGTTCCAGGCACATCTTTCATCATCTTTTGGCACAGCGACGACAATGCCTGCGTGACTATTGCCACTGGGTCTCAACGTACTCGTTGTCTTTGGTTTGGGCTCCCCGAGGTACCTCCCAGGAGTCGGATGTGTCGGACTCTCATTGGCCATTCGGGACACACCTCCCCTTCTGGCATCGCCTTTCCAGGCTCCTCGGATTGGTTGCCTTGCAACCTATAGACACCTATCCCTGTTTCCAGCCCCACAACGAGACGTTGTTGCCACAGCGACGGACGTCTCCCTTCCTTTGCCAAATCTGTCAGTGCAGCTCACGAACGCAGCCCACTCACAGGACACGGTTGTCTTTCCAGCTTTGCCGGTTCTTCGTGCTTACTGGAGCTTTACTCTCCATCCTGCCAGGTATTTAGTTACTTATTTAACATTCATTAGTTTGAAACAGGTTGCGATGCTGACAGGCCCACCTCGAGGCTTTCGCTAATGTATTTCTTAATTTTCCTTTTTCTTGTCTCAGAGTCACCATTTCTGTACGCCCCTATCGGGGACGTTTCCCTCTAGAGGACTCTAATGCAGCTTTCTCTCTGCACGAGACACAGATTTTTCAGCTCTCCCCCCAGCGGGCTCCTATAGATACTCTCTTCTGCTGATTCATTCCAGCAGTATACACAGGTAATTCGATTTGGCCACTTCACATGTGCTCCATTCCCAACCGGTTTTGGCTTGTAACCTCTATTTTATGATGTTTTTGTTTTTTATTTTATTTATTTTCCATATGCCTTTTTCTTAGGATTCTGACATATACACCAGTCCTGTATGCAGCTTTTGGCTCCTACACGCGACCACTTTTAGCTCGCCAGTTTGCACCATTCATCAACCATTTCATCCTATTGACAACATGGGAACTGCCCATTCTTCAACGGTTCCACTTTGCACTATTACTTAGGTAAGCAGCCCATTGCCTGCCACTCCCTACTTTTCTGGCACCCCCTCTCTGCCTCCCTCCGTTCTCCTGCACCTGGGGGTTGTACGGAACCGTATATGGCTGTCTGGGGCCCAGGTACTTTATAGTTGAAGGGGATATTGTGCCATTATTTCCCCATTACCCTACAGGGTCTCATCTGCAATTTGTCAGAGTACCCTTTGTTTATAGGTTAAGTATACATGGTACCGAGCAGTTTCCTGCAGACATGACCATGGTCTTTGATCTGCACTTAGACGAAAGCATCTTATCTACACCTTAAACTCCTTTTTGTATATAATTGTTCATAGCTTCCTACACTTGATTTTAATTGCCAGCACGTCATTTTTTTTACTCTTTCCACACCTTCATGAATTTTCTTTCTTTTCTTCCCCCTTTTTTTTCAAATAACAGGGTCCTGCAACTTATTGCCCTGATGAAGGCGGAACACTCTCTCCAACTGTGAAGATTCTATTTTCTCCACTCAGGTCTCACCGCCGAAACGCATTGGCAGACCCAATCCCAGCTTTTCAATATTTCTAGCCTGGGACTTCATTCTCAACTAATAAGACTATTCATTGGGAACAAAAAATAATTTTCCTTTTGGTACATTTGATGTTTACAATTTGCTGTAATAATGCAGTCAGAAAAAATATTGTATTGACTTCCGGAGTAACTTCACTGTGTATTTCTCTGTTCTTATTTGTATAGGAAAAATTGAATGCTTAAAATCACAAGGAACTCTTGTTTATGTCCGGATTTGTTCCGGGTTCATCCTTTCTCTTTTTGGTTTAGTTTTTGATTTTGTCTTCTTCATTTTTCATAGGTTCAACCCGTTAATATATGGTTTGAAAGATTTTATCCACTGTTAAGAATGTGAATTACTTGTTTGACTTAATTATATGTATGAATTTTCCACATTAAATGTGTTTTCAATTGTTATGAATAGTTATGACTCTGTTATATACAATTGGGTGTAGTGTTTTACATAACCAATAAGGTTATACAGGTATTGGACCTATATGGTACTAATTAATTTACACCGTTCATGGGCCGATCCTTGACGTACCAGTACTCTTTTTGTTGTGAATATAAGTCTTACTAGCCCTTCACTGGCACGCCACCACCAGGGCAGACCACTGCCACCACTGAGTGGCCACCTCTTTTGGAATATATGGTATTGGACAACCACGGTTGTTTAGTGGTCGGGTATCCCACATGGTGGGGATTTACTGATTCAAATACAATAGCCACACTTAGGCTTCCCAGCAGAGCACTTCCTTTTTTGATTTTGCTTTACTCCTTCATAGCTAGATTACTCTAGTCCCCTACCTGTCTATACCTCTACCTGGATCCTGGCGCATGTACGTGTTCACAATCTCTGGTGCAGGAGGCACGGATATGGCCGAGTATGCAACGTTAAGCTACTCAGAGGAGGAAACCATTGAGTTAATCCGTGGTCCCTCTCTATTTGACCCTCCGGATCCTAATCAGCCCTCCACCTCATCCAGTACAGCTGAGGATCTATTAAAATTGAAAAAGGAGGCTTTTCGCACCGAGCTCCACGGTCACTTCCTCAGGGAGTACTTGAAAAATAGCATCATACCAAGTGGACTCATAGTGCGAAATGAACCCAGGTTATTTTTAGAAGAGAATACACCTCCAATTTCAGATTTATTGCCACCAAGTGCAGTCGGGACCTGATGGTCCTTACCATTACCACTGCACAGCGCATCAGTACAGAACTACAGAGAAACTTAGTGTTAGAAGAAACAAAATTTAAGGCTAAAACTTTACTTACTGACATAGAGGCACAACTTTCAAACATGAATAAACAGTTTGAACAATTTAAGGCCAATACCCTAACCAAAAAAATAAATAAACTAAACAAAGACATTAAGGATTTCAAGACTGAAGTTATCTATCCGTACACGGCCGAAGGCTATATTGATTCCCTTAAAAAACAAGGGAGCTCATCCCAATCTCCCTCAGGAGGTAGAAGAGGTAGAGTCACCTTCTCGGGATCAAGCAGCTCCAGGTCATCTGGGGGCAGCTCACACCAGAACTTCCCACCCTATCAGCCTCAACACTTTGGACAACCACAATTTCAGGGCCCCTACCCTCCACCTTTCCCTTTTTTAGGCAGAGGAGGACAGGGAGGAGGATGGGGTCCCCCATTTTGGAACACTCCATATTAGGGACAACGGCGACGTCCCAGGAGACGATAGATCAAACCATGGACAACCATCAGCTACCAATTTTCAATCTGGGCAAATTTGACCTCTCTCCATACCAAATCTCACTTTTGACTAAAGGTCTCTCCTTTGTACCAACTAGTGACACAGATTGGTATAAAACAGAAATGGAGATACGTCGATTCTTTCGCAATCTAAGACTCCGGGTCTTCTTTCAGGATCACAATGAAGAAGATATCATTCCAGACACGGGGCTACATCCACAATCTTCTTTCACACCCACAGATAATCAGGTACCTGACGATCTGCTCACCTTCCTTTGAGAGGTGTGTGTTGCAAGACATCAGACTATTGAAGAAGAATAAAAACAAGCTACATCAGAATCTAACCAAGGGTGAGAGAAAAGCCTTAAAAGATCTATCGAAAAATCTGAACCTCGTAATAAAACAGGCCGACAAAGGGGGAGGGATTGTGCTTATGACGAATGATCAATTGACCCACATGATCATGACATTATTACAAGATGGTGTCAGCTATCAGTCTCTCAGAAAGGACCCCACCAGAGAAATGTAAATAGAAATCTCTGAAATGGTCACCTATGCCCGAGAGAGGGACTGGATTACTGACAAGGAAGCTACTTTTTTGACCACATCTTCTAATCGCACACCCTGCCTATATGACCTCCCCAAGATACATAAAAACGCCGAAGATCCACCGGGGAGACCAATTGTCTCAGGGTGTGGCTCCATTTTGGAACCATTAGGCCAATTTATCGACTACTTCCTTAAACCGTTAAGCATCAGAATGAAATTGTACCTACAGGACACGATGCACACCATTCAGGTGTTTGAACAATTGCCTTTTAATTCCTCACAACAATTATTAGTAACCTTGGACATCAAGGCACTATATACTTCTATCCCACAGGATGCAGTGGTAGACTGTATATATGAGCATTTGACTCAAGAGGAAGCCCAACCCAGAGCATACCGGGTTCCACCAGAATTTATTATTGAACTGGCAACCTTTGCCCTATGCAAAAACCTTTTTACCTTCGACAACCAGGTTTACCTACAGGTCAAGGGCACGTCCATGGGCGCAACCTTCGCACCCAGCCTAGCAATTTTATTTATGGCCTCATTTGAAGAACAACATGTTTACAGCCAAACCAACCAATGGATTTCGAACATCTCCCATTGGCATCATTACATAGACGATATTACTTTCATTTGGTCTGGGGACGAGACATCGCTCCAACTATTTTTTGACTGTCTCAACACACGGAACAATAATATTCAATTCACCATGGAATTTAGCACCACAGAGATACATTTTCTGGACCTTGAAATCTCATGTCTCAATAATCAACTATTTTGCAACCTTTTCGGGAAACCCGCTGATCGTAATACACTTTTAGATTACCAGAGTGACCATCCACATCATATCAAACAGAACCTTCCATGTGGTCAATTACTTAGGATTAGGAGGAACTGCACTTCCCTCAATGATTTCTACGAAAACGCCAAAGCACTTAGTGTGCAACTGCGCACACGTGGATACCCCAGCAGATTGGTGAATACTGCTACTAAGAGAACTTGCTTCACTAATCGAGACTCACTCTTAATACCTAGAACAGATTCCAATGAACCCACAGAGGAAAGACTGACATGTGTGATCACACATAGCCCCAACACCTTTGATTTAAAAAAAGTGATCCGTAAGTATTGGCCTATTCTACGATTACAGCTCTCGGCGAACCCATTCCTCGATTCGCTTTTAAAAGAGCGAGGAATATCAGGGAACACCTGGTTCATTCCTCTTTTACACGAGTCCCACCTCGTACAGGCCTTTGGAATCTTCGCAGAGTCACCGACTACTACCCCTGTGGGGCATGCTCGGTGTGCAAATTTACCAGGAAAATTCAAACATTCAAGATCAGTGACAGACAATGGGTTTTGAACAACCAATCTAACTGCAAAAGCAGCCAAGCTGTATATTGTATTGAGTGCCCATGTGGCCTCCGGTACGTGGGACAAACTATGTGGAGTGTTGGTACTTGGATATCAGAAGTTCGGTCCAGGATCCGATGCAAGAACATCACTTCCCATTTGGTTTCACACTTCTTATCCCACCAACACACCCCTGATGATATCTTCTGGTGGGTCCTTGACAGGATACAAACAGGCCGAATATTCACAACAGACTCCTTGAACTAGAGAAAAGATGGATCTAGAGACTGGATTCTCTGCAAAACGGCCTTAACGAACAATCTCCATTTTAGTTAACCCACCCCGGCCCCTACAGGTTCACGACTCCCACCTGAGGGCCACGGCCCTTACAACCATCATTTTACTCATTAGAACACAGGGTTCCACCACAGGGGTCCCCTTTTTTCTTCTTTGCCCCCCCCCCTTTGTTACCAGGTAGTGCCTCCTTTGTTCGAACCACACCTTATCCTCAGGTCCCATTTATACTTTGGGACCCCCCTCCGGCCTCCACTCCGACTGCTGCTCTCAGTGGGATACCCACTGCACGTTTCCATCTCCCATGTGACCAACTCTTGTCTAATACATACACTGAACACAGTCCGGGGAGGATATTAGCTCTCCCTATATATTTTTTCTCTCAGTGTGTGCTTTACTCTACACACCGTTCCAGGCACGTCTCATATAATAGGCGCACCAAACATCAATGCCTGGACCTTAGCTCTCCCCTTTTTCACATTTGTTAAAAGCGGAGCATTGCGTGCACCATCACCTGCCAGCCGTCACCTGACGGTTCCTATCAGGGCTCTCTTCCGTGTTTAGGCACTCCGTCTGAGTACACAGCCTCTCATCCACATGGGGTCTTTCTCACCTTAGACACCGCTCAGGGTGCGCCCCATCACATCTGCGCACCAACATACGTGTCAGGGGGTTCCCACTTTATTTAGGCACTCCATACATTTGTACAGCTCAACATCCTCTCGGTGTGTGCTTTTCTTAATACACCGTTCCAGGCACATCTTTCATCATCTTTTGGCGCAGCGACGACAAGGCATGCATGACTATTGGCACGGGGTCTCGACTTCCTCGTTGCCTTTGGTTTGGTCTCCCCGAGATACCTCCCATGAGTCGGATGTGTCGGGCTCTCATTGGCCATTCGGGACACACCTCCCCTTCTGGCATCGCCTTTCCGGGCTCCTCGGAATGTTTGCCTTGCAACCTATAGACACCTATCCCTGTTTCCAGCCCCCACAATGCGACGTCATTGCCACAGCGACGGACGTCTCCCTTCCGCAATTTTTTTTCCAAATCTGTCAGTGCAGCTCACGAACACAGCCCGCTCACAGGACACGGCTGTCTTTCCAGCATTGCCGGTTCTTCGTGCTTACTGGAGCTTTACTCTCCACCCTGCCAGGTATTTAGTTACTTATTTAACATTCATTAGTTTGAAACAGGTTGCGATGCTGACAGGCCCACCTCGAGGCTTTCGCTAATTTATTTCTTCATTTTCCTTTTTCTTGTCTCAGAGTCACCATTTCTGTACGCCCCTATCGGGGACGTTTCCCTCTTGAGGACTCTTATGCAGCTTTCTCTCTGCACGAGACGCAGATTTTTCAGCTCTCCCCCAGCGGGCTCCAATAGATACTCTTTTCTGCTGATTCATTCCAGCAGTATACACAGGTAATTTGATTTGGCCACTTCACATGTGCTCCCTTCGCAACCGGTGTTGGCTTGTAACCTCTATTTTATGATGTTTTTGTTTTTTATTTTATTTATTTTTCATATGCCTTTTTCTTAGGATTCTGACATATACACCATTCCTGTATACAGCTTTTGGCTCCTACACGCGAACACTTTTAGCTCGCCAGTTTGCACCATTCATCAACCATTTCATCCTATTGACAACATGGGAACTGCCCATTCTTCAGTGGTTCCACTTTGCACTATTACTTAGGTAAGCAGCCCATTGCCTGTCACCCCCTACTTTTCCGGCACCCCTTCTCCGCCTCCCTCCGTTCTCCTGCGCCTGGGGCTTGTACCGGAAGCGTATATGGCCGTCTGGGGCCCAGGTACTTTATAGTTGAAGGGGACATTGTGCCATTATTTCCCCATTACCCTACAGGGTCTCATCTGCAATTTGTCAGAGTACCCCTTGTTTATAGGTTAAGTATACATGGAACCGAGCAGTTTCCTGCAGACATGACCATGGTCTTTGATCTGCAGTTAGACGAAATCATCTTATCTACACCTTAAACTCCTTTTTGTATATAATTGTTCATAGCTTCCTACACTTGATTTTAATTGCCAGCACTTCATTTTCTTACTCTTTCCACACCTTCATGAATTTTCTTTCTTTCCTTCCCCCTTTTTTTCAAATAACAGGGTCCTGCTACTTATTGCCCTGATGAAGGCGGAACACTCTCTCCAACTGTGAAGATTCTATTTTCTCCACTCAGTTCTCACCGCCGAAACGCATTTGCAGACCCAATCCCAGCTTTTCAATATTTCTAGCCTGGGGCTTCATTCTCAACTAATAAGACTATTCATTGGGAACAAAAAATCATTTTCCTTTTGGTACATTTGATGTTTACAATTTGCTGTAATAATGCAGTCAGAAAAAATATTGTATTGACTTCCAGAGTAACTTCACTGTATATTTCTCTGTTCTTATTTGTATAGGAAAAATTGAATGCCTAAAATGACAAGGAACTCTTGTTTATGTCCGGATTTGGTCCGGGTTCGTTCTTTCTCTTTTTGGTTTAGTTTTTGATTTTGTCTTCTTCATTTTTCATTGGTTCAACCCGTTAATATATGGTTTGAAGGATTTTATCCACTGTTAAGAATGCGAATTACATGTTTGACTTAATTATATGTATGCATTTTCCACATTAAATGTGTTTTCAATTCTTATGAATGGTTATGACTCTGTTATATACAATTGGGTGTAGTGTTTTACATAACCAATAAGGTTATACATGTATTGGACCTATATGGTACTAATTCATTTACACCGTTCATGGGCCAATCCTTGACGTACCAGTGCTCTTTTTGTTGTGAATATATGATTTTGATGACAAGCCTCGTAAATGATGGCATTCAAGGTAAGTAAATGAATGGCTGTCCCTAACCCATGGATAAACCCTGTCTGAAATGGATGTCTTAAATTAAAAGCAGAGAGCCATTTGTTAAACTCGCCCAACACCAATCGCGCAAAGATCTTTCCTGGGCAATCAAGCAATACGATTGGTTCATAAGATTTGGGGTCGCTCCTATCCTCCTTCATAAATATTGGGAGAATGTACGATTGTTTCCATGAAGGAGGAATTGTACCAGCACTCATATTTCTTTTGAAGATTTGATATAAAATAGACGACCAGGCTTCTGGATTTTGCTTCATCGTGCAGTTATGAAGACCATCAGGTCCTGCAGCCCGGGATCTACTAAGCTTAGCTGTACAGCATTTTATGTCATCTTTATCAAAAAAAAAGTTATGATCAAGCGATAATTCATCAAATTTAATGGAACATCCTGGAAGTGGAGTTTGATATATTGCACCAAAGTAGTCACTCGTGTCTGCTTCGATATAGGGTTTAACTGAGCTGAAGTTTGTGTATTATGTACAGCCTCATTTAATAGGGCCCAGATCCCACCTGTTGATTTAAGTTTAATCTGGGCCATCATTAATTCCCTGTCCTTTTGATATCTAGAGGCTTTCCGACTCTTTAGCCATCTTTTATATTCTGCTTTTAGGGCCTTCATCTGGGGCTGTCTGCTGATAGCAGGCATATATTTTAAATTCCTCAGGTCTTGTCTTGGAACGGCCTTTCTTTGCTTCAACTCAAGATCAAAAGCATGCAGATGTCTGTGGTTATTCAGACCGCCTCATGATTTTTTCTGTACAAATCTTTGCATTGAGGTAGTATAACAGCCTTCTTCCAACCAATTATTACTCGCGTTATTATCAATGAGTCGTTGTTCAAACTTAGTTAATTTAGATTCTGTCCACCTTATACAAGACCTTGAGTTGTTAGTCGTTATATTCATAAGATCTATATTCTTATACATCAATGAACAATCTTTAGGCCATAACCAAGATAGACACAGTTGCTTATGATCGCTATGCTCAGATGTTTTAATTACTAATGATGTCGCTAAATTCATGAATATAACATCACTGTAAATATAATCAAGATTGGCCTCTTGCGAGCCTCTGTGCCACGTTGAAACTGGGGGGATATTGCCCATTATGGTACCATTTAGCATCACATAGTTCCTGCTTTGCATCAGTGACTTCCATCGAAGCTCGTCCACAGTATAAGATTTTGCCGCTGGCATTAAATGTAGATTTAGATCTCCCATTACTAGAATATGATTAACAGTCGAATCAGCAAATGTTTCATCTAGCGTTAGGGTAAGTTGCTCAAAGAAGTCTTCCGATGATAAATTGGCCTGACCCCAATATATGTTTATAATAATTATGGTCAGTTTGCTTCTTTGGAGTTTAGCCTTCTGTATATAAGGGGTGTTGGAGATGTGTGAACTACTCTTGAAATGTATGGATTTTTTAAGTGCTATTAAGAGACCTGCCATAGGGCGGCCTCTTCTGTTGCTTACTGCAGTAACCGTGAAGATGTCAAATGTGTCCCATATCGGGGTGTCAATTAACCAGGTTTCTTGCAAAACAATAATATCATATGCACATAACTCATTTTCCTTAGAATTGACAAAATGCCTGTGACCCCTTGTGTTCCAAGAAATTAAAGACACCCGCTCATGTGGCAAGAATTGTTACAGTCTCCTGTCATAAGTATGTTCGAACCGGAGATTATTACTGTTACCTTCAGATATATTCTGGGAGTGAGTTGATGTCTTATATATTCTCATATTTATTGGCTCGCGTTGGGGGACTTCGAGAGTGTTTATCTGCACATCATGTGATATAACAAATCCCAGGTCAAACAACCGTACTCTGGCTTCCCATATTATACCTGCAATGAGTCCAGATTTAACAAATAATCTTGCCCCTGTCAAGTTATGATCATCAATAAATTCCACCAAATCAATATCTGTTGAAAGTAGATTTGTTAAACTTGGTATAGCTCTACAGATGTTTAGTATGCTGGCTCGATTGAGATCATATTGACCAAAGGGGTACTCTCTACATTTTATCAACAGTCGATGGCAATTCTTGTATTGCTGTTGATTTAAATTAGAAGAAATTGGTAATTTACCCCTGGATTGAACCAATTTCGTTGGACCAGAAATCATGGTCACATTCTTTCCAGAGTTATTCAAGTTCCAGGGATTAGTACTTTGAGTACACCCTATTTGCAGGGAGGGAGGGCCTTTCAAGAGAGGTGTTAAGATAGAATTGGGTACCTTCTGATTTTGTTTTTCAGGAATCATGGGGGAAGGAGCTTGTGTTGCATTCATATATTGTGCAATTGAATGTTTAATTTCATCTCTGATTTGCTGAATGTCTAAGGTGGACAATACCTCTTCAGGCAGTTCATTAACTGGATTGCTGATGTTATCAACCTTATTTATTTGTGTATTTCCCAAATCAGGTATCACAACCTCTCGGTGAAAAGGCTTAGCATGGGTAACACAAGTCATCTGCAATTGTTTTTCAAGGTCAGGAGGAGTCAAAACCTGAATGTCACCCATATATTGAGCAATTGAGAGCTTTATCTCTTCTCTCAGATGCTGCAAATTGGGAAGTGACACGCTCGCTACAGGAACAGGCACCTTATTTAATGGCAAACAGTCAGACACCTGTATGGTGGCATGTGAAGGCATCTTGGCTTAATCCACCATACTCACTATGTCATTCAGCGGTTCATATTCCAGTACTAAGTCGGCAGCAATCTTCTTTTTTTTACTTTCAGATTGAGGCAACTTACTCGCTAGGGATGTTCCCACTGGCACTTTAGTTCTGGCCGGGTTAGTCAATAACTTGATAAATCTGCAAGTTTTAGATTTTTGAGAAGCCATTTGAGAGGCCTTTGCAGACTGAATTTTTCTCTTCCCTCTTTTAAGTGATTTAACTGCCAAGTTAGGCTGAAGCAGTTGTGTTTTGGTAAACAAAGTGAATGGATTATGAATCTGCATAGGTTCTCATTACCTATTGACTGTGCCTGATCCAATGGCTCCAATGTTGGTGTTATTATTTTCTCCTTAGCCAGTTTCACATCTTCCCTTTTATCCCCCGCCACTTGTACGGACTCTGGGGTGGACAGTAAATCCAAAGTAATTGCATGCTCAGATTGTTGGTTACAATTAAGATTTCCCTTACATCGTAGGTTCTTGTTACTTGCTATGGAATACGAATCCGGGGAGAGCCATCCATCCTTTTGTCACTGGTTGGATTAGAGCCTTGTACGCTATTCTGGCTGGTTTGCCCGCCCAAAGTAATTCCAGGACCATACTACGAATTTGTTGGAGATATTTCTGAGGCACTAGTATTGGGATGTTCCCGAATAGGTAAAGAAGCTTGGGGAGGATTACCATTTTAACCAACGACACCCTTCCCTAGAGGGTGAGCAGTTGCGATTTCCACCTGTTGATTTTTGCATGTAGCGCTTCTGTCACACAACCATAGTTGTCTCGAAAGAGGTTTTGGTGGGATCTGGACAGTTGAATGCCCAGGTATCTAACGTTACTGTGTTCCCATTTAAAGCCATAGTCGTCTCGAAATTCTTGGTTGTTGAGGTTAGTGGAAATATTATCGACTTGCTATGGTTAATTCTAAGGCCAGAGAAGGCGCCAAATTTAATGATATCGCGAAGTATTGGGTTCAGATTCTCTAAGGGGTCACCTATGTAGAGGGCGATGTCATCTGCGTATAGGGATATAAATAATTTATGAGGGCCAAAGGACAGGCCTCTGTGTATGTGTCAGACCCGTAGGTCTGAGGCAAGGGGTTCAATTACAAGTGCGAATAAGATGGATGACCAGGGACATTCTTGTCTGGTCCCACGCTGCAAGTCTATAGGCGCGGACCTGGACCTGCCTAGTATTATGTGTGAACGTGGTTGGTTATAGAGGAGGGCGACCATTTTGATATAGTAGTTACAGAAGCCTACACGTCTCAGGACCTCGAAGAGGAAGGGCCACTCTATAGAGTCGAATGCCTGCTCTGCGTCGAGAAGGGCTGCTACCGCGTGCATGGTTGGGTCTAGCGCTTTGATGTCTCCGAACATTCACCTTATGCCATATGTTGTGTTCTGGCCGGGAATTAATCCTGCCTGTCTGCTAGTACCAGTGCAGGCATCAGGGGTAATAGTCTGGTGGTCGGGATTTTCGCTAGGATCTTGTTGTCGAGATTGATCAGTGAGATTGGTCTATATGAGCTGCATTCGTCCAGGGGTTTCCCAGTTTTTTTGAAGAGGGTTGGGGGAAGGGATCCTGTCTCAAGCGCTTCCTCGAAGACCTGCAGTAATATGGCGGCAAGGAGGGGTGCAAATGATTTATAAAACTCACTCATCAGACCATCTGGACCGGGGGCCTTGGTGTTCGTGAGCTCTTTCATTGCTTGAAGGATTTCCTCTAGTGAGATGGGTTGGTGCAGTGGTTCTCGCAGTGTTTCGTTCACCCAGTACAGTACAATGTCATTCAAGTATCTGTTCAGTTCTTCCGGACTGGCGGAGTATTTGGATTGATACAGTTTCTGGTAGAAGATACAGAAGGTTTCCACGATTTCTTTGTCTGTATGGACCAGATTGCCTAGGGGGTCGCATATGTGATCAACTGTCGGGGGTTTCTGTCGGCTGCCACAAATCTCGCGAGCATGGCGCCTGGTTTCTGTCCTTCCCCATATTGCTGAATGCGGTGGCCGTGTGACAGGAATTTTACTTCACGGTCCGCTGCCGCCCTGAATTTGTCCAGTTCTTTTTTCAGCTCTGCCGTTGTGTAGGGATTGTTTGATGAGGAGTGTTGCTGCTCAAGGACTTTTAGGAGAGTTTCACTTTGAGCAAGTTCTTTTCTGATGAGTTTCAACATTGCGTGCTCTTTGGTCATGCATACCCCTCTAAGGTAACATTTCAGGGCTTCCCAAAGTGTTCCTGCCGACAAGACAGATCCCTGATTTAGTTCAAAAAAGGAGGAGATCTCTGTACGGAGCTCATCTGCAAAAACTTGGTCCTGTAACGCTCCCGGTTTGAAGCGCCAGTGGTGTCTGTCCTCCGAGGGGTCTGGTGGGCTGCATTCAAGCATGACTGCTGAGTGGTCTGATATAGGTCTTGGGAGGATACTACACTGGTTCCATTGTAGACGGCTGTTGGTGGACACTAAGAAGTAGTCGAGGCGTTAGCTTGTTTTATGCACCCAAGAGTGAAATGTGAAGTTGCGGGCGTTGCCATGTTGTCGTCTCCAGGCGTCCTCCAGGCTGCACGCCCTGCATATTTCCTGAATTTGTAGTGCTGCCTTGGGGATCGGTGTTTCTATTGCTAGGGATTTGTCTTTGATGGGATCTAACACGGTGTTAAAGTCACCCCCCCAGATGATTGTTGCTGAGCTTGATCCTGCTAGCTGTGACAACACCCAGTCATAATTGTTGGCCCCGTCTGAGTTCGGGCCGTATGAATTTACAATGATGACTTCTATGCCCTCTAGGATCCCGCGAACGTGGGCTGTTCTGCCTTCTGTGTCTTTACTGGACGCAAGTAATCTCAATGCTTTGTTTATCAGGATGGCCACTCCTCTGGCGTGCGAGGAGTATGACGAGAAGTATTTATGACATCCCCACTCCCGTGCCCATCGACTCTCCGTCTCAGGGAGGAGGTGGGTTTCTTGAATTAATGCAATATCCACCTTGTGTCTCTGTAGATATTGGGTTACCTTTCTTGTTTTAGCCGCGTTGTTGCCTCCACAAATATTCCAAGTAGCTAGCTTGAATGTGTTGGACTTGCAACTTGTTTATCTTGCGTTTGTGTTCTGTTGGTCTTGATCGAGTTATAATATTGTTTAATGAGATGGGGTGCGGCGGTCGGCTCCCCCTGGCCCTGAGCGGCTGTGGCGTGCTTGTCGGAGGGTGGTGGATGTGTGCTGTGTGGCGCGGACCTGTTGCTGGAGCGTTTCCTGAACTTCGAATAACTTCCCTCCCCCACACAGGCAACCCCCAACATGCCTGTCTGATTTCCCCACCCCGTTCCTTGAAACATCAACTAGAGCTGCGCTCGGGGCGCTAGGGTCCTTCCAAGATCTAGAGCACCCTTTGCCTTGTTCCTGCTTTTGTGAGCTTCCAGGAGGACAATTTTGTGGTCAAAAGTGATCGTTGAGGAACTGAAAGAGGGGTCATGGTGGGTCCCTGCCCGCCCTATCGCGTCTGGGAGGTCGTGGGTTATTGGCGGCTTGCCGACAGCCTAGGCCATCTATAATGGAGTTTGCATCTTCGGGAGTGTTGAAAAATTGGGACTTTCCGTCGTGCTGAATCCGGAGTTTAGCTGGGTATAACATGGACTATAGCACTTGACTTTCTTGTAGCCGACGTTTTACTCCTAAGAAGGTTTTGCGTTGCGCCTGGACCGTTGCGGAGAAGTCAGGGAAGAACTGTATGTTATCTCCTTTGTAGTTCAGAGCTCTTTTCTCCCTTGCCAACCGGAGGATCGTGTCGCGGTCTTTAAAATTCAGGAGTTTGGCTACGATTGGGCGGGGGGCTACACCGGGCACGGGGCTGCTGGTGGGGCCCTTTCAACCACGAACATGTATGAGAACGCGGAGTCCCCGAACTGCCTCAACTAAGTCTTCCATTTTGAGCGTGGGGTTGTGTTCCCTTACCCCGATGATTCTGACGTTGTTGCGGCGGGAGCGCCCCTCAAGATCCTAATTTTTGGCTATTACGGCCTTCATTTGGGACTCTAGTGTGGATACTTTGGTTGCCAGAGAGTGGGTGCTGTCGGTGGGTGCTGTCGTCTAGGTCGGATATCCTCTGTTCGGCAGTGTCCAGCCTGTCTCCGTGCTTACCTAAGCGATGCTGTATCTGGTCTACTTTGGTGGCTAGAGTGTCGAGTTTGCTGTCTATGCTGCCGATGCTGGATTTCAGTTCCAAAAGGATCCCCTTAATATCCATGACTTGATCAGCCCCTGTGTCTTGATCCATTGTCGTTTCGGGAGCGACTTGTGGGGTGTTTGGTTTGGGCGTCTTTACCACGGTTCCTGTCTCAAATGTCAGTTTCCTCTGGGATTTGTTGGATTTTCCCATCCTGGGGGGGATTGCTGTCCGGTGTCCGCTTATTCGCCGTTGATTCTTCCCTTCTCCGGGTAATGATGGTGAACAGATGGGGCCGATCCGGGCGCTGTCGTTTGCTGCAAGTGTTTTTAGGTGGGCCTTAGCCTCTGGTGTTTACTGTTTTGTTTTGGGGACTTGCTGATGAATGGGCACCCAGGCCACGCTGGGCTGGCGCACGCGGTCCCCGCCACGGCATGGTGAGTTTTTGGTGGGTAGCGCAAGCCGTTGGGCGCCTTAGCAAGTGTTTTATGGTCTGCCGCGGTTTGGGGCCAGCACGGGTTGCGGTCCAGTCGTGGTGTGTCTTCTGTCCACTTGTGGGGTTTGGCAGAGGGGTGACCGGTCACTCACCGCATCCCCGGGTCCAGGCTGGTCTTGTTGCTGGGGCCCACTGGGCCTGTGGTTTGTCAGGATCTTGGGGAGGGGATCTGACCGAGGTTTGATTCTCGCTCACCCCTGGGCCCTCCCTGGGTGTCTCTGGGGCCTCTGTATATCTGGGGGAGGCGCCTGGGCAACAGACCCAGCGAGCAGCCAGACCCCTCCTAGTGATATATGGTGGTGGTATGTTTTGCTCTTTGTTGTTCTGGGCCTGTGGTCCCTGGGTTGTGGACGCCGCTAGTTCCAGGATTCCCTTCCCGGCCTCTCTGCTGTCGTCTTCTCTGCTCCAATGTGGCCCAGCACTGAGGTGGATTTCTCTCGTTTATCGAAGGGTTGGTTGGGCGTGGGGCACCGCAACAAAACTTGCAATGTACCTGTAGCTGCCGTAGCCACCCACGCCCGATTGCCAGACCGCTGGACTACCTCGACGCTGCACCCGCTCTCGCAGCCGATGCAGGTTGCCGGGTGATGTTAGGAGTCAGGTTCTGGCCCACGCTGGGGCTCTCCGTGGAACCGCCGTCTCCTCTGTCTTGTGCTGCCTGGATCTCGTATGGCGCTGTGGCCTCTCCCGCCTGCCCGCTTCTGGGCTGGCAGATCGCACGCTGAGTGGCCAGCGCAGACGGCTCTGGTCGCCTGCGTATGAACGCGGTCCGCTTCACTTCACCCCGGGTTTCAGTTGGCTCAGTGGGGGCCAAGCCCGCTCTGACTCTGGCAGACGTCTCCTTCGTGCTGGGCCTCTTTCGATCCTGGCTCTTCCGGCCGCTCTCCTTCACCGATGTTGGGCAAAACACTGTGCCGGGGACTCCAGCCGTGTATTTATTGCCGACAGACTGCACTCGGCTCTTGGAAATGATTTTTTAGAGGATTAACCTTGGGTGCTCCGACAGAGCTCGCTAGGTTGCGGCCATCTAGGTCAGCCCTCTAGCACCCTCTCTTGCTCCCTCCATTCTTGTCTTGGTTTCCCATCCATGGATCCCCCGCTGGCCTGACCCCGCCTCCTTGTCTTGGGGGGATTGCTGAAAGGGCCGCCATTCCTTATATGTTTCTTCCTTATTGACCCAATGCCTCCTTGCTCCATTGTTCCCCTCATCATTCGGCAGTCTGGTCCTCTCCTTACCTCCCATGAATTCCAACCATGCCTCCATATCCTTGTGATCCCACCTCATCTCTGGTTCCGACCACATCCTCCTTCTAAAGGCTCTATCATAAAAAATTCAACCAGTGGTACCATATTGTCTGTACTCTGCCATGATCCCCTTTTTATATGTCATTAAAGCCTGACCATCGTTCGGGAATTTCTCCAACCAGACCGCCACCAGAAGATCAAAAGCCGAATCCCAATTTGTATATTCTCCTCGGGCCTCACCCTCTTCTGCCTCTTCTTGTCGTCTTCCCTGCTAATGTTAAGATCTGGGCCTGCGTTTTTGTTCTCAAGTATGCTAAATATGTCACATTGCTCCTTTGCCCAGATCCTTTCCTTAAAATCCTTGGTCACGTGCCATGCTGCCCCAAAACTGGAAGTTAATAAGGGTGCGTCTGCAACCCGCTGGACAGTGGGCCCCACTCCCCCAATGACCGCAGCAACAGTTATTTTGCTTGCACTGGCTGTTACCTCCGGCTGCTGGGCGGCCACTGGTGTGGGTGCTGCCGTCATGGGTTCTGAGACCACCCCTCCTATCCCTAGAGTAGTGCTAGTCACTGTGTTGCCCCCTGGAATGACACCCAACTGTTGCACCAAGTCTGACCCAGAAGAGACAATGGGCCTCATTACACGGATGGCGGTAAGGGTTTACCGGTACCGGTATTTTACCGGTACCGGTAAATCCTTACTGCCTTACTACGAGGTCCCTTTGCGGGTTGGGGAATTTAACGCCTGATTTTTGCAGGCGTTAAAAACCAACCCGCAAAGGGACCAGGGAGCTAATTACGGTACCGCAATTTGCGGTACCGTAATTAGCGCCTTCCCCATTCCCATAGAGTCCTATGGGGCAAAAATGGGAATGGGGAAGGGCAATGGTGGAAGGGGGAATTACCGCCCTGCCAACCTTGGAATAGGGCGGTAATTCCCCTTTCCACCAAGGCGGTGCCGGTATTTTACCGGCATGAACCATGGCGCAAATAGCGCTATGGTTCACCGCCATCCGTGTAATGAGGCCCATTATGTTTTTTCGCTAGAACTTGCAACCCAGTACCCCCAAATACTGTCTGGCTCTGTACTGCCTGTGGACCCAGTTGTGTGCTCCCCACAACTGTCCCCACGGTTGCTAGCTGTGGTGGGGCTCCCCACACTTCTCTCATTACATTGCTGGGTGCACATGTAGAGGGAAGAGTGGTTACCCCCAATAACTTCAACATTTCTCCCAATGTCTCATTCAATTTAGCACTCATCCCCGCCATCACCGCCGGCAGGGAACTCAATAGATCGTTACTGCGTGATGTCAGGAGAGGTAAAGTACCTGTTGGTGTGTGCCCTCCAATGCAAGACCCCGGTTCCAATGGTGGTTGTGGAGGGTTGCCCTCCCGTGTGGGTGCTTGTTGCGGGGGTGCCTCCCATAGGCATGACCACTGGCTATGCCGCCTTGCTCTTTCTGACTGCCTGTTTCTTTTGGGCTGGTGTAATTTGGACCCCCAACCCTGATGTCACCAGCTCCTTTCAGGCACCACTACCACAGCTTTTCCTCGTTTGTTCTTTGGTGCCCTCCTAGGAGTTGGGACACTGACCGGCGATACCTCCGTACACGGAGGGGTGTCTGGAACTGCACACACTTGTGCTTCCACGGTTTGCTGATGGGGGAGCAGCCCTTGTCCTTCGTTCAGCATTTTTCTGCCCAGTCCTTCCCTCTGGTCCTCATCTGTTCTTGAAACCATGCAAACAATATGGCCTCCTTGTCGAATTCATCGCCCGAATTGTTCAAAACTATGTCAACCCCTGAAAACATGTCCTGTGACCCTCACTGAGACATGTCTAGCAACCTTAAGCAAGACGAGAAGAGAATAAGTCAATTAATATTCATTTATCTCCACAACTTAAGCCTCTTAGCCTGTTTGGTCCTGACCCTCACTCCCTGTTACTAAACCACCCTCCCTTGTCGATTAATGAAAAAGCTCTTTTTAGTTAGCTCTGTATCGTTGGCCGCCTTTCTTGTTTTTGTTTGTTAACAGGAGTGGATTTTTGAATCACCTAGGACGCCTTACCGAATAATGTGAGCTGTCCACCTACCTCCTTCACATGAACAAGTAGTCTTCCCAGATGGCCTAAAACCTGCAGAAGCAAAGCCTGCGATACTTGCTTCTCCAGCGACGCAATGTGATAGCTCTCCAACAAAATCCGGCAGAGGGGACTGGAAAGAGGCCGTGCCCCAGTCCCCCTCTGTTTTATAAGCAGTCCCCCGCACTGGGGATGGCCAGCACCCACTTCCTGGAGGAGTAGTGGGGGAAGTGCCTTGGGGAGGCAAAAGGGAGGGGGGAGCAGCCAGAGGGGCATCCTGCTATGTGGGACGTCCCTCGAGCGCCCCCTGCGGGGGTGTGACCTCCTCTTAGCACAACAGCCCAAGTCGGAGGAAGAGCACAAGACACCATCCGGAGGAGACTGTGGCACTGTGGCAGACCTAGCACTGGATCATTGAGTGGACACCTGAGGGGATGTGAGAGGCGATGGCTGAGAAAAACCACAATGCACGGCTGGTAGAGGGTCATGAACCGGCCACAGAAAGACCCAGGTGGATAACTGGGGGAGAAGATGGCGGAGAGGCCAATTCGGCTCATAGGCAGCGAAAGCTGCATAAGAGGACAACTGAGGTGAAGCGGAGAGCTGCTGCTCTGGAGCACCGCAGCACGGAACCTGGGTGCCCAAAGCAGGAAAACAGGGGCACCAACCAAAAATCAAGCACCAGAGCGGAGGGAACAGCGAGTAGGTGGCCCAGAGAGATTCCCCAGCAGTGGGAGAGAAGAGCAGCAGCAGAAAACGAAACCCAAGCACATAAAGGGCTGAGGGGTTAAGGGAAGGAAAGAACGGCAACCAACACCAGGACAAGCAACTGGAGCCCATAGAAGTGAGGACAAGAGGAGAACTAAGAGAGGCCCTGTTCACCCATGCCCCATACACAGAGGCCATCGGAGGACAGGAGAGCCCAACAGGCGTACAGTAAGAGGACTAAGTCAACAAAGCAGGCCTACAACGGGAAAGGGGCTGTGCCATCCCATAAGGAATGCAGAGACAAATCGGCGGGCCAGGAGGCGGCATGCTGCAAGGGTGGGAGAAAGGGAGAGTGGATGAAGACTGCGCATCATGGTTGAGAGAGGGATAAGGGAAAGTACAGCTGAAGGAAAAGCTGCGCTGGAGCAAATGAAAGGTGATTGTACAGGCCTACGCTAGCCATGTAGGAGGGAGCCTAACTGATGAGAAGGAGGTGAAGGGGCTGCAATAGGCCAGGGAATAGAAGGGGAACCTGGCAGAAGATAATAGTGAAGTCAATGACCACTAAGAAAAAACTAGATGCACACTCTCCATAAAGAGCAGCATACCAAGGGAGGGTACTTCAGGCAATCAACAATTACATTCAAAGGACCTGCGGCTAAGGGGGCAGGGAGAGTGACAGTCGAGAACATGGCCACCACTGCCTCACTCACCAAAGAGGACTTTTAAAAGGACTTGATGCTGCTGAAAGCATACATTGCAAATACAGTAAAGGAGGAGGAAGCCAGCCTAAGAGGTGACTTGTTGGCAGCCATCATGGAGAATAAGATGGAAATCGAACACCTTGGATCAAAGGTGCCGAAGATAAAGCAGAGGATCTATAGAACAGATACAGGAGAGAGAATATACAGATCAGAGCCATAAAGGAGAAAGAAGAATCTGTTTGGGCTAATAATACACCAGGAGAGGGCCTCCCAAGTCAAGAAAGACAGAGTGGATCAGGTGGGGAGGCATGACCATGAACCAAGCATAAGACCCCATGATATAATGGTCAAGCTGCATTACTACATGGACAAATCACACATTATGGCAGCAGCCACAGATATTGAGGCATTTGATTCAAGTGCTCAGAGGAACACCTCTTCTAAGATCAAACAACAATGGGAAAAAGGCGAAAACTCACACAGATATTCTGATAGAGACAAGTAAGTTACACATGGCTACAAGTGAGACTGAATAACAAAGAGTAAATCATAGACACAGTAGCAGAAGGGTACAGACTCTTGGCCTTAGAACTGGGAGGCCCTGGTAGGTCCAATGAGAGAATGACCCCGGGCGGGATGGAAGAAAGAAGACCAACTGAAGAAAAGCCCCAAAGGGACAAGAGAAACCAGTGAATGTGGTGAGATGGATGAACATGCTGCCGTTTAGAGCTTGGCAGTCTCAAATAAAGATGTCGGGAGCAGCAGCCCGGAATTTATTTCAAGTCGGAAGGGGTTACTGCTGTACTTATCCCGCCTCTGCATGCTGCAGATTTGTGGATGCTTAACCTTTATTGACCATATTGACCATACACAGGCGATGCTGGCCCCCCTTGCAAGGCCCCATTTGAAGGCCTGGAACCCCTGTCTGGGGTTCACTTGAGACCACAACCTCCACCATTGCACCGGTGTCAGCAGCAGCAGGGTGCTGCTATGTACAAAGCACCAGAGACCAGATACATAAAAATGCCACCGTTTAGAAGGTGAGCTCTGCAGTCGCATACAATGATATTCGGGAGCACAGGTCCATTTAAAATGGCGCCCGTAATTTATTTCAAGTCAGAAGGGCTAACTCATGCCCTTATCCCGCCTCTACATGCAGCAGAATTGCAGATGCTTAGCTTTTATTGACCATACACAGGGAGCCGGCAGCTCCCTCGCAAAGACCCATCTTAAGGACTGCAACCCCTGTCCGGGCCTGTACAGCTCCATGCTCAACTATGCTGCATTACTAGTCACCCTGATCACCAGTATTCCCCATTGCACATATGGCGAGACTTGTTAGAATTGCCAGTGTTTTCTGAAATTTCTAACAATATAAGCCAGTGTACTGCTGTACATCTCCATACAATAGTCTCACCGTCTAAACCTATGGCCCATGATTCTGCTGTTGGCATCCTGGCCTCACCAGCTACCTTTCCTCACCTCCAACCCATGTCCGTTGCTCTGGTCCCAAAACGTGCTCTTTCTATGGGTTGAGCAACTTAACCATAACTACAGGGCCGCTAGGGCAGGCCCTGTAATGTGCAGTGTTTTCCATATCGCAGATCTAGCTTAGAAGCAACACACCTCGGTACAATAGAGTAGTGTGGAGGGGTGTTTATAGATATAGTCTGTGCCACTGATTCTCATTGGCATGCAATCCATGCCTGTGCAATCGTTTCTTCACCTTTACTAGTCTCAGTCACTTTTATGTTTCCATTTATGCAAATAATAATACCTGACGTGAGTAATTTCCAAATTTCAAAAAGAGGCAGAGAGTACGACCGAAGGTTTGAATGAGTGAACATTAGTAAACCTGCACATCAAGCTCATGTAAAAAAAAAAAAATCTGAAAATTAGCGTTGCATGGTCTGCAGCAGAGCACATTAAGAATAATGAAACTTACATTGAAGTTTGAATGAAATGTTATGCAAAATATGGACAGAACTGCCAACCATGAATAGAACAAAATCCTAAATGTAGTATATTTGGGATAAAAAGAAAATATTACATGTTTTGATTTGTTCCTTTCTTAAATATATATGTGATGTTAAGCAGGAGCATGTTCGAAAAAGTGCAATACGATTTGGAAGGAAGGAAACTACATTTTGCTATGATAACCTATTCCATTTATAGATTGATGCCAATATAAGTAATTTACTGGGGAGCAACACCCATTGAAATGTTGAGGGGTGACCATAATTGCCCGATGTACTTTTAGGATTATGGTGTTGGAGTGGTTTTAACAGCATTACTTTGCAAAATGACTGTGTAGCCGCTGTTGCAGACTAAATTAGCTGTGCACAGTGACAGCATGGTTGCAGCTTGCAGGAAGGAACGAAGGAGCTGTCTTTTGCAAGAAGCATGGCTACATTTTAAAAAGCACGAGCGAAAGGGATTCATCAAGGAGTGTCACCCAAAAGATTAATGGACTGCAGGAGTTTGCTTATGGAAAGGTTCTGGACATTGTTCCACTCCAAGGAAGGATTTGTAACGTGGTTACCTGTTGAAATAATGGGTCTAGGGAAATTTCCATGTCCCAGGAACAAAGCATGACTCATTACCGGAAGGATGGATGAATCTGCAGATTTAAAAGAGGGTAGATGGATTCTGGCATTTTTTCAGTGACAAAAACAATGTTTCCCTTGTAGTAGGCGTTCTAAGAATTCACCCATGAACAAAGTGCCAATCAAATGTATAAATGATGGGCTTGTGGAATTCGCAGATGACCAAAGAACCTTCAACTTGTAGAAAGAATGGGACCTGAGGATCAGAACACGCATAGAGAACCTGCCATTACAATGTGAAACTGTGCCAGTAAGAGCTATACAAACACAAGTTATTACTTTGTTGGAAGGTTTGGCTCTGGTAATTAACAAAGAGGAGGTGAGAAAGCCACGTATAGGTAGGGTTGGCGCAAGTGAGTGGACCCAGGAAAATCAGTAGTTATGTGTGCGAGAGAACAGTTTGGGGTATTTATCATACACTGAGAAATTGGTCACCAGCAAGAGGTATAGCTTTTAGCAATTTAGACAGAGAATGAGAACCTGTGAGGAGCAAATTCAGAGATTGACTGTTAGCTTAATTAATCAAATTGATCTTCCACAAAACGCTATTTAAACAACCATAGTCAAAGTACCCCTAGCTTACACATGGGTAACATAAACCAAACTCAAAATCTCTGCCAGATGTTCCAGTGGATCAATCACCCACAATTACAATGGAATTAAAAAATCAAAAAACAGAATGGATTTATGTGATTAACACAATGAAAACATTCTGTCAGCAGTAGGAAGGATGAATTTTGGGATTAATTCACCCAGGGATATAAAACTTGTCAGTCAGGGGAACATCCAGTTCTGTGTCTTGTCTTGGACCAAGAACAGACAGCATGCCACATATGCTAGGTTTGGGGAGTTACCCAGGTATATAAAACAGGTCAACAATAGCAAACGCAGGTTCTATGGGTTCACACATTGGGGAAACCGTTGATCCTAGTAAGGATGGGTTCATGTAGGGAACTGCCATGTGCATAACAAATTATTCTCAGCGTTCTATTCAGAGGCTGGGACTTTTGCCTATAGGAAGAATGGGCATCTGAAAATACATTCAAAGTAGATGGAGCTGACCACATGGTGAGAGGATTGTTTCTGGTTATTAAGTCTATAACGGAGCTTGGAGAGTTAACCGCTTGCCTCAGACACTTGTAGTCAGCCTAGAAAACACAGGTTTGATGCTCGGCAAGTCTAACCTAGCCCTTTCCCATTTAGAGTTCTATAAATTGTCTACCATTACAATAGCTAATAAAACACATATTTTCACAGCACTTAGAGGCAGAAGGAAACCGGCAGTATGTGCTATGTCAAAACGTGTTTCTATTCTAGTAACATGAGAAACTCTTAAAACACTATAGTTCATTGGAATTAGCACATTGGCGCATAACCTCCGATGTCTCAAGATGGAAGGTCTTTAGTACTGTCACAGGTAGACAAACGCTCACCTTCCCAGACCGGATGAGCTCAAGAGCTTGGCCCAGGGATTCAGAGTCTTTATCTGCAATGCAGGTTGGGGTCAGTGGATCAGAGCAGGTATACAAAAGTTGCTCACCTCAAATAGCAGATAGGTCCAGTGTGACTGGAAAACTGCAAATGGACAAATGATTCATCAATGAAACAGAAATTGCACTCTTTAAGAGTGGATGGATGCAGAGCTGTACCCAGGAACACGTGGTCTGTCAATATAATATCTAGGACTCAACAGGCTTAAATAATACTAAATGCATTTATGGGAATTGCATGAGAATGCTTAACTTAAAATCCTGCCATTAAAAGGCTCAAGACAGGGAATGGCCAGTCAATTGCTTCTTGGTCTCTTTTCGGAGGCCTTGCATTGAGGTTGTTGAGTTTACTTGATCACCAATTCTTTGGCCTCCCTAAAGGTGTGAACTCACTGAGCAATTTTGGATGCAACGCCAATGCAAATGCCTGGTCTAATACTGCAAATACTTTTCTAGAAATTAGGTGTTCTGTTTTCATGTACATCTATTCCTTGCCCTCTTTCTGGAGGGATCTTATCCCAAAGCAAGGTGCACACTCTTTTTCCACATGTACCCCCTTGTATCAATCCACTCCCCATCAGTGAGACACCTCTCTCCACCTCCTATGCCTTCTCTGACCTTTGTCCTGATCTGTTTTCTGCCCACCACTTCCCATAAACTCCTTAAATGATCCATCAGCAATATTCTCTCTGTGCACTTCCCAAGTCCAATCTAGCTGAACGGTCTGGGTCTAAGAACATTATTATCCTAAAAATCTTGCTATATAAGCAGATCTCTCATTGGCGCTTTGAGCATTTTATGGGCCTCATCACGCGAGAATCCCCAATGCATTCCTTTTTGTCTTATTTTTTCCCTGACCACTTTCTGAGTTGGATGAATGAGTGGCCCATGCAGTGCTTTGTAGGGTTCAGAATTTGGGATCATTTTCTTTCAACCCAAGAATGAGTTGAAGTTGGGTGGACTGTGGCCCTTGGCTTGGTTCCCTTCTTCCTCAGTCTAGTGTCTGACCGAAACTGGCTTTCTCTCTCTGGCTTAGTGGCCTAGCACTGTGTTATGCCACTAGCATGCACCTGCATGTCAGCAGACATGGATAGATGAGCCTAACCAGCTCACAAACATTTGTATCAATTTTATCTTGGGCAGGATCATGCAACATCAGGCTCCTGCGCAGCATGTTGGGTGTGGAGCTTGTGAAGTGACAGTCAGCTGCAGCAGTTGAGACCTAAGTAATACAGTTATCATACGTCAAATATTGGCAGTAGCATGTTGAATGAAAAGATGAGCATATTTAGTCATCTCATCATCATGACAGTGTTATCAACAGGCCAGAACAAGTCTCCAATTATAATTAAAGTCTGTGTGCCATTGTCATAACACACAATGAGGGAACAGATCCCTCTAAGCCCTGCAGAGCGGGCTTCCCCAAGCTCCTCAAAACTCATGCTGCTCCACAGGTTCTCAAGCTCACCTGGGTTATCATGCGTGTGAAATTCACATGACGAGATGATCATGCTGCGGCGGGGGCATGCCAAGCGCTGCACTAGGTGAAATATATAAGTATGTTTTTTAATCAAACATGACATTTTTCACCGATCGTAGAAAGAAATGTTGCAGCAAATGGCCAACAGAGTGAAAACATGTCAGCCGCCACCGTGCACAGCCAGTAACATTATTACATGCCAATGGCAGAGGCAACTTATATTACCAGGGACAGGTAGCATCTGACGATGCACTGGCATTATAAACGATTCAAGGTCATTGGTGGCAAGTGAATATTGTTAGTGGCATGTCATTTACAACTCCCAACAATTAGCCCAAGTGTCGGAGGGTAGTGATGGACTCCTAAATAATGTAGGGAGATTACTCATAAGATCATTTCTAAAATAATGTGCTAAAATTGTGCAATTTATAGTACAATGTTTGAGAGAAAGGGGTTAAAAAGTCATAACATTTACATTTGGTTCTCTATGGTAACACATGTATTTTGGGTCACCCAGCATGGTCTCAAGTGGTCTGGTTTGCATCCAGTATGCATATTCCAAATCAAACACTCTGGCCCAGTTTCTAAATACATCTATATTCGTATTTGTACATAAAACACTCAGTAAATAAGCAATTCAATCAGTCAAGCACATTTTGTCAAAAGCTGTAACTGCATGCGGGGGACTACCAATGTTGGCACTAATGTGCTGTTGGTTTCCCTGTATGAAGAATGGAGCCCAAAAAGACAGAGCAGATACAGGCAAAATCACCTTGACTCTAATTTTATCCTCGTTCTGTAACACAAATGGACATGCTGTCTGAAAATTACACTTTGTGTGGGGTGTAGAGAGGTGGGAAGAGGGTGAGGAGAAGTGAGTGCATAGAGAGGAGAGGGATGACAATAGAGGTGAGGAGAGGTGTGACGAGAGAGGTGAGGATCGAGTGTGGACATCAGAGGGACATAAGGTGAGAGAGGCGAAGAAGATTAGGAGAGGGTGTGAGAGGAAGTGGAGAAAGGAGAGGAACATGACAGAGTAGAGTAGACGGTGAGGTGGAAAGAGTAGTGAGATCAGGGAAAGGAGAGTTAGGGGTATGGGTTTAAGAGAATGAACCAAGGTGTCTGTTACAGGCAGAAGAAAATCATAATTTCCTATTGAATCTGAGGCAGACTCTGGTCAGGACACCCCTAGAAGAACCCCAGAGGGAGCCAGAAAAATACAGTGTTTTACTTTTAGACCATAACCTACATCACTAACTGGAACAATTGCGGTTTTGGGATGCCTGGGTTAGGATGGTGGGATCCCAATGGAGATTGGGAGACGGAAGCCCATTAGTGGGTCCATCCTATGCCCTGACCTACACCTTGCCCGAAATAAAAAAAAAGTGATTTTTACTATTCTGCAAATGAAAATCTGTGAACCATCCTTCCAGAGACTGTGAGTTTTCAAAGTCATCCATAACACTAATTAAACCAATCATTTTTTATTACAATACAGCCCCAAATTGCACCCTTAATCATGAGGGCTCAGTTACTAGAGTGCACAGCAGGCTCACAATAAAATGGCACTATTCCAGATTCAAGGTTAGTATTGTCATGTTTCTTAAGACACAATTATAAAATATTGCCAACTGGTATATGCTCTAGTTACTTTGTCAATGCCTGTGTAGATAACTTATACTTTTGTTATGGATCACCATATATCCACCATACACATCAATTGAAGCCCTCTTTCTCAGTTGCTTCCCTCCATCACACCCACACTCCACATTCAGCCACCTCATTTACTGCCCCAAACACCCAATTCCAACTCCCACACAAAATGGTAAAATACCTACTGAACATGATCCTCAATCCCTCCATCCTCTATGACCTCACCCAACACATCACCTACCCCTCACCTGTAGCTAGAGGTGCAGGCAAAGTAGGACTTGAGCTGGCAAGGCCCACCTAAATTCTGTAAATTATCACTCAACAGCACTCTGTGGGCATTTACATATGTTAATGTCACTACAGTGGGCCCAACTACATTAGCTTTAGGCCAAACTTGTTAGATGATCCAGGCTACATATCTGAACATAGCTGGAAACACCCTTGACCTTCTGACTTCAAGCCAACATCACATGTCTGTGCAACTTCAAATCCGGATATTGTGATCTGCCACTTTACAATCCCATTCACACTCACTCTACACCACAACATCCCCCCATGTGCCATATCCCCCACAACCAAATTCCTCAACACCTTCCAATGACCTCTACAACATCACTTACAAAGGACACACACCCCTCCTCATACTTGCACCCTTCAACACTATTGCCCACACTTCTTCTAAACATGGTTCACCTCGCCTGACTGACAGGCCACTCTGTGTCCCAGTTCCCCCCTATGGATCCAACTCAACCTAGACAAGTATGGAGTTCCTCAAGGATCTCCCCTCTTCTTCAATCTACATGTTGAATCCCTCAGACAGACCCTTAGCACCACAATGTCCATTTTCACCAATAGACAGAAGGCACACAAATATACTTCCAGATGTCAACCCCCTAACAACTCCACACCCTCTAAAGTGGTCTCTTCACCATCATCACCAGGAAGGCCCACAGTTCCTCAAACGCAACCCATATAAATTGAATTCCTCCTCATCTTCCCCCATCTATAAACCCAACCACACCCCTTGGTCCAATATCTCACCATGGACAACCCCCGCATATCCACCTCTACACCAGTCAAGTCCCTAGGATTCACCTTCTATTCCCAGCTATCCTTCACACACCAAACAGCTGTGGTCACACAAACATGCAATCTACAACTACACCTCCAGAACAAGATAAGACACCTCCTTCCCCCTAACAATTTCTGTACCATAGCCTAAGCACTGGTTATGTGCAAGCTGGTATCCTCACTGGACTCCCCAACAACACTCATGCCCTCCTGCACCTCATAAAGAACAGAGAAGCAATCATAATTATGCACCTACCCAATCACTCACCCATCACCCTTCACATCCTGCTCTCCCACAGCTCCACTGGCTCCCGGAAACAGAATATTGCTCTCAAGGGCTCTACATCATATACAATGCCACCCACCTAAAAACCCTAGCCTAACAGAAAACTGAAATACATCACCCACATAAAGACCAGACAAACCAACAAACGCATTCCACTGTGCAAAGTAACACAATAATTAGATCACATGTGAATGGGTGATTTCTATTTTTTCTGCCATGGCAGATACCTCAAGGTTCTACATTATAAAGTCAGGCGAATTTATTATGATATGTGTAGGCCCTTATGAATACTCAGCGGGGTCACCTGTATTTTCCAAACATGTGTCTGATAGAAAAAGCCAATACTCTGTATACACTAGAGGAATATTGCAAACTGATCCACAACTAGACAATTGACAGATCTCTGAAGGCACCACAAAGCAATCTGAGTATTCTGGTTGGTGCATTACACATCAATAATAAATTAATACAAACATAAGACCCCAAACAAATAAACAGTAAGCGCATCTTTTTTGATTGACTGGTACATTTTTGAGTTTGAAGTAACATGACATTTTCCATTTGTTAAGGACATGAAGTGTATTGTTTTGGCCGGAGAAGTTAAGTCCAATTTGCCATGATGACAGAGGTTGCCTTGAAACTTGGGAGGCTTAGAAGTGTACTCCGTAGAATCAGGTCAGGCCAGGATAAGCATCAGGAAAAGGCAGTTTTCTAACATGACAAGTACAAAAATACCTAGAGTCCATAGATTTGCCATGAATATTGTGGTAGTACATATGCTGCAGTATGGTCTAGAGAATGCAGTCAAGCAGAAGCAGGCTGTGGGCGAACACGTAATCCAGAGATGAGAGCACATGTTTGGCACAACACTGAATGCAATCTGTGCCTCATGTTGTCTTGCAAGAGTTAAGGAGATCAACATAAGAACTGAATGCAGCCTTTCCTATGAGCAAAGTCTTCTCTCGTTTCATTAAATCAGAAACAATGTGGAAAAGGGAGAAAGTGGAGAGGTTCGTAGCCTACTAACCATACATATAGCAAGAACTTCAACTGTATAATTCTACATTAGCCTGCATTTTATAGATGATTGCCTCGTCAAAATTATGTTCTAATTGTGCAACATGCATCATATATCACTGCTGTGCATATAATACAGCAGCAACGGCTCTGTAAAGCATAGTGAAGGGTAACGTGATTAACTTTGTAACAGTCCTTTGATCCATACTTTGGATTATTATATAATACAGTCATTGTTCTTAAGAGCAAACTCTTACCAATCCAGCCACAAAAGGAGATCATGAAGGAGTGTTGATCCTGTCAAAGGAGCAAGGAAAGAGGATCACTAAAGCCACTGAGGTAACTGGGAAATTCCAACATTCTGTAAGTGACTTTATCGGTTGGAAGCAGGGTCGAACCCGGAGGAAGAAATTGAGTTTATGTTATTTACATATGGCGTCTATGCTGTGTGGCTTAAAGGTGTTGTGACGCCAGTATCAGCTTCTACAGCCATGATATGTTTACTATCTAAGGAACCTAGCAAGAGCATTTAGATACATATTTGATTTTCGATGGAATTGGTAGGTTTTTAGAATTGTGTGAAATGCACATTACATTTCAAAGGCACACCCATGAAGTGCAAGATTATTGCACAGGGTGGATGCTAAATTGGACCTTTTGGTTGCTTTCAAAAACCAATAACATCAGGAAGCAATGCTAAAGTTGTCTGCAATGAATGCACAGGTACATAGTATGGGAAATTAGCTTCGTGATATGGTGAGTCTTTTTCACCGAAAGCACCATTGACAAATAGTCTCTATGATAGTGTTAACATTGGAAGAGTTGTCTGAGCATTCGAGCTATGCTCTATATAACCATGCCCTAGCTGCTAGAAAATGCCTTTGTTGCACAATTCCCCTACCCACCTGCCAAACTCTGCTCTCCTTCTGAGGCGCTGTGGAGTCCAGGGGACAGGGATGGTATTTCTTTGCTAGATATCTATCATAGATGTCCAGCAACAAATACCATGCTTTCCCCTTGGGCCCCAGCGCCAATTGCAAACTGTTTGGCTTTTTACCCATTGTTTTTTCACAGGGGGTAAACCACCAGAACCCCCCTTGATTGGTTCGGGGTCCCTTGCTGCGCTCGGTCGCTATGCCATTTTTGTGGTAAATATTTATGCCCCTTCACTTAAAAAATGCATCAGTTCCCACTGTCCCTCACACTGTGTTGGGAACAGGGTGGACAGCGCCCAGGGACTGTGGTGGTAGCAGAATGGGCAGAAGCACTGGGATAGTGGTGGAAGCAGGGTCGGGAGAGCCCAGGGTCTGAGATGGGGTGGGGAGAGCCCAGGGACTGGGTAGGAGTGGGATGAGGAAGCCCACGACTGTGATGGGAGCAGGTGGGGGAATCCACGGACTATACTGGGAGTAGGATGAGGTGACGGCACGCAATCGTTCATAGCCATTTGTACATACTGTCCATTTGGCATATTTGGGGGGGCCCGGCCTGCCAATAATTTGCTCAGGGGGGGCCAAAAAAGTTTGAAGACCACTGGCCTAGCACCATTCTTGCATCTCTGTTTTATGTATTCCAGAATTGATAGAGTAGGGATTGGAGCAGTCTCAGGTAAATCCTGCTAGCTCTGGCCATTATGTGATATGGGAACCAATGCAAGTATGTTGTACATTTTGAATGACTACATAATTTAACATCTTCTTGTGAAAAATGAGGTTCTAGCTTCTGTTAGGTTTCTGAGGTTCTCCAGTTGAAGGAAAGTAGGTGGCGAAGGGCTTGTGTCTCTTGGCCAGTTTTCAGATGGCTAGCAGAAAGCCTGTGGACCTACCACATTGAATTCCTTTGATAAAGTTTTCCTTTTAAGTTTTAAGTGTAATCCGAATTACCAGCTACTACCCATAGCAATGAGGGAGTTGGAAAAAATGTGATGTTGTGATCATTGTCTGAGCTGTTCTTAAACAAGACTTGAGTTCTGTTCAGGGCAGATGTTAAAAATAATTGGTAACAACCATGAACTATTGGTACCACACACTTTACATTATAAATAAAGCAGTACAGAAGCATACAAGTTGTGTATTCATTTTCTGGCAAGAATGACTATACAAATTAGGGGGCTAACATCAGAATAATTTGGTGGTTTATAGTGCTGATGGCTATCAAGGAGCCCATCACTGTGTACAAAATTTATGAATTCTGTTCATGCACCTAAAAGTTGAAGGAAACACATTAAATATGAGTCTGACAAGGGCTTTGTTTTAGGTAGAGTTGTAAGGCCAGCATGTGCATGCTACATTTATTATAACAAAGTATTAACACAATTTGTCGGATTATTGCACTGGTCCTGCATGCTGATAAAGCATGTCAAAGAGTGGAGTGCTTACAATTGAAAGAAATGATGGTGGCATTTAGGATAGTTCAGCACTTCATAGAGTATTGAATGTACATTGTCTACCCTTTTCTAAATACAGAGTTACTAAACAACGGGGAAATGCCCACTTTCATCAAATGTAGGAAGTGGCACAGAGGACCAGGGAGTGGCTGGTCTTTCTAGTAAGATAAGGAGTGGATAGGGTGTTGGCTGAAGAGAATGATGGAATGATGGGGCAGGTAGGAAGAGGACCGTCAGAGGTGGTGGACTGGTGGGAGGATTAGGCCCTGTGTATTGTGGCCGGGGTCCGTCACCCCCACAATAGAAGGGAGCTGAGAGGGGTTAAGGGGAGAAGGGACACTGGGGGTGTGGTGAGATAGGGCCAGAGCATGGAACGTCCATGATAGATGGTCAGAGCAGGCAAAACAATCCGCAGGAAAAGCAGACTCGATGAATTCACCCTGTGACCATCCATCATGGATCCAACGAAGGTGGTCCCTGTCCCGATGCGTTTATGTTGGTATTGCAGTCATTATCTATAGCCCTGAGTAAATAACAATTTTCACACACATGCTAATGAAAGTAAAGCAATGCTGTGTGCTGATGATATGTTAACTATGTAAGCCTTGGAGAATTGCTTGACAATTCGTTTGCTGAATCTGCACGGTATATAAACATTTAGGGTAAAATGGAGTTGGTTTCTGTCCCTTTCTAAATTCATTCCCCAGGCCATTATATCAAGTCATGTTCTTTGGTGTGACAAAACATGCAAGACATGGGCATTAAATGTAACACTTGCCCTTGAGAGCATGGTATAACACTTTACACCATAGCTGGAGGAAAGGTTTCAAGTGACCAACTCCATATGTAACATGTTGCAATCAGTGCTTCAGCTGAGACATTTTTGGCTGCTTCTAAGTCCAGTGAAAACCAATAATCTTCCAAAAATAGAAGTAAGGTAGTAAAATGCTTTGATAGACTGCACTGATGCAACTTCCAATGTTGGTGCCTCATAGGTCCTCTTGAACATGATAGTGCTATTTTTATTTTAGGGGGACTGGGTCTTTTATAAACCAATTTGCTACATTAGCTTCGGTTTGGTTCTCAGGATAAAAAAAAAAAAACTGCAGGCAAGAGAATTCTACCTGTCTTCTTTTTTAACTATTAGTTATCACAGTGGACATGTGATCCCAAAACAGAATGGACATATTTTGACTTTCGAAGAAACAACGTGACATGTACATGTTTAGGCGTACCCCTCATTATTTAGAGGGGCACAGGCTGTTTGATATTTTATCAGCCTTTTCTCGTGGATTGCATCTTGTGGATACTGCCAAACATAGCAGATAGTGAACTGCATGTCCACATTAAAAATAAAACATAAACTAGGTCTAAGAGTTGTTTCCTTCTATATTTTACTCTTCGCAAATATGACAATAAGGACCAGCCCACCTTTGGTGTATCTGCCCACAATAAATAAAGCAGAGATGGGCGCCATTGAACTATACCTCACTCTCGTGAAATTGGCTCCAAGATGCTAGTACTAATATCAGCATAGGCCAGACAAAAGAGCAGGAAATGCAGCAGATCCTTCTCTGATGCTCCACAGAGAGAGCAGGATTTCTCTGCCCTATTCCCTGACCATGTTGATAGGGTTGTTCTTAGGGGGAGACAATTGAACCTTGCCTAATTATTGGGACTCTTTGATTTGGGTGAGTTGCCCATAGAAGATACATATATAGTTCTATAGTATTAGTTAAGTTAAGTATTGAGATACATGGGATACCCGAAAAATTAATTGCTAATAGCTTGGCTGAAGTTCTGTAAACAATATTAAGAAAGTAAAAAAATACTGGTTTGGCCTAGTACCCATTCATTTTCATATAGAAAAAATGTGGATCCAGTGCACAGCCAAAACCACTGGATGGAATTTGGCCAGCTATGAAACAACTCGGGCACAAATCTTTGACACAATTTCCAGGAGAAGTCTGAGGTCTGGGGTTATTCCATCCAGTAGTTAAAATATTTGATGGAGAAGGGGGTGCTCCCTTCTCCCAAAAATATTGCTATATCTCAGCAGAGAGGGTTTTCAGAACTGAAAAAGCAAAATTGTCTTTGTTTGAGGCGAGAGAAATTTGCAAACACTTCTGAAATATTCGTGAATATTCAAAATCAAAAAGTTGAAAAAATGCCTTTCGAAGGAGGGAAAAGGATGAAATGGCATCAGGCTAGAGGTGGGGAGCGGAAAGAGGACGCCATGTGAAATTGGGGAGTTGGGGGGAAGCTGGGGACCAAGTTCAGAGCTTGAACATTTTTAGATATTCAGGGTAACTTTTACATTTTTAGGGCTAATTTCATATTCTGGGTAATTTTTTCATATTCAGTGCTATGGTACGGAATCGGGAAGGAAAATGCTTCACACGTATAATAATCGCACATATTTTCGAAATATTTAGCCTTATTGGTAGTCCATTGCAGTTATGGTGAAAAGTTCTTTTAAAAGAGAGTTAAGAAAATGAGATTAATACAAAAAAGTGCTGTGTCCCCTGCACTCGGCCATGGCTTGTTAGTGTTTTAAAATATACTGTGGGCACGTCCAAAAGGCATGCTCACTGGTCAGATGTGATATCATCTTTGATTTCCTGTGTGTTAGTCTTAGCGTTGCACATCCTTTTAACGTTTTTTCACTGAATTTCATAGGCTTTTATCAGTGCACCCTAATTTGCTACAACTTCCTAATATCATACTCACCCAGAATATAGCAGCATTTTTTGCCAATCTAGGAAGTTTCAATGAAAACTGTGCCATTCATCACCTTCTAGCCACATTCTTAACACTTCTATCAATTGCTACAACTTTTTACACTGTCTTTTGTTTGCCGACATTCGTGAATGTCTGACATCATCGCAGACTTCCAAGACGGCGTCACGTGGCCCTGCACGAGCGACGTGATGACATGTCGGCGAACGAGTCTATGCTTCTTAGACATTTTCAGTCGATCTATGAAGTTTGAACCTTAAGGTTTACCCTTTCACAGCTCATAGGCCCATTCTTACTCATTTTCTATCTGCCATCCAGGAGAGAGCACCTGCTTTTGCATGGGCACACCTGCGATTTAACTTCAAAAATAGCACAGCCATGGCGATGCCTCCTCCCCAGTGACCACCACTACCAACACCACCACCAGCTGGCTGGGCTGGACAGGGGAAAAGGCGCAATGATGCAGAGGAGGATCAAGAGAGGACCAGGAAGATGAGATAGAGGAAATGCCTACCTCCAGAGGGAATGAGTGTCACAGTTCTTTTCTAAGACTGTACGAGGGGTACCAAAGCCTGAGGCTACCCATGTTGAATGCATTGAGTGTGGAATCATACTTAGTCACAGACAACATGGCCAGTACTCTTTTGGAAACCACATCCATGCGCCTCCACACCTGCTCAAACCCCCCCGGTGTTCTGCAAAAGGCTGTTCCTTTCTCAGGAAGTAGAAGGCTGCCTTCCTGTACCTCATGCTCCTCAACCGCGCCTGCAAAAAAGGAAAAGAAATACAAAATCAAAAAACACCCCAAAAAAGGTTGCTTTTGGAACCACCTTTCACAGTAAAAAAAAGAACAAAAAAAATAATCTTATAGACTCCATCTGCTTTACATTTTTCAATGAAGTAGTTAGACTCAATATTACTCTCCAGCATTTCCATTAGCATTTTGTACTATGCTAATGGAAGTAATGGACAATAGTATAGTAGAGAAAAAAAAGGACAGAACAATTTTCGGTCACAAATACTTTTCTCTTGCATACAATAAGCACCATAATCCATAGACCTTCACAACTATCCGCAGTCTCCGCCGTCCTCTTTCAATGTCATGCATCATTAAAAGACCTTGATGGCACGTGCACATCGTCGCAGAGAAAAAGACCTCCTACGCTTTTTACTTTTATTTTTGTAACACTCCCTCATTGCCTGCTTTCGAACAGTAACACATCCATCCTCCAATCACGTCTAAAAATGCTACATGTAACCCAGTCAACATATAGAACGTACACACACCAACTGCCACTTAACAATGTTCCAGAAATATTTTGCATAGGCATTTCCCTTACTTATACAACATACTTGTACACAGTGCTGCTATAAATGCACATATGCATTTTTTTACTTTCAACAAAATGCTCCAAAAAGAAATATTTTTAACACACAGCATTTGCCATTTGTCCTTCCATATAAATGTCATACTTTCCAAACGTTCTCATTACATCCCTTATAGTGGCACCATTCTCCGCCTGCTGACACATGTGTATACTGACAAAGTATCTATATATAACACTTCTCCTTACATATTAAGTACTGTTCTTTTCTATACATGGCTCCAACTACAAATTACCATTCCATTACCACTAGGCCAGTTTCCCTAATATTTAAAAACACTGCAACACATTACAAATACAGCATTCACACTTTTTCTACAATTTCATTTTTTTTGCTCTTCTATACCCCTATCACTAATACACATTAGCACGCATACACACACTTCCTGGCCCCTTTTCCATTGCACCCACAGAACCCTCATACATATGCACTAAATCACATGATTATAACAACCACTGTTTTCCTCAAAACATCATAATGTTCCTGCTTATTCCATAACACCACCACTTACTTACTCACTAACACCAGTAGTGCTCAACTCATTCTACTCTCAATACTATATTATGCTTTCCCCATCACATAAATATAGTTATTTTATGCATCAAACTTATTGTTACTGTAATACTTTTTGTAAAATCTAATAAAGTTAGAATACACCAACGGATATCTAACTACTTTAACCATACCCTTAATTACAACTTACTTTAGACAAACGTCCTATCACACTTACACTCCCATAATATAGCCATGCCACCACACACATATATTCTTTAACATATATATTATTTAGAACCATGTAAATGCCAACAACTGTATGTAAATACAATAGGTTTTGTTTCCCACTATGGATTTATTTTCCCAATCACCCAATCATTATTTCATATTAATACAACAACAGTGTACTAAACACTAATGTTGTACGACACATAATACATAGAATGTGTTATTTATGACGGTCAAAAAAGTAAATCTATATGTACAATTTTATGCAATTAAAGATTTTAAACTATTTTATTTAACAAAATATACTGTTGTTTTTCCCCAGAAAAAAAACAGATTCACAAAGAAACTACAGATTCCAGAAGCACTATCCTCAATTGTACTACGATCATAAATACCATATACACTTCAATTATATAATTCCACCATATTACAAATACTGTATTCTATCCCTATAGTACCTATAATTACTATTTCCAAAAGCACACTTTCAAAACGAATGCACAGATCCTCGGGCAAATCTGGTAAAAATACATATAGCGGATTGAGCTGTAGGGGCATCTAAATGTTTTTTTCTATTATGTCTATTATGATTTCCATGTTTGGGACCCCCCTATAACTTTGCCCCCCTGAACGAAACCGTACCAAACTTTACAAAATAGTTTTGAGGTGAACATATACTTTTTTTTGCAAAGTTTGGAAATGATTCATCACACAGAACCAACATTATAAACCACTCAAAACATGCTCTTTCTATGAGTTGAACAACTTAACCATAACTACACGCCTGCTGCCGCAGTCTGTGTAATAAAGATAGCACTATAGTGAATCTGGCCACTGGCTACAACCAGCACAAAACAATTCAACCATAGAAAGAGCACTTTTTGCGACCAAATCTCGCGCCACCGCCGTCCACTGCTAAGATAAACCCCCAGGACATCAAAGATAACATCACAAATGCCATTGATGACATCACTGATGACATCATATATCTAGGCCACTTGTTTTTGTTCTCTGACATAACTGGGCCAGTTGTTTTTGTTCACTAACAGTGAGAATTTGAAAACTCAAAAGATGCTATATATCTACATGTTTATCTTGTTGTATGTTCTTAAAGTACTTTCCTTGGGATTTGCTCTCAGCTCGTGGTGCACATTCACAGGGCAATAAGCAGTCCTGAAACACACAATTCATTTGTATGCATTTTCTGGTGATGTTGTTTCTTTCTTCCTTGCTGTAGTTTCCCTGTATGTTGCTGTGATTTGTATGCTAGTTTATACTAACACAACTGTAGTTAAGTCTTCAATTGTTAGCTATTTTCTCCATGTTGAACATTAGTAAAAATTCTGATAGAGTTGCATTTATCATTTTTCTGGCCAATAATACCAGATTAAAAATGCCAAAAATAATAATTTCTTATTTTCTTATAGTACATAGTTTACATGAAGAAACAACACCACAGATTAATTATGGAGAATTCCAAAAATCAGAAAGACAATCCCAACCCCAAACTGTACATAATTAAATCAAGATCTTGTCAAGAAAATTGGATGAACTTAGCAATTACTTTAAAGAACCTCTTAATTAAGTTAAACATCATGTTATTAAAAATGTTGATTATCACTGTCCTAAATGTACCTGCCTTCCTTGCCCCCAGCAATCACACCAATCAAATTCACAAAATATAAATCAAAGAACGTTTGATGAAACTTCTCCTTCTCCCTAACCGATGATTTTGTAGAATTTTCAAATTCTCACATTTATGTTTTCCATTCCGATACCCCACCCCTTTCATAAATAAATGTATTTTTTATACTAAACACATCTCGTATATTATTCTGTCGTAACTTCCTTTTTTAAAAACATTTTTAAAACCTCAATAGTCTGTAGACTATATGACTGTTCGGGGGCCCGTTTATGAAATGGAGTGTCCACGGACACTGTGCCGTGTCTGGACAGGTTGGGTCTTACATAACGCACTTTTAATTAATCCGAGAACAACACACCCATTTGCGTACATATGCGCATGCGTCTGGGGCTTCCCGGTCAGTGGGGTCTGCCGACACCCGCCGCTACCACAAACACCCGCCGCTACCGCAGACATCCCTGGATGTCATCATGTGACCACACACCTGCAGCATGACAGCATGTCTGCAGATGGTGTTTGCCACTGCGGACAGTTTGAAACTGCATAATTGGCCAATCTAGGATGTTTGAAGCTGAAAGTGTACCCTTCCAGAGTTCATAGACCCATTCTTAGTTCTTAGTTCATCTGTCAACTTTATACAACTTTCCAAGCCCTATTTTCGCACACTTTCGGGACCAAGTTGCCGGTGAAAATCCATACAGCGGTTTGGGCTATAGGCGCAAGCAACATTTATTTTCCATTGTGTCTATGAGGATTTAAAAAATGTTGTGACCCCCCACTCTTATACCTTTGCCCCCCTGGACGAAACCACAAACAGTTTAGCAAAATCGTTCCGAGGTGGCGACATATTTTTTTTGCGAAGTTTAGTGAGGATTCCTGAAACAGCTCCAAAGTTATAAGCTGCCCACAGAAAATTATCTTTCTATGAGTTGAGCAACTTAACCATAACTACACAGCCACTACCTCAGTCCCTTTAATATCCATATAAATATGCAATAAGATACACCTATTCAATTTTGAGGTTTATCATGGATATGAGGTTGTATTGTAATGAATTTGCACTATGCAGCATGCACTCTATATGAGGACGAACTGTAACAAATTAGCACTATGTGATTTTTATGAGGATGTGCTGTGGTGAATTTGCAATATGCAAAGTGGCTTTTTAACACACATGGAACATTGCGGTCAACCAGGAACCATTACTGTCCTTCTGGGTAAGCTGACATGTTGACCAGCACGAGGTTAACAGTTGACCTAATCTAGCTGTCTCTATGAGCATTGGATGATATATAATATAACAGCAGTCAATCATGCATATCTCACTCTTCTTATACAATAGTGGAACTGTACAGTGATGAATATTGTTTTACTATATTTTTTGTTTAAATGCCCACTATATGTAGGAGAATGAACTGTGACATATTTGCACTATGCACTTCGGACTTTACAAGGAATGACCATAGCCTTACTCGAAAAAATGCACCTTCTAGAGAACTATGCACGTCAATGAGGCTGAACCAAAACAGGACAGTACACAGACTGTCTGCTGATACGATTGTGTATAAAAGGCATTAGCCGGGTACAGAACACAATATCTGGGGTCAGGTACCAAGGGGCAGGATGTCAAAAATATAAAATAAAACATATATCTTTTGTGGAATAATATGGTATTAGACCCAAACAAGATCAACAGTCTAAATGTACTTAGAAACACACATGTATCATAACTGTTTATGAATAGCATACTGATTGCAACACAAGTGCCTTAAAATTGACTGTTTTCATGGATTCACAATGTAATATACAATTGTTTTGACATGACGCCCATCGTGAAGAAAATCCTAAACAGGGCTAACAAGGAAGAGTCCATGACACAAACAAAGGACTTATGGGACATAAAAAGCATGTCTGTATCACTGGGAAGTGTTAAAGCTGAAGCCTGTTCTGGGTGAAATGCATCATTTGTTTTGTGATGTCCTTGATGTCCACTTGGATGGAAAATAAAGAATAAAAGTAACCACTGAAGAGGCCAGAGAATCTCTCCCTTTATTAAAATTACAAAGGAGTGTGTGCCGCTGCCTTTCTGCTGAGCAGTAACTCTTCGGAGGAACTCTTCGGCTATGCTTATATATATATTACACAGCCTGCAGTAGTGGCCTTGTAGTTATTGTTAGGTTGCTCAACTCATAGAAAGAGCAGTTTTTGGGCAGTTTATAACTTTGGCCCACCTTGACGAATCCTCACCAAACTTTGTACAAGACATATATGGCCCCCTCGGATTGATTCTTCTCTGAACTTTGGGGAGTTTCATCCAGCGTAGGCAAATTTATAGGTGTGGTCCGTCCATGGATTCACTTCCTATTCGGTCCATGGACAACCCACTGGGCCAATCAGCAGACAACGTGATGTCTGCGGACATTAGACGCACCAACTGATTGGATGGTAAAAAATGGGAGATGCATGAAAACCTTTGAAACGGCCGCCATGTTGGATTCACAGACAGCCACCGGCATCTGCGGATAGTGCAGTGGGGAAAAAGTCTGGAAAACACATTTTGGGTTATTTGGTGGCCAGAAGTGGGGCTGGAAAGGATTGGGAATGAAGATGTTATAGGGCTGTTTTAATATGTGGAAAAGGAGTGTGCTGATGCTGCACTGTCCACTGCCAATTCTGATGTCCACGATGATCCTTTCAATGACTTGTTATATGGTTTAATTATATTGTGGTGGTTGTGGCCAGTGGCCACATTCTTGGGGGGATGGCCATAGGCCATGGCCCCAAAAATGTGGACACTGGCCACAACCATTATATTAATATGTGTATAGTAATTATAGGTACTGTAGGGGGAGTAGAAAGTATGTGATATTTTTGATTGTAGTACATTTGAGGATAGTGCTTATGGAATATGTATTTGTTTACACTTGATACGGTTACTTAGTTGTATACAGTAGTGAAGCTGGAATCTGGTTTGTTTTCTATGAAAAGAAGCAGTATAATTTGTTAAGCCGGATTTACAAATATATCTACTTCTTTTACCCTTATAACAGTACATTTTATGTACTATGTTTGGCACAACATTAGTCTGTACTACACTGTTGTTTTATTGACTTGAATAATTATTGGGAAAACAAATTCATGGAGCATTAAAAAAGCCGTAATACAATTTTGTCAGTGTAAGTGCTATAGTACGTTAGTTTTAGGTTTGTTGTTGTTATGGAAATGTTTAAAGCCCACAGCGTTTAAGGCCCAGTGTTGGCGCTACTGGTGAGGATCTCTTTACTGCCTATTGTCTTGGCCACACCCCCACCACTTAAAACTGCTGGCTCCAACCCAGAGCATTGGAAGCCTGCGACGTGTTGGCACCGCTGGTGTTCGCATTGAGGTGCCCAAGCGGAGGGCCCCCATTGTGTCTGAACGGGACTGTGAGGTAAGCTTGTGAGCACTGTGGAAGGGGGAACGAGATTTGTGCGGCCTCACAGAAGAGGAGCCCTCCTATTTTTAGAAGTACTGGGGAAGTGCTGGGAAACTACACAGGAAACCACCCCTTTTGATTACCCACCTCTTCCGATCATAAAAGAAAATGTCTTCTGCTCTCTGGACTGAGAGTCCAGTGAAGCGGAGAGCAAGCAGCGAGACAATCTGCCAACTCATTAAAGATTGTATCTCGTATTGCATGGAGTGGAGTGGGGGAGTCAGACTCTGGATGCCCCTCAAGCCGCTGGGCGTTCTCTGCTTCTGAGAAAGTGCAATTCTTGGGCATCTAAGTGGGGGATAGCTGAGATACAAAAACATTGTGGCCAGTAAGCTGAGACTGGAACTTTATAGCTCACCAAGCCATATATTTGTGTGCCTGTTATCTACCCAACTGGCTGTCACTACAAGGAGTAAACATCAAAAGGTTGTGCAGCTGTGGAAGAGACTGTAAACTAATTATAATGTATTACAACTGTACCCAAAGGCGTCGTTTATGAAAAGCTGATCATTGGTTTTTTTCCGCTTGTTTGCACAGTTCTTATTTGTCCGCACTGCTTCAAAGTAATGGTTTTTGCGTTTTTGCACTTTGCACCTTGCCCATTTACACTTACTGCATTCTGCGCCTTGGACTGTACCAGTTTGCATATATTGCACATATTGTTCTTATTGCACTCTAGCACATTGCACATAGCACTTTGTCCCACGAGTATACCTATGGGTCTCAGATCAAGCAATCAAAGGGGTGTTCTTCTTCACTAAAGCTTCTGACTGCCATCACCCTTTACCTCCAGCATTTTGGAAACTTTTTTTGTGCGCTAGAATTGAAGAATGGGTGACAGATTATGGCAGCCCCTTTAGCCACCGGGCGTGCCTCGTTCTGCCATAGGTTCTGCTGTTCAGAGCCCGGGAAATAGGAGAAGACGAACTGTGGCGGTAGTTGTGTATTGTGTGTTTGTATTTTCACCTACATTACATTTTAAGTTTTTTCTTAATTGTTTTAAGACTTGGTTTTAAGAGTTGCTCATATCAAGATGGGAAAAGGAAGGTGGAGAGTGCAATACCTGGAGGGGGAGCAAGATCTCTGTTGTTCAAACCTATCAATGAAGTCAATCAGTTGAAATCTGAAATGGTGGGTGTTAATGCTCCCCTGAATTCTGCCCCCAATTGTGTATCCAACGGATCAGATGACGTGATCTCTGCATGTGATAATTCCCGCGCCAAGGTACTGCGGGCGTTGGCTAGGCAGCCACATGTAACCAAAGAGGCCCATATGGTATCCTTCCAAGTCCCGCTAACCCCAGACAAGAGGGTGGAAAGTCTTTTGTTCTGCAGGCCAATAAGCCTACTGCAGGGGCAAACATAATCGAGACCCATGTCCCACTGAACCAAGGTATGGGGGTATGAGGGAGGAGGTGGGTGCCTAGTGGAAAGTGGGCCCACATCCCCCACAGCAGGACTACCCCAACAGCACTTTCTAACCGGTTTTACCCTTTGGGCCTGGCGGGGCGTTGCTAAAGAGCCCCATCCAACCTGTGATGGGGAGAGGGACAAGGGGGCCCTGTGGAAGTTAGTATCCTGTATCAAAAAAATCAAGCCAACAAGAGGCTCCTATTGTAGAATGGCAGCATCAAAGGAGATCAATGGGGGGTCATTGCTGGGGTCCCGGGAAATGGGTTCCCAGACAGAGACCATAGGAGGAGGCTTGGAGGCAACTAAATCCCAAGTGAGCAAATTAGCCAGCATGGTCTGCAAACGTCTCTCCTACATCAAGGAGGAAATTGTGGCTACCTGAGGGGCATATGGGCCCCCTCCTGGGTCATCTAAAGGATCTCAAGGGATTGATGGAAACTGTTAACAAGAATGTAGAGTCCTTGCAGACTGTATCCAAAGCACAGGAGAGTAATGGTGGAAGCACCCATGCCACAGTAGGCCATGCAAGTGGTGGGGCAGCTAGAACACCCTTTGAGGGATGTATACCTATCTGGCACTAGCGTGTGCATGAGTTACAGAACCAGCATCAAGTTCCTAATCATCCAAATTGGTGGGTGAACCCTACCGTCAGGAGCTGGGGGGGGGGTTGAGACCCCAATATCAGGGTTGAATTTACAACCTCTGGGGGGGACAGAGAGGCCCAATTCAAGGGTATATTGGGAGACAGGGGCTTGTAAGTCAAGGTCCACCGCTGATCTATCTAACAAATGTGCCACGCTTGTCAACATGTGCATTTGAGGATATTGAGGGGTGTACATTGGTTCAGGGTGGCCAGGGGATGCCTATCAGTCATCAGGAAAGACCTTGTTAATTGTGTGCGAGGCCTGTTATCAAACTCTAGGTGTGATTATATTAAGATACACCTGAACTCGTGGGCCCTTTTAGATAGGATTTTGAGTATTTACCTACGGGAAATGCCCCCAGGGTTGTAGGGATCTTGGTATGTTCCCAGCAATTTTTTGACCTCCACCTCAGACCGGGTAATACCCAAATGAGTATGCCAAACATTGTAACCACCAATGTGACTATAGCAATGCTGGGGTGCTTGGACACAGTGAAGAGGCTGGTATGGGTGTTCCCACTCAAGGGGAGCCCGCACTGAGGCTGAGGGGCTGGAAGATGTCAGTTCACCACCAGCCAACACCAGGGAAGAAGGTAAAATCAGGTAATTAAGAATGATATCATGGAACATAGCCGGACTAGCTAGGCACATCCTTCTTCCAGCTGGATTGCCTTCATTAGGGTATTCCAGCTGGTGATCTTTCAGGAAAACTGAGCTATAAACCCGGTGGACATGCAAGGTTATCAGACCTATCACATCTCCACCCCACTAAAGGCCTGTGAGGCACCCACTGTGGGGGATTTATAATTTGGGTGGATACAGAACTTAACTGGAAGATAGATCGCTGCACCTGCCACTCAGTGGACCTAACATTTCTGGTCGCAAGGACCCAATTTGGACAGAAAATATCAATGATTAATGTGTATAATAGGCCCAATACCCTGGTCATCCTCCAGGAACTGTATGAACTTGCAACGCCAATTGGAGGTCAGAAGGGTGGACCTAAAATTGTAGCAGGGGACTTTAACATGCAGTTGGAAATGCTAGTGGACCTGGAAGGAATATGGGATGATCAGGACGAGGCATGGGATATCCCACTGGTAAGAGCCACATATGCTAAGGAAATCCACAGACTTGCCATAGATACTATCAGGGCATTTTCAGAGCTGGATACACAAGCTTGTAACAGGTGTTTTACCAACGATTGCCCTGCAAACATGACATATGTGGGGCCCATTGGCTCTACAATAATTGATTATATTTTTGTCTCGGTTGATGTATGGTCAAAAATAAACAACTTTGAGGTTGTGGTAGAATTTGAGTGATCATAGGCCCTTAGTACTAACCCTTCAATGTGGGCGCCCTGTTTTACCACCATTGGACAAGGATGCGCAAAACCAGGCTATTTCAGTCACTGGTCACTGCTGTAGGGCCGTCAAATGGGTGAAACGGAACCAAGGGGATTTCAGACCATGCCTTTATGATTATATTACTCAGCTTGAGAAGATCAGCCTAGATGATGTGGATGCTGCCGAGGTGATGAGAACTTTTGGGAAAGTGGTCACAGGAAATGTCCCTTTTGTAACAAGTACTAGCAGACAAACAACACGTAAAGTCTTGTCTAGGGTTAAATGGTATGATCAGGACTGTGAAATAGCAAAGCAAGAGATGATAAATGCCCTGTTAAAGGGTAATGCAGTAGAAAAAGCCCTGCTTCGAAAGAAAAGGTCTAAATATAAATCAATGATCAAGTCAGAAAAGGATCTTTTCTGTAGGAATAAATGGGAGTCTCTGGCCTGTGCACTCGACTCAATGGACTGTTACATTCTGGAAGCTGGTGTCAGGTGCTGAGGTGAGCAGAAATGTGAGATCCAGTCTAGTATAACAGCAGAGACATGGCTGGACCATGTCTCTCTGTTATACGGGGGAGAGAGGGAGGATGAACCTACAAGGGCTATTACGGTGACCTGCGAGGATCATGGGGGACTTTAATTTAGTATCAAAGATGTGGCAATTGACATTAAATCACAGAAGTCAGGGAAAGCGGCAGGCCCTGATAAAGTGCTGAAAGATTTATTAAAAGAAGAACCATACACATGGGCCCGATCCTCTTGAAGCTTTTTGAAGCATGCGTTAACACTGATTCTGTCCCCAATTTGTGGCAGATGGTAGAGATTGTGCCTATTTAAAAAAAAGGGGGGGGCAGAGAGTCCTGTAAATTATTGCCCAATTTCCTTGTTAGACAGCATGGGTGAAATCTTTGCCAAGGTCCTATTAGGGCAAGTACAGGCATGGCCTTCAGAAAATTAGATTATAGGCATGCTTCAGACAGGTTTCCAGACGGCGAAGGGTACAGTAGATCAGAGCTTTTGCCTCTACAACATCATCCACAAATATATCATCCTCAGGAAGATGAGACTCTATGCCGCCTTTGTAGACATTAGGATGGCCTTTGACTGTGTCCCACAAATGCTGCTATGGGAAGTTCTACACAAAAGTGGACTGTCAGAGGGACTGCTAAGAGCCATCAAATCCCTTTATAATATAGAATAAGGCCGCAGTCAGAGTGGGCCTGGAGGGCGAGATCACGGATAGATTTGATGTTAGCGAAGGAGTAAGGCAAGGCTGCCCCCTAGCTCCCATTTCTTTTATATCTATATAGAGGAAGTAGTGAAACATCTGTTGGCTGAAAGCAAGGATCCGCCAAAGCAGGGGAACTCGAGATACCCTGGTTTGTTCTTTGCAGACGATGCTGTGATTTGGTCTACCTCCCCCCAGGGATTGAAACAGTAATTGTTAGCTTTCTTGGAAAAACAAAGAGAAAACAAAAAGAATGGTCTTTAGACCCAGCTTTGATAAAACAGTGAATCTTGTCATTAATGCAAGGGAGCTGCCACTAGAGCAACTGTCACGTTAGAAAATTATAGTGGTGGCACCCATGCTTTTCTTAACAACCACGGGCAGGGGTGCCGTCTCCCCCGTTCTGGATTTATATTAGAAGCAAGCCAGCGCAGCTGCACTTTTTGGGGCAGATCTATGGTGATTTGAAGACCTGAAGTCGCTGAGGACGGTGGAAAACAAGTTTCTGAAGAGGCTACCGTGTCTCCCTTTATCTGCGCCTAATGCATTGTTGCACCTCAAATTAGACGTATGCCCAATTGATGCAATTGCCGCCGGCAAACCAATTTCTGTTGGCTCTGGCTTTGAGGGATGCCCGAACTTCATTCATTTAGGGTGGATATGATCCACCTAATGAGTCAGGAGGGAGCAATGAAACGTCCATGGCTGCCTCTATGATCTGAATGAGCCGGAAGTTTGGATCCAACCACAGCTAAATAACAAACTAAAGTGCAATTGTATAAAGGCAAAGACATGTGAAGAACTATATAGCGGGCGTATGGTCATTGCATGTAGGAACCTAAAGTCTGCACCAGAATACATATCAGTCAAGTCAGACTTTGGGTTAGAAAAATATATGCACTGGATCAAACCACTGTTTGCCCGTGCACTTTTTATTAATTTCAGATTGGGTCCATTGAAGGTGGCTAAATTCACCGCCTCATGGAGGCCAGGAAACACAAGTGAGTATCCCCTGTGTAACGCAAGTGAGGAAACTGTTATAAACGTTATGTTCTTCTGCCTTCTCACCCCGGGATTAAGAACATGTATGTAAAGTCTCTGATGAGACTAGCTGATGTACACAGAGTCACTGAAGTCTTGGAATTATGTAAAGTCTTCTAATGACCCAGGAAGGGCATATAAGGTATCAAAATATATACATAGGGATTGGCTGTTGAGGCTAAACATGTGAGATATTGCTCTTATGACAAGCGATGACCTTGTATTTTAATATCAGGGAAGGTTACATGTATTAATAACGAATTAACCAATAACGAATGAAAATATAATGACAAAAAATAATGACAAAAAATAACACATTATTTTTCTTCTTTTTTAGGGGGGTCCCCGCACCTAAACCCCCATTAACCTGAGCTAAAATTCCACCCCTACTGCTTCCTCACAAGATTTTACCGTTCACTTTTTCGTTATTTCTTTTTCATTATAAAGACTGTATACCATCAGGGAAGCCGTGAGCCCCCAACTTTGCTCCCTATTATTGGTTACTTCGCCCCCCTGGAGTATATGCCATGCTAGGTCCTATAAATGAAATGTTGGGGTCGAATGAAATATGGAACAATGCTGTGGACACTACAAGGTTTAAAATATGAACTGTTGTTTTAGCTACAGATGACTACTATTTGTTCGTTTGGGCGGCTCTGAGTTTTAAATCTTATGATATGCTACTAGAATCTTTCCGCCCTTAAAACATAGTGGACCTCATTATGAGTTTTCCAAAAAACTCTTGGCTATGTCGGTTTGGTCTAACTTGGCGACATATTCTTGCTGGTTTTATCCTTATATTAGAAAGTAGCTGTGTTGTGTGCAGACGGTCGCGTCTCACCGGGTATTAGGGTTTTGCCAAGAAAAAAAACCCAAAAAAGGAAATGTAGGTAAGGTTAGGTAACCCGGAAGGAGACTGCGCCCAATATTCAAAATTGAAATATATTTATTGTTATACAAAGTGCCCTTTTATGATGACACGTGTTTCGGTCTACCATAAGACCTTTTTCAAATCAGGGCTATTATCCTATCATAGCACCATATATTGATAGTAACGATAGATATACATGTAAAGAACAAAATATACAATGGTTCACATATGTACATTTCAAGTGCAATCCATTTCGAAGATCAAAGAACAAAAACCAATGATACCAAGAAAATAAATAATGGTAAGAGTAAAAGATAAAAATAGAAATAAAAAGCCAGACAGAAAGAGGGTGGGGGAAAGGGGATGGATAAGTAAGGGATACACAAGTAAATGCAAACAGTTAATTAGGTTTGTGCTAATTAGTATGCATCCATTAAAACTATGAATTAGTGTTCAACATTTTACCTTCGAAGTCCTCTAATGCCCCTGTATAGTTTTGGCAAGTTTGTTCCATATTGAGCTGGGTTAGATCCCTACGGATAGGAAAATTTTGAATGTCATTTCTGTGGCCCATTTGTATTCCAAGAAGATATATGCGTGCTTCCATCACATTCTCCTATCAGACTGTGGAGTTTAAAATAATCTTTCGGATATTCTTCTATAAATCGATGAACTATTAATGTTAGTGTCACTAATATTACGCTTTGAATAGCAGACAATACAATAGATCTCCAATAATATGTCTTATCGCGGTGCGGGCTCCGCCCAAAGGTAACTGCACGCGTACCCGAGCCGGGTACCTTTTTGCCTAGCTCATTTATGAGCCTTGAATTGTTAGACGGTCTCTTACCTTGACTAAGTCTCAGCGTCTGATCGCGTACCGCAAAAATCTCGAGGGGGCGCCATGTAGTCGTCCTCTCTGTATATATTGGTTAGCTCAGTGTTACTATGGTAGCGGACCTCTGATGAAGTCCTTTGTCTCTGTTTTAGTGAGGGACAACATGGCGGCCATGTTGTACTGTACTCGGTTTGCCTTGAAACCGAGCACAGTATACATGGTGCACGTTATCGTGCTTTGATTATTATCACTGAATGTTAATCATTAGTAGCCCATTTCATTTCAAGATAAATTATGCATCTTTACTGTTTTAAGATTCGAAGCCAGAGATTACTAATTAGATTCTGTAATACCTGCTGCAAAGTAAATTGGCAAGCCTCAGTGCCTATTTTCTTAGGCACATTACGCTAAGATTATGAAAAAGCTAAATGTTATATATACATTAATGAATATCTTTGGATGCGAGCGTTGCTCTTTTTGGTGCTTATTACAGCATTTTATTTTCTATTTCTAATGGATGGTCGGCCACAGTCTGGAGGCTATTATGATGATAGTACCAAGTGTTAGAGGGCGAATCCAGGCCCTTATTCAATCTCTTATTCAAACTAATGCATTTAACAATGACAGTATAGTAAATACCAAATTATATACTAACATTTTTTAATCAATTTTATTTTGAGATAACTTGTGAGCCTTGTCTGTTTAAAATACATTTTTATAGTTACTATTTTCCTTTCTGCAATGCGTGCTTAAAAAAGCGAGGTAACATTCCTCTGTGCCTGTGTACTCGGGCGTGTTAGGGTGAGATTTATGAAATAACTGGGTGTTATATGAACATTAGTGTTAATGGAAAGCCCCATTCTATGGGCTATTAAGGTGTTAGTGAGAAGTGTTGTACAGGGCAAATCTCTATCCCTTCTTAAAGTTTGGTACGTATTCACGATAACAATATAATAGTTTCAAAGCTCAAATCCATGTCCAAAGTGATGCATTTTTGATTACCAGTATATATTCCTACCATTAGGACATATAATTCTAATACATTATAATTACATAGTGGTTTCTCAAGTTTCTAAAGAAAAGACACCATTTCATTGTCTGTGTTAAGACCAAGAATCGTAGCATTCAGTTTGCAAATTATTTTCGCCTCTGTTTGTCTTAGTTTCTTTTCCCTGTCACCTCCTCGTCTTCCTGGTGTCACTCTTTGTAGACCAATAAACTTGATGTCTGCCTTGTTGTCCATTTGATGTTTATCTTTACGGATATGATGGGGGAAATAACAGATACGACAGGAGTGAAAGACAAAACAGGCGGGAGATCAACCCCTGGTTTCATGAATCAAATCAAAAGGTATAAAAAAGGCAACAGAAATCTCATACCCACACAGGTCCGTTTTCAGTTACCTGGGAGCACAGGATCAACAACCAATACACCAGGAGGAGAGGAAGGAGGGGGGAACAAAGTCAAACAGATCAAGGATTGTTAGAAAATACAAACAAAAGGCTTACCAGAGCAACCTCAAAAGAAATAAACAGAGTGAAATAGGGCATAATCTGATCCTTATTGTCATGATCACTGCTTCCAAGGAGTCAGGAATAGCCCAACATCCTTGGAAGCAGGCCCCTAACCGTTATCTTAGGCACCAGCTGGTCCCCACTGGGACCTTTTGGACCTTGTCCTGGCGCCGGTGGCACCAGGCTCATCAAAGTCATCGGTCCCGGCACTGGAAGCGCCGGGCTCATATTATGTATGAAGATGCTTGGGTGGACTTACCTGCAGCAGACCATGCTGCTTACTTACCAGCCACTTAGAAGTCCTCTGTGAACAGGAACTACTTTCTTACCTGGGTGGGGCAAGCTCCACTCCCTGGATACAGCACTGGAACTCTTCTGGAACTGGAACTCTTTTCTTACCTAGGCGGGGCCGTGGAGGAAGATGCCTCATCACTCCAAGGCTATTTAAACCACACCCGATAGATGAAACGTGCTTCGCGTTATTCTGCATCTGCAGCAGAACGCTCACCGAGTCTGTTCCAGCCTTTCTTCTTTCAATCCTGAACCTGCAAGAATTATACTTACCATTCCTGTATCCAGTCAACAACAGCACCTGCAAAGACAAGAAACAACAGGTTAGCAAGGCAACCTTTACACGCAGTGCTTACTCACCTGATCCATCGGCTGCGGTCATTTCTTCACGCTGCACCTCCGCCTGTGAAGACAAAAGCATTGTTATTACTTACCGGCACTCCGTGAATTCCGGATTTCTTCACACTGCATCGCCGCCTGTGAAAACAAAAGAAGAGACATTAGACAGGTATTTACTTACGCCCATCGCGCTCGTCACAATAGAACGCCTGCAAATACTCTGGCGTCTCTTCAGCACGAACTAAGCAGCAAGGGAAAAAGACAGTTTGAGCGCTTGCATTTACTTACTCATTTCCAGGCGCTTCACTCCATCTTCCATCTCCAGAGTCCTGCAAGACAAAAAGGGAAAAGCATTATACAGAGTCCTGTTCAATATTAACGTGCCACGCACCTAAAGACTATAAAGACTAAAAAGGTGTCCGGAAATTCACCGCTCGTGCAGTTAACGACGAGTTCAAGAGGCCTATGTTTCACCAGTGAAGGAACTGGCAACGGCACCCTGCACCAGACGCAGATGGAGAGTCCAGCATTCACCTATCTAAGGTGAGCACGTTGACCTGGGGGCTCTACGGAGAAGCTAGGAAGAGAGGGAGAGAGAGAGGGATATTCAACAACCCAGACCCTTAACCCCCATATTCTTTCACCTGCAGAAACCTCACCCTTCGAGTTCGACACACAGTGAGAAGAGGTTCGACCCCAGAAGCCAATTGAGTCCTGCACATCACTTTTCGAGTCGCAGACACCTTCCTGCCAAGACCAGCGCCTCCGTGGGAATCAGGTGAGCGTTACAGAACGCGAAGCCCACCGCAAAACTCCTACCCAGGCACAATGGAAACCTCAGACACTGATCAATTAGCCCAGTTGCTCGAGGAATTAAGAGCAGAAGTACATGCAGCTCGTCAGGAAACAAACTCTCTAAGAAGAGAGCTGATAATTTCCAAGGAGCGAACAGAGGACCTCGCTAGGCAATTGCTACAAACGCAGGCAGGACAGACACCTTTGCCCGCTCCAGGAGGAAGTTATCCTTCTGCATCATCTTTAAATCCAGTGCAAATCAATCTGCCCGGTAATGTGCCATTGGCTCCGCCCGAGCGCTTTTCTGGTGACCCAAAGAAATTTGCAGTGTTCATCAACCAGTGCCGCCTACACTTCTTATGTCGACCAGCTGCATTCCAACAGATCAGACCAAGGTGGCTTTCGTGCTTTCTTATCTCAGTGGCAGCGCAGCAGATTGGTCGATCCCTTTAGTCACCCAGGATGATCCGGTTTTACATGATTTCCAGGCCTTCCAGTCCAGCATGGAGAAACTGTTCGCAAGACATGCACAAGGGCAGGCCTTGGACAACGAACTTCTTTCATTACGACAGGGTAATCAAGACCTCTTGACTTATATAGCCTCATTCAACAGACTTATAGTGGAAACTCAATGGCCCGAGGATAAGAGAATAACGCTTTTCTACCGAGGCTTGCGTGGAGAGCTCAAGGATGTGTTAGCTCAAGTTGTGAATCCTCCACAAGAATGCTCAGACTATATTGACTTAGTTGTCCAATTGGACCACAGATTACAGAACAGGAAGGCTGATCGTTCCAAATTTGATACCCGAGTGTTTTCTAAACCACAGACCTCTACTAGGGGAGCTGACACTGTGGAACCCATGCAAATAGGGGGCATGAAAGGACCTTTAACCCAAAAGGAGCGGGAAAGAAGAAGACAGCTGCAATTATGCCTCTATTGCGGAAACTCAGGGCACTTTCTTCGAGACTGTCCAGTGAAACCAGCTAAGAAGGCTGTAGGAGCCGCAGATACCTGTACCACAAATTCTGAGCAGGGAAACGACCTAGCCCGACAAGTGTAGAGGTCCTCTTGCCGAGCGTTAAGATCTGTCCCGTGACCTCGCATTTCGTGGTGCCCATGGTCCTCATTAGTCCTGATCGTCCGGATCGTTTGCATGCAATTGAAGCTTACATCGACAGCGGAGCAATCGGTAATTATGTGGACCGTGAAATGGTATCAAGGATGAACCTACCCCTTGTCCCTAAGGCAGTAAAAGACGTCATTACTACAGTGGATGGCACGGAGATAGCCTCCGGACCAGTAACGCACGCCACCCAAGAAGTGACGCTAGTGAGCCAACATGGACACCGGGAGAAAATCGTGTTCGATGTGATCAAGGCCCCTCAGTTCCAGATCATTCTGGGAATCCCTTGGTTAGAGAAGCACAATCCTCAGATCGATTGGTGAGCAAAGACGGTTCAGTTTCCAGAATGTTTTACCATTTGTTATCCTCGGCCTGATGTTTCACTGGCGGCAATCTCTTCTGAGGTTCCCAAATTACCTCCCGAATACCAGGAATTCCAAGATGTCTTTCGGAAGGATCAAGCTAACACCCTGCCTCCTCATAGGTCTTACGACTGTCAAATAGATCTGATACCCGGAACAACTCCTCCTTGCAGTAGGATTTATGCCCTCACCGAGCCAGAGAATCTTCACCTCAGACAATATCTGGACCAATACCTAGCCAACGGGTTTATCCGTCCTTCAAAATCTCCAGCTTCCTCGGCTTTGTTCTTCGTTCCGAAAAAGGAAGGAGACCTTAGGACTTGTATAGATTACCGCGCCCTGAATCAAATCACCATTAAAAACAGATACCCGTTACCTTTGATCCCTGAACTCCTGGACCAAGTCAAAGACGCATGTATATATACAAAGTTGGATCTCAGAGGAGCCTACCACTTGGTACGAATAAAAGAGGGCGATGAATGGAAGACGGCCTTCCGCACCAAGTACGGGCTGTTTGAATATCAAGTTATGCCCTTTGGACTTTGCAACGCGCCTGCCGCCTTCCAGTATTTTATGAATGATGTCCTTAGAGAACTCATAGATGTGTGTGTTGTTGTCTACATTGATGACATCCTCGTCTATTCATCCTCTAAAGAAGAACATCGGAAACATGTTAGAGAGGTCCTCAAGAGACTACGTCAACATAACCTTTTTGCTAAACTCGAAAAATGCGTTTTTAATGTAACTGAAGTTGAGTTCCTGGGATTCATATTGTCACCCAACGGAGTCCATATGGATTCAAAGAAAGTCGATGCAATTATCAAGTGGCCTTCACCAACCTCTATAAAGGGAGTCCAAAGCATGTTAGGCTTCGCTAATTTTTACCGCAGATTCATTCCTGAATTCTCTCGAATAGTCCAGCCCATCACTGCTCTGTTAATGAAAAACAAACGTTTTGAATGGTCCACTGAGGCGGAACAAGCCTTTCAGGACTTAAAAACTAAATTCATTTCTGCAGCTGTTCTAAAACATCCTCGTCCAGAACTCCCCTACATCGTAGAAACAGATGCTTCAAGTCTTGCTATGGGGGCAGTTTTATCACAAAGAGATCCGGTCACACATCAATTACATCCTGTAGCCTTTTGGTCCCGCAAATTCTCGGCTCCCGAGATCAACTATTCAATTACAGACAAGGAACTTTTGGCTATCAGATCGGCCTTTAAAGCCTGGCGGCATTATCTTTTGGGAGCCAGACACACAGTCACCGTAATGACTGATCACCGCAACTTACAGTATCTGAAGACGGCCAAAGCTCAGTCTTCCAGGCAGCTTTGCTGGGCTCTGTTTTTGGCGGAATTTGATTTTATAATTACTTATCGACCTGGCAGTAAAAATGGAAAAGCAGATGCCCTTTCACGGATGGGAATAGATGAACATTTGACCAATCCAGAACCAATACCCATAATCCCTGAACAAAGGATTTTGGGTTTGGTCAGCGCTCAATCCTTTGAAGACATCAAGACCACAGTCAAATCACTTCTAACTCCGGCCGACTTACAGGACTGGCAATTAAGGGGAAAAGAATTTTCAGTGGATCAAGACCTACCTTTTTTTCCGAGGACGATTGTACTTGCCCAGTGAGAAGATACAAAGACAGGTAATCTCCTGTTATCACGATTTACTAATGGAGGGTCACCCTGGCATAACCAAAACCATGGAAAAGGTCAAAAGACATTTCTGGTGGCCATCATGGAAAAAGGATATTAGAGACTTTGTAATCTCTTGCGGTGTATGCGCCCAAAATAAAAGTCTGAAGGAGAAACCAGCCGGCCTCTTACACCCACTAGACATCCCTCCCTGTCCATGGCATACCCTGTCCATGGATTTCATCACGGACTTACCTCCATGCTCAGGGTATAATACCATTTTAGTAGTTGTGGATCTATTCTCCAAGATGGCTCACTTCATTCCCCTGAAGGGCCTACCTTCAGCTTCAGTATTGGCCCGAGAATTCTTAGAAAACATCGTTCGGTTACACGGTTTTCCCTCGGTTTTGGTTTCCGATAGGGGAAGTCAATTCATCTCCCACTTTTGGCGAAGTTGCTGTCGTTTAGCCCAAATAGATGTGAGACTTTCTACCAGTCACCATCCCCAGACTGACGGACAAACCGAGAGGACAAATCAAACTCTAGAGCAATATCTACGTTGCATGCTCCAACAAACTGAAAACCCTTGGAAGGACATTCTTTGGATTGCTGAATACGCTTATAACAATTCGACTCATTCTGGAACCGGAAAGACTCCCTTCTTCTTATTATACGGACACCATCCTAGAACCTCTAACCTGGATCCTCCCCAAGAATTCGAGGCACCCCCGTGGATCACTTGCACTCGGAGATCACTCGTGCTTTTAAGGAAGCCACTGACCATCTGCAAAGAGCTAAAGCTCAATTCAAGAAAGGAGCAGATCAGCACCGTAAAGAGGCCCCTCACTACGCAGTGGGAGATCAGGTCTGGTTATCCACTAAGCACCTACCTCTAAAAGGACCCCGCACTTTTATCCCGAGATACCTTGGACCCTATCTTATCTCTGCCATAATTAATCCAGTGGCTGTTAAATTGGAATTGCCTTCGCATATGAAAATACATCCAGTATTCCATGTCTCCTTACTAAAACCAGTACAACCAGGAACCCGATTGACCGAACTCCCAGAACCTGTTTTAGTAGATGGAGAAATTGAGTTCGAAGTAAAGAACATCCTAGACTCCGAAATCTCCAAATCTAAATTATATTACCTGGTTGATTGGAAAGGATACGGCCCCCAGGAAAGGTCTTGGGAACCCTCAGAACATGTCCATGCACCTCGTCTGGTCAAGAAATTCCATTTGAATCACCCCGACAAGCCAAAACCCCCGGAGAAGACACGCTTGGGAGGGGCCTTGAGGGGGGGTGCTGTCATGATCACTGCTTCCAAGGAGTCAGGAACAGCCCAACATCCTTGAAAGCAGGCCCCTAACCGTTATCTTAGGCACCAGCCGGTCCCCACTGGGACCTTTTGGACCTTGTCCTGGCGCCGGTGGCACCAGGCTCATCAAAGTCATCGGTCCCGGCACTGGAAGCGCCGGGCTCATATTATGTATGAAGATGCTTGGGTGGACTTACCTGCAGCAGACCATGCTGCTTACTTAACAGCCACTTAGAAGTCCTCTGTGAACCGGAACTACTTTCTTACCTGGGTGGGGCAAGCTCCACTCACTGGATACAGCACTGGAACTCTTCTGGAACTGGAACTCTTTTCTTACCTAGGCGGGGCCGTGGAGGAAGACGCCTCATCACTCCAAGGCTATTTAAACCACACCCGATAGATGAAACGTGCTTCGCGTTATTCTGCATCTGCAGCAGAACGCTCACCGAGTCTGTTCCAGCCTTTCTTCTTTCGATCCTGAACCTGCAAGAATTATACTTACCATTCCTGTATCCAGTCAACAACAGCACCTGCAAAGACAAGAAACAACAGGTTAGCAAGACAACCTTTACACGCAGTGCTTACTCACCTGATCCATCGGCTGCGGCCATTTCTTCACGCTGCACCTCCGCCTGTGAAGACAAAAGCATTGTTATTACTTACCGGCACTCCGCGAATTCCGGATTTCTTCACGCTGCATCGCCGCCTGTGAAAACAAAAGAAGAGACATTAGACAGGTATTTACTTACGCCCATCGCGCTCGTCACAATAGAACGCCTGCAAATACTCCGGCGTCTCTTCAGCACGAACTAAGCAGCAAGGGAAAAAGACAGTTTGAGCGCTTGCATTTACTTACTCATTTCCAGGCGCTTCACTCCATCTTCCATCTCCAGAGTCCTGCAAGACAAAAAGGGAAAAGCATTATACAGAGTCCTGTTCAATATTAACGTGCCACGCACCTAAAGACTATAAAGACTAAAAAGGTGTCCGGAAACTCACCGCTCGTGCAGTTAACGACGGTAACGATCCTCTGAGTTCAAGAGGCCTATGTTTCACCAGTGAAGGAACTGGCAACGGCACCCTGCACCAGACGCAGATGGAGAGTCCAGCATTCACCTATCTAAGGTGAGCACGTTGACCTGGGGGCTCTACGGAGAAGCTAGGAAGAGAGGGAGAGAGGGAGGGACATTCAACAACCCAGACCCTTAACCCCCATATTCTTTCACCTGCAGAAACCTCACCCTTCGAGTTCGACACACAGTGAGAAGAGGTTCGACCCCAGAAGCCAATCGAGTCCTGCACATCACTTTTCGAGTCGCAGACACCTTCCTGCCAAGACCAGTGCCTCCGTGGGAATCAGGTGAGCGTTACACTTAACTTATCTAGTAGAACAATATCATCGGAAGAAAGCCAACTACTTAACAAAGGACTCTCATTCGCCCCTTCAGCGAATCACAATGAAATTGACCTACATATTGATTTATTTAAATTCGTAAGAAAATTGAAACTTAAAAAGTTCTTTGCTACCAAAGCACCAGGGAATTACCAACAGCAATTAAGGAACATACCAAGTGACTTAAGCATCAAAGAAATAGAAGAAATACACCTACTCAGATCCATCACAGAACCTGAGAATTATGACATCACGGATGTATTACGAGATCTATCTGTGAAACCAGATCTACTACCAACTAAAGAGCTGAAACCAGCATCTAGATTTGTACCACAATTTACAACAGACAATACTATTGATACCTTCTACAAGGCGGTATCACAAGACCTCTATCGGATAGACCAAAGAAGGCAACAGCCGGAAGCCAAACATAATCTCGCCAGGAAAGAACAGGAAGCCCTACGCAAACTGGAGACTGACCACTCCATAGTAATTAAAGAGGCAGACAAGGGGGGCAATATTGTTATTATGGATAGAGAAAATTACATCGATATGGCTATGAGATACTTAAATACCCTGGGTTGCTATGAAAAATTGTCTGGAAACCCGACTAAAGAAATAATACACAAATTGGAATTGAAAATCTATGACTGGCACCGAAAAGGTCTTCTTATGGATAATGAAAGGAGTTATCTTCTAGTCAAAGACCCTACTACACCAATTATGTACTTTTTACCAAAGGTTCATAAGGATTACGATTCAATACCGGAAGGCCGACCGATTCTTAATGGAATTGGCTGGGCAACGGAAAATATTTCGCAGTATCTAGATAACATCTTAAGACCTAGAGCCATGAAATTGAAAGCGTATCTTAAGGATACAACTGACGTACTTATCAAGCTTAAATCTTGGAACTGGGAAAATGATTGTCTATTAGCGACATTGGATGTAAAAGCACTATATACATCGATCCAGCATACATGGGCACTAAAAGCAATAGACCATACCTTCAAGGAGGACTCGGCATCAATGTATCACCAGATCCAAATGATAAAGGAAATGTTGGAATCTTCTTTTGAATGTAACATCTTTAATTTCAATAATACATACTTTAAACAAACAAAGGGGGTTGCAATGGGCACCAAATATGCCCCTGCCCTAGCTAACATTTTTATGGGCCTATTTGAAGACACAATTATTTACCAGGACAAAGCATACCAAAAAGAACTTGTGCATTGGTTTAGATATATAGATGATGTTCTAATACTATGGAAAGGAACAGAATTGACGTTCATAGAATTTCAGAACAGGATCAATCTCAATGAAATGGGAATTGAATTCACAGGTGTCTGTGATGCAAAAAGTATTAACTTTCTAGACCTTACAATCTATATAGAACAGAACCAAATCAGAACATGTACATATAGGAAGCCCACTGAAGTGAACTCTACGCTACACGCAGCAAGCTGCCACCACAGACCAACTATCCAGAATATACCATCAGGGGAATTCTTAAGAGGAAGAAGAAATTGCCAAACAAATGAACATTTTGAACAAGAATGCAAGTTACTAAAAGCAAGATTCTTGGATAGAGGATATTCGGAACAATGTGTCAGTAAAGCCCTTAACAAAAGCTTATCGATAACACAAGAGAAAACGCTATTACCAAGGAACAAAGTGTCAGAACAACCAACCATTGCATTTATAACTAAATACAGTAGTGACCACAGGATCATGAAAAGAATTCTGGCCAAACATTGGTATCTTTTAAAATTAGATGACAATATTGCCAACTATGTTGATGATAAACCTAGGATCACCTTTAAAAGAGCGCAAACTTTGAAAAATAAATTAAGCCCATCATATTTACCGGCGGAGCCAGATATGGAGGAAACACCTAATTGGCTCAAAGTAACAACTAACGGATTCAGAAAATGTGGGACATGCACAATGTGCAAATATGCACACCCAAAAACGGATCAATTCTGCAGCACCAACAACAAGACCCTGAAGATAAGACAATCCATCAATTGTAGGACAAAATATGTGGTCTACGGAATCATTTGTGTGTGTAATTTGGTCTATATTAGCAGCACGATCAGAGAACTCAGAACCCGAATTTGAAAAAGGTATTATGGTAGACCGAAACACGTGTCATCATAAAAGGGCACTTTGTATAACAATAAATATATCTCATTATGAGTTTGCCGGTAAAAAAGAAATGTACTGGCATGCCGGTACTACCGTTTCCGTGCAGCATTGCTGCGGGAATCAACAGTAGATTCCGAATCAGCGTGTATGCGCAATCTGGCATGCCGCAAACAGTAGCACCCGAATGCCTGTAACAGCCCAAAAAGCCCCGATATCTACATAGATGATGCCGCAGACACCGACTCTGGCACCTACGATGCCGTAATTACTGGTACCGGTATTACCGGCATCGTAAATAACGTAATCCTGTCGGAACGGGAAATGCACCAGCGGCCATCTTTAAAAAGCAATCCATTGCAATCCTCATTCTACAGGACTCTAACTGGAAAACCAAGTAGATACCGACAAAGAAGAACATGTCAGCTAGGCAAGGCGTGGTCCGTCGCCGTAAACCCCGTTTCAGTGAGCAGGAGCTCAACATGTTGGCAGACACACTTGTGGAGCATGCTGATGTGGTGTTCTGCGCCGAGCTGCGGTGGCCAGCAGGACTTAGAAAAAAGGCCATTTAGGAGGAAGTGGTCCTCGAAGTCTCGGCAGTGGGGACAACAACCCAGACCGTCCGAGATTGTCAGAAGATCTGGGATGATGTACGTCTCTGTGTCCGCAAACACCTCGCTGCAGAGCACAGCCAGGGATGGCCACAGGAGGTGGTGCGCCATCCCCCATCAAACTTCAGGCTTGGGAGGAGACCTACAGCACCGTAATCAACATGGAGAGTATAGAGGGAATAGGAGATGAAGAAACGGGAGCAGCAACATCCGATGATGACGGTGAGTGTCCCTTACCGTAATCCCAAAGTCACAGCACACACCTTGTATCCCCAATGCTAATGGTGAAGTCCAAATGTCAAGTAAGTGGCACCAGATCCCTGCTGCATTTCCACCCATTGAAAGCCTCCTTCCACACAAGTACAATGTATCTGCCAGGAAGACAAGCAACAAACCCCACTGACACACCCCACATGTCCCCTGTTTTGCCCACACTAGTACCATCTGCATGCACACAGACACACAGCAGTGTCCAACTGCTGCCGTCGCCACCGTGCCACCACATGGCCAAAGCCACCTCACGTCAAGATGCACACATCACCGGCACCAGTTGTACACCTGTCACACCCACCATGGCCCTACCCACAGAGTCACCATCAATGCATCGATGTACACAATGGGAACACATCAGTTTGACAATCAAACTCCACATGGCACACAGCCCCTGTGGCATGGCCACAACAACCAAGCCACTAGACATCAGTACCCCAGCCAACCGACACTGCGCACTCCATGGACGCACCACAAGGATGCTCCCAAACTGCGTGCCCTACACCTTCATGTGTGCACCATGCGGGCCCTCCACCATGTCCATGACAATGCACATGACTCTGAATGTACTAGCATCGATGTATGTCAGATGGATTCACACCCATTACTAATGCCCTGCCTCACTGTCCTCCACAGGCACATCATCTGACAGGGAGGGTGAACATGCCACCACACCCTGGTCCACTGCTGCACATCGCCGCTGCCACAAAACAACCACCTCTAGCCAGGAGCCAGCCACCTCCACTGCAAGATCCGAGCGTGCCACAGCATCTTCCGCACAGCTCCGCACCACCAGGAAACACATGCTTCCCAGCAGTCCCAGCACCCACCAACACCTGCCAGCAAGGCCCCACGGCAGTCCACAACACCTGCCAGCAAGGCCCCTCGGCAGTCCACAACAATTGCCAGCAAGGCCCCCGCCAGACCACAACATCTGCCAGCAAAGCCCCTGCCAGTCTACAACATCTGCGGTCAAGCAGGCACATCAGCTGGAAGAGCCTGAATCCCCAGTGCACAGCCTGCAGGAGTAGGCACAATCCCAGTGCACAGCCTGCAGGAGGAGACACAATCCCCAGTGCAAACCTGCAGGAGGAGGCCCAATCCCCAGTGCACAGCCTGCATGAGGAGCCAGAATCCCCAGTGCACAGCCTGCAGGAGAAGCCAGAACCATGCATGCAACACCAACAGATTGCTCTGGAGCACACAGCACTGTGGATGCCAGTGGGCCGGACACACATATCAACGTTGGACATGAGGACAAAGCTGTGTTCACTCCCCCAGGCCCTCGGAGCCCACCTCCCTTGCCACTATCTGGACTCAGTCACATAATAGACATTGATGGGTGCCTCACTAGAAAGGAAGAGCGGCAGCAGGCAATGCACGCCTTGATCACCCAGTACCACACAGAGGCACAACTGACCCGGCAGACTATGCAAGACTCCATGCGTAACATGGGACAGATGCTCGGAAGAGCCACGGAGGGTGTGTACCACCTGGCGAAGCGTGTGCAGGAGGGAATGGAGTAATGTCTACTATGTCTGAGTCCATTAACATGTTGGGGAATGCTATAGCCGAACAACGGCACATCATCACCCCACTTTCCCAATCCTCTAGCACTACACTGACCAGTTCCATCCAGAGTAGCCCTCTGCGAGGGTAACAGTGACTCATTCGGCCACCAGAGGCTCACCCCATCCTCAAAAAAGGGCCCATGAATAGGCCAAGTAACTACTGCATGTGGGGAGGGAGTAGTTGGGAAGGGGTAGTGGGGTTAGTGAGGGAGGGGGTGTTGGGGTATTGGGTGTGGGGTAGTGGGGGAGGGGGTGTTGGGGTATATTGGTGCGGGGGTAGTGGGGGTGTTGTGGTATTGGGTGTGGGGGTAGTGAGGGAGGAGTGTTGGGGTATTGGGTGTGCGGGTAGTGGGGGAGGAGTGTTGGGGTATTGGGTGTGGGGGTAGTGGGAGAGGGGTTGTGGGGTCAATTTAACGGGGTAGAAGTTTTAGGTATAAAAGTTCTAATTTGCACATAGTTTCTCCTCATTCAATACACCTGGTGTTGAAAACAAACATGACTGGACATTGCATCTTGAGTGTGTGTCAATTTAATCATGTACAGTGTCCAGTGCCCTGTGTGACCCATGCCCAATGCTGTGTATTCTTCAGTCCATCAAAAGTAGTGGTCAATTAATTCTTGACGTGTTGCACGTCCATCAATGCCATTGTGGCGCTGAGGATTTCCAACATCTCCTTCATCCTCATCCTCAGGTGGCATCATGCCCATCTCAGGGGGCAGGGGGACATTGCACCGGATACACATGTTGTGTAGCATGGCACATACCAGTATGATTTTTCCCACCTTCTCTGGCCCGTAAATGAGGGCTCACCCCGACCTGCTGATGCAGCGGAACCGGGCCTTCAACAGGCTAAATGTCTGCTCGATGGTGATATGATGTGCACGGTTGTAGGCTGCTTCGTGCCTGTTGTGTGGTTGCCTGATTGGGGGTCATGAGCCAGCTCATCAAGGATACCCGGCATCACCTGCTTGGGAGCAAGAGAAAGGGTACTTGTGATTTATTAGGTCATTCCTTGTTAGCACTGGCTGTAAAGTGTTCATAATAAAATGCAACTAAGCACAGGGAATCATAACTGTATATGGCATTTTTTCATTCTCTATGAACCCAGTAAGTGAATTTAGGGCTGATTCATGGGTGGGGGATGGGTGCAGTTGCTGTCACATTGCCCATTCAAAGTGAACCTGCACTTTTATGTAAACTTAGTAAAGCGCACGTACACCCAAAGGCATCTTGGCGCTAGCTACAGCAGGAGGAATCAAAAAACAGTAAGGTAACAACACCAGGAGAGAAAGGCTTAGAACAAAGTAGTTTTAAGCAGCCGGCGAAAAGTGAAGTGGTCTTCAGTAGCGCGGAGTGCCATAGGCAATTCATTCCAGGCTCTAGCAGCTGCCACCGAGAAGGCACGGCCTCCCATACGAGACAAACGGTAGCAGGGGGTACTGAGAAGGCATGCAGATTGGGAGCGCATCAGACAAGCAGGTGTGTAGTGGGTAAACTTTGCTTGAAGATACTCAGTGCCCAACCCATAAAAGGCACTCTCACAATTCAAGTACAACAGACCACAATGGTATTACTTTTCAAGAATATGCTACCAATGGAAATGGACTGTGCATTTACAGTGTCAACTCACACATTTGCCTAATAATTTGCTTCATGTAATACAGTGGTATCCCCAGTATGCATTCAAAATATATAGGTCTCCTTGTACATGTCCATCAACACCTTCCCCCATTTGACTAGGTCAGATCTATATTTGTAGTATATATCACGGGTGAAGGGTTACGTTACTGTGATCCGGCAGGGTGGGTGTTAGCATGGTGGAATGAAGCTATATTGGATGTGTCCCGCAGCTCCCAATCGTATCTTGGTGGTGCTCAATAATTGTTTTATTTTTACATTGTCATACTTGATCCATTCTACTTAAGGTGACATGACAGGCATACTGATTTGTGGTGTACCTTTGGACTGAATGCATTGACTACGTTTTTTCAGTGTGGAAGATGGTTTTCTCTCTGGCGTAGCATCATGACTCTTCATTTGCTTTGCTGAGATCATGTATTTAATGCATTGCCACTGAAGAGTGGTGCATTGTGGTATATGTGGTTTGTGTTTTTGAGATATTCCTGATACGTGTGCTGGTGTGAGCACTGTGTCTGTTGATTGCATGTAGACACAGCTGTGAAGGCCTTGCACATCTGCATACATTAGCTGTATTGCACATTCTGTTACATTTACATAAGTCACAGTTCAGGGCACCCAGTACGCTGTGTGTGGTCTTGTTCCATTCAATGTGTGAGGTTTCATGTTGGGCAGGTTGGGAATGATGCTGTTGCTTGGTCTAATTCCTCATTTGACTTAGCCTTCTATTGCCCTACCCAGTCTCTCTGCACTTCAATGCATACCTGTTGATGTTAATGGGTTTTTGCAGGAGTGATGATGGATTAATGCATGCAGTGTGCACCTGTGCTCCTCATGCATGCATTCATATGCTATGTTCCCACACCCCTCATGGCCCTGTGGTCAGACTCACCCAGCAGACAGGTTGCCTAAGCTGTTCATACCTCCCCCCCATTCAACACCCCTCATAGCCCACCCAGGAGACAGGTTGCTTATGCTGTTCATACCCCCCCCAATTCAACACCCCTCATGGCCCATCCAGCAGACAGGTTGCCTATGCTGTTCATACCCCCCCAATTCAACACCCCTCATGCCCCTGTGGTTAGACTCACCCAACAGCCATGTACGATGTCCAGATTGTCGTGCCATGTAGCGGGGCAGCATGGAGTTGCGCAGTACCATGGCGGCATGTGTCAAGCCAGCAAATCTTGCAGAGCAATGCGTGATTATTTGGCATGCGCCGCACACCATCTGGACATTCAGGGAATGGTACAGCTTCCTGTTGTGGTACACTACCTCCACAGCATGCCGGACAACCAGCTCCACATGTGTGTAGTTGAGCGTACCTATTACATTTGGCATGCCTGCAAGTGTATAGAATGCTATCTTGGTAGAATTTACCTCCTCCGCAGTCCGTGGTAAGCTAATGTGGTCGCGTACGTGGGACAGGAGTGCAGCTAGCACCTGAGTGAGCACACAGGAGAAACATGGTTGGGAGATTTCTTGCAGCTGCCCCACTGCATGCTGATAAGTGCCTGTGGCAAGAAAGTGTAGCACACACGCTACTTTTAGCAAGGGCGGATGGCTGTCTGGATGTTTATTAGGCTCAACAGGTCATCATGTATTAGGTCCACTATTGTGGTGATGGTGTCCCTTTCCAGCCGGTACAGGGTGGTGATCTGAGAAGGGGTTAGTTTGAATGGGCTGGGATTTAGGCGAGGGATTGTTGGCTGCCTGTGGGATATAACTGCCTGCACAATGGGTATCTGCAGGCCCATTCTTGCCCTCCTTATCCTCCTGTGCCACCACAGCATATTCTGGCTCACTGCCTCCTCAAGGAGTAGCTGTGCATGCATATCCTTTAGCTCCAGTACTGCTAGTGCTAATGGTAGCATTGTGGATTTGGGAGGGATGTGGTGTGTGGGAGTACTCTTTTTTTTGTTGTGCCGGACTCCATTGCCTCCACCTCTGCTGATTGTGAGCACCTGTGGCAGGTTTCCACACACCAGATTCCTATTAACATTTGCTCCGCGATGTTGGTGTTTACGTCATCATTTTATCCGTTATTACCGGCATGTCCATGCCGGTATTGGCATGTCCGTGCACCTCTTAATCTGGAGTTGATTGCGGCACGCGCTGGTGTCACTGGCATGGCTTCCGCATGTCAACGCTGATACCGGCAATGGTGTGGCTGGCCATGGCGGGTCCTTGTCGATGCTGGCCAGACCGGCATCGCAACTCGGAATACTCTGGTCTGGTAAAGGATGCCGGTACGGTGATACCGGCATCGTTTTTACCGGACCGGCAACCTTGTAATGAGGCCCATTGGGTGAGATTAAATATTTTACCACAAAGTGAATACAGAAACAACTTGCATAAAGTCAATGAAGCACATTTGAAATCCCATGCAGACGAAATTAAACAAAGAAAACTATGCATGTTTTTTCGACAAAGAAGATTATGAAACAGGCAGGGTTTATATGTTTGCCCATAGATTTGATATTTGGAGAACCCCGACTAAGAGGAGTCCAGCCACAGGACCTTCAGGGAGTGTTTCTTTGAGCGAGCTGCCCACCACCTCAGAACTGACATTTCTACCAGCGACAGCGATGAATCAGCAGTAAAATTCCATTTTTTATACAAAATGCACCTCCTGTGCAAGGACAGCAGGACCAACAAGACCGCAAGAGGAAGAGGAATGACAGGAGGAATGGCCAGAAAAAGACAAAGAGAGGCCTGAGTGGCCAAAAAGACAACAAATGGCAGCCCGCAGAGGTCAACATGCTCTGGCAAGTGAAACAACAAACAATAATACAGTGTGATTCAACCAAAATAATTAATTTATCAGACCATACTCTTACATCTGAACAAGAGAAGGTGTTAGGTCTAGGTTTGAATTTCTGTCCTACAGCAACATTTGATCATGTCCAGGAACGGATCGATTTCTTTCAATATATTCGCAAGATCAGACTCAAATGTTTTTTTCTCATGAATTCTCATCCCAAAAAGATAATACTGAAACAAACGGGTCAGACTGACATTCCAATTGAAGATGTGGATACCCTCTCGGGTCTCATTAGTTTGGGAAACCAACTTAATCCTGTTGACACACAGGCTCCATTCGATTGGGTTCAATTGGGCATCAGCACTGACTGGTGGAAACTTTCTAAATTAAAGTGCAAGTCCAAATTCAATCCCCCCACCCCCTCAGGAGGCTACATTGAAGCTTTCCAGAGCCTAGTGAGCAATGATCTTAAGTGGATGAGGAAGTATAATTCAAATAAGACTCAAAATCTAAGTTCAAAATTTAAGACGACCCTCAAGGAATTACAAGATGTCCCTACCTGCACCATAACAACATCCGAGAAGGGCAGAGATGTTGTTATAATGAATGCCACTGATTATGTAAAAGAAGCTAAAAGACAGTTGCAAGACAAACTGTGTTATGAGGTTTTGAGGGAAAATCCACTGGAGGAAATGGAGACTAATTAGAGACTTTCCTTAATCAATGGAAGACAGCAGGACTCCTAGATGCAGATTCATGTACGTTTCTATTCACTAAACATTCGGTCATACCAACCATTTATTTTATCCTGAAAATTCATAAGAATGCCTAAAGAAACACATGGATACCAATTGTCACCTTAGTCTTAGGGCCTCATCAGGAGTCTGGCGGTAACCCTTAAATGCAGCACTAGCGCTATTACTGCTGCATTTAATGGGCCGCCAGATCATGGCTTTGGCGGATTTCCCCCAGCTCTAAACTGGGGGGAAATCCGTGGCAAAATTGCCGATTTTCGGCGTGATTACCGCCGGCGGGAAATCCGCCGGCGGTAATAGCGCAAATTTTCCCCATTGGGCCCAATGGGGAATGAGGAATTCCTGAATGGGCCCAATGGGGAATGGGCAATAACCCTTCCACCAAACCCGTGATCCGGCGCCAATAGCGCCGGGCGGTTTGGCGGTATGGCTATTCAAACCGGCGCTAATAGTGCCGACGTTACCGCCCAACTCGTGATGAGGCCCTTAGTGTGTTCTTTGAATTAAAATATGTCCGCACTGATCGATGAGGTGTTACTCCCATTTGTTTCCACCATTCCCTCATTTTTGAGAGACACTAAAGATTTTCTGGGGAGAATCAATGAAATTCCATGGGAGAGTGAATATTTGTTTGCCACCATGGATGCTGTTTCACTTTACACCTGGATACAGCATGGTATAGTTCAGTATTATTTAAATGCAAGGTCACTCAATTATCTCAAGCACACAGATGATCTTAGGTGTGATTGAATTATGCCTCACAAACAATGTTTTTTTTATTTGATGGTCAGTTCTATAGTTAGGTACAGGGGACCGCCATGGGTTCAACATTTGCACCAACTTATGCCAATCTGACAATGGGATGGTTTGAGAATTTCATTGTGTTGTCCGAGGGTAATGCACAATTCACTGACAAGATGTCATGGCTCAGGTTCATAAACAATTTATTTATAATTTGGAATGGTACAGAAAAAGAATGATTGTGCTTTGTGAAGGCTCTGAAACAAAATACTCTGAATCTAAAATTGACTGAATCCCACAGTTGTAAAAAAATGTAATATTCATGGATGTGCTTGTGGAACAGAAATTGGGTAAAATTGAAACCAGTTTGTGCAGTAAACCCACTGGTTCTAACACTCTTTTGCATGCCACCAGCATTCACCCGAAGAGGCTAACATGGAGCATACCATATGGGGAATTCCTCAGATTGAGGGGGAATTGCTCCACCTTAGCTTATTATACTGAGCAAAGTAGAGTCACTGCACAGGGCTTTAGAAATCAGGGTTACCCCAAGCGGTTGATTGAACATGCATTTGCCAAAGTCTGAGAGAGTTGAATCTCCATCTAGAAATGAAAAAGATCTGGATGACTTTAGACAGATCATCACTTATGACACAGCATAGAGGAACATCTGGCCCATTATCAACCGTCATTGGCATGTGCTGTGGCTTGACAAGAAGTTGGGTCCCACTTTGGCTAGTAAGCCTAGAACTACCTTTAGACGTTTCATCTCAGTCAAAGATCTTTTAGTACAAAGTTTTTTGAAAAAGGAGCCCATGGAACACAAGGGGCAATGGCTCACTGGCAATGCCAATGGCTTTCGCAAATGCACTAACTGCAATGCATGTAAGTTTGCATATAACCGTACCCCTTTTGAACATCCGATACTAAAACAGTCAGTCCAAATTAAGGAAAATATTTCATGTAGAATCGATTTTGTTGTCTATGTTCTAATATGCCCAAGTGATAAGTGGTATGTGGGAAGTACGGTCTGCAAATTGAAATTGCGCATATTAGAGCATGTACGAGCCATTCAAAACAATGATCCATCATACCCCATGGTGAAACATTTTAACGATACACACCAAAATTATTTGACTGGCTTAAAGTTTTTCAGTATTGCAACCATACTGGCACCTCCCAAAGGGGGGTATCGAGAATTTACTTTGCGCCAGTTAGAGACTAAGACCATACTGGACTTTGAAACACAATTTCCATCCGGTCATAATATAGCTGAAGAGCTGTACATCTTCTTGTAAGATTAACTTTGATAAGTTTTGATTTGATTGAGGGATTTTTTCTGGAATTCTTCTTCTTAGGTTGTTTGACTTTTCCACGTCACTGACAAAGGTTTGAGAGTAATTGGAAATTGGTTGTATTCATTGTTCTTTGCTATTTGTTTAATGTGGACTCATCAGCATCAAATGGTGAGAGTCTTGGTTGTGTGAAAGAGCAACATGTCTGCTTGTTGTTGTAACATAGTGTTCACTAACGCGGGTCCTAGATGCTAACAGGTCATAAATACATGTGTCCAATTTTCCAGGAATAAGACAAGGTAATGACCATGAATATCAATGTTTCACATTTTGTAGTGTTCTGACCAGGCAAGTAACTCAGGGATTTTTTAATGATGAATGATTTTTTATTATTCTTTGCTTAGTTGACTCTGCGTATTTGTAACCTTGTATTTTCTGGCCTCCCGGATCCACATGTCACTTTAATGCACTATGCACTTTTAGATCTCATTCAGGGAATACTAATTGCACTTTTTGAGATGCTCTTTAAAGAACACTATGCACTTTAAATTGGGTCATGTTTGGGAGGCCAAGCACTATGCACTTTACATTCCCTAAATGTTCAGATCCCAGCAATAGCGTGTGTCAAGAATCCACTTGGATTACTGGTTAATGTGAACCATTATTATACATTTTTGTCCTTTTCATGATGAATCGTAATTAGTCTTTGAGTTGTTTTTTTATGGATTTCCATATATCTTGGTTATGGTACCTATAAGGCAGAGGACCTTACAGGACAAAGGGATTGGACCCTTGAAGATTGTGGGTAAACTTGGAGAGGTCAATTATTTAGTGGACTTGGGCAACCCCAAGGTGCCCCCTAAGGTCTATCACACAAATCGTCTGAAGGCTTATGTTTCCAGACAAGAACTTGGAGCTTTGCTTCTATCCTCTGATCAAGAGGAGGAGGAGAGTGAGCCTTTCTTCAGATTTGACTCTGCAACAACAGAGCAATGCACAACTCTGTTGAATTAGTTTGCCTACCTGTTCTCACTGACAACAGGCTTGACCCCTTGGGGCCAGCATGATATTCTCACTGGTGATAATCTCCCTGTCAAAAGCAGGGATTACAGAATGTCAGATCATGTCAGAACCCACATAAAGGAAGAGGATAAGAAGATGCTTGATCTTGGGGTTATTGAGCCATATACCAGTCCATGGGCTAGTCCAGTTGTACTAGTGCCAAAAGCATGAACCAAAGAGTTGAGATTCTGTGTGGACTACATAGCTCTGAATGCAGTCCCCACGACTAATGCCCAACCTTTACCCAGGAGAGATGAGCTGGTGGACAAACCTATTTCAGCCAAGGTCCTCAGTCATTTGACCTGACCTCAGGCTATTGGCAAATAGCTCTGACAGACCATGCCAAAGGGAAAACTGAATCTACCACCCCAGGAGGCCTATACCAGTTTAAGGTTATGTCTTTTGAATGCAAAAATGCACCTGCTACATTCCAGAGGACGGTGAATCAAGTTCTGAAAGGGTTAGAGGGTTTCTGCACGGCATACGTGGATGCCATTCTATTGTTCAGCCCCACATAGGAAGAGCATCTTCACCACCTAGGATATGTTTTGCAGGCTCTGGAACAGGCCCATTTGACCATAAAGGCTAGTAAATATGTACTTAGCCAGAGTAAGTTGGTCTACCTTGGACATGAGGTAGGAGGAAGTGAAATAAGGCCATAGCCTAGCAAAGTACAAGCTGTACAAGACTAGGCCACACCTAGTACTCAGACCCAAGTGAGAGCCTTCCTATGTCTCACTGGGTATTAGAGGAACTTAATAGAAAACTATGGGACTATAGCTTCTCCATTGAATTTGATCTCCTCACTCAAATTCTCCAAGAAGGTCAGGTGGTGTGAGAAATGCACTAAGTCTTTTGAAGGACTGAAGAAAACCCTTGTCAAGCTCCAGTCTTGAGAGCTCCTGACTACAATCCTGGCTCCTGGCTTTTCAATCAATACCTACCAACTCTCACCCACTGCATTGCCATTCCATGCTCAAATTTCCAGTGCTACGCTGATGACACTCAACTCATTTTCAGGCTGCCCTCGGCCACCTCCGCTCCCTCTCTCATCTCTGATTGCCTAACTGCCATTCAAGATTGGTGTGCCGCCAACGATCTTTGTCTGAATGTGAGCAAGACAGAGATCCTCCTCATTGGCACACCTTCTCCATCCTTTCCCCTCTCTCTCTGGCCGGCCTCGCTTGGCCCTCCTTCTATCCCCACCTGCGAGGCTAAGAACCTCAGGGTCATCTTTGACTCCACTCTCTCCTTCTCCGCCCACATGGCTGAGGTCTCTAAAAAGTCAAACTTCCTACTGCACTTCCACAGAGAGACTCTTCCTTTCCTCTCTTTCCCCCAGAGGCTCACTGTCTCCCAAGCTCTGGTTCTCTCTAGGTTGGACTATTGTAACAGCCTCTTTCTAAATCTACCTGCCTCTACTCTTCGCCCTCTGCCACTAATCCAGAACAGGACTGCAAGACTTGTCCTTGGCCTCAAGCCCTGGGATCGTATCTCTCCAGCTCTGAAATCTCTCCATTGGCTCCCAGTGTATGCAAGGATTACATTTAAAACCCTCTGCATTGTCCACATGGCTTTCTGGGGCCTGGGTCCAAAATACCTTCAGCTATCCCTCCGCAAATACTTCCCCTCTCGAGCTCTTCGCTTCTCTACCTCTAACTCCCCCAGGGTCAGTCGTTTTTCAAAGAAATTAGCTGGGGATAGATCTCTGTCTTCGGCAGCGGCCTCCCTCTGGAACAGCCTCCGTGCCACTCTACAACTTGAGGAGAACCATCTCCGGTTCCGGAAGCACTTCAAGACCTTCCTCTTTGCATCTGCCTTTGCCCCCATCTCCCTTGCTGATCTGCTCTCTCTTGGCACTGTGCACCTGGCCACCCTTTGTCCCCTGGGCACAGGTACCTGCTCACCCTGCCACCCTTCTGCATTGCCTCCCGTCCACCCTTATGCACTGGGGACTGTATCTGTACCCATACAGTCCCCCCAACTCCCATTTTCTTCTTTTTATGCGCTTATCAGACTTACCCAGTTTTGCTGCCGTAATCACAGCACTTGCCACTCGCTGGCTGCACTACCCCTGTTTATTGCTCCATTATCTATTTTATTTGTATAGATTGTTATTTATCTGTTTCTCCTCTGCTCTGCACCTTCCGTTCTCCCCCCTCCATGCACTTTTCCCCTTTCCCTTTCCCATGCACTTGCACGTTCTCAATGTCACTGGGCCTAGTAAGATCGTTGTTTTGTTTTCCCCTGTTCCACTGCCTTGCCTTGTCATGCTCTGAAACACTTGTGTATGAGCACGATACAAATAAAGTATCACATCCTACAACCAATCCTTCACTGTACAAACAGATGCTTCTAACACAAGGATAGGTGCAGGTTTGATCCAACTGGATGAGAAAGGCAGGGAACACCCTATCTGCTTCATCAATAGGAAACTTAAGGACCGTTAGACAAGGTAGACAACTGTAGAATGTGAATGTTTTGCAATTGTGTGGTCTCTGAAGAAGTTTAAGCCATACTTGTATGGTTCTTCTTTCCTTATTCAGACAGACCACCACCCCTTAAGATGGTTAATGCAGATGAAGGGGAAAATCCAAAATTGTTGAGATGGTCAATCAGCCTCCAATGGTTTGATTTTACCATAGAACACAGGTCAGGATGTAATTACCAAAATGCTGATGGTCTGTCCAGAAAGTATGACCGAGTAGATTAGAAGATTCATCCAGGAGTGGATAAATCCTCCTCTACCTTAATCTGCGGGGCACGATTCTATGACAAGACTGGAGGCGAGCATTATGCTTCATCTTCATTTATTCTACTCTTCAGCAGTTCAACAAAACACATATAACAACTGTGAAAATGTTAGAACAAACTTTTCTCTTTTTTTTTTTAAACTACAACCCCCATGAGTCTCTGTAGTCCATGCTCCATCTACCAGTCACTACCCACTTCCTGTGCTTGGACTCCTCCTCTTCCTTTACTGCTCTTCAAGCAGATAAGTACTATTTCCTTTCCTCTCCGTATGTCCGCGCAAAGTGACTGAGTGAGAGGGAGAGTTTTTAGCTTAAAGAGTGAACTAATGCATGGAGAGTGAGTACACTTCAGTGTGGACGTGAGAAAGATTGCTTAAATTTCTGTAATGTGACCCTATTAGTATTTATCACAGGCGTGCGTCCGCGCATTGAATTTAAATATTTTTAGTATTCGCGAGCCGCGAGGGATAGCCGTGGGATCTCGGAGAACGTTTTTTCTCGGAAAGAGTATTAGACATAATTTCGGCCGCGAGGCCGACGGCCCCGTGTCGTATGCCCGACACCCTTGGGGTTTCAGTCAGCCTCGCGAGCAGCAGAGCTCTGCCGCCGCTGCGCTCACGACCAGCGGCTCCCTCCCTCAGGGAGGAGGAGCCGGCGCCCGTGAAGCCCGCAGCGGGCCGAGCTCACAACATCAGCCCCCACCCACGAGTGGGCGGAGCTAGCGCGCAAAGTGCGGAGCTTCGCGCTCCCACTATATACCCCCCACCCGCGGGTGGGCGGAGTTAAACGCGAAGAATTGCGTACTACCGTCACAGAAAGTGCCGGCGACTCCTCTACACAGCTAACAAGCAGTCGTAGGAGCCGAGCAGTAGGCATTGTGATTCTTAAAAAGATCGTTAAGAAGATTACAGCGATCCTTCGGTCGCGTGCGTTGTGCTTAGCTAAAGCACTGTCCCCGCAGTTCCGCAGCCCCGCGAACTCAAGGAGGACATAGGTCGGTAGACCCTAACACTGCCGAGGAGCAGTAAGATTGACGCGGTGAGTGCGAGGTTCCTCACAAGAGCCGGAAGGCGAAGTACAGACGAGGGTGCAGCCACTGGATATATAAAAAAAATATATATATATAACATCATAAGAGAGCAGTGGGCGTGCTTGAGACACCTGATCGAGGTATTTAGGCACACAGCACAGAGAACATGTCTGAATTTGAATGGAGTGAGGAGGAGCAATCCCATGACCTCGCTGCCTGCTTTAAGCAAGTGCTGGGTAGCTCTCTTACTGATGCAGTGGCAGAAGGGGTGAGACCCCTGCAGGAGAGGCTGGAGACATTGGAAGCTATGCTTTCTCAGCCGAATACCAGCACCAAAGTCAATAAGCGCACGCCCACAGAACCTTTGAAGGAGGGACTTAAGGGGAGTAAGCTGGCCCTCAAGAGGAAATCCCCTGACGACCCCCGGGGTTCATTGGAAGAGGCAACAGATATGGCCTCAGAGGTGCCTGACGCTTTCGCGAAGCTTAAAGAAGCTTATCTACAAAGGCAGGCAGTGCCGAACCTCGCGACCCCCGCTCCAGGGGAAGACAACATCGGAGAGGACCCGGGCTCGGAAGAGGAGCTAACGGAAGATCAGGCCTCGTTCGCGGAAGAGGAGGCCGAGGAGGAGGACTGGGCTAAGCCCAGCAGGGGTAAGAGAGCAAAGAAGGAAAAGCACCTCCTTGAGGCACAGGATGATATGTTGGACCCAGACACCATCCACAATCCAAGATCCACCGAGTGGCAACCATCCCCCCGAGTAACGCAGTATATGGCGGCAAGACTACGCAAACCACTAGACAAAGAAGTGAGGCAGCGGCTACGAGCGGAGTGCCCACGCCCACAACTGCCAGGGAAGGTAGCGGAAGCCCCCGAGCTCGACCCGAAAATGCTGACCTTTGTGTCAAAAACGAGCAAGGACCCCCGCAAGGGCATCGATAGATCCTGGAAGAGCTGCCAGGAAAAACTATTAGATCTAACTGGTCCCCTCGCCAAGATTATGGACCTCGCGGAAAGGGCAAAGGACACTGGGGAAGAAGTGGACCCAGAAGCCCTCGCAGGGTGGGCTCAGAGAGCCGTCTGTCTTCTAGGAAACGCAAACTGCGCATTCGCGTCGGAAAGACATAAAGGCCTATTACTCAAAATAGATTTGAAGCTTAGCGATTTATCATCGTATGAAGCGGGTGAAGGAGCCCAAGGCCTACTGTTCGGAGAGACCTTTGGAAAGGAGATGGGCCGGTTTGTCGGCACTTTCGTTTCCCTAGAGAAGGCGCAAGCATCTATCCGAAAAATTTTCCCTAGTAAGGTTTTTGGAGGGACCAGCCGCTCCAGGGGTCGTGCAGCTGGTCGCAGTCAAGGAGGGAGAAGACCTCAGAACCCCAGAGCGCAATACTGGGAGAACAAAGGTCAAGACTCCTTCTTCCCATCCAGAGGGAGGTTCCAGAGAGGCCGCCGGTCCAGGGGCTCAGGACGAGGTCAAGGGTTCACACCAGGTGAGAGCAAGTTACTACGCGCCAGTAGGGGGGAGGATGCGCATATTTTTAGAGAATTGGCGCGAGCTTTCAAGCGATTCCTGGGTCTTGCAAACGGTCAAGGGCCTATGGATAGATTTTATGGAGACTCCGGTGCAGCAGCACAAGCCGCAAGGGCAGAAATTAGCACAAGCAGAACAAGTGTCCCTGGACAACGAAATAGCGCAGCTAGCCATCAAGCAGGCAATAGAAAAATGCGAGACAGCCCCAACGTTTGTGAGCAATATGTTCCTGGTGCACAGGAAAGAGAAAGTTCGACCGGTGATATACCTCAAGGAGCTAAACAGTTGGATTATATATCAACACTTCAAGATGGAGGGCGTCCATCAACTCAGAGACTCCTTAAGAGAAGGAGACTGGCTAACGCGGCTAGATCTGAAGGACGCCTACCTTACGGTCCCTGTTCTCGAGGAGTTCAGACCGTTCCTAGCTTTTTGCTGGCGGAGTCAATTTTGACAATTCAAAACAATGCCATTCGGGCTTGCCTCCGCACCCTGGGCATTTATGAAGCTGATGAAGCCAGTAGCAGCAGCAATCAGGGAGAAAGGCGTCAGGCTGATAGTCTACCTGGACGATCTCTTACTTATGGCGGAGGATCAAGAGGTACTAGTGTACCAAACGAGATGGGTGCAAGACCTCCTGACCTCCCTAGGTTTCTTTTTGAATACAGAGAAGTCGGATACCACACCAGCGCAGAGGCTGGACTTCCTGGGGTTTGTACTGGACACCAGGAAGGCGACACTGGAACTTCCAGCTCGGAAGATGAAAGACATCAAGAGAGAGATCAGAGTATGTCTAGAGAAACTACAAGTATCTCTCAGAGCATTAGCGAGGATAGTAGGGCTTCTAGCAGCATCCATCCAGGCCATATTTCCGGGCCCCTTACACTACTGAGCGCTGCAGAGATTAAAGATAAAGCATCTGCAGCAAGGGCTGAAATACCATCAACAAGTACCTCTAGATCAAGATTGCATTACAGAACTAGAGTGGTGGTTAAAGAATATGGATGCTTGGAATGGACGCGCCATATTCGGAGACAAGCCAGATCTGATTATAGAATCAGACGCCAGCCGGAAGGGTTGGGGAGCCAGATGTGGACAGCTACAGACCGGAGGCAAGTGGAGGGAAGAGGAGCTTCGACTGCACATAAACTGTCTAGAGCTTCTGGCAGGATCGTTCGCGATCAAAGTTTTCACAAAAGAAAAAGTGAAGTCTTGTGTCCTGCTGAAGATGGACAATATATCAGCAGTACGATACATCAACCACTTAGGCGGGACGAGGTCCAAGATGTTAGCGGAGCTGGCAAAGGACCTGTGGCACTTCTGCCTACAATCAGGGACGTCGGTGACGGCAGAGTACCTGCCGGGTTCACTGAACGCAGTAGCGGATTGGAACTCTCGCTACCTGACGGACTCCAGCGATTGGAAGCTGGACCCAGCGGTGTTCCAGAGGCTGAACACGAGATGGGGACCGCTGCAGATAGACCTTTTCGCCTCCCGGCTCAATGCTCAGAAGAGCTGCTATTACAGTTGGAGGCTAGATCCAGGAGCTCTAGGAACCGACGCGTTCCTTCAAGAGTGGACAGGAGGCCACAAAATGTCGGAGGGAGAGTGCGGAGCTGGTATTGATTGCACCGTTATGGAAGTCTCAAGTGTGGTTTCCCACCTTAATGGAGTTAGTGACGGACATTCCCAGAGTTCTCCCCGAAGGAGAGGGACTCCTCACGGACCCAGCTGGGTCGTGTCATCCTCTGAGAGTGAGAGGGACACTCCCGCTAGTCGCGTGCAGGATATCAGGAAGCGTTGGGCGCTGCCGGGAATTTCGGATCAGGCTGCACTGCTCATCGCGGAATCCTGGGCTCCATCCACTAGGAGGAGCTATGACGCAGCTTGGGTGAAATGGACAAGCTGGTGTAAGAACAGAAGTGTTCATCCCGTTTCTGCACCTGTAGTGGAAATTCTGAACTTCCTAGCGAACCTATTGCAGAACGGGAGATCGTTTCGTACGATAGGAGTGTACAGATCAGCAATCTCAGCCGGGCACATGCCAATAGATAACGTCCCAGCAGGAGAACATCCTGCGGTAGTGAGGCTCATCAGAGGGGCAAGGTTTAAGGTACCTCCAGAGCCCAGGTATAAGACAACCAGGGAGGTAGCTACAGTATTACACCTACTATCGAGCTGGCCGACGGATAGGTTCCTATCGCGCAAGCAGTTATCAGGCAAACTAGCTATGTTACTATGTTTGGTGTCCTGCAAAAGAGTATCGGACGTAAGAGCACTAGAGATTAATAGACGGTCTTTCGGGCCAGAAGGCGTTACGTTCTCTATAGTGGGAAGGACCAAGACGGGAACGTCTACAGTACACTATCCTTATTTCCCGAACAACTCAAAATGGTGCGTAGCACGATGCATTAAGGAGTATGAGAATAGAACAGCTGAGAACAGAGCAGCGAATACCACTCAGTTATTAATAGCGCGCAGAAAGCCTTTTCATGCAGTTACAGCAGCCACCATCGCAAGATGGGTTAAGGAGATCATGCAGGCAGCAGGTGTGAATGTGGGCATGTATGGAGCTCATTCAGTAAGAGGAGCAATGGCCTCATCAGCCGCAAGAGCGGGAGTGTCGCTGAGCGAGATAATGCTAGCCGCAGATTGGTCGAGCGAGCAAACGTTTAAAGAATTTTATTTTAAGCCAGTTGAGAGCTTAGCTAATGCGGTGATGGGGAAGCTTTGAACAAGCATAATGCTCGCCTCCAGTCTTGTCATAGAATAAAGATTACCCCTGCTAGCTGCGCAAGGAGTATTAATTCTATTAAAGACTAAGGAGGCGAGCATTAAATTCCCACCCAAGTTTCTGTACTAGTATAAAATGTCATCGTATTATATGAACAAGTACGTTTGTACACACCATCCTAATATCTCCTATTGTTATTTTTTCGCATAGGAGAAGACCAGAAGAATAACTGAAAGCAGTATCGCAGCCGAGAGCGACAGGAGTCCGGGAGTTCACCGGCAGTTGAGTTAATAGTTCAAGAAGACCTTCGCTACGTTGGCAAGGACAAGTTAAATACTATGAGAGGCTATCAGAGCAAGTAAAAGCAGAGGAGGAGTCCAAGCACAGGAAGTGGGTTGTGACTGGTAGATGGAGCATGAACTACAGAGACTCATGGGGGTTGTAGTTTAAAAAAAAAAAAAAAAAGAGAAAAGTTTGTTCTAACATTTTCACAGTTGTTATATGTGTTTTGTTGAACTGCTGAAGAGTAGAATAAATGAAGATGAAGTATAATGCTCGCCTCCTTAGTCTTTAATAGAATTAATACTCCCTGCGCAGCTAGCAGGGGTAATCTTTATTGTTAGGGAGAATTCTAATTTCTGTGCTAATTGCCTTCAACCTTAGAGACCCCCAGCTCTGTTGCTGGACTTTATGACTTTTTAATTTTAACCCTGCAGTGAGTGAGACCTTTTTCTTACTCTCTCATGTGTTTTGACCTGATTTGGATTTTGTGTTTCCTTTGTTTTTGGAGTCTGACAAACTCCAAAGGCATCTACTTTTTGTATGGTTACACACAGCACCTTCAGTGCAGTGTCACAGTGAAATCCTTTCGATTACTTTCGATACCTTTTTGTGTGAACTTCTATTCCCAAGAATAGTAAAGTGAAATTGACTTTGCTTACCTTTTCTCTTTGTGGGTCCAGCACACACCATGTTATGTGCAGTGCTGGGGGGTGGGGGGCTACCCAATAGCCCCTTATCCTACATTCTCATGTAACATTTTTTATGTTATCCTAACTACTTTAAATGGCTGGTGGCAGTGTTTTTATTTTCCTACTGTTGTGCGTTTGTGCCACAGACTGAATCCTAAACGGCAGTATAGCACCTAAACTGCAGTATAGCACCCTGACCATTTTGTCAAAATAGCCCCAGTCTTCTTTTTACGCCATTTTCTGTTTGTGAGGTCTTTCTTGGGTTTTACTCTGTGCACCAAGCCAGGTTTGAGTCCTTTGTTCATTTTGCCCTTTGCAGGTTTCAGTCCTGAAACCCGCCTCTGGCTCCAGTGTGTCTGAAAGGCAGAATGTGAGGTAGGTTCCCAAAAAAGTCTCTAGGAGTGCATGAATTCCACCAGTCCTGATTGGCTGACTGGCTGTCCTTTCAGGACAGCCAACCTGCTGTTTGAGTGACAGCCTAGGCTGTGCATGAATGGGAGAAACCTGTTTAAAAGGTGAGGGTTTGGGACTAGAGTCAGAGTCGACCACTGGGAGAACACATGATGACGGAACCTTGAATGAAGCTTGCTGCATCCTCCTAGACCTTTGAATTACCCGGTGAAGCCCTGCTGCTGTGCTGAAACTCCTATTTCTGATCGTCAAGAGAAGCTCCGGACGGGACGACTTCTTCCCTTAGGTGTGTTGGACCAACTAATCTGGAGACGAAATCCACTGGATCATCTTCCCTGATTGACTGTACATCTTTGCTGCTGCAAGAACCGAGTGCCAGGGGTTGAGAAATCTGTATTCGAGTGAAACGTCTGCAATCCAGCCAGAAGCTCCCGAAGTCTCCTAAGGACCCTCGAGAAGCAGGATGACAAGAGCTCGTATCCCCTAACCAGAGTGCAGGACTCACTGAGTGAAGGAAGCCCAACCGGTATCCAAGATTCGCAGTCGTGCTGTTTGCTGTGCGCTGAAACCGCCAAATACTACTGATCCTAAAAGAGCACGTAGCTGCCGATTACCTCCAAATTGCTGCAGCAGGAGTCCTCCAGACGTCCTTCCTCTTGTCCCTACGACTGAGGCTCAGGAACCCAGGACCTGCATCGCTGCAACAGGACAGAATCCAGCTGGACCACTCTTCTTCAAACCAGAGGTACTGTTTAGACTTGGGATACTTACCTCAGTGTCTTTAGCTGTGCTCTTCTCAGTTGAGACTTGCATTAGCTACTTTTGTAAGAGTTTGTTCCAACTCTGCTTCTCACAAGTGTAACAGCTTGTGACTCTAAAAGTGATTCCTATAAAAACTCTCTTACTTTGTGCAAGACTTTTATTATCTAAGAAGTGACTCTGCTCCATAGACTGTTTACCAATTGACTTTGGCTGTTCTGGCTCCCTGCAGACTTTTCTAGTCCATTGACTTTGATAAGTCTGTCCGTCAGAGGTGGTAACTTGTTTTAAACTGTTATTGTTGGGAATGGCTTGCCTAGATCTCATTGGAAAATTAATTGTCCTCACCTACACTGAGCACCTATTTTAACCTTTTTCCTTCCTTTGTGCAACCTCAGAATCTGCAAAGTATAAGTAGTGATATACAAATGCCATTACTGTCCTTTTGAATTAAGTCACATTCGGGTGTAGGAAGTGTGTAAAAAGCATCTCTAAAGAGTATCTACTAACTTTTGCTGATTCTAAAAAAGCATTTGAAAGTGTATTTGATTGCTACATATCTTGCCCTTTGTAAAAAAAGAAAGCTTATTCCAAATTTGATGTTGATTAAATAACCATTTATAACTGAAACCTTGAGTATAAGTGTTACTTGACCACTTGTATTTGCGAATTTCATTGCTACAGCTTTACAGCTCACAGTTAACCCTCTTGAGATACGTCTGACTGCTCAGTCACACTACCAACTTGTGTAGTACAGGCTTATACCAAAAGGTGGGTTACCTAATACCAAGCAGATAAGTGTTGTGTAGTCTCACTCAATGTTACTACATCAATTTTTATTTAACACATAGATCCACAGGAACACTGAAAATTCTGTTTCTAATACATTTTGACCTATTTAGCTGATACTCTGGAAAGAAAGTGTTTGTGACAGGGCCTCCACAGACTGGAAATTAAGATACATTAAAAAAAAATAAGGTTTATTAAGAAATTGAACAATGCTGTTTTCGACCAACTCCCATTCATTTTCCCATAGAGAAAAAGTCTAACTTTTATTGTGCTGAAGTGATAACCGCTGGTGGGAATTGGACCGAATAAGGAACAACTTGGGCACGAAGTGTTGACTCAATTTCCAGGACAGGTTTGGTGTTATGCCATCCAGTAGTTTTTACAATATTCGATGGGAAAGGGGGTGCCTCCTTCTCTGAAAATTATAGCTATAGCTCCCATGGTGCTTTGCAGCAGAGAGTCTTTTCAAAAATGAAAACCCAACAATTTTGTTTACTTGATGCAAGCGATAACCACAGTAATACTGGGGGAATGGGAAAAAGAAAAGTGTAAAAAAATGCTATTTGGAGGAGAAAAAGGATGACATTGCATTAGGGTAGAGTTGGGGAGGGGGAAAGAGGATACTATGTGAAATTGGGGAGTTTGGCGTGATCTGAGGACCGAGTTAGAGTTTGAAATGTTTGCATAACCGTAGGAATACCAGGGGATCCCGCAAGATAACTGCGGCTGCAAGATAAGACACGATCGGGTATGTGCTGTGTCACATGAAATGAAGAGTGATGGGGGTAACATGAGAGGTCTAGGAAGGGAAAAAGCAACTGAAGGGACTGAGTGGACCATGTAAAGTGGAGGGGGAACTTGGTGAGTGCCTGTGAGGGCGAGGAAGAGTTTTTGTTTTTTTGAGTGTTTTTCCATAACCAGGTATATACCAGGGGGATATCGTAGTTATGGGCAGTGCATTGCCGCTGCATGCGTAGTTCGGTGACGTTATCGGGGGAATCCCATGGGAATTGGAAAAAGACTTATGAAAAAAAAGTAATTTTGCACCTTTCAGTGATCACATCTACTAAGCGGGGGTAATGAGTCTCTGTACCACTGCCTATGGGCAAAGGCTGTGGCTAGTAGGTGCCAAAAAAGCTTATTGGTGGAACATGTACAGTGGCCACCATGGCTAGTGGGCCCTAAATAAACCTGCCCGCTTTTCTTAGAGACCTATATGCAGCAAGGCCAACATTATTGGTAGGAGGGCACTATATCAGACGATGTAACATTACATAACATAACATTACACAAAAGTATTTTTCTCGAAAGCAGAATGAAATCTCACCAATGAACCATGATATTTTCCCTCAGTGCAGTGCGAAATTGCCAAGACAGCTTGGAATGGCCTATTCAGATCTTGCTCTATCTCGCTCAACAACCCTTTAACCTGTACCTGCTATGGGGGGGGGAGAAAAGGGGATAACATGATGTCAAAGCTCAAGAGTATCGTAAAGGGAGCCACTTAGGCCAGCCACAGAGTTCTGTGTACCACACATCATGAAGAGGCAGATCCTCCATGGATCTTCAGACAGAGCCCACCAAACCTCATGTCGTGAGCTAGAAAACTATCCACTTCTGTTCTTTGTTTGCTTTTTATTCTGATAGTTTGTTTCCTGGAATTATAATGGCAAAAGCAAATGATAAAATCCTAGAATGAAGATGGGAATGGGCAAGGAATTTTCAATGATTGCACTGATGCAGCTGAAACATATAATTATTTATTTATCTACTAGTGGCTGAATTTGTGGCTATTGCCTAGATGTTGCCTCCTTTACTTTAGCAATAGAAAGCAATATGGTGGGTGACACACACTGCACATTGCATTACACCATAAATATACTGAAGGGCAACGGTGGTGCACGTTCCTCCCATTTTGTCTGCAGGAGCATTGCGCTACTGCTGGCTATGCAAAGAGCACAAGCCTTTTGATGCAGCCATCAGAGTTAGTGCTCCCAGTAAAGGGCGAGGTGCCGCTGATAGGGAAGCAGATGAGCATGTTTGCACATGGCGTCATTCAGACAATCCTTTCTGCATTTTCCATAATGACCAGAAGCACTGAGTGCTATGGCAGTAGGAGCTACGTGTATAGAGATCGAAAATAGCTGAGGTGGAGTGTCAGGCATGGCATGGGATCAACAAGGTTAGTGAGGATGTAAATTAAAATGGTTGCCATAGCATTGCTGGGTCACCTTCAGTTGCATGGTACATTGCACACTTTGGTACAAGCTGCATGGAAATTCTTTAGACCCTTAGCCTTTGAGACTACTCTGAACCTGAGACTTTCTGTGGTTGTGCTTTAAGAATATACTGGCTGAGACCCTCACAATGCCTGGAGCTTAAAAAAAGCAATGACTACGATACAAAGGGTGCCCTGAGACAGACAGTGCCCGGCCTAGGGCCACATCAGTTCCCTTTTCTCGATAATGCTCCAATCTGAAACTAATGATTGCTCTGAACCTGACAGTAACCTGATCCAAACACACGAGGCAGCCCAGACCTGTACTGCAACCAGGCCCTGACTGTATGATGTCCGGACTCAGACCATGACTCTTAAATGTTTGTTTATATGAGTACCTTTAGAGGTGCTGTCAGCAAGATTACAACAGTCACCCGCTCAAACTATGACAGTGGATTAGGCAAAACCCATGAGGCTCTTTCGGGAACCAGTTGGAGCCCATCTTTCATGAGAGCTCCAATGGACCCTTACCATATTTGAGTGGCGAGTTTTCGGATGTGGTCTCATGTGGCCAGCTAGATTAGCGAATGCCAACTGTGTTTATTTTCTCCCAGTCATCAGTGGGAGAACGTTAGGGGTTCATGCTGCTAGCAGTGAAATTGTTGGATACACTGACCCTCACCCAGCTAGTTCCCTGATCCTTATAACCTTAGCGTTTTGAGAAGTGATGTGATAATCCAGTAATGAAGATTGTATCAATTGTGCATACTGCATCTGTGAAAGCTTTGTAGCTAAGTGCACCTTTTCATTGTGCGCAGCATGAGAAGTATTGTAGATGGCCTTGCACAACTCACATGCCCATGTCGTTTTAGACTACGTTGTGAGCATAGAGTTATGCAGATGGGAGTTCCTTGCGTCACGCCTATATGTAACCCTAGCTTGCTAAATGACCATGAATCCTACGTCCAGAACATGTCCAGTACTGAAGGCAAGGGCATATGTCAAGCTGATGGGTGGAATGAGGGATTGAGTGGGTGAGGCACATAGGTAGTAGTGATGTGTAGGTGGGTAGCTGCCTGAGAGACATGCGTCAGATGGTGATACTTTTAAGAAGTGACAAGCACATGTCAGTGTATGAGTCAGGTTAAGGTGGGTAGCTCACTCTTCTGGATGAGGAAAGTACTATACATTGTTCCTATCTGCAGGCCTCCAGCAGTGGCGGACAAGCTGCCTGAAGAAGAGAAGCAGAACCTGACACAATCCAGGTCTACCATTTGGCACAACCACAGCCTGAGCAGTTAAATAGTTTGGCTCTTGTTAATGATGTGGTGGAGTGGGTTACCACGACATTGCCACCCACACCACCACAAATTCTTAGCACACATTTATTGTGTGACCCAGCAGAGACGTGTAATGTCAAGTTGTCACTCACTGGCTTCAGACAGGACCATCATGCTCACATATTCTGGCTCTGAATAATTCATCAATGATAGGCAACCAGGCGATCTATCAAATGGGTTCATTTCCAGGCCAAATCCCAACTAAACCTTTTTTGTAATTTAAAAAAAACCTGCATTTCATTCCACCCTTTGACAAACGCACAATAGTTTAAAGGCTTCTGGTGACACATGTACATACTTGATACAGGACTATCAAGGCCTAAACATTTTAACTCCATGTGGGTAGATCTAATAGTCTTGAGTTTGCAGCAGGCCTGCACAACCAAGTCCGGCATAACTTGACCACACACATTTTGAATGGTTTGAGGTCCCATGACCTTTCTGACTTTGGAAAGTCACTTAGAAAAGTTCAAAGTTCACCCTGTAGTCACCAACGCAGAGGACATCTAGTCCACGCCTGGCCATGCTCCACCTTTCATCCTTAACTTTTGATCACAGCAGACTCAGTGCTTTGGTGTAAGGCGCTTTATAAATCAATAAATACAAATACAAATACTAAGTATTGTGCTGGAAACCCGTACAGTACAATAGCTGAAACAGCATGAACATTCTACACCAGTGCTAACTCTGCTCACTGAGAAATTACATCTGCTAGTTCGCACCCAATGAAACATAAAACAGCTGATCTGTACTCACATGCCTTTCACCGCTTCAGTCTACAACTCTGACCTCTGGAGTACAAAATGAGCAGGCCCTTGCACACTGTAGCTAAACTGAAGAACGTTGTTTCATCATACTAATGAAATGCCATTTTGTAATCAGTTCAGTGCCATTATATTTATTAACCCTTATTGTATGTTGAACCAATCAGAGACTGCTTGAAACAGCTTTATTTGACAGGATTTACAGTTGTGTAACCCTGCGTGTTCACTTCTTGTATTAACTGATCTGACACAAACACATTATACAGGGATTTCCTTTCAAATATCAGGCCCGGCACTGGTGGTTCGCACACTACCCAGTAATAATACGTAATCTGATTACCAGGAAACCAGTACATAATGGTTCTGAGTGGAAATACTGCTGACGCCTCTACATATCAATTAATGGGTGGCAACCTTGAGATTCTATGACAAGACTGGAGGCGAGCATTATGCTTTAACATCATTTATTTGCTACTCTTCAGCAGTTCAACAAACTCATATAAACTTTGAAAAGTGTTCAAGAGAACTTTTCCTTTTTCCAAACTACAAAACCCAAGAGTCTCTGTAGTCCATGTCCTCTCATCCAGTCACAGCCCACTTCCTGCGCTTGGACTCCTCCTCGTCTTTTACTGCTCTACAAGCAGATAAGTACCATTTCATTCCTCTCTGTATGTCTGTATATGATAGACTGTAAATTGAGTGGAGTGAACGTAAAGTTTAGGCACTGATTGGGAGTGCGAGTAAGATGCTTTGGGAGCAAGTAAATAGCGTGAAGAGCGCTTCGAAATAATTCACTTTAAGTTATGAGGGGAATTCGCACACACGCGTCGAGGAGTGTGTGACTGGGGGGACCAGATCAAACGATTCCTGGTTATTCAGCACTCGTGACAGGTAAAATATTGCAGTTTATCCATGAGGCTGATGGCCCCGTGTCGCAATGTCGACACTCCAGGGGTTTTGGCTCAGCCTCGCGGCATACTCAGGCCTCCTGCGCGTGAGGGAGAGCTCCCGCAGCGCAAAGCCCCCACCCTTGGGTAGGCGGAGCTTGGCACTCGTGAGCATTACCGGCCCCTCAGCACGGAAGAAAGCAAGCGCACAGGCCCCCACCCATGAGAGGCCGGAGTGAGGCGCACACAACTTGCAATGCGTGACACTCCAGCACCCAGCCCTCTCCCTTGGGGAGGAGGAGTCAGAGCGCTCAGGGACATCCGGCAAGAGCGAACATCGCTATTAAGCAACAGAGTTGTCTGAAGAGCCGCACGCCTGGCATACATTCGGCTTGAAGAAGGAGTTTAAATCATTAGAAAGCGATCATAGCGATCACGCGTGCTCGGCAGACCTAACAACACAGATCAGCTGTTCAGGAGCAACAGACTATGGCAAGCCATAAGCAGCAGAGCCCCATAGGCTCCTCAGGCTGCTAGGGACTAAAGACTAGAGCGCAAGTGAGCGAGGGACCTCGCAGCAGCCTATTGAAGGCAGAGAATAATTATAACTGGTGCAGCCACAACAACAAAAAGAAGAATACATATAATTAAAGAAGTCAAGACACCTGATTCAGGTACACGGGCACACAGCACAGTAAGAATATGTCTGAGTTTGAGTGGAGCGAGGAGGAACAGCCTCTGGATCTCGCTGCCAGCTTCAAAAAAGTGCTGGGGAGCTCGCTGATTGATGTAGAGGCTATGCTCTCACAACCCAGTAGTAGCACCAGAGACTTGAACTGAATGCCCACAGAACCCTCAAAAAGAGGGCATAAGGGGAGTAAGACAGCCCTTAAGAGGAAAGCCTCTGACGACCCCCAGGGCTCATTGGACGGGGCAGAAGAGGAGGCCCCAGAGGTAGCCGACGCTTTCGCAAAGCTGAAAAAGGCTTACCTTCAGCGTCAGGCATTGCCAGACCTCATGACCCCCTCTCCAGGGGAAGATAACACAGGAGATGATCCAGGCTCGGAAGAAGAGCAGGTAGACGACCAAGCCTCACAAGAAGGGGAAGAGGTCACAGAGGAAGAATTGGCTAAGTCCAGTGGGGAGAAAAAAGAGCGCGTAAGGAGAAACATCTCCAGGAAGCTCAAGAAGATATGTTTGATCCGTACAGCATCCGGAACCCAAGGTCCACAGAGTGGCAGCCATCCCCCCGAGTAGCGCAGTATATGACAGTAAGACTGCAAAAGCCGCTAGACAAGGAGGTGAGACAGCGCCTGCAAGTGGAATGCCCGCGACCAGACCTCCCAGGGAAAGTAGCGGAGACTCCCGAATTAGATCCAAAGATGCTGACCTTCGTGTCAAAGACAAGCAAGGACCCACGCAAGGGTATTGACAGGTCATGGAGGAGCTGAAAGGAGAAGGTGTTGGACCTGACAGGACCCCTCGCTAAGATCATGGATCTAGCAGAAGGGGCAAAGGATACCGGAGATGAAGTGGACCCGGACGCTCTTGCCGGCTGGGCGCAAAGAGCAGTCTCCCACCTTGGTAATGCGAACTGTGCAATCGCTTTGGAAAGAAGAAGGGGCCTGCTGCTAAAAATAGACACGAAACTCAGCGACCTAGCATCTTATGAAGCACGAGAAGGAGTACAAGGAATCCTTTTTGGAGAAACCTTTGGCAAGTAGATGGGCCGATTCGTCGGAACATAGACATCGCTAGAAAAAGCGCAAGCATCTATCAGAAAAATATTCACGAGCAGAGTTTTTGGCGGGACCGGCCACTTCAGGGGTCGTGCAGCCGGTCGCGGTCAGGGCGGAAGAAGACCCCCAAATCCCAGAGCACAATACTGGGAAAATAAGCAACAGGACACGTTTTTCCCGTCCAGACAGGCCGCAGGTCCAGAGGTGCAGGTCGAGGTCAAGGATTTACACCAGGTGAGAGCAGTTCAGTATCCTCCAGTAGGAGGGAAGACATGCATATTTTTAGAGAATTGCCACGCGCTTTCAAACGATTCCTGGATATTGCAGACCGTCAGAGGTTTGCAGCTAGATTTCATAGAGACCCCAGTCCAGCCGCGCAGGCCTCAGAGGCAGGCCTCAGAGGCAGAGAGTAGTGCAGGCAGAACAGGATTGTCTAGACAGCGAACTAGTGCAGTTAGTTCAGAAGAGGGTTATAGAGAGGTGCGAAGCAGCTCTGAGGTTTGTGAGCAACATGTTCCTAGTGCACAGGAAAGAAAAAGTGCGCCCGGTTATAAACCTCAAGGAGCTAAACGGATGGATTATATACCGACATTTCAAGATGGAGGGCATCCATCAGCTTTGGGATTCCCTGAGAGAGGGAGACTGGTTGATGTGGCTAGACATGAAGGATGCGTACCTTACAGTCCCAGTACTCAAGGAGTACAGGACGTTCCTAGCTTTTCACTGGCAAGGGCAATTCTGGCAATTCAGAACGATTCCATTCGGGCTTGCTTCAGCACCCTGGGCATTCACAAAGTTAATGAAGCCAGTAGCAGCAGCGCTAAGGGAGAACAGGATCAGGTTGATTATCTACCTAGACGACCTATTACTCCTAGCAGAAGATCGAGAAGTACTGGCGTGCCAGATGAAATGGGTACAGGACCTACTAGGATCACTGGGGTTCCTTGTGAACATAGAGAAGTCAGATACCACGCCAGCGCAGAGATTAGACTTCCTAGGGTTCATACTAGATACCAAGAAGGCTACCCTAGAGCTTCCAGCTCGGAAGATAAAAGATATCAAGAGGGAGATCAGAGCATGCTTAGAGAAGAAACAAGTATCGCTCAGAGCCTTGGCAAGAATAGTAGGATTGCTAGCAGCATCTATTCAAGCCATATTCCCAGGTCCCCTGCACTACAGAGCACTGCAGAGGTTGAAGATAACGCACCTTCAACAGGGCCTGAGGTATCACCGACAGGTGCCTCTAGATCAAGAGTCAATTACGGAACTAAAGTGCTGGTTAAAGAATATGGATGCTTGGAATGGGCGAGCCGGATCTGATAATAGAATCAGACGCCAGCCGGAAGGGCTGGGGAGCCAGATGTGGAAGTCTAGAGACCGTGGGCAAGTGGAGCGAAGAGGAGCTCTATCTACACATAAACTGCCTAGAGCTCCTAGCAGGGTCGATCGCGATCAAGGCATTCACAAAAGGAAGAGTGAAATCATGCATCCTGCTGAAAATGGACAACATATCAGCAGTGCGATACATAAATCACCTAGGTGGGACGAAGTCCAAGATGCTGGCGGAGCTAGCGAAGGACTTTTGGCATTTCTGCCTACGCTCAGAGACATCGGTGACAGCAGAGTACCTGCCCGGTACACTGAACGTAGTGGCAGATTGGAACTCCCGATATCTGACAGACTCCGGGCCAGTACACATGGACCTCTTCGCTTCCCGGCTCAATGCTCAGATGAGCCACTACTTCAGCTGGAGGCTGGACCCGGGAGCGCAAGGGACTGATACTTTCCTGCAAGAGTGGTCAGGAGGTCCTCATTATGCGTTTCCTCCCTTCGTGATGTTGAGCAGAGTTCTAGCGAAATGTCAGAGAGAGAAGGCGGAACTGGTCGTGCCATTGTGGAAATCTCAGATGTGGTTTCCAATGATGATGCAACTAGTGACGGATATACCCAGAGTCCTCCCTGAAGGAGAGCAACTGCTCACAGACCCAGCTAGGTTGTGTCATCCTCTGAGAGTGAGAGGGACACTCCCGCTAGCCGCGTGCAGGATATCAGGAAACGGGCACTGCCAGGAATATCGGCGCAAGCTGCAGTGCAGAACTTATCGCTAAATCCTGGGCTCCATCCACTAGGAGGAGCTATGACGCAGCTTGGACAAAGTGGACAAGCTGGTGTAAGGGGAGAAGTGTTCATCCCGTTTCAGCACCTGTAGTGGAAATAATGAATTTCTTAGCAAATCTATTGCAGAACTGAAGAGCTTTCCATACGATAGGAGTTTACAGATTATTTCAGCGGGACACCTGCCGATAGAGGGCGTCCCAGCAGGAGAACATCCTGCAGTAGTGAGGCTCATCAGAGGTGCGAGATACAGAGTGCCACCAGAGCCCAGGTACAGTACAATGTGGGACGTGTCAGCAGTATTGCGTTTGTTAGAAGATTGGCCAGCAGATAGGTACCTTTCCCTTAAACAGTTATCAGGTAAGCTAGCAATGCTATTATGCCTAATTTCATGCAAACGGGTATCAGACGTTAAAGCCCTGGAGATTAATAGACGGTCCTTCGGGCCGGAGGGAGTGTCCTTCTCTGTAGTCAGAAGAACCAAGACAGGGACTACTACGGTCCATTACCCCTATTTCCCGAGTAATACTAAATGGTGCATTGCACGATGCATTAAAGAGTACGAAAATAGGACAGCGGAGAGCAGGGCAGAAAGTACCACACGGCTGCTAATAGCGCGTAGGAAGCCCTTTCACGCAGTTACTTCGGCTATCATCGCGAGATGGGTTAAAGAGATTATGCAAGCGACAGGTGTGAATGTGAGCATGTATGGAGCTCATTCAGTGAGAGGAGCAATGGCTTCTAGAGCCGTGATGGCAGGGGTACCTTTAAGAGAAATCATGCTAGCAGCAGATTGGTCGAATGATCATACGTTTAAAGAGTTTTATTTTAAACCAACAGAGAGTCTAGCAGGAACGGTGTTGGGGACACTTTGAACAAGCATAATGCTCGCCTCCAGTTTTGTCATAGAATGAAGATTACCCCTGCTATCTGCGCAGGGAGTATTCATTCTATTAAAGCTAGGAGGCGAGCATTAAATTCCCACCCGAGTATTGTACTTTCTAAAATTGTATTGTATTATGTTAGCAAGTACGCTACACAAACGCCACCCTAAAATCTCCCATTGTATGTTTCATAGGGGAAGATCAGAAGAATAACTGAAGGCAGAGTAAGCAGCAGAGTGCTACAGGGGACCGGAGGTTCACCGGCAGTTGAGTTGTTAAGTTCAAGAAATACTTTGCACCGTTAGCGAGGAACAGTTGTGGAATTTGATAGACTTTCAGAGCGAGTAAAAGACTAGGAGGAGTCCAAGCACAGGAAGTGGGTTGTGACTGGATGAGAGGACATGGACTACAGAGACTCTTGGGTTTTGTAGTTTGGAAAAAGGAAAAGTTCTCATGAACACTTTTCAAAGTTTATATATGATTTTGTTGAAGTGCTGAAGAGTAGTAAATAAATGAAGTTGAACCATAATGCTCGCCTCCTAGTCTTTAATAGAATTAATAGACCTTCCGCAGATAGCAGGGTTAATCTTCATTGCCATTTTACACAGTGGAACAGTACTGTTGGGGGCGAGGTGAATTATCATTCGGCCTACAGGTATTGTTGAAAGAGCCGCGTTTTTAGTGTTTTGCTGAATTTGAGGAGTGGCATTTTGAGCCTCTGCAGGGATTGAGTTCCAGATGCTCGGGAAGTGGCAGGACTGCTTGTGAGTGTTCTGTTTACAGGCTAGCTTAAAGTCTAACCTTTTGAGGGTTTTGCTATGTGCGGCGTGATAGCAGAATACATACATTTCATAAAGGTTTTAGAGAAATGCCTTTTGTAGTCCAGCAGAAAACACAGCGAACAGTGCTTAAAAAAAGAATTTGACTCAGAAAAGACTGAACAGTACATGATTTGCAAATATCATGCATGACCAGTCCCATGCCATTTCAACGAAAGTAAATTACTTTCGAAGCAATTTACTTGGTTGAAATGAGTGTTTTTAAAACACTTTAAAAAAATGTTTTGGGGGGTTCCTCAGCCTCGAAACCCCCACCCTCACCGCACCCCCTTTTACTCCTTATCCCACAATCATATGTCCATTTTGAAGTGTTTTCAAAGTAATTTCCACTAACTAAATTACATCGAAGTAATGTGCTTCGTGGAAACCATGATACTGGTATGACCTGATTGTTGGATTCCATATTAGTCAAATTGTTGAGGGTTTCATTGGTTTGTTGGTCCCAGATAAGTATTTAAATGAGCAACAACATAATGCGATGTGGATAGAGCACACAAGCTGGATAAGCAACCGGCATGAACTCACAAGTGCCTTCAACAAAAATGTCTGCAGAGGCCCAGAGACTGCCAGAAGATGGCATGGCTCCAGGGGGTCAATGCTCTGGGTGGAAGGGAGGAGGCTTCTAGTGGTCAAACGATAGAAAGCAACTTGCTTGGCTGAAGGTGGCCGTCACATTTTGACAGCCAAATGGTGGATCTTTTTTGCACAATGAGCACACAGAGGCTGTAAGCAGAAGTACATGTACTGGTGGCACTTTCAGGGGCAGTAGATTTATCTGATTGGCTTATGTAATCAAGGAAGTAGATTTAGCAGCGCCCAGCATCGTTGGGTCCAGTTCCAAGTTCAGACATACATTGTTAAATTCAACTTTCGTTGAATTTCGGTAGAGCTGAGAAACTTCGTATTTTCTGGAGCATGAGTTTTGCATTAAACATTCTGTGTTTATATTTTGCAGTCGTCTGGTGTGCATGGGTGGCTGCTCAAACTAATTACTGTTACTGAACAAGTTCCAACACAGTTCCGAAGCCGCGCATCCAATGCTCAGCCGCCACTCATGACGGAGGGGATGCGTTTCCAAAACCATGAAACAAAAAGAGAATTCTTTGCAGAAGAATACAGCATTCTCGCGAGGTTACAGTGTCAAGTTGAGCTTTTTGTTGAAGCCCGAAATCACGAGGCTAAGGCGTGAGGGATTTACCAGTTGTAGCAGAAAGCTGAAATACTAAATTAAAGCTTTCCTATTTAATTATGCTGAATGCCTCGCTGTTTTGCTGGAATGAATTAAGACGCCTTTGTGGGGAGGGAGAGAGAGCCATTTCCTTTGCAGATAGCTGCATTCTTTCCCCCTTGATTCCCACAGCGGTATGCAGCGCTTAGTGGGTGACATTGGAGTGGGCTTTCTGCGATTCAGATGCAGGAACGAAAGGATTACTACAGAAATTACTCTCACAGTTTTAAATGCTTCTAATCCAGTGGGCTATGATATTTACATATATATGTTGCGCGGATAGTAAAACAAAGTTTCGCTGGAACCCAATTAGGTTTGCAGACTAGCAATGGATCAGTATGCGCCTGCTGTGTGGCAAATTGTTATCCTGCTTAAAAAATACTGACATTAGATGCACCATTAGTCATACCTGCAAGGAAGAGACTGCCATTGTGTGCTATTTAAAAATCCTCATTTGCATAAAACCTGTGCAATGCAGACCTTGTTAACCTATGAACAGAACATCATTAAGTGCTCTTGTGAATAATTCATCCTGGGCAGGGATTTTGTGTGCCATGTGAAGAGGAAGGGATAGAATAATGTTTACTATTACTATTAGTATTATTATTTGATTTTATTTTTTAGAAATAGGGTAGGCATAGGGTTTTGAGGCCACAACTCGCTTAATGCTGGAAAGCATTTGAACACAGAGACCGAGATATGACCTTGGAAGCCAGAAATGCAGGCACACCATTCTGTTGATGGAACCGACCTTGTCAGCTCTTTCTAAAGAAAAAAAATGAAAAATGCTGTTTTCGGTATACTGATAGATACTATTCACAGACTCATCCTATAGAGGCCAGAGAATCCATTGGAACAGACTCCGGCCGCGTAGGAGGTATTGTATGTTCTGAGGGATCCTCTCACATGGAGAGGATCCTCTTTTTGGACTCCAAGGGCAGTGGGTGATACAGAACCCACCATGAAGGAGATGAAGGAAGAAGGCTTGTGAACCAGTTAATGAACTGGGCTTTAAGATGAAGGAAGTGGACGTGTGAACAATTGTGAAACAGTAAGACAATTTTAGATACCCTTATCCTCTTCATCAAAACAAGTGAGTATATAAGAAGCTCCTTAAAGAACCTGCAAATCCCCTATGAAAACATGTTCAAAGTTGATCCATCCCCCTTAAGAGGAATTTGAATATTGGGAAAGAAAAAAAACGAAGTTCTGATTACAGAGGCAATAAAGATCAGGAATGGCTGAGTGATACAGATCTGGTCCAGATGAAGATCAAGGAAAGGGTCCTTGTGACCCAGTAAATGAAAATAGGACATATTCTTATATCCTTATCATAATCCTCCTAACATTATCTGTACATGCAACATGATTGTACATTTTATGTTTACAGAAATAATTCCTGTTCATTTCTTCCTGTACAATTACAACATTATGTGAACAATTTTGACATACTGTAACATAAAGTCTTTTAATTTATGTATAGAATACAGTGTATTACAGATTAACATGCATTGAAGGAATTTAAGAGTGTAGTGGGGAAGATGTCATTAAATGACTATATTTAACAATTAATAGGAAAGTGGGGAACCCACATTCATGTTGATGTGTGCCCTTTTTTTGAAGCAGGTGGCATTTCTTATTCCATTGCCTGGCCTGGTGAATGTCACTCAGAGGTCAGGCTGGATGAGAGGAACATTTTCAAGCTGAAACAATATCTTCCTTTCTCTCTCTGGCATTTTTTGCTCAAACCTGCCCTTCCCTTAATGGTTGTAAGGAAGGAGGGGGTCAGTTTAGCCCCTCCCATACAGTCTACACGAAAGGGACCACTTGCTCTTATACTAGTGGAGGGACGCCTTCCTTGCCCTTCTGCTGCCTCAGGGGACAAGGCCCTGGCATAAGCAGAGGTGGGGCTATTGCAAGACACATTGCAAGACACACTTGGACTCCATTTTGTGTACCCTCAACTCCATCTTTTTGACTAGGCCTCATTCTGGTATTGCGAAGTCTCCTCTCCCCTCAGCAGTGCCGTGCACAGCGAGCACTGACATCCCCCAACTTTTTCCATCCACGCCTTCGCCTCCCAAGTCTCTTTCTCATTAATGCCTTGAGACAAGATGTTCCAAACAATGTACTAATTTCATTCTTCCTTTGAGATCACTGTCCTGTGTGTGACCGGGCTGAACCATGACTTGTAGTTCATCCATCTCAACAAAACGTCCCCCGCACCTCTCTCCCCCACTGTTGGAAATGACTGCCTGTTCAACATTGTGCCCCTCCAAAACTATTCTTTTGATGTAACAGAAGTGTGACCCTTCCTTGCAGACCACCCTAGAGTGCCCACAATAAAACTAGACTCCTGTCACAGTATATTATGTCCTAAACTAACATGTGTCACTCCACCCTCTCCTGCTCTGATGTGGCAGACCTGAAAGCTATCAATCCCGCCCCCCACAGGTTACCTAAGGGGCAAGACCCCCACCCCCTTCACCTCGCCAGTGACCCAGAGGGAGATAATGCAAACATACGTGTACAATTTATAGGTCTCTCATAAAACTTTAAAGGTGTAGTAATGATTATTATTGTAACGCTCACCTGGTTCCCACGGGGGCGCTGGTCTAGTCTGGATTGCTGTGGCCTTTTCTAGCGTGATGCGCAGCACCCGGAACACCGATTGGACAGGACCTCCAAATCGTGCTTGCCTGGCCCGTAGGAATATCCTTCTGCAGATGAGAAAGGGGATTAACAGTTTGCAGAATAGTGTGCTAGCTCCCCCCTTTCCCTCTTCCCCCTTTGTTCCTCTCTAACTTCCTCCAAACCCCGGTTTAAGCTCACCTTATGGTTTGGAAGGATGAACTCTCCATCCTGCTTCTGGTGCAGGGGCGCGTGTTCGTCCAGTTACTTCACTGGTTTTCAGAATGGCGCTGGCAAAATCCACTTGACTTTCCTGAGCGATGTGCTGTAAGTATGAAAGTTCAAAATTCAAGTGAGGCCCCCTTTATGTTGTCTTTCTAACCTGTGATCTGTCCTTTATTTCAGGTGCAGAATGAAGGCGATGCGTCGAGGGGTTAAACTGCCGAGGTGAGTAGTGATGAGGGCGATCCCTCTAAATGTCCTTATCATTCCCCAGAAATGTCTCTTGTCCTTTCCCCATAGGGGCCGGGGTACGTTACCTGCCAACGGGGCGGCGCCGACCCGAAATGTGGAAGAAAAGCCGGTAAGTATTATGGCTGTTAATCAGGCTTTCCTTCTGTGTTCCTTCTGCTCACCTTTTGTTTCTTCCTCTCTCCCCTAGGTGCAGAGATATGGCGTCCGATGCTGACAGCCGCGATGGAGCTGGGAGATGTCTCGAGGACAGGTGAGTGAAGCGTGGCGCTGCAGCGAGCAACGCAATGCTTTTAAATGGAAGTCTTTCTTCAGGGATGCTGGCGAGAAGATTCCGGATGCAGGTAAGAAGTTTGAAATAGTCCTTGGTTTTCACCTTTCTCTTCTCTTCCTTCCTTGCAGGTCTTCCAGGTTCGAGGCGGGCGTGGCTGGAGTCCAGGAGCAGGAGCAGACACGGTGAGCGTTAAGCTGCAGGAAGCAGAACAACGCGAAGCATGAGCTGCTGTCTGGGCGTGGCTTAAATAGCCTCCAAAGAAGTCCCAGGTATGTATCCTTCCCCAACTAGGTATGTATCCTTCCCTGGCCACGCCCGAGTGAAAAAATAGTCCCTATGAAAAATAGTCCCTTTCAGGTCTCAGGGAGGCCTGAAGCGTGCAGCATGGTCTGCATCAGGTAAGTGCACAAAACACCTCCCTTTATGAGCCTGGCGCCTATGGCGCCAGGACTGATGTCCAACATGAGCCTGGAGCCAAAGGCACCAGGACTGAGTCCAAAGAGCCCCTATAAGGGGCCGCTGGGCTTTTACCCGAGGGCATGATGCCTGCTTCCGGGGGTGCTGGGCCTGGCCTGGTGCTCCGGGGGTAGGCATCATGACAATTATTCACTATATGTCTAGGATAAGTGTGTAGATTAGTTAGCCAGAACCAGCCGCCTCTCCGGACCTGACCCAACCTTCACCTCACACGGACCGTCCCTGATGAATCACGTGATGTCCAACCTCCCGCCAAGTAATCAGCCAATCTTGTGGAGCCGGCCCTTATAGAGCTATACTTGCACCCCTTCCCTATCCAATTAAAATATAACTTGTAGACTGTATATAAATCGTCACTGATGAACCTGTAACCCTTTAAAATGTATTGTTTCTGTATTGTTTGCCAGAGCGCTTTCAAGGCAGCAGAGTTTTCTGGATGCTGAATCTTACATAAACGGTTGCTGACTCTCAAAACCAATCTCTTGGTCTCATCCCCTACTGGGATGTCCTTTTATTGGTAATGTGGGGAGTGAGCGCCTTCACTGGTGACTCCAGGGACGTGATTTGAGGGTGCTCCGAGCGACACCGCTGTATCGTGTGGCGAGATCCGGACAAAACCATTGCCTCCTACGGCTGACCAGAGCGCACAGAAAGAGAGGTTCCTAGGGTCCCGGCCATTGCAAATACCCGACTGTTCGCCAGGGCGGATCATGGCTTGGTTGGGGTGCAGCCCCGATTGTGGATAGACCATGAACAGAGGCTCTCGGATCACCCCAGACACGTGAGTATTGGTTGCGAGGATCTCAAAGGAGGGAAATTTAAAATGAAGGCAACAGGTGTAAAGATAACGCTGAGGGAATAGTGAGGAATAGTGGGGAGTCAGATTTAGGGCCTAGGGATTGTATGAGTGTAACTGGTAGGCTTTTTCTTTTCTATTCTTTATATGACCATAAGGTTGTGACTATAGAAGTCACGGAATACGGGAAGAGTACAGAAACCTAGGTCTGAAAGGGGGTGGAAGGCAGCACTGCGTAGCATTGTCTCGACCAGTACAGGAAATAAGTGGAGATAAAATAGAAAAAACGTAGGAGTCTTGTGTAATGAATAGACTCAGGAGATATTAGCAAATTCTTTTTCTTGTGCACATAACTCTTTTAGAGGTCAGCCCGCAGGGGCTCAGGAAAGGGGGGCAGGGAGAGTGAGTGGGGGATCAGAATATGATAATCTGATCTAGGCTAGGGTGGGGATGTAGCCAGAATATAGTATATGTGAATTTGTCCTATATTGAATTAGCTTAAAGCCTGTTTTTGTTCATGTGGAGTCGAGAAGGTGCAAGTGGAAACGTTTTTTAAATTGTGACATTGCACAGTGTTATTAAGGTGTTATAAGATAGACAGAAGTATTTCTCAGTTGTTGTTTTGACACACAACACATACACGGATGAACTCAAAAGTGAAATGGGGAGCCATGGGGGGAGAAACACTATTAGCTCATGTTTGCCAGCACCTGCCCCTGTGCAGCAAAAAAGTACAGAAGTTTCATGACCAGTGGCTCACAGAGATAAAGGAAGAGGGATCGTCCCAAGTGTGGCCAGAAGGAGGGTCATACAACAAACAAATATTAGATTTTGTGACAACCCACCTATCAGCAAAGTACCGGGGAAAGCAACTTCAAAACAGACATGAAGTGTTGGACCTCTGGAGGATGTTTGAAGAAATGCCCCCAGTGAGTGGAACAGACAAGGAAGTGCCAGCTGAAGCAGCACCAGCCCCAGCAGGGGGGGAGGAGAAGTGGACAAGAAGAAAGTGCTTAAAACAGGGGACGAAGAACTCACTAGGCTTTACCCACTGTTAACTAGGCCCGCTGCGGGATACAATGACCCATTTTATCGGCCTGCACCAAATGCGTCTTCTTCTTCGGCAGTGACAGCCCCGCCTCCATACCATCCTAGAGGGTTGTATGGACCCATGAGCGCCCCTTCAGCAAACCTCGCACACCTAACTGGTGATTTAGAAAGACAGCTTGCCATCACACAAATGGAATTGACACGATTGAGAGCATTATGTGACATAGGCCAAATGTTGCCTGGGGGAGGGGAAGCGCCTGCCATCTCGGCGGGTGGGCCAACCTCATTGCAACCCCCTTCAAAGAACCCATCTAGTGAGTCGGAAGATGAGTGGACATCGGGGGAGTTTTTCTCCCACCTTAATAATACCCCCATAAGGATAGTACGAGTAGGACAAGAAGGTAGCCAAGCAGGGGAGGAATGCGGAAGTGGAGAATCGGACAGGGAACTAGATGAGGTATGGAGCGACTTGGATTAATATGAGGAGGGAGCAGCGGCAGCATGGAGGCCACTGCCACTACGAGAAGAGCAGGAGGATGGGTCGGTGGGACAAAGGTGGCAAGGGAGGTTAAGGTGTAGGTTGGGAAACATGTCATTGAGTAAAGCAAAAGGAGTAAAAGTAAATAAGAAAGGAAGTAAAACGAAAATGCAAATGCCTCTCATTCCCAAGGGAGCAGGGAGGCCCCATTACATACCTTGGGAACAGATGGACAAGAAACGTTTATTGAAGTTACTGCCCCCACTCTCGGGAGGGGCAGGAAAGTGGGTACACGCTTTCAAAAAACACACTGCAGATGTCCCGCTGGCTATAGGGGACATAAAGAGTTTGTTAGTACCCACTGTGGGAGACCAAGCCGACGGGATGTGGGTGAAGGCGGGTATCCCGGGAGTAACAACAAATTGTGACCGTCATGATGGGTTTGCCTTTAACAACGTGAGGGCCCAGGTGTGGGATGCACTGCGGAGGACCTTCCCTGATACCCCAGATTTACATCCAGTGCTCATTTATGGAGGAGAGGCAGCCTTGAACATAACTTGGAAACTTTGGACAAAGTTAAAAAGTAACTTCTGGATGAAGTTATTAAATCTTCCAAGATGTACGTCAATGACAGCGATAAGAGTGGAACTGGGACTGCAGTCACTATACTACATTATAAGATGGAAATCTATGGCATTGTTAAGGAAAATAATCATACCCAAACCAGCTCCTGGATATCAAATTTTGCTGTAACTCTGGAAAATGAAATGGAAAGATGAGTTGGTAAAATTAGGATCTCCAGAAGAAGAACTTCTAGTCCAGGAAATCTCTAATCTCTAATCCAGGAAAAACCAAAGATAGAGAACAAACAATGGACTGGATAAAGACGAGGGAGACTCGAGAGACCTATAAAATCCAAAAATATGTCGCAACTGAACCATGGAAGAGAGGCACAGTACCTGCCTATCTAGAGAAATATTATACGAGGCATATGAGAGAAAGATTAATGCAGGTAAGGCTGGGGGTGTATCCAAGGAATGCCTTCAAGTTTAGAACAGGACAGTGTGGGGTGCATAATGGAATTTGTAGGTTCTGTAAAGTAGAGACAGAACTTGAGACAACAAGACATGTGTTGCTTGAATGTACAGAAAAAACTAGCAAGAGAATAAAATGTCTGCTAGGATTCATGAAAGAATTCAAATCATTTGATATAGATGATTGGTGGAATTATTTTATACAAGGTGAGAATCCATGGTTTACAGCTGCAGCTATTGTTCGACTAGACAACTTAATGAAAGAAAAAGATCAGGAAAACCTGATGGACATCTGAGACTGTAAGAGGAACTAATGAGAATGTTTTATTAAGAAGGATACAATAGTGTATTTTGTTAAAAGTTACTTTTCTGCCTGTAATTGAGGAATAGAGATGTAAGGAATGTGTCAAAAGTGTTTTCATAAGTGTAAAATTAAACTACACAATAAAAAAATACAAAAAATATTTAGTGATGCAATGCACCTTGGGGGACTAGGAAGAGGCTGCACAGTACCTTCTCCGGGTACAGGACCTGTGCAGGACCTGTGGAGATCGGAGACCAATCAACCTCCCTTTTCTGTTTTATTAATAAACTAGGCCTCCTAAAGGAGGTACAGAAGGCACTAGATAAAATTGCTGCGATAGAAGCCAAAGGCTAGCCTGAAATTCAGAGCATTACAGCACACCATTGTAGGAGTATCAAAGAAAGAGAAAAAGAAATTGCACAGAGGAGGTTGGCAGACAAGGCCAAACTTGTGCAAAATAAACTGGTGAAGGTCACTGCGGTAACAGCAGCCCTGCCCACTGAGAGACGGGGAGAAGGGGTCAGGAAGTTCACTAGCAAGGATGGCAGCAACCTGGAGCACAAACGGGCAGGAACCATTGTTCCTGCCCGTTTGTGCTGGGCTGGCGAGGAGCAAAACGAGGGTCTCCAATGGCAGGGAAGGCCTACAAGAGGACGAGATAGGTACAGGGGCCCATTGAGGGGACAGGGGGCTCAGGGGTTTAGATGACAAGTGGCTCGGGGAGGGGGCCAGGGGTCATGTTGGAATTGCAGGAGATGGGGACTTTTTTTTAAGGGAATGCCGCACCCAACACATGGGATATTATCAAGGGCCCCCACCCTCTGGAAACAACAACAATTTGATCACCCTCATCCGGGCAGCCCTTATGGATTACCAATGGGCGGCCACGGGCCACAAGAGCAATATTATGATAACTATCAGCATGGAACACAACAAATTCAACAAAGACCACAAGCACTACAACCACAAGTAGCACACCAAAATGCTATGGGGAACGCCCACACAAATATTTACGCCACTACTGCAAAAGGCGCACCTGCACCTTTCTGCGGAGCTGCAGTGGTCGGAGAGAGAGTGTTCTCTGTTCCAGGACCAAACCCCTACCCAGATTAGGACCGCCCACAGAGAACACTTGCGTGTCCAGTCCTATTGACTACCGTACGTCCAGACGAGGAACCACTGGTGGGGTGGAGATAGGATATAAGCATTTCATCTTCATGGTGGACTCAGTGGTGGAAAAGGCCCTGAGGAAGGCCGGTTTCCGCTCTCAGGCCAAAATTTGGAAACACAGGGATTTTCTGGGGAAATTTTGAAGGTTCCCTACACAAAAGATTTGGATATAACGGTGGGAGGAAAAACGGTGTGGGCACCCCTGTTATACCACAAAGATTTGCCCATAAATTTGCTGGGGAGGGACCGCCTTAGTAAGCTTAATATGACCATTTCCTTTACAGAACGAGGGGTGATGTGCTCAACTCCAGGAGTATGCCCACTAAGAGCAATGCTAATGATCAGTACCATGACAAATGAAATAGCAGTAAGGGGAGTACCCACGGATGTTGACATGTTCATTCATTTGATACATGTACTGGCTAGAGTGGTGCCTGAAATAACGCGAAAGGAATGCAGAGTACCAATCCGATTTTGTTTTCCGCCCAGTGGTAAGCCCAGAATTTTAGCTGGTACAATCCTCTCAATTGATTTACAGTGGGTGCAAGTGTCAGCAAAATGTATTGTGGCAATAGGACTGCACACATATGGATGTGAGTGGAGAACAGTGTTGTGCATTGACTCAAACATAGTGCTACGAGATCTCACTGATGAACTGTTCACTGACAGTGACACTGATGGGGAGATGATAATGGAAATGTGTGTTCCCTATGATATAATGATTCAACATAGGGAAGTAAACAACCCCCTCATGGCCAGTGTCGGTGTACCACCTTCGATTTTTTATGAGGATATGAAACATGTATTCCCAAATTTATGGACAACAGGGCCCTATGACGTAGGGCTCTTAAAGGAAGTAACCCCCATAAAAATAAAACTGAAACCAGGTGCAGTACCTCCCAGAATAAAACAGTACCCACTATCCAGAGAAGCAGAGGAAAAGATGAAAGAAACAATAGACGCCTTATTACAACAGGGCATTATTGTGCCATCAAGCTGTCATGACCACTACCCCTCGCCCTTGCAGTCAGGCCCCTTGGTCCGCACAAGAGTGTCTCATCATGGCCCCAAGGGCCCACTCATGTCCCCCAAGACTCTCTTGGAGTCAATCCTGGCTCATATGGCGGAAGGGGGAGCTGGAGCTCACAATGGCAGTGTCACAACATGGATGCCCCCACATGGTTCAGTTCCAGAACGGAACCATGCGGTCTAGCATTTAGGGTGTGGTCTGGCCTGAAGGCACCTGGTATACCTGCAGGCTACATAAGCCATGCCCAAACTGGAGAACACGCTTTGTGTTTCTCTTCTCTCGCAGCTTGATGTTCACCACAACCTGTCAGATCTTCTTCAGCATTCCGGGCCGACACCTGCAAGAAGACGCAGAAGAACACCATTAGTACTCTAACCTGTTAACGAGTCCAGCTCCTGCCATCCGCTCCAGTGTCCAGAACATCCAGCATCTCGACAAATGCTTGTTCTCCCTCTTGGAAACCGCAACCTGTAGGAAAACAAAGAAAGGCAGCATTAGTAAGCGTTTATTCTTCAAATTCAAACAACGATCGGCAGTCTCACGCTTACCTGAGTTGAACTTGCTTCTGGTTCAAGGTCATTCCGGTCTTCCGACAACCTGCAAGAGAAAAGGGAAGACTGATTAAATCGCATAATTACTCAGAGGCAATTCGAACAACACCTGCTCACCGCTGCGCATCCTCTCAGCAACTTATCATCCGGAACATCACGGCGGCCTGCAAGAGAGGGACAACACAGGTTCGCACACCGCAAGAAAAGGACATTGGGCCGCGCTCCGCGCTTTCACCTACCATCACGAGCACAGCCCCAGCCAGCACGGCATCTTCAGAACTCCTTCCGCACATAAGAGGAAAGGAAAGACATTAACAGGGGCAATTGCAATTAACCCTATTAGTGCCCATTGGAAAACACTCACTGCCATGCTATTTTCCCTGATTCTTAGCTGTTTCATCTCAAATTGCCGTAGCTCACTAGAAATCGATAATACTATAGGATAACCATACATTTTATGTTTCAGCATCTTTTTCTCTATAAAATGAGCCAAAAAGCACACGTTTGTTACACATCCCGAGGTCACATGACATAATTCAATATGGTGGACACATATCACTGTAAAGAGTATATATCACTGACGACAAAGGTAGCACTTTCAGAAAACTATTTTTTTCATTAGGTAGATAGGCAAATTTCAAGTATATTATGTTTTCTGCTCAGACAAAAACTGAAGTTTCATGTTTTTTAAATTTATTTATTTTTTGGGGCTTAGCGTAAGTGCATCCCATGAGTGTCAAATGTGAACTTTTTTTCCAATACACAAATATAATGAAAAAAGTGAAAGGAAAAGACCAATAATTTAGAAGCATTATTGGGGAAATCAGGTTTAACTTAGTAGCAATATGATGCAAAGGATAAATAAATATTCTCAGAGGTTCTGGGTAGTCTACATTTCAAAATGGCCCACATTGTTTATTTACCTTGCTGTTTTCCCTGCAAGAATCTATATTTCAGAAATGGAACTCAATAAAGTCTATTAGTACCCGGCGAGGGCGCAATCAGAATGAAAGAGCCATTCTGATTGGCCCTCGCCGAGTCATTATCAGGCCGGGAATCCCTCCGTCGTGATTCCACGGCCTTTGTACCAGGCGGGGGGCGTGTCAACCCCTCAGCCAATGAGGAGGCTCGAAGCTGGGCCATCCCCGCTCCGAGCCTCCCCACGGCTGAGAGGCTGCCTTCGCCCCTCGCAGGGGACGCGGGTAAGTCTTCTTTTTTTTTTAAATTCCCTTCCATCCCTAACACCCGCCCTCCCAACTTACCTTCTTGTTCCTGCCTCCCCGGCGGGGGACGAGGGAAGCCTCCAGCCGCGTGGAGACTCGGAGCGGGGCCAACCCCGCTCCGCGCCTCCACACGGCTGGAGGCGTCCCTCGTCCCCCGCCGGGGATGCAGGTACGTTTTTTTAATTTATTTTTTTCTTCCCCCGTCCCACTCCCGCCCTCCCAACCCCACTTACCCTCTTTTTTATCCTTTTACGGGAGCGGAGTTCCCAGCGCGTCCGCTCCCGATGGCCACCCTGGAAAGGGAAAACGGGCTCCGTTTTCCCTTTCCATGGCGGCAGCCGTTTTCTTGATCGTTTTTTTTTCTGTCCCGAAACGCTGCAGCGTTTCGGGACAGAAAAAATGCTTTTAGTGCCCCGGTCACGCACATAATGCGGCCCAGGGTAATAATAGCAATATGACCCTCGCGGCGGGGGCATTACCATATCAGGTAATGCCCCAGGGCCTTCCTTAAGGCCCTCGCTTCGCTCAGGCCTATAACTAAGGGTCCGGGGCATTACCTGACTCTGTATGTGAGCCAATGGGTCTCAGAGTCTTCGTATCTGAAGTTTGACCTTAAAATGCACTACGATCAATGTTTTTGTCATCATATCTTTGTAACCCTAGCTCTGTTTGTCTTAATTGCGGTGTCTTTTGAAAGTTAATGACATGTTCTCCATAATCCATTTTCTAATATCTTGAGAGGTTATGACATTTGACCTTTGACCTTACAATAATCAAGTGCAAATAGCTTTGTTGTTAATTGTTATACAACCGTGGGACTGATTTTGACAAATGAGGTGTCTTTTCAAAAGTCCTGATTTGTGCTTTTTAATTTATGGATCAAATAAGGCGCGGAGTAGCGGCAGAGTAGCAGTCTGAAGCAGAGACTGCCAGTTACTCTACGTTCCAGTCTTTCTACTGTTGTTACTTTTCAAGATCACCTGTCCAGCCTTTAAAAACTCCTTGCTCCCGCGGAGCGGCCGCGGAGTAGCGGCAGAGTAGCAGTCTGAAGCAGTCTATGGCAGCTATGGACGCTGGGGACTCTACTCTGCCGTCCCTGCATACTGCAGAGAAAAGTGTGAATGACTTGCAGCAAAGGAGCTCACGCTCGCGCACTCGGGCTGAAATGGAGGGACTATATGTAAAAAGCAGAAGAAACCCTTTGCCAAGTCAAATTTGCCTAAACTGATACCCACTGAACATCCGCAGAGCCTACTGAGTCCTTTCCGAAGAAATGAGCCCACTTTATTGACTCCAGAGACTAGCGGGGGCTCTTGCCCGAAAACAACGTGGGGCAAAGACAAACCATCGGCAGAATCATCTTCTCCAACATGGGGGTTTCAGCCTATTGTCCAAGGCTCCTACATTAATGAGCTGGGAGAGATGGATTCCCGGACTGTATGCCGAATAAATGAAGAAACATTTAAAAACTCACAGGGCCGCTCCGAGGCTCTTCAGGAAACTCTGGCCGACGACTCATGTGGAAATGGCCACGTCTTCCCAACTGTGTGTGCTCCGCTGTCTGTCGGAGGACCGACGGCGTCGAGCTTGGCGCAGGTGGTGGAGAACGGTCTGGGAGATCGAACTCAATGGCCCGCTGGGCCTCCGGTGATGGACCCGGGTGTCGCGGCGAGGCTCCCTACGGAGGGACCGTGGGGACAAAAACCTACAGAGGAGGAAACAGAGGACGGCGAAGCTCGACAAGTACCGGCTGAGTCAGAGGGCCCTCTGGTGGCCGCTACGAGAAAGACCACGACTGAAATCTTGATCGCAGAGCCATTCCAGGATTTCCACAGACCTGATACCCAACTGAAAGACAGCTCAGTGGGTACGGCAGGAGTAACATCTCCGAAACCCCCACGGGAGATGACAATACTTGATTTGAAAGAATTGCCCTTATTAAAAGAAAACAATCAGGTGGGAAACATAAACCACCCAAAAGACTGTCAACCGACAAAACCACCTGTAAGGCAATTAGAAAAAGGGCCGTGCTGTAAAAAATTGAAAATTACTCAAAAACCAAATAACAACTCGGTGGCTAAAATATACCCCAAAATTGTACAATCACTTCCAGGTTAGCTGTCAGAACGCAAAGGCTTTGACTTCAACAACGCTGGAAAAAAGAGAAGAAAAAGACAAATAAGGCGAGCACTAGAATGTACAAACAGCAAAAGCCAACAAGAAACTTCCATATTCTCGCCTCAGAACATGGCAGATTTTTTTGTGAATCCTAGAAAAAGGAAACTTGATAACACACGAGAAATAACTGATAGCGAAATGCTGGAGGTGGTGCATTGTGCAGAGGATTTACAGCCGGAAACATCACGTTTGGGACTGAATATTGGAGACCCAAATCTAGAAAGCCATAAAAATTTACTCGGTTGTGCCATAGATGAGCAAGATAAACTCGTGTCCAGTCCACCCCCTACAAACGAACCTGCGGGGGATGAGAATCAAGTAAAGACACCGGAAAAGGAGCCCGAAAGGGGCAGCACTAAATCGGCCAGTTCTGGGATTAAAAAAACCCTATTAATAATAATAATGAAAAACCTACATCGATTCACTCTATAGAAAGTGAGGATCCAGAAGACTGGCTTGCAACAGCTAACATATCGACACATGAGCCAGACGCATCTGAAACAGGCATGCCAATTAGGGATTTGGGGAGAAACCCTAGACATGATTCCTTGGTAGCGAATACACCAGAAAAAAAAATTGGACATGGTGACATTGATGGCCGCGGTGGCAGTTGCCATGGCCCCCTTCACCAAACTGTACGAGGCTATAAATGACTCATTAAAAGACAACTGCGCTCTACTGGCTACAATGCACACTAAGTTTGTTTACCTGGAGGGGTATGTTACCGCCATGGAAACTGAAAAATTAAAGGCGGATGCATCAAGACCATCGCCGATAGGGATATGAGAAAAGATAACAAATACTGGAATTGTATACACTGAAAAGGGCGCCGGAACATGGGATAATGCGTCTACTAAAACCCAAGTGCCTACAAAAAAAACAGAAGAAGCCGAGGTATTCATTATAGAGGAACCTTTTGTTACTCAGCCGCTAACAATGAGACCTAAGTCTACAAGTACACATTTTCATCCAAATGTAGCAAGGAATGACTCCTTGAGTAGCGGACATAATCCAAAAAAAATGCAAACTCCGTCCTCTAAAAAAAAATATCTACTCTAAAAAATCTCCCAAACAAGAGTATGGAATCTGCTATCAATAAAGATTTTTCCATTTTTTCAGAATGTAAGTCATCAGCTATATCAGCCGCCTACAACGAAAAACAACTTGTGTTTTGCTTTCCAATCCAGGAAATGAGCTTCAAAGATAGGAAGAAGACACTGACGGCAAAAATAAAAGCAAATACTGACGCAAACTGTTTAATCTCAACAAATATAAAGACATCCAACACACCAACAGGTGTAAATGAAATGGATACCTCCAAAGCTTCCATAACATCAAAGTGCACAGAAAATCTCCTGATGGATGAAGTGCTTGACAACCTAAATCAACCCTGCGGACCACCGACCATAGAAAAGGGCCATCACAACTCAGAACCTCAAACAGATGGAGGCCGAACAGAAACAGGGGATGAAAGAACATTTCTTTCACTAGAGGATCGTTGTAAAAAGATCTCCTGTAATGCAAACGGGGGCCTTACAAAGCAGGCAAAAATTGGACCAAATATTGCTAACAAGAGCTCGCAAAACTCAGGCCCTCATTACGACCCTTGCGGAAAGCGACTGACCGGAGCACCACAGCGTAAATAGCGTTTCCGCCATTGTACGAAGGAGCAAAGTGCGGCCCATTCCGACCCATCGGGCACGAGCACCACGCCACGGCGGAAGTGCAAAGTCCGCGATGGCGGAAATGACCCCAAAACGGCCCACACCGCCGCCGTACGGCGCCCTAGGTGCAATACCGCCACCCCTCTTAGCGGTCACCGCAGTGTGCGCCTACCGGAAAGTACGGTGCCCGGAAATATACGGAAACGGAAGTTAAAACATGGGCCCGGAACGGGAAACATCCCGGCGTACACCTATAAAAACACCAAAACCACACAACCACTAAAATCACTACCCTGAAACACACCCCAACCCGTCAACCACCCTAGCGAAACCACGAAAAATGGGAAAAGTAGCGAAGAAAGCGTGCGACCGCAAGCGGCAGGTCCACTTCTCCCGTGAGGAACTCACCGTGCTAACAGAGACCCTCCAGGAGAATGCAGCCGTCGTCTTCTCCACGCAAATGACCAGGACGGCACTTGCAAACAAGAAGGCCATATGGGCTCTGGTGGCACAGCGGGTAAGTGCGGTGGGGACCGCACCCCGCACCCCACAGCAATGCCGCAAGCGATGGGACGACCTGCGGATACGCGTCCGCAGCATACTCTCTGCCAACCGCAACATTGCCACAGCCACCGGGGGAGGTCCTGAATCACCCATCAAGTTGACCCCCTGGGAAGAAATCTGTGCCTCCACCATCGGAATGGAGAGCATAGAGGGAGTCGGAGGGATGGAGAAAGGAGTGCAGACATCCGAAGATTCAGGTAGGTGGGCCAGATAAAACAATGCCAAATCCACAAAGTCCAACCATGTGAAGTACCATGCGTCCACATAGTGCAACAGAAACACATGTCCAGGAGAACGTCCACACACATCGGCCTGAAAGCGCACGTCAAAACCCACAATAAATACATAAATAATTAAAAACCCGTAATACACGCACTACACGTGCAGCAGGCACACCCTAACTGCAGGCTGCCAAACAACTGCACCCTCACTCCACACACAAATCAAAGCACCTCCAAGACCCCGACCCAAATCACCCTCAGGTACCACCCCAATGCATGTGATACAATGCCATTCCAATTCCCACTGACCCATCAATAACCCTCGCCCTCCTTTACTCCACCACAGGGTCCGATCCAAACGACGAGCTACAGGACACCCCTACCAGCACACCTGCAAAGAGGGCCAAGACCAACGGCCAGAGACCCTCCACCTCAGCTGCACGCATCAAGACACGGCAGCAGCACAAATCAGGTGGCAGCACAGAGGAGGGAACATCAACAGGCACCCCAGCAGCCAGCATGGCCACAACACCACCACCACAGGTCCCCCCAATGGATGCCACAGAAGGCACTGCCTCTGGTGGCAGCAGCACCATAGGTGACACCCCATTGATGGCAGCATGCTCGGACACAGAAGACGGGGATGTCGAGGTCAGATCCATCCATGACCTGTCCCAATCCCCCTGTCTGTCCCCTCCCGTACAACATGAGGATACCACGCAGGTGCAGCCACAAGACGACGACTGGCCATCCCCCACAAGCCCTGTGGCAAGGCAACATGAGGACAACAGCCCCTCTGTGACACCACCGCAAATGGCCATGGCCCAGCAGAGGCAACAGTCCCTCGACAAGTTAATCGTCCAACAGCAGCAAATGGCCACACTCCTCAAGGGCCATGCCGATGAATGTGGGGGCACCAAGGCAGACATAGAAACATCAACAGAGACACTTAGGGCAGAAATGGAGAGAGGTACAGAGACGCTAAGGGCACAAATTGAGAGTAGCACCGAGAGCCTGAGAGTCCAAATGGAGAGTAGCACCGAGAGCCTGAGGGGGGAACTGCATGCGACGTCCAAAGACGTATGTGCCGAACTTGCCGCAGTGCGCCGTGTGCTCACTGAGCTCTCGCAAACCCTTAGGGACATGCATGGACGTGAGCAGGCAGACACATCATCCGTTGCAAGTTCCGTCCAGGGCAGCCCCCAACGTAGATCTGGAAGGAACCTGCGCTCCACAGGCAGGGGTGCCCCTGATACCCGCAGAGGGGGCATGCAATAGCGACAGCCCACTGACAATGAGCATCTTTGGACACTGGTGTTCGGGTGGGAGGTAGGAGGGTGGAGGGGGTGTGTTGGGCTCACTTGGGTGGCGGGTCGATAGGGTGTTCAACATGATATCACATATGCCATAAAAAGTGCACGATCAACCAATGAGAAGTGTGGACATTGATCTTTGTGTACTAGGCCATCATAGGCGTACAGTCCATATTGTGCATGTCCCAGACACACGCAGTGCCACGAGTCCCGTGTCCATGCATCAGCCACCAGGCGTGAGTGCTAGAAGCATACATCAATGAGATGCTGACGAATGTCACGGCCCTCCGGTGCCTCGCAGACTCCATGAGGTGCTGCCACATCCCCACCCTCATCATGACCATCATCAGGTGCTTGCAGTTCTGCGTCAGGGGGCATGGGCACATTTCTACGTACGCACATGTTGTGGAGCATGACACATGCCATGACCATCTTTGCAACCTTCTCATGGCGGTACAGGAGTGCCCCGCCAGACCTGCTGAGGCAGCGGAAACGGGTCTTCAGTAGGCCGAATGCCTGTTCGATGACTACACGGGTACGTGAGTGGGCATGGTTGTAGTCCTCCTCATGCTGGTCCCGTGGGTTCCGGACTGGTGTGAGGAGCCATCTCTTCAGTGGATATCCAGCATCACCTGTATGTGGACGAGAAACGTATGATGTGGAATGCCATTGATACGTACGCACACCCCCCCCCCCCTTCCTGGCAGGTCATTGACAATTCACATACCCCACATCATCATGCATGTAATGAGACTCACCGAGTAGCCAGGATCTGTTCCCTGCGTGTCGTTCCATGTAGCGTGGTATTGTAGAGTTCCTCAAGACCATAGAATCATGGGTTGATCCAGGGAATCGGGCACAACAATGTGTAATGATCCTGTTGGAGTCACACACCATCTGTACATTCAGGGAATGAAATTGCTTTCGGTTGCGGTACTGGGCCTCCATGGCATGTGGGACGACCAATTCAACATGGGTGCAGTCGATGGCACCAATGCAACCCGGTATGCCGGCAAGTGCATGGAATCCCACTTTTGTGTTGGTAATTTCCTGCTCCGAGCGTGGTAGAGAGATGTAGTCGTCTGCGTGCCTCAGGAGGGCATCGAGCACTTGCAATAGTGTCCGTGAGAACAGTGGCTGAGAAATGCCATGCAACTGTCCGACTGTGTGCTGGTAGGTGCCTGTGGCCAGGAAGTGGAGTACAGACACCACCTTCAGTAGGGGTGGGATGGCGGTTGGGCTATCTATCATGCTGACAAGGTCAGCCTGTGTCATGTCCACAATGGCGGCTATGGTGTCCCGGTCCAGACGGTAGAGGGTGTGGATCTGCTCATCAGTGAGGTTGAACGGATGTGCTCGGAGGCGTTGAATTGCGGGCTGCCTGCGTGGTGGTAGTGGCTGTGCTGGTGGGCCTTGCTGGCCCTGCCTTGGCCTCCTCCTCCTCCTGCGTCTCCTCCGTGCGGCTGGTTGTAGTTGGTGTTCGTCTACTTCTTGGAGTCGGAGCACTTGCAGTGCTATCAGGTCCCCCAGGGCCAACATCGCGAGTCCTGCCGGTAGCATTTCGGTGTGGTTGTGGGAGGAGACTGGCTGTGCAATTTATGTGTTTTCAGGCTGTATGGCCTCCACCTGTGGTGATTGATTCCACCTGTGCAAACTGCTCTCCCCTTTGGCCGAGCACGTCCCGCGCACAACGCTGCAATTCGGGGAATTGTATCTTGCTATTGCAATCATGTATTTGTACCCGATGTCCGTGTAAGATTGGTTGATATGTTCATTCTGCTGTGGTCCCATTGTTTCCCATACTATCTGTGCAGTCGCGAACAGACTTGTGAGGGGTCAGTGGGACGTAGTACTCGAGTAACGGTGGGCCCTCATGCATCACTGTACCGAGTTGCAACGACGGGCGGGGCGTCCCATTCGTGGGTGAAGGCAGTTGCCATTTTCACACACAGCCGCACTCGATGGGATGATTAGTGATTTCAAACGGCCACAGATGCCTTTTCGACGTGATGTTGCAAATGAGGAATTCGAAGGGCGGCGCTTTCGGTTTCCAGCTAGCGGCGAGGAGATGCCCACAGGTCTGACTGCAAATGTAACGTTCTATTGTTCTATGTCCTTGAGACAGGGCCCATGGCGAGGGAGCAATGATTGATATGAATAGTTTGGGATGCGCAATAGCTACGTGGGCGATGAGGCCGTCCGTTCCCAAATACATGTTACTTCACAACACTGGAATTACGGGCTGGGGCACTGTGGATTTAGCAGGCTGCATAACGCACAGACTCAATGGATGTTTCTAATGTCATGTGAGTAATTATTCAGGCATTTTGATCCCGGGATGAGGGAATGATGGATGGATGCATGGGCAGGTGATTTGATACAGAGTTTGCCATGTACAGGGCTTCTTGGGATCTATCCGCCTCCCCTACGCTATGTGATGCAGGGCTGCCATAGTGGGACCATCGTCCATCTGGCCTTGTTGAGCCCTCCCTGTCTCGAGGCGCCCTCAGACACTCGTTTGCGATGGTGTTTGCACCTCGATATAGATGGTTATGAGTCGCAAGTGGTTTTGGGGTGGTGATGTTCCTTTGGAGTGGGCTAGCATGCATATGGCTGTGGATTTCGTGTGATCATTGAAGTGAGTTGTTGGTATGTAGTTCTGATGGCCATTCTGTTCTTTTTCTTTTCTTTTGGTTGACAGGTATCTCCTCCCCTTTTGCCACTGCCATCTGTATGCCACTCCTGCAGATGGATTTTACTCCCGACACCTGCTGCTTCGTGTTAATCAGTGGAGCAGCATTACGATCTTATGGGACGATCGCCAATGGGCCACATGCCCTTACGCAGTACTGGTGGCTCGGAGCAACATTTCGGCCTTTCAGCTGGACTAGTGCCTCCCCATTGGGACGGCCCTGCGGTTCTGTGCGCTTCCATGTTGCCTTTTCGGACGTGAATGTGGCTCTGTGTACCATGGGGGAACAGGGCGACACACAGGTAGTGGCTGGTCATTTCTTGCGGAAGCAGCCCACAATGGTGATTGGTGTTTTGGATTTCATGGCCTGATGGCTGTATGTGCTTGGTGATTTTGATGTGCATAAATATCTATTCTGATTTGGCCCGTGTAGCGTTTTTCTTTGCAAGTGATGTGGCATATGCCTATTTGGGGGGCGATGTATTGTGAGGAGATCTGCATTGGGTTCCAGCTTCGGGGTTTAGTTGCGTGGTACTGTGCTGTGCGCGTTTGCCTACGAAGCCCAGTGAGGTCAGGGATGGGGGCTGCCAATATGCCAGTTTGAATGTTGTCATGCTCAGGGGCGGGGGATTGGGTTTTGTGTAACAGATGCCGGTCAGCCAGGTGGACTGGTTGAATGATGTGGTTTTCGGAATATTGCTGGTCACAGGTGCCTGTGTTTGCGTGCGTTTCTTGGTGGGGGACTGTGGTCATGTCCATTGGGATGGCTTCTGTATTCGTGCCATCTGTGCCCTGCAGCTCCCATTGGCCCCTGTTGTGTTTCTTTTGTTCGTTGGCATGCATGGGTGACTTGTACATTTCAATGGTTGCATTATGGCTTCATTGCACCTACGGGGAGTTGTACTTTGTGGGCAGGGAGCGGTGTACAGGCACTCAGTGGGGCCGTTTACGGTTGATTCGCGATGCCTTACTTCTCGCCATTGCGGAATGGTACATTCCGCCATGCCTGATGGCGTTAGGTACATGTCCGCTAGGGTCGGAATTGGCGTACCGTTGCACCATGGTGGTGTTTGCGGTTTGGCATGGCGCGCGCGCGCGTGCTTGGTGCAGTTAGCGTTGGCGTTCACTACGGTGTCGCTAATGGCTTCGTACTTTGCGGTGACGGGTCATAGTCGCACCGAGCGCTATTCGATGGCGGTATTGCATTTCCGCCATCGTTTTTCGATTTCCGCAAGGGTCGTAATGAGGGCCTCAGACTTAACAAAAGAGCTAGAATTTTGGGATAGAAGGGGAGAAAAACAATCTCCCACTATACCCGAAAAAGAGGCAGCAAAACAAGACAGACCTGAGTACTGCACATGGAAAGAAGACAGAAAAGTGAATAGACATGAAACAAAACAGGAAAGACATGAAAAAAAATACGAAAGAAAGGCCCAAGGTCGAGGGGCGACATCCAAAAAGTACTTTAGAGGCACTCCGGCCTTTAAAATTGAACAACTTAGAAACTGTCATGACTATGTGATCTTGAACAGGAGAACTGTTATGGAATTACTACATAGTATCCCGAACTTAAGATCAGTGAACTCCAGAGATCTGGAACTAGTTGAGCCCTTTCATGAAGGACGCCAAGCTATGACCCATTTATTCATTTCCTCTACATCAGTTAAGCGGAGACTGTGTGACTCTGTGAAGCACTTCTTAAAAATGGGTTATGATATCATTGCACTGGGAGAAGAGAGAGGAGCAAAAGGAGCAGATTTAAACAATTGGAGCGAAAAAAAACAGTCCCAGAGGAAAGAAAAAAACCCACGAGATGATTACAGAACCCGAGAAGAGAGGAGCAAAAAAATAGACCTTCCAATATACTATAAAAATGATAACTCAGAACTTGGAGTCCAGAAAAGGACGAGGCATCTGTCTAAACGAGAACATTGCCAAGAAAGGACAACAGAGCCAGACACTGTGGCTTCCGCCTTAGGGCGCAAAAACAAAGATCTGGACACCGAAGTGACGAAACACGATAGAAAGCTAAAGGGGCCAGCATTGCAGATCAAAAGAACGTGTACACAGGAGACGAAAGTGACAATCAATACCAAAGGAACAAAAGAAAATCTAAACCCTCTACACAACTTGTGGGCAACAAATAGCAACTCATCTCTGGCAAAAACTTTGGAGACGACCTGAAAAGAGGCCAAAACACAAACCACACAAAACTCTGCTCATGGAATACGCAAGGGTTTATGCACCTCACTGTACAGAACGAAGTGAACCTTGCCTCTTTCGACATAATATGTTTACAAGAGACATGGCTTACTACAAAGCCTATTCTTGATGGATTTGAAATTGCTTTTGCGACTGCCAAAAAGGGACAAAAAGGACGACCTTCCTCTGGCCTGTTAATTGCTGTAAGAGTAGGAAAAGGAATGAAATAGATTAAGATTCTGACTCTGTCTCTCTTGATGATCTCAGTACAAGTCAAATGGAAATACTGGGATATACAAAAAATGAAACCAGTTTCAACAACAGCTATCATTATAAACTTGTACTGGAATCCTGAAGCCATCTCCAATCAGGATTTTCTGAACATGGTCGAACTAGAAATAGACAAAGCATACATCGACCACTTTGAAACACATCTATTAGTCTGTGGAGACCTAAATGCTGTATGCACTAACAACCAAATTAAAACCAAAGCCGAGGCTGGGGGAAAAGCATGGTCACTACTGATGAAAGCCAAAGATCTGACAAATGTGAGCTCAACGTTCCAGAACTCGGACCTGTTGCCAACTTGGGAAGGTCGAGGCTTGGTGGCAACAATAGACTACATCTACGCCTCGACAGCCCTACTGTCTATTATCTCATCTTTTGACATCATTAAAACAAAGGCGAGCGATCACAATCTTTTGTCCTTAACTTGGCCAAGCGTCCCTCATGAACAAACATCCTCGACCCCAAAGCTCGAAGTAAATACAAAAGGAAACCGACTTGCCTTGAGCTTGGACAATGTCATCTCTTTGACGAAAAACTACATCAAGATAGAACAAACGGCGCAAGCTGACAATTTACCAGACTATAGTACCTTATTGAATGTCTTCAAAAAACCAATATTGCAAAATCGCATTAATACGAATAAGTCAATCCACACCTATGAGAACCTCTTAGTTGAAAAAAGACACCAATTTAGGAGAGTCAAGCGAAGACTAATAAAACACAGCTCAAACCATAATAAACAACTATGGTTAAGCGAACAAAAAACCTATAAATCCTGGCTGAAAACCCATTGTCTTGCGATATATCAAAAAGACTCTGAAGATATCCTGCGATGTATAACCACTAAGGACTCGAGAACTTTTTGGGCCTTAATCAACGCAACAGAACGGATAAACTCAGATGCTTTCATAAATGGTATTCCTGAAGCCAAATGGACAGCGCATTTTGAAAACCTCTTCTTTAATCGAGAGGGCATGGAACTCACAAACTTCACAGACACCGAACCTTGGATTGAGCTTCATGATCCTCAGGACATTTTATTCGTCTTAAAAAAACTGAAAAATTCCAGGGCACCTGGGCCAGATGGCCTTACAAACAGACATTTAAAAGAACACCCTGAGGCATGGGCCAATTTCATAAGCAAGCTATTCCAAAGATTGACAATTGCAAAGGTACTACGGAAATCCTGGACAAATGCAGTGGTTGTACCTATTTACAAAAGAGGGTCGAGGGACGACCCAAAGAATTTCCGGCCCATTGCTTTGCTGAATGTGATTGGGAAGGTGTATGGCTCGCTACTTTTACGACATTTCCTAAGGTGGGCAAAGGTGGCACCCTGTGAAGATCTTCTTCAATTTGGCTTTAAAAAGAACGTGGGAACTACAATCAATATTCTAACGATCAACATCCTAAAAAACAAAAGCCAGTCGAGAGGGACCAGAATTTATATGGCCTTCATTGACCTAAAACAAGCTTTTGACCAAGTAAATAGACAGAGACTATGGGAGAAGCTAAGATCATGGAAATGCCCTGAACAAATCTTACACCCAATCATGGCATTACACATAGCCACAAAGATACAAGTGAGGCTTGATAATCAAGGTACACTTTCGGAGGAGATTTCAACCAACCAGGGGGTCAAGCAAGGATGCCCTTTGGCTCCTGCACTCTTCTTGAGTTTCATTGGAGACTACAAAGAAACAGAAGGAAAAATAAGATTTTTTCCCCTGCAAATTGGACAGATGAAAATTTCAAGAATCATGCACGCGGACGACATCTTAATTGCTGATCAAAGCGCAATAGGGTTGCAGAGACAACTAAACAACCTCGCGGAATACATAAATGCAAATGGTCTTGAAATAAATAAGCCAAAGACCAAAATCATGCTCCTTGGCAAAAGAAGAAATAAAGGTGATTATTTTACTTGGTTCCTGGAAGGCGAACAGATTGAAATAGTAAACGAATTTAAATATTTGGGCATTATTGTGGACAATTCATCCAAGGAGCTTGCAATGCAAAAACATTTGCTTCAGAAAACAAAGAACTTAACATCGCAAGCAAAAGCGATTGACAGAAAATATGGCCGTTTTTCACTTATCCCAATTGTGGACTTCTACAGGGTAAAGGTAGTTCCTACACTAGTTTACGGAGCTGAAGCGATGCTTGGGATACCACAAAACATCTGGAACAAGATGGAAAGTCAATATTGGAGAGAAGTCTTGAAATGACCAAAATCAACGCCAATAGCCCTGATTAGACGCAAAATGAGCCAGCTCTCACTTGTCTCTATAGTGGAGAGGAACAGCATGATGCTGTTCAGAAAATTACTGTTGTAAAATCGGCCAATGCTCGTGGGAGCAATAAACAAAGAAGCTGAAGAAGGCGGTGTGGCCAGTCTGACCAAATGGTACAGAATCCAGGAAGCAAAACTCGATCATATCCAATACTCAAAAAAAGATCTAATGGATAATCTGACAAAAATCCAAACAAACTAAACGAGATGGATTGGATATGTACTTTGGAAAAGGCAGCCTCATACAAACTAACTTTACATCTGCCACATACTGCTCACAAACTACACGAACTTCAACCATACGTGAAAAAGTACCCCAATAGAAAGCTGAGGAATACTTTTTTAAGAGCCCGCCTCAATTTACTACCCACAAATGAAATTTTAGAGATAGGAGGCCTGGCCACTACAAACACGTGTAGATTCTGTAAAGATCTGAGCACAGTGGAAACAATTGAACACTTGTTGTTAAGATGCCCAGGAGTCGACTCAATAAGAGGACCTTACCTGAAAGAAATCTTAGCCGCGGCCTATACATATGAGGTAGAGACCTGGTGGCCGAGATTGATTGGAGGCGGTAGAACCACCTGGGTAACTGCCACGGCAAAAATCCTGGACACAATTCTGTCAACGGTCGAAAAAGGCATATAAGTAAAATTGAAAGAAAGAAAGAAAGAAAATAGAAAGTTCACTTTTAAAAACCCTTTGGGTTATATAAAGTATAAAAAAAATAAAAAAATAAAAAAATAAGGCCTCAGCTTTTGTTATTTAACCTTTGACCTTAGGATCTCCCACCCAAAAGTGTTTTTTTTGTTGTTGCTATGCTACCATTTAGCACATTTATATAAAAGAGGTGTTATTGGAACATACATGTTGGGTACTTTGACTTGGAGGCATCAAGTAGAATGTAGGGGGCATGACATTTTACCTTAGTACAAGCACTTCCAAAGTGTTTTTGTAATTTCTCAGCAACCATTCATTTGATTTAGATGTGTGGGCTATCTCTGTAATGGACTTGGTATGTGCTACTCATGAAAGGGGCAGATAGTCAAAGTGGCCTTTTTGTTTGACCTTTGACCTCAGAAAAAAAGATTGTAAAAATGATGTATTTGTTATATTTTGACAATTCTTGAACAGTTTTAGAAAAGGGTGAAGCCAACAATAATTTATTGGTATGTACTATCACATCTATTGGATATAAAAGTCAAATGGAAATTATCGCTGACCTTTGTCCCTTAGGACAATTATTCTCAATGCGTGTTGTGTTATTGCTTTGGAATTGGGTTTGATAGAGACAAATGTGGTGTCATCTCAATCCCATGGTACATTCTTTCGTATAAAAGGTACAGATAGTTTGAGATGCTTTGGGATTTGACCTTTGACCTCTAAATCATTCAACTAAACCTTTTTGTTATGCTACGATGTAGAACATTTACACTTTGTCTTCTATGCGTCAAATAGGAGATGAGGTGGTAGGAAATGTGATCTTTGACCTTAAAATTAGCATTTGCAAACTGTTTTTTGCAATTTCTCAGCAACCATTTATTTGATTTCAATGTGTGGGGTATCACTGCAAACATTTTGATATGTACTATCTCATAAGTATTGTAGCTAGTCAGAGTGGCCATTTAATTTAACCTTTGATCTCAGAATATTCTAAATATGATTTTTGGTTATATTTTCACAACTCTTGAGCAGATTTATAAAAATGGGAATCCATGAGTAATGTATTGGTATGCACTAGCCCAAGCCCAGTATTTGGATATCAAAGTCAAGTGGCAATTATTGTTGACGTTTGACCTTAGAACGGTCATTCTTAATGGGTTTGTGGCAATTTTTGGGAAATCGTGGAACTGGTACAGACAAGTGTGATGTTATTCCAAAGCCATGGTACATACTTTCCTATTAAAGGTACAGCTATTTTGAGATGTTTTGCCATTTGGCCTTTTTCCTAAAAGTCACTAACTGAAAGTGCTTTTTTTGTTTTGTTCCAAACCCACAGACCAGACATACATTACAGACATGTGACTGAAATATGGCAATAACACCTGATCCGGCAGGCCAGATTGTGTGGTGATGGCCCTGTGCCCACAATATAGGCCTGAGCGCAGCAGGGGCCTCAGAAACAGGCCCAGGTGGCATTACCCCCCTGATCCAGCTTGCCGGATCGTGTGCTATTGCCAGTAGTGTCTCAGGTTTTCAATCTGGAAACCGGGGTTGCTAATAACAATTTATTTTGTTGGAATAAATGGGATGTTTCCTATTCAAACAAAATATTAACCTAAGATGGGGTCAGTGGAGATGGAAGGTGTGGCTCCATGCTGAGTCCCTCTTCCATTTCCACGGTGGCCCAGGATGGAGGTTGGAGTGGTGGCAGCAGTTGTGCTGCAGCTAAAAGAATAAGCTGAGTGGGTTAAGAGGGTGTGGAGCGGAGGAAACGATGACCGGAGGACAGTTGATCATGGAAGTAAGATGGCTTGGAGAACATTCATTTTAACCTCTTTCATGGAAATGGGAGAGCCAGCAAAAAGCATGATTAGCCATTCAGCATTAGTGTCTTAATAAAATCATAGAGGAAAAAACAAGGAATTTGGTCTCTTAGAAAAAACTGGAGGTTGGAACTAGAATGCATGTGTTAGGTGTTTCTCCCCTTTTTGTCTGTAGGAATGAGTGCGAAGCTACCTGTAGGAGACCCGAGCTGAGGAGAATAACACCTTACTGCACACATGTGCAAAAAAAACAGAAAGCCCAAGAGGGTGAAATGGGGGTCCTCGTGAGGGCCTAGAGTAGGTCAGCCCAGAGGACTGACAGCTGTACTGGTACATCTGGCTAAATAAACAGAGTCTTACATCTTTGTCAAGCGTGTGCCGCTTTCATTTATGCAATTAAATCTGTTAAACCAATCCTGCATACACTGGAAAAATATTACACCATTGTGCTCCTAGCAGAGGTGCTCCCTACTAGTACATGAAATAAACAATTCTTTACAGTTCTCATTTCATCACTTTCAATAACATTAAATACACATTGGCTGCAATAGTATTGAAGTAGGTCTTGGGGGAGTCACCTGAGAACAAGTGCATTCACATATGGTAAATACTCATTTAGATCAGTTGGATCACCTGAGAACAAACTCATTCACATTTGACAAGTAAATAGTCAATTGTGTCAGTGGGGTCGCCTGAGAACAAGCGCTTTCACATGTGGTCAATAAATACTCAATTAGATCAGTAGGATCACATGAGAACAAACATTCACATTTGGTAAATAATTAGATCTTTGGGATCACCTGAAAACAAGCGCTTGCACATGTGGAAGATAAATACTCAATTAGATCAATGGGATCACCTGAGAGCAAGCACCTTCACAGTGGTAAATAAATAATCCATTCTGTCAGTGGGGTCACCTGAGAACAAACACATTCACATTTGGTAAATAAATAATCAATTCTGTCAGACTAGCGTCCCCTCGATACTGGTAGCTGTTTGCCTAGCTCAGGGGCGTACAACCTTAGCACACCAAACCTCTTCTTGAGAACGCCGTAGCTCGTTACCAACCTCTGAATGATCCTCAGTTGCTGTTTCTTGAGGGTCTATGGATGCGGGTGGTCCATCCCTAGTCACAGAGTCTGGCCTTGGCAGGTTTGGGAGCTTGTTTGGCGGGACCTGGATTTGTATCCTCGCTTCCATAACAGTAGCCCAAGGCTAAACCGCCAGCACTTTCATCCCCTTCCTTGTCCTCGGTACTAGCTGAAATGTCTGAGGGCCTTGGGGCTACTTCAGTGGTTGGAAGCTCTATATCTTCCGCATCTCTCTTGTCTCTTGATTTGGAGGCTACAGACGGTACAATACATGGGCCTGCGGGTTGTAGGATTTCTCTGTGCATGGCCTCCTGTTAAAGACTTCTGGTGCTCCTCTTACTCGGGGAAAAAGGAACTTCAGCAAAAGTCGGATCCATTTCTACACCATCCCCCTAAGTGCAGGAGATGATTTCTGTGGAGGGTCTTCACATCTCTTGGGGGGCCATTCCCTTCTCAGTCTGAACACGGGCAACCCTGTCAGCTGTTGCCCAATCAGATAAGGCTGCAAGTCCCAGTGGTTGCCCAGCTTGTTTTCCCCTCTCTTCCCTAAATTCCTGATGGATACCCGATCCCCGGGTTGCAGGTTTGGGAACCAAACCTTATTATCATACCTCTTTTTTTTCTATTGCGCATCCAATTTGACGTACTTGAGGATGTATGTGAGTGGGTTGTTGTCCGTTCTCACTGTGAAAGTAGCTCCGTACAGGTAGTCATGCAGTTTCTCAGACATAGCCCACTTCAGGGCCAAAAACTCCAGTCTATGGGTGGGGTAGTTCAATTCAGAGGGGTTCAGCCAGCGGCTGGCGAATGCCACATGCCTGACAGTTCCCTGTTGCTCTAAATAGAGCATGGCACCCAGGCCATCGGAACTGGCATCCACATGTACGATATAGGGCAGGTGCAGATCAGTGTATGCTAGTACCGGTGCTTTAGTGAGTTTTCTTTTTAACTGGGCAAAGGCTTGTCTGTGTAGACCCCTAAGGCTGGAACTCAATATCACTCTCCCCTTCTGAGCTAATGTCTGGTGCCTCTGCCATCAGCTCAGATATCTTGATTGTCAATTCTAAATTTTGGCTGCCATTTCTTTCCCCTAAAATATCCAGTCAAAAAAGTCTAATGAAAGGATGGAGACAAAGAAACGTCAGCCAATAAAAAAAACAAACAAAAATACACATGGATGGTATCCTGTGTACTAAAAAGACTCGGGAAGGGTTAATAAAAATAAAATCTCCTTCCCAGTAAAAGCTACATGAAGTAGAATTTACCAAAACACAATCACCTAGTCACCCAAATGCCCAAATTCACCTTTGAAATCAATCTCCTTGACAAAGACATGGTTTCACACGAGCAGTAAAAACACAACCCCTCTCCTTCACACACAAAGCCCACAAAGCGAGATTCCAGTCAGTTAGAGGCTAAATGTACCTTTTCTTTTCCCCTTTCACTGCTGTAAGGTTGAACTTTATTAGCAAAGGTCACTCACAGTGGACATGTCTGGGCACTGTAGCACCACTGCTGCCTAGCCATGCCCCATATCTAACTTTTGTAATACACGTGAACCCATTGAGGAGATTTTCTGAGAAAACTTGACATTTTTTATAATGTGGTCAAATTTGGGGACTGAGGGTGGATTTGGTTATTCTATTGAAGAATATAGGTACTTTCTTTGAGAAGAGAGAAAAAAGAGCTGAATGGGTTGTGTGTGACTGTATTGTCAGAAAATGTTTTGGAGCCTTTTTCATGAACAGTCACTACAATCTATTACTGTAAAGTGTGTGGTAAAATTATAATTTAACTTCACCAAAAAGCACTTATAAACCAACCAATAGATCTACATTTTCTGTCACAAACATTAGCCCTGTCAGAAGACCTGCAGACAGAAAGCAGGTAAATGTATCTATTTCAGCTCTCCATGGCTGCAAGCTCAGCCCCTTTTGCAAGCAGCACCCAGTGCACATAAATAAGAGTAAACACATAATAATGGCTATTTATATTGCATGCTTTTTAAATGGGGAAATGGTAGATGCTGTTAGTAATCATGAATGTCAGTAAAAATATGAAATTAATGCACTTCTGCTTTTTTTTAAAAACAGCCATTCACTATGAGAAAGCCCATTTGGAAATGCTGTAGTGCAATCAAAGTGTGTCATGAAAAAGCAAGGGTTCCAGGGGAGTACACATTTTTAACCTGCAGATCTTGTAGGCTGCAAAATCCGTCCACCATAATTCCACCATGACACATGTTGATTACAGTGAGGAATCATGGGTGTTGTAGTAAGATAAGTAAGGTCTGGAAGGCAATATGTTGCAGATCCCTGCTGTGGGCTTAGTTACCGCCAAGTAGTGTGCAAGTGAAAATAAACGAAAAGAAATAATGCTTAGCCATTTGTTGCACAGATTTGTAGCATCCAGACAAACCAGCAACATATCAATGCAGTCTTTATCTGTAGTGCACATCGTGTTGCTTTCTTTCCATGGGACTGCTCACAGTGAATCACGTTTAGGCACTGGCCATTTTGACACACAGCTGTGGCCCCAGAGTCCCCTTCGCCGTGGCAACAGTGGTGCAACAAAAAACTTGCTGCAGCTCATTTGGCGTGAGGGCTATTTTGGCGCAGCGGTCCAATGCTGAAATTAGTGGCTGCTCCCAAATAGCCCTTGAACCAAATGAGATCCGTTTTGAAGAATACTAATAAAATCCTAAGTGTGACACAAACATCGGCAGCACTTTCAGCCATTAGATACCGGAATGTTTTGTGAACTGGCAGCATCACAGTTTGCTCAAAGGAGAAAAGGGAACACGTGCACAAGCTCATCCCCAGGCAGGTGAAACGGTGACACTGTTCTTTGTACAACAAACAACTTCCAACATAAAATGCACAGATCTTCTCTGGTACACGTGTACTGTGCACTTGGAACGGATATCCCTGAATTTAAATGCGGGGTGCAATAAAAAAAACAGGGCCAGTGACACACACCGGGCAATGGATAAGAAACCCCCATAATCAGGGAGACATCCACACAACATAGAAGCGAAAACAGAGAGGAGGACCTCGACATGTGTTTCAATTTTTTTTTTAAACTGCAAAATACATGCCCCTTCCATACAGTTTATAAAACTGTGATGACTACTGACCTCTCAAGTGGCAGGGGGCACTTGTGCTGCACCCCTGCTCTCGAAGTTGTCTGGGTTTGCACTGGCAAAAACAGTCAAACATGGCGTGTGCCTAAATGTCCTGCTGCAGCCTGCACACAGGGACAGCCTTAGGCCAGGGCGAGCTGGGTGACCACCCGGAGCGCCCTACTCACCGTCTCAAGGTAGGGCACCCCCGGCACCGAGAGTACTCAGTATTGCGGCGCACTGAATTTTTTTCATCTTTTTTTTCTTTTCTGCATTTTTTTGGGCTCCCCTACCGTCACCAAGGTGCACCTGGGATCTCGAGGTGCACCTCGGTGACATGGGTTGTTGCCTCTCAGGTGGCCGACAGACATTGGACTCATTAAAAAGCCCCCTCTTTGACGAGGGGGCTTTTTAATGAGTCCAATGCGGCTTTGTTCAATCCCAGGGCCTGACATCGCATGCTGTCTTTGAGCCTCTGCCACAGTTTCTCCAGTAAATCCTGTTGGTGCCTGACCTGCGTGCAATCCTGCATTCGGACTCGCCACTGCTGAACAGCTGCAAGTCTCCCATATTACAGTATGTGTACGTTCAAGTTGCTTTTATGGTATTCCTGTGTATGCTGTGCGCGTGTTGTGTAAGGGGCTTTTCTTTTAATGTGTGTGGGTGGTGACTGTATGCATACGGATGATATGCGCACGTTGTGTAGGGGGCTTTACTTTTAATGTGTGTGGATGGTGACTGTATGCATGTGGATGGTGTGCGCATATTGTGTAGGGGCTTTTACTTTTAATATGGGTGGATGGTGACTGTATGCTGTGGATGATGTGCGCACATTGTGTAGGGGACTTTACTTTTAATGTGTGTGGATGGTGACTATGCATGTGGATAGTGTGCGCATGTTGTGTAGGGGGCTTTACTTTTAATGTGTGTGGATGGTGACTGTATGCATCTGGATAGTGTGCGAATGTTATGTAGGGGCTTTACCAGGGCTCAAGTCTGGGAAGTGAAATCGGTGAGAAAATAACTCCGATATCACCTCGCAGACGGCATTTGCAGAATGGATGAAAGCGTGAAATCACTTGCGGTTGATTGCATTATAAATTAATATGTAATCTCACTTACCTAAACATGCAAAATAACGTGATGGCAGTACACACGCTGCAAAGACAATAACGGCTCCAGTCTTAGTTTGTGCACGTGCAGGAAAACAGGCCTGAAAGGGAGGGGCTGGGGTGTGGCTGTGAAAGGGCAAACCTATCTCTGGCCCGTTTCGGGGGAAGCAGGAAAAAAAAAAGAGGACAGCGAAGCCAAGGAGGGTTTTCGCTGTTGTCATTAGTTTTACAGAACATGTACATTTTCTATGAGCGAGTCTGTGGTTTTGCAGTACATGTACATTTTCTCTGAGCGAGTCTGTGGTTTTGCAGATTTAACATTGACACAAATGGTACCGTCCACAGCGACCTGGAGGAGTGCTGTTGCAATAGTACCTCCCACCTCCCACTCCCAAATACAGCATATTAATCAAAGGGGCGTGTTATTTGCATTTGAGGGGCATGCATTGGTTTAGGAGACGAGAAACAGTAAAATACAACTCCCACTGAAGGGTGGTCCTTCTCTCCAATCACGGCAGAAGCAGCTCGCATGAGGCGCTCTTTGCACCTGCATTTCCCTCCCCCAATGATGACATATTATGTGAAAATGTGGTAGGGGGTGGGGTTATAAACTATGCTGAATCTCCTCCCATTTGGAGATGAATCACAAGGCCGACGCTATCGGCCCAGCACTTAGATTAGCATGCCTGGGCCGATAGAATCGGCCCATGGCACTTGTAAGTTTAAGGACAAGCTGTCAAAACAGCAGAATTACCTGAGGAACTGAGTCGCAGCAGGACTGGACTCACAGGGCCGTACCAGTGAAGCAACTCGGTGGCGACGCGCCCATCCATGATGCACCCGTGCACAGAACAGCAGTACGGAGAGCGCATCATATCGAAAACCAAGGTGAAGAAAAACACTAAGGGGGCCGTTGGGTCCACAAGGGAGGTGGGCTCAGAGAAAAAGAGACTATAAGCTAATATCAGAACTCCTGTATTCCAGACTAGGTCCTCAGCAGAACAAGAACCAGAGGGAGTGGGTCCAGGTCGGAAGCAGTCCAGCCAGATTGGGTGGCATCCCTGTGGATACCAGGTGAGCGTTACACAAACTCACCATGCAACACTGCGATTTATCCTATAAAAAAGGCAAAGGGCGGGGCTTGGAGGCTGATCCAGGATCTCTGCCCACTTAATGACATCATACAGAAGGAGTTCCCCCTAGTGCCAAACCCTACATCCATTTTGTTCAGTGTCCCAAAAGAAGCCATGTGCTTCACAGTTGTGAATCTGAAGAATGCCTTCTTCTCAGTATCACTCGAACCCAGTTGCCAATGCCTAAGAGCATTTACCATGGGGGAAAAAGGTATGAGCATTGCAGAGAACCCCAAGGTTATTGTGAAAGTCCCAGCATCTTCAACAGAATTCTGCATGAAGACCTTGGCAATATCGATGTAAAAAGCACCATAATTCAGTACGAAGACGACCTTCTAATTTTCAGTGAAAGTGAAGAGCAATGTAGAGCAGGTTCAATAAAATTATTGAACCTACTAGCAACAAAAGAGTACAAAGTGGACTAGGGAAAACTGCAATACTGCTTAAGTTAATATCAAAAGATGGTAAGAGAATAGTACCAGACAGAGCAGCAACAATACGTCACACTCTAATGCCCCAAACTCTAAAGGACATTCAAAACTTCCTCGCCATATGCAATTATTGCCGTGCATGGATACTAGATTATGCTGCATCCACACACCCCCTTCTCCAGGCACTGAAAGAAGCTCAGAAAACCAGTGCTCCCATAAAATGGACACAGGAAATGATAACACAGTTTCTAAAATTGCAAGATCTTATTACAACAGCACCCATCCTAGCGATGCCAGATTATGATTGGGAGTTTTATTTATTCTCCCACTCCTATGGCACACTAATGACAGCAATACTGATGCAAAAAACATCATTGGTCCACAAGCCATTAGCGTATTACAGCGGCACACTGGACTCAGTAATGCAAGGGCACTTCGCGTACGAACAAGCCCTCGCTGCAGCAGCCTTCACAATAGAAAAAAGCACCACCATCGTAATGGGATGTTTCAAGACCTTATTTGTTGAACACTCCTTATTTGCCATACTCGAAAGGTCAAAATCTACACTCACCACACAGATAGCAACTGCATACAAAATTGTCATCTCAAGCCCAAACATACACATTGTATGCTGTAAGACTGTAATCCCGGCCACCTTCATCACAGAACCCTGCACAGTAGAAGACATGCAAGTGCACGAATGTGCCACATATGAGGGGGAAGGTGAAGATATTCCGAGAGCCAGTGAAAATGCCCTAGAGGGAGGCGAGGTGTACTTCGTGGATGGATCAGCGTCCATTGACTGCAAAACAAGAGAAAAACACGTAGGGGCAGCAGCGGTAAGAATAGAAGGGGAGGAATATGAAGTGATAGTGCAAAAATGCCTCCCTTCACACTTTTAGGCACAAGCAGCAGAACTCATAGCCTTGATTGAAGCATTGCATACAGCCAAAGGATGCGCAGTGACAATTTACTATATAATTATATATATATACTATATAATATATAATATATAATACAATTTACTAATATACGTGACAACGTCGTGCATTCTGACCTGTTACGATGGCAAAGAAGAGGATTCAGAAGAGCAAATGGCTCTCCTGTAGAACATGCACAGTTGTTGAATGACCTTATTGAAGCATTAGCAGAACCATCAGTAGTGGCTTTTAGTGAAGTGCCAGGCCTACACAAATAACGCAGACGCGACCTCAGTTGAATGTGTAGTGAATGTGTAGTGAAGACAAACCCACAAAACGACAAGGAAGAAGGGTACAGTACCACACCCATAATTCAAATAATAGAGCTGCAGAAACACACCGCATCAGAGGAACAGGAAATGTGGACAAAGAGAGGGTGCAAATAGTCACCCACAAACCTCCTTTGATGTCCAACCTCCCGCCAAGTCATCAGCCAATCTTGTGGATCCGGCCCTTATAACGCTATACTCGCACCCCTTCCTATCCAATGAAAATGTAACTTGTAGACTGTATAGAAATCATCACTGATGACACTGTAACTCTTTGAAATGTATTGTTTCTGTATTGTTTGCCAGAGCGCTCTCAAGGCAGCAGAGTTCTCTGGATGCTGAATCTTACATAAACCTTTACTGACGCTCAAAACCAATCTCTTGTTCACATTCCCAACTTCGGATGTGTCCTTTATTCTGAGTTTTTATTGGTAATGTGGGGAGTGAGCGCCTTCATGGTCTTCTTGAATTATTACATTTACCAATATTTCTGTGCCCACGTGCCTCCGGAAATAGTTCTTGTTTCTATTGTTTGAATAGCCAATTTAATTTATTTGGTACAGTTTCTATGCCTTAAAGGGTTTTGTGTCAGATCTGCAAGGTATGTTTGCAGAAACACCTCTGATTCCTGAGATTCAGCCTGCCGACCCGTGCTCCTGCTGCCTGGGCCGGATTCAGTGGTGGGTGTGGCTGGCTGATCAAAAAGCTGCAGTGAGTGCCCCTAGGCTGGGTTTAATCGGGACTAAGGCTGCCGGTATCCCGTGCGAGTTCAAAATTGTGAGGGAGAAACTGCATGCTGGAGGGGATGGTCCGGGGAACAGGACGATAGAGCAGTGAGCTCAGAATCGGTGCTTTTGGGGTCATCCACCTAGAGCTCCGGTGGCCATGCGGTGAGTGCCCAAGGCGAAGTGAGCCGGGAGTGGGAGGCGGCGGACGGTCCCGTATTGCTCTCCGGACTGGTTGTGAGATAGGGGCCGGCATGCACTTCAATGTCTCCTTGAAGGTGGATTGTTCTACAGTTGTGTTTGCCCCAAAGGCTGTTTAGAATCTGCTAATTTGTTGAAGCTGCCGTGAAACTGGGACACAACCAGTGAACATCACTCACTGCATCTTGCAGATAAGGGTCCTTAGTGGTATCATATAAACGCACACAGCTTATAGAAGCTGTTCTCCTGGTGCTTTACTGCAAGTCACACTAAACTCAAGGCTTACTCACACGCCAGTAGGTAGGAGAAAACAATCCCTGGCTGAGCATACAGAGCCTAACTCAAAACAGCGTCACCCTCTAGAAAAGTTCTTGGCAAGGCGCTCAAAAAAAAGACTTCACACAGATCTACCCGAGCTACAGCCCTCTCCGGTTCCTTCCACCAAAGATTTAGAAATGGAAGCATTCAAAGAAGACTTCACCAAAAGCTTTCAAGATTTTCAGGAAACATTCTTGTCTTCTTTTCAGGCACAATTTACCTCGTTCACTTCTGAAATCAGGCACTCATTCGCTGACGTCAGCAAAGAAATGTCCTCTCTTGAAGAGCATGTGGATACGAATGAGCGTGCAATTCAAGAACTGATAGTGGACAGTAAACTATCGGATATTGCACTCGAAGAACTATCAAGGATCACTTATAATCTGGAAATTCGATATGAAGATCTAGGAAATCGATCCAGATGTTCTAATATCCAAATACAAAACCTTTCTGAATCGGTGACGGACCCAGAGCTGAAAGATGCTATCACATAGATTTCTGCAGACCTCATTGCAGGCGAGGTGGTCACGAACATTCCGCTAGATCCGGTCCATCAGACGGAACCTAAGAGTCAAAACCTGGAGCATGCCCTTGTGATGTACTAGCAGCTTGTGCACTGTATCCACAAAAGGAGCAAATATTAAGAGAGGCAAGGATGGCGGCATCGATTACATACAACAGGGCAGAAATCCATCTTTATCAGGACCTCTCACTGACAACTTTCCTAATGCGTAGAGACATGCAGGTGGTGGTGAAAACTCTTCAGGTACTTGGAATCAAGTACAGATGGGCCTTTCCATTCGGATTGCTTTTTTCCTTGGATGGAAGACAGTAAAGAATAACATCCAGAGAATTAGGTATTACGTTGCTTAAAATTGAGGACGATGTAGCTACTGGATCAACAGAGGGAGCAGAGGCAACAATGGCACATCACAAAAAACAGACTAAAGTAGGGGAGTGGGTGTCAATCGATCAATGCAGAAGGAAAACAAAAGGTGCGCACATAGAGGACAGAGAATCCGATTAAGGGGGCCTAATCCTGAATCTTCAAAATAAGGCATTTTTAAGAGACATTCTTGGAAACTGTCCAAGATGCAGCAAAGGTATATTTCAACATGACAGAGATGGAGCACGACATCCTGGAATCTATCTGTTCTGGTAACAGATGGGGGTGTTAGGATACACCGAACTTTGCCCTGGGATAGAAGGTGATTCACAGCCAGTGGTTGTTACCCCCCAGTAACTGTAGGCTCTGTGATTCACACCAGGGGACATTTTGGAGGTTGGTTGGGGGTGGTTGGGGAAATGTTTGTTGGGTGGCAAGGGGTAACTGGGAAGCGGTTCCCGCTGTGCAGGGGTACCTTTGAATTTCTTTTTTTGGTACAGTGTGCACACTCAATCACCCCATGGTGATGTGATCAAGTTCCTATCATTAAACATTAGGGGGTTTAATACTCTGTTTAAGTGTAGGAAATTGGAAGGCTTGTTGAGGCACTACCAACCTGACTTGGTGGCACTTCAAGAAAACCATATTCTGAGCATGTACATATGCAAATTACACCCTCAACCCCATTTATTAGGCAGAGGTGGGCCAGGAGGCAACATATGGGGGCCATCACAATTGGGAACACAGTATGAAGGAGGCAGGAGATGGACAAGACCCTGCAAGCGGAGAACCAACAATAAATTATTCAGAGACTTTGCCAATATTCAATTTGGCCCACATGGACTTGTCACAGGCCTGTCTTTTTTGCCTGTAACACACACAGATTGGTACAGTTTGTAAATGGGGGTCCACTGGCTACAAACTTTCTTCCAGGAACACATGACTCAAGAAGCAGAGACATATTCTGGACTCCATATCCAGTCCACCTTCACTCCCCTCAACAACCAGGTCCCAGGGGACCTGCTCACATTTGAGAGATGTATACTACAAGATTTGAACAATCTGAAAGCTAGGATTCACCAGAATTTGTCCACAGAGAAGGGACAAGCACTCTTTTCCATAGCAGGTAATCAAAAAGTAGTGATCAAACCTGCAGATAAATGTGGCGAAATAGTCATCATGTCCATCCCTCAATATGAACAGATGGTAATGGCACTTTTGGATGATAAGAAAAGTTACGGTAAACTTAGTAAAGATCCAACAAAGGAACTCCAAGAGGAGATTTCAGACACAGTGACATATGCTGTACAATGCGACTGGATTACAGAAAAGGAGGCAGACTTCCTGACCAATTCAGCGGGAAGCACTCCCTGTTTGTACGCATTACCAAAATCCACAATGACCCCACATATCCACCTGGGAGACCAATAGTATCAGGCTGCATTTCCATCCTCGAACCGATTTGAAAATTTGTGGATATCTTTTTAAAACCTTTAAGTACCCACACAGATACATACCTTTGTGACACCACCAACACCATACAAGTTTTTGAAGGACAAGTATTTGATCCCGACAAGCAATTACTAGTAACAATGGGCATAAAGTCATTATACACTAGCATTCCACAGGATGCAGCCATAGAGTGCATTAGGGAATGATTATCCACTGATGACTCACAGACCAGGCTCTCAAGCAATTTCATAACTGAACTTATGACAATTGCCTTGTGCAAAGAACTTCTTCACCTTTGACAAGCCGGTTTACTTACAAATCAAAGGCACAGAGATGGGTGCAGCTTTTGCACCAAGTTTGGCAATTCTATACATGGCTAAATGAACCCTTTGTCTTCTCTGACACCAGTCTTTGGAGAGATTATGTGAAACACTGGCACAGATACATTGATGACGTCATCTTCATCTGGATGGCTTGCAGGATGAGCTACAACAATTCTGGTCCTGGATTACCAAAGTAACTCGGAAATCAATTTCCTATCTTTGATTATTAAACATAGAGACAGCAAACTAGAATGTGGCTTATACCACAAACCCAAACCAAGTAATCGGAACGCACTACTTCACTATACAAGCAATCATCCTACCCACATGAAAGAGAATTTGCCATACGGTCAGTTCCTACTCATATGTAGCAAGTGCATGTAATTAGACAACTCTTATAGGCATGCAGAGCTCCTAGCTACAAGACTGAGCCCACAGGGAACCCCCAAAAATCTCTTGCGCCATTCAAAAAAATGGTCCAGGTATGCAAAACGGGAAGTGCTACTACTACCCAAGGAAGCAACAACTGAGGAGAGCAATGAACCTCTTACCTGTGTCATTACAAATGGAACAAACACCTTCCAGGTAAAGAAAATCGTACGGAAATATTGACCATTGGCCCGTCTAACCTATCTGAGGAACCGCTACCATGCTTTGCCTTTAAACAGGTGAGGAATATCCAAGAGCATTTGGTACACTCCTATACACACAAGAGCCCTCGAGCATTGGCCTCTGGAATCTACACACAATAAAAGGCCATTTTGTATTATGCAAATTGTGTAGCGTGCACATTTGCTTTGAAGGTACAATCATTCTCAATTGGCACCAGCCAAGGCGTACTAAAAGATTTAACTAACTGCAAAACTAACCAAGCAGTCTACTGCATATAATGTCCATGCAGACTTAGCTATACAGGTTAGACCATGCGAATGGTCAGCACTAGAGTTTCGTAACATAGATCCAAAATGTGTTACAAAAACATTGTAGCACCCCTTGTGGATCACTATATTAAGGCCCACCTCTCAGCGAATGATGTCCTGTGGTGGATCGCAGAAAGAGTTAAAGGAGGACCACAATGTCCAGTGAAGCCTTCTGGAGAAGGAATCGCATTGGATCCACCGTTTAGACACCGACAATCATGGTCTTAGTAAACAATTCCTCCTGACCACACATTAACCAAGAGAATAGAATAAATGTACATTTACATTCTGTGACATAATGATACCTTAGTTACGTGACCCCCAGCATACCCATTGATCCGGAACAGGACAGCGAACCTGGAGCACTTTATCCACAGTTGCGATGGTTATGTATAGCTAGCCTCATCCACAGGTTCTGATCTATCAGCCGGTACCATTTACATCTGCCCACCAACCCACAAAATGAGCAAAGATCCAGTGATCCAGGAGCCCACAACTGTTAGCTTTACTATTACTATTATTATACTTACCAATAGGTGCCACAGCCCAAGGATGGACATTTTTCCACTCTCAACAAGCATTCTGGTACCATGGCAATGACGCACATGACATACACGACATCCAAACGCTGTAATCAACAAGAACGTAGGACGCTCTACCCGTGATGGTTGCCCCACGGAACATAACAAATAGGGATACATTGCATAGGTTTACTTAGTTGCAGATGGTGATGAATGAGACATCTGTGGTTCTTTCTCTGTGAAAAATACACAGAATACTATGTTAAGCAAGATAGTTTGAAATGTTTAATTACATACAATTTCACATATTCATTTACTTTTTAGACCCCCATAAACAGTACATTATATATACTATGTTTGGTACAACATCAGTGTGTGCTACACTATTGCTGTATTGACATTAAATAATCATTGGGTCATTGGGCGAAAAACAATCCATACATGATTAAGAAAACCCTACTACATGTATGTGAGTGTATGTTTGACAGTTTGAAGAAGTGTTGTAGTAAGATGAATTGTGATGTGTATTTGAAGTGTAGTGCAATGAAGGGTATTTTTTAAGTAGTTAGATACCTGTTGCCATATTGTAACTATTTTGACATTTAAAAGTAGTATTGTAGTATTATGGACGCAGTTAGATACCAGTCACAGTATTGTAACTGTTGATAGTGCTACAGTTCAGTGACTACATTTGCATTTTAAGAAACATTAAGTAGGCATTTGTTAGATTTTCTGGTAGCCTATGTTTTAGAGTAACAGAGGTGTTGTTACATTCAAACCAACCACTTCTTTTTTTAACATATGCAGCATAGTGGCCTGAAGTAGTTGTCACACCAATGTGGTAGATTATGCCTAGTGTTGTGAATGTTTTGTTGCCAAGAGATACTTGGCTGTGTGTGAAGCTAGTAAGCCTACAGTTGTTTTGGCACCTCCTGCATTTTACCTTAAAAGCATTAGTATCAGATATTGGCTATGTGAGTTCATGTGTATGGTGGAATGATTGTCTGACTTGCAAAAAGTGCATAATATGGCATGATTTGCTTTTTGCAGAAGCTGGTGAAATGGAACAGATTCACAATTTGGTATGGATACATACACAAATCGTTCATTAGGGATGTTCACTTGTAAAACATGGTTGCACAGACTGCATGTAGGTTTCTGTGTGTATGAAATCTAGAAGATTTCATTGATAGGTATGTTTTTGATCTCTAGTACATTAGAAATTCTTGTGGATCTTCCTGTGCTTTTATGGTGAATTTCACCATTCCTATACAAAAGTTAAATTCTTGCCCTATACTTGAGACACTGTACGCGTTGTCAGGGTTATTTGTGGCCTTTCTATGAGGGACAAGCATGTGTAAACACAACTCGTTTGAGCTGTTTAAGTAAATGTTTTGAACAATTGTTGGTAATTGGAAGAGAAGATAAATTGCTATATTTGCAAAGCAATTTACTCCAGTTGTGTTGGTAAATTTAAATGGATCAGAGAGTTATGTTTCTTAGTTATTTGATGAGCCTGCACATGTTTCTTGAGAAGAAATATTAGTATTTTTGTCTTCTGATGCAGTGTTTTGATTCTTTGGTGGTTTTGTGAGATCTCTTATAGATCTCTTGTAGATTCTGTTTGTATTCATTTTCTTTTTCAAGGTTTTGTTTTTTGAGGTACAGAGCAAATATCTAGGTAGGGAGTGTCCAGTCCAGGTAGCCTGTTGTATTCTAGAATGCAAGAAATGCCAGCGTTGACTTTGTTTTCATCAATGTTGAGTAGGAATAAACTTCAAGTCTATGTAGAAGTGAAAGTGCTACGTAACTCATACTATCCTTAACGACTGTGCTGCCAATGTAAATCAATGTGTGTTCTAGGGTTAGAACTTGCTATTTGTGAATAGGAACATCATATACAAGAGACAGAGGGAATTGTTCTCTGTGTGCGTACATGTCTTTGAAAAGAAGGAATCACGCTATTGTGCTGCCTATTTTTTTAACTTCTGCAAGTTTGTCGAAGTGGATGTTGACAAACTGAATGTTGTTGTCATGGGGATATGTTTGGAAGCCAACAACTGTACCACTGCCCCATTGACTAAACCCTGCTCAAATTCAAGGTTATGTTTTAGAAGCACTCTGTCCTCTTCCCATTGTTTATATTGATACATGGTGTTTTCTACTTCAGTTATGGCTATTTCAGCTTCATTTAGAATGAGTGGTTCTCCAAGTGGTTCTTGGCTTCCTGTAAGGGAATGTTGACTGCCCTCAGGAGTGTCTTTATCTAGTTAAACTTCAACTTCTTCCTCTTGTTGGCATTCATTGTCCAACATTTCTTTGTATTGCTTGAAATTGCCATTTGTTATACTGCTTTCATGTGCATTGAATGCTGCTTCAAACGAGTTATTGTTACCTAATAATTCTTCTTCTTTTCTCCATTGTTTAAAAAGTTGCACTAGGGCCATGTAATAAAGTTCCCCATGTTGCAGCGATTTAAATGATAATTTGATATGATTAATTAGACTGGGTTTGTAAAGTTTGACTAGGCTTCCTTCACAGGTTGACATTACATATTTGCCAGTTGTCTTATCTGGTGTGACATTATTTGTGTAGGCTATGTGGTACAGGCAAATGTTTTCCAAAGCGGGACTTATATTTGGGTAGTATGTGTCTATTAAATTATTTTTTTAAATGTATTGGCTATTGGGATTATTTGGAGCTATTGTTTCATATCCCTTGGTAGGATTTCAGTACTCTTTTTCGGGATGAAGCTGGACCAAGGTTTGGCCAGACAATGTGTTCAGATTTACCATATAAGGCTGTGCCTGTTAAATAGTCTGCAGCTTCGTAGAACCCACATTCTCTGTGGGAGAGCATGTTTATACCGAAGCTGTACGATTTTTGTGATAGTGCTTTGACAGATCATGTCATCCCAGAGGTCTTTTAGCTCTGTTTTCTCAGCTTTGGTGGCATAGGCTGTAACATATCTTGCAACAGCAGTGGAATTGTCTGAACTATATTGTAAGTCTAAATTTGTATTCCACAAGAGAGCAATGATTGCATTGTAATTATTGATGCACTATAATGCTTTGTCCTTTTTAATGTTGTATGTGTTTTTAGGCAATTTGCCTTTTACACTGTGTCTAACAGAAGACATCAAGCTATTTACTTAGCCTTTGTCCGAAAATGGTCTAGGCCAGCCAAAGCGACATTTTGGTATAGTATTTACCTTTGTTTTATATCTACGTCAGCAGTATTTGCCACAGTTATGTTTTGGAAGCATAAGGTCTGTGCACATAGGTCACTATGTGTGGTTTATGAAGGGATGTCACAGGTAATTTATTTTTGAATAAAGTGTTAAACAGTGGAATCACTGTCATGGCCAAATTTGGTAGCATCTTTTAACCCCAAAAGCATGTGGATGTGTGGTGCTCCTCTAGAGTGATATTCTTTTCTCCAAAAGAAGCGTTCCACTTCTCCGAGTTGAGGGGTATTTTTTATTGTAGATGAAGTGCAGCATGGCAATAAAACGATGGTGAAAGTACCTTGATACATTCACAGGGTCAAGAGAAAGAGTTCTCCTGGTGTTTTTTATGTCTATTCCTTCTTTATTTTTGTTTGCTATGCGTAAGAAGTCGTGGAAGTCATCCCATGCATATTCTGCACAACTTAAAGTAACAAACCATGTGGGTGGGCATAGGTTCCTTAGCATACAACATACAGCAGCATGAAATCAGAACCAGTATTCTTTTGTGCCACGCATGCTTGCCAATAGATTTGTGATACTTGACTGCAAAACTTCATCTTTGTCTTTTATCTTTTTAAGCAGTTGGGTAGCAGACATGTTTACAAAATGAGGGCCTGTTTTTAATGTGTGTGCAACTCCATAACATAGAGTTGCTAGTTCACTTTCGAATAGGAATTGGAAAATGTATTCTACATTTTTTCTTTAATCTGCGGTGTTCAGAATTCCTTCATAAAGAGCGATATTCAGATGCAGTTATTTGTGTGGATCATTCATCAAATCTTCCTCCTTCTCCTGTATTAAAGAGTAGAGGAAAGGAACATGCTTCTACACTTTTTTCCCATATGCTCATTGGGGATCCTTTGGCTTGATGCATTTGATATGTTTCTAATGCATTGTCAATTGTGTCTTTAGCATGCAGTGGGTGAATGGTATACTGGTCGAAAATGTTGGCTGCAGTAATAGGATCTACACGTTCAAATTGGCCAGTTGGGGGTGTATGTTGAATTATTTCTGTGGTTTATTTTAGGTTCTGCTCTATTTTTATATCTTTGTAGTATTCATTGTTTTCTTTTAGATATTGATGGGCTCGTCTAACCTTAGTTGGCTAGTTTTTGTCATATGTTTTGTCTTTTGTTGGTACTCCATTAACTAGTACAATCAAAGATTGATCTATTGCCCATTCCAATCCTAGAGTTTCAACATTTTCTTAAAGATCTAATGGCAAATATACTACTTTGCCACAAATGCCTTTTAGTAACTCAAAAGGAGGCAATTTGGCTGTTTTGGGTTGAAGGTGTATTATAGCTTGAAATGGGTGTACTGTTTGCATTATAATGCTATCATACAAGTTCATTTGTTGGTCTAGCTTTTGGAAGTGGGAATAGTTCTATGTTATTTGTGGCATAACATGATGGCATTTGATTATTGTCAAGCGTTGAATTGCAGTGCATGCAAAGTATTGAGATGTCAGTTATTTTGTATTTATTTTCTGTTGTTAGATATAAAGCTAATTGGAACCATTGGGATTCCTCATTTTCCTCTTTTTTTTAATTTTTTTATTTGTGTGTGTTCCAAAGGACCTTTACAAAAAGGAGAACTAGATTTGTGTACAAAGTGACTAAACAGGGTGGGACCCTAATCATGTTAACATTTTCATTGTGTGTGCTAGGATTTTTACAGTTGCTAAAAGCCAGGTTGTTCGATCACCTACTATCAATCTGTGCCACCATTTTTATTCGTCCCAACCGCGTTCATCCGCTAGTAGATGTTTGAGATAGACGTGTCTAAGTAGCTGGTTTTTAGGACATGCCAGAAGCAGGTGTCTGATGGATTCAGTTTCAGTGTCGCCCAGGCGGCACTTGCTTGTTTTGGAAAGGCCTCTGATACCACGAATTTCGTTGGTGTCCAGTAAGTTCAGCCTTATCCTTAACAAAGAGTTGCGAGCCGCCCTACTGGGGAATTTTTTTAAGTATCTCATTGGGTCATTTAGCTTGCAATACGATTGAAGAAGTTGGTGAAGTAATTTGTTTTTTGTTGCTGTTTCTTGTGTCTGAATCCAGTCTAGTTCTTTCAGTTTCTTAGACACTCTTGCAGGATTGGCGATGAGGTTGTCTTCCGAGCAGGTGACTGACTGGAGTAAGGCCTTGTTTGCGGCTTTCCAAGTCGATTGAATTTTCATCTTGTCTGTTTGGAGCTCCTTGTTTAGATTTCGTTGCTTTCGTCCATAATGCATTTTCGGTATAGGCGAAGGGCATTGATGTTTACTGTTGCCTTGAGCGATAGAAGGCTGAGTTCTCGCCGAATAGCTGCAATGGACGTGGATTGTGGAAGGGAAAGGATTGCCTTCCAAAACTGGCCTTCTAATTTCGGCCAGATTTTGTTTGGAATCAGTGGCATGACAACTTTTTTCTTATAAAAGTCTATGACTGGGATGCTTGAAAATTTCCTGAATTTCATGTCTATCGCCTTTCCTTTGGATGCCAACTTTTTTATTTTCTTTTGGAGGTTTAACTGCATGGAGGTTTCGTGTTTCAAACTGTCCATCAATGCTCCAAGGTATTTGTATTCAGTAACCTTATCAATCTCAGCGTCCTCTAGAAACCATTTGTATGTGTCTGTTATTTTTTTCTGGCCTGCTTCCAGGATAATGATTTTGTTTTTTTCTTTCTTTATTTTCAGGTTGTTTTCCGAAGTGTAAAGAAGTAGATTTGATAGCTGTCTCTGGAGACCAATCTGGGTCTGGTCAAATAAGATGAGGTCATCTGCGTACAGTAGATGGCTTATTTTAACGGTGGCCATGGACGGTGGAAATGTGCGAGAAAGTTCTTCAGATTCTCCATAGTCGCCAATGTAGTCTAGGAACAGCGCTGGGGCTAAGGGACAGCCTTGTTTCACCCCTCTTCCTGTCGGAATTTCAGCCCTAAGGGTGGTGTCCTTGTGTAGTGCTTTTACTGGCTGGAGGATCTCCTGAGGGCAACACCACCCCTCCAGTTTTTCCCAAAGGCGATGCCTATCAACTAGCTCAAAGGCCTGGGAGAGGTTGATAAATGTATTTATTTATATATTTATTTATTTATATTTACATAGCACGCAGACAGCTCAGGGGCATTGTGGTGCTGTTACTTGCAGGATCTTAGTTACCGGGGGTACATGATTGGTAGTAGTCGTTGGCACATTACGATTGCTACAAGCAGATTAGTCATTACAGCTCATGCATCTTTGGTTATTACATTACAGACAGTTGATTGGCAAACATGGTGCTGCGAGAGACCTTATGTGAAGAGGATGGTTTTCATAGCTTTCCGGAAGGCAATGAGGGGCTCACCTCTGATTGTGGGAGGGAGGGCATTCCAGTGTGATGGTGCGAGATAAGGGAAGCTGGATCCTCCTGCTCTGGCTCTTTTTACTAGTGGCACAGAGAGCATGTTGGTATATGGTGACCTGGTTGGCCTTGTGGAGGAGACGGGGTGGATTCTTTGTGAGAGGTAGACCGGGGCGGTGAGGTGGATGCACTTGTGGGTCTGTGTCAGAGCTTTGAAGACGATTCTTTCCTTTATTGGTAGTCAATGGGCTAATTTTCTGGCCTCAGAGATGTGTTCTCTTTTCGCAATACCTTGGAAAGCGCGGAGGGCACTGTTCTGTATGATTTGTAGCCTTTCCAGGTTTTTGTTGGAGGTTCTTGGGAAGAGTACATTGCAGTAATCTAGCCTGGAGGGAGCCAGTGATTGCTCTGGCTATGTTTGTGCAGTTCTCTTTGGAGAGGAAGAGTCTGACTGCGTTAATTAGTTTGGCATGGTACGCAGCTGAGGAGGCTATTGCGTTGACTTGTCTGTCCATGGAGAGGTTGGAATCCAAGTAGACACCAAGAGTTTTGACCAAGTCTGAGACAGGTATTTTGATGTAGTCTATGGTGAAGTGACTGAATTGGGAGTCTAGATTCTTTAGCGTGTTGGGGGAACCTACCAGGAGGAGTTCGGTCTTGACCGAGTTGAGGAATAGTCCATTGTCTGCCATCCAGGTTTGGATGGTGTTGTAGAGGTTGTTGAGGGTCAATGAGTCAGTGTCATAGCTGCCAGTGAGGGTGAGGAGGATCTGTTTATCGTCAGCGTAGTTGGCGTAGGAGATACCCATGGCGTCGAGGATGAGGAAGAGGGGTTGTGTGAAGATGTTGTAAAGAGTGGGGGAGAGGCAGGAGCCTTGGGGCACACCACAAAGGATGATGGTGGGTGAGGCGGAGGCTAAGTCGGAGAATACTTGCATGGTTCTGTCTTGTAGGAAGGACGTGATCCATGCTGTGGCCTCTGGGGAGAATTTAACGGTGGAGGAGAGGTGGTGGCATAGGACGTCATGGTCTACGAGGTTGAAGGCCACTGATAGGTCAATGAGTAGGAGAAGTGCTGGTTTGCCCATGTCAATGGCGTCATCCATCTGGTTTTTAAAATCAAGTAGAGTGGTTTAATTCCTGTGTTTGGGGCGTAAGCCAGATTGTCAGAGACCTAAGAGTTTATTCTCTTCAATGAAATGCTGAAGCTGCAGATAGGCTACTTTGTCCAGTAATTTGAGGAGGGATGGGACAGTGGTGATGGGTCTATAGTTGTTAGGGGAGGTGGGGGTCAAGAGTTTTTTTTTTAATAGAGGGCAGACCCAGGCTTCCTCGAGGGAGGCGGGGACTTTCCCGGTGGCAAAAGAGGCATTGACAAAGGCTGTCAGGAAAGGGGCTAGTGCTTCGATGCAGTCCTTGATGAGGGTAGCTGGGCATGCATCACCTTTACAGTTAGAGGGTTTGATATTCCTCATTATGTTGATGATGTCTTTTTGCTGTATGGGTTTGAAGGAGAAAGGTTGGGGGGGTCGGAGGCTGGCAGGGGGATAGGGATGTGTGTGTTAGGCATGGCTTGTTTAGTGGCTAATATTTTCTTTTGGAGGAGGTTCAGTTTGGCTTGCATGGCAGTTTGGTGAAATTCTGGGGGGCGGGAGTGGGCGTCTCCAGCTCCCTGAAGATGGTGAAGATTTCTTTAGTGCTGGATTGGGCCTCCGAGATTATGGATTCGAAAGATTTAGCCTTTGCTTGGGTGATTGCGTTTTTGTATTTGGTAGAGAGGGCTTTGAAGACATCTGATCTTTGTCCGAGTGGGATGTTTGCCATTGTGTGAGTGCACCCTTTTTCTCGTTGCGGAGTGTGAGAAGGTCTGGGGTCAACCAGGAGTTGGAATGGGTGGTGGGTTTGGATTTGCGGGGTTTCAGTGGGGCAATGGAGTTGATGGCTCCTTTGATGGCACTGTCATATGCTGTTGCAAGTATTTCTGGGTCTGTGGAGAAAGGAGGTCTGAAGGCTGGACCTTGGAGGAAAGGCAGTAGCCTTTCCTTAGTGAGCTGACGGGAGCTTGTTGCGAGGCAGGGTTGCAGGGTTTGGGGTGCCGGGGTGGAGGGCTGGTGGTGGGGATGCGGAAGGTGATGATATGGTGGTCAGACCACGGGGTGGGCGTGTTACCAGTGATGGTGAGTGGACAGTTGTGCTGTGCAATCCAGTCGAGAGTTCGTCCATGGGTGTGGGTAGGGCTGAAGATGGTGTTTTTGTCCCCTAATGCCTCGAGGGCTGAGTCAAGGGATTTAGCTGCTGGGTCTTTGCAGTCAAGGAGGCCTAGGTGGACATCCCCAAGGAGAATAGCTTTAGAGTGCTTTTTGAGGTTATCAGAAAGGAGGTGGATGAGAGAGGCTTGAAAGTCTCCTGTTGGGCCTGAAGGGTGATAGACAAGGTGAACAGCAATGGTACAGTGGGGAGAGAGGTTGATTTTGACTTTGAGGTAGTAACTGTTGTTGTGCAGGGATTTCTCTATCCTTCTGATGGAAAGAGAATCACTGGCACTGATTGCTACACCTCCACCTTTGGATAGGCGATCTTGTCTCGTGATGGAGTAGCCCGGAGGTAGTGCAAGGGAAAGTGCGGGACCGGAGACTTCATGTAGCCAGGTTTCTGAGATCATGAGCAGATCAAGATCATGGGAGATTATGAGGTCATGGATGTCCAGAGCGTGAGCATTAACGGACCTGACGTTGATCATGGCACATCTGAGATGGGGTTGTGTAACAGCTAGAGGGGGGGAGAGGGGAGCGAGGCAGAGGTGGTGGGCGCCTGTGGCAGTACATTTGGCATAGTAGCATTGAGAGTGGTGGTAGAAGATTTGCCTAACACAGATTTTGCATTGGGGGGCACATTTTCAGTGGTGGTGGACACACATGGAGTGGCAATTGGCACAGTAGTATTCAAAATGGTGGTAGAAGATTTGCCTAACACAGATTTTGCATTGGGGGGCACATTTTCAGTGGTGGTGGACACACATGGAGTAGCAATTGGCACAGTAGTATTCAAAATGGTGGTAGAAGATTTGCCTAACACAGATTTTGCATTGGGGGCACATTTTCAGTGGTGGTGGACACACATGGAGTAGCAATTGGCACAGTAGTATTCAAAATGGTGGTAGAAGATGCCTAACACAGATTTTGCATTGGGGGGTTCATTTACAGTGGGCGCATATGGGGTGACATTTATTATTGAGTCGGTAGGGTTAACAGTGGAGTGCGTTGCTTCATTGGCAACTATAAAGGAGTTGACTCTAATGTCTCTGCAAGTAGGCCGGGAGGCTCTGGCCTTCATTGCCTGTAGAGTGGCATCTTTGTAGCAAGTGGGTGGAAGAGACCGGTAGCATAGTCTTACATTGTGGGTACTTGTTGCGAGTGGCTGCGAGCAGGTGTTGGACTTAGGATTGCGGGCACCTAGTCTGAGGTCTCTGGCGGTAACAGGAGTGAGGTTAGAATACAGGTGGGGATGGTCTGATTCCTTACCTGTCTGATGTGGCATGACCTCGTGGCAAGTGGTGCACGAGCAGCGAAGAGCTGCAAAGAGCACAGAAGGCCTTTTCTCCTGGCCTTCTCTCGTCGACTTCGCCTCTCGGTCCTCTCCCCCCCCATTTAAAGCAGGAGGGGAGGGGCGGGCGGGCCGATTTAACGAATCAGGACCTTGGGCTGCAGCGGTGAACTTCGTGGCTTCAGCTGGTCCTGTAGTTGTAGCTGAAGTCATGGAAACGCGGGCATCCATCTTAGAGAGGACCGCTGAACACGCGCGGTGAGCGGGCTGGAGCAGCAGCCTGTTCTGAAACAAATGTGAACAGCTGATCTTGCTTCGAGCTGATGGGGGCGGAGAAGTGCTCGCAGCAGAGCTGCAAAGAGTACAGAAGGCCTTTTCTCCTGGCCTTCTCTCGTCGGCTTCGCCTCTCGGTCCTCTCCCCCTCCATCTTAAGCATAAATGCCATTTAAAATCCATAAATGCCACAGAGATCTGCGGTTTGCCCTCCAATACCTTGCTTTTAAGGGTGCTGATAGTATATTTGCAGCTGTGCCCGCATTTCTTTTGAAGCCCGTTTGGAACATATCGTTGCACGGCGCCGACTTTGACCAGGATTGAAATCTTTTTAGGAGCAAGCTCCCAAATACTTTTCCAATGCAGTCCAAAAGGGCTATGGGGCGATAATTTGATGGATCTGTGATGTCACCCTTCTTATAAATTGGGACGATGATGGCTTTTGTCCACAAAGGCGGGATGGATTTCTGGCCGGCGCATCTCATAAAGATGTTCTTGATGTGCATTGCCCATTCCACTTGATTTGTTTTCAGATCTATATTGGATATTCCGTCCGGGTCCGCCACTCTGGAATTATTCAGCTTTATGAGATGGTCTCTAATTTCATCTTGGTCATCTAGTGCAAGCCATTTGACGACCTCTGGTAGCCTTAGGGGTAAGTCCAAGACGGGAGGCGCTTGGAAAAGGGAAGTAAAGTGGTCGATCCATTTGTGTTTGCCCATGCAGTTTATGGTCAAGTTGTTATATGATGGCGATGCTGTTTATAGCAGGGACCAGAACTCTTTCACTTTGTTGCCACATATTCCTTTTAACATGTTTTCCGCGTCCTGCTGATATATTTGATGCCTGTGATTTTTCGCCCAATTTTTGTATGTTTTTATTGCAACCGTTAGTTTTTCTTTGTTTTGAGGAGGATTTCCAAGCCTTCTTTTCGTCCTTCGCAGCTCATGTCGTTTTTCTACCGGGGTAGCGTCAAAGGTGTGTCTTGGGGCGTTGAGATGGGTAGACGCCGCTTTGATTTTCGCCCTGTACTGGACTAGAAGAGGAACATAGTCCAGGATTTCTTGACTTTTGGGGGTCCCTCCCGGAATGTACTTTGCCGTCAATTTTCTGAATGATTCAGCTGTTAATTTCAAGCGGTTTCCCAGAGAGTTTGGTTTGACCCCCAAGATGTACGGGGATGGTAGCTTAAAGCTGTTGTACAACGACATTGTTAGCTGGTTGTAGTCGCTATCTTTTGTTTTGCAGACTTCAAAGTCTCTCGCCTTTGCCAAAATGTGGCGTGAGGCAAAGATATAGTCGTTGGTGGCATGAAGGGATCCTTGCTCCCAAGTACGGGAGGCAATGTTTATTTGGAAATGTTACATCAAGGTTCTCAAGTTTTCTTGAAGCCATTAAAGATGACCATTGATGCCCTCTTCTAGCTGCTGGGGTCAGAGGTGGATTTGGACTCGTCTTGGATATAGGGTTGTGGCAATGGGCGTTCAAGTCACCACAAATTATGATAGATGGGACCTGGTGTGTAGCTTGAATCTCTTCTAGGGTTTCTTCCATCATGGTCAAATAAGTGTGTTGGTTTATGGCCGCCGGGTTCCAGTATGTATTCACAACTGCAATTTGCGACTCCCTGGGGTTCTTTTGCTCATCCCAGACTAAAAGCACTGCCTGGATTGATAGGTTTGATTGTAGTATGTCCTTTATCTTCAAACCAATTCCCTGTCGGCACGCTATGAGGAGCCCAGAAGTCGGACGACCCATGAGATCTTTGTTGGCGGGAACTAAGATGATGTCATACCCATCCAGAGCGGTGTTTTACATAGCCAGGTCTCTTGTAGACAAATAATGTCAAACGAGGCCAGGTTTGCATCTCCCGGCATCGTCAGATGAAGATGTCCATGGGTGTTCCACGGGCAGAATCGGAGAAAGGTTGATTTATGGTCGACTGTCGGGACTTCCTTTACCCTTTTGTGCCGACCTTCGGATTGCTATTTTCTCGTTTGAGTCAGAGCCCAAAGACCCTGGAGTTTATCTCGTGGTTGTTGCTTTGACCCGAAGCTTTCTTTTACTGCTGATGGACTAGCGATTTTCCTCCAGACTTGTCGATGTACTGGGTCGTTTTCAGCTTTTTCATTGTGGGTAGAAGATGTTTTATCCGCAAAGGTGTGAATTCTTTTCTGCGAACTTTGGGCTGTGAATTGTTTCTGGGTGGCATCATTAGGAATTACTGAGGGCTTATGTTTAATCCTTTCGATTTTTGAATAGTCGTCAGTGTGTCTTCTGTTCACACTCAAGTTTTCTTTTGCTTGTTTTTTTTCCTGGGGCCCCCTTTCTCCCAATGTGCTTTCTGGATCCCGGTTTTGGGATTTTCGGCTTTGGTTCATCAGAGTATAACCCAAAAATGATAAGTCCTCCTTTGCGCGTGCTATTTCCTTTTTTGCGCTCGAGGAGGCGATGTATATGTAAGCTTTTGCTCTGTGATTTGAGTGGTATGGATCCACTATCTTCAGATCCGCAGATTTTATCCGACGTAAGGCTGGAATAAGGCTGAACAGTGTGAGAATGCCCCTTCTATTAAGGATTATGTCATCCCTATTATCTACATGTTGTTCAAGTTTTATCAGTGACTCCATTGAGTGTTGTTTTTCCTTTCGGTATTGCTCGGTTTTAGAGATGTAATGCAGTTGAGGGTGAGACAGAGTTTCTTCATTTTGGCTTTTCCGTGAACTTTGCCTGCTTCTTGTCTTGAAGTAACGGTCTGACCCATTCCCACCGCTCTTCTGGTGAGGGGACTGGTTGCAGGAAATCTTCCTTCTACTGACAGGAGAGGGGGAGGGCATCTTCTTTCTTGGGGGCTGGTGTAGTTTTTTTCTGCGGTCTTCCAAGGTGCTGAAGTGGGGGAAGGCTTCTTCTTCATTAATTTCGGCTTCATCCTGGGAGCAAGTTTTCTCGCGCGTCGCTGTGACTTGGACCCCTTGGGCTTGTTTTCCCTCCTTAGATGACATTGTTTCGTGGACAGCGTGGATGTTTTGGGAAATGTTCATCAGGTCCTCCTCCGCCAGGAATTTTTCCGTTGTTTTAGGCGAGGCTTTGTTTGCCTTTTGTTTTTCTAGCTGAAGGACCAGGGTTTGTTCGGAATTGCCGGCAGCGGCAGCTTTTTTGTTAAGGTGTGGTGCCAGTTTCTGTTCTTTTTTCCCTTTTTGTTTTTGGCCATCGAACAGGTTTTTAGAGTTGTCTGCTCTGGATGTTGAGAACATTGAGTAGGCACAATCTTTTTCCCATGGGGTTGCTGTTTCATATGGAAGACTTCGCGGGGGATCATCTGTGATGTTGATGATGTCTCGATTTGCAACACTACCATTGTCAACTGCAGAGGCATGCCGGAAATCAGAAGTGGCTGCTGGTGGTGGTGGTAATATGGGCGGACTTGGCTCACACGTTTCACCCGCGAGAGATTTTTCTTGAACTTGAGGAGAAACATCCTTTCGTCCATTTTCCGCGTTGATGTTGAGATTCTTTAGTCGTCCATCTAAGGCAGTGATGTAACCTACTAAGAAAGTTAGTTTTGTATACATCATTGCTTGAATTGTGGTGTGGTCTTTTAAGTTCTCGTTTATCCCTTCGTAAAGTTTGGTGAACGGGTTCAAGGCAATGGTTACTGCTGATATGATGGATAAGATGTCCCGCTTCTTTTTCGAGGGGGATTCGGTTGGTGTGCCAGGTTGTTGGAAGTGGCTTTTTGATGCTGGAGTTGTTGTGTGACTTTCGTATAACAACCTTCTGGCTGTAGGAGTAGTTGATAAATCTAGAGACCCTCGCCTTTCCCGGTCTAGGGACAACTTTTTGTTAGTGTGGTCAGAAGGCACACCTTCCTGAAGATCTCGAATTGACTGCCAGTTTTCAATGGAGATGGGACGTGTTTCTTGGTTTATGGTTATGGACGTCTGGCCCATAGTGGCCTCGTTGTCCCTTTGGACTCGGGGTGCTGATTGCAGATTGTGTGATGGAAGGTCAAGTTCTGGCATATGAGGCGCCTGGTTATTAATCAATTTATTGGTGTGAATTGAGCTTTGAATTACGCTTTGTGTGTTTTGTGGCCAGGAGCTGTTTTTCCCTGGTGTTCTACGCTTTCCTCCCCACTACTAAGAGTGTTTTCTGTTAGATGCTCTGTAGCCCTGACGGAAGGGGCTAAAGGTGGAAGTCCAAGTTGGAGGGAAGGAAAATTGATCCTGGGATTTAGCACCGGGGGGCACGGGAGTGGACTGTGTGGAGCTTTATGCGCCTTGACAGCATCTTGAGTCTTGGGGTGCGGATCTGCGGCCGGAGCCCTTTTCCTGGCTTTTTGTGGTGGTTGGCAAATCTTTAGGGCCTCTAAGATTTCCTCATCTGTGAGATCCTCTTGCCGACGTAGAGGATCCGGAGCAAAAGCATTGAAGAAATCTGTTACTAAGCTTGCTACTGAAGGCTTAGTTGATTCTGGTTTCCATGGTTTTTTTCTTGGATGTTGACCACTTATTTTTGTTGTGGAGGTCGGTAGGCTTATAAGTGTTTTTTTCTGTATTTTTGATTTCGAAATCCCTTTTCCATTTCGGATTCCGCTTTTTTCTTTTTTCCGGGGACGCCATCTCATTCCAGCTGCGTTTTTCAAATTTGAAGCGCATGTAGAAGAGGAACCCTCTGTGTGGTGGACTAGGATAAAATCTTGATCATTTATGACTGGCAGCTCTGGACCCATGCAGTCATCTTGTAGCAGGGGTGGAGTCCCGCCGAGTTAAAGGAAGAGCTTTGTTGTGCGGGACCGAGTGTACTTGCGCCTCGGTTTGCAACTGAAAGTTGAGGCCACTTTTATTTGACGCCCAATTGGCAGCCATATGTACATTATGCTGTAGACTGGTTTCCCCCTCCTGGGAGAAGTCCTTTTGTAAAGTTTCGCCCAACTCTGTGGGCGAGATTGTAGTCGGAGAAGGAGGGGGCATGGTTTCATTTCCCGGTTTCCGCTTCTCTCTCGCGTCAGCAGCAGAGTGAGCCAAAGAAGCGTCAGCGGGAGCCGCCCACGGCATAACCCGTGGCTGCGAGGGTGCCGTAAGCCCCCAGCGGGCTCCCCCCCAGCTCACGGGCCTCGGTCCCCCCATCGGAGGCCACCGGGGGCCGGAGCTGTGAGTGGAGAATCCGCAATTGAGACTGCAGGGTGCAGGAGACGTGGAGCCGAAAGCTCCTCCGAAGATGAGTGGACTCCTTCTTCGGTCCGGACATCGCTCCCTAGATCCTGGGGGGAGGGGATCCTCCTGACGTGCTGGTCTTTGTTTTCCACCCGCCGCTGCCGAAGTTGTACGGCGAGAATATGTGGTGGACTTTGTCACAGGGGTGAAGCTGGAGGTTTCTGAGGCAAAAGGTTTTGTAAATGTGTTTTTGAAAGTAATCAAGGGCGCGCACTTCGCAGCAGGCGGCCCTCCTCAAACTCCATAGAATCTGGGATAATGTCCAAAGATGGCGAGATTGCCGGGGCAGGCACCATGGCAGCCATGCACAGACTGCAATAGACTGCACACTCGAAGCCACACTCCGCGGCCCGCTCCGTGGTGTGGTGGAGGTCTTGTAGAGCAACAGCAGTGATGGGACCTCCCACAGGAACAGTAGAGAGTGACGAGTGACTGCAATAGACTGCACACTCGAAGCCACACTCTGCGGCCGGTTCCGCGGTGTGGTGGAGGTCTTGTAGAGCAACAGCAGTGATGGGACCTCCCACAGGAACAGTAGAGATTGAAGAGTGACTGCAATAGACTGCACACTCGAAGCCACACTCCGCGGCCGGTTCCGCGGTGTGGTGGAGGTCTTGTAGAGCAACAGCAGTGATGGGACCTCCCACAGGAACAGTAGAGAGTGAAGAGTGACTGCAATAGACTGCACACTCGAAGCCACACTCCGCACCCACTGCACAGTGTGGTGTAGGTCTTGTAGAGGAACAGCAGAGATGGGACCTTCCACAGGAACAGTAGAGAGTGAAGAGTGACTGCAATAGACTGCACACTCAAAGTCACACTCCGGGGCCCGCCCTGCGGTATGATAGAGGTCTTGTAGAGCAACAGCAGTGGTGGGACCTCCCACAGGAACAGTATAGAGTGAAGAGTGACTCCAATAGACTGCACACTCGAAGCCACACTCTGCGGCCCGCTCCGCAGTGTGGTGGAGGTCTTGTACAGCAACAGCAGTGATGGGACCTCCCACAGGAACAGTAGAGAGTGAAGAGTGTCTGCAATAGACTGCACACTTGAAGCGACACTCCGTGGCCCGCTCTGCGGTGTGGTGGAGGTCTTGTAGAGCAACAGCAGTGGTGGGACCTCCCACAGGAACAGTAGAGAGTGAAGAGTGACTCCAATAGACTGCACACTCGAAGCCACACTCTGCGGCCCGCTCCGCAGTGTGGTGGAGGTCTTGTACAGCAACAGCAGTGATGGGACCTCCCACAGGAACAGTAGAGAGTGAAGAGTGTCTGCAATAGACTGCACACTCGAAGCCACACTCCGCACCCACTGCACAGTGTGGTGTAGGTCTTGTAGAGCAACAGCAGTGATGGGACCTCCCACAGGAACAGTAGAGAGTGAAGAGTGTCTGCAATAGACTGCACACTTGAAGCGACACTCCGTGGCCCGCTCTGCGGTGTGGTGGAGGTCTTGTAGAGCAACAGCAGTGGTGGGACCTCCCACAGGAACAGTAGAGAGTGAAGAGTGACTGCAATAGACTGCACACTCGAAGCCACACTCCGCGGCCCGCTCCGCAGTGTGGTGGAGGTCTTGTAGAGCAACAGCAGTGATGGGACTTCCCACAAGAACAGTAGAGAGTGAAGAGTGACTGCAATAGACTGCACACTTGAAGCGACACTCCGCGGCCCGCTCTGCGGGGTGGTGGAGGTCTTGTAGAGCAACAGCAGTGATGGGACCTCCCACAGGAACAGTAGAGAGTGAAGAGTGACTGCAATAGACTGCACACTCGAAGCCACACTCCGCGCCTGCTCCACGGTGTGGTGGAGGTCTTGTAGAGCAACAGCAGTGATGGGACCTCCCACAGTAACCGTAGAGAGTGAAGAGTGACTGCAATAGACTGCACACTCGAAGCCACACTCCGCGGCCCGCTCGGTGGTGTGGTGGAGGTCTTGTAGAGCAACAGCAGTGATGGGACCTCCCACAGGAACAGTAGAGAGTGAAGAGTGACTCCAATAGACTGCACACTCAAAGCCACACTCCGCCACTTTCCTGTATTTTGTAGGAAATATCTAGTATTTGTGTACTGTTTTTTATAAAAGGTTATGCAACAACAGACACATACTTGGTCTGGTATTTCAGCACATGTGTTTTGAAACTTTTCTTTTTCTTTTTTGTAAGTGTTTGTTAGGAAGTTGGTGTTTGTAAGGTTTTCACTAGTGCTTTCTGAAGGTACTACATTTTCTAAGTGAACTTCAGTTCCAAAATATTTGCTTTGGGTGTGTACTATTTCTTGAAGGAGTTGTTTGGCTGTTCCATGTGGGAGAATGTTATTTAAGTTTTGCAGTGGTAGAGCAGGACATTTTGCAAAGTACAATCTATGCACACAATTCTGTATAGTGCAATGGTGTGTTGCTAACATTTTGATGTTTTTGGAATGTGCTTTTGGAAGCATTTCCGGAAATGCATGCTAATGAATGTCCTCGCAGTGCAGTGTAGCTGTGTACTGGACAGGATTCTATGGTTTGTAACGATTTCATTTTACTTTTGTCTTTTAGTTTCCCATAGTGATTGAAGAATTGTCGTAAACATTTGAAGGATTGTTGGCATACATTGCACATTCAGCTGCATATCCATTTGTATACTGGATAGATTGTTTGGGCGAAAGGAACACTGGGTTCAATGTGTTTTGGGATGTTTTTCTATAAGTGTTTCTTCTGCCATAATGATGTGTCCTACTATTTCATACCCTCGGCCATTACTGTCTATGGCAATTTGATTTTTGTGTTCTTGTTTATAAGCTTCTTCATTGAAATATGGTTCTGTGCTGCTTGTGTGAATCCATTCACCATCACAAAAGTTTGAAAAGGTACATATATTGACATTGTCCATGTTTAGAAGTACTTTTTGTAATTTACAGAATAATTTAGTTAGTGGTTTCATTCTGTTTAAAATTAATTTAAACAATGTTCTTTTCTGTGGAAATATGCTGTCAATTAGAGCTTCAAGGATTAGTCTTCTGCAGTAGTGACTTTTTGGCTGTCTTCATAACATTGTGAAGCACTCTGCAGCGGAACAGTTTTTGTCAAATACATGTTTTAGTTTTTGGAAGAGGGGCCTTACTTTTTTAGTGCTTGCTAGTTCAGTTTTGTTGAGTGATGTTACTAGGAGTTTTGTTTTAATGTTTTCTATACATTGGGGGTCATTACAAGTGAGGCGGTAAGGGGTTAATGGCGCCGGTAAAGTTACCAGAGCCGTCAACCCGTTACTGCCTCATTACGAGTCTGCTCGCGGGAACCCGCTAAGGACGCCTGGTTTTACGAGACGCCCTTAGCGGGTCCCGCGAGCAGACCAGGGTGCTAACAATGGGCCTGTTGTTAGCACCCTCCCCATTCCCATTGCGCCCTATGGTGGCTCGAATGGGAATGGGGATGTACTGGGTCCGGGTTCCTTGAATGAAGAATTACCATGCCTTCCGAGGTCGGAATGGCCCGGTAATTCCTCATTCAAGGAACCTAGACCCAGTAAGTGGGTAGCTATGTCGCTAATAGCGGCATGGCTACCTCCTAACTTGTAATGACCCCCATAGTTTTAGAAATGGATGACTACATGGCTTGCTTTTATTCACATCTGCTCTATGTTTTCTTTGTTTTCACAGAGTTGCTTTTTTGGTAAGAATTCTGCTGTGTCCGCTGGAAAAAAAGAAAGTTTGGGTGTGAAAGTTGTGAAAAGTATATAGATGTATTGCAAAAGTGTGTCTGAATGTGATCGTAGAGAAGAATAGAGTGCACTGTGGTGGGATGGTTGTTATGGGTGGGTAGGTTGTAAAAGTAAAAGTGTGTAGAAGTGTGAAGGGTTTGGTTTAGTGACTAAGAGAGTGGTTGTGTGAATGAATAAGTAGAGACATTATTACGTTTTGAGTAGAACAGTGGGTGTTCTAATTATGGTGTTTAGATGAGAATAGAAAGAGTGTGCATGTTAAAATATAATGAGTAAGAGTGAAATAAATGTTGTTGATTGGAAAGGAATACAGTAGGCTTATATACAGTGAAACTATACTGTTCCAATAATAGACAGATTAATACCATAGTAATGTTCTTACTTTATATGATGTGAAAAGTAGTCATCTTCTGGCTGATATCTTTGGGAATTTTCTTCTTTCCTCTAATTGTGAAAGAAAGTTAGTGGGTATATACGGTAATGGTGAATAACTTTTAGTAAAATAGGTTGTTATTTATGAATGTAGGAGACATTGTTGGGAAAAAGAGTTAATAAAGTTGTGTTATGGATGTCTACTAAAGTATGTTAACTACGTAGTTAGAACAATTGGAATCTGACTAGTGCTATTTGGGAGATTAGAAGGAACAGGGCAGACATGTGTGTAAGAAAAAGGTGCATTGGTAGGTTACTTTAGTGCTGCTGATTGTAATGAAGGGAGTGCTGTGTTTCTGATGTAATATATTTGTAATGTTTTGCACTGTTTTTAAAGAATATGGAAACTGTGGCCTAGTAGTAATGCAATGAAGGATTGTTGTTGCAACTTGTGTGGTGTCTATACTAGAGGTTTGGCAAGACAAGTACTCTATATATAAGGAGAAGTGTTGCATATAGATACTTTGGTGGTATGCATGTAGGTGTGAGCAGGTAGAGAATGGTGGCGGTGGAAGGGATGTAATGAGTGAGTTTGGAAAGTGTGATATTTATAAGAAATGAAAAATGGAAAATGCTGAACGGTTAAAAAGGTTTCTTTTTAGGAGTGTTTTCATGAACGTTAAACAGCAGATATGTGAATTTATAGCAGCACTGTGCGTAACGTTTTGTAAAAGAAAAGAGAGGAAGATGGAAAAGATGTATAGAACATTTTAATATGTTGCCAGTACATGTATACCTGCCAATATGCTGCATTCTAATATGTAAGTGGTAATTAAGTGTTGGTTTTTGTCTTTGTATTGTGGGAGTTCTAGTTGCAATTTTTCTATTAGAAAAGTTAGACTACAAGTCCCCAGAATGGAGAGAAAAAAGTAGGACTGGATAAGAACCTACAGATTGGAACGTGTTATGTCAGCAAGTATGAATGCGCTCCCAAGTTATTAAACTTGCACACATGTAGCGGCACCTAAAAACTGTCACACTCCTGGAGTATCACACAACTCCTTCCTGCCACAGAAGCCAAATGCAGTTGACCCCTCCCACCCTGGTTGGCACGGGAGTCCTGATCTTGATATACACAGGCAACATGAGGCAGCCAAAGTGGGGAAAAGGTTTAGAGAGAGGTTTTGGATAGGTATGGGTGTTAGGGTCACCAGGAAAAGGTTTAGGAATATTGTATGAGGATAGGTAAAGGGAACATAGGGAAAAAAACATTGCATGTGCATATAGCCTTAACCAACCTGTACCTCTCAGAACTAAACCTCTTGAGGACCCTTCTTAATTAGGATCTCACCTGACTCCTGTATGCCTAATTACCCCTTGAATTAGCAACAAACATAAGCACATGAAACATTATTAATGGCCATAAATAACATGCAGCAACAACACATGATGCAACATGAAGCACAAGCAACAACATTACTCCTGAGCCAGTGTGGCATACTCATGGTAATGGCTCCCAAATTTTCTGCCATGTCTGCCGACGAGAGTCCTTCCAAACTTGAACCTTATGGACTTCAGGTAGACACAAACTGAACACAAGAAGCAAGCAGCCACAAAAAACACAGCAAGTCCATGCGTTGCTGTCTTTTTGCATTCACAGTTGCAGAGCGCTCTCGCTTTGTAAGTCACAGCATGCCCCGTGTGTTTTCATTAACCTCTGATCCAGAACATGCACAGGCGTCTCTCTGCAACCTTACTTCAGAACGTGAGAGAGCATTTATGCAAAATGAAGAAACAGTGCGTCCGCTCCCACACAATTACATGCTCACTTGAAACTTGTTAAAGCATAGGAACACTTAACTGACGCCCGGTGGGGCTTGCCAGCACCTCCCCAGGCAATGCAGTATCCAGCATTGGCGGCCTCGTCGCCGTATGCGCGCAAGTGGCCTGGAAGGGCAGAGGGCTCTGGAAGCGTATTCACCGACCCCGTCTACCTGCACAGAAGCGTAAGCTGCTCCAATCCCTAACGAGGGATAGAGCGCTGCTAAGTCACAACCGGGCCCAGGTTCCTCCAGTCTCCAGCACCTCCTCCTCCGACCCGTGCCTGCATACTGCAATCACCAACAAGCAGCATGGGGCGAGGAGAGGCTTAAGAACCCTCATAATTGACACACCTGCTCCACTTAGTACTTCGGATACTGACTACACGGTGCTAGTACTCGTAATTTCAGAGGGTAACTGATCTTAGTATCTAGCCTATTTGCTGCTTATGGGTCTACTCAAATCTAGCCCAATTGCTGCCTGTGTGCCCATTTGAATCTAGCCTACGTGCTGCTTATGTGCTTATTCAAATCTAGCCCAATTGCTGCCTGTGGGCCCATTTGAATCTAACCTACTTGTTGCTTATGTGCCTATTCAAATCTAGCCCAATTGCTGTCCTGCACGCCCATTCGAACTGTTGCATTTTGTGTACATCTGAATTTTGCCCAACTGCTGCCAGTGTTCTCATCTGAATCTAGCCTAATTGCTGCCTGCGTGCCCAATTGAATCTAGCCCATTTGCTGCTTATGTGCCTATTCAAATCTAGCCCAACTGCTGCCTGCATGCCCATCTGAATCAAGCCCAATTGCTGCACTTTGTGCCTATTTGATTTGAGCCTAACTTACTTCCGCCCTGTGTGCCCATCTGATTCCAAACCGCTGCAGTCCTTTACGCCTAGCTCCTACCAGTAATTCCCAGTATTCACCAGCATCAGTCTTTAATAGCCTAACCGAGTGCACCCACACGCCACCTGCCAGAGAGCACTCTAACAATAATCTGCCCCTCCTTCTTCCTTTGCACCATGAACATCACAACTCACTGCCTGATTCTCTATACATGCTTATTGGCCATTAGTCACCAGAAATTAGGCAGCAACCCATATATAGTAGTCAAAAAAGTTTCACTTAATTCCATCTGTATATCACCTACCACCCCCTCCGTTATGGAACGCACACACTTGAGTCCACCAAGCGGGTTTCAAAGTAACCCTTGCAGTTTACCCTGCAGAAACGCCAGACTCAGAGCAAGACTTTCGAGATTACATGAGCCATTAACTAGAACCCTGCCTCCTACCAACATAAGATCGCATACCCAGAAGGCCTACATCCCAACCATCAAATCCTGGAAGCTATAACCTACAACTATGCCTACCAAATTAGAACCCACCCCCTCTTTTACTCCCCCCCTCACAGGAGGACTAATCAATGCCAGATCCATGACTGCACATGCCAAGGATATCCACGATTTGATCTCGGCCGAGAATCTAGAATTTCTCGCCATCACAGAGTCCTGGCTGCATGATGCTGCAGGACCCCTACTTTCCCTAGCAACCTAGATGGTTATACCATACTGAGACAGGATAGAACTAATATGCGTGGTGGCAGCATTGCCATCATTGCCAAGACTAGCCTAGGCATGAGAACCACACCTACTATAGTGTCTGATTCCTGTGAAGCACTGTCCATCAAACTGCCTCTTGCTAACTCCCAGACACTGTCCATTCAACTCATCTATAGACCTCCTGGACCCATAGGGACATTCAAGGAGGATATCTATAATCTACTTTCCAACAACCTAAAAACGACTTCACAACTACTTGTCCTAGGGGATTTTAACCTCGTTACAATGACCCCCTAGACAAAAACGCCACCATCATTGCTAATACTCTGTCCAATCTGAGTATAACTCAAAAAACTCTCGAACCCACTCATATCAAAGGGAGAACCTTAGACTGGTTAGCAGACTACAACTGTACTGCTAACATTAAATCCATTGTCCAACAACCCTGGACAGACCATTTCCTTGTGTCCTTCGAACTATCCACTTCCAGACCAGTCTCGGCAGCTCCCATCATGGCCTTGCCCTGTCCTACAAGAAACAAAAAGAGTATCACCAAGGAGAAAGTGATTCCTGTGATGCTACCGGTGTCCGGACATTTCGTCGAAAGACATTTCGTCGAAAGACATTTGGTCGACGGAATTTGGTCGAAAACCAAATGGTCGAATTTTTTTTAAAAATTTATATATATATTTTTTAGGTTTTAATTTAGGGGAAAAAAGTTTTTTTAAAAAAAAAAAGGGCCCCCCCAAAAAAAAAGTGAAAATAAAAAAATAAAAAAATTCAACCCATTGGTTTTCGACCAAATGGTTTCGACCAAATGTCCTGTTGACCATTTGTTTTCGACGAAATGTCTGGTAACCGATGCTACCCACTATTAACCAATTGGCAGATCAATTAGACCCGGAAACACTCATCGATGAGTACAATAAAATCATGTTAACCACCCTTGACAACATCGCCCCCTTAAAACTCAGACCGAGTAAACCCAAAGCCAATTTAAACAAATGGTTCACCCCTGAATTAAAATATCTATGTCTGCTCAAAAGGAGCTGCGAAACAGCATGGAGGCTAACCCCCTCCAAAGACCATAAAAATAAACTCATGGAAATCTCCTCCTGGTACAAAAAGGAAATTTATTAGGCTAAACAAAATTCCTACAACAAGCGCATAGCGAATGCCAACTCGGATATGATAGAACTGTTCACTATCCTCAAGGAACTAGATTCCCCCATCCCCATCCCGGACATATGCTCTAAAGATAAAACCTGGTGATACGATATCCAACAAGCCCTCTCCAACAAAATAACGATGCTCCAAAAGAAAATATCCATGAAAAAAGCCACTCTCAGCCAATCATCCCTCTCCACGAACGTCAACATAGTCCTACTTTCAAAGGAACAGGACACAACTGCACATTTCATGTTCTCAAAAACATCTACCCTTGAGGTTGAGAAAGTCATCCTATCTCTTAAGCCATCCAACTGCCAGGGTAACCCCTGCCCAGCAAATAAAAGACGCTGCCAAAGACCTTTCCCCATGTATCTCGAAACTTGTCAACTCCTTATTTGCGTTAGGCATTGTACCGACCAACTTAAAACAATTGTGGGTACTACCTCTGCTTAAGAAGCAAACATTAAACCCACTTATTCCCACGAACTACCGTTCCATCACGACAGTTCCGTTCTTGCTTAAAATCCTCGACAAGATTGCCTATAACCAGATTCAAAAATTCTTGGAACAACACAAGCTACTAGTTTTATGCCAATCAGGATTCAGGCCACAACACGGCACCGAGACTGCCCTCATCGACCTAAAGGCACAGATAGATGTCCTGCAAGACAAAGGCAAAATGGCTCACCTCCTACTGCTGGATCTCTCGGCTGCATTCGACCTCGTGGACCACGGGGTCCCCTGCAGCCACCTAGATTCAGTTGCACACTTCTCTAAGGAGGCTATAACTTGGATTGAATCCTTCCTCAGTGACAAGAGACAGGACCATGAGGGTGTTCTCCCCCTCGGCAGCTGCCGACCCAATCTCCATGTTATGCGGAGTCCTGCAGGGATCTTGTGTCTCCCCTACTCTATACAACATATTTATTAACCCCCTTTTTGATGATCTGGACCATCTTTGTATCACCTACACGAACTATGCAGATGATACCCAGATTCTCCTCCCTCTTTCTGGGGATTACAGCAAGGATTTGGAATTGGTAAATAGGGTGTATATCATCATCCAGGCATGGATGGCAACCCACGGACTATGCCAGAATTATGATAAAACAGAACTTATCATCCTCTGGAATCACTCCAATCTAAAAAAATTAGGCCAAGACTATTTCTCTTTCCTGATTGATGGCAACACCATCAAGGTGTCCAAGGCGGTGAAGACACTTGGCTTCTATCTGGATTCCCCCCTCTCTCTTGACAAACATGTGAAGTCCATGGCTTCTGCCACTGCTTACACCTGTAAGCTCATCAGAGCTGGATAACACGTTCTATCAAACAATAGCTGCATCATCTTAGCTAGAGCCCTGATCCTATCCCGGCTTGATTATTGTAATGCCCTCTACATCGGCGCCAATAAATCTATCATCCATAGAATACAAATTCTTCAAAACAACGCCCTGCGTGCTCCCCTCTGCGTGCCCAAAAGATCGCACATTTCCAATATCAGGCACCAAAATAACTGGCTGTCCACCCAAAACAAAATCTACCTAAAAACTGCATCTCTTGTGCACAAAGGCCTGAACAATGCCGCACCCATTTATCTTATGGACAAATTCCTTAGGAGGAGTTCCACTAGGCCAGCAATAATCTCCAATGCCAAAAGCCTCATCATACCTAGATTCAAACTGTCTAAGGTTGGGGGAGGTAGCTTCCATGTTCGAGCAGCCCAACTCTGGAACTCACTGCCCCACCCCCTGCGTGAGGAGCAGCCCTTTCTGAAATTCAGATATAATTATATCAATTTCCTGAAAGCCTCTGACAACTAGCTTACCAACACTTACTCAGTCCTGCTTCCTCCTAGAGTAGATATGCCAGATACCTCCTAGTTGCTGCCTACGTTTACATGTTCCCCTCTGACTAGCGATAGATGCCATGCCAGCACCTGTATATATGCCGGCCTCGTCCAGCCCGCAGTTGACCTCCATGGTCAGTGTATATTTAGCCTGTATGTAACTTACACATAACTGTACATTTTGCACATCACTGTATATTAGTCGTAATCTTGTATTTAGCCTGTGTGCATGTAACCTGTACATAACTGTATACATATGCACATAATTGTACATTATCTGTAACCTCGTAAACTAAGCTTCACATTGTCTGTACTATTGCGCCCGGCTACCTGTGCGTTTGGTGCGCATTATAAGTGAATAAAACAAACAAACAACTGCCACAGGCCTCATGGGAAATGTAGTCTTTTGCCCATTTTTCTTGTAGCAGCTCTCCTGAGCTGCTTTTTTACGTGTACAGCCCCTTTTTTCCTCACAAAAACGTTGTAGACATCATTTGCATTTGCTTTCTTTTTTTTGTTGAAAAAGGATACACACACTGCTGTTGTAAATGTAGACACACATTTGTTAATGAACATGAACATGCTGCTTTAATGAACATGCTGCTAAAAAGAACTTTTCTATTTTTCATTCAATGTACATGTAATATTTTGCAAGCTTCCATGCAGTACTGGTTTTGACTTTGTATTCTGGGAGTTGTAGTCTGAGTTTTATCATTTGAGAAGTGGTATTAGAACTGACAGTATGAAAAGAAAAAAGAAGAGAAGTTAAAAGAGAATATGCTTATTGAAAAGTTTATTACAAAGGTAAATGGCAGGAACACTCTGTAAATATACTTGTAAAAGAGTTGCAGAAAATTCTTTTAACAATATAAGCATACCTCTACTATGCATTGATAGATGCAGTTGTTGAATCTGGAAAAAGAATTGTTGGAGAGTTTCCCAGTAGTTTTTTAAAGAAAATGGCAGTGTTAAACAGACGATATGTACTCTCAGAGTTCAAGTGTACATCTGTAGTGCTGAACTGAGATTATAGGTTTAGGTGTAGAGTTTTTGGATGTGATTGGTGGATGGATGTGTGACTCTTTGAAGCAGTCAATGAAAGTGGAATGGGTACAAGAGCTGTCCCTGTGCTGCGAAGTCCGTGGACACCACAGTAGTTCACAGACAGCACGTGCCACATCCAGGTCTTTCATGGATGCCTGGCATGGAATGGGGACTGTGTAGATTAGCCAATGAGGGATTCTGGTTGTGATTTACAGGATTAGAGGGTAGTAGCTGTTTTGATTGTTGTGTACAGTGAAGATGGCTATGGCTTTGAGGAAATGTGTGGATTTTTGGAGTTTCTTCAATTCATTCATTGAAGGTGTATGAAAATCTTGGCATCTTTGGTAGTATTGAATTGGCAGAAGTTGAAGTTTTGTGGCATGTGGATTGTGCTTAAACTGGGCAATCTTGTTCTAATTCTGTTGGGGGGAAAGTTTGGGGTATGTGACTCCAATGTATTTGCAGGTTGCCCTGAAGGATTTCTTGAAAAGCCTCATGGAACGGTTTCCTGCTGCAAAGATATTTTTTTCTGAAATGAATCAGAGGCAAAAAGGGAGATGTCCATACCTTTTCAGTCCACAAATGATAGAATTGAGTCAACTTTCGATAAAGGTGTATCTGCTTTTTTATATGCTGCAGGAATGTCATTTTTTGAGAATGACAATATAAGGACTGATGGTGTGAATTATTTTTGTGAAGATGGAGTTCATTTTACAGAAGTGGAAAAGGCAATTGTTCTTTAAAATTTTAGGAATGCATTGAAAATATTCCTGTAAGAAAATGTTAAGGGAAGATGTAGTGTGCAGTGTACTATTGTGCATAAACGCAAAACAAGGGAAAAAAGGTGTTTGTTAACAAACCCCTAAAAAACAACAAAAAAGGTTATTTTCAGAGCCACCACTAAAGAATAAATAACTGAAATTGTGTTTAATTCAACCCCACCCCTTTGAGTGGAGGTGACATCCGCGGACACCCCTGTAGTCCTCGAACGGCACTTGCCACATCCAGGTATTTTGAGGGTGCCTCGCATGGAAAGGTGTCTTCGGAGACTGCGGACAGTCATGGTGTCCATGGACATCAGGGACCAGCCAATCAGGTTTCCTGGGTGTGGTGTATAGGAAGAGAGTGTAGCAGGAGTTTGTTTGCAGGAGTTTTGAGAGCAGTGAAAATGGCTATGGCTATGTCTTTGAGGAAGCAGAGTGTATGGATTTTGGGGGACTCTTGGATCCATTGTCTGAAGGTGTATGCTGAGCACTGTGAAGTGGCTAGGAAATTCGGGTTTTATGACTTTGAAGTGTCTTGGCATGGAGTGCGAGGAATGAAGTGGCTTGACTTATTCCTGTTTTGTACAAATATGGTTCACTTAAAACAACCGGACATTATTGTTGTTCATTGTGGAGGGAACAGTTTGGGGTCCATTTTCGGGATTTCATTGCTATTTGCAATGAAGGATACATTTGGAAAGTTGATGGAAATATTTCCAAATTTGAAAATTATGTTTTTGTGCATTGCTAAGAGACACATAAGGATGCGCTCAAATGTATTTAGTCCACAAATGGAAAAAGCAAGGCGCAATGTCAATAAAGCTGTGTGTGCTTTTTTACGAGATATTGGCATGACATCTTCATAATGAGAACATTAAATTTGACATTGCCAAAATTCTTCAGAGAAAAGGAGTCCATCTAACTGATGTGGGTAATCAGATTTTTCTGGAAAACGTTCCAAATGCTTTGAGCAAGTTTTTGTGAACATATAAAGTATGGATCTAGGTATTATTTCGTTTTTTTATGAGCATTTAGTATTCTTTAGTAGTTGAAATAAAGAAAAAGGAAAAACCAGAAAAAAATATGCACTTTTTGTGAATGTTCAAAGAAATAATTAAGTTCAGTAAAATGTTTAGTTTAGTTTGTAAAACCAAAAATAAAGATAAAATATAAAAGCCAAAAACGCACAAAAAGGTTATTTTAAGAGCCACAATTTTTTTATGTAAAACAATTACAATTATTTTAATTCTCCCACCCCATGCCTGGAATGTTTTCAGATGTCCGTGGATTACTGTGTTGTCTGCAGACTATGAAGGCTGCACAGGGGCCTTGACATTTGTTTCTCACTTCTATTTTTTTAACTGTGGAAGGTGGCTCCTAAAGGAACCATTTTTTTGTGTGTTCTTTTGGTTTCGTATTTCCTTTGGCTTTTTTTAGTTTTTTTGCAGGAGAGGGAAGGTAAGGTGGGGAAGGGCAGGGAGGGAAGGGACAGAATGGGCACCAACCACAGAGACGGAGGGGCACTTGGGCAGGGGAAGATGTTGGGCATGCCTTAAATTTAAGGTTGGGGGCTGTGTTTCTCATACCCCTTGAGAAAATGTCCTTAAAAGCACTTTGAAACTGTTCCCATTTGCAGAGTGGTTTGTCGCAGTACATGCAGAACAGCATGACCCTCGAAAGTTAAGGATCTACAGCATCCTGTATGGCCTGCAAGGTGCTTGGTGTGATCCTCTGACCCAAAGGAGTAGATAGTGTGCTGGCATGAACGGTTGAGGAAGAAGGCACAGAGGAAGATAGCCTGAACAGTCTTTCCCAGTGCAACCGGGTGGTTAGAACAGATGTGGCGGTGCACTGATGTGGTCTCAAAGGAGTCATGCTCCTGTTGTCCGTGACTGAGTTTCACCCCACACTCAATGCGATCAATACAGGCATCCTTTGCCTTTGGGACCCCACCCACGGTGTTAAAGAACCGCCACACTCAGGACTCACTCCGGGTGCTGGAGGTACGCACTTCCTCTAACTCATCCTCATCTACCTCTTGATCCTCTTCATCATCACTCGTAGTCCCCTGGCCAGGCACTGCAGGTTGTTTTGGTGGTGGTGGTGGTTGGGGAGGGGAAATGGCCATAAGAAATGTCATTGAAGGGTTAGTAGCTGTTCTGCAAAGCAGGCACTGGTAGCTGCTGTCTCCTGGATAACCACATTGAGAATGAGGAAAAATAATGAGTGGGTCCTTTTAGAGGAACCGTCCGTGGACAGTCGTGCTGTCCACAGACTACTGAGTCACAAATAGGCCTTGAAAAGTTGTAAAAAGTTGCCAGAACAACCAAGAATGGGTCTAGGCGATATGGAAGGGTAAAGTTTCTGCTTGAAACACCCTAGATTGACTGAAAATGCAGGTATAAACTGTCCGTGCAGCGCAGACACAGTTCGCGAACATGCCCTCATGCCAGACGGGTGCGGTCCTATGATGACATCAGGGAACATCTGCGGCATTCACGGCTGTCCGCAGACACCCATCGGGTGCATGCGCCTGTGCTTGGGTGTCCGTAGAACAGGTGCGATGGTCGCGGACTAATTAAAAGTGTGTCATGCAAAACCAGACATGTCCGGACACCACGCCTGTCTGGGGGCACCTCCATTTTGAGTGTGGGCACCCCGGACAGTGGTGAAATATCACACAATGATATACAACATATTTATAGTATACAATTATAAATGTTTTCGTGACATTGATGCAGTATCGGAATGGGAAACATAAATAGGAGGATTAGGAATTTATGTACAGTAATGATTAAGGGAGGAAGGGAGTGAGGTTTCATCAAAGTGGCTTTGAATTAAATTTTCAGAATTTGATGAGGATGATTGCTAGGGACAAGGGGGATGGGTGCAAGAAGGACAGCGATAGTGAACATTTTGTAAAAGTTCTTTAAAATCATTACTTAGTTCATCCAATTTTATAGACAACATTATGGTTTGATTAAGTACAGTTGGGGATAGGGCTTGATAGGGCTTTTTTGTGATTCTTAGGATAAACTGGGGCGTTGTTTCTTCATGAAAACCATTTACTGTAAGAAAAAAAGAAATTATTTTAGTGAGGGCTGTACAAACTACATTATTTTATTACATTATAATATATATTGTATACCATTAGAGATGTTATCATCACTCATTTCTTCTTTTGGGAAGTTGTCCTCTAACCATTCAAGCGTGTTTGCCATTTCTGTCAAAATGAAAAAATAGTGCTTTTTGTTTATAATACATGTTTACATGATTAATGCTAATAATAATTAAATAAATACAGTGTGCTTACTGTTCGGTGAGAGATTGTTTTAGAATTAGCACTTGGTATATGTCGGTGTCTTTGATTAGTTATATTGAATTGATAATATGAACTGTATACTTATGGTTTATGCTTAGAGCATTCCATTATATTGTGTGCTATAACATAATTTGTACATTGTCAAGTAATGATTTCTACAAAAAGGTTTATTTGGTTGCAGCAAATATAAGTAACTTTGCTTTATGTATATGTGTTTGTTGGTTGATAGGTTGAACATTTCTGTTCTCCCCTTTGCTTCTGGGCTTTGTGAATGCTGCCTTCTGTCCGCTGACATTCATACTGTCCACTGACTGTATGGATGCTACATTTTGGGTGAATACAATGTAAGGAGCTTGTAGCAGATTAAGGGTGCACTGGTAAAACCTATGAAATTCAGTGAAAAAACATTGTTAACAGATGTTATGGTTAAGTTGCACTACTAAAAACCTACGAAATTCAGTGAAAAAGCATTGTTAAAGGGATGTTATGGTCAAGTTGCACTAATAAAAACCTATGAAATTCAGTGAAAAAACATCCTTAAGGGACGTCATGGTTACATATAAAACCGAAAACCCCTAGGAATTGGACAGTTATGGTGAGCTAAGCAACCATTGTTAGGCAAGAATTGATGCACTAACCCTGTGGGAGACAACAGAAACCTTGTCTTCTTGGTATTAGGTAACCCACCTATTGGTATAGGTCTGTAGGTATGTAGGACTATAGGACTGAGCATTCAGATTTATCTCAAGAGGGGTAAATGTGAGCTGTAGAACTGTAGCATTGAAATTCACCAATACAAGTATCCAAATAACACATACACTCAAGGTTTTCTAGTAAAATAATTATTTATTAATTTAATGGTCGGTTTTAAATAAGCATTCTTCAAAAAGGGCAATGTGCAACAATAAAAATACACCTCAAAATACTTTCTCAGCAAGCAGATACTCTTTAGAGATGCTTCATACACACTTCCTACACACTGAGGTGACTTCACTAACTAGGACAATAATGGCATGTATATATCACTTTTGCACTTTGTACATTCTGAGGTTGGTAGAAAGGAGGGGTTAAAGGAAGGAAAAAGGCTAAACAGTTCTCAGAGGATGTGAGCACTATTAAATCTCCCAATTCAATCTAGATAAAAACCCATCCCAGAAATCCTAGTTAAAAACCAATCCATCACCTATGAGGGAAGGTAACAATCAAATTCAATGGACTAGAAGAGTCTGCAGGGAGCCAGGACAGCCAAAGTCAATTGGAGCAAAGTCTATGGAGCTGAGGCACTTCTTAGAAAAAGCTGTTACACTTATGAAAGTTAGAGCTGAAACCAACTCTAGAAAGCAGCTACTGCAAGTCTCAACTAAGAAGAGCAGAACTGCAGATAAAGAGGCAAGTACCCCGAAGTCAGAACAGTACCTTTGGTTAGAAGAAGAGGGTCCAGCTGGCTTCTGTCTGGTTGCTGTGATGCAGATCCTATGTGCCTGAGCCTCAGTCATGGGGACAGGAGGGAGGATGTCTAGCGGACTCCTGCACAGCAATTCAAAGGACCGCGGCAGCTATCAGAGTTCTTCAGGTCAGCAGCACTTCACAGTTTCAGCGCTCAGTAAACATCACCATTGCAGATCTTGGACACTGGTTGGGTTTTCTTCACTCCTTGAGTCCAGCACTCTGCTGAGGTGACTCGAGCTTGTGACGTCCTGCTTCATGAGGGTCCTCAGTACACCCCTTGATCTTTTGGCTGGCTTACAGACAATGCTCTCGACTACGAATTTCTTGACCCCTGGCACTCGGTTCCAGCAGCAGCAAAGAAGTACAGCCGGTTGGGGAAGGGCTTCCTGCAAAGTTTGTTACAGGCTTAGATGGCCCCACTAACCCAAGGGAAGAAGTCGTCCTTTCCAGAGCTTTTCTTGTCGATCAGAAAAAGGAGTTTCAACACAGCAGCAGGGCGTCACCGGGCAGTTCAATGGTCCAGGAGGATGCAGCAAACTTTGTTCACAGTTTCTTCATCGGGGTGTTCTTCCCAGTGGTCAACTCTGTCTTCAGTCCAAGAAACCTTGCCTTTTGTGCAGGTTTCGCCCATCATTGCACAGCTAAGCTGTTATTCAGTTTGCCCTGCAGACTAAGGATGGGAGTTTCAGGCACCTCACTCACTTCGTGCCCTTGCAGACACACTGGAGCCAGAGGCGGGTTTCAGTACTGAAGCATGCCAAAGGCAAAACAAACAAAGGGGTCAAACCTGGTTCGGGGTGCAGAGTAAAACCCAAGAAAAACCTTAGGAACAAGAAATGGAAAAAAAAGAAGACTGTGCCATTTTGACACAATGGTCACCAGTGGGTGATATACTGCAGGCGAGGATTCAGCCTGCGGTAGAAAAGCACAATGGTAGGAAAATTAAACCACTGCCACCAGCTAGGAAAATTAAACCACTGCCACCAGCCATTTAAAGTTGTGAAGGTAACATGAAAAATGTTACATGAGTAAGTAGGAAATGGGGCTACTAAGTAACCCCCCATCACTCCACGTAAGATGAGGTGTGCTGGACATACAAAGAGAAAAGGTAAATAAAGTGAATTTCACTTTACTACTCTTGGGAACTGTAGTTCACCCAAGAAAAGGTATGTAAACTTTAAGAGTAATCTAAAGGATTTCTCTGTGACACTGCTCTGAAGGTGATGTGTGTCACCATACAAAAGGTAGATGCCTATGGAGATTGCCAGACTCCAAAAACAAAGGAAACACATAATCCAAATCAAAATACATGAGCGCGTGAGAAAAAAAGCTCACTCTCTCCAGGGTTGAAATTGAAAAGTCCTAAAGTCCAGCAAACGAGCGGGGGGTATGTAAGGTTGAATTGAATTAGCAAAGAAATGAGAATTCTCCCTAACACCCCCCCCACCATCAAGACTAAGGGACATGAGGAGTTAATCCACTCCTAGATGAATCTCCTAATCCAGTTGGTCATACTTTCTGGAGAGACCATCAGCATGTTGGTGATTACACCCTGACCTGTGTTCTATGGTGAAATCAAACCCTTGAAGGCTGATTGACAACCTTAACAATTTTGGATTCACCCCCTTCATCTGCATTAACAATCTCAAGGGGTGGTGGTCTGTCTGAATATCAAAAGTAGAAGCAAACACGTATGGTATAAAAATCTTCAGAGACCACACAATGGCAAAACACTCACGTTCAATAGTTGCCCACCTTGCCTCATGGTACTTCAGTTTCCTACTGATGAAGCAGATAGGGGGTTCCCTGCCTTTCTCATCCAGTTGACTCAAAAGTGCGCCTATCCCTGTGTTAGAAGCATCTGTCTGTACAATGAAGGATTGGTTGTAGTCAGGAGCTCTCAAGACTGGAGCTTGACAAGGGGATTTGTTCAGTCCTTCAACAGCCTTAGTGCACTCCTCATTCCACCTGACCTTCTTGTGGAATTTGGGTGAGGAGATCACATACAAGGGAGAAGCTATGGTCCCATAGTTCTCTATGAAGTTCCTGTAGTACCCAGTGAGACCTAGAAAGGCTCTCACTTGGGTCTGAGTAGTAGGGGTGGGCCAGTCTTGTACAGCTTGTACTTTACTAGGCAATAGCCTTATTTCACCTCCTCCTACCTCATGTCCAAGGTAGACCACTTTACTTTGACCAATTTGACATTTACTAGCCTTTATCGTCAGATGGGTCTGTTCAAGAGCCTGCTAAACATATACCACGTGGTGAAGATGCTCTTCCCAACTGGGGCTGAACACTGCAATTTCATCCCTGCTTGAGGGACTTCTCTATAAACAAAGGGAAGGCATAGTAGTAGAAGGTCCCACTTTCTTCTAAGGGCTTCTTCTAAAGCACCTGTCATGCTACTCATAGTTCTGTTAACCCTCTCCATCAACCCATTGGTTTGGGGATGGTAGGCCCTGTGTTCACTCCACAGTTGTTCCACTTGGTATGCATGTAGTGGGACATACAATTTGCCCCCCCCTATCTGAAATGACCTTCTTAGGAAAACCTACCCTGATAAAGATACCAAGGAGGGCCTTAGTCACTGCCTGAGCAGTAACAATTCTCATAGCTATGGCTGCAGGATACCTGGTAGCATGGTCTACCACAACCAATATACATTGGATGTCTGTAGAAGTTGGAGGGTTTAGGGGACCACCATTGTCAATCCCCACCCTCTCAAAAGGGACTCCCCCCACTGGCAGGGACACTAAAGGTGCATATTTTTGGACCCACTCTTGCCAGAAGTCTGAGAAGTGTGGCAGCTCTTACATAACTTTTCTACATCAGCCCCCATCTTGGGCCAGTAGGAATACAGAGATAGCCTCTCTTTGGCCCTCTTGAACTGCAAGTGGCCAGCTAGAGGAATCTCAGGTGCCAACTTTAAGAGCTTCTGTCTCACCTCCTGGGGCTCTACAAGTCTCCTGGAGTCTCCTGGGGTAGACTCAGTAGATTCACCGTAGAGGAGGCCATCCACCCATTAAAGCTTATATGCTTCCCTGGCTCTTGCCCTTCCAGCTGGGAAGCTATAGAGGGACATTCTCTTTGACCTCTGCTGAAGTTTGCCCTAGGGGGTCTACCTTCTGCAAGTAACATCTGCAGTTCAGGATGGTCTTTAGGATCCAGATCTCCAATGCAGGGAAGGTTTTCCTCCAGCTCTGTGTCACCAGTAGCTGTCTCTAAAGAGTCTAGTTGGTCTTCCCACTCAGCCTCAGCTGGGGAAGGGGTTACTGGGTTGATCTGGGACTGTCCTCTCGGGGATGTCCTTGTCCTGTCCTGTTCCTTGAAATAGAACAGTTGCCTTCCTGTGGACTGGGGTTTTTGGAAATGTCCTGAACCTCCCACTGAGTCTCTCAAGGTTGCCTCTGTGGCCAATCTTTTTGCTACTGCTTCCTTTTGCTGGGGGATCTGGGGGGTACTAAATACAACTCCAAGAGTGCTCAAATCATTCCCCAAAAGGACTCTCACAGGCACCACATTCTGTACACTGATAGGTATTCTAACAGTGATATTATTGCACTGGATGAGAGCTGGCAGAATAGTAACAATTTGGGTAGGGCCTCCTGCAAGTTTAGTGGGATATTTGGGTGCCTTAGCCACATCTTCAGGTTGAGAAAACATTCATTATCCACTGTAATGCTTTCCCCATTGTCTCTAATGGCAGGGGTCCCCTGGCCATTTACAAGTACACTGTCATTATAATATTCTTTTGTGTTATCTGGTATGGAGTTGTACACATCCACATTCCATTCTTCCCAGAGACCCAGGGACACTAAAGAAAAACTGACTTGAACTCCAATGGAGTCTTCAGCCAGTAGTTGAAAATTACCACTTGCCATATGAACTTCTCCCTCAGGGATGAAGTCCAAGGAGGCAGTGTGATCTCCTGAAGGTTTATCATTACATCTGGGACCCAATTTCACATGATCTCCAGACCCACATACAAAACATTTCCCAAATGCTTTCTAGAATGGGGGTTTCTGTTGACCTCTCTCTGGTTTGGCATCACAGGTTTCACTAGACCTACCCATTTTCCCATGAAATTTACCCTTGCTATGCTTGTAGCCCTCTTTTGGATGGTTAGAATTAGAATTATCTTTTCCCTTTTTTGTGTGCTGCTTCCCCTCTTCCTTGTTGTGAGTTTCCCCAGAGTCCTTGTGCGTGGCCCTATTTGCTACCCAAGTCAGCAGCCTGTGCTAACCTTTTGGGATCAATCTCATTTGAGTCAGCCAAGTGCTATCTCAGCTCAGGAGAGCAGGCATCAAAAATAGATTCTAACAAGAAAAGATTCCTCATTCCTCCAAAGGTGTTCACTCTGTAACCCTTAACCCAACAATCTAAGTTCTTTAAACACTAACATACCCAGGTAGCCCAAGGGGTACATCAGTCTTTTTGAGGGTCCTAAACCTCTTAAGGTACTAGGGAGGAGTTTACTCAATTCTGGCTATTAATGCCAGCTTCACTCATTCATAAATTTTTCTCTCAATGGCACCCAACTCCATTACAGCATCACAGCCATTCAGCGGGAGCCTAGAAAAGAGCCAAGGGATTAAATAATTCCCACTGATTCCTTGAAGACTATATGTGTATTCATGCGTACCCAACCAATCCAACACATCAAGTTTAGGTTCACACTTACTCACTGCTTCTTTGGGCAGGCAAGGCCTCTTGAGACTAGCAGACCTAGAGGACCCTGAAAGGGAAGCAGAATCAAGGCACATTCTTCTCATATCCATTTCATGTTGCATCTCCCTCTCTCTGAGATTTTGATATCTCGATGTTTGGCTTCAGTTTGAACATTCAACTTTTTGAACTCCAACTCTAATCTCAGTCTTTCAAGAGAAACAGATCCTGGGCTTAATTGTGGAACTTGTGGGGTCCCAATGGAAACAGTTTGAGGTATACGGGCAGGCTGGTGGCAGAGAGGGTCTCTCTTCCTGAGACTCTTCTACCTGCTCTGACTCCTCTTGCAGATTGTAGCTGGACTATAAACTATCATACTCATCAATTTCCACATTATTAGGGTGATTAGGTCCTGCAGGCCTATTACCCAAACTTTGGTGATTCAATAGCCTTGTAATCAATTCACATGTTTTTCCTTTCAGAGTCAGTCCCCTGGTTTTGTACATATCTTTCAGTTGATCTACTGTCAGAACAATCAGGGCTGCCTCAGTGAAGTTATCCATATTTGGCATGTTACAATTGCTTCACTTTTTGATGGAGCTTAGCCTTGTGGCTGGTTTAGTTGGGCACAAGTACAGCAAATAGTCAATGCAACCACTCTACATCCATCCCACCACCTGTCACCTGTGTTGGACAAGAATAGATGTAGTAACCCATTGGGAGACTACACAACGTTTGGCCCCTTGGTATTAGGTAACCCACCTATTGGTATAGGTCTATACTACACAATTTGGTAGTGTGACTGAGTAGCCAGACATATCTCAAGAGGGGTAAATGTGAGCTGCAGAGCTCTAGCATTGAAATTCACCAATACAAGTATCCAAATAACACTTACATTCAAGGTTTTCTATTAAAATATTTATTTATTTATTTATGTAACGGTTAGTTTTAAATAAACATCCTTTAAAAAGGGCAATTTACAACAATAAAAATGCACTTCAAAATGCTTTCTCAGAATCAAGGTAAAGCAAGTAGATATTCTTTAGCAATGCTTCATACACACTTCTTACACCCCCAGGCGACTTCCCTAACTAGGACAGTAATGGCATTTATATATCACTTTTGCACTTTGTATATTCTGAGGTTGGTAGAAAGCAAAAGTTAAATGAAGGAAAAAGGTTAAACAGGTTGTCAGAGCATGTGAGCACTTTTAAATCTCCCAATGAAGTCTAGACAAAAACCTTTCCCAGCATTATTAGTTAAAAAACAATGTATCACCTATGAGAGACAGTACAAATCAAAGTTAATGGACTAGAAGAGCCTGTATGGACCCAGGACAGCCAAAGTTAATTGGAGTAAAGTCTACGGAGCTGAGGCACTTCATAGATAGAAAAACAGTCTTGCACAAAGTTAGGGAGTTTGTTGAAAAACTATCACTGTAAGGTCACAAGCAGTTACACTTGTGAATGTTAGAGCTCAAATCAACTCTAGAAAGCAGCTGTTGTAAGTTTCAACTGAGAGGTAAGTACCCCAAAGTCAGAACAGTACCTTTGGTTAGAAGAAGAGAGTCCAGCTGGCTTCTGTCTGGTTAAAGTGATTAAGATCATGTGTTCCTGGGCCTCAGTCGTGTGGACAAGCGGGAGGGCGTCTGGAGGACTCCTGCACAGCAATTCAAAGGTCAGTGACAGCTATGGGCATTCTTCAGATCAGCAGGACTTCACGGTTTCAGCGCTCAGTAAACAGCACCACCGTAGATCTTAGACACCAGTTGGGCGTCTTTCACTCCTTGAGTCCAGCACTCTGGTGAGGTGATTCAAGCTTGGGTTCTCATGCTTACGGAGGGTCCTCAAGAGACTCCTGGAGCTTTTGGCCAGCTTATAGATGTTGCACTCGACTATGGATGTCTCAACCCCTGGCACTCGGTTCCAGCAGCAGCAAAGAAGTACAGCCAGTTTGGGAAGGTCTTCTAGCAAAGTTTGTCTCAGAGTTAGTTGGTTCAACTAACCCATGGGAAGAAGTAATCCTTTCCGGAGCTTCTCTTGTCAATCAGAAAAAGGAATTTCAGCAAAGCAGTAGAGCTTCATCAGGAAGTTCATTGGTCCAAGAGGTTACAGCAAGCTTTGTTCACGGTTTCTTCATTGGGGTGCTCTTCCCAGTGGTCGACTCTGTCTTCAGTCCAAGAAGCCTCACCTTTTATGCAGGTTTCTCCCATTCATGCACAGCTTAGCTGTCAGTCACAAGGCAAGGTGGCTGTCCTGCAAGGACAACCAGCCAGCCTATCAGGACTGGGTGCATTCAGGTTGCCCTTTAGACAAAGGACAGTGGTGTTTCGGGCACCTCCCTCACTTCCTGCCCTTATAAACACATTGGAGCCAAAGGCGGGTTTCAAAACTAACAAAGGGGTCAAACATGGCGTGCAGAGTAAAACCCAAAAAGAGGCCTGTAGAGGAGCAGCTGAATGCCTCTGCAGGAAGTCCCGCCCCTATTCTTCCTATATGTTGGAAGGCGGAAATCGTGACATGCACAACACCAGTGATTGTGCCAATTCCACAGAGAGTCTTCGAGAAGAGGTATCCATGGAGAAAACCATATATGATGTTTCCCCGCAGAGATGACAATCTCTTGGAGGAGATCCATGAAGGAATATGAAGATGAGAGGAAAAGAGGCCGGTGACATCACAAGAAATGAGCGTGACACACTGAGAAGAAGGATCGAAGAAGAAGATGTATAGACCTTATAGAATGCGATGACAAAGTAAAGAATTGAGTAAACTTTCATGTGTGGAATGACGATTGCATGTGTGAAGAGCACTGAAGAAAATGTAAGCCATTTTATAACTGTACAGATGCAGCAACGCAAGTAGATTAAACAATCATAAAGGCTGGCTACACATAGTGAATAGACTGCAGGCGGTGCCACCATTATATAGAATGTGGACATCGGTGGCACATATTTAGTAAGCTTAGACCCATGAAGAAAGAAGGACCAGAAAGCTGTGTCGCAGTAAGAAAGCAACTGAAGATCGAGGAAAGGCCTGAAATAGCTGTGTGGCCTGATGTCAAAGGATGGAGCGGCCAAGAACCGGTTATCTATCCTTGAGGAACAGAGAACGTGAGAAGCTGAATCAGCCCTTGTTAAGGTGCAATAAAGAACACCATGAGTGCCAAGTTTATTAATTCAAGACAATTAAATGCTGCAAAACAGGCCGAAATACAGTCTCCTGTCACGCGAGTCCAGGATGCAAGTAGGAGTTGGGTGTACAGATTGGAAACTACAATAAGAGTGCAGCTATGCTCCATTTTATTTTCAGGAGCAGTGATACTTTGCAAGGATAAGTTCAAAGACAATCTGAATGGCAGACGGCATGATCGATGAGAGATGTTGGGCTAATTGTGTGGGGAGACACGGTCAAGTCCACCCACTGGCTCCTGGGGTACCTGTTTACGAGCTGCTAGTGAATCAAATGTTCCAGAAGGGTACAAGCATGCCAACCAACAGTAGAGGGCCAAATAACAAAGGGCCTTTTAGTTTGATAGGCAATTGTGTACCGTATATCTAGTGACTGATGAAGATGACTTGCACTAGGGGTGGGCATAAGTTGTCCACATGACTGTAGAGACAACCCGATCCCTTAAAGAAAGTATACTTAGATGTTCTTCTTAGTCCTATCCAAACTTCCTGTAGGTTTTCTGAGTTTGCCACGTAGTATGACATCATGTATGGCAAGTGTTTGCTATAAAATAACAGTTTTTTATGAAATGCGTTGATATCATGCAGTGTGACATTCATTGATGTCCGTTGTAACTCCCTGTTTTAGACAATTGAAAATCAAACAGTCGGGCGAGAATTTTTACCAACTTCCTGAGTCGGACTTATTATTTGGTTTAAGAGTTATTCTGCATCCCATGCTGAGTATGACGTGTTACTCATTTAAAAAAACAAGAAATGGCAAAAAAAGAACACTGGGGCCATTCAAACACAATGGTCACTCATGGGTGATATACTGCAGCTGAGGATTCATCCTGTGGTAGAAAAGCACAATGATAGGAAAATTAAACCACTGCCATCAGACATTTAAAGTCATGAGGGTAACATGAAAAATATTACATGACTAAGTAGGTAAAAAGGGGCTACTATGCAACTCCCCCAGCACTCCATATCAGATGGGGGGTGCTGGACCTACAAAGAGAAAAGGTAAGCAATGTAAATTTCAATTTACTGCTCTTGGGAACTGTAGTTCACCCAAGAAAAGGTATTTAAACCTTAAGAGGAATGTAAAGGATGTCTCTGTGACACTTCAGTGAAGGTGCTGTGTATCACCATACAAAAAAGTAGATGCCTATGAAGTTTGTCAGACTCCAAAAACAAAGGAAACACATAATCCAAATCAGATCAAAATACACAAGTGAGAAAAAGGGCTCACTCTCTCCAGGGTTGAATTTAAAAAGTCCTAAAGTCCAGCAAAAGAGCTGGGGGTATCCAAGTTTGAAGGGAATTAGCACAGAAATTAGAATTTGTCCTAACAACCATAACTCGTGCCACCAGAGTGCATTGCTAAGACTAACACCCAGGACATCAATGATGACATCACAAATGGTGGGGAGGTAAATGAGGGAAGGGGCACCAATCACACACATGGGGGGGGCAGGTGGACAGGGAAAGATGTTCCACGTGTGTTAAATCTAAGGTAGAGGGCAGTTTTTACATGCTCCTTGATTACAGCTTCAAAAGCACCTCGAAATTGCTCGCCCCTGCTGATTGGTGTGTTTCAGTATACACAGTCTACTGTTGTTTTCAAAAGATTTGGATCAACACCCTCTTTCACTGATTGCAAGGTGGCTGGTGATAATGTGTGTCCCACAGAATGAGGCTGTCTGGTTACAGCATTGGTTGAGGAAGATGAGGTGGAGCAATACAGCCTACTACTTCCTAAGAAAGGAACAGCCTTTCTGAGAGCATCGCAGTGGTTGGATTTGGTGTGGCAGCACATGTTGCTGGTCCCATAGAAGTACTCCCCAGGTTGTCCACGACTGAGTCAATGTTACACTTGCTGCATTTTACTTTGGTAGCTTCAGCCTTTGGTAAATTTGTAACAGTGGTAAAGAACTGCCACACACATGATTCTTTCTGGGTGCTGGAGGTAGGCACTTTTTCTACCTCATCTTCCTGGTGTTCTTGATAGTCTTTTGAAGTATTGCGCTTCTTTCGTTGTGTAGGTCCTCCAGCTGGTGGTGGTGGTGGTGGTGGCTTTTGGGGAGGAGGGATGGCAATAGCTACTGCCATTTTTAAGATAAATAGGAGACTTCCTAATATTCTTCCAAGTATTTGCTGTGTACTAGATTGTTAATGGATAATGAGTAGGACTAGGTGTAGGAGCTGTGCAAGGGTACATTTTGAGCTTTAAAGATCATCGATAAGCTGAAAAATGCAGTCCCGAAATGTTCGCTATTCATGGACCCATTCACAAAGTATGGACACAGTCACATCATCATGCCACGCGTGAGTGCATGGTCATGTGGCTCTGTCCGGAAAGTCTGCAGTTACGTCAGACGTTCGAGAGCATCGGCGAACACAAAAACAATGGAAAAGTTGCAAAAAGTGTACAGAAGTGTAAAAAATGATGCTTGAAGGTGGGGAATGGCAGAGTTTTAAGGTGAAACTTTCTAAATTGGAGGAAAATGCAGCTATATTGGGGTAGGTATGATATTAGTACATTGTAGCAAATCATGGTGCACTGATAAAAACCCATGAAATTCACTGAAAAACCTTTGTTAAAGGGACATTATGGTTAAGTTGCACTAATAAAATCCCATGAAATTCAATGAAAGAACTTTGTCAAAGGGGCGTTTTAGTTAAGTTGAACTTATAAAAACCTATGAAATTTTATGAAAAAATGTTGTTAAGGGACGTTATGGTTACAAGTAATATGGAAAGCCCCAGAAATGTGCGGCCAGTTATGATAAGCTAAGAAAAGATATCTCGCGCCACCGTGCACTGCTAAAACAAACACCCAGTACATGAAAGATGATATCACAAATGTCATTGATGACATCACTGATAACATCACATATCTGGGCCACTTGTTTTTGTTTACTGACATGTCTGTGCTAGTTTTTATTTTTACTGACAATGAGAATTTCAAAAATTGAAAAAGAGCTATATATATATATATATATACATTAACCTTCTTATATCTTCTTAAATTAAATTCCATAGAATTTGATTTGACTTAATAGTACACATACATGGGGCAATACGCAGGCCTCAAACACGGACATCATTTGTGCACATGGCGTAGCAGGTGATTGTGTGGTTTCAGACCCTCCTGGGCCTTGCTTTTCTTTGCTGTATCCAATTTGTTTGAGCCCCCAGCCCTCGCCCCCACTTCCCGATCATCTTGTTGCCCTCTTCCCCTTCTCTCCGTCCTCCCGCCTCTCAGCCCGCCCCCTCCCATGTTAGGCTAGTGCCTTGCAGCCTACCTAGTCCGTACTGGCACTGCTCCCTGCTCGTCTGTTTTTTCTCAAGGTGTTGCAGGTGAGTGTGCAGTTTCTGACCCTCCTTGGCCTAGTTTTTTTTTTGCTGTATCCAATTTGTTTGTGCCCACAGCCTTCGCGCTCGCTTCACAATCATCCCTCAGCTCTCTTTTCCCCTTCCCTCCCTCCTCCCACCTCCCAGCCCGATCCCCTCCCCTCATTGGCTAGTGCCTTGCAGCGTATCTAGGCCGTACTGGCACTGCTTCCTGCTCACCTGTTTTTTCTCAAGGTGTTGCAGGTGAGTGTGTGATTTCTCACCCTCGTGGGCCTTGCTTTTTTGGTGTATCCAATTTGTTTGTGCCCCCAGCCCTCGCCCTCACGTCCAGATCAACCTGCAGCTCCCTCTTAACCATCCATGCCTCCTTCTGCCTCCCAGCCCACCCCCTTCCGGGTCAATAGATGGTCTTAACTGACCTTCCCAGGGCAGGCCTCTGCCCCTGCAGCCGCTGCGGCTAAGGGCCCCAAAGCCAAGGGTGGATCCTGCAGTGGCAGCTCCATACTGTGTCTGCAGGTGTCAGCAGAGGAAGCCAGTGGCCAGCCGTCAACCAGCAGCTACTATTAAGGTAGGAGTGGCATGGGTGGGGGGTAGAGCAATAACTCTACCCAGGAGGCCTTGCCACATAGCAAACTTACGTACAATGGGATAGTACTGTGATTATTAGCCTGTGCCTCTCTGGGATAGTACTTTGATTATTGGCCTGTGCCGCTCTGGGATTGTTCTGTGATTATTAGCATGTGCCTCTCTGGGATAGTACTGTGATTATTGGCCTGTGCCTCTCTGGGATGGTACTGTGATTATTAGCCTGTGCCTCTCTGGGCTAGTACTGTGATTATTGGTGTGTCCCTGTCTGGCATGGTACTGTGATTATTAGCCTGTGCCTTTCTGGGAAAGTACTCTGATTATTTGCCTGCATTGCACCCTTACAGATTTGTTCATATTGTTTTGAATCACATCTAGAAAGCACCAGAATAGAATAGTACTGTGATTATTAGCCTGTGCCATGTGATTATTAGCCTGTACCTCTCTGTGATAGTACTGTGATTATTAGCCTGTGCCTCTATGGGCTAGTACTGTGAGTATTAGCCTGCGTTGCACCCTTACAGATTTGTTCAAATTGACCTGAAACACATCTAGAAAGTACCATACTGAGATGGTACTGTGAATATTGGCCTGTACCACACTGTGATGGTACTGTGAATATTAGCCAGAGTAATACCCTTAGAGAATTGTTCAAATTGACCTGAATTACATCTAGAAAGTACCACAACACTGTGATTATTAGCCTGCACAACACTGGGATAATCCGGTGAACAATAGCCAGCGTCACACCCTCAGAGACTTCGTAACAGGGCCTTAGGTCACATCTACTAGAGAGTGCCACACTGGGATAGTACTGTTGTATGCTAGCCTGTGCCACACTGAGATAACACTATGGTTATTGGCCTATGCCACGCTGGGTTAGTACTGTGAATATCAGCCTGCGTCATACCCCTAGATAAATGTCCATATCATCCTAAATCACATCTAGTTAGTACCACATTGAAATAATGCTATGATTATTACCCTGTCCCATACTGGGATAGTACTGTGATTATTGGACTCTGCCATACTGAGATGGTGCTGTGAACTTTAGGCTGAGTCACACCCTAGAGAGTTCTTAAATGTTACCTTGAGTCACATCCAGAGAGTACCACAATGGGACAGCACCTGCGTTGGCCTAGCTATATAACCCTGACTAGGCCTTCCCCACAGCCTCCAACTACACATAGTCTGTCTCACGGTAGCCACATATTGAACCAGACACAAGTTATCTAGCAATCGCACCACCAGACAGCACCCAAGCTTGTTTCGGACAAACTGACGTCACCCAGGCCAAACTCACGAGACAGCCACACTAAGCACGAAAGACTGACTCTGCACAATCTGTGTAATGACAACACCACATCCACAATCACACATACAACAAAGCAACAAACCGAACAAAACTAATCAGAAAAAGAATTTGCAACCGTACAATCTGTTATGCTCACCTGGTATCCACAGGGACACCACCCAGCCGGGTTGCTCGCTGGTATGCTTCTCAGCTTTGCCCTGATGTGGTCTGTGGGGAAGGTTCTGCCTGAAAATACAGGAGGACTGTGTTCAAGACTGACCGACTGGGGTAAGTATCCTCCCTCCAGCCCCGTTTGATTTCAGTCCCTCTGGCGCCCTCTCCTCACCTTGTAGAATTAGGCATGCTCTCCGTCCCGCCTTCTTTGCAGGGGCGCGTTGTCTTTCATGGGCGAGTGCGGTCCAGTTACTTCACTGACGCCGGCCCGTTTGATATTGTTCAGGTAGGTAGGTATTATTGCTGTTCTCTAGTTTTGTTGCTATTCTGCATGCCTTTCTTTGTTTAAAATGTCTCTTTTTTCTCCCTTAGGTATGCAGAGCTTCAGCGCGGCGAACTGGCTTGGTTGAGCCCCGCTGGTAAATGATGGCGCATTAAGAGCGCTATGATGCGGTAAGTAAGCGCTATGCGCAGCGCTGTTAAGTCTTGCCTTTGCTAACCTGTGTTTTCCTACCTTGTAGGTCGCAGTGTTCTTGAGCGCGAGTGGAATGTCCGGAGTGGTGCCATCTGAGAGGCGACCAGCCAGGTAAGCCTTTTGAGCAGTTCGTAATTTGTAAATGTCTCTACTGCTTTCTTTAATGTTGCCTCTAATTTCCTCTTTCAGGTCGTTCTATCCGGGAGGCGTGCAGATTCGAGGAAGCTGTTCTTAGTAGCTGCGAGTGTTTAAAGATGAAGACTGCAGGTAAGATGCTGCTGCTAATGATGTTCCTTTTGTCTCCTTGCAGGTTCTGCTTCTCCGAGGTTCGAGGGAATTGCTGGACATGGTGAGTGTCACGTTTCAAGCTGCAAAGTAACGCGAAGCATGTTGTCTTGCTCGGGTGTGGTTTAAATAGCCTCAACAAAATAGTCCAGGTAAAGTAGTCCCTAGGCTACCACACCCAAAACACTAGACCGCATAGCTTGGTTCTCAGGAACCAAGCTATGTGGATGCCACCATGTTGGCTGACAATACAATAAAGTAGTTCCCAAGCACATTGTTTTTCATGCTGAATGAGCCTGGCGCCTTAGGCGCCAGGACTGGCCCCATGAAGGCTTTTGAAGAGGATGCCAGGCTCTAGAGGCCCGAGTCCTGACTCCACCTGGCCAATGGGTTTGCCAGAGGGGGTTTTGGGTGAGGGTCGTGACACAATCATAACATTAATCGAGTCAGCCAGCAAATCACTGCACGAGGGCCACCGCCCCTGCAACTGCAACCACAACCCGAAGGAAACCCAAAGGAAATATAAACCTAACACGTTACAAGGCATGCAACCGCGACAACCCAAAGCAACAAAAAAAAATAATAAACAACAAAAAAAAAAACAAGGGAGAAACACCCCGACACCAACCCCACAGAGGACCGCAAAAAACCTCAAAATGGTGTGGAAACAAATTGGACCAAAAGAAAGACAAAGAGCAGAGAGAACAAACCCAACAGAACGCCAACAAAGATCCACAACTGCAGAACACATCCCCTTCGACAAGAACGAAAACAAACCAGCACCCACAGTAGGGAGAAATCTCTATACCTAACATCATACCAAGCAAATAACCACTTACTGGAATGAACCAACCCAACAAATGATTCAAGAGAGTCCGACAACCAAACACAACCGCGCAGAAGAAGAATGGACAAAGCTAGAGGTAACAAGAGCATGATCGACACCCTAACCCCATACATAACCAAAACAAGAGGACCCTCCCTTCAACAACAACAATATTTAGAAGAGGAACCTGATGAAAACAAAAACCCAAGACTTAACCTAGAAGAGGTACTTGATGACGATACAGATACAACTCTACCAACACTACAACCAGAGACCAACTTGGAAGGAAACCAAAACACCAGTCATAAGACAACACCAATAATAAAGCACAGACCAAACTATACCATAAAAATCCACTGCAACCTAATCAATGCGAGATCCATGTCAAAACACGCAACATAGATCTTTGACCTGCTCTGCGATAACAGTAGCAACATTCTATTCATCACAGAAACATGGCTGGATGACAAATACAAACTCACACTACAAAGCTGCCTCTCATCAACTTCAAATGCCTTCAGTTAAATAGGGGAAAAAAAGGATGAGGCCTCGCAATAGCATTCAAAGAACACCTGCAAATAAAAACAGACAAACCTCTAAACATCATGAACTGCAAATCCATGGTCATACACTTATTAGCGAATCCAAAAACAAACATTCAATTCATACTGGTTTACAGACCACCGACATACGATGCAACATTCATCGACAACTTCATAGAAGCCATCACCAACATAGCCATTCAACATGAGCATCTGATAATCCTGGGGGACATATGATTCGAAGAAAAACACGCCATCTCACAAAACTCACTAATTGGGCACCTAACAACCATGAAACTCGAACAGCTGGTCAAAGGAGCAACACACTTGGCAAGGCACACCCTTGACGCAATCTTCGCCAAGAAAAAACTTATCACTATTGCTCCGCTGATACAAATTCTTTGGAGCGACCACCTCATCATTCAGTTTTTGATCATGCTACCGACCAAAGCTCCCATCCAGCCCCTCAAACTCCCAACCACCACAAAAAGAAACTGGAAAACTGTCAAAGCAAGCAACCTAATAGAACAACTGGGGCTGACCAAACCTTCCATGACAGAACTGGGGAAGGCAGACCTAGATGGGAAAATGGAGCCAGTCCATAAATGGATTGCTGATACAATAGAAACATCTCCCTGGAAAAAATGTTTACCCCTTCAAGAAAAAGAGCAATGGCAAAATGGTTCAACCCGCTACTAAGCACCATGAAAAAGAACAACAAGAAGCTGGAACTAGAATGGAGGAAAGAATATGACCAAGATAAGAAAACTCAGTTCAAGAGACAAATACGATCATATAACAAGGAAATTCAAAAGGCAAAAAAACCCATTATGTTGACAGAATTACCAAATCCACCTACACACAAAAAGAAATGTTCAACATCATAAATGAAATGAGAAACCAACCAGGTTGCGACAACACTCCAATACCTTCAGAGAAACTATGCAACAACTTGGCATACCATTTCAAAAACAAAATCAATGACATCTGACAAATCATATAAAACAGACTGACAAATCCTAACACACAACCAACCGGTTATGACGAGGAGCCAGAGCACAAACTCAAAAGCATCCCGCAAATATCAGTAGAGACATTCGTCAAGCTGGTAAACATAGCAAGAAAGCATGATCGCCCATGGATCCCTGCCCCCCAGACATGTACAACTCAATCCTCACACAAGGAATGCCTTCTGAATAGTACAGAATTCTCCTGAATCTGTTGCTCGCGACAGGGACTGTACTACGATTATTAAATTACAAAAATGCATGCATCACCCCTCAAGAATCACAAAGAGCATCACCACAAGCCAACACAGGACCGCACATCCAGTCCCTTTCCCCTCACCTAATCTCTTCAATGAAGTGTGACATCCGCAATATAATATAAATATTCTTAGCAGTTCTCAGTCCTACGTCAACCCAGACTCTTGGTAAACCAGACGTGGTCCCCTTGCTCGCTGTTCCTTAGAAAGGCTCAGTGTCACCTCACTGATGAAAGCCCACGGCTGAAACACGTGCCTCTGGTTGTTGATAGTACTCATGTTCAGAGGAGAAATGGATAGCATTTCGGTTTTGGACGTGGTGGGTGGAACACGACTGATAGGACAATGGATATTTCTCCACTGTGAAAGGGTGCAGTGAGCGAACATGTGGTTGTAGACCCTCCGGAGTGAAAGAAATTCCACAGAACAAGTTATTTGATCCACGTTCGTCCTCAGTAGAGGGGCTCCACACTTCTGTATATCTCCTTAAGCTAGATTGTGAAAAAACATCAGTAGACGCTAGGTTTACACATTCTTGAGGGGCAGGGCTGTCTGGGGGAGCCAGGCAGGGACGTCATTTGGGGGTCGCCAGAGGACGCAACTCCGACCTCTGAGGTCTCCGTTGCAACCACTTTGGTCTCCCTTGCGACCTCTAAAAAAAAAAGAAGGTTTTTTTTGTAATGCAAGCTCCTGGGCTGTGGCCAGCACCATGTGGCTCTTTACTTCTGGAGTGGCTAGCTCTTGTTCAGGCCCCTTAAAAAAAATAAGAAAAATAAGAAAAATAAGAACAGGAGTAACACAAGTCTAACACTTTCAGCACCGACCCTAAATAAGAAATAATAGGAATACCAAATAATGTGTCTTTCTGGAATTCCATACAATAATTGCTAGACTCATTAAAGTTTTATTTCAGGCACACTTCAGGCGTGAGTCACTGATTTAGTCTGTTCTTAAACGCCTCAACTCAGTCTTTCATCCTTCTGAGGTCGATAAATGAGTACCAACACAGGTTGGGTGATATTGGGTGTACATTTTTTCAATATAAAGCACTTAAGCGTAAGTGCTATATAATAACACATCATTATTATTTGGTCATGGACGTCAGCTTGCATTCACAGTAATTTGGTAATATGGGCCTATACTGATCTTAACGATACATATGGCGATCCATTCTTGTATGAAATGTATATCACATTATAGTGATATCCTAACCATATTTTTTGTAGTGTACAATGCTATGTGATGCCACTCCCTGTTTTGTGAAAGGTCGTGTTCCATCACTTCCTGATATCACTTTGGGGTGGGGTCAAATGACATCACTTTATGTGATGTCACCATGGTCGAAGTGTACGAAAAGAAGTAGTGGAACTATGTTCCCTGCTGGCCTGCCTCTGCTCCCCACAAACCCCATTGCCACAACCCCTCCCACACACAATGCACCCCCCAAACACTTGCACCTGCTGTTTAAGGGAACGTTCAGTGCAGTGCACTGAGTGAAGGTTTCAACTTCTTCCTACACTTTCATTTTAAAACAAACCATTCCGGAACGGTTTCCTTTTAAAATAAAAGTATAGGAGCTGCACAAGGTAATTTAAAAAAGTATAGGAGCACCGCTCCCGACCGCTCCCACACACTTCGACCACTGTCACTTCCGCTACGCCTGGCATTTTGGTGAAACGACGTCCGTGGATCCAGGGCACTTGCTAGTTTTTATTCTTTTTAGAAATTGGTGCTTATTTATCCTTCACAATTCGATAGCTTTGGGTTGAAGGTCTGATTCTGAGCAAGACTACATTCATGGCTCAATGGCAGTATCTCTGAGGAACCCTGCATACAATGTCCACATTTTTCCATCAAAAAAACCAGCAAGAGTGTCACAGAGCACTTAGGAGGAAAGAGCATACAAGGAATGGGAGTAAATATGGGTTTTCATAACCGTAGTGCCATTAATCAGCAAAGGATTGTCTTTTCTGAATGCAGCACTGCACCACTATACCCCGTGTTTTCTTTCACATGTCTTACCTTCCGGATATAATATACGGCTCAAAGCGTATTTTCTACCTCGAAAGACCCCTGTTTGGCTGTAATTCATTCATTCATAATTGCCAACTACATATCTTATCCTATACATCCATGAATAGTTTATTGATCCCTTGAGAAGCATTGCAATCCCTTGCTAAAATAAAATAAAAGAGAAAAAAAAATGGGTAAATCTCATTAAAACCTGAGCATCAGGGGAAGGTGCATTAACAATTAACCGCTTCCAATATCATTAAGAGTCAGCATAAGCCCTTCTGCAAAGAAACCGGTGGGTTTCCATTGACCTAATTAGCTTAGATTACACTGTGGAGAACAACATATTAAACCACCGCACTGCTTCTAATTATAATGCTGAGAAGCTGGAATGGTAGGAATTCTCCTAGGGCTTTTTATTCTACATGATTTTCCAGCCCAAAATCTGCTTTCAAATGCATTCTTAGAAACATAAGAGTGGAACTTATATCCCTGACTGAACCAAAGGGAATATTTTAATTTTAAATATTCTTTCCATCTTTTAAATACCTGAAAGCACAATGAACTTTGAGAAAAAAATGTATATGCATATATTTTAAGTTCCATTACTACTTGAGATGTTTGAATATGTTGACTTCACAGAGGAAAATAAGTTGGGATGACAGAGAGATGCGCATCAGCAGAGATGTCTTGTATGTGCACTCTCGTCAGGCCTTCAATTTACTATTGATGTAAATCTGCGATTTAAAAAGGGGTCTGCACCGCAAAAAAAAGACAGCACTGGAGCAAGACGCTTGAGGCCGAACAACAGGTCAAGCGAGCAGAGGAGAGGCACATAATTGAGGACACACTGGCCTCGAATCGATTGTTGCTACTGGCACAGAAAAAGCTGCAAAACATAGCGATGGACAATGCGAAACAAGCGCATACTGCAATGCGGGCGAGAATTTATGAAACAGGGGACAAGGCGGGCAAGATGCTGGCTTGGCTGGAAAGGATGGAACAGGGACGCAGCCATGTCCGAAGGCCCGAGACAGGAGGACCGAATCCAGGAGTGACCGATCAGGAAATAAGTCAAGGCTTCGCGGATTATTATGCTGAGCTGTACAGAACGCCCACGACACAGATGGACACCACGATCATGGAACAAATTAACATCCCCACCGTAACGGAAACGCAACTGCAACTGCTGGAGAGGGAGATCACAGAAGAGGAGATCCTAAGTGCCATGTCGAGCATCCGATCCGGTAAAGCCCCAGGACCTAACGGCTTCCCGGTTGAGCTATGGCGAAAGGTGGGGACCAATGTGGTGGCCCCCCAAACTGCTCCAAATGTACCAACATGTGCTAGAAGAGGGCATTCTCCCACCAGATCTGCGAGAAGCAACAATAATAGTGATACCCAAGCCGGACAAGCCCCAGGAAAGATGCAGCTCATATAGGCCCATCTCACTCATCAATAGCGAAACTAAAATTCTGGCAAAACTACTCGCCGACCGCCTGCAACAGGTGATTGCCACCCTGATATATCCAGACCAGTGCGGCTTCATGCCCCAGAGATCAACACGTATGAACCTCCACAGGCTATATTCGGCCCTAGAAAGGGCCAACAGCATACAGGGCCCGCTAGCCCTGCTAGCAATTGACTTCGAGAAGGCCTTCGACTCGGTGAGATGGGAGGCCATCTGGACCATAATGCAACGCATGTGCTTCGGTGAGAACTTTATGAAGTGGGTGCGCCTGTTGTACGAATCCCCTTTGGCCAGGACCAGAGTTAATGGCTGGCGTTCGGACCTCTTCAATCTAGGGAGAGGCACGAGACAGGGCTGCCCGTTGTCGGCCATGATTTTTGCTATCGCCATCGAACCACTGGCAATTCTCTTGCGAAACACGCCAACCTGGGAAGGCTTCCGTTGGTCCGAGACCTGTGAAGACAGAATATCTCTATATGCAGACGACCTTCTCATATATCTGAAAGACCCAAGCAATGCCTGTCCCAGAGTCATGCACCTGTTAGAGCAATACGAGGCATTCAGTGGATTGCGAGTGAACTGGTCCAAATCCATCCTCTTCCCGCTAGGGGACACCTCGTCGGCAAACTTGACGTCTGACCCTTACCAGATCAAAAGAGAACAGTTCAAGTATCTGGGGATACGTATCACGAAGCAGTTGACTGAATACACAACCCTGAATCTCTCCCCCCTCATGACAAGATTTGCAGAAGATACTCGCCATTGGATCTCCTTGTCATTAACGCTGATGGGCAGAGCGGCCCTGTTCAAAATGATTGCCCTTCCTAAATTCTTATATATCCGGCAAAATGCGCCATTATACATTCACCAGCGAGAATTTCACAAAATAGAGTGCACCCTTCGGAAGCTGCTATGGGGGGGAGGACACCCACGAATTGCTCTTGCCACGCTCCAAAGGTCTCTCTGGGAAGGAGGCATTGGACTGCCCAGGATACAGTCATACTACTGGGCCAGCCAGATGGCGGTAGTAAATGACATGCTCCACGGAGACGGAAGCCTCCCACATATCAAAGGTCTTATCTGTAATGCCACGACCACGCCTCTAGAGCATCTGAATGGAGGCCTGAACCGCACATCACACACGGATATGGCAACGCAAATAGTGAGAATATGGAAAGATACTCATCAGTACCTGGGATGGGGCGGGAAGCTAACGCTGGCACAACCCCTATGGAACAACTGCAACCATCCCGAAATAAGAAAGCTGCCCTGATGGCCTGAGTGGGCCCAGCGAGGAATCGCCAGTATAGGAGATTTGGTTCACGAGGACAACCTGGTACCATTCGAGACATTGCATGAAAAGTTCTCCCTCCCAGACACAGAGAGGTACCACTATATGCAGCTGAAACACGCTTGGATGACCCACAGACTCATAACACGAGACATGCCGGAAAGGTCCCCATTGGAGAGAAACATAGTTTTGGACCAGGTGGACCGGAAAGTCACCTCTACCATGTACAATGTGATAACATCCTTCGCGACACCGGAACTAACCAGCCTGAAGGCAAAGTGGGAACGTGATGTGGGTCCCCTTCAACCGGAGGACTGGGTGTAGGCCCTGATGTACCCGCGAGAAACAACCATTTCCTCCAGACTTAGACTGGTCCAACTGAAGATCCTGCACCGCACCTATTACCCAAGAGTGGCTCTCTTCCGCTGGGGCAAATCCTCAGACGCACAATGTCTACGCTGCAAAAGTGAAGAAGGTACCTTTTTCCATATTTTGTGGGAATGTAGTAGGATACAAAGGCTCTGGCAGAGATGCTGTGATAAACTGTCTAGCGTTATAGGTAAAGAGATACAGAGATGCCCAAAACTCCTTCTCCTGGGGATCTCCAGTGACACTGACTTTTCCCATTATGAGAAGTTGCTCTGGTCGACTGCGGTAGCAGTTCTCAGGCGGAACATTGCGCAACTGTGGGGATCGGAACGTACGCCAAGCTTTGAACAGTGGGTCACGGATGTGGACATATGCGCTATAATGGAACATAAAGTGTTCGCGGCGAGGGGTTGCCCGCAGAAAGCGGACAAAATATGGAGAAGATGGGAAGAGGCTAGCTAAAGGACAAGATTGGCTCCACAGCTTTTGTGACTGAGAGTTGCCCCGGGAGTGGGGGGGAGATGCCTCTGCCGAGAATATCCTATGCCACGAGATCATCTGTTGTCAAGTTGACGGTCTGTCGGACCATGGTCCCGGAAGTTGAGTTTATTGAATTTTTTTGGAATGTTTTTTTTTTTCTCTTTTTTGATTGATTGTCTTTCTCTCTCTGCATTCTATCACATATATCTGGAATGTAGATTTTGCATATGTTCCTCTCCCCTCCTGTCCACCCCTTTCCTTCCCTTACGTTATTAGCCCAAACTTTCTCCTCCCTCCCCACGTCCCTACCCGGTACTGCAGAGAGATAAGTGTAATGTTGTTTTATGTTTAAAATCAATAAAATACTTGATCAAAAAAAAAAAAGGGTCTGCAACCTTTGGCTCTCCAGATGTTTCGAACTACAATTCCCATGATACATGGCTATTGACTATGCTGGTGAAGGATGATGAGAGTTGTAGTCCAACACATCGGGGGAGCCAAAGGCTGCAGAACCTTGAAATATAGAAATATGGGGCACCAATATATTCCTATGAAAAACGTGTTCGTTCGGACCACATTTCCTGGTGAGCCACAGGGTCCTGACTGGGAGCTCCTATGTGTCCCTAAGTAATTGCCTCTGAAATCCCTTCTGTCAAACAGATGTGACCCCCAGATGCCTATGGAATTTTGACCAGTACTTACCCCACTAAGGCAAACTTGTATTTGCCAGCAGAGGCTTCTAGTGGTGTATGGCACATGGGTTTGGCAGTAGTGCACAGTGGCGTGAGGCATTGGCTCTGTGCATGTGGGGCAAGATCTCCTGCTTCATGTTCCACGTGTGGAGTCTGGTAGTGTCTCTGAGTAGCTTCTGGTGACCAATGTCCACCAGTGAAGATTATATACACTGATTATATACACTGATTATAGAAAACAGTGGACACACTTAGAAACATTATTAGTTAAATGAAATGAAATGATATTTTATTTATATCACAATGGTACACAAGTGTTTCAGAGCGCGAAAATTTTAGATTTCTCATGCTGGTGCCTAACTTTGAACCGTTTGGGGTTTCAGCCTAAATGGGTACTTGAATCCCGATGTGAGTCTCTTGGTCCCTGAGCCAGGAGAAGCATCTGGACCACAGTGGAACCTCACTCATGACTCCCTAAAGCGGTAGAAGATTCGCCTGGAATTTTCGACTACCCTGGTAGGTAGAATCAGGCTGAAATGCCAATGGATATTCTCCTGTAATGTGGCACCGAGAACTAACACATGATGGAGATCTTCCTGGGTGGGCTCTAGCTCAAAGGACAAGCAATATGGCATGTGGTGTGCTCAGTCGAACTTTCCTCATTTTATAGATATCTTAGAAACTAGCCATTTTGTAGGATGCGGCTAGCGTTATGAAGCCTGCATGTTGGCAGTGTCTGTGTAACAATGTTAGGTTGGCTATTGAAGTGCAAGGGGATGGATAGCGGGAGATTGGGGTGGGAGTATATACATAAATAGATATAAATACAAATCTATATAGTGGATGGAGAGGTTTAGGACTGATCGTGAGGATGATTTGGACTTTGTCCAGCTACTCGCTTTTCAACTTGCAGTTTTGCCACTTGCAGACATTATTATGATGACATAGCTATTTAGCGAGGTTTGTATTCTAGTAATATAAATTGGTTCAATGTGTTGTAACACTAGGCTTTATGTGATGGATTGTTTAATTTCGCAGAACGCCCTTTAAAGTGGGTGCTTATTTTAGTTCTTCTGTATTTTGTCCCTGCCTTGGTGAAACTGCTGTGGTCCGATTGTATCCTGCACACAACTATGGGCTGTGCTTCTATGATTATGGATGCTCTTGCTTTGGTGGGCTAACTCAGAAGCGTATATACACACATAAGAATAGAGTTGTGGTGGGGACAGTGCCTTTTTGTTCCCCAGGTGATGGGAGAAAAGCTTGTAATTGGTAAGGCTGGCTACCACCCTACTTACTGTAAGCAAGGCATTTTCAGTATGTTGACCCCTGGAACTCAATTAGTTACATTGTAGTTCCATTGCTGTCTTTAATCCGGTGTTGCTTTGAAAACCTTGACTGGAATGTGTTCCCATCAGCGATATGGGCCTCATTACAAGGATGGCGGTAACCCGCCGATGCTACTGTCGGGTTGCCGCCCACCTGTATTACTGTTACTGCCACCTGACATCTCTGTGCTATGGTAAATCCTCGTTCCCATGGAGACCCAGAGGACAAGGAAGAACCCGCACCATTAGCAATGGGGCCAGTGCGTCAGTGAAAAGTCTGCATGTCAGGCCTGCCGGGTGTTCGGTGCCCTTCCCGGCAGACTTGTAGTTTGGTGGTCCGGCAAGGGTGCCGGTACATTTCTACTGGCACCTTTATTTTCAGATTGCTAAACTTATAATGAGGGCCATAGTCTCACCTGCTCTCTGCAACCTAATGCCTCATCTTTCGTTTTCTGTACATGGCCACTCAGGAACCGCTATGCTCACCAATGGGACTCTGGCCTCGGCGTTTGGCAGGCTGGCAGGTGCCTACATTACAGCATAAGCTAAATGCATAGAAGGAGAATGGGGAAATGTGGTGCATGTGTGCTTCACTTTCAACAACAAACCCAGTGAGTATCTTAGCTCCTCATTAAAAATAATCAAATAGAATCTAATGAAATGGCATCGCACATTTTAAGTCTGAGTGTGGTATGGAAACATCGCATCAGATCAATGAATGATTTGCTGCAGAGACCAATGAAATGGACATGTCTAGATGCTTTGATGTAAGAGCACTATGGCTGAGTACGTCACAGGCGCTGAACAATATCAACAATACATACATGCTTTCAAAGACTTTATGGGGAGGTGAACTTTGCTGTATCAGACAGCCCCCTTTGGCTGCTGTAATACACAGTGTAAGCAAACTATACAAAGCATAAGGGCTATGGTGCTGATTCCAGGTACATGTGTGACTTCTTGACCCTCTATTCCTGAGGACCAGGAACAGTGCCCCTAACATCCTGCCCTTTCATGTAATATGAGGAAAAAACAGATGGACTGATGTGCAAGCCCCCCAAAAGAGAGGCTGCTTCTCCACTAAGCATCTAAGAGTCTCAGGATATTTTAATGGTTCCGTGTGACAATGTCACCGGAAAAACATCAGCAGGTAGACAAACTTTCCCCGAACATTTTAGGAGCTTTATCATTTTATATTATCAACTCCAATCCTAGAAATTTGGGAAAGCGCTTGATTTGACTGAGGGTGGATTTTTTGGGAAATATCGCCCCCCGGTTGCTATTTCCCAGGTCGACTTTATCACTGGACACCATTTTTATGCTCCATTTGTCCATGGAGCCAACAGAAATAGACATAAGGATTAACAGAATAGCACCCCCACTGTTAATCCTTCGACATATACAATTAGGACAATACTTATTCACCTTCAAGAATTAACAGTTTATGCAACCCAGACTCGACCGCAAAAAGCCAGCAATTTGATAAAATGTATTTCCCAAAATAAAGGGGAAAATCTGATCTCCAAAAAGTGGATGCCAGCCTCTGCTTCTTTTTTGACTTCTGCAACTCTGTTGACTCATACCCTCCAGCTCAACAGGTGTCCCCCAAGTCATGTGACGACTCCCCTGAGAGACCCTTCCTGAAAGGTGTCACTAAACCCGATATTGGATAAAATGGGTTCAGACCAGACTCCTATGCAGCGCTGCCAATTTCAAGCAGAGATTTTTTCTTATAAAAATGATTACAGTACCAAAAGATAATGTTGCATCATTTTGAGTTCTGTTTCATGTAAGACACCTCATGTGACAGTGTTGAATACATCTGTTCAAACATGCGATGAACAGTATTCTCCAATATGACTCTGGTGGGAGGTAGCAGGGGGCCTAGAATTAGCATCACTACTTGGATACTTATGTCTCTCTGGAATTTATGTCTTCAGGAATGCAATGGAGGACAGAAGAAAATTGCTGTGACTTATCCACAGTGATATATAATTGGATGTTGCATAAGTATGTGATCTATGACAGTTAATCAATGACAGTAAGCGCTGCGCACAAGTCTTGGCAGCACAGGCGTGACTGGTGATTCATAGGAACTCCAAGTCATTTTGGACAGGGTTTGGATGTACAGCCACTCTGTCACACTCGTCATCAGAAAATGCCTCCCCCGACTCCTCACCTATGTCGGCAGGGCTAGTGGTAGTATTTCGCCTTCTTCGGTAGTCCTTCCTTTCATGAAGATATGGTCTACCCGGGAGTTCGCCACCGTGAGTACTTCTCGGACCAGTAGTCCGGTGGTGAATCTGCCGGAATAGCCTATAGGGGAAAAAGCCTATCAGGCATTAAAAAACCCTGATGTCGTCTTCAGTGGCTTGGACGTGATGTTCTCTGTAAGGAAATATCCAGTGGCGGTAAGACTGAGGGCTCAGAAGATTGGTCCGAAGAGGAAGACTCAGAAGAATGGTCCGGTGTGTCTTAAAAGGTAAACAACGGGCGCAGGGAAAAAACGAAAAAGAAACGGAAAGGCAAACTGCAAGGGGAGAGAGGCAGCAAAGGGACGGGAGGAAAACAGAAAGTGAAACAATACTCAGAAAAGGAAACAAAATGCAGGAAAGTGGGGCTCACCTGAGCCAAGAAGAAAAATTGGCAGCGTCATACCAAAGCACAGAGGGCGATAGGTGTTGAAACTCGCCGGACGCAGGTGCACTCTGAATAAAAACTGGACAGACGGCGGCCATATTGAAAAACAGCTAGACCGCTGATTACGTTCAGGGAGGAACGTGATGTATCAATAATGGCGCCCAAAGCGCCATCTATTCCACAATCGCCAGGGACGGTGAAGCATGACACACTCACTGAATTCTGTTCTACCAGGAAACATTTGCATGATTTGAAACAATGCCCACCAATCTTCTTCACAGGTTATAAGTGATTCTGCAGGACTCTATTATCTATCATGACAAATGCAATGAAGTGGACTATTAGGAATAGGTATTTAAATCACTACCCACCAAATTTGACCTTATCTGTGATATTCTTCTTCTTCATTTTATATTTTTTATTGCATTCATTAAAATGACCCAAAATAAGACAGTTGCTTTCCTTCATTCCCACATATCTGTACATGGTCATGAGTGATCGTTTAGAACCTATTCTGTTGTCACCATGTTTCAGAATGTGTGTCCTTGTCAAGAAATCAGCGTCTGCTTCACGTCCCCTCAAGCGTTATGGCAGAACTACACGTTCCACAATCCCAAAACCTTCGGAGTCGAAACACTTCCAGCGGATCAAACAACGTTGGGGATTGCCGTGGAGACGTTGGTTGCCTGAGCACGCTCGCGCACGATTGTGGCGTAACTACGTTTCACGCAGAGTCACGTGATTTCTTTAAATCTCCCCCCGGTAGTCGGAACGCTGCTTCTGAATTTACGATTTTTGGAGCTCACCACCTTGTCCTCGCATTACCTATCTTGTACCCTGTTTTGTCCCTCGGATAGTGATTGAATATTCCCTTGAACTCAGAACGAACGACCTGGTTTCTTGTCTGACATTTCTGGATTTGGCGCATTGGATTTTTTCTGCACTTTGAACTTTGCTTTGGACTTTCTACTCGGAGAACTGTTTCTTTGGAACTTGCTATAAGGAATTGGGATTGTTATTAGGCGTCCTCGTGCCGTCGGGTATAGGTTTAGGTTGGATTGTCCTTACCCTAGAACTGGCATCATCAGACGGACTTCTATTAAGAAAGCCTTTAACCGTCCAACATCGAATCAACATCGAATCAGCTCTCCTGGTTTTCCTGGTCCTTCACGCTGCTTGGCTTGCTTTACGTGAGTACATGTTTGGATCTACTTTATCGTCAGAAATCACGTTTACTAAGTTCTGAAGTATAGATTACTCTAGGCGATTCCCCTTCCAATTAGTTCTTGGTTCTCTTGGAAGTTGCATTGTCTAGAAGTTTTACGACCTGTGGCTTTCTACTGAATCTGTTACCCCCAAGCTCGTTGTGGGTGGTTCTCACATATTCAGAAGCCTTATATCCATAATATGGAAACCGCCGACGATCCGTTGGCAGCTATGGTTCAGTTGGTTGCTGGTCTACGCGCAGACATGACTGCGGCTCATGATGCCACCCAGCGCCGGATCGACGCCCTTCAGGCCGGATTGCAGGCGGGTGATGGTGCTGGTGCTATTCCTTCTGGTTCTGCCTTTGGAGCGGGCGTTCCTCGACAGGGCAATGCGCCCGTGTACATGACGGCCCAGTTTCCATTGGCCCCTCCGGAACGTTTTATGGGGGATCCCAAAACGTTCCGCACCTTCATCAATCAATGTAGACTGCATTTCTTGTGCCGTCCTACATCTTTCCCTGATGCCACTACCAAGGCGGCTTTTGTCTTGTCCTACCTTGGGGGTACCGCTGCGGTCTGGGCTAACCCGTTACTGGAACAAGTGAGTCATCTTTTGTATGATTGTGATGCTCTCATATCAGCGATGTCTCGTGTCTTTGACACCCGGTATAAATCCCAAGCTTCAGATTTGGAACTGCTCTCCTTACAACAAAAGGATTTACCCTTGCTGTCCTATCTAGCCAAGTTCAACCAATTGGTCGCAGAGACGGATTGGCCTGAGGCAAAGAAAGGGGCTCTGTTTTACAAAGGGCTTTCAGACTCTCTCAAGGATGTTTTGTCCTCTGTCCCAGTGATTCCTACTGCTTTCTCAGAATTGGTCGATCTAGTCCTGCAAATAGACGCACGGAGGGCAGAACGCAAAGGGGAAAAGAGTCTGGTTCCCTATCCTACACCAGTAGCCACGGAGCAGAGTCATACTTCGCCCGAGCCTATGCAGATAGGTACTCTTAGAGCTCCACTCTCGTCTGAAGAAAGAGAGCATCGTAGAAAGAACAATTTGTGTTATTACTGCGGCTCCTCGGAACATTTCCTGAGACAGTGTTCTAAAAAACCACGAAAACAGGGAAACTCCAAAGCTCGGCAATAGAGAGAGCCCCGTTGTCGAGTCCCGCAAATACGGGCTCTAATACCATGGTTTTGTTTCCCATAGCTGTTGAAGTCTGTGCCTCTTCCATGGTTTCTTGTATGGCGGATGCTATATTGGATTCAGGGGCTACTGGGAATTATGCTGACAGCCAGTTTGTTAAGAGTCTTGGTATTCCTCTTATTCCCAAGTCTTCGCCGGAACTGGTCAATGCTGTTGATGGCACAACCTTGTTATCTGGTCTGGTCACAGAACAAACGGTAGATCTCATCATGACTACTTCTTCTGGGCATACTGAGGCCATAGCCTTCGACGTTATTTCAGCACCTCAGTTCAAGTTAATCCTTGGACTACCCTGGCTAAGAAGGCATAATCCGTTAGTGGATTGGGCTAAAGGGACGGTTTCTTTTTGGTCTCAATACTGTGCTAATTCTTGTGGGACAGCAGGATCCCTGTCTTCGGGACCCAGTACTCATCTCTTGGATTCCGCTCTGGTTATTGGGGCAGTCATGAATACAGTGTTACCTGGGGAGTACCGAGACTTCAAAGATGTATTTGACAAGCGAGGTGCAGAGACCCTCCCACCACATCGTCAGTATGACTGTCCTATTGATCTGGTTCCAAATGCCGATATACCATCTGGCCGCATCTATTCATTGACCCACAAGGAGGATGTAGTGCTCAAGGAGTATCTGGACAAGTCACTGGCTTCAGGCTTCATCAGACCATCACGTTCTCCAGCGGCATCGCCTTTATTTTTTGTTCCAAAGAAAGAAGGCGATTTGCGCCCATGTATTGATTACCGTGCATTAAACGCTGTCACCATCCGTAATCAATATCCAATACCGCTCATCTCGGTTCTTCTGGACCAGTTGGGCTCTTCTACCATCTTCACCAAACTGGATTTGCGGGGCGCTTATAATTTGGTCAGAATACGGAAGGGGGATGAGTGGAAGACGGCGTTTAAAACCAAATATGGCCTGTATGAGTACTTAGTTATGCCCTTTGGGTTGTGCAATGCACCAGCTACATTCCAGTTTTTTATTAATGATGTCTTCAGTGATTTACTCGACCAATATGTCGTCGTATATCTCGATGATATCCTGATCTACTCTCCGGACTATGAGACTCATGTACAACATGTTTCTACGGTATTACAAAGGCTCAGAGACCATCATCTCTATGCTAAACTAGAAAAGTGCATTTTCCATGCCCAGCGTGTGGAATTTCTAGGATACGACATCACGAATCAGGGAGTCGGCATGAGTGATACCAAAGTAAGGGCTGTATTGGACTGGCCGGCTCCTACATCTGTTAAATCCTTGCAGTCCTTTTTAGGGTTTGCGAACTTTTACAGACGTTTTATACGCTCATTTTCTGCTATAGTGGCTCCTTTGACTGCCCTTACTAGTCCTAAGAATGGTTTCAAGTGGACGGTTGAAGCACAAGTATCCTTTGAGAGCCTCAAGACAGCGTTCACCACCGCACCAGTCCTCCAACATCCTAACCCTTCATTGCCATTCTATGTGGAGGCTGACGCTTCTGATCAAGCGGTTGGGGCAGTTTTGTCTCAGTTTTGCAAAGATACAGGTTTCCTTCATCCTGTGGCGTTCCACTCCAGGAAGCTTACCAAATATGAAGCTAACTATACTATCACCGAGCGTGAATTATTGTCCATACGTGACGCTTTTAAGGTATGGCGACATCATCTTCTGGGTACTGCTGTTCCAGTACAGGTCTACACTGATCATCGTAATCTGCTGGCCTTGCAGTCAGTGAAATGTACCACAGCCAGGCATGCCAGGTGGCACGAATTCTTTTCGCAATTCAATTTCCAGATCACATTCCGTCCTGGGGCCCTACATTCTAAGGCAGACGCTCTCTCAAGGAGGGACGGGAATGACTCATCCTCCAGGGAATTTGGTGGTCTATTATTGCCTAATCAGGTAATATGTTCTTGTACCTTGAATCCATCACTACAGGAATCCATTAGAGAATGGGTTTCGGAGAATCCTTCAGAGATTAAGAAATTGAATATGACAATAATCAACTCTTTGCCTTACGTCAAAGATCGTCTTTATCTTCCAGATATTGATTCCAGACAAACTGCCTTACATTGGAGTCATGATTCATTGGTTTCAGCTCATTCTGGTGTACGCAAGACTGTGGAACAACTCAAGAGATGGTGCTGGTGGCCGTCAATGCAGAAGGATGTTTCGAATTATATCTCTACCTGCGCTGTTTGTGCCCAGTGTAAGTCCTCAACCACAAAACCAGTGGGTCTATTGTGTCCTCTTCCGGTTCCAAGCAAACCTTGGTCCATGGTGTCTATGGATTTCATCACAGAACTCCCGCCCGTTCAGGGGTTTGACACCATATGGGTGGTCATAGATTACTTTTCCAAGCTGGCTGTGTTTGTTCCTTGTCAAGGTTTGCCCACGGCTCCGGTTTTGGCGGACCTATTTCTTCGCCATGTTTTCCGTCGTTTTGGTCTTCCGGATATTGTTATATCTGACAGAGGCTCACAGTTTACCTCACGGTTCTGGAAACATCTTACTACTTCTCTGGGTGTTGACGCAAGGTATTCTTCTGCTTATCATCCGGAAACGGACGGTCAGACGGAACGCTTGAATGCTACATTGGAGCAGTATTTACGTTGCATTACCATGCAGCTTCAAGAATCATGGTTGTCGGCATTGGCTACTGCTGAATTTGCGTATAACAATTCAGTCCACACTTCTACTGGTGTTTCTCCTTTCTTTGCCTTGTATGGTTATCATCCTCGTTCTTTGCCATTGGATCCTCCAGTCTTCTCAGACAATCCTGCGGTACAAAACAGTCTCAGAGATATTGCTTCTCTACACCAACAGGTGCATTCCCGATTAAAGGAAGCTCAAGACCGTATTAAGGAATACGCCGATCGGCATAGGTCTCCAGCGCCCGATTACCGTCCTGGTATGTTGGTCTGGCTTTCCACCAAACATCTCCGTATTCCCATGAGGAGTTGTTTAAAGCCTAAATACGTTGGTCCGTATCCTATCAAGAATATAATCAATCAGTCTGCTGTAAGACTCGAACTGCCGTATAATTGGAAGATCCATCCAGTTTTTCACGTTTCTCTTCTGAAACCCTGTTCGGAGGGAACCAGGCTCCCCGTTCGTCCACCTCCGGTCAAGGTACAGGGGGAAGAGGAGTATGAGGTGAAGGCGATTCTAGATTCTAAGGTTTCCCGAGGTGTTCGGTATTTCCTTATTGACTGGAAGGGTTATGGTCCAAAGGATCGTACCTGGGAGCCTGAGTCCAATGTACATGCTCCGATACTCTTGGCTCGTTTCCTGGCCTCTCAGGGGGTGAAGACATCTTTGGGGGAGGATACTGTCAAGAAATCAGCGTCTGCTTCACGTCCCCTCAAGCGTTATGGCAGAACTACACGTTCCACAATCCCAAAACCTTCGGAGTCGAAACACTTCCAGCGGATCAAACAACGTTGGGGATTGCCGTGGAGACGTTGGTTGCCTGAGCATGCTCGCGCACGATTGTGGCGTAACTACGTTTCACGCAGAGTCACGTGATTTCTTTAAATCTCCCCCCGGTAGTCGGAACGCTGCTTCTGAATTTACGATTTTTGGAGCTCACCACCTTGTCCTCGCATTACCTATCTTGTACCCTGTTTTGTCCCTCGGATAGTGATTGAATATTCCCTTGAACTCGGAACGAACGACCTGGTTTCTTGTCTGACATTTCTGGATTTGGCGCATTGGATTTTTTCTGCACTTTGAACTTTGCTTTGGACTTTCTACTCGGAGAACTGTTTCTTTGGAACTTGCTATAAGGAATTGGGATTGTTATTAGGCGTCCTCGTGCCGTCGGGTATAGGTTTAGGTTGGATTGTCCTTACCCTGGAACTGGCATCATCAGACGGACTTCTATTAAGAAAGCCTTTAACCGTCCAACATCGAATCAACATCGAATCAGCTCTCCTGGTTTTCCTGGTCCTTCACGCTGCTTGGCTTGCTTTACGTGAGTACATGTTTGGATCTACTTTATCGTCAGAAATCACGTTTACTAAGTTCTGAAGTATAGATTACTCTAGGCGATTCCCCTTCCAATTAGTTCTTGGTTCTCTTGGAAGTTGCATTGTCTAGAAGTTTTACGACCTGTGGCTTTCTACTGAATCTGTTACCCCCAAGCTCGTTGTGGGTGGTTCTCACAGTCCTCCATGAAAACAATAATATCTATGCGTGGACTGGGGTGGAACTGCAAGATCTGTGTTCATGTGTTTTGTTTATGTGGATATCCAGATATGGGCAATCTCGAGGGATCTAAATGCTTGTATCTGACACAAAACATGAGGAGATTCTGTATGTATTATTTTGTAATGTGTATGACGCTATGATCCGTGAGTGTATGTTTAGGATCTGGCTTTCTATGTATATCGGACATGACATTTTGGTGGGTTTTCAGTGGCATGAACCGATTGTGTGACTTTGAAGAACTAGGTGCGATGTGTGTGTGTGCATGCTCTTTATCTGGGGAGTGCTTATGAAGGAATCCAAGTCCTAAGAGGAGTTTTGTTGCCCTGGTTTCTTTCTAATACATTTCTATGTTTTTTTAGTGTTGCTTATTTTTTTAAATGAGTAGCTGCACGCGTGATCTCTGAGTGTCTGACAGAAACATTTGTGTTTTGATCACCTGTCATTTTGCAATATCGTCTGTAGCCAAAAATTTAAGTCGTGAGTATTATGAGGAGAGGATGTCATTTTTAGATGTATACATATTTATCGCTGCCCTCTCCACGCTCATGCCATACAGGGATTGGTGGCCTCAATCACAACAGGACATGGGCAGCAGCTGCCATTGGCTCTTTGATGCCATATTCAGATTTTGCAAGTGCAATCAAGCTATTGATGGAAGCTCTGTGACTGAGGTTTACCTGTCAGTTTAAACAGTGGTAAATGAAAAGAAACATACATAGAGAGAGGACAATAAAGTTGGCGCCTATTCATCATCTGTTTACCAACCAATTCCATGTATTTCAATTCACAGATGACAGGTTGTGTTTATAATGTGTTTTTGTTTTTAATATACAAGCTTACTTAAATAAACAGTCTGATTTATAATTTAAGGCTGTTGTATAGGTTATTTAAGTGTCCAATATAATTCTTCAGGCATCCGACCTCTGGAATAAGAGCTGCATCGAAGATTGTATAGGATGCTTCACTGGATCCTGCCATGAAATAAGGCTCCATGAAAGGTCAATGCATGAACACAAAGTACACAATATTTCCATCAACATGATTGAAGAAGTCAAAATCAAACTCATGAAAGACTGGTTCAAAATGAAACCGGTGAAGGCAATGAAGGAGGCATCACTATTAGTGGCTGTCTGAAAAACCACCAGAAAGTTGAACCTTTGACTTGATTTAAGATTATGCAATAGGTGTATGATTGCTGCCCATCATCACCCTTCACAGCGTTTAACAATTATAGAACACAATTTCTGACACCAATTATTTGCACCCAGTGAAGTGCGATCAGCCAATCAGGTGGATGGAAACGAGGGTGAGAAAACATAGCATACTGCTCGTATTTTCCAGCCACACGGGGCTCTTCCCTGAGTGCCGCCATCTTGATTGTAGAGAAGCAAACAGGGAGCACGCCCCCACTCTCCCCTCAAACCTCCAAGAAATAGCACACTCTTTCTCCATCCCCTCCCTCGTTCCCCATTTACCCATTGGACCAGAGCTTTTTGCTCTGTTCCCAGCTCTCTCTCCCATCCTCGGCACTCGCCATTGAAATAGAAATCCAACAAAGTCCCTTTCCTATTTACTATGGCAGAGGCAATCTTCTTTTTTAACATTTTTCATGGAGATTGTGCTTGCGCAATATGCGCAGAGCACGCCTCCCATGAAGAAAATACAAAATAAAACTATTTGCACATCGGGTGGGATACTAGGGTACAAATAGCAATCACCCCTTTGTCAGGGGTGTGTGCACGGCCATCCCAGTTTGAACATTCTAACAGCCTTCATAATTCATAATTTCAATATCTTTGCATGCCATCAAGACTTGTGCCAACCATTTTGTTTTTAACTAGTAATGTCTCATGTGTTCCAGAGAGAAGAAAGCATCCTTTTCTTCTCAGATGCTGTCTTACTCTATGCTGGAGACTGGGAAATACATGACAAGTACAGAGGGTTCTACAAACTATCTGTAACACAAGGATGGCACGGCCAAGGAAAAATGTAAAGGGAGAAAGGTACAAATGAAGTATCTGACCCATGTAATATCAGATAGATGAATAGGGGCCAGGCAGGTCCTGGTAGGTACTATCAGAGTGGCATCAGAAACAAACCAAAGACCTAGAGAAACTCCTTCAATTTGTTTTAATGGCGAGTATTATTCAAGGTTAATTCTAAACTTTGTGGTGTACACAACCAGTGTGTGTCTTCTGCTGAAAAATGGGAAGGCATTTGACAATTAGTGAGTTTGAGAGAATAAGGGATGCCTTGGAGCAGGCCCATCTCTTAAGAACTACAGGTATGGCAGGCAATCCATGCAATCAACTGTCAAGAACAAAATGGGTCTTGGTGCGGTTATTCCACTGATGAAATCAGGGCAAAGAATTTGCATCATGCATGCTCCTGAGAGCTGAGATATGAAATGATGTATAGAGAAATAGATACTGAAGGATATTTGAGCCATTGAAAAATGTAGATCATTTTATTTGTGGGCAAATTCTAAAGTGAGTACAGATCACACATCATTGAAGGAAATACTGCAACCAGAAGACTCTCAGGTAATAGAGTCTCATTAAAGATAAGGAAATAGGATTGCATCTTAAAGGAGTTCACTTTTACCGTGTTGTATGTCCATTGGGTCAATAAATACATTTGCTGCCCCCTATTGTTTCGAGGAGAACTCAAAGAATAGTGGGGTTTTAGAGGTAGAACTGTGAGTAGTCCTCAAACAAGAATTAATGGTTGCAATGTGAGAGGTCAGTGTCCGAATATGAGTATTTGAAGCACTTAAATGTGATGCCCACAATAAAGAGTAACTAAAATGAATGGGTTGTGAAGGTTGTGGGTTTGTGGTAAGTCCCCTGGTTGACACTGTGTGCTGAAGGACCAGAAGTCCTAGGGGTCAGGGACCCTACAATGCTTCAAAATGTTGTCCTTATTCAGAGGTATAAAGGCGAAGCTCAGAACTGTGCTGTATACCCACTGGAAAGCAGAGGTCAGTCACGAGAATACTACAGCTCCCAAATATCCCTCTGATTTCTAGACTAACCAGTGGAACCTTCATTTCCCCAGATACAAACCTTGTAAGCCATATTACTATTACAGACTTGCTGAGAGCAACCCAGGGACCATTCATTCTGACTCTGTCCCATTTAAAACTCAGCTCAGGTCCCTTTATTGCAGCTTGTCACGTGGCCATGAAGGCTGCATGGCCAGAGAAACCACGGATGAATAGTCACTGCATCCAATAATGAGATTCATGGTAATTGTGGATCAATGGATGGCTGGAACAGGAGAACACTATGGTTTGAATTTCATGGGATACGCAGATTCATGATTGGGTCACAGACCACACAGATTCCGAAGCATTAAACCAGATTAAACATATATGCCCATAGCTCCTCAAAATCCCTGGGAGGGTCTTTCAAGCAGAGATCACCTCAATAGAGAGCTAAGAGCAATAAACAACAGGCAGACTGGAAGGGAATAGGCAGCCTAGTAAAATTCAAAATGTATGCGCTATCTCTTAAAGTCACTGTCTCATTAGGGGGTTACCCAGTAAGGCGGCACCTTCAAAGAGTTGCAGCAGAGCCTTCCCCTCAAGTCACAAATGCAACCTATCACTTGGGAAGCCAGCCCATGGGAGGGTCATCAAACTATAAAAAGAGCTCCAACTCCACTCTCTTTGTGAGTTGTTGTAGAAGTGGAACAATGGCATTTGGCAAGCAACGTGCCTAACTACCACACCTAGAAATGGCCGCCTCCTGATTTCCTCACCCAAGCTACCCACCAGTTGCAGCTGTGGAGTTCCCATTGGTTGCCCACACCTTTATCATTCAATCTAAGAATGACGGCAGGCGGAAGCCGGCCCTCCTACCTAGGCCCAACAACAAAGGCTCATGTTCGAGACTGTCAGAGCGTGGAGGAGCTCATTACCAACTTAGTTGGAGTGCTACCCCATTACCGCGTGGGTAACACCCTTTGACCATAGCCACCTCGCACTATGCGATCTACACATTAACTCTGTCATCAAAATGCCTTCTGTTCAATAGCTTAATTGACTGCTACCTAAACCTCCAATTGTGCCTCTCTTATATCTCACTGTTCTATGGTAACTGTATCTCATTATGAAACTGACAAAGTGATTCAGACCAAACATGTACATGTGATAACTATTAATCTCACAGATCTTGACAAACAGACATTTGTTCCTCTACAATGCGTGATTTGCAATTTGAATTTGCTCTAAATGTCCTAAACAGCACTGAGCTATCATTACTGCCTGTAATTGCATCACTCTGCACAACCGGCTAACCGCCCGCAACTAGTGGGTATTGAGTGCACTGTTTAAACTGCATTTTTTAACATAAGTGAAAGCACCTAACTATTTTGATGGCACTAAACCTTCCTCTGCAAACTGCACTAACTGCACAGTACCTTGCTGCACAATCCGACTGTACCAGTGAGCCGAATACAATCACAGCACTCCTTAGAGTATGAGTCTGCGATATAGCACTAGCCAACAAGCTCTAATCTCGATTCACCCAGCTAATCCGTATGTGGCAGCAGTAAATTCGCCTGCCCCAACCTACACCTAAGGTGCACACCCTTCGTCTCCTCCCATACTACAGTTGCCCTACTATGCCCCATCCCACTGGCATGCACTCCCACTCACTCAAGCCCCACTCTAAATTCAATATAACCCAAACCCCCTTCACAACTTGCACATCATTACACTCTCAATGTTGCCCAAACTCCCCAGATCCGGCACTCGCTTGCTTCCATTAGCCAAGTTTCACTACCCCAGCCTACCCTGGTGGGAGAGCATACCAACATAGCCATCTAAGAATGAGGCAGAAACCACTCAGTGCCAACCTTAATCTAACCTTGGCCTACCCTGCCCGCTTTTCTCCAGAAACAGCAGACTTGCTATTCGAACTGGGTTCAGTAGAGACCCAATCTCTACTGCTATCCCATCGAATAGCTGGAGGAACACACATCTTAACTACCGAACCTCCGGCCACTCTTCTAAGACATCTAAACCTCACATTACCAGTTCTAACGCTAGGTTCACATCAACCTCCACTAGGTAGTGCCCAACTTCTAAACATAGTACTTTTGACACCCCAACAGCAATACATACACTTAAGACAGGTGCAACATGCACCCAATCTTATAACATTACTCCTAAAGAAACTAGGATCCAGGGAGCCCTCAGAAATGCTAGGTCTCTCCCTGCACATGCCTTAGACATTGCTGACATTTTCACCTCTAACAAACTTGATTTCATTGCTATCACCGAATCTTGGCTCCACACAGCGACAGGCCCTGCCCTATCGCTCGGTGGCTCAGAAAACAACACAATTTACAGGACTGATAGACCTATTGGTAAAGGGGGAGGAGAGTGTAGCCATCATTGCTAAGAACACCTTCAACATTCGAGAGATTCCCAATCTCACTTTCCATTTTGGTGAACTGCTCTCCATCAAAATTGCCTTATCGCCTATGGCTATGTTGAACATACATCTAATCTACAGACCTCCTTGCCCGATATCGCCATTTGAGGAAGATGTAGCACAACTCCTCTCGACAAACACCAAACCTAGCGCCATTTAACCATCCCAAGGGTAACAAGCCCTATCTATTGCCAACACCATCTCATCATTAGGTTACACTCACCACATCAAGAACCCCATGCACATCAAATGTCGCATTCTCGATTGGCTTGTCGACTTTAACTGCAACACAATATAACCTCTAACTCCCACTGCCCATGGTCAGACCATCACATCATCACCTGCATTATCTCCAAGAACTCGGGGACCAACATCCACCCACCTGTGGCACCAGTGACCCTATTCAGAAATAAATGAAATATCACAACTTACAATATCCTACCTTTGCTACACACTATCATGGCACACCAACACATAGGGCCTAACAACCCTTCCATTATGGTTGATTTATACAACCAAACCGTCCTTGCAGCCATTGACAAAGTAGCTCCCATATCTATGTGCAAAGCTAAATCAGCAGCCCACCTCAACTCCTGGTACAGTCCGAACCTAAAAACCTTGCGCAGCTCCAGGTGAACTGCTGAGGCTAATTGGATTAAATCAACAAATGAACCTAAAAAAGTAAAGTTTGCTGCAGCATCCAAAAATTACAAACAAGCAGTCCTCCAAACGGAAAGCTCCATATACAGTGAGAGACTAACTAATGCTAAGTCAGGAACTATGGAACTCTTCGCCATCCTGAGAGAACTTGAGTCACCAGTGCCACCACTCAAAGTCTGCAACAAAGATGCAAGCTGGTGTACCGGCATTCAAAAAGCCTGTACCGGTAAAATAGCCGACCTACAATCCAAAATCAAACTTCCCAACATCCACAATTGACTGCAAGTCACACCAATCATAAGACAGCTGCATTATTTGAATGCATACCTGTCTCCAACTTGGAAGTCCTGAAAATTATAACCAGTCTCAAACCTTTGAAATGCCAAGGCAACCAATGCCCAGTGGCGATCATCAAAGACTGTGCACCTGATCTGACTCCCTTCATCACAAGACTAATCAATGCTTCCTTTTGAAAATAGCACTGTCCCAAATAATCTAAAAAATGAGTGGGTCATCCCCTTACTAAAAAAACTTACAGTAGACCCTAACATACTGACAAACTATCGACCCATCACCACAGTGCCCTTCCTTCTCAAAATACTGGATAGTGTTGCATACCTCGAGATCCAAAACTACTTGGAAACAAACAACCTTCTTGGCCTACACCAATCAGGCTTCTGCCCTAGACTTGGGAGGCAAACAGCCTTACTGGACTTGAAAATTCAAATGGACGAGCTTAAAGACAAAGGCAAACTAGCCCTCCTCCTCCTACTTGACCTCTCTGCAGCGTTTCATCTAGTCAATCACAAAATACTCTGTGATCATCTAGCATCAGCTGCCCACTTCTCACTGAAAGCCATTCAGTGGATACAATCTTTCCTTATGGACAGAGCCATGAGAGTATTCTCACCTAGCACAGCAGCATAGCCAACCCCGGTCAACTGCAATGTACCACAAGGCTCCTGTGTCTCTATAATACTTTTATGAAACCTCTATTTGACCACCTTGTTGACTTGGGTTTCACCTACACTAACTATGCAGATTACACTCAAATCCTCATCCCTATCTCAGGCTCTCATGACAATGACTTTGCATCACTTAATGCAATCTATCAAACTATCCAGACCTGGATGGCCCATCACGGATTATGCATGAATAATGAAAAAATGGACCTTCTCCACCTAGGATCACAATACCGCCTCAACAAACTTGACGACTCCTTTAAAGCCTTCAACATAGATGGCATCACTATTAAGGTGTCAAAGGAAGTAAAAACCCCCTGCCTTTATATTGACTCAGCCGTAACCTTAACCAAGCAAGTCAATGCCACAACATGAGCAGCAGTTTACACGTCTAAGCTCATCAATGCTTGAAGACCCCTCCTGTCACCCGACAGTTGCATCACTCTAGCTAGAGCACTCATCTTGTCCAGACTGGACTATTGCAATGCCCTTTACGCTGGCACAAAGAGCCACACTATTAACAAACTACAAGTGATCCAAAATAACACCCTCTGAGCAGCGCTAAACATCCCTAAAACCCTCACATCTCCATGACGAGAAGGAATTGCCCTTGTCTACCTGTCCAGGAGCGCATACTCTTCAAAACCCTCACCTTGGCACATGAATGACTACATAAGTCAGCTCCCAAATACCTGGCAGATAAATTCACTACCACGCAATCCAACAGACCTACACGATCAGTACATTGGCACCTTCTCTCCACCCCTTGATTTAAATTACAGAAAGCCGGAGGCAGCAGCTTCCCAGTGGTAGCTACCAGACACTGGAACACACTACCAGCTACACTAAGTTCAGAAGATTCCTTCTGAACCTTCCGTAAACACCTGAAAACCTTGCTCTTCACACAGAAACTACTACACTAAGCCACGATCATCAATCAGCATGATCTCCTCAATTAGGATCATTCTAATGTAAGATGACATCATTGCCTAGCTTCTTGTACATTGTATGTCCTTGTATATATGCAACCATGTAACCATTGTGTTATTTATTTGTAAGAACAGCATCAAGATGCTTCCGGGTTGGTCGCACTATACACATGGCAAAATAAATAATTTGGAGACAGTTGTAGGATGGAGTGTGGAGCAAGGAGGAGGAGCCTAGAAGTGCAAAGTGCAGCTGAAAACTGATAACATCCTAGAGGGGGAGAAGGAAGTTGTAGAGGATTTGCTGGTGTTTGGGGGAAGCAAGGTTTCAAAGGAGTGAATATCTATGGATGAGATGTTGGAGGTTGGAGGAAGACAAATTGATAAGTGGACTAAAGCTGCAACTTTGATGCCCATGCTCCCAACACACAAAACCCAGTATGCAGTGGAAGTTCTCTGAGCTGCTTGATCACAGGAGGAGTTTGAGGCATCTCATCTTTAGAGTGCATACAATCAGTAAAAATGGTGACATGATATTTGAAAAGCAACGCTGGTTCCACTTTTTAAATCAAAATTGTAGAGGAGGGTTGGAAGGTTGACATTGGAGCCTCCTCATATACCCTCACTCTTGTACCTTCAAACTTCTCCTCACTCTCCTCCTGTGAACCTTCCTCCCATCTCCTCACTCTGCTCTTCTCTTTCATCCCCTTTTTCGCCTTACTCAACCCCTCCCTTACACCCATCTTTCTCTTCATCCTGCACTACCCATGCACTGCCAACTTTGCCTCACCTGCCACTTCCCTTGTAATCCCACCTCCTACCACCACTGTATCATCATCTCCTTTAAATAACTACAAATAAATACACCTTCTACTCACCCACTACCACCCTCATACACCTCACCTTCACCTACCTTACCACCAGCCATGCACCTTACACTGTATCCTCACCCACCTAACTTTTACACTCCTACCTTCTCCTCACAAACCCCTACACCTGCAATCCACGTCTCTCATCCTCATCAATACCCACCCCGGTCCCTCCAGCTCCTTAGGAACCACTAACATTTACCTCCTTAACCATTCTATGACCCAAGTGCCCTCCAGCCCCCACTCCTTGGCTCTGAGGCAGAAGAGTGTTGGTCTCCTGTTTCATGATATCACACTGAAAACCATTTCAGCAGCTGAAGAGCATGTAAATATTAATACCTCTAGGCACTGCCAGGGCAGTATGATGGTCAGATAGCACAATGACCTAAACCCTCAACGTTGATATCTGTGCGCAGCCTCCTGTGACAGATTTGAATCCCATCATGGTCAACTCAGCCATTCATCCTTCAAAGCTGGGTAAACTGATTGCCACTCTATGGGATAATAATGTCTTCAGTTATTTCAGCACTCTGAGACCTATGGGTGTGTAGCACTATATAAGAAATACTTTATTATTATGAATAATATTCAAACATTTTGTCTTTTTTAACAGAATGAGCATGGCACAAGAGAGTTAACATTGATGAATTGCACAACAAGGCAACCCTTCCTATTCTTCTGAGGACGGCCATCTTCCTAATTGTGCACACAAGGCTCTAGGCTGACCACACCCAGCTTTGTAAGAATAAAGTAAAAAAGAATATTGCAGATATAAAGGTGGCCCTGTGCCTTACCTGTGCCCTCTCAGCAGCCATCAAATTTCCTCCCCACCCACCACGTTTTCTCCCTGCCCTCCATCCAATGCTGCTACCCTTGGCCCCTGACATTAGTGGCAGATGTCAACCCTCCAACCCTGCCATCTCTACGTGGTCCTTCGCCTTCTACTCCTTCAGTCCTTCAGTTACACTGAGCAGACAAGTGCAGTAAGGTAGAATTGTTAAGCGGGGTGAGTTAGAGTGAGAGGTAAAGTATGGTGAGATAGAGTGGGTTAGTTAGAGTGTTGAGATCTAGGATGGGGTAAGGTATAAGGAGCAAATGTAGAGTGGGTGTGGGAGAGTAGGGAGAGGTCAAGTGAAGTGAGGTAGAGTGGGTGAGTGCAGTAAGGTAGAGTGGGGAGAGGAATAGTGGGGTGAGGTAGATTTTGTGAGTTGAGGTAGAATGGGTAAGGTAGCATGGTGTGAGTTACAGTCTGGGTGAGTGGGGCGATAGAGTATTGAGGGATTGTCTGGAATGAGGAAGAACGGAGAGAGGTAGCATGGGTGAGTGGGGTGAGGTAGAGAAGAGAGAGGTGGAGTGGGGTCATTTAGAGTGGGCGTAGTAGGGTGTCCAGGCTTAAATGCCTTTTTTGGGTGGGACCAAGCCTGATATGCATATGGTCTTTCCCCTTTTGTAATGGCTTTGCAGGAAAAAAGGATGGTCTGGAGGGTTGCCCAGAGCAATGCCAGAGGTTAAGATTAATTCTAAACCTTCCAGCCAGCACCTCTTTTGTTTTGATATGGACACCCACACGAAGGACATTTGTTTGTCTGACCCTCTTTGCAGCAGTAACAGCAACTTTACTCCCTTCTCACTACCCCAAATACTACCTCACACCCTCTCTTACCGGACCAAAAGGAAGTAGATGTGCTATATGGACCCAACAACTGTCATGTCCCAGCAGAGCTTGTATAACTGCTAGCACTATGGATCACATCGTTGACATTGGTGAGAGCCCCTCCAAAGATGGTACCCGTGGTTGCTGGAGGTGGCCCATTCCAAGATGGTACCCATAGTTGTCGGAAATGTTTTTCTGGTTTAGGGCCTCTGCAGCTCATGCACAGCTCGGCAGCTACTTCTCATTGGGAGAAGCCAGTGTGCCTTATCGCATGAATACTTTGCCCTTCCTGCTTCAGGTTTTCTATTTCCTTTGGGGGTTATCCGCTTTGTTGGACCCCTGTCTTTGGGAGCCACCTGTCTGGTTGCATATTAAGACAGTGTGGCTTCCTCAGACCGACAGACATTTTTCGTCAAAACTAAACGCCAGTCACTCTGGGTAAATCCCCCAATTGACAACAACATACCACAGAAAAACATTTAGCAAAGAAAATTGTCTGGTGTATACAGAACATCTTATTTTAGCACTCAATTTAACTAATAGAGAAATAGTTAAATGAACTTCATCACAAATAAAGCAATTGAGAAGGGTTTTGAGTTGTATGCAGACTCCCGAACTCGCTGCTGCTAAGATTAAAGCAGGACATGGAAAGAAATGAACACAACAGAAAATGGAATAACACTGTGATCCAAAATTTAGGGATTACGTCCCATCTTGTGAAAATGTTTGCCGAGATCTGCAAGATTTTATGTCCAAACCATGCAGTCTGACTACAAAAACAGTAAAAGCCTAAAGGAATGTTCCTATTAAAAAAAAAAAAGGAATAGTAAAGATGTGAGTTTGGATATTTTCTGAAAGTTAATCACAGTTCTCCAGATGCGTGACTGGGAATGCAATTTAACTTTCTTGGAATCGCAACAAAGATTAAGATCTAATTAGCTTGTTACCAGATTAAAATACAATCACTGTGGGACAACCACCTGGCATCTCCGTGCTTCAAGAGTTTGAGACAATGGCAGCGTTATCCCAGCAATCCTCAGTTTACGAATGTTTAAAAGGAACATTGCTAAAATGTATGTTTGAGTAATGAAGAGTGTGTATGTGTGTTGAGGTAGGGAGTGATTCGCTTGATTAAGGCAGCCATGTCAACAGACTTGATATATACACATTCGTGATTCAAGGGCTGACAAGTGTATTCTTTCATCTATTCCTTGCTGATGGGAGGCAATGCACCTCTGTGCACTAACACTGTACCAACACATCCGTCTAGTTTCTTTTATTTGTATAAGTACATGAAATAAGCATATTTTCTGAACAAAATAATCTATGCAACCCAGAACTCCTGGTCACATTATTGCAGATTTGGGCAACCATGGTTTTAACAATACGTTATAATGTTCATAGGAAAACAATTGATTACACAGTACATGTTTGTAAAAGTGTGATTACTCTGTGAAATGTGCCAGTACAGAGGTAAGGAGCACAACAGTACATTGCCATTGATGGGAGATGGAAACTATTAGGCCTGCCTTCTTTAACCATTCCCTTACTACTGTTATCCTGTATATTTAAATACAAATGAGCACTGCTCTTGGATTCAAAAGGAGTGAGAACTGCCAGAGCCATTCTACTCTCGCAACCCAATCTTGAGGATGTCCAAAGGAGTATATAGGCTTCACAGTTATAAACACTTTCATGTTAGGATATAAATGTTGGGAAAAAATTAAATAAGAACCAAGCCCGTTTTGGATCAAAGACCTCTGCTGCGACCGCAGTCGGTCTGGCGAATTTGGATCATTTGTACACTTGGGTGCAAAATGGCCCAGGGATTTGGGTCGACCCTGCGATCTAATGTAATTTTCTGCTCATGGTGAAAAATGGCAGAGGATCACTGCAAATAGCAACCAATTGTGATCAGACATTGCGGCTGCCATTTGCAAACATAGCCACCATTAGTGCCAAGGGATCCCTATGAATTCCTTCTGCCTTTTTTCGCAGCATTAAATACAGGTTGAATACATAGCGGTCCCGGGCTCTCTGCAGCATCAAAAGGTGATGCTGGTGGCGGCACTGTTGGTGTTCGTGTTCTGCAAGGAGCGGTGAAATGCAGGAAGAGTATTACTGGCATCTACCATGTTGTGGAGTCAATTCAAAATGGGCCAGAGGCTGTGAAAAAATATAGATAGCTTGTCACTGCAAATTGTGACACCTTTCACCATTTACCAGCCTCAAAAAGGTATTCCATTCAGATGCTTTGATCTGGTCAGTTTAAGAGTTTATTAGTCCAATCAATGAAAGAACACCTAGGGGCAGGAACAGAATAACAGTGCAGAACACCTGTGGATAGACCCCTTAGGAGTATCTCTCTACAGTATAGTAGACCACTTTGGAGTAGTTCTTTACAGTGTGCCTATATCAGTGCAGGTTAAAAATTATTTCTTGAAGTTGAAACATAGCAACTGTCAGGATAAACCTCATAGGGCAATTCTTAGGAGAAACTCCCATGGGTCACTGTGCAGTCAAGGCACACTTCTTCTCTGTTTCTGCGGCTAGGCTATGTAATTCTCTACCATTTGCTTTTAGGACCACAAATAATCATCTTCAGTTTTGATGCCTGTTAAAAACCTATTAGTTTTAGTTGGTATCTTTAGCGGCAAGTTGTGTTTGGGGTTTGTGTGCGTTATAAGCATACGCAGCATCACATAACTATAGCTGAAGTCCATGTGGCTGTGCTGCAAGTGAGTGTGGAGCATCAATATGCAGCTGATGGAAGAAAGTGTGGCATGAGTTGTAGTCTAAGGATGGTTCATTGGTAAGGGTCCTTGCAGTTGAGGCTCCCGGTGGTCTCAAGTGCCATTGCAGAGGAGAATGTGCATTCAGAGGGTCGCCTTCAGTCTGGGCAGCTGTCACTCAGAGCTGGTCGGATCTGTTGGAGTGTCCACAGATGTTTAAAGTTATGCAATGTTATGTGAAAGGTTCTTATACCGCGCACTGTTGCCACCTGCGTGGTTTCTTGGTGCTCTGGCGGATCTGTAAAGGAAGGGACAAGGGGGGTAAGTTTGTTGGACTGAAAGGGAGAAAGAGCAAGAAAGCTGTGATGTGCTGTTGGCAGCTTCACTGTTCATTGAGCATAGGGGTGTTTTTTGGTTAGTAGCTGCCATGTGCTGTTGGGCGAGGCTATGTGCGGTTTGTTTCGCTGTTGTGGTCCAGTGAAGTGCGTGCATAAATTATACAGCTGCAAAAGCTGTGAAAGCAGTTTCTGATCCCCCTAGATGTGGATCAGGCTGAGGTGTCCGCGTGCCTGCAGAAGTGCCTGACTGCCGTGGGACAATGAATGGGGCAAAACTGGCTGAAATTGAATGGGGGACAAAACTGAGGTGTTGGTGGTGGGTTCCCTCCCAACCCTTCACTGTGGATCTCCTCCTTTTGGTCTTACTCTTGGAGCCTACTCCTGGCTCCTTCTACAAAGGTAAAAAATCATGGCATTAAAGGATAGTTCCGGGACTTTTTTTTTATTGTCCCTACGGTTCGGCCATGTGTTTTTAAGCATAAATCGGTAGATCGTAGAAAACTTTCCTATGGACCATACCCGACTTTTCGTCCATTAACGCACTCGAAATCAGCCGCCATTTTCTGATAATCCTCTCACTTGCCGCATCGCCCTGGCTCACCTGCTTTTGCGGCACTAAATCAAATCCCCCGCCCCTGAAACAGACTTTATCAAAACATTCATATTCCCCGCCTCTATCCGTGACGTGACTGAGCTGCGTAGGCAAACGCGCCCAGGCGTCTTCTACGCGACTCCACACAGAACCCGGAAATCAACACAGATGAGCTCACACAACACAGCGCGCCACAATCGGGAATATGAAACTGTACTTTTAAATTAAACTTCAAGATTGTAAATTTGGTAAAGTACATTTATTTGACATCAAATGTTTTGAGAATATTCAGCGATTTTCATTTTTATTTGCTCACGTTCCAAAAAGTTCGTTTTGAGGCACGCGATGTTCCTTTGCTGTACACAGGGTCTTAGATCATCTCACAATACAGCGCCACAATTCGGAATATGAAACTGTGGTTTAAAAGCAAACGGCAAGATTGTACATTTGGCAAAGTACATTTATTCGACATCAAATGTTTAGAGAATATTCTGGGATTTGCATTTTTCTTTGCTCTCGATCCAAAATAGTTCGTCTTGAGGCAAGCGATGTTCGTGTGCAGTACACAGGGTGTTGGTTTACGATAAAATAAGCTCTTCGGTCGCACTGATAATCGCATGGCTGTTCCAACAACGAGGCACTAGGCCACCACAACGGTCTGTATGTTGCATCTAGCCGTTAGTACCGCGTAAGGGCATACTTGTACTTGGCGATCGTCCCATAAAATGGTCAGGGTGGTAACGTTGTTCACGCGGAGAAGCAACTGGCGGTTAAAAAAACCATCCGCCGGTGTCTGGTACTCGTGACACATGCAGTAATGCATGATGTACCTGTTTGAAAAACATAAAAAATGAAATTAGTCTCACCATCAGATCTTTATTAAAATTATTCATTTTATATATTAGGTCGGGAAATTATTTCATAGCTAGGACAGTGCAACTGGGTATTATACATCAAGGGGTGGCTGTAGGATACTGAGACAGTCCCCCAGTGCAGGGGTTGACAGGGAGGCAGTGCAGGTGGAGAGTGGAAGGGCCCAGGACCGAGGTCGCAGACAGTGGACCAGTTGTAGCAGGGGAGAGGGAGAGAGAAAGCAGAAGCAAAGAGGAAGGTTTTGAGGTGCTTCCGTAAAAGGAGATGGTTCTCCTCAAGATAGTGGCGGTACAAAACAATATGCCACATAGAACGAACAAGTACAACTTAACCCGTCTTTAAAGCTACTGTATAGTAATTAAATTGCGGTATAAACTAATCTAAAGAGTTACTTACATTATATTTGCATTTTCCATTGTGTCTGTGCGTAGGGCAGCCCCGAAATACCACTCCTTCTATGCCGACGTTATTTCTTCTAATGAACGAACATGAAATGGCTTCATTATCGTTTCTTACGTTATTGCCCCACACCCCCAAAAAGAAGTCTTTCGGGATGGTCCCGGCCTGTCAAGGTCAAATAACAATACAACCTTATACTGAGTCGTGGGCCATTCCGGCACCCGAGCAAAAAATCAAAGCAGCTGACCTTCACTTTGAACGAGCGCACATTCCTATTTAGCTACATTCAGTGTAAGGCCATCTCACAGGACTTGAAATTTACACTCCATTTTTGCATTTTGTCTGCGTGCTTTGCAGCCCCAGAGAACCATAAATACGGAGACATTCTATATTTTTTGAAAAATGATTTATAATACTGTTTGGTTTAATTTAATGCGCAGATGAACAAGGTTGGATAGACACATTGCATGTACACTGAGCAATCACTTTAATTTACACATTACATAGATACACATATTCAATGGGCCTGCGACATGAGGAGACTCGAGAGAACAGACAATCAAATTACAATCATTTAAACCGTGATGTGTATTTCTCAATGAGCTCTTCTTTAGGTGGACATGGAACAGAGGCAATGTTGGGTGGCAATGCAGTTGTCCCCTGCACAGGTTCGTTCACAACTCCATTTATGTGCCTATCTAGGACGTCAACAATAAGTCTCTCAATAAACTCATATTGCATATCCTCAAACACTGGTTTGATCACCCATTGTTTACTTCTTTTAGTGAAGGCCTTATTGTAGCGAAGCGTCCCTAAAGTTCCGGTCGTCCTACTTTGTTGACGTCCAACATTATGGTTATGTGCCAAGACCGCTAGAAGAGTCCGATTTATCATGCCCTCCATTCCAAAATGCAATCGTTTTGGCCTGTACTTTAGGCACATATTGTGGAACACCTCCAAATCTCCTGTGTGGCAGAATTCCGTGAGTCCCCTCAAATCTCTTGTTATAGTTTTATCAAATACAATCTTTTCAATGGCTTTGTGAGTGGGTGATGAAGGAATCAACCACTTCTTCTTCCGTGCCTCCTCTGTGGACAAATGGCCATGTTCACAATTGTGGAAATGTTGGTTTGTGTTCCAACGGTGAACGTTTGTGCAGTGTAGCATTACTGACCGCCATTTTTCCAGTAGAATTTCCAACGACCCTCCACATGTTTTTGAGCTCCACCAAAGATGGTTGCTGATTGACTTGGACCACTGTGAAATACCTTGCGTTTCTTTTTTTTTACCTGCAGCAGAAATTTTTTTATTGATTGTTTTTGCAAGATGCCAAACGTCAAATTGGTGATTTATATTTTTGTACTCTTCTCTCATTGTCTTGCCAATTGAAACGTGTCTGTCCGTGGCTATCAGGTCGATCACCATTCCCCGCGATTGTAGTTCTTGCAATGATGCTACAAAGCCAACTTTCTCCATGGCCACTGAGGATGTACTTTGTGACACCTGCACGACCACCGAACTCACAATTTTCTTACTTTCCATGTCCTGAAAGTGGTAGGTGCAGTACTTGGCTGAAAATCCTGGGCTGTCGCACTGTCCATCACCGGCTAGTCTGAACCGTTTGCCCGCGAATGTACTATCAATAGACATTTTTTCCATTCTCCAAGCTTCGCTAATGGCTGGAAATAGATAATCGGTTTGGTATTTGTAGAACTGAGTTTTCGCAATGAAATGGATTCCCACAAACTGAAAGAAAGACTCTAACTTTTTAAAACTTGAACCACTAAAAAGTGCAGCCGCTGCACAAAGTAGATTGCCTGCTGGCAGTTGCCCCAGCATGGGTTGTGCAGACCATGAGAAAGGATGATATTTTGTACAGGTGGCATGTATTTTAAGGTTAGTGCCTCGAATTGCACGAGTCACATTAATCAATGGCTCCCCACATACTTCCCCACCAACCGAATGCCCACATTTCATCCGAATAATAATATCAATCAAACAACTATCGAATACAATGAATTTGGCCTCTTTCCTTATACTGTCACTCTGCATCCCAGCTGGTTCTGCCTGTAACGTTGAGGACATGTCACTCACATGAAAGGTAGAATCTCTGATATCGTCTTCCGCTATGTTCAGTGATATTGATGGTGTTTCATTGTCGTCCACTTCATTCTCTTCCATTGCAACATCTGTTCCTTCTCCGGCGATGGGTGAATAAAACAATTTCTTCAACTTTCTCGCGGTCTTAGTTTTTGCGGGTGTGGATTCTGTGAATTGATCTCCGACTGCATCCGAACTACCAGGAGGACATTCACTATCAATGGCTGGTGGTGGTATAGCTCCGTTGTCAATCACTTCATATTCTTCCCATTGGCACGATGCATCTCCAGTCTCAATTCCCTGCCAAAAGGTTTGACAAGCAACATCTCTCTTTCGCTTCACTGTCTGTGTAGATCTAGTTCGTACACCCACTCGCAACTAGAGGACAGATTGGAAAAGGGATGTTCAGTTTAAACACTACTACAGTATTGAACTATTAACAGTGAAAAACAACATAATATAGTGACCAGGACACTAACCTTCTTTTGCTTTCTTTTCTTTGAAACTTTCTTGCCTCGAACTTCAACATCAGGACGCTGTTGCTCCGACTCGTGTGTGCATGTCTCCACTTCCTCTTGCGCTGCAACGACTATATTTTCATGATAAGCACATCCATCACGCACTGACGCTCCATCGACTCCCTGAAACATAGAACTTTCATTAGTATGTATAATAATATCGAAAACACAAAATGTACTTGGGGACCAATACCCACGTACATCTCAATAGCAAAACACGAATGAACGCTTTGTGTAGAACATTCAAACGACAATTATTCACGCATTGTTGATCTAGTTAGATGGAACTGTCAAGATCCATACCTCGGGCTCCGCATAGACTTCCATTGATGATATTATTGAAGATGACGCTTCAGCAACTCCCTGAAACACAGTAATTGCATTAGTATGGTTTTCTATTTTGTTAAAAAGAACATAAACTTTGTGCAGGCGTCAACGGCTCATCTAAATAGACCTGCACAAATGATCAGTTGTCTAAAATAAGTAATGGATATCTAAATATGATTCGATTTGCTCGATCGTTGGAAGTGTCACCACCCAGACATCTGCATCAACTACTAGGGGTGATGTTCTTGTAGAAGAAGCTCCGTCATCTCCCTGAAACATAGTACTTGCGTTAATAAAGAAGGAAGTATAGCGGATGTAATCACGTCATATGATTTCGCTTGATCGAACTGTCAGTATCCATACCTCGAAATGCATAAGAACATCAAGGGACGATGTAACTGCGGTGCACACTTCTGCAAGCTGTTGCGCCGACCCGTAACTGCATGCTCCCCCTTCTTCTTGGACTAATGCTCCATCGACTCCCTGAAACGTAGGACTTTCATTAGTAATGAACACAATATTGAAAAAAGAAGACACATAGGAGGGCGACGACAGAAGGACATATCAATGGCTAAAAACGAAAGAAACATTGTGTGTAACAATCACGCTACAAGAATGCAAGATCTGATGATCTCCATCGATGGAACTGTCCGGAAACGTACCTCGAGCATCTGAGTGACATCAACGGTTGTCGTCAATACGTTGGACTCCTCAGCATCTCCCTGAAAGACAGTACTTGCATTATTTTGGATAACAATAATTATAACTGAAAACAAAGACTAGAGGACGAGTACAAGGGTGTACCATTAGGTAAAATAATTACACGATAAATTAAAACTATTGATTTACATGCCTAAAAAAAGTCAGTGGCAGAATAGCCAAGTAAGATTACCCGATAGGCGCTTGAAGTGGCTGATGACTGCAATAACGACACGGATGGAGAATCTTCCGCCTTCATATTGAGTGGATACATAAATGGGGAAATTATTGTTAGCTAATGCTACACACTACCGCAAGGCCGAGAGATAAATACGTAAACTTGACTCACCAGTGGAGGGATGTGGACGAATAGAGTGGGAATAGCGTTTGAGAGCAATTTTCGCCTCGCTCGCGGTGTGTTCTTCTTTATTAGCAATGATGTGGAGTACATGTCTGAGCTAAAGTGCCTGCTGCAGATGCGGTATCGATCACCCCTCTTGTCCGCAAAGACTTCTAGGACTCTACTTTCAAGCTCAGACGGTGGATATCCGCAATATCGAACCCATTCTCTTATCTGATCTATTGTCTTAGGGAAAACATGCATTATAGTACCTTCAGATTTATTATGGGTCTTCGAAGGGCAACCGCCAATGGAACAGGCAGGCATTGTGGAAAGTTCTGAAAAGTAAAGATCAACAATTCTCTATGAATACCAATGTAAACTCAGAACATGTGACTAGTTCCTTGCATGTACTGTCTTGAACAAAAAGAAATTGGACGCAAAATGATTATGGTACATGGCCTTACCTTGACGAACAAACAGTTAGATGCAGGGTTCAGAGTATTTTCTTGTCGTACAACAGGGAGCACTTCACCGGTTGCAAACTGAGGAGTTTCCTCGGAGTGGTCACGGAAGTTCACAGAGACGAAGAGCAGATAACCAGCACCTTCACGGGTTGACTAGCAAAGCGCAAAGAAGTGCTCATTAGAAATATGAAGTGGGTTATAAAGAATTCGAAACAGGGGTGTGTTTGTGAATGAATGACGTCTATATGTCGTGGCATTATGCGGATTGCAGGGGGCCGTCCAGCATGAAGGGGGATGCTTGGCAGGAGACACGGGGTCTGGAGGTAGACATGGGAACAACAACCCATGCTCTATAGACCACTTTGAAGTGTACATGGTCTTTGGCACCTCTTGGCCTTTATCGCTCCCTGACAGCTCCACTTGCCAGCACAAGTACCCCGGTGCGAACTGCCTTTGATAGGGCGGGGGGTGGATTGGGGCGCTGGTCGTGCAGACAAGACACAGGAAGACTCGTGAATGGAGACACACTTATGTGGATTGCAGGGGGCCGTCCAGCGTGAGGGGGGATGCTTGGCAGGAGACACGGGGTCTGGAGGTAGACATGGGGACAACAACCCATGCTCTATAGACCACTTTGAAGTGTACATGGTCTTTGGCACCTCTTGGCCTTTATCGCTCCCTGACAGCTCCACTTGGCAGCACAAGTACCCCGGTGCGAACTGCCTTTGATAGGGCGGGGGGGTGGATTGGGACGGTGGTCGTGCAGACAAGACTCGTTTGCCGCAGGGCCTCACCAAGGAGAGGCCATCTAACTGCATGTAAGAGGCAGGCTGCAGGATCTAGTACATGGAAGGCAGGGGGGTGACTTTATAAATACCTCACCCTCCCAGGAGAATATATGGGTGCAAAGGTTATGTGGATTGAAGGTGGGCGGCCAGCGTGAGGGAGGATGCTGGCCGGAGACATGTGGTGTGACAAGACAAGGCACAGGAAGACTATTCAATGGAGACACACTAGATTCATTTAAAAAATGAAAACAACCATTGTTAAAATATATGTTGGGTTTTATTTTAGATCTTAATTTCAATTGAACATAAATAATAAACATTACACATTGTAAAGTTCCGGTTGCAGCACATCCAGGGAAAATCCGCGGTATTGTCCACTGTCGCTTGGGAAATGTTGTCTAATGGCAAGTACCGCACAGGCAGGTATTACTCTCCGAACGCGGTGTCCGAGCCTCCCGTGAAGCCACCAAGTGAAGCAACGATAGGCCACCAGCCTGTACCACCTGTGAAAATGAAAGATGCAAACTGTATTAAAATGACAAAACTTTCTTATCATTCTGCTTTGAAAAAAATTCTATCTAGAAAATGCACAATATGGACCCAATTTACATGCATTCGAATGATATGTAGATGTAATTTTATATGTGGGAGACGACCATGACATAGTAGTGGCATCACTGACATCAAAACCAGAGTATACTTACTCGTTACTCGGATTACGCGGACGAACAGTGCCGCAAAGTTCGTGCATAAGCACCATCATCATCCTCAACACGGTCCGTGAGAGGCAGGCTTCCCTGAACTCTGGCAGCTCGGTGATGCATTGCGGACTTGGCTCGCCTTCCGAAATGTAGGCCAAGCACATGGAATTTTCACGGCAGCAGCAGTTCTCCTCCTCAGTTGGCATTAGCTCGCACCGATTGCACGTGCACCAGGTGGAGACGCCGTCCATGCGACATGGTCCAGGCTCTTCATCCGTTGACTGGTCCTCCCAACTGCCGTCCGAATCCCCATCGTTTTCGCGTGCTTGCCTTTCCAGTAGTTCTTCCTCGGTGTACTCGGGCTCGTACATATACGGCATTATTGTAGCCATTGTGTGGTAAAGAAAGTAAAATAATTTACAGAGATGTTACAGGTGTTCACAAGGCCTAGAAGTGGCGAAGGTAGCTGACCAGAGCACAGAAACGAGTCACAGAATACTATAAGTAACACAGAGAGAATAATGGAATCGAAAATCTGCTGCTGTGTGTTGTGAAACGGTGTGTTTATACTTATTAAGGAAAGAGGCGTCCTGCCATTTCCATGGCGACACGTCATTAGCTGAGGCGCAGCGATTGTTGACACGAAACGTGCTTTGGCGTTGGGAAATGGGCGGTACGCGTCTGCTGATGTCAGGCTCAGGGGCGGGGGATTTGATTTAGTGCCACAAAAGCAGGTGAGCCAGGGCGATGCGGCAAGTGAGAGGATTATCAGAAAATGGCGGCTGATTTCGAGTGAGTTAATGGACGAAAAGTCGGGTATGGTCCATAGGAAAGTTTTCTACGATCTACCGATTTATGCTTAAAAACACATGGCCGAACCGTAGGGACAATAAAAAAAAAGTCCCGGAACTATCCTTTAATATGTCATCCAATTTGTCTCTAGGCCCCCAAGTCTCCTTGGTATGCTAGCAGGGCACTTCCAGTTGAAAATCCTTAGGAAAGTGCTCCACCTGATTCCACCCCTGCTGCATCCACCTGTAGTAGCAGTGTTGATTCTGATCAAGTTAGATTATTCTAATTCCCTATACCTGGCACAGCCTAAGGGGCTGATTGGCAGATTACAGCACCTCCAGAATCTGGCAGCCAGGCTGGAAATTGGCACCCCTTATAGCTGCCACATATCCTCAGTACTCCATTCGCTCCACTGGCTTCCGGTGGCACAGCGAGTTCAATTCAAGGTGCTTTGCATTGTTCACCGGGCCCTGTATGGCCATGGAGCAGAGTACCTCTGTGTTAAATTTGAGCGTTATATCCATAACCGCCCATTGCACTCAGCTTCAGCAGGTTTGCTATCTGTGCCCCCTTTTTCGCTGTTCGCGACTGGGAGGACATACCTTCTCTATCACAGCGGCACAACTGTGGAACAGTCTCCCACTGACTCTGAAGTCACTGTCTAATCATCTAGCTTTTCGGAAGGCTTTTAAGACTTATCTTTTCTAATCCTGTCGCTTCTACAGGCTTTTCCGTGCCCTCCTGCTGGTGGTCCTCTACCTCTCAGCATCAAGATGCCCTTGGGTGAACGTGCGCTCTATAAATAACCCTAACATAACATAACATAAAAGAACCAGGAAATCTCCAAATTAAACAGCTGAAAAAACCTACAGAAATTCAGTAGAAAGTCATAATAGAACTGAATAAAAATAAAAACACAAGGAAACGGTAATTAAACTTGATGTGATATGCAGCAATGCAAGATTGTTAGGAAATCTTTAAAAACATAGGTATAATCACGAAGGACAAGATGGTGCACATGTGTCCCGTGTTTGGGGAAGTAGAGGGTACTAGATCAGGTTAGCAAGTAAAATTAGCTACCCATTCCATCCTTGGTTTAGTATTTCTCACACGCATCACATATTGGCTGTGATTTGCAGGCAATTTGCTGTCACTGGCTGGGCCTGTTGATGTGAGAAGAATGCTAGGATCAGCTTGGTAACTCCCTCCCATCCCTACTCCTTTTCTTCATCTCTTCCACAGCTAAAAAGGACAGATCATGACCTGGGGTTGGGAAGGAGCAGTCAGCTGAATGAACTGCTCCTATTCGTCCATCACAAATAATCATTTCATTTGGGTTTGAAGATGGAAGTGTGGCTCATAAGAACAACAAAAAGAGACTTAGAGGACTCCAATATTTCCACCCTATTAGTAAAAGGAAGATTTGGTGCTGAAATTGAGAAAGAATAGTGATGTGGGGCTGTGACAAGGTGACCACCTTTAGAATTCCAGCGCCTTGTTAGGGACTGAAGCAGGGGCGAGCAGTAGGTAAAAATATGGAGGTGAATGAGCGGAAAGAAGGATGCAAGGCACAGAGACATTTCCCAATGTGGTTGCTTATCTGGTTCTTATTGTTGGTCCCTGATAACATACCACTCTGCATTTGGTTCACTATAATGGTTGCCTATATGTGAGCAAGGTGCCTTTAATGGTGCCTCTTTCCTATTGTGATCATGTCCCTTCTTCTATTGGCAGAAAGGTTCCACCTTAGAGCCCTTCGCACAGCCTTTGATCAATTTCTGCCCATGCCCCAAATGCTTCAGGAGGATGTTTCTCTGTCCAGACGAATGTCCTGCTCACAGAGACCAGGCGGGCCATTTGTCCTTTTGTAGGTGACTGAAGACTTGCTCATTTTCTATACAATCTATTTGTTGGTTAAATTGTGTTGCCAGTTTCTTGTTATGTATAGTAGTAGTACACTCTACAAATCTCCATACTATAGCAGGGAGGAAAATACAGAGTTGAGAGAGAGTGAAACAGTGCACAGAGATGGGAGGGGGATCTGTAAAGATACAAAGCGAATGAGAGACAGATCTAGTGTTCAGTGGCAGAGGCACACAAGAGAGAGAAACAGAGAGAGAGAGAGAGAGAGAGAGAGAGAGAGAGAGAGAGAGAGAGAGAGAGAGACCGTTGGGAGAGAGGGAAGGACCCAGGCTCAGCCCCAGACAATGATACACAAAAACATTGACAGTTGTATAAGTCATTACAGTCCACGTTGCCAATACATTGACATCAGGTTGTCATGATGCCTACCTCCAAGGAGCCAGGTCCGACCAAGCAACCCCAGAGGCAGGCATCATTCCCCCCAGGGAAGTGCCAGCGGGCCCAAGCTGGGGCCCTTTGGACACAGTCCTGGCGCCTTAGGCGCCAGGCTCATGTTGGACCCCTGTCATGGCGCCTTAGGCGCCAGGCTCATAAAGCTAGACATGTGTTTAAGTGTTTAATGTGCACTTACCTGATGCAGACCATGCTGCTACATCCAGGCCCTCTTGAGGCCTGAATGGAACTACTTTACCTGTGGGACTACTTTCCACCTGGGTGTGGTCGGGGAAGGATACATACCTGATCGGTGGAAGGATACATACCTGGAACTTCTTCCAAAGCTATTTAAACCACGCCCGATCAGCAACTCACGCTTTGCTTGTTCTGCTCCTCGCAGCTGGACGCTCACCGTGTCAGCTCCTGCATCTGGACTTCAGCCACGCCTGTCAACATCCTGGGTCGCCTGCAAAGGGAGATAAGAGAGAATTGGAGAGAGAGAAGACCTTACCTGCTAAAGCTGCATCACGGAGACATCACACCGATGATCCTGAAAGGGAAGACATCATTTTAAAAGCATTTCGCTTCGATCGCTGCAGCGCTGCATTTCACTCACCTTTCCTGGGCGCCTCCATCTTCAGCAGCGATCATCCGGATCCGCACCCACTTCCCAGAGCCTAGAGAGAAAAGACAAGAAAACAAGGTGAGAGAAGGAAGGGAAATAGGAAAAGCTCAGTTTCCTTCTAAGACTTACCTGTTGGGTCATTCCCATTTCATTTCGGGTCCTGCCGCTTCCTGGCATTCCTGACCCCGGCCCCTATGGGGAAAAAAGACAAAGACATTGAATGAGCGAATGCAAAGACATTACCTGAACGCTCATCCAGAACTTACCTGTCATTTACTGGAACTGCACGTTTCACTTCGGGTCGGCGCCATAACTCCGGCATTCCGAACCCCGGCCCCTAAGGGGAAAAAGACATAAGCGTTAGCGCTTGCTGCAATAAGACAATGAACATTATTATTAAGCTTGAACTTTTGAACTTGCAACAGAACTCTTACAGCGCCTCACCTGAATAGTCAAGCTTATTTTGAACTCCCATCAAACCTCAATCCAGTGAAGTAACTGGGTTTCAACGCGCCCCTGCATCAGAAGCAGGATGGAGAACTCATCCTTCCAGACCCTAAGGTGAGACTTCACGGTGAATCGTGGAAGGGTATCGTGGAGGGTTGGAAGGGAGTGGGAGGCTTGAGCATTATTCCGTCAGTAGGTAATACTCCCTTTTCACGCACAGGGGAATATTCCTGCGAGCCAGAAAAGCCAGAGTAGAGGGGCCCTTCCTGCGCTTCACCATTGAAGAAGCATCAGCACTCGAAGCCAGACCTGCGCCTCCGTGTGAATCAGGTGAGCGTGACAGAACGCGAAGCCTCCCCACAATTTCCCACCCGGGCGCTATGGACACTTCCGAGACAGATCAGCTGGCCCAGCTTTTGGGGGAATTACGGGCAGAAGTGCACGCAGCCCGCCAGGAGCTAACGCTCTCAAAAAAGAACTGATCCTATCCAAGGAAAGAACTGATGACCTGGCCAAAAGGTTATTGCAGGCCCAGGCAGGGCACACTCCTTTACCTAATTCCGGAGGTACTTCCACATCAATGGGTTTGAATAACCCGGTACAAATCAATCTACCTGGACACATGCCTTTGGCCCCGCCTGAACGTTTTGCGGGGATCCCAAGAAATATGCCGTCTTTATGAACCAATGTCGTTTACACTTTCTATGCAGACCCGGGGCCTTCCCTAATGACCAGACCAAGGTAGCCTTTATACTATCTTACCTCGGTGGCAGTGCTGCCGATTGGTCTATTCCATTGGTAAATCAGGATGATCCCATTCTCCAGGATTTTCAGGGCTTCCAGGCTAGCATGGAAAGATTGTTTGCTCAACACTCTCAAGGACAGGCCCTTGATAACGAACTGCTATCCTTACGACAAGGTAATCAGGATCTCCTGTCCTACGTTTCCACCTTTAATAGACTGGTTGTGGAAACTGGATGGCCAGAAAACAAAAGGATCACATTGTTTCATCGAGGCCTGCGCAGAGAGTTTAAGGATGTTCTAGCTCAGATAGTAGATCCACCCCAGGTCTGCGCAGACTACATAGACTTGGTGGTTCAACTTGATCACAGACTTCAAAATAGAAAAGCAGATCGGTTCAAGTACGAAACCCGAGTACCATTCAAAACCCACGCAAACTCCAAGAGTACCGACATATCCGAACCTATGCAAATCGGCGGTGTTAAAGGACCATTAACGCAGAAGGAACGAGAGAGAAGGCGGCAAATGCAACTTTGTCTGTATTGTGGGACTTCCGGTCACTTTCTTCGAAATTGTCCGGTTAAACCACCTAAGAAGGTGGTTGGAGCCACTGATAACGATTTATTGACACCTGATTCGGGAAACGACCTAGCCCGACAAGCGTAGGGGTCCGCTTGCCGAGCTTGAAAACAAACTCTTTGACCTCGCATTTTGTCATGCCAATGGTGCTGGTGGACCCAAAACAGCCTCAGCAGTTGCATGCTGTAAAAGCATACATCGACAGTGGAGCTATTGGGAATTACATAGACCGTGAATTGGCTTCCAGGATTAAGCTCCCTCTCTGCCCGAAAATAACCCAAGATGTCATTACTACAGTAGATGGAACCGAAATAGCCTCAGGGCCTGTAACACATTCCACTGTTGAAATGACACTGGTGGGTCAGGATGGACATCGGGAAGCAATCGTGTTTGATGTGATCAAGGCCCCACAATTTCAAGTAATTCTTGGAATTCCTTGGTTAGAAACACATAATCCCAGAATCGACTGGTGAGCAAAGAAGATAAGTTTTCCTGATTGTGAACCAACTTGTTATCCAGTTATGGGTCTAGCCTCAGCAACTTCCACCCCTGTACAGCTACCGTCAGAATACCAAGAATTCCAAGACGTTTTTCAGAAGGAACAGGCTAACACGTTACCTCCCCATCGGTCTTATGATTGCCAAATCGATCTGGTACCCAATGCTCAACTACCTTATAGTAGGATTTATGCTCTTACGGAACCTGAGAACCTGCATTTGCGTCAGTATTTAGATCAGTACCTAGCCAATGGTTTTATTTGCCTGTCCAAGTCTCCTGTCTCCTCAGCTCTGTTCTTCGTGCCGAAAAAAGAGGGCGACCTTAGAACATGTATAGACTATCGCGCCCTAAATCAAATAACGATTAAGAATCGTTATCCTCTGCCCCTGATCCCTGAGTTTATCGACCAGGTGAAAGACGCTTGTGTGTACACCAAGTTAGATCTCCGAGGAGCTTATCACCTGGTGCGTATAAAAGAAGGCGACGAATGGAAGACTGCATTCCGCACCAAATTTGGGCTCTTCGAATATCAGGTGATGCCCTTCGGTTTGTGCAATGCACCTGCCGCCTTTCAGTACTTTATGAATGATGTTCTTCGGGAACTTATCAATGTCTGTGTCATTGTTTATATTGACGACATCCGGGTGTACTCTTCTTCAGAATCCGATCACAGAAAACATGTTAGGGCAGTTCTTGAGAAATTGCGCCAGCACAGACTATTTGCAAAGCTCGAAAAATGCGTTTTTCATACCACAGAAGTTGAGTTTCTCGGATTCATCCTGACACCTCAAGGAGTCCGAATGGACTCGCGAAAGGTGGACGCCATCCTCCAATGGCCATCTCCTAGCTCGGTGAAGGGAGTTCAAAGCATGCTCGGCTTCGCCAATTTCTATGGAAGATTCATTCCGGAATTTTCCCGAACAGTCCAACCCATCACAGCTCTCCTAAAGAAAAACAAATGCTTTGAATGGACTCTTGAGGCCGAACAAGCCTTTCAGGACCTGAAAACCAAATTCACCTCTGCACCTGTATTGAAGCACCCGCACCCAGATCTCCCTTACATTGTGGAAACCGACGCATCCAGTTCGGCCATGGGAGCTGTCCTGTCGCAAAGAGACCCAGAAACTAACCAACTACACCCTGTGGCCTTTTGGTCCAGGAAATGTTCTCCTCCTGAAATCAACTACGCAATTACCGACAAGGAGTTACTGGCTATTAAATCTGCTTTCAAGGCTTGGCGTCACTACCTTCTCGGGGCAAAACACACCATCACCGTAATTACGGACCACAGAAATTTACAATATTTAAAGACGGCCAAAGCTCAATCTTCACGACAACTCCGATGGGCTCTATTGTTTGCGGAATTTGATTTCGTAATTACCTATCGCCCTGGCTGCAAGAATGGTAAAGCGGACGCCTTATCCCGGATTGGCATGGAAGAACTCAATTCGAGTTTAGAACCTGTGCCAATAATACCTGAACAAAGAATCTTAGGCCTAACTTCATTGCAAACTATTGAGGACATCCAAACGCAAGTAAAACAACTTCTAGACTCTTCAGCCTTACTGGAATGGAGTCAAAAGGGTCCTCATTACACCGTTAAGGATGATTTACCCTACTTCCAGGAGTGGTTGTTTCTGCCAAGTAAAGAATTGCAAGAACTTGTTATTGCCCATCATCATGAATCATTAATGGAAGGACACCCTGGTATCGCTAAAACGGAGGAAAAAATCAAACACCACTTCTGGTGGCCTTCTTGGAGAAAAGACATAAAGTCTTTTGTATTGTCTTGCGGAATTTGCGCCCAAAACAAGGGTCAAAAGAAAAGGCCAGCCGGCCTACTTCAACCCTTGGATATTCCACCGGCACCATGGCACACCTTGTCAATGGACTTTATAACTGACCTGCCTCCTTGTGCTGGTTACAACACTATCCTTGTAATTGTGGATCTATTCTCCAAAATGGCCCACTTTATCCCTTTAAAAGGTTTGCCTTCAGCTTCCACCTTGGCCAAGGAATTTCTGGAGAATATAGTTCGCATACATGGTTTTCCTTATATATTAGTCTCGGATCGTGGAAGTCAATTTATCTCACATTTTTGGAAGAAGTGTTGCCAACTAGCACAAATAGATGTGCGGTTATCCACCAGCCACCACCCCCAGACCGACGGACAAACCGAGAGAACCAATCAGACTCTCGAGCAATATCTTCGGTGCATGTTACACCAATCCGAGTTAAATTGGAAAGCCATCCTTTGGATCGCAGAATATGCATACAACAATTCAGTGCATTCTGGAACCGGACAAACTCCTTTTTATACTTTGTATGGTCATCATCCTCGGACCTCTGACCTAGATCCACCTCTGACCCTGGAAATGCCTGCAGTAAATCATCTGCATTCCACAATAACCCGAGCCTTCAAAGAAGCTGCAACTCATTTACAGCAAGCCAAGAAAAAGTATAAAGAAAACGCTGATTTGCACCGAAGTAAAACTCCTCCTTAACAAGTAGGAGATCAGGTATGGCTAGCAACGAAACATTTACCCCTCAAGGGCCTGCGAACCTTCAATCCCAGATTCATAGGACCTTATCCCATCAAGGCTATAATCAATCCCGTGGCCTTTAAACTGGATTTACTGTCTAACATGCGTATTCATCCAGTTTTTCATGCATCACTTTTGAAGCCAGTACAACCAGGGACCCGACTGTCCAAGCCTCCAGACCCAGTTCAAATTGAAGGGGAATTAGAATTCGAAGTTAAAGACATTTTAGACTCCAAGGTGTTAAAGTCAAAACTCTTCTATCTTGTTGACTGGAAGGGATATGGACCTCTGGAGAGATCGTGGGAGCCTAGTAACCATGTTCACGCACCTTGATTAATACAAAGGTTCCACCGGAGATTTCCGAACAAGCCAAAACCCCCTGAGGGAACAACCTTGGGAGGGGCCTTGAGGGGGGGTACTGTCATGATGCCTACCTCCAAGGAGCCAGGTCCGACCCAGCAACCCCAGAGGCAGGCATCATTCCCCCCAGGGAAGTGCCAGCAGGCCCAAGCTGGGGCCCTTTGGACACAGTCCTGGCTCCTTAGGCGCCAGGCTCATGTTGGACCCCTGTCCTGGCGCCTTAGGCGCCAGGCTCATAAAGCTAGACATGTGTTTAAGTGTTTTAATGTGCACTTACCTGATGCAGACCACGCTGCTACATCCAGGCCCTCTTGAGGCCTGAATGGAACTACTTTACCTGTGGGACTACTTTCCACCTGGGTGTGGTCGGGGAAGGATACATACCTGATCGGTGGAAGGATACATACCTGGAACTTCTTCCAAAGCTATTTAAACCACGCCCGATCAGCAACTCACGCTTCGCGTTGTTCTGCTCCTCGCAGCTGGACGCTCACCGTGTCAGCTCCTGCATCTGGACTTCAGCCCCGCCTGTCAGCATCCTGGGTCGCCTGCAAAGGGAGATAAGAAAGAATTGGAGAGAAAGAAGACCTTACCTGCTAAAGCTGCATCACGGAGACATCACACCGACGATCCTGAAAGGGAAGACATCATTTTAAAAGCATTTCGCTTCGATCGCTGCAGCGCTGCATTTCACTCACCTTTCCTGGGCGCCTCCATCTTCAGCAGCGATCATCCTGATCCGCACCCACTCCCCAGAGCCTAGAGAGAAAAGACAAGAAAACAAGGTGAGAGAAGGAAGGGAAATAGGAAAAGCTCAGTTTCCTTCTAAGACTTACCTGTTGGGTCATTCCCATTTCATTTCGGGTCCTGCCGCTTCCTGGCATTCCGGACCCCGGCCCCTATGGGGAAAAAAGACAAAGACATTGAATGAGCGAATGCAAAGACATTACCTGAACGCTCATCCAGAACTTACCTGTCATTTACTGGAACTGCACGTTTCACTTCGGGTCGGCGCCATAACTCCGGCATTCCGAACCCCGGCCCCTAAGGGGAAAAAGACATAAGCATTAGCGCTTGCTGCAATAAGACAATGAACATTATTATTAAGCTTGAACTTTTGAACTTACAACAGAACTCTTACAGCGCCTCACCTTAATAGTCAAGCTTATTTTGAACTCCCATCAAACCTCAATCCAGTGAAGTAACTGGGTTTCAACGCGCCCCTGCATCAGAAGCAGGATGGAGAACTCATCCTTCCAGACCCTAAGGTGAGACTTCACGGTGAATCGTGGAAGGGTATCGTGGAGGGTTGGAAGGGAGTGGGAGGCTTGAGCATTATTCCGTCAGTAGGTAATACTCCCTTTTCACGCACAGGGGAATATTCCTGCGAGCCAGAAAAGTCAGAGTAGAGGGGCCCTTCCTGCGCTTCACTATTGAAGAAGCATCAGCACTCGAAGCCAGACCTGCGCCTCCGTGGGAATCAGGTGAGCGTGACACAGGTTTTGTTTGCAATTATGACTGTATCGCCACTGAGGCAACTATATCACCCCAGAAATAGTGTTAGCTATATATTTTAGCAATCTATTAGCAATCTATATGCCTTCAGACCCTTGGAAGTTACATTTATAAATATAATTTGGTTATGGGAGCCCACTCTGAAAAGCAGCCTATGACACAAATTAATTTAGATACTAGCAAACTGTTTTGTCCGGAATGTATATGCTACTCTGTTGCTGCCATTTTGTCAAACTACATGGCAGTTGATGTTGTGTCAGTAGACACGGCCCAGTCAAGATATCACATGAGCATGAAACATTCAGAAAGTGAGGCCTGATTGGCAGAGATAACTTTCTGAAATAGAGTTACCAGTATCATCATGATTGCCTACTGATGCACATGGCATTCTGCCACATGCTCCCCAGCCAGAAATGGATGGGAAACTCCATCTACGTGTCTGGCTAATCATCAAAGTGAAAATACCCACTGAGGCCTTATTGGAGTGTTTAGATCCTGCCTTGGGCAGTATATATTCGATCATTGTAAGGCAATTGCCCTATGCACAAACTGTGGACCCTCCCTCCCCGTGCAGAGCCTTTTGTCACTTGAGAGGTCTGTGGGCAGCTTGAACAGTAAACGAAGACCCAAAAATGTAGGGTTTCATTCTGAGTCCTACCAACATCACAGCAAATGCCTCTTTCCCAATTTTGGTCCAGTGTCTTTCTCTTTTTGTCAGTCACCTGCTAATGTATGGAACAGTTGTTTAGCACATTCTGAGTTTAGCAACGCTACTACTGCTCAAATTCCAAATTCACAGGCATGTGCCTATTTTTTGTCAATTTTTTTTTTTTGGGTTTGGTTTATTGCACATGAAAAAAACCTTTACAAAACATTATAAAAAAAGGAAAAAACTACGAAAAACGTTGTCTTACAGAGGCGACTCCTATTTACAGATGGTTAAAAGCTTCCACAAGCACATTTAAAACATCTATATTACTAACAACATATAAAATAAAAACAATTTATAACGAAATAGGGCAAAAGAATTTCTGTTCACTTTCATCCTCAGGAATAAGCACTTTTAGCTTAACTTTTACCAAGAATACAAGCACAACCTGATATTTTTCTTATACAAAGATAGTGAAATCTTGAATTTGTAACTAAAATAGAGAACAACCATACACAACAGCTATGCATCAGACATATTCTCTAGTAGTTTCTCCTCTATAATACCTAAGAATTACACCAGTCTCAGGGAAAGCCTCTGGCTATTACCCCCCCATACATCGGTTCCATAATGATTCTCTGACAACCACTGTTGAATTCAGGAGGTAGGGATCCAATATCATATACCTTACTTCTTCAAAGTATACACAGTATGCCACCAGATGCTTCAAAGTTTCACTCACAGCCTCCATACTGCAGAATCGACATAATCCAGTTCCCACCTCCCCTGAAGGCATATCCCAGTATCTAGTTCTCTCATAAGTAGGTAATTGATTTAGCTTAATGCGTAAGTACATATTTCTTGCTTTTGGAGAGGGGAATTGAATTAGATATTGCACTCTATCACCCCACTTCCCTCGATAGTTACTTTATTCAGAGAAAGATGAATATTCCAGAATATAATTTAGTTTCGCTTTGAGTTTGACCATAGACGAAACCATGCACTCCTAACTATTTGTTGAAGCTCCAAATTCAATGAAGGTTTTGGAGGATCTAAGATTTTGATGTAGTTATTCAATAGTCACCAGTTTCTTTTAAAGGATAGTTCCGGGACTTTTTTTTTATTGTCCCTACGGTTCGCCATGTGTTTTTAAGCATAAATCGGTAGATCGTAAAAAACTTTCCTATGGACCTTACCCGACTTTTCGTCCATTAACGCACTCGAAATCAGCCGCCATTTTGTGATAATCCTATCATTTCCCCCCATCGACCTGGCTCACCTGCGTTTGCGGCACTAAATCATATCCCCCGCCCCTGAAACAGACTTTATCAAAACATTCATATTCCCTGCCTCTATCCGTGACGTGACTGTGCTGCGTAGGCAAACGCGCCCAGGCGTCTTCTACGCGACTCCACACAGAACCCGGAAACCAACACAGATCAGCTCACAACACAGCGCGCCACAATTCGGAATATGAAACTGTACTTTTAAATCAAACCGCAAGATTGTAAATTTGGTAAAGTACATTTATTTGACATCAAATGTTTAGAGAATATTCAGCGATTTGCATTTTTCTTTGCTCTCGATCCAAAATAGTTCGTCTTGAGGCAAGTGATGTTCGTGTGCAGTACACAGGGTGTTGGTTTACGATAAAATAAGCTCTTCGGTCGCACTGATAATCGCATGGCTGTTCCAACAACGAGGCACTAGGCCACCACAACGGTATGTATGTTGCATCTAGCCATTAGTACCGCGTAAGGGCATACTTGTACTTGGCGATCGTCCCATAAAATGGTCAGGGTGGTAACGTTGTTCACGCGGAGAAGCATCTGGCGGTTGTAAAAGCCATCCGCCGGTGTCTGGTACTCGTGACACATACAATAATGAAGGATGTACCTGTTTTAAAAACATAAAAAATGAAATTAGTCTCACCATCAGATCTTTATTAAAATTATTCATTTTATATATTAGGTCGGGAAATTATTTCATAGCTAGGACAGTGCAACTGGGTATTATACGTCATTTCCAGTAACCCACCCCCTCTCCTCCGCCTTTTTCAGAGCCGCCTGAGCGCCAGTGGACCACTTCGTCACTGATATGATATAATATGGCATTTGCAACACGCCTATACACAAGTGTTTCAAGGCGTGGCGAGGCAGGGAGGGGGGGGAACAAGGAGAAGACAGACAACGATCCTACTAGGCCAGGTGTCATTCAGATCGCGCAAGTGCAGGGGTAGGGGGAAGGTAAAAGTGCAAGGGGAAGGGGAGGGGGGAAATGGAGTACAAGGTAAGTAGCATAAAATAATAAATACATAGGGCCAGCTGGTGGCGAGTGCAAGGTAAGTGCAGAACAAGTGCTGGGAAGGGGGGGCTGTAGGATACTGAGACAGTCCCCCAGTGCAGGGGTTGACAGGGAGGCAGTGCAGGTGGAGAGTGGAAGGGCCCAGGACCGAGGTCGCAGACAGTGGACCAGTTGTAGCAGGGGAGAGGGAGAGAGAAAGCAGAAGCAAAGAGGAAGGTTTTGAGGTGCTTCCGTAAAAGGAGATGGTTCTCCTCAAGATAGTGCGCGGTACAAAACAATATGCCACATAGAACGAACAAGTACAACTTAACCCGTCTTTAAAGCTACTGTATAGTAATTAAATTGCGGTATAAACTCATCTAAAGAGTTACTTACATTATATTTGCATTTTCCATTGTGTCTGTGCGTAGGGCAGCCCCAAAATACCACTCCTTCTATGCCGACGTTATTTCTTCTAATGAACGAACATTAAATGGCTTTCGTTTCTGAAATTATATTCATTATCGTTTACGTTATTGCACCACACCCCCAAAAAGAAGTCTTTCGGGATGGTCCCGGCCTGTCAAGGTCAAATAACAATAGAACCTTATACTGAGTCGTGGGCCATTCCGGCACCCGAGCAAAAAATCAAAGCAGCTGACCTTCACTTTGAACGAGCACACATTCCTAGTTAGCTACATTCAGTGTAAGGCCATCTCACAGGACTTGAAATTTACACTCCATCTTTGCATTTTGTCTGCGTGCATTTGCAGCCCCAGAGAACCATAAATACGGAGACATTCTATATTTTTTGAAAAATGATTTATATTACTGTTTGGTTTAATTTAATGCGCAAATGAACAAGGTTGGATAGACACATTGCATGTACACTGAGCAATCACTTTTATTTACACAATACATAGCTACACATATTCAATGGGCCTGCGACATAAGGAGACTCCAGAGCAAAGTCACAGGTGACAGCCGGGTGGTTCGCACAACTGCACGGTGAAGGGAGGGGCAACGGTGGAGAGACACATTGCATGTACACTGAGCAATCACTTTTATTTACACATTACATAGATACACATATTCAATGGGCCTGCAACATGAGGAGACTCGAGAGAACAGACAATCAAATTACAATCATTTAAACCGTGATGTGTATTTCTCAATGAGCTCTGCTTTAGGTGGACATGGAACAGAGGCAATGTTGGGTGGCAATGCAGTTGTCCCCTGCACAGGTTCGTTCACAACTCCATGTATGTGCCTATCTAGGACATCAACAATAAGTCTCTCAATAAACTCATATTGCATATCCTCAAACACTGGTTTGATCACCCATTGTTTACTTCTTTTAGTGAAGGCCTTATTGTAGCGAAGCGTCCCTAAAGTTCCGGTCGTCCTACTTTGTTGACGGCCAACATTATGGTTATGTGCCAAGACCGCTAGAAGAGTCCGATTTATCATGCCCTCCATGCCAAAATGCAATCGTTTTGGCCTGTACTTTAGGCACATATTGTGGAACACCTCCAAATCTCCTGTGTGGCAGAATTCCGTGAGTCGCCTCAAATCTCTTGTTATAGTTTTATCAAATACAATCTTTTCAATGGCTTTGTGAGTGGGTGATGAAGGAATCAACCACTTCTTCTTCCGTGCCTCCTCTGTGGACAAATGGCCATGTTCACAATTGTGGAAATGTTGGTTTGTGGTCCAGCGGTGAACGTTGCTACAGTGTAGCATTACTGACCGCCATTTTTCCAGTAGAATTTCCAACGACCCTCCACATGTTTTTGAGCTCCACCAAAGATGGTTGCTGATTGACTTGGACCACTGTGAAATACCTTGCATATCTTTTTTTTTACCTGCAGCCGACATTTTTCTATTGATTGTTTTTGCAAGATGCCATACGTCAAATTGGTGATTTATATTTTTGTACTCTTCTCTCATTGTCTTGGCAATTGAAACGTGTCTGTCCGTGGCTATCAGGTCGATCACCATTCCCCGCGATTGTAGCTCTTGCAATGATGCTACAAAGCCAACTTTCTCCATGGCCACTGAGGATGTACTTTGTGACACCTGCACGACCACCGAACTCACAATTTTCTTACTTTCCATGTCCTGAAAGTGGTAGGTGCAGTACTTGGCTGAAAATCCTGGGCTGTCGCACTGTCCATCACCGGCTAGCCTGAACCGTTTGCCCGCGAATGTACTATCAATAGACATTTTTTTCCATTCTCCAAGCTTCGCTAATGGCTGGAAATAGATAATCGATTTGGTATTTGTAGAACTGAGTTTTCGCAATGAAATGGATTCCCACAAACTGAAAGAAATACTCTAACTTTTTAAAACTTGAACCACTAAAAAGTGCGGCCGCTGCACAAAGTAGATTGCCTGCTGGCAGTTGCCCCAGCATGGGTTGTGCAGACCATGAGAAAGGATGATATTTTGTACAGGTGGCATGTATTTTAAGGTTAGTGCCTCGAATTGCACGAGTCACATTAATCAATGGCTCCCCACATACTTCCCCACCAACCGAATGCCCACATTTCATCCTAATAATAATATCAATCAAACAACTATCGAATACAATGAATTTGGCCTCTTTCCTTATACTGTCACTCTGCATCCCAGCTGGTTCGGCCTGTAACGTTGAGGACATGTCACTCACATGAAAGGTAGAATCTCTGATATCGTCTTCCGCTATGTTCAGTGATATTGATGGTGTTTCATTGTCGTCCACTTCATTCTCTTCCATTGCAACATCTGTTCCTTCTCCGGCGATGGGTGAATAAAACAATTTCTTCAACTTTCTCGCGGTCTTAGTTTTTGCGGGTGTGGATTCTGTGAATTGATCTCCGACTGCATCCGAACTACCAGGAGGACATTCACTATCAATGGCTGGTGGTGGTATAGCTCCGTTGTCAATCACTTCATATTCTTCCCATTGGCACGATGCATCTCCAGTCTCAAGTCCCTGCCAAAAGGTTTGACAAGCAACATCTCTCGTTCGCTTCACTGTCTGTGTAGATCTAGTTCGTACACCCACTCGCAACTAGAGGACAGATTGGAAAAGGGATGTTCAGTTTAAACACAACTTACAGTATTGAACTATTAACAGTGAAAAACAACATAATATAGTGACCAGGACACTAACCTTATTTTGCTTTCTTTTCTTTGAAACTTTCTTGCCTCGAACTTCAACATCAGGACGCTGTTGCTCCGACTCGTGTGTGCATGTCTCCACTTCCTCTTGCGCTGCAACGACTATATTTTCATGATAAGCACATCCATCACGCACTGACGCTCCATCGACTCCCTGAAACATAGAACTTTCATTAGTATGTATAATAATATTGAAAACACAAAATGTACTTGGGGACCAATACCCACGTACATCTCAATAGCAAAACACGAATGAACGCATTGTGTAGAACATTCAAACGACAATTATTCACGCATTGTTGATCTAGTTAGATGGAACTGTCAAGATCCATACCTCGGGCTCCGCATAGACTTCCATTGATGATATTATTGAAGATGACGCTTCAGCAACTCCCTGAAACACAGTAATTGCATTAGTATGGTTTTCTATTTTGTTAAAAAGAACATAAACTTTGTGCAGGCGTCAACGGCTCATCTAAATAGACCTGCACAAATGATCAGTTGTCTAAAATAAGTAATGGATATCTAAATATGATTCGATTTGCTCGATCGTTGGAAGTGTCACCACCCAGAGATCTGCATCAACTACTAGGGGTGATGTTCTTGTAGAAGAAGCTCCGTCATCTCCCTGAAACATAGTACTTGCGTTAATAAAGAAGGATGTATAGCGGATGTAATCACGTCATATGATCTCGCTTGATCGAACTGTCAGTATCCATACCTCGAAATGCATAAGAACATCAAGGGACGCTGTAACTGCGGTGCACACTTCTGCAAGCTGTTGCGCCGACCCGTAACTGCATGCTCCCCCTTCTTCTTGGACTAATGCTCCATCGACTCCCTAAAACATAGGACTTTCATTAGTAATGAACACAATATTGAAAAAAGAAGACACATAGGAGGGCGACGACAGAAGGACATATCAATGGCTAAAAACGAAAGAAACATTGTGTGTAACAATCACGCTACAAGAATGCAAGATCTGATGATCTCCATCGATGGAACTGTCCGGAAACGTACCTCGAGCATCTGAGTGACACCAACGGTTGTCGTCAATGCGTTGGACTCCTCAGCATCTCCCTGAAAGACAGTACTTGCATTATTTTGGATAACAATAATTATAACTGAAAACAAAGACTAGAGGACGAGTACTAGGGTGTACCATTAGGTAAAATAATTACACGATAAATTAAAACTATTGATTTACATGCCTAAAACAAGTCAGTGGCAGAATAGCTAAGTAAGATTACCCGATAGGCGCTTGAAGTGGCTGATGACTGCAATAACGACACGGATGGAGAATCTTCCGCCTTCATATTGAGTGGATACATAAATGGGGAAATTATTGTTAGCTAATGCTACACACTACCGCAAGGCCGAGAGCTAAATCCGTAAACTTGACTCACCAGTGGAGGGATGTGGACGAATAGAGTGGGAATAGCGGTTGAGAGCAATTTTCGCTTCGCTCGCGGTGTGTTCTTCTTTATTAGCAATGATGTGGAGTACATGTCTGAGCTAAAGTGCCTGCTGCAGATGCGGCATCCATCACCCCTCTTGTCCGCAAAGACTTCTAGGACTCTACTTTCAAGCTCAGACGGTGGATATCCGCAATATCGGACCCATTCTCTTATCTGATCTATTGTCTTAGGGAAAACATGCATTATAGTACCTTCAGATTTTTTATGGGTCTTCGAAGGGCAACCGCCAATGGAACAGGCAGGCATTGTGGAAAGTTCTGAAAAGTAAAGATCAACAATTCTCTATGAATACCAATGTGTTAAAAAATTAAATGACACATAAAAGGTTCAATGCAAGGTTCGTTTTGGTTCTTGGAACTATACACGTTATTCACATGCGGATAAGTATTTGAATAACTTTAAAAAAATAGAAAAATAATTTGACTAAACTCAGAACATGTGACTAGTTCCTTGCATGTACTGTCTTGAACGAAAAGAAAACATGGATGCAATTTGATGACTACTAGCAAATAGATATAAATTAAAAAATTGGACGCAAAATGATTATGGTACATGGCCTTACCTTGACGAACAAACAGTTAGATGCAGGGATCAGAGTAGTTTCTTGTCGTAGAACAGGGAGCAGTTCACAGGTTGCAAACTGACGAGTTTGCTCGAAGTGGTCACGGAAGTTCACAGAGACGAAGAGCAGATAACCAGCACCTTCACGGGTTGACTAGCAAAGCGCAAAGAAGTTCTCATTAGAAATATGAAGTGGGTTATAAAGAATTCGAAACAGGGGTGTGTTTGTGAATGAATGACGTGAATATGTCGTGGCATTATGCGGTTTGCAGGGGGGCGTCCAGCGTGAGGGGGGATGCTTGGCAGGAGACCCGGGGTCTGGAGGTAGACATGGGAACAACAACCCATGCTCTATAGACCACTTTGAAGTGTACATGGTCTTTGGCACCTCTTGGCCTTTATCGCTCCCTGACAGCTCCACTTGCCAGCGCAAGTACCCCGGTGCGAACTGCCTTTGATAGGGCAGGGAGTGGATTGGGGTGGTGGTCGTGCAGACAAGACACAGGAAGACTCGTGAATGGAGACACACTTATGTGGATTGCAGGGGGGCGTCCAGCGTGAGGGGGGATGCTTGGCAGGAGACACGGGGTCTGGAGGTAGACATGGGAACAACAACCCATGCTCTATAGACCACTTTGAAGTGTACATGGTCTTTGGCACCTCTTGGCCTTTATCGCTCCCTGACAGCTCCACTTGCCAGCGCAAGTACCCCGGTGCGAACTGCCTTTGATAGGGCGGGGGGTGGATTGGGGCGGTGGTCGTGCAGACAAGACTCGTTTGCCGCAGGGCCTCACCAAGGAGAGGCCATCTAACTGCATGTAAGAGGCAGGCTGCAGGATCTAGTACATGGAAGGCAGGGGGGTGAGTTTATAAATACCTCACCCTCCCAGGAGAATATATGGGTGCAGTTCACCCTGGAGACCCTGGATGCCTAGGCAGTTAGTCAGCAGCAGGCTGGCCTGTGGTGGCAAGGCGGCACGGGCCAGAGGGGGTCATCTCTGTACCCGGTGCCCAAAAGGATGATTTATTATGATCAACCATATTGACTATTTACCTATAACCATGTTTTGTATCAATAAAATCCAACGGCCTTTTATTGCCAACGCTTGAACAAAGTGGTGTGGTAAGTATTTTTGGGGGAGGAGGCAAGGCCGGGAGGCTTGATGCCAACCCGCAAAATAACATATGTATGTCTGCTGCATATGGGTTCAACGGTTATGTGGATTGAAGGTGGGCGGCCAGCGTGAGGGAGGATGCTGGCCGGAGACATGTGGTGTGACAAGACAAGGCACAGGAAGACTATTCAATGGAGACACGCTAGATTCATTTAAAAAATCAAAACAACCATTGTTAAAATATATGTTGGGTTTTATTTTAGATCTTAATTTCAATTGAACATAAATAATAAACATTACACATTGTAAAGTTCCGGTTGCAGCACATCCAGGGAAAATCCGCGGTATTGTCCACTGTCGCTGGGGAAATGTTGTCTAATGGCAAGTACCGCACAGGCAGGTATTACTCTCCGAACGCGGTGTCCGAGCCTCCCGTGAAGCCACCAAGTGAAGCAACGATAGGCCACCAGCCTGTACCACCTGTGAAAAAGAAAGATGCAAACTGTATTAAAATAACAAAACTTTCTTATCAATGTCGATTCAGGTAAAAAATGTCATTCTGCTTTGAAAAAAATTCTATCTAGAAAATGCACAATATGGAACCAATTTACATGCGTTCGAATGATATGTAGTTGTAATTTTATATGTGGGAGACGACCATGAAATAGTAGTGGCATCACTGACATCACAACCAGAGTATACTTACTCGTTACTCGGATTACGCGGACGAACAGTGCCGCGAAGTTCGTGCATAAGCACCATCATCATCCTCAACACGGTCCGTGAGAGGCAGGCTTCCCTGAACTCTGGCAGCTCGGTGATACATTGCGGACTTGGCTCGCCTTCCGAAATGTAGGCCAAGCACCCGGAATTTTCACGGCAGCAGCAGTTCTCCGCCTCAGTTGGCATTAGCTCGCACCGATTGCACGTGCACCAGGTGGAGACCCCGTCCATGCGACATGGTCCAGGCTCTTCATCCGTTGACTGGTCCTCCCAACTGCCGTCCGAATCCCCATTGTTTTCGCGTCCTTGCCTTTCCAGTAGTTCCTCCTCGGTGTATTCGGGCTCGTACATATACGGCATTATTGTAGCCATTGTGTGGTAAAGAAAGTAAAATAATTTACAGAGATGGTACAGGTGTTCACAAGGCCTAGAAGCGGCGAAGGTAGCTGACCAGAGCACAGAAACGAGTCACAGAATACTCAAAGTAACACAGAGAGAGTAATGGAATCGAAAATCTGCTGCTGTGTGTTGTGAAACGGTGTGTTTATACTTATTGAGGAAAGAGGCGTCCTGCCATTTCCATGGCGACACTTCATTAGCGGAGGCGCAGCGATTGTTGACAGGAAACGTGCTTTGGCGTTGGGAAATGGGAGGTACGCGTCTGCTGATGTCAGGCTCAGGGGCGGGGGATTTGATTTAGTGCCGCAAACGCAGGTGAGCCAGGTCGATGGGGGGAAATGATAGGATTATCACAAAATGGAGGCTGATTTCGAGTGCGTTAATGGACGAAAAGTCGGATAAGGTCCATAGGAAAGTTTTCTACGATCTACCGATTTATGCTTAAAAACACATGGCCGAACCGTAGGGACAATAAAAAAAAAGTCCCGGAACTATCCTTTAACTAAAAGGGGCAATAGACCGATCTCATGGCATATGATCACATTTGGAATTGAGAGTGATAACCCCAAGACATTTTTCCATAATCTACCCTGCAGAACATTGAGAAATGTATCAATCTCTATTAGACATATATCTAATGTGTAAAGTACAATGGGTTCCACTTTTAATAGGAAGAATTGGATGAGAGATATAAATATAAGGGTGAACATTCAGTATTTTCGCAATATGATTTTCATTTGCGAAGTCAGAGGTTTAACTTTGTTGTTCAATAAATCTATCCACATGCAGAGTGAGTATCTGTCAGGCAAGGTTACCCTAGATAGCGTATTGCAGGGGCATACTCAATAGAGGCACCATCAAGTGTCCAAACAAAATGCACCGTTTTCCGTTTACCATCAGCAAAGGTTACGATGTAAGATTTTGTTGGATTCGTCAGCAATTTGGGACTCGTAGCAAAACCAGCAAATAAATGTAATTTGTGTTGCAATCTGAAAGGTGTTCTATCGAAAAACAGTATGTCATCAGCAAATCCAATCCAATTGAGTCTCATGGAACAAATTTTCACAGGATAAACAATTTCGTTGTGCCACAACTCATCAAAGTCTGATAGGTATAAATTAAAAAGCACTGCCGCCATGTTGCAGCCCTGTTTGACCCCAATTGCAGTTGGAATAGGGTCGGTTAAGGCACCTTGACGATTCAATTGAATTCGGTAGTTGGTATTAGAGTGCAGCATCGCAATCATTTCTACCAAGCGCAAAGGAATCACACGCCTTATTTTAGCCCATAGAATATTTCTCTTATCACATTATCAAATGCCGCCGTCAAATCTAAAGAAACCATATACAACGGCCCTGATTTTGCATGTTTAGTTTGAGCCTGCAAATGTGATAGAATCGTTGCGTTTAAGGGACAACCCATATACGTACGGAAACCCACCTGACAGTGCGGCAATAGATCGTTTTGTTCAATATGTTTATGCAGCTGCCCCAAGAGCAGTAGCGAGAAGATTTTAGATGATGCATCGGTTAGTGCTATGGGTCTAAAATTGCTAGGACAATTAGGTGGACCCTTTTTATATATTGGTATGATGTTAGCCGAACACCAAGATGCTGGCACTTCACCGGATTGAAAAATCAAGTTAATTTTCAATTTGAGGATGTGGGCCCATTGAACAGGGAAAGCTTTATATAAACATGGCGGTAGGCCATAGGGGCCAGCGGCCTTGGAACACTTTATTTTTGCAATAGCGTCTATGATATCCACCACAGAACACAGGGAGGCTCTAACTCTCTCTATCTTTGCTTCGTTACCCTTGAGTGAGACAAATCTACTCGGGAGGTGAAATGTATCCTTTACGTATGAAGCTCAGGCTTCTGCTGATATGACAGATTCTATCAGGTATGCAGAGGCATCAGTTATCGTGCGCAAGGTGGACCACGCTTGCCGGGTGTCGTGTTTTAGGAGATGGTGTATCATCCTTTGGTTATCTGCAATGCTCAATTTCCTTTTTAAGAATTTGAGGTTATTTTTATAAGCCTGTTTATTGACTCGTATTTCTCCCCTCAGTTCAGCCGAGGGAGGGTTGTATTTCTTTAAACACCTTATGAGTGCATTCTTTTCTTTTTTTTATTGGGCCAGCGTAGGGTTGAACCTATAGGAATGGATAACAAATGATTGGCCACGCTAATTTAGTTCTTTAGCAAGCATTTTCACATGAAGCAGGATACGTCGCTCATTCCTGGCCTCCACTTCTGTCAATATTTGACCCTTATGGGTTAGACAGGTAGTAATTTCAGTGTCCAATTTAATGCATCGAACAAGCTTTCGACAGACTATAGGGTTCCATCTTACTGTCAAGAGATGGCGATCCGGTTCTATGTGGGTTAAAACGGGATAATCGGTGTAACGGGCAAAGGGGATACGGAGCACCAGTTTAATAACCATATGATCCCCAACTTCCGGATTACTAATGGCCACAGGTTCAGAAAACTGGTAGAGCTCTGTCAATACAAAGAAGTAATCTATCAGTGAGCTACTATTTCCCCTGAAGTGTAGTTGAATGGATTCACCACCATATGTAACATTTGAATGTCCCATTCAAGAAAAAAGTAAATCAATTTTTGCCCATTGCGCCTTAACATGTTCGTGTATTTTCCCACTATTCACCCTCTGTCATGGATAAATCATAACATATTGAATTAAAATCTCCACCAGTCACAATTTTTACATAGGGATTCAAAAATAACACTTCTTCAAGCACTAAATTCAATTGGTCATATATATTGCTAAGTGCAAGGGACTGCTTATTCCAATAGAATACGTACCATAGGCTCATCATCAACAGCCAATTGCACAGCCAACAGTGCTTTGGAGTTAAACATCCAAATTGAGGAGCATTTACAGGCTGCATTGAACAAAATTGCAAAGTCTCCAGATGGACGACCCATAGAACCACGACTTGCCACCTTCGTATAGGATTGGTAACCCTCAATAACACAATGCGACAATTGCACTGTCTCCTGAAGGAGTATGACATCTGGTTTTGTCTGTTTATCATGATCTTTACACCAACACTGGAAGTTCCTTAGACCACAGGAGTTCCAGGACACAATTGTTAAGTTAACATTGCTACATGTCTGCTGTCAAGTTCTTCTGAGAGCCTGGTGTATTTGTAAGTGGCTCTAAGCATGATAGCCCCTTGAGTGCTGAGGCAAAGGTAAATAACTGATTCAGCATGTTCTCATTAAGCTGCGGAAGAGCTGCTTTCATAGAGGGACCTACTGTAGCCTCTGCGGGTGGCAAGGGTGTTTCTACAAACTCAGTTGCATCATCAAGGGTCTTGAATAAATAAGGCGTCCGGCCAATAAATATAAAGTCATCCCTTTGCTCCCAAATGAGTTTCAACACAAACTGCAATTTAAAGTTACAAATCATTCTATTGTTGTTAAATGAGGCTAATCTAATCCAATCTATATCGTCAGATCTTATTGTGCGAAGAGATGGAATTGCTTGTAGAGTGTTCAACAGGAAAGCTCTATTCAAACAGGCATTTCCATGACGGCCCGAGTCACTAAGCCATCCCATAATGGTTGAAACGCTGGTCATCAGTAACATTTCACTCTGATCAGTCATCAATGACTTACCCCCTCTATCACTGCTCCTCAAGAAAGATAGACCAGTCTCAGGAGGAACCTTCATCACCCTATGGTTGAGTGCCACCCCATTCCCACCTTCCTCTATCAAAGGAGCACTGACAGACATTTGAGGCTTGAGATCTAACTCATATCCACTGCCTTTAACTCTTGAGTGTATGCTAGGGATATCAAAAACCTGCCCCAACGAAGCACCAATGATGACCTTAGCGGTTCTTTTTGTGTCCGTAATGGGATAAAAGTTTGAGAGTACTGACTGTTTGTGTGGGACTTTATCTCGGAAGCTGAGGCACCAGCGACCACACATTCTCCAGATGGGGAACTTGTTATCACACCAGACTGCGGCATCTGTATTTTTTTATTTTTATGTTTACCAGTGTTTAAATCACTCCCGCTGGTATCATGGCTAGGGTTGTGTTGTTTTTGACTCCTTGAGGTCAAGCAGCGCTTTTGACTCCTCATTGAGTTGATTTAAATCTATAATAGCATCGCTGCCCGAAATACTACAAATATCATTCATATGCGTGTTGTGTTTATCAATTTTGGGCGCTGCTTGAGTTTTTAGTTTTGTTTCAGCTTTTGCATGCATTCTTTTATCAAACTCTTTGCGTTTTTCTGCTCTAAGGAGTGATTGTTTCTGTTTTCGAGTCAGCACCACCAAATGTGCCTACTTACTATACCCCTCCATAATGGGGGCCACCTTGCATTTGTGCGGTCCCACGACCCCCTCAGATAAATCAATGAGGTCAGTAAGCGCTGAGGCACTGTCAAGCAGTTCCCTATCGTTTTGAGAGCATGGACAATGCTCCCTCTCTCCAGTGAGTTGTATAGGTGTAGAGGGAGTTTGGATCGAGGCCAGCTCTTTAATTTTGTTTGTTAATTCTTCAATTCTAGCCGCATTTGTGACACCTATTTGCGGTAGCAACAGGTTAACCCCTACACCTGAGGGAGGGTTCAGTTGGGGTTTGTGTGTCGCCACCTCAGCAAATGATTTAGTTTGGGTAGCAATCGTCTTTGTCCCACCCAACATGGACTGTTTCTGAGAGAGGACAGAAATAGCCTCACAGGTAAAGAGAAGATCTTGTTTTATTTAGTTTACCAATGACCTCCATCAGATGAGATTGCAACACTCTAACTTCCCCGTGGGTTTGTTTGTGTCCCTTATCCAGCAAGTTCAGTATTCGTGTAATAATTGGAAAGGCTTCAGCACTGTTTAGAGAATCAACAAGACCGGGGGCAGCCGGCGACCCTAAGGCAGCATTATCCGAGCCATTATTGTAAGGTGGAAGTTCTTCCACATGATCCAGTAGGCTGGCTCGCTCACCATAATGTTTACTCAGATTTGCTGGATTTCTGCATGAGTGGGCGTGCAATTCCCTTTTGCCCCTTAAGTAACATTCACGAAGGACCTCCTCTCTCCACAGTCACACCATACCCACAGGGGGCCTTATAGGAATAGTTTGGCAGATTATTAAACAAGAATACATTCTCAACCCCGTATTTCCTTTGAGTGACCGGGGTAGAGGGTCCATGTGAGAGCCTAATGCGCTTCCCCAATTCATCTTCAATTGCAGGGGCAAGCATCGAGAAATCAGATAGATGGTTATGGAAACATTCCAGACCCATCATTCTTTTAATTTCCTCTCTGTCGAGATTCTCGCCAGGTTTATCAAAGTCACTTGCCCACCCTCCTTGTACCGTCTCATTAGCTTCTTTGAGCATGATCGTTGCAGGTGGTTTCACGGTTGCATTCATTGTTGGGTAATGCAAAGTACTGGCCTGTTCTCTATCGGGTTCTGGCACACTTGAACACACCTCAAGATGACTGTCACATTGTGGCTGTCCCATTTCATCTTCAGGAAGATCATTTCCCAAATTCCCTGCCTCGTTGATATCTAGCCCTCTGACTTCGGGCATATGATCAGTGGCTTCAGGGAAGGGATCGGATGTATTCAAAACCACCATAGCATCAATATGTGTTTCTGATTTATACAACGGATTTAGCAGCTCTGGTGGATCTACATTGCTCATTAGCTCATAGCTTGTAGAAATCACAGATTCAGGCTGTGTGACACTTTCTGTTAGGAGTACGCCATCCGCGCCTCCATTCTCTAAGGTGTTTGTCAATCCGCCCACCCCAAAATCGGAGTTTATGGCTGACATGTTTGCCGTCTCTACTGCATTCACCTTGCTAATGGTGAGCTTTCTCCCACTTCTTAGACCGTTGAACATGATCAAAGTTATCACCTTCTACTTTTACTGAATATGGAGCTACACCAGTTTTTTAGATTCACACAACAATGCACAGAGCGACACTCTTTAAAGCAGGATAGGACACATCAAAAGAAAGGTGCGGACAGCTATTGCGTCCCTGCAAAACCGCTAACACATGTGACCTTCCATGGACAAAATAGTAAAAGAAATATAAGATGGAAATACCTGGGAGCCTCTCACAGCATTATCAAAGCTTCCAAAAAAGGTCACCCCAAATATAATTAGGTTCGACCACACCCCACATCCTTCCAGCCTAACAGCCCAACAGCCCAACACTTGCAAGGCACTTCCAATGCACACGCCCAATGTGTGTGTGCCCGAGTGTTTGTAGGCTTTCTGGGAGGCTGGGAGAGTGGGGGGGCGGAGCCCTAGCCCACAAGGGTTTTTGGTATTTGAAGTCCAATTAATCCAAAGTTAGTCCAAAGCACATTCCAGCAAAGTCCATTTGCGGCGTTTCGCCTCCGCAAACACCAAGGTGCCTTCTTCTTCTCCTTACAGCGTCTTCGGGAATGCAAGGTCCCAAAACGAGTATGCCCAACAGCCCAACACTTGCAAGGCACTTCCTGCCAGTAGTCTGAAATGTTTAGAACTGAAGCACAGAACAAACCATTTTATAGGTTTCGAAAATCTATTTTGCTGGCAGAGGTCCATGTGACTTACTTTGACATTTGTTTGGTTGTCATATCATCCATTTGAATGGCAAGGTTGCTTTATCCCACAATGGAAATTATTGGTCATTCTCAGAATGACTGAATGTACTCACCAGAACCTGAGTGGTTGCAATGGACCACTTGAACTTTTACCTGAAAAGGATGTATCTCAGAGCACCAAGAACCAGGTTGAAAAGTATCTGTTTTTGTCCCACTGGTTGCGTTTCAAGGCTCTAGAGGCATTTAATAACCCACCCTTTACTTCTTAAAGACATGGGACATGGATGGGCTTCATTACGAGTATGGTGGAGTGGTAAAAGAGTGGTGGTAACAGAATTACTGCCACTTTTCCTACTCCACCAAACTTGAAGTTTGGCCATGGAGTGGAGGATTTAGCTCCAGCATAATGCTGGAGTAAATCCTCCAACTTTCCGCTGAACAAAACCTCAAAATTGTCAGAATTACGACCAGAAGACTGCCAAACTCGTAATGAGGACATGGGTGGTCTTTGAACTTGAACACTCCTACATACCCGGAGTCCCTCTTTCAAATAAATGTCTGCACATGCAGTGTAGTGTATTCTTTTGAAGGGATCTGGTGTTACTATTTTTATAGTGTGTTTGCATTTTTTGTTTTGTTAAAGACTCCTATTTTTATAGAACATGGATTGGACATTATATTTTTATCGTGGTTCCACAGTAGTATTGTTGCTTTGGATGCCCCCTTGATGGTTCACACCTATCTTGCAGAGTAGAACCTGCCCTCTGTCCTTCCTACCTTAAAGAGATGAAGGCGGTGTGCCAATCATATTGTGCCTTATTTCACTGAATAGTAGGCTGAGTAGGATGTTACAAACTATTAGTCATCCCTCTCCTACTACAGAACAATAGTTATTTCGTCAGACTGGTGGCTAGCGGTTGGATCCATCTGGGACTGCACCTACAGCTAAGTCAGCCAAATTGAAAGAACTATGCAGGCAGCGTTAGAAACACTGCCAGGTAAGATTTTGTGAAGTGCATGAAAGCTATCCCCATTCACAATCTGTGTCAGAAAAGGAGACACCCTCATAGCAGTAAGGTTAGTAAGACCCAAATGCTGGAAAGCCACACTTTTGAGGAAGCAAGGGTGGTTGAAGAAAACCAAGAGCTGGGCAGTGACCATGAGCCCAGAAGCCAGGCAGCCATTCCAGTGCATGTATGGCAGTGGATGGGAACAGAAACATTGATGTCTATTCCCACTATTCCTCCCAAAGTATGGATGGTTTTCTAAATATCTCGAGTGGTAATTGAACCACGGTACCGTAGATTTCACTGAATCCAATTTCACTTACTTCAGAAATCTTCAAATTTTCTTTTTCTTTTAATTGGTTAGGTAAATAGATTCATTTTAAAACATAGCTAAGGTTTGGTAAAGGGGGTAGGATAAGGTAGGGGCAAGTGAGGAGGGTTGGGGTCTTCCCCCGCATCATAAAAAAAGTGAAGAAAGAAAATACAAAGATTTTGCCTTTAGGTGAAGTGGATTTGGTGAAACCACAGACATCCATGGAATCAGGACCCTTGAAGAGACTGCAGTTCCTGTGAATACTCAGATATTTTTGGAGCGTGTCTTCATAAATGTGAACAAGTCTGCTGCACTGTGTGGCACAGCTGGTAGTGTCACCGCCAACAGGCGACAATGGATGTATGTGCCAGGCCCACACCATTATATCAGGGCATTTGATAACTTCAGCAAAAGCCCAATGGCAATTGCAGGGTTTTGTTGGAGAGGGTGAAACCACTATGTGCTTGTCTACTGGTGAGTTGTCTAAAATCTTCTGAGGTGGAAAAGGTCCTGATCGGTATATTCTCCCCTGTTGGTTTCCCAACAGAAGTCATTTATACAACAGGGACCCCAACTTCATATCTCCATACAGGAATGCAATGTGGGGGGAGTGGTAAGGGATTTACATGTTCTCTAAAGATTTCCAATCACATACCAATGGGTTTGTGAAGGGATTCAACATGATACTGAAAAGCATGATAGGTGGTTTGGATGAGCATCTGAGCAGACAGTGGGATGTTGTCAAGATCTGAGGTCCACGTAGATTGTAGCACCTACGTCCCCAAGTACCAATCAGAGAGAGTATTAACATACTCCCTGACCGATTATTGAGGCCACAGGTAGCAGGAACAGCAAACTCCGGATCCCAGAGGACTCTAAAGGAAAACAAGCAAGTCAAGGATAAACAGAAACAGAACACTAGGTTCTAAATTACAGATAGAATATAAAGAGGCACCTACCAGTAGGGAAACAGGAGATAGAAGGTAAGTAGGTTCCCCCTTTGTGTTTCAATGATGTGTCATGATGATGAAATGGGACAGCATGGTTGTTGTAAAATCAAGACAGCAATGGTGTGCCACCGTAGAACAGGAGAGGAAGGGTTGGTATCTTGATGGGGAATAAGAAGGGTCAAGTCAATCCAGAGGCGAGGCAGGTTGAAGGGTAAAAAACCAGAGCAACAAATCCAGAAGTCAAGAGAAGGCAGTCCAAGGTCCGTTAAACAGGAGTCAAGGCAGTTCAAAATATCAAGACAAAAACAATGAGGCACCAAATCCAAGGGAAAACCAGTAAACAATCCAGGAAAAACGAAGCCAGGTCAAAAATCCACAAAGAGCACCAGAAACAGGAACAAACGCAACACGCTGTGTAGAACAACAGCTGAGAAGCGTATTCCGGCGTCCATTGAGTTCTTTTATGCTTCCTGTTTCGAATCACGTGATCCCCTGCCTGGGATCACGTGATCGTGCAATTGTCATGTGGGAGAAGACAGAGGTGAGCCTCGTGTGCGGGGGGGTTTAGTCTTGATGTGTCTGGAGGGGACGGCTCGATCCCCGAGCATGTGACCGCACTCTCCGTGCGGCAGCTACAGTGGGAGCCAGCCTGCAACACGCCCGCAGGCACCAAGGTAGATGCCAATGCTAGCGCTGCCACCATCGCCAGCAGGCCCTTTTGGGACCAGGATATGCCGACCGCAGAGGCGCAGTGAGTGTCCTGGTGGCAGGACTAGGTGATTGCGTGACAGATGTTCTCCCGACATTCCAATAACCTCCAGGGAGGTCCCACAGAACAGAGTTGGTTTCAGTCACTTTGAGCGTCTGTTTGGACACCCGGTTAGGGGTTCTCCAAGTCTGGTGCAAGAATGATGGCAGAGTAACCACTGATTGTGTTCTAGAATAGCCCAGTACATAATTTAAAGGTCAGTCAGGAATTGATGAAACACTGGCACAACCAGAAGGTCACTTTCAAGGAATGCCCCACAGGACAGTTGGTCTGGGTTGTGGAACCTGTCAAACCCAGTGCACTTCAAAATAAGTGGAGTAAACTACGTGGACTGCAAATAATCAGTGACAGTAACCAGCTGCTCATAAATAAAAAGACTACTAGTCAGATGCATAGGTAATTTCATCTGTGACAGGGGCATAATTCTGTTAAGTGGGGAAGTGGAAATGGGGGGACCCCAGTCTCTGAGACCGGGCCATGTGACATGCATGTGAAGAGTGGTGCCACCCACTGTTGCAAAATGCCTCCCAGCACTTTGCCAGTGTTCTCTCTTTTCCATTTCAGAACTCCAACTCACACAGTGCACCTGTGAGCAACTGAGAAAACAAGTACCTGAGCCATGAGAAGGATCAATCACAGCCAGGAAATAGGCTTCGACCTTCCCTCCCAGAGATGAGACATCCAAAACCAGACCTTACAACCCCAGATTGATCAAAGGTGAATGGGGGGACATCATAAAATAAACTGGGAGTGAGGAGAGACTGCAAGAGGGGATGAGAGACACAGATAACGGCTCCAAACCGAATCGCCAACAAAAGTCATCAACACCTGAGGAAAGCTACAGGGAGAACTAGCAGCATGAGCCCCTGGCTGCTCCCATACCAGAAACTGTTTGCAAAACCACAGTGGAAAAGTGGAAGGGGCTTACCATTTTTTTAAAGCCTCTCACCTGTGTATTACAGCTCCTGGGGAAAAGACAGAAACAAATTGGTTTGTAGAGTCAGGTGAGTACTGGTGCCAATGGAAGGGGCTCAGGAAGGCAGAACCAGCAGGACCAAAGTTACCAGGAGAAAGAAGTAAAAGCAGAGTGTGGATTGCTCGGGTTTGGTCAGAGGAGGCAGAAGAAGACCAAGTGGCAAGGTGGAGGGAGGACAGCACAGAGGGGTGAGGAGGTGTGTTACCTAAGCTTTGTGCAAGGCGGGGTATTTGTTAGGGAGAGTGATACCACTTTGTGAGATTGAACCAGTGAGTAAGATAGTGTTTGTGAATATGTGGGTAGTACTGAGACAGGAGGAGTGGGAGATAGGAGTAGGAGAGAGTAGGTAGTAGATAGTGTGAGAGGGAGTAGGTGTTGGGGCAGAGTAAGAGTAGTACAGCGAGGTGTTGGAGTGGCATGAAAGGCATGAAAGGAATAGGGTCCTGGAGAGAAGTAAGGGGGAGAGGGAGAAACATCAGAGGGATTGATAGGGAAGTATCAGTGAGTGAGAGAAGAGAGGGCGGGTGGAGTAGGAGGGAGGCTAGTAGGAGGAAATAAAGCAGAGTGAAACAGAGACCCAGGGAGAGAATGTTCAGAGCATGGAAGGAAGAGGATTGATTGGGGGCTTGAGCGTCCGTAATGTACAATCCTAAAAAACCTTGAAAACGAACATCATTGATACTGTAGGACCAGTTTAAGAAGTCCCTGGTGGAGCTCACGCAGATAAGGCATTTGCACTCACTAATAGGAAAAACAAAACTTAGGTAGTAGAAGAAACCATCAGCATATACTAACCTGGGGAAGAGGGACACTTGGGTTAGGCAGGGGCTGGAACATTCTAAAGGAGAGAGAGGGAAAGACAGTCCTTAGTAAGCCCCCTCCAAACCCGCTTTCCAGCCTGGTGCATTTTATTGTACAGATCCACCGGTCTAAAAATTGAAACATCTACCTATATTATCACTGAATAATCTGATGTTGATGACAATAACAGTCAATACACCACACACTGTTTTGTTTTGAAAAAGAAAACCTTAAACTTTTAGTGGGCCTCTATGAGTTTTTATGGCCGTTTGTGACCCATGTTAACCGACTGAAACCACAATAGAGCAGGCTACTTGGTGCTGGCTACTGTGACTAGTGGTTAGTCTGAGGAGGAGAACCCCCTTGACTTTCTACACATAGAAGCCACCAACGGGTCTATAGAGGGGGTTCATATATTCTCTGACCTGCCAGAACAGTAACTGCTAGACTGCTAGTGGCTGCTGGGCATGTTTTCAGGGTTGTTCCCACTCACTCACAGTTGCACTGAGTGGCCTGGTATGTCTATAATCTTGACAGAGGAGAAAGTAATCCTAGTGAAATGCATTATTAACCAGATGTCTGACAAGGTGAAGGATACTATGAAGGAGACGATCTCCAAATATGTTGGACCAATGGGCAATTGATCAATCCCATAGCCAACCTATCCCTGTGGTGGTGGGAGTTAAGTAGTACAGATATAGAAAAAGTCAAGCCCACTTTTGTGTTTACTACAGAGACCTCAATTGTGTGACAAAGGCAGATGTGCAGTCCACGCCTAGAGCAAATTAAATGATTGCAAAGTTGGGTGCTGGTAAGTACATGAGTACATTTGACTGCATCGCCGGGTACTGACAGGTTGGCCTGATAAAGCAAAAGAGAGGTCAGCATTTTCCATTCCAGCAGGGAACTATCAGTTTATTGTTAAACAAATTTTGGGTTTAGAAATGCCCCTGCCACCTTTCAGATAATGGTGAACAAGGTCCTATTTTGTTTGGAAGGATTTTGTGTTGCCCAGGTAACCTTGCAGTATTCAGCAACATCTGGGAGGAGCACCTATCTCATCTGAAACAGCACTAGAGGCCACACAGAATACTAGCTTGAATATCAAAGATGCAAAGTATCAGATAGTCCAGGGTACTGTGACTTACCTAGGAAATGAATACCAGGAACGTACATGTTAACCTGTTGCTGCCATGTTGCTAAACTATATGGCAGCTGCAGGTATGTCTGTAGACAGGAAACAGTCAAGAGAAAAGACATGCAATATTCATTTTCAGCATGGGGCATTGGGAACGCGACGCTTGTTTAGCAGAGCTCATTATCAAAGATAGAATTAGTAGCATAATGTTGTGCTCAGGATTGCCTAACCACACACATGGCATACTGTCAGATGAGGAGTATGTTCTCGACAGACGTTTTTGGAAATCTACCCTCACATACATTTCTCTCCATTACTATTAGAGAGCTATTTCTCACTCGAAGATTACTGCTTGCATGTCACGGTTGACCCATGTGTTTCTGAACAGTCTGTGTTGTCCTAGGAGGAGTTCGGGACAAGACTTTGAGCGCTATCAGAGGGGGACTTGAAAACGTTGGTTTAAGTGGATCGTGAACATCATTGGATTCCTCAGCATGTCAGTGGACCTTCAGCATCATTGATGCTGAGAAGTTTATTTGTACGCAGTTACGTCACTGGATCACACAGGGTGATCTTAGAATGGGTGGTTCAAGCCAGTTGTACTCGTTTGGGTAAGCATAGTCCTCCCATCCTATCTCATTGATTTGCAATGCTCTCAATTCAGATAACAGAAGCAATAGGCTACACTCTTTGCTAAGGTGGGAAGAGGCGATGGTGGTTGAAATTCCCGAACCCATATGGGCCCAAATCTTAAAATGAACTGCCAAGTCATCCTGTTGTATTCAACTTAAAGAAATACATTATAAAGTATTTTTATGCTCGCACATGACTGCCACTCGACTTCAAAGAATTTACCCCACAGCTTCTTATCTGTGTTGGCATAATTGTGGCTCTCTTTTGCTGATTTTGCATATCTGGTGGGTCTGTCCTGAGATAAAAACCTTTGAAGAAGTTTTCATATCCTTGCTTGAGAGGGTGGCATGAATACTTTACTCTTGGACCATGTGCTATTGCCACTGTGCGCATTATATAAGGAGATGATTTTCAACTTCGATCGCCATAGGTCAAACTGAGGAGTCAAATTCTGTTGGCAACAAGTCTCGATAAACCACTGGTGGAAAATGATCAATGGCGCACCCCGGAGAACATTGTCTGGTAAAAGCTATGGTATCTTGTGTCCATGGAAATGCTCACATGCTCATTCTTGAATAAATTCAACACATTTGTTGGAGTTTGGTTCCATTGATTGATTTTATTCAAGTCAAAAAATGTTTACTGGCCTGACAACCCAAAAGGCGTCTCTCTATATTTATTGGCCTTCTGATTTGGACCCAGAGTGGGCGATTGAGTTTATGGGCCTCATTCTGAGAACGGTTGTGTAGTACAAATGGCGGTAAAGTGTTAGTAATTCTGCTGCCGATACTTTACTACTGCATTCCCGCACTGCCATATTATGGGTTTGGAGGTAAAGTGGAGGATGTATCCACAGCATTTTGCTGCAGGTAGACACTCCAATGTACCCCTAAAACTCAGCAGATTTATCATGAGGTATTACCACTTGGGGTAAATTCAATACAAAACACTGTTGTTGATGTCACACATATAACGTCTGATGTCATTTCCGTCTCTGACGGTAAACAAGGAGACTGGACTATACCCAATAGGATATTGGACAATTTTGAATATTATCCCCATAATTCTCCTGGTGTTTGAGATTCCCAAATAATGAGTGGAATTAAATACATTGGTACTTTTTAATTCAGAAAAGGTTTTCAACACTCTAAATACTACCTTTTTTTGTTCGGTATAGACCAGTCTCCTTGTTTACTAACAAAGACGGAAATGACAGTACACATTATACTTGTGATGTCAGCAACAGTACATGAGGTACTTTGACAACAATATTTTAGAATTACTTGATTTGAATAATGAACCATGTAGTATCCTTAGTATAGGTAGGATAGAAAACCCACCTCAATTTATCAATTGCTGTATTCTCTCTAATAGGACAGTTGTTAGCTTTTGTACATTTGAGGCACTGAAAGTTTTGCTTCGCCTCATAATTCGAGCATTTTCAGACATTAATTATCAGGTAATTTGTAATCAATTTCAGACATTTGTTCTGGGAGTATTGTAATTTAATGTTAAACATTGATCACTTTTTGTTCTTTTAAACTTCTGCTCAGTTTGGAACTGAACAAATTATCTGCATCTCATCTCGTTTTTGATACGAGGACATATATCGCCTTCTTTTGTTCCCAACATGGAAAATACCTAATTTTGTGATATCTTCATACTAATATATATCTTTTTTTTCTACTCTCTTCTTCTGTTCATATTGTTGAATTCTAAACACTGAATTGTATACTTAATCGTGTTTTGATTGGTATACCAATTTACATTTTGGCTTATTGGTCAATATATGGCGTGTCTATATGATTTGATACCTTTGGCATTTACTGTTATTCATTACAGCCTTGATAAAGACCTGTGTATAGGTCGAAACACGTGTTGGCTGTAGCTTTGTTGAAATTTTAAAATAGCTATGGCTTTGTTGAAATTTTCAAACACTAAACATATTTATACTACTATCTACCAAATACAATCTAAGATTGAACTTTGAATATATCATTCCCTTCAATTGTGCCCTAGTGCAAAAAACATTTTATTTCAGTGTTTTTTAGGGGTTATGTTTACCAGAGTCCCAGCTCCTTGCCTTGGTGTACACATTCACTGAAATAATGTTTCGGCACTAGAATAATGTATCACTGGTATTAATTGCACCTGCACTTGTGCAACACTTCTTCAATACTGCCCATAATCTACTAGCGTAGTTTGGATAGTTTTTCTTCCAATATCCTTGTATTGGTTTCTATGCTATTCAACAGGAGTACACCAAGTTCAAACAAAGCTGTTAAGACCATCTTAAATCAGCAGGCCTTCTAAGATAAACCAATGTCCACCAAAACATACACTGATACAAGCATGTTCAAATGACAGATCATCGCAATGGGCTCCTCATGCTTTATGAGCTGAATATATGTACATCTGCACATGGGACGCCACTTAGTTGTTCAGCTGTGGTCGTTTTCATATCTCTCTTGCCTTCTACTATGTTCCATCACCTTCATAACTCAAGCACTGTCCTGAGTTCCGCCCAACATAAACGAAACGGAGGCCTTATAATTCATGAAAATGATGATCCAGCTTTGGCAACTTTTCAGAAATCTTACGCCATTCAAATATTAGCAAGGTGCCATTAGAAACCTTTGTGGAAGCACACATTAACATATTTACTTAAAATGTAAGGGTAGTCAGCTCTTGAGGTTTGGGAGTCCTGGGTGCACTTGAGGTGAATGTAATAAACAAATGAAGACAACAGTTTCAATTTTTTCCCCAGTTTATCAAGGACCAAATATGCTTTTTTATATGGCTAGAATGTTCCACATCTTTGGCCACCACAAAGACAGGGACGGGCTATCAAGAGATGTTTGTTTACATTGTAGGTGGGAGTTGGCCTAACTGTCAACAGCATTTGAATAGCAGGACAAAGAATACCGAAACAAAAGTTACACATATCCACTTGGTAAATATCTTGGTACAAGTTAATAATCACTTCCAAGGGCATCAGATCCCTCTTGTTTTTTTAATAAAGCCAAACACTTCCATTCAAATGTATATGCCTTTTCACAGGCCTAATACGACATGCAATAACATTAAGTAGAATAAAACCTAATACACCAACTAAATGGGCCTAGCTAGTGTAGGAAATTTACATGTATCATTCGTAAAATTGAGAGAGTGAAGAGCTGGCCATGGAGATCAAGAGGTGGATGACTTGCTATTCACCATTAACCAATGAAAGCCCAGTGTGCTTCTAAAAAAAGGTAAGTAAGAGTCTCAGTTAGTGTCCACCCACATTGCTCCCATTATGCATCCCGGAGTTCGATCTCTGTACTTAGAGGTCACACTTTAGCAACATATAGCCACTTCTTAAGCAAATAATGTTAATTTTTAAATATTATTAAAAATCTTATTCCTGAATGATATGAACATGTTTTCATAAAATCCCACCGTAATTATTGGTGTTGAAATATTGCATTAAAATTCTTATTCAATGTGAGGTTGCCTCAAAACCCATGATGATGCTAATGTCCTGAATGATTATCTGCCGGTTTCTGCCACCTCGCAAATTACAGTGTTCCAGAGGACAATAGAGCAACAATGAGCTAAGACAAGCTTGCAGTCGCTTACCTCAGTAATCCAGAGGACAATAGAGCGACAATGAGCTAAAACAAGCTTGCAGTCACTTACCCCAGTATTCCAGGGGACAATAGAGCAACAATGAGCTAAGACAAGCTTGCAGTCGCTTATCTCAGTATTCCAGAGGACAATAGAGCAACAATGAGGTAAGACAAGCTTGCTGTTGCTTATCTCAGTATTCCAGAGGACAATAGAGCAACAATGAGCTAAGACAAGCTTGCAGTCGCTTACCTCTGTACTCCAGAGGAATATAAAGCAACAATGAGCTAAGACAAACTTGCAGTCGCTTACCTCTGTATTCCAGAGGACCATAGAGCAACAATGAGCTAAAACAAGCTTGCAGTCGCTTATCTCAGTATTCCAGAGGACAATAGAGCAACAATGAGCTTAAGACAAGCTTGCCGTCGCTTACCTCAGTATTCCAGAGGACAATAGAGCAACAATGAGCTAAGACAAGTTTGCAGTCGCTTACTTCTGTACTCCAGAGGACTATAGAGCAACAATGAGCTAAGACAAACTTGCAGTTGCTTACCTCAGTAGTCCAGAGGACAATAGAGCAACAATGAGCTAAGACAAGCTTGCAGTCACTTACCTCAGTATTCCAGAGGACAATAGAGCAAAAATGAGCTAAGACAAGCTTGCAGTCACTTACCTCAGTATTCCAGAGGACAATAGAGCAACAATGAGCTAAGACAAGCTTGCAGCCACTTACATCTATGTTTTCACTGTAGCTACTTCATCTTGCACAAAGGGTAAGGGAAACAGTACTTACTTGGAGCTTCCGAAAGTCTACTCATTCGTACATAACATCGTTGCAATTACTTAAATCACAACCATCTTGCCACGTGGTAATATGGGGGCTATAAAGGAAACTGTAGTAAGGAACATGATCGCAAGGATGATACATGTATGTGTCTAGACGAAGCCCTAGCTCCGCATTCTATATTATCCACAAAGGTCTCAGATGAATACTGTCACATAACCTTCTTTTTATTAAACAGGCCTGCCCACAGCCTCCTTGTGTTCCCCCCTGGGCCTCGTAGACACATGATCGTCACATATTTAATTCACTGCATGTCTGGTTTGGGTAGCCCAGTTTTTTACCGAGCATGTTGGTGCTCATGGTTGGCAGCAGGAGACAGCCACAAGGGCATTGGTCGTGAGAAATTATCAGGTGATTTAAAATCTGTCTGAAATGTACTCTAGTGGCATAACTAGGTGTAATGTATTGCTGGTTCAGCCAACGGCCAGGGTGTCCCATTCCCCCAACTCATTCAGATCGGCAGTTGCCGGCTTAAAACAACAGGTCAAGTGCATCTCTTCAGCAGAAAGATGTGTTCCATAGTAACACCCTGTCTTGCTCTATCACGGTCCACTATATTTCATACCCCCAAGGCTCGTTTGTAGATAGTGCTCTACTGGGAGAGAGTCACTTTTTGATTCTCAATGCAGGATCTATTACCCCCCTTATGCGCTTTCCTGTCATTCCCACATTGCAGATAGATGACATTGCCATAGCTGCAGTTTGTAACATATTGGCAGTGGGTAAAATATTTCTTCTACTTGGCAGTTTAAACTCCTAGGGCAACCTCCTGTGGTCTTTGAGTATGTGGACATGCTGCTCACCCACAACAAGGACTGTGTCTTACTTAGCCCTCTGCATGCACAAGTGTAATATATGCTGGGGAACATCCAACAACTCCACACAACTCCAGGCAGCCTTTCAATAGCCACAGATTCTGATTTCATGTAACTTTGCAGGGGTGAAAGATTGGAGTGCAATGTAAATCTGTGGTATGATTTTGGCTGGTGATATCTGTCATGTTGACAGTCAGCCTCGCTTTGATAGAGGCAGGGTCCAGGTTGGGCGGTGGGAAAATTAAGTAATGAGTGAGGACGGGAAGTCCTCAGTTAGAAAATAAAGTTGAGGTAACAAGGTGTATTCTGTGTCTATGTCTCATGTCTGAGTGAAGACCAGTCATATTGATATTCCCACCGTTAGGGAACGTCACACTGGCGACGAGTAGCGGACGATACTGAGACAGTACAGTGAGTATCATGACTCACCATGGCTTGGAGCAGAGACTGCAGTGTACACCTTCTGTGTGGTGATCCATGAGCAGCCAAAATAGCCAGCGCAGTCCAGGGCGTTGGCCGGCCCAAGCCATTGTGTGTGCATGCCGACCACAGAGCACAAAACGCTCACCACAGTGAAACCCCTTGCGGTTTATATGCAGAGCGGCGAAGCAGGTACCACCACTACTGCAGCGAAGTCAGAAGCAGCCGATGATAGAGGGCACGCTGAGCAGGAGCAGTGCGAAAAAGGCCTTGTAATAAGAGGTGCGCACAGGCACAAGAGAGAGCATCATCCTAACAGTGAGGTCCGTCCTGTGGGAGCATCAACAAAAATAAATGTGGGCGCCGCTCGGGCCCACAGGTGGTGGAAGCAAGGCCCAGCGGCAAGTGGTTTGCAAGAGCCTATACGACTAACAAGATGCCCGCCCATCACCTGACAGGGCTAGAGGGACAATCAGGAGAAGGACCTAACAAGAGAGCTGTAACAGAGGTGAAGGCTTGGACAAAATGTTGGTTGAGGACATAGTGGTGATGGTTTAAGCATGCCTGTCGGGGATGTTCCAAATGGCACAAGGGGATGTGCTACCATGGAAGCTGCCCATAGCATTCGACATTACTGACACCAGCAATCTGGGACCACAATGGATTTGCTGGATCAAGGACTTCAAAGTATACATAGGAGCCATGGGCCTCCTGATGATGAACGAAAAAAGATTTGATGTTGGCAGTAGACAAAGTGGTAAGTGACATATTATATGAGCTGGTGGATGAGGCGAAAGCTACTTTTCAAGAGCGCCAAGAGGCATTGTCAACATATTTTGCTCCCCACACCAATGTGGATTATGAAAGTCACGTTTTTCATAACACTACGCAGGATAAAGGAGTGACACTTGGGATGAATCCCAGGGTATTGTCACTGCTCCCATGGGGGGAGCCCCTTCCCATGAGGCCAGGGAGGTGAGGTCGCTACCCGATAGTCCCCCTGGGGGAGGTACTTAGCGGGTGAATCTCTATGGGACCAGTGACAACTATTTTAGGAGAACACAGGATGCACCCCCTCCATCTCTGCCCCCTCTCTCCTCTCACCCCACTCAGGCCTCTGTGGTTCCCAACATGCCTATGTATTTCTGTAGGGTAGAAGATCCCATCCACTCAGACCATACTGGGATGAGGAAGAGTGAGGGCTACCCAGATGGAGTGCCTCTACCTACTGAGATGAAGAAGATCAAGGAGGAAAAAGACCACTGTTGAACCAACATACACGGTACAGTCAGACCTAAACATAAAAAGGGAAGAAGGACTGTGTAGTTGGTCAGATCCTCCTTGGAGGAACCGAGAACTGGCTGGAGGCTCGCTGTGGAGAACAGAAAAGGCTGACTGAGCCTAGCCAAACACATGCTGTGTACCCCATTGTCCAGGTTGGAGAATCGAAGTCTGGGAGAAACCGGGCATTGGACCAAGCAGGCGGACCGAGGAGCGCAAGCCAAGAGAGACTGGACCTGGGAACACTGTGGGAACACACAGAGACTGCTGAAAGGCGTGCAGAAGCCTGCAACTGGAAAAAACAGTTCCACAAAGCTGCCTGAGCAAGCCGATACTGCAACAAAAGCTACCTGGGTTACCATAGCAGGTGTTAGAGATAACAGAGAATAAAGTAGGCAGTTGGGGAAGGCTGAAGAACCCCATCTCCCTCGGTCCAGTACTTGGGGAAATATAAGAGGCAGACATATGAGAAGAAATGTCTGGAAGGCTAGTGAACCAGGCTTTGGTACGACATGCGATAAACCTGAAAAGGGGTCTGGAACCCATATGAAGCCAAGGAAGCACTGCAAGAGCAGTGCAGCAGGATCTGGGACCCACATGAAGTCGGGGAAGCCCTGCAATGTCCTGAGGCAACATAGAGGGGTCTGGGACCCACCCAGAAGAGAGAGAAGCTACACAACAAGTTGGGGATATCCTAAGACAACCCAGAGGGGTCTGGGATCCAAACAAGAGAGAGAGGTATGAGAAGTGAATATAAAGGGTCAATGACCCATTGCCAAAAGAAGGGACATGTTCTGGAATACTAAGAGCTATAGTCAAGTTTGGCAGGATAGTGAACCAGATTTGATATTACATTTGTGAAATGGAGAAAGAACGGGAAGAGACTCCCCCATAATACTTGGAAACTGTGTTTTTGGGAAATACGACTTTTGTTAAATAAGAAGATCTACAGTCAAATCTGGCAGGATAGTGAACCAGACTTGATGTTCTATTTATGAACATATTTATTTTTACATATGTAGCAGGGTTCTAAACCCACAGGCATCCATGCGCTAGTTGCACGGACGAGATAAGTGAATGATAGGAGGTGAAGACCCTTAGGTAAAGAGCCAAGTTTTGAGGTATTTTCTAAAGGTCCAGTACGATGTGAGGCTAGTATGTAATTTCCTAGTTTAGCTCAATGATCGGGAAGCTGGCACCACCGGCCCCTGTGTGTCTAAAATGAGGTGTAATGAGACGGTGAGCATATGCGATCTAGTGGATTGCACTTTTTCAAATTGACCACCAAGCCCTTCCAGTTGCAAATGTCACAGCTGCCTGAGGGGTATGGGGAGAGCTGGCAATTGACTTTTTTGGCCCAGTGCAAGGTGAATCTTTTGTATTGGTTGTTCATAGATGAATACTCGAGATTCCCGAAAAGTCCAACTGGTAAACTCCACAGTGGAAATATGCATCATACCCATGTTGGACCGCATACTGACGACTTATGGCATCCTAAAGGTTATCAAATTGGACAACGGCACACCATTTACGAGCCAGGACTTTGCACATTTTGCTCATTATATGGGGTTCTGAAACCAGAACATTACACCCCTCCGGCCCCAGGCCAATGGCATTGTTCAGCGATTTATGGGCAATGTCAAGAGGGCACTGCCGGTGGTACATGTCACAGACAAACCGTTTGAGCAGGTGTTGCTACTATACACCGGACAGCACTACAGGGATGTGTCCGTCAGATCTAATGTTTGGGGCAAAGTATAAGAACCAGACTACCTCAAGGTCAGGATCCAGCAGAGAAGTGTGAGCTTGACTGTCGGATCCAGGACAGGGATGCCAGGGACACATCAAGATGAAAATGGCTGCAGAACACAAAAGAGGGGCCGTGAAGGGTCCATCGAAGTAGGAGACCAGATGGTCGTGAAACAATCAAGGTAAAGGAAAGAGGACTCCATCTTTGTACCTGAGGCCTTGACGGTCATATAAAGAAAGGGTACAATGGTCACTGTGGGAGACAGAGACGGAAGAACAATTATGAGAACTGTTTCTTATTTCAAAGGGTGCCAAGTGAAAGAAAATGAGACACGGAAGTCTCGCAGAAAAGGCAGGAGTGAGTGGGACTCTGAAGACTCATATGAAGGCGGCAGTGAAGTATCAGATAAAGAGCGGGAAGTGCCTGCACAAGACATGCTGCGAAGAAACATGGAACAGCTGAGGGACGGCGGCCCATCAGAAAAAAAATAAAACCAATAAGACTGATTGAAGAGATGGGATAGCAGCAACTTGGTATTTAAGAAAGCCGGAGATGCCATGTTGACAGTCAGTCTCCTTATATTAGAGGCAGGGTTCAGGGGAGTGGCGTGAGAGGACAGGAAGTGCTCAGTTAGAAAATAAAGTTGAGGTAACAAGACGTATTCTGTGTCTCTGTCCCATGTCTGAGTGGGGCACACTCATATGGATATACCCACAGTTAGGGAACGTCAAAATATTCATCTCACCAAATAATTGTTTCAGGTGCATCTTCCTAAGTAAATGTGATCATTCTATCCCGGTTTGAAAGGAAGGAGGGTTTGTAGCAAAAACGCTTAGACTTGTTTGGAGCACTGCGCTGTTTTACGTCTGGCATGCATCCTTCAACATAGATTGATTTTGAATAATTGTGCAGGTTGAGGTTTAGGTTCTTCCCTCAAATCGCCATGATAATTGGTGAGCCTTGTTGCCAATTCATGCATGCCCAGGCTCTGCAATGGCCTGCTTGTGTTGGGCTTCCCTTGTCACATTGAACAGTATTGCCCTATTCCTTTCTGCATATAATCTGGGCCAAAGAGGAGGTTGCTGATATCGCCTCATTACTGTTTCTACTAGAAATAAAATCCAATTATTTGGGCGTGGGTGTCTTTATTTGTTTTGTGCTAACTATTAACAACCTGGGGAGCAGGTTTTGTTTTCCCCTGCGTGCGATGCCACCGTTCTAATATTTAAATGAGAAAGACATGCAATCATGTTTGAAGCTCATCAAAGCCTTCTTAAGTATAATGTTTTCCATAGAGATTAAAATCTCACAAATCATTCAATGATGCACTTTATTTGTTTGATCTTTTCATGTAAGATTCTAAGATGACTTGTCCCACAAGGCTGCCATTTTCTCTTCTAGATGGGCTGGGACCTTTTTTGCCATTTTAATTTTCAAAATGAACCCGTGTGTAGTGCATGTTTTTACATGAAACTCCAGTTTTTCCTGAATTTAACTTGGTCTTCAAAAAACGTACATATAGTGGCGCTATATGGAGCTCTGTGTGAATTTGTTTTTTCTTCAATGATTCCAATTCATTCCGCTCGTCTGAGCTGCAGAGCTCCTGCGTGACCCTACATCCAGAGAAGACAGGGGTGGCAAGTGTCCCTTCCACCAGCTATTCTGCAAAAGGGAAGTGGGATGCCTCCACTAAATCTAGCCCCTAAAATAAGCACTATTTAAGGGATGGTTACATTTCTATCGCAGCAACCTGTTATTATAACCCAAAATAATGGTACTGAATGCATTGACATTAAAAGGATGAAGTACTCAATCGACCGTGCCGGGCTTTCGAACTTGGGAAGTGCAGGCTGACCCCATGTCAGAGAGCTATGCACCCAGTGGTGGCACCTTTCTATTTATGTACCTTGGGTAGAGAATTCTTAGCTGTGACAAAATGTAACATTGCATAATGTATTAGCTTGACCTTACGAACATGTGATAAGCAGTACGGTTAGCACGTGTTCATATATTTTCCTGAAACGGGCCATGTTTAATTGAATACTCATACATGTCGATTAACTTGATAGTTTACGTTTATAATGCATTTTTTGCACTCATAGGGGGTAATTCATAGAATTTAGCGCAGAAGCAGCGCACGCGGGCAGGGCAGAGAGGGAGCGTGCGCATGCGTGTGCCAAAACCCATTTTCACGCACAGCGTATTCATGGATACTTACATCCTTAACCAGCGGTGGCGCAGCGTGGCGCAGCGACCCTGCAGCAGCGCCAGTTACGCCCCCCAACCCCGCCCCATGCACCAAAAACATTGCACAAATCCCCTACATGGCGCAAAGGCCAGTGGACCAGCTTACAGTCCAATGACCATAACAACCCAATCGCTTGTAAAACTCTCAGAATATGCGTACTACACTCGCGCCAGCAAAATCGTGATTGAAATTGTTAGGGAGAATTCTTATAAATGGCTAATTTCCCTTACCTATTGAGCCCCTCAGCAGCTTTGCTGGATTTCTAGGATTTTTGTTTCACCAGACTTGATGTTACATTTGTGAAATGGAGAAAGAACAAGGGAAGAGACTCCACCATACCAGGAAACTGTGTTTTTGGGAAATACGACTTTTGTTAAATAAGAAGATCTACAGTCAAATCTGGCAGGATAGTGAACCAGACTTGATCTTATATTTATGAACATATTTATTATCCCTGGTAAGAGTGGGAGCCTTTTTCCCCACTCTTACATGTGTTTTGCTGTGTGTGTTTTTACCATTTGTGTGATCTTGGGCTCTGGAGCCGCACCTACTCCAAGAGCACCATTTTTGTGTGTGTTACACAGCACCTTCAGTGCATTAACACAGGGTTGTCTTTTAGACTTTCCTCTGACTCCATTTTTTCTGGGACTGATTACTGTCTCCCAGAAACATGTAAAGTTGCCATTAACTTTATGTAGTCTCTTTAAACTACAGACCCAGTACACCCCATCCTACATGGAGTATTGGAAAGGGTTGATTCCTATCCCTTTTTGTCTGTGTCTCTTGGAGCTTTGTTTCGCTCCCTTTACATCAAGACTTGGCTGGTGGCAGTGGTAACTACCCTAATTTTTCTACCGTGGTTATCTTCTATAACCATGCTATTGTTTTAGGCTATCATATTAGCCTCAAACATAAACCCACTTGACCAAATACATTTTATTTTGGCTCCGGCTGGGTTTATCCGCAATTTCGTTTCGTTAAAGTGTTTCTCGTGATCTTCTCTGCGCGCCAAACCAGGGTTGATTCCTTTGTTCGCCGTCTTTTCGCAGGCTTCTGCACAGAAGCCCTCCTTAAGGCGCCTGAAAGTCTGGGTAGGCAGGATGTGAGGGAGGGATCTTAGGACCCCTGCCATGGGTTCCCTTTGTAACCAAGTCACACTCCTGTTTGATTGGCTGGGTGACTGTCCTTGCCAGGACAGCAACCCTGCTGTGTGATTGACAGCCAGGCTGAATGAATGGGGAAAACTGCATAAAAATAAAGTCTCTGGGACTGGAAATGCAGAGTCGCCACTGGAACGAAAGAACCAATGAGGAGCTGATGGAAGAGGAACCCTTCAAGGACTGAACTGCCCGGTGAAGCCCTGCTGCAGGTCTGAATCATCAGAATCTGCCTACAGAGAAGATCCTCCAGGAAACTTCTTCCCTTGAGCTGGTGGGACCAACCAGTTTTCCGAAACTGCAAGCCAGGACCCCTCCTCTGGTCGAATTCGCTGTACAGAGCTACAGTGGGCCAGATAGCCAGGAAGGTTGGACCCTGCTTGGGTTTTAAGGAGCACAAATTGTATTTGTTGCTTTCCTCTGCTTCTGGTTTCTTCCCTGGGTAGTGCAGACCCCTCCAGTCTTCTTACTTAGTGTCAGTCCGACAGTCGCTTCAGGAACTGTGAGCCTGCTGTAACTACCAGGAACGTCTGCCTCAGCTACAGCTTCCTCTCCATTTTAAGGTACTGTGCAAACCCGGTAGCTCGTTTCGTTCAGCCGCGGGGAAAGTGTGTGAAATCTTTCTCCAATCCGAGGGCATGTCCTTCTCTTCTCTTTGAACTAACTTTTCTACCACCCAACCTCATCCAAAATCCGTGGCACAAACTTTACCACGAACTACACTGAACTGTGTGATCTTGAGCAAAATACTTTTGGCCTCTTGACTTTGGCCCTAAGCCTTTTCGATATGATCCTATCACTGTAGTTCCTCTTGCTCTATTGCCCTGAGTACTTACCTGTTGCTGTGGTTCAATTTCTGTTTAACTTTGTCTTTCCCTCCCTTTTGAATTGCTGGAGTGCCATTTTGCTCCCACTTCATTTTGTGAGCTTAACTTGTCTGGGATTTAAGGGAAGTGGTGTGGTGTATTAAGAGTGTGATTTTTAAACTGCTTATAATGGTGTAATGTTATACTACAGAAGAGTGAAATAAATGTATATTCTTTTACTTGAAAACCTTGAGTCAGTGTTTGCCTGAATCATAGTAATTGCTGTCCTTTTTGTAACTATTTGTAACTGCTCACTTACTCTTGAGATAAGTCTGGCTGCTCAGCCATCACTACCACCTTAACTGTGTAGTACATGCTCGTACCAAAGGTGAATTTGTACTGTCCCTTGTAGTCTTAATTGTGTGTGGTGTTCCCAAAGGGTACTGCATATAATTCTGCCTAACACTGGTGTACAGCAGTGAGGATCAAAGTATAGTAATTACACTTAGAGTGCTGCTATTACCTAGGATCAACTAACCACAAGGCTAACATCACCAAAAGCAATATCAATCATGTCTGATATGGAAAGCCACAGTCAGGAGACCCTCCTGGAGTTACACTGCTGATTATCTGAGAAATCTGTGTAAAGAAAGGTAACTCTGTGCCAAAGGCAAAACGACTGAATTGTTTGAAAAGTTGTTAAAGAATCCAAGTCTAGGGAGTGGGTCTGAAATGCCTGACCCCCTAGCAAATGTGGAAAGTATTGAGGATGATAATATGTCTGTTAATTATGATTTGGAAGAAGTAGATGTGTCTCTTAATGTAGGCATCTCTGCTCCCTTGTCTGCTCAGCAACCTCAACCCTTGTCCACTGGTTACCCCACAGGTCCTACACTCAGTCCTGAATTCATTGCTCTAGAGAAAATGAGGCTTGAACTGGAATTCAAACGTTTAAATGCTCAACCTGAACAAAAATACCAAGAACTTAAGCTCAGAGAAATGGAGTTGAATCATGAACTAGAAATGAAAAGATTGTCTCTTGAAAACGCTTCTCTCCAGAGGCTTCTAGGTCTTCCAGTCCTAAGAGACCCTGTATGTCTAAAGAAATTGTGGGTATGTATGAGGTTAAGCTTGATATTTTGGATTGTTTGGCACTGTTTGAATATAACCATGTGATTCAAGGTCGTACAGGGAATCAATTTCTTCCCTGGCTCTTCTCTAGGCTACCCCCTGTTGCATATGATGTTGTAATTGAGTTGGGGGAGGTGGATAGGATGGATTATGAGTGTGTGAAGCTAGCTCTAATTGCTAGATTTGGGAAGACCCCTTCCCAGTACCTTAAGAGGTTTAGGACCCTCAAAAAGCATGATGGTACCCCCTGGGCAACCTGGGTATGTGAGTGTTTGAAGAACTTAGATGGTTGGATTAAGGGTTACAGAGTGAACACTTATGAAGGAATGAGAAATCTTGTTATGTTGGAGTCTATTTTTGATGTCTGCTCTCCTGAGCTATAGATCCAAAGAGACTAGCTGAGGCTGCTGACTTGTGGGTTGCCAACAGCGCTACTCACAAGGATTCTGGGTCCACTCAGAAAAAGGATGAGGGGAAACAGCCAAAGAAAGACAACAAGGAGAATAATAATACCTCCAATCCAAAAGAGGACCACAAACAACAACATAAGGGTAAACCACAGGGAAAACCGAATCAGGCTAGTGCACCATCTGGACCCAAACCAGATGCAGGTCAGAACAAACCCCCATTCATCAAGACATTTGGGAAATGTTATGTCTGTGGGTCAACTGACCATGTGAAAGGGGATCCCAGATGTAAGGGTAAACCTTCAGGGGTCCGCACTGCCTCCTTAGCCTTCTCCCCAGAGGAAGAAGTACCAATGGCAAGTGGAAATGTAGATCTCTATAATTCCATCCCAGATAATACTAAAGAGTATTATAAAGATAGTGTTCTTGTGAATGGTCAGGAAACCCCTGCCATCAGAGACACTGGAGCCAGCATAACTGTGGTGGATGAATCCTTTTTCAAGGTGGAGGATGTTGCTAAGGCGCCCAAACGCCTCACCAAGTTAGCTGGAGGTCCTGTGCAAATGCTTCCCCAGTTACCAGCTCTCATCCAGTGTAATGATATGACTGCCAAAAATACCTGTTAGTGTGCAGAGTGAGGTGCACAGGAGATTCCTGTTGGGTAATGACCTTAAAACTCTTGGAGTTGTGTCAAGCACCCTCAGGCCTCCCAGTAAAAGGAAACAGGAGCTCACTAGGTCTGCAAGGGAGAGAACCTTGAGAGTCTCTCCAGAGGAGCTGATAGAGGAAACTATCACTCCCACTCCACAGGAGTTGATCACTGCAATTTCTAAGAAAACAGAGTCAAAGGGGAAACCCAAGACCTCCAGGAAAAAGTCAGACAGCACCCCTGTGCTATCAACAAGGACATTCCCAAGATTGGCCAAAGTCACACCTGTGACTACTCCACCTGCTGAGGCAGGTGGAGTAGTCACAGGTACTCAGATACTCATCCCTATCACCGGTGACTATGTAAATGACGCCATAGCTCTTAATGCAGTTTACATCGTCATCCAGGTGTGGATGGCCCACCACGGTCTCTGCCTAAACGATGAGAAAACTGAGCTACTCATCCTAGGCTCTCAGTCCAAACTTTCAAAACTTGACAGCAAATATGATGCATTCAACATTGATGGTAACATCATTAAGGTCACCAATGTCACTAAAACACTCGGAATCTACCTAGACTTGACCCTCTCGCTCACCAGACAAACCAATTCAGTAGTTTCAGCATCTGCATACACATACAAACTAATCACTGCTTGCCGGCCCTTCTTAACTATGGACAACTGCCTGATCCTTGCGAGAACCCTCATCTTATCTAATATTGACTACTGCAATGCCCTTTACCTTGGAACGAGTCAAAGAAACATTGGCAAACTTCAGGTAACCCAGAATAACACCATTAGGGCTGCTCTCAACATACCTAGGCGCGCCCACATCTCATCCACTAGACGCAACTTACGATGGCTCACTATCTCATGGCGTATCGCCCTCAAAACACTTGTTTTAAGCCACAAAGCACAGAACAATGCAGCACCTGCCTACTTGTCTGAGCGCTTTAAACAACACACAGCCCACAGACCTCTAAGATCTGCACATGCACACACACTCATTATTCCTAGCTTCAAGCTACAGACTGCCAGAGGCTCGAGCTTCCCAGTCCTGACAGCAAAGCTTTGGAACTCACTACCCAATGATCTCAGGAACGTCCCCTCCTTCCAATCCGATCGCATGCTTCGCAACCTCGATTACCGCTGTATATACTGAGCCGACGAACTACCTCTGTAAATATTTGTATATGTCCTTGCTCTATGTATGTAAATATATTATGTATTATGTATTATGTAATTTGTAACTGCCTTCTGTAACCCTCTGTAACCTTTCCGAACATGCGCCCTGATGCCCGTAGGCAGGCTGCGCAATATAAATGAATAAATAAAAATACAGAGTGTGAGGTGCAACCTTGTGTGGTTGAGCCAGCATCTGAAGAATCAGATCTGGATGAAAACCCTGTCTTAGTTGGAGATCTTGACCCTGTTGAACATCCTGAGCTGCAGTCTTTACTGGCAGAAGGTGGACCCAACACAGCAGAATTCAGCAAAGGACAAGGAGAGTGTCCTCCTCTTGAAGGTCTTCGACAACAGGCTGCTAACCAACTTGATGGGCAAGAAGTTGGAAAGCACATATTAAGCTGGGAAGATGGCCTCTTCTACAGTGAACCAACTGAGTCCATCCCTGGGGACTGCAAAATAATTGTAGTGCCCCTTGCCAACAGACTCCAGTTCCTAAAGTTAGCCCACGAGATAACTTTGGCTGGTCACTTGAGTTTCAAGAAGACCAAGGAAAGGCTCTCTCCACTTCTACTGGCCTAAAATGGGTGCAGAAGTTGAATAATTCTGTAGGAACTGTCACACTTGCCAAACCTCTGGCAAGAGTAGAGCCAAGAATGTGGCACCCATGGTGCCTCGTCCAGTGGTGGGAGTTCCTTTTGAGAGGGTGGGCATTGACATTGTTGGTCCCCTTGACCCTCCCACATCTTCAGGGAACAGGTTCATCCTGGTTGTAGTAGACTATGCTTCAAGATACCCAGAAGCCATACCTTTGAGAACTGTTATGGCTCAGGCTGTGGCTAAGGCCCTACTTGGCAGTTTTACCAGGGTAGCGTTTCCTAAGGAAGTGATATCCGGCAGAGGATCCAACTTTATGTCCCACTACATGCAAGCCATGTGGAAAAACTGTGGTGTCACTTCTCTACAGCCTACCATCTCAGTTTAGCCACTTGCTGGTGCAGACATGCCACCACCCCCTGTGGGGCTCCTGGAGATGCAGCTGTTGCATCACAACCTGGCGCCCACATGACCCAACATCAACTTCCATCTGCTGTCACGAGCCCACCGTTGGTGATAGCTGCATGTGCAGCTGTGGGGACCACCACCTGGGCTCGGGGTCGGGCAGCGCATGTTGCGTTGCATGATGAGGACTCCCTGAAGAATTTCCATCTTGTCAGGTGGTGTGGGTCACATGTGTCCAGTGTAGCTGTGACCGGGGCACACATATCTGGGGCAGTTATGACATTTGCTGGAGCCAACACCACCCCAGCAGTGAGCCAGACCCAAGCCAGACCTTCCGTCCTCATTCAAACACCCACTCCCTTGGTCCAGTCCACCAGTGCCACTCCCCCCACTGATCAGGGCCACATTGTCCACTCAGGGTCAGTACCACCGCCCAAAAGGAGGAAGGGTGCTCCTGTGCAAGAGCCTTGGACCCAAGACACGGCTGTGGCCTCCGGCACGTCGAGGAAGAAGCCTTTCGGCAAGTAGGAACTAGACTTCCTTGTGGACTACGTGTCGGCACACCAACGCGATATGCTTGTGGGCCCACAGTGCCATACAACGCATCAACAGCGTTGGGTCCACTGGCAGCATGTTTCGGATGGTGTAACATCCATGGGATTCCTGGTGCGCACGGCGCAGGACTGCTACAAGCGTTGGAATGACCTCCGACGCAGTGCAAAACAAAAACGTGCCTCCAATTATTCCATGTCTCTGGTGACTGGTGGTGGGCCAGTACCAGAGATGGATCAACTCACTCAGCACGAGGAGATTGCTGCAGAGTTCCTCCCGGAAGAACAAATCCATGGATTGGGAGAGAGGATGGATTATGATGCATCGTCCGGTGAGTATTGATGCGTGTTACTCAATGACATGTGTGTTTGGCATGTGTAACCCTCCCAGCCACAACATGGGTCCTTCATTTCATCAATCTCCCTCTCTACCTCTGGTGTTCACCAGGGGTCTGACCTCTCGGCCTGGCTTTCCAAACAGCATCTGACAGCTCTCACCTACTGCATTTTCATTTTCTGCTACAACTTCCAGTGCTATGCTGATGACGCGCAACTCATTTCTAGGCTACCCTTGGCCACCTCTTCTCCCTCCCTCATTTTTGATTGCCTCATTGACATTTGAAATTGGTGTACTGCCAACGATCTCTGTCTAAATGCCAGCAAGACTGACATCCTACTCATCGGTACACCTTCGCCATCCTTTCCCCTCACTCTCTGGCCAGCCCCCCTTTTCCCTCCTCCTACCCCCACCTGCAAGGCCAACAACCTCGGGGTCACCTTTGACTCCACACATTCCTTTTCCACACACATTTCTGATGTTTCTTGAGATATATTTACTTCTTGCTTAACCTCCTCAGGGGTACTGTGCCTTTCCTATCGTTCACCTACATGCTCACAGTCTCTCAAGCTCTGGTTGTCTCAAGGTTGGACTACTGTGACAGGCTCTTTCAATATTCTACCTGTCTCCACACTCCGCCCTCTACCACTAATCCAGTACAGGACGGCGAGACTTGTCCTTGGCCTCAAGCCCTGGGATCCTATCTTTCCAGCTCTGAAATCCCTTCATTGGCTACCAGTGGATGCAAGGATAAAACTTTAGACCCTCTGCATTGTGCACAAGGATTTCTGGGGCCTGGGTCCAGAATACCTTCAACTATCCCTCTGCCAATACCGCCCCTCTCGAGTCCTTTGCCCCTCTACGTCACACTCCCTCTGGGTCAGTAGTTTATCGAAGAAACAAGCTGGGAGCAGATCTGTGTCTACGGCTGGGACCTCCCTTTGGAACAGCCTACCTGCCACATTGAAACTTGAGGAGAAACATCTCTGCTTCCGGAAGCACCTCAAGACCTTACTATTTGCTCCTGCATTAGCCCCTCTTCTCCCCAGCTGAACAGTTTCCTCTCTTGGCACTTTGAACCTGGACACCCTCTGTCCTTCGGGCCCAGGTACCTGCTCACCCTGCCTCCCTGCTGCACTGCCTCCACACATCCCATTGCAATGGGTCCTGTACTTGTACCCATACAGTCCCCCAATCTTCTTCTGCACTCCTCAGATTTGCTCTATCCAAAGAATCTTGCACTTGCCAGTTGCTGGCTGCACTACCACCTTTTGAATGCCTATTCTATCATTGGATTTCATTTTCATTTTTTGGTCTCCTCAGTTTGGCACGTTCCACTTCTCCCCCTTCCAGGGTCTTCAGCCCTTTATCCCTTCTCCATACACTTCCATGTTCTTAATGTCACTGTGCCCAGTATGATTGTTCATTTCCTTTTTTCCCTTGTTCCCCTCCCTTTGCTTGGTTGCGCTCTGAGCCACTTGTGTACGAGGGCAATCTTGATGAGATGTCATATCATGTCATATACATCCTTTGCCCTTGGTGCAGTGTGTCTCACTCTGACTGCGCTGATGGCAGTGGCTCCCCATGCACATGTGTGCACATTTATGTTCCATGTGCATTCCATGTATGCCCCTAGGTGTCCTTGACCACCTACTCATTGTAGTATGTCTCCAGGATGATCCAAATGTCATGTTATTTGGACAGCCATTTTATGCTCACTGTGGGTCTGTGTGTCATCACGCATGACTTTAGGGTGTCCACATCTGTGTCGTGCACATGGCTCCCCCTCTTACAGGCCCACTGCCTCTTTTTAGCTGGTGTCTTCTGCATGCATGGCTGTACTACTGATGGTTCCTCATCTGTCCTGCATCATGTTCACTTCTCATCAGCTGTAGTGACATTTGACTGATGACATGCAATAGACGCATGCCAACACTGTCTGCCAATGCACAGTTCTGTGGTAAACCTTTCATTGCCATGCAGTGCTTCCCTGCTATTGCCCAGAGGGTGGGTGTTTCATGGTGATGCATGCCATTTGCACATGATGGCTGCCATTGCTCTTACACTGCTGTCAAGTTTTGAGATTGACATCACTACATACATCTTGATATTGGAAGTTGAGGGGGTGCACATGCACTGCACCACACACACACACACTACTGTGCCAATTTCAGCCCTTCAACATGCCAATACAATGCTGCTGTGTGATAGTGACCAGCCATGTATGTACCCATGTCCCTCCTTTCACTGTATCGAAACACAGTAGTGTAGGTGCCTCCTGTGACACATGTAATCTGCATAGTCAATTGTTTTTGAGTGCTGCACGTGGACATGCATATTACATGTGTCATGGTGTGTTTGGTGTGGTTGCCAGCTGTGGCTATTTCTGTGTTCCCACATGCTTATGCTACGTGCCATCTCTTTTTTGCCATCTCTCATTTTTGCCTTGGATATGTGCCTGCTAGAGGTTGTGTGTGATGTAGGTGATGGGCAACATGCAAAACATGTGTTGGCTTCGCATTTTGCACACACCCTTTTCTGCTTTTGGGATACCCTTGCATTGCATTGCCACTGGATACATGTTGGCCTTTGAGTTGCGTGTGACATGTCTGCTTCATGTGTTGGCTGTCAATGTTGTGATCTGTATGTGTGTGGTATGCGCTACTGACATGTATGTTCTTGTTTCTTTTGTTTATTTTGCAGGTGGTGAAGCACTGGAGGCAGAGGATGAAGATGTCATCCCAGACACGGTGGTCAGTTCACATGACCATCCAGGAACCAGTGGTGGTCGTGGGGTGGCAGCACACGAGAACCCACTGGTGCTCCAGGCCATCATCTCCAGAGCGGACTCTGAGTCAGGCTCTGATGTACCTTCTGACCACTATGTTGAGCTGGATCTGCATCATGATGTGTCGACGCCGGTAAGTGATCCTGTGTTGGATGATCTTCTGTCCATGACACCTGCAGTAGGGGGCCAGGTCGGGTTTAAATGTCCGCCTGTGGTGGTTACGGGTGCAGGGTCACACTGCACACCAGTTGGCCCTGCTCCTGGGGCATCAGGTCGAAGGAGGGATGCAGTCCTGCCGCCGCAGGCGGCACCAACCCAGCAAGGACCACGGCTCCTTGGGCCCAGCAGGTGTCGTGTACGGCAATGCGGTGGCTGTGCGCTACCGGGGTCAGATGAGTGTGAGCAAGCCATTATTGCCATAGCACAGCAACAGGGGGGAGCAGTTGAGATGAAGGATAAAGGTATGGAAAGTGTGGACCGTTCAATCCTCCCCCATGAAAAGCATGTGCAGATCCAGCAGCAGGCTCTGCGGTCCATGTGCCGCTCACTGAGGCTGGGCAGGGCGGCCTCTGACAGGGCGTGCCCGGCTGAAATGCTGGCTCTGCGTCAAGCAATTTCTGCTCAGGCAGAGGCACACTGTGAGGCCCTGAAGGTCGAACACCAAACCCTTCAATCTAGTTTGGGTGCTCTAATGATGGACGACAGTAGGCAGGCAGAAGACAGGATGGAGCGTTATGAAATAACCATCTCAGCTGAACTCCATGCATGCCGGGAGGTACTCCGTATGTCATGTGAGGCCATGAGGGCAGAACTCCATCTTACACGTGAGTCCTTGCAGGAACAAGTACATGTGACACGTGAGGTGATGCATGCAGACCTACGTGTCATTGCCATGCAGGACCTGGTTTACCAGACCTGCATGCTTGCTGCCGCTGAGGGGCAAGGTGCGGATAGGCATGGTGAGGCAACTGTGCCACGTCCACCTTCTGATTTCCATCCAGAGGGTGATGATGACAACCTATCTCCCACATAGGTCGGGCCGTGCAGGCCCTGAGCCGAGTGAGTTTTTTTTAATCACAACATCTACACATGTGGGTGTTGAGGTGTACTCCATTTTTGATTTTTTTTCTTTTTTTTTTGTTTCCTGCAAGTCATTTTCTTTGTTTTGTGTCTATTGTGCATTCATGTGACAGTGTGGTGCTTTGTGGCATTTGAAGGCATCCACTGTGTGTTCCAGCAGGGCCCATTCAGACTTGTCTAGTGTATGTGTTTTGCTTGGGGTTCTGACACATATGCTACTCCTGCTTCCCCTTTCCATGGGCACGCAAGGATGGCTCAGTGTGACAGCATCTCACACAGGTGCATTGGGCTTCTGTCATATCTGTGGCCAGCCTGCAGTCCTACTTGTGTGTACACCCCTAGTAGGTAAACCGGATGGCTTCTCCAATGCATGTCTGCACTTCATTTTGGTGAGTATTCTGTTGACTGTGCATTTCATCATGCTGCTTATGATTTTTTTATGAATTTACTGTCTATGTTCAAGCACTTCCTGCTGTAGGCGGTACCATGCACCCTTTGGCTGTGTAACGCACACTGATGGTGGGAGGGGTCCGTGTGCTGACAATGTTGCATTGGGACACTTGACTACAGTGATTTTGATATGCCACATGAACGCTGCACGCTGAGTTATACTTGTCACCACGCGTTTCAACGACCCCTAATTCCTTGCTTCCCCTGCTTTGGCCATCTTGCAGCCCTGCCTGGTGTTTTGTTGTGCCATTTGAACTATGGCCACATTACTTTTGACTTGACTGTCATGTTTGTGGCCTGGACCTTTTCCCCCCTCCCATTGGTTGCACTTGTCTCTTGTGACAATTCGGCCAACCAGGAGGCTGGAGCCTGCCACCAATACCAAAGGCCCACAACAGAGGCCCTGTCTACCCCTGTCCACCACCCTTCGGGGTCCCTTGATTGTCCCCCTGTCTCCCCTCCCCCGCCAGTCTCCACCTGCCCCCTGCCAGTCTCCCCCTGTCTCCCTTTCCCTCTGCCAGTCTCTACCTGCCCCCTGCCAGTCTCCCCCTGTCTCCCTTGCCCCCGTTAGTCTCCCTCTGTCTCCCCCCTTCACCATCACACGCCTCCCCTTCTGCACTGTCTTCTTTCACTCTGCCCACTGTGCATGCTTTCTTTTCCCCTCTCCCCCTTCCTGCCTTTACACCTTGGCCCCCTCCTCCCTTCTCCCTTCTCTCCTCCCTTTCCCTCTCCACCACCCTTTACCCTCCTCCTTGTCCTCTATCTGTCTTTTTCCGGCACTACCCCAATTTCCGTCAGGCATGGTGATACATAGCCCCTTGTTCTATGCAAACACTTCCCCCTCTGCCTCCGTCCATCCACCCCACACCTTCACTTTTTTAGTTTTATTTTGGCACTTACTTTTATCATCAGTCCCTCCTCCATTGTTTACAGGTCGTCTGTTCCCCCTTTCCATTTGGTGTTTCTTCTCCCCCTCCCCAGCACTATCATGATTCTTCATCGACCTTCCATAGTCTGTCACTTGTTTTGTTACTCTCCTCACCTCTTACCTCCTCTTCCCTCACCACCCCCTCCATATGTGACTCCTGCACTGTAACTACTGCCGTCAGGCATAGCAAAGTTGATGCTAGTTTTGTTTTCCCACATTCCCTCCCTAGACTCTCCCTTGTTGTTAAAAGCACTTGTACTATATACTTTGATTTGATTGTTCATTTTCACATTCTGGACTGTTTGAAGGACTTGTAGGAAGGTACTGTTATTCTCCCTTGTTCCCTCCCTCCCTGAGGCATTTTGATGCACATTGTGTGTAGGCCCTATAAGGATTTTCAATGAATCAGTGATTGCTCACTGTCTGCCATTGTCGATGTGGGGTACTCTGTACATGATATGTTCTGCTGGTCAGTGGCTGATCCTATGTTGGGTTTGATTTTGAGGTGTCAGGGGATTGGTGTGGTTTAACACACAGGGGGTTCCTTGAATGCAATGTTCACATGTGCTGTGTACAGGACACTGAAGCTCACTTCATTTCACATGCATGTATTCGATGCATGTCCCTACTGACACAAACACTTAGGCAGCGCCCTCCCACACCAACCATGGTGACACCATGCACACACGTGCACCCAGATTGCCTTCTCAGGCATACTGTGTCCCTACAATCCATGTTCACTTCTGATTCATTTATCGTGTACATGCATCACAGGCTACTATTTTGTTGATTGTACTTATTTTTCATGACGCTCAATAGGTTTCCCCAATGCAATGCACACTCACTGTGTTGTCCGGTGTGCAGTGGGTTGCAGGGGACACACACGCAGCACACAGTGTTTGTAATGCCAATTTGCTATTGTCCAATGTGCATGGCAACAGGTATTCTGACTTTTGTTGCTTGCACCATTGGTGGCATGCATTTGTGCCACAGTTTCCAGGGTGTGAGGTTTTGGTCAGTCATTTCTTCAGATTCCATGTCAGGTGTAATTGTCTGGTGCATATTTACATTTATTACGTGGCACTTCATGACTATTGTGTCATGTGTTGTGCATATGGTTTGATGTTTTGCCATTGCATACCATGGTATGGTGTGGCAGACAGGGGGTAATGGGGTTTGGAGGGCTTTGGTGGCATACCAGTACTTTCATGCCCTGTTTTGCAGGGGGGGATATGCACCTTGCATGCGTTCCTTTTGGTCATATGGGATTGGTTGTGTTTAAGTAGCGAGGGAAGCAGACAATGTGGCACTTCCGTTTCGTGGACACATTCTCAGGGTGGTAAGGTTGGAACAGTTAACTGTCCCTTTCTCATCATCGATTGTCACCTGGTATGTGCCAGGTCTGTGTGCACTTCTCAGGGGTTGGAGTTTAGGTGAAAAATATGGCCACAAGCTGGGTACCGGCTGCCTCACCACAAGCCCTTTCACCTCCCATGCGCAGTGGCCATGCATGTGGTTGGGGATGTGGGGGCACCACCATGTCCACCGGTACGCCCCACCGTGTTGCAACGTTGTGCAGGACACATGCTGCATATGAAACTGTCATAGGTGAACCCTGGATAGTTTGCATAGACAGAGAAAGGCAGAGACAGAGAAAGGCAAGTGCAGCTCCAGCAGCAGCCTACGCGGTCCACGTGCAGCTCACTCAGGCTAGGCATGGCGGCCTCTGACAGGGCGTGCCGGGCTGAAATGGTGGCTCTGCGTCAAGCAATTTCTGCTCAGGCAGAGGCACACCGTGAGGCCCTGAGGGTCGAACACCAAACCCTCCAATCTAGTCTGGGTGCTCTCATGATGGACGACAGTAGGCAGGCAGAAGACAGGATGGAGCGGTATGAAAGAACTATCTCAGCAGAACTCCATGCAAGCCGGATGATACTCCGTATGTCATGTGAGGCCATGAGAGCAGAACTCCGTCTTACACGTGAGTCCTTGCAGGAGGAAGTACGTGTGACACGTGAGGTGATGCATGCAGACCTACGTGTCATTGCCATGCAGGACCTGGTTTACCAGACCTGCATGCTTGCCGCCGCTGAGGGGCAATGCGCGGATAGGCATGGTGAGGCAACTGTGCCGCGTCCACCTTCTGATTTCCATCCAGAGGGTAATGATGACAACCTATCTCCCACATAGGTCGGGCCGTGCAGGCGCTGAGCCGAGTGAGTTTTTTTTTAAATCACAACATCTACACATGTGGTAGTTGAGGTGCACCCTGTACCTCCCCCCTCCTGGGTGCTCCCCCAACTCCCTGGGTCATATGTGGCCATTTTTGATTTTTTTTCTTTTTTTTGTTTCCTGCAAGTAATTTTCTTTTTTTTGTCTATTGTGCATTCATGTGACAGTGTGGTGCTTTGTGGCATTTGAAGGCATCCACTGCATGTTCCAGCAGGGCCCATTCAGACTTGTCTCGTGTATGTGTTTTGCTTGGGGTTTTGACACATATGCTACTCCTGCTTCCCCTTTCCATGGGCTCGCAAGGATGGTTCGGTGTGACAGCATCTCACACAGGGGCATTGGGCTTCCGTCATATCTGTGGCCAGCCTGCAGTCCTACTTGTGTGTACACCCCTAGTAGGTATTCCGGATGGCTTCTCCAATGCATGTCTGCACTTCATTTTGGTGGGTATTCTGTTGACTGTGCATTTCATCATGTTGCTTATGATTTTTTTATGAATTTACTGTCTATGTTCATGCACTTCCTGCTGTAGGCGGTACCATGCACCCTTTGGCTGTGTAACACACACTGATGGTGGGAGGGGTCCGTGTGCTGACAATGTTGCATTGGGACACTTGCCTACAGTGATTTTGATATGCCACATGAACGCTGCACGCTGACTTATACTTGTCACCACGCCTATCAACGACCCCCAATTCCTTGCTTCCCCTGCTTTGGCCATCTTGCAGCCCTGCCTGGTGTTTGTTGTGCCATTTGAAATATGGCCACATTGCCTTTGACTTGACTGTCATGTTTGTGGCCTGGACCTGCTCCCCCGTCCCATTGGTTGCACTTGGCCCTTGTGACAATCTGGCCAACCAGGAGGCTGGAGCCTGCCCACAATGGAGGCCCTGTCTACCCCTGTCCACCACTCTTCTGGGTCCCTTGATTGTCCCCCTGTCTCCCCTGCCCCCGCCAATCTCCACCTGCCCCCTGCCAGTCTTCCCCTGTCTCCTTTGCCCCCCGCCAGTCTCCACCTGTCACCTGCCAGTCTCCCCCTGTCTCCCTTGCCCCCTGCCAGTCTCTACCTGCCCCCTTGCCAGTCTCCCCCTGTCTCCCTTGCCCCTTGCCAGTCTCCACCTGCCGCCACCAGTCTCCCTCTGTCTCCCCCTTCACAATCACACCCCTCCCCTTCTGTACTGTCTTCTTTCCCTCTGTCCCCTGTGCGTGCTTTCTTTTCCCCTCCCCCCCTTCCTGCCTTTACACCTTGGCCCTCTTCTCCCTTCTCTCCTCCTCTCCCTCTCCATCACCCTTTCCCCTCCTCCTTGTCCTCTGTCTGTCTTTTTTTGGCACCACCCCAATTGCCGTCAGGCATGGTGATACATAGCCGCTTGTTCTTTTCAAACACTTCCCGCTCTACCTCCGGCCATCCACCCCACACCGTCATTTTTTTTAGTTTTATTTTGGCACTTACTTTTATCATCAGTCCCTCTTCCACTGTTTACAGGTCGTCTCTTCCCCCTTTCCCTTCTGTTTTTCTTCTCCCCCTCCCCAACACTATCTTGATTCTTCATCGACCTTCCATAGTTTGTCACTTGTTTTGTTACTCTCCTCACTTCTTCCCTCCTCTTCCTTCACCCCCCCTCCGTATGTAACTCCTGCACTGCAACTATTGCCGTCAGGCATAGCAATGTTGATGCTAGTTTTGTTTTCCCACATTCCCTCCCTAGACTCTCCCTTATTTTTACAAGCACTTGTACTATATACTTTGATTTGATTGTTCATTTTCACATTCTGTACTGTTTGAAGGACTTGTAGGAAGGTACTGTTATTCTCCCTTGTTATCTCCCTCCCTGAGGCACTTTGATGTACTTTGTGTGTAGGCCCTATAAGGATTTTCAATGAATCAGTGATTGCTCACTGTCTGCCATTGTCGATGTGGGGTGCTCTGTACATGATATGTTCTGCTGGTCAGTGGCTGATCCTATGTTGGGTTTGATTTTGAGGTGTCAGGGGATTGGTGTGGTTTAACACGCAGGGCAGGTCCTTGGGTGCAATGTTCACATGTGCTGTGTACAGGACACTGAATCTCACTTCATTTCACATGCATGTATTCGATGCATGTCCCTACTGACACACATACTTCGGCAATGCCCTCCCACACCAACTATGGCAACACCATGCACCCACGTGCACCCAGATTGCCTTCTCAGGCATACTGTGTCCCTACAATCCATGTTCACTTCTGATTCATTGATCGTGTACATGCATCACAGGCTACTATTTTGTTGATTGTACTTATTTTTCATGACGCTCAATAGGTTCCCCAATTCAATGCACACCCACTGTGTTGTCCGGTGTGCAGTGTGTTGCAGGGGACACACACACAGCACACAGTGTTTGTAATGCCAATTTGCTATTGTCCAATGTGCATGGCAACAGGTATTCTGACTTTTGTTGCTTGCACCATTGGTGGCATGCATTTGTGCCACAGTTTCCAGGGTGTGAGGTTTTGGTCAGTCATTTCTTCAGATTCCATGTCAGGTGTAATTGTCTGGTGCATATTTACATTTATTACGTGGCACTTCATGACTATTGTGTCATGTGTTGTGCAAATGGTTTGATGTTTTGCCATTGCATACCATGGTATGGTGTGGCAGACAGGGGGTAATGGGGTTTGGAGGGCTTGGGTGGCATACCAGTACTTTCATGCCCTGTTTTGCAGGGGGGGATATGCACCTTGCATGCGTTCCTTTTGGTCATATGTGATTGGTTGTGTTTAAGTAGCTAGGGAAGCAGACAATGTGGCACTTCCGTTTCGTGGACATATTCTCAGGGTGGTAAGGTTGGAACAGTTAACTGTCCCTTTCTCATCATCGATTGTCATCTGGTATGTGCCAGGTCTGTGTGCACTCCTCAGGGGTTGGAGTTTAGGTGAAAAATGTGGCCACAAGCTGGGTACGTTCTGCCTCACCACAAGCCCTTTCACCTCCCATGCGCAGTGGCCATGCATGTGGTTGGGGATGTGGGGGCACCACCATGTCCACCGGTACGCCCCGCCGTGTTGCAACGTTGTGCAGGACACATGCTGCATATGAAACTGTCATAGGTGAACCCTGGATAGTTTGCATAGACAGAGAAAGGCAGAGACAGAGAAAGGCAAGTGCAGCTCCAGCAGCAGCCTACGCGGTCCACGTGCCGCTCACTCAGGCTGGGCATGGCGGCCTCTGACAGGGCGTGCCGGGCTGAAATGGTGGCTCTGCGTCAAGCAATTTCTGCTCTGGCAGAGGCACACCGTGAGGCCCTGAGGGTCGAACACCAAACCCTCCAATCTAGTCTGGGTGCTCTCATGATGGACGACAGTAGGCAGGCAGAAGACAGGATGGAGCGGTATGAAACAACTATCTCAGCAGAACTCCATGCAAGCCGGATGGTATTCCGTATGTCATGTGAGGCCATGAGAGCAGAACTCTGTCTTACACGTGAGTCCTTGCAGGAGGAAGTACGTGTGACATGTGAGGTGATGCATGCAGACCTACGTGTCATTGCCATGCAGGACCTGCTTTACCAGACCTGCATGCTTGCCGCCGCTGAGGGGCAATGCGCGGATAGGCATGGTGAGGCAACTGTGCCGCGTCCACCTTCCGATTTCCATCCAGAGGGTAATGATGACAACCTATCTCCCACATAGGTCGGGCCGTGCAGGCGCTGAGCCGAGTGAGTTTTTTTTTTAATCACAACATCTACACATGTGGGTGTTGAGGTGCACCCTGTACCTCCCCCCTCCTGGGTGCTCCCCCTACCCCCTGGGTCATATGTGGCCATTTTTTCTTTTTTTCTTTTTTTTGTTTCCTGCAAGTAATTTTCTTTTTTTTTGTCTATTGTGCATTCATGTGACAGTGTGGTGCTTTGTGGCATTTGAAGGCATCCACTGCGTGTTCCAGCAGGGCCCATTCAGACTTGTCTCGTGTATGCGTTTTGCTTGGGGTTTTGACACATATGCTACTCCTGCTTCCCCTTTCCATGGGCTCGCAAGGATGGTTCAGTGTGACAGCATCTCACACAGGGGCATTGGGCTTCCGTCATATCTGTGGCCAGCCTGCAGTCCTACTTGTGTGTACACCCCTAGTAGGTATTCCGGATGGCTTCTCCAATGCATGTCTGCACTTCATTTTGGTGGGTATTCTGTTGACTGTGCATTTCATCATGTTGCTTATGATTTTTTTATGAATTTACTGTCTATGTTCATGCACTTCCTGCTGTAGGTGGTACCATGCACCCTTTGGCTGTGTAACACACACTGATGGTGGGAGGGGTCCGTGTTCTGACAATGTTGCATTGGGACACTTGCCTACAGTGATTTTGATATGCCACATGAATGCTGCACGCTGAGTTATACTTGTCACCACGCGTATCAACGACCCCCAATTCCTTGCTTCCCCTGCTTTGGCCATCTTGCAGCCCTGCCTGGTGTTTGTTGTGCCATTTGAAATATGGCCTCATTGCCTTTGACTTGACTGTCATGTTTGTGGCCTGGACCTGCTCCCCCGTCCCATTGGTTGCACTTGGCCCTTGTGACAATCTGGCCAACCAGGAAGCTGGAGCCTGCCCACAATGGAGGCCCTGTCTACCCCTGTCCACCACTCTTCTGGGTCCCTTGATTGTCCCCCCGTCTCCCCTGCCCCCGCCAATCTCCACCTGCCCCCTGCCAGTCTTCCCCTGTCTCCTTTGCCCCCCGCCAGTCTCCACCTGTCACCTACCAGTCTCCCCCTGTCTCCCTTGCCCCCTGCCAGTCTCTACCTGCCCCCTTGCCAGTCTCCCCCTGTCTCCCTTGCCCCCTGCCAGTCTCCACCTGCCGCCACCAGTCTCCCTCTGTCTCCCCCCTTCACAATCACACCCCCTCCCCTTCTGTACTGTCTTCTTTCCCTCTGTCCCCTGTGCGTGCTTTCTTTTCCCCTCCCCCCTTCCTGCCTACACACCTTGGCCCTCTTCTCCCTTCTCTCCTCCTCTCCCTCTCCATCACCCTTTCCCCTCCTCCTTGTCCTCTGTCTGTCTTTTTTTGGTACCACCCCAATTGCCGTCAGGCATGGTGATACATAGCCGCTTGTTCTTTGCAAACACTTCCCGCTCTACCTCCGTCCATCCACCCCACACCGTCAATTTTTTTAGTTTTATTTTGGCACTTACTTTTATCATCAGTCCCTCTTCCACTGTTTACAGGTTGTCTCTTCCCCCTTTCCCTTCTGTTTTTCTTCTCCCCCTCCCCAGCACTATCTTGATTCTTCATCGACCTTCCATAGTTTGTCACTTGTTTTGTTACTCTCCTCACTTCTTCCCTCCTCTTCCCTCACCCCCCCTCCGTATGTAACTCCTGCACTGCAACTATTGCCGTCAGGCATAGCAATGTTGATGCTAGTTTTGTTTTCCCACATTCCCTCCCTAGACTCTCCCTTATTTTTACAAGCACTTGTACTATATACTTTGATTTGATTGTTCATTTTCACATTCTGGACTGTTTGAAGGACTTGTAGGAAGGTACTGTTATTCTCCCTTGTTATCTCCCTCCCTGAGGCACTTTGATGTACTTTGTGTGTAGGCCCTATAAGGATTTTCAATGAATCAGTGATTGCTCACTGTCTGCCATTGTCGATGTGGGGTACTCTGTACATGATATGTTCTGCTGGTCAGTGGCTGATCCTATGTTGGGTTTGATTTTGAGGTGTCAGAGGATTGGTGTGGTTTAACACGCAGGGCGGGTCCTTGGGTGCAATGTTCACATGTGCTGTGTACAGGACACTGAATCTCACTTCATTTCACATGCATGTATTCGATGCATGTCCCTACTGACACACATACTTCGGCAATGCCCTCCCACACCAACTATGGCAACACCATGCACCCACGTGCACCCAGATTGCCTTCTCAGGCATACTGTGTCCCTACAATCCATGTTCACTTCTGATTCATTGATCGTGTACATGCATCACAGGCTACTATTTTGTTGATTGTACTTATTTTTCATGACGCTCAATAGGTTCCCCAATTCAATGCACACCCACTGTGTTGTTCGGTGAGTGGTGTGTTGCTGGGGACACATACGCAGCACACAGTGTTTGTAATGCCAATTTGCTATTGTGCAATGTGCATGGCAACAGGTATTCTGACTTTTGTTGCTTGCACCATTGGTGGCATACATTTGTGCCACAGTTTCCAGGTTGTGAGGTTTTGGTCAGTAATTTCTTCAGATTCCATGTCAGGTGTAATTGTTTGGTGCATATTTACATTTCTCACGTGGCACTTTATGACTATTGTGTCATGTGTTGTGCATATGGTTTGATGTTTTGCCATTGCATACTATGGTATGGTATTACTCACAACTCCGTGGTAGGTCAATGACGTGAATGACTGCCCTTGGAGATGATGGGAGTACAGGAATCGATATTCAGCCTTCCATCCCAGCTCCCCTGTGTTAAAACTCAGGCTTCCTCAAGGAGGGGCTCTTTTTTACAATGTACCTCTCTGCTATTTCAATTGGAACAGACAGAGGTGTCAATTGAACAAAAGAGCGGGGAGAACACGCACCGCCAATACCAATGCTGTAAAGAAATACAAGAGATGTTATAAGATGCAAAGAAAGCAACCAACCAACCAATCAATACAACAGTATTATACAGTGTATACCTAGGTAAGTATTGGAGTGGAACTTCCCCGGGATGATCTACAAAATTAAAGAAGTAACCTTAGTGAGTGAACTCAATCTAAAGGAGATTACCTAAAGTATTGAACCCAAAACAACAGACCTGAATTGTGGGTAAATTCTGGGATTGATATGGTCCAGGAAGTGGAGACAACGACAGGAGAAAACAACAAACAGGAAGGTCAGTATAGGGAAGTAAACCCGGGCGGAACGAGGGTCGCACTAGTGCCGGGTTCGTGCAGCGTCAGCAAATCGTTCATATGCACTGGATGGAGAGTCACCAATTATGGATTTGTAATCAGAGTCCCAAAGTTCAGCCAAAGAAATACCCAATCTGTTCAGACAGGAGAGAGAGTGACAAGGGAGCATTGGCACGGCTCACCCTAATGGAACGACTACAAAGTGTTACCTGAGAACACCGAATGGAGCGTGGAGCAGCTGAGGAGCTCCAGATGAGGAGTTGCGGGGATCCAAGTGGAGCGCGGAGCAGCTGAGGAGTCCCGGTTGATTGTGGGTAACCTGCGAGGAGGAACCTTGCGCTGTCGAATCAGTCCCGCATCAGCTGTCAGAAAGCCGGGGTTGAGGTACCGCGAGGGCAGCAGGAAGCAGGGGAAACAATTCCCGAGAGAAAACTGAAGCAGTCCGAGTCAGAGCCATTACGAGCAATGGAAGTGCCAGAAAGGGAGGAGACGAAGCAATCCAGAAGCCAGGCGAAGGTCAGAACCAGGAAGTCAGATCAGAGGATTGTGAGGGATTCTTATGAAGGGAAAAAGGAGGGACGTAACCGCAGTAGTTAGCAATGCTAATTAGCAGCAAAGAACCTCTTGAAAGACGGTGAATTTAAAGCCGTTGTGGGGGCGTGTCTTGCTATACGTCTCCCACGTACAGAATGTGTCAGCTGACATGAACTCCGCTGTAGTTTGTACAGGTGCCATGGCAACTTGTATCTGCTCCACAATGGGGCTTGCAGAAGCTCTATACTAAGCCGGGAAGCCCGAAGTGTAACAGCATCCTCCCCCAAGGACACCGGCAACCCCCTGACAGAATGAAAATCCAGCAATAACTCTGGGCAATGCAGGTTAGACAAAGGCTCCCAGGTACGGTCCTCAGGGCCATAGCCCTTCCATTCCACCAGGTAGTATACCGTTCCCCCAGAGATCCTGCAGTCCAGGATGCAGGAAACTTCGTACTCCTCATCACCATCCACCAATACCAGTGAGGGACGCGTAGGAACGCGAGTACCCAGGATGAAGGGCTTGATCAGGGAGACATGAAAAAACGGATGAATGCGCCACGATCGTGGCAACATGAGTTTGACCGCCACAGGGTTTACAACATCAGAAATGGTACACGGTCCCACATATTTAGGCAGAAGAGAACATTTGCCCGCTATTTGTAAGTTACGGGAAGATAACCACATCTTCATGCCGCTCCGATAGACCGGTGCCAGAGAACGGTGCACATTAGCGTATTTCCTGGCACGGTCCTGACCACGGAGCAAATAACAACGTACGTTTCTATGAACCATATCCAGATTTCTCACGCAGTCTCTTGCAGCTGGGCTGACAGCCGGCAGTACTGGATCGAGAGGAAGAGCCCTAGGGTGACCGCCATACAGGGCAAAGAACGGAGAAACCCCTGTAGATGTATGCATAGAATTGTTGTATGCAAACTCAGCGTAAGGCAGAGAGGCGAACCAGGACTGTTTGTTCTAAAGACATAAACATCGAAGGAATTATTCGATTGTAGCGTTGGTCCGTTCAGTCTGCCCATCCGTCTGAGGATGGTAAGCCGAGGAGTACCTGTCCTCGATGCCCAAAGAAGTCGTAAGAGCCTTCCAAAACCGTGAGGTAAATTGAGTACCACGATCAGAAACAATGATCAACGGCAACCCAAAGAAACGAAACACGTTCATCATGAACAGTCTAGCCAGTTCAGGAGCCGAGGGCAAGCCAGAACACGGGACGAACAGCACATATTTCGTGAAATAGTCCACAATCACCCAAATGGTGTTGTGACCCTGAACGTCAGGGAGTTCCACTATGAAATCCATCAACACCATTTGCCACGGTTTATACGGGACAGGCAAAGGCTGTAATAAGCCCCCTGGTTTGGTTTTAGAGGTCTTACATTGGGTGCATATGGCACAGGTCTGAATGTAATCCTTCACATCGCGTGCAATGGAAGGCCACCAGGCCCAACGCTGTAATGCCTCAAGGGTTTTTTGACATCCCGGGTATGCAGCAACCAAAGAATCGTGGGACCACTGGAGAGCCAGGGACCGTGCCCGACCCGAGGGAATAAAGACGCACCCTTGAATGAAAGGCATACCCTGAACCAGCTCTAGGTTGTAGTCAATGATTTCCGTCGGATGGGTTGAGACCCAATCAAGGATGATCGAGCGCAAAGACGGCTGAATTGAACACCCACAAACCACTTTGTTCGGTAGGAGAGGGAGTGCCTTGGCCCTTTGAGAATGAACGCTCATATGGAAGCGGGAGAGAGCGTCAGCCGAAACTTGCACCTTAGCAGGACGATATGTGATAACAAAATGGTACTGAGAAAAAAATAGATGCCACCGCGCCTGTCTTGCCGTAAGACACTTCATGGATTTGGAGCCCAACAGACTACAGTGATCCGAATAAACAGTTACAAGATGTTTTGCCCCCAGGAGGTGATGTCTCCATTCCAGGAAAGCGTCTCTGATGGCCAGTAGTTCGCGTTCTGTTTGGAATAGTTCCTTTTCGGAAGGCGTCAGCTTGCGAGAGAAATAGGCAACGGGATGAATGTAGCCAGAGTGGGGCAAGATTTAGACAACACAGCACCAAGAGCATAGCCTGAGGCATCAGCCTCCACAAAAAAAGGAAGATCAGGATCAGGATGTTTGAGGACAGGGGCGGAAGTGAAGGCTGCTTTTAACAGATCAAACGCCTTCTGGGCCTCAGAGGACCATACATATGACGCCTTGGCACTGGTCAGGGAGGTAAGTGGTGCAGCGATCTCAGAAAAGCCGCTGATGAAATGCCTATAGAAATTTGCAAATCCCAGAAATTACTGCAGAGTCTTGACAGAGGTGGGCACAGGCCATTCCAGGATTGCACTAATTTTTGATTGGCTCATCTGAACCCCACTGCTAGTAAGGTCATATCCCAAGAATTCCACCTCTGAGGCGTGGAATATGCATTTTTCGGCCTTTACGAACAGTTTGTGATCCCTCAGACGCTGGAGCACTGTTTTGACATGTCGTTCGTGGTCCGTCAGGTTTTGTGAATAGATCAATATGTCGTCCATATAGACCACAATTAATTTTTTCAAGGATGTCGTGGAACATATCGTTCATAAACGCCTGAAAAGTGGCTGGGGCGTTACAGAGCCCAAAAGGCATCACCAGGTATTTGTATAGTCCGTAATGTGTCTTAAAAGCGGTCTTCTATTAGTCCCCTCTTCTCACACGGACCAAATTGTACGCCCCTCTGAGATTGAGTTTGGTAAACACCTTTAAGGATCCCAACTGACCAAGAAGAACAGAGATCAGTGGGAGGGGGTACTGATTTTTTATGGTTGCTGCATTTAAGGCACGGTAGTCAACACAGGGACGTAGGTCTCCTACCTTCTTCGGGACAAAGAAAAGCGGAGATGCAAAAGGTGATTTGGAGGGGTCAATGAATCCCCTGGCCAAAGCCTTGTCTACGTACTCCTTTATTACTGCATCTTCTTTGAAAGTGAGAGAATACACCCTTCCAGCTGGTATTTTCACCCCAGGTATTAGGTCTAGCGGACAATCATAGACCCGATGAGGGGGTAGCGTCTCTGCCATCCCTTTGTCGAATACATCCGCATAGTCTGCATATTGGGAAGGCACCATGGACACAGTGTTGTTTGAAACAGCTCCTATGTGCAAGGTAGGGGACACCAGTGCCCTGACAGGGCTGGCTTGGCTAATTCCAAGCAATGTAGTGCATCGGGTATTACAGACATTGGAAGGGAACTGGATCTGAGAGATCGACCAGTCGATGGCAGGATTATGGAACTGCAGCCAAGGAATACCCAGGATTACTCCGTAGGCTGGCGCTTTGATAATATCGAATGATATCTCCTCAGTATGTCCTTCGACGGTACTCATGTGTAATGGAACCGTCTGATGGGTTACCAACCCGGATACCAGGATCGAGCCATCCACTGCATTCACCGTCTCAGGTATGGTTTTTGCGAATCAGTGGTATCCCAGACTGAGAGACGAAAAACTGGTCAACATAATTGCCTGTTGCTCTCGAATCAATCACTGCCATTGTCTGGAATGAAGCGCCATGACTCCAAGAAATGTAATGGGAAGGCAGAACAAGTGAATTGGGTTCTGTACCGGTGAGTCCATGGATGATTTTCCCGACGTAGGGACTCTGTCTACTGTCGGGATTAGGTGTTTCCCACCTTTCTTTTGGGTTTTTTAGGACATTCAGGCAGTAAATGGTCTGAAACCCCACAATACATACAGAGATTGTGGGATCTACGGTATTCCCGTTGAGCGGGGGTGAGTGGACCCCTAACTGCACCAATCTGCATAGGTTCTGGCACAGGAAGTGTCGAGGGCAACGTATCCGCAGGAGCCGAAGCGAATACGGCAGCTTTCTTCTCTCCACACCTTTCAGATTTACGAGCATCAATCTGAAGGACTAAATCAAGCAGCTCACCAAAAACCGTGAGCACTACCGGAACAGTGGAGAGGATGTCTTTTAGCTCATCTGAGAGGCCTTGATAGAAGACTGCGGTCTTCTTCTCTTCAGGCCAATCTGTTTCCGCTGCCAACTGGTTAAAACGGGCTAAATAAACCAATAGAGAGTTGCTCCCTTGCCGATGCTTTAAGAGCTCCAAGTCCGTGGCTTGAGTGGTGTAGCGTGCTTACTCATCATAACAAGAAAGGCATCACAATTGTAGAAAACATGGCTGTTTGATTCTAACAATCGGTTAGCCCAGGCGGCCGCAGTGCCTCTCAAATGCGACAAAACAAATGCTGCATTAGTCATAGAGGTAGGAAACGAAGCGGGACGGCACAAAAAATGTAATTTGAATTGATTAATTAATGTTCGCTACTGTTTGGGATCACCCAAGAAGTGTTCAGGAGGGGCTAGAGGGAACTGGGTTGTAAGCATAATAGGGTTTTATTCCTGTTGGGGGGACGGAAACCCTTATCCCGAAACCGTAGCACCAGCTCCTGCCACCTGTGGGGCCGGAGTAGTAACCAAGGCCTGAATGGCATCCATTCATTGGCGCAGTGCCTCTTGTGCATTGGTCAAGTTGGTTCGTAGATCCGTGACCATTTGCACTATCTGATTCAAAACATCACTGGCCTCAGTGGACATTGTTTAAGGCTGATAATTCTGTTACTCACCACTCCGTGGTAGGTCAATGACGTGGATGACTGCCCTTGGAGATGATGGGAGTACAGGAATCGATATTCAGCCTTCCATCCCAGCTCCCCTGAGTGAAAACTCAGGCTTCCTCAAGGAGGGGCTCTTTTTTACAATGTACCTCTCTGCTATTTCGAGGTGTCAATTGAACAAAAGAGCGGGAAGAACACGCACCGCCAATACCAATGCTGTAAAGAAATACAAGAGATGTTATAAGATGCAAAGAAAGCAACCAACCAATCAATACAACAGTATTATACAGTGGATACCTAGGTAAGTATTGGAGTGGAACTTCCCCGGAATGATCTACAAAATTAAAGAAGTAACCTTAGTGAGTGAACTCAATCTAAAGGAGATTACCTAAAGTATTGAACCCAAAACAACAGACCTGAACTGTGGGTAAATTCTGGGATTGATATGGTCCAGGAAGTGGAGACAAAGACAGGAGAAAACAACAAACAGGAAATTTAGTATAGGGAAGTAAACCCGGGCGGCACCAGGGTCGCACTAGTGCCGGGCTGGTGCAGCGTCAGCAAAGCGTTCATATGCACTGGATGCAGAGTCACCAATTATGGATTTGTAATCAGAGTCCCAAAATTCTGCCAAGAATATAACCAATCTGTTCAGAAAGGAGAGCGAGTGACAAGGGAGCGTTGGCAGGGCTCACCCTAATAGAACGACTACAAAGTGTTAGCTGAGAACACCGAATGGAGCGCGGAGCAGCTGAGGAGCCCCGGATGGGGAGTTGCGGGGATCCAAGTGGAGAGTGGAGCAGCTGAGGAGTCCCGGTTGATTGCGAGTAACCTGCGAGGAGGAACTCACGCCGTGGAATGAGTCCTGCATCAGCTGTCAGAAAGCCGGGGTTGAGGTACCGCGAGTCAGAGCCGTTACGAGCAATGGAAGTGCCAGAAAGGGAGGAGACGAAGCAACCCGGAAGCCAGACGAAGGTCAGAACCAGGAAGTCAGATCAGAGGATTGTGAGGGATTCTCACAAAGGGAAAAATGACGGACATAACCGCAGTAGTTAGCAACGCTAATTAGCAGCGACGAACCTCTTGAAAGATGGTGAATTTAAAGCCGTTGCGGGGGCGTGTCTTGTCATACGTCTCTCACGTACAGAACATGTCAGCTGACACGAACTCCGCTGTAGTTTGTACAGGCGCCATGGCAACCTGTATCTGCTCCACAATGGGGCTTGCAGACACGCCGTACTAAGCCAGGAAGCCCGAAGTGTAACAGCTGGTGTGGCAGACTTGGGTCATGGGGGTTGGGAGGGTTTGGGTGGCATACCAGTACTTTCATGCCCTGTTTTGCAGGGGGGGGATATGCACCTTGCATGTGTTCCTTTTGGTCATACGGGATTGGTTGTGCTTAAGTAGCTCTGGAAGCATACAATGCAGCACTTCCATTCCGTGGACACATTCACAGGGTGGTAAGGTTGGAACAGTTAACTGTCCCTTTCTCATCATCGATTGTCACATGGTATGTGCCAGGCCTGTGTGCACTCCTCAGGGGTTGGAATTTAGGTGAGAAATGTGGCCACAAGCTGGGTAGGGGCTGCCTCACCACATGCCGTTTCCCTCCCATGCGCAGCGGCCATGCATGTGGTTGGGGATGTGGGAGCACCACCATGTCCACCGGTACCCCCCACCGTGTTGCAACGTTGTACAGGACACATGCTGCCACAATGATCCTGCACATTACTGGAGTGCAAATAGTAGCTGTCCGCCAGAGCGGTCAAGGGAGCAGAATCGTGACATGAGCACTCCGAATGTGCGCTCCACTATGGCCCTGGTTGCAACATGGGCTGCGTTGTATCTTACCTGGGGTGGTGTGGTGGGGTTCTGTATTGGCATCATCATGAAGGTGCTCAGAGGGTAGGCACTGTCCCCATGTAAGGTGATAATGGTTGTCATTAGTTGGGCTTGCGTATTTGTCTGTGTGTGACATGCATGCACGTGCACAGGCATTTGTACTCACCCATGAGCCATGTGTTGCCATGCTTCCCAGCTTCCAGGGCCCGGCTCAGGGCAGACATTCTGTATATGAAACTGTCATGGGTGAACCCTGGATAGTTTGCATAGACAGAGATGATGATTCCATTGGCATTGCGTACAACCTGCACGTTGATGGAATGCCAGTTCTTGCGGTTGCGGTAGAGGTTTTCAGTGGCCCTAGGTGGACGTAGGGCCACACGTGTGCTATCTATGGCACCAAGCACTTTCGGGAAGTGTGCCACCCTGTAGAAGTCCAGGACCACGGCCTGCCTTTCTGCGGGTGTTCTGGGCATGTATATGTGCATGCGGACTGAGGGGCGCGCAGTGATGATTGCCAACACCTGGTGTAGGCAACGTGACTTTGTGGGCAGTGAGACACCCCCCACTATGGCAGTTGTCTGCCGAAATGACCCAGTGGCCAAAAAATGCAGTACATTGAGCACCTTCTCCAAGGGTCTCAATGCTTGGGAGCACAGGGTGGGTGATGTGAGTTCATCCTCTCACTCACTGACCAACTCTAGTATGATATGAGGTGGAAACCTATACCTGCCATAGACCTGGTCATCAGACATCCCAAAAAGGCTGGTCCTGTGCAAAAAAATGCAGGGCCTGGCTATTCTCCTCTTCCTGCGGTGTCCCACGATCACTGCTGCGAGAAATGGGACATCCATCGTAGCTGTATATGCTTGTTTGTTGTTTGCACGCACTTTTATGCTGTGCAGGGGCGCTTCCGCCTGCTTTCGTGTGGCGGACGTATTTGTGCGTGTGTGTGTGTTTTGACGTGCACGGGTTTTCCCTATTCGATTCCATGAATACGTGTTGTTCACTAGCGTGTGGGTGTTGTACGTGTTTCCAGCAGTACTTCCCACGTTACACCTACATTTTCACGCGTTGTTCCCCATTCCCTGTGTTTCGCCCACTTTTTAGGTGTGTGCGCGAGAAGTTGTGCGCTTTCCCTGTTCCTGTCGCGCATGCATTTGGAAAGTCGCAGTGACGTGTAAGGTAAGCGCGGATTTGGCGCACATCCCGGGAAAAACATACGCAGGGCCTTCCATGAATCGCACTCGGGCGATTCACACACATGCACTATCTTTTTCACGCTTGCGTCAGCTTCAGCTTGCGCCACAAATTTTGGCGCACAGTTATTCCATGAATTACCTTGATAGTATCTTCTAACCTGATATAATAAGAATAGATATGGTCATTTATTTAATCCAATCTCTGCTGCCAAGTCTCAAAGAAGTTACATCGAATCATCCTTGATTTATATCTGGAGAGAGCTGTCTGATTCACAAATAAATAGCAACGGTTTAATTTAGAGTAACACACGGTAAGGTTTACTGTGTATTTTCTTTAATTTTTAGAAGAGTGACTCAATAAAGGTTTTTTACTCCATGCAAAAAATGGAATCATAGGCTAATGTCAATAAAACATGCTTGCTAAATTTATGGTATGTATCAGCAAATAGGCTGTGTCAAAATGAAGTCAGTGTCATACTTGCATGGACCGAACATTAATGTTGTTTCTTTTTAACTTTTTGGAGAGAAATCATAATTTCAAGTTGTATGGGTGCTATAGTGAACGGCTGCTTCAAGAAAGGTTTGTTGACTGAAACTGCCAAAACCAGCAATTCTCAGTACACTACAGGTGTATATTTGCATGCATACAGATTAAAAACTTTGGGTACCCTACTGTGCTAATGGAACAAAATCAAACTCCTTTTCAATAACACTTCAGCACCAATCATGTTTCATGTAAAATAGATGGATTGTATAATTAGCAATTAGACGTTGATAGAGGGATAAATCAGACATTTGATTCAGGCCATATTCACATCAAAATAAAGTATCAAGTGCAGCTCATTACAACAAAATGATTAATGTTGCTGTCATTTACAAGTATGGAAAACTGTTCTTTTCTTCAAGTGACATTTCTATGCGATTGCTGAACACCACTACAAAATGTATATTTTCGGGTCTAGATTGTTCAATAAGCGAAGGCATCAAGAAAATGGCGGCTAACTATTCAAACTTAACACGATAATTCTATAGTTTAGTCCAATAACTATTTAACACTTAAATGGTGTGATGAATCTCATGATGTTGTCTCTGCACGGGAGGGATACCAGTCAGTGGGTGGATCTCATGGGGATGGATTTCCCCTCTGGGAGACAGGGAGGACATCAGGAGCCAACGAGGTACAACACACATTCACCTACCTTTCTTTCCTCATCTTGCTTTCCATTGATCATATAGGTTCTTCTATGTATCTCTGTTATGTTAATGATATTACTAACGGGATGAGGAAGAGAAGGGCTGACTCCACTGAGCTGTCCATTCAAAGTTCTTGGATGAGCAAGATCAGGATTAACTGGACTGGGTCAACCCCTCAAGGTACTGTCATGAACAAGACACACAGAGTCCTAAAAAACCTCTCAGAAAACCATAGTCAACTGTCTAGTTATCCAGTTACAGGTAGCCTAAAGATGGAAGAGGGACTTATATTGTTGTCACTCCCTCCTCAGAGGCACCCTGAGCAGAGGACTTTTCTCGTACCAGGACACACCGAGACTACAGCTGCTGACGAGGACAAAACAGGGAGAGATCTGGAGTCCTTTCCTGCTTTGCCAAAGTACGACGTGCTGAGAATGAGCAAGAATGAAGGCCCTGGGCGCAGGAGAGTGCTGCAGGATGCGGGAAAGCAGGTACATGCTACGTGGCACCACTATGAGTAGTGGAGCTGCGGAAACAAAAGTGAGGGCAGGAAACAGCTAAGAAGAGCTGCAGGAAGATGAACACAGACCGAAGAAGGAGGCAAAGGACCAAGAACCCGGAGAGAAGGTACAGGGACTGCCCAAGGACTTCTGAGGGACTTCTGAAACCATTGTAAAGGGGTCTGGGACCCACACTTGAGACAGTAATACGAAGGGCTCTGTAACCCACAGTTAAGAAACCTGTACAAAGGGGTCTGGGACCCACATTTAATAAACCAATATGAGCAGTCTGGGACCCGCATTTAACAAACCAATATGAAGGGGTCTGGGACCCTCATTTAAGAAGGCTGACAAAAGGAGTCCCTAATCCGCAGATAAGAAGTTATAACAAGGGGGTGTGAGGGGTCAGAAATGCGAGATGGACACAAAGGTTAAGTTTTCTCAAAGTTTGCCATTTATTAAAAATAAAAGGGGTGAGATAAACGCCAATCTTTCCCCATCCTAACAAGGAACGATTTTCATAATTTACCCTCAATGTTCCCATTCCCCTGAAGGAAAGAGAGTCTGAACTTTCTTCTTCTTACCCAGTTATAGATGTTATAAAGCCAATGGTGGATGTTTGTATATGTGTCATGTCCAGGGAGGCAGTGTGTCTATGACATTCTTTTTCTGGCCTAATGTATGTGGGGTTAGTGTCTACCATACTCATGTTGGAATCCCATTTTGTTTCAGCTGAATCCTGTCTGACTCCTGAAACGATATATGAGGGGTCAGAAAAGTGAGACGGACACAAAGGTATTGTTTTCTCAAAGTGTGCCATTTATTAGAAATAAAAGGGGTGAGGTAAACGTATATCTTTCCCTATCCTAACGAGGATGTCCCTGCCTAGCAAACTACACTAAATAAAGAAGACCTAGTGTCCAAAATGTCTCTGAGCCTCACACTAATACATGCAACAAAAAGAAACAGAGAATGTTTGGCTGTCTTTAGGCACTCAACTCAAAAAAAGATTAAAATCATGTGCAAGTGATGAGGTATATTGAAATCATAACACCATTAACATGCATATTATGATATAATATAACAAAGGTTAGCCTTAATGTCAAACAACAAAGGCTGCCTTTCTAGGAAAGTTAGTGTTAGCTGCAAAAAAACATATTGTGTGAGATAAAACTTCTTTCATGGAAACCACCCAGTATAGAAGGATGACGATTCCTTTGTAGTGAAGAACATTCAATTCGATCCCACTGTGATATCTTGGCATATCTTCTTACAACATCATCTTAAGATTTCCCATACAATACAATATTGTTTGTAAAGGCATCTATCTAAGTTCTATATGTACAGCTTTAATGATTGATTTGGTTATGGAGAAGTATGCCTGATCTAATACCCCCACCACAGAAAAAAACGACTGCACAATCTCAGACAAGAAACAGAATGTTTTTATCACAATATTCAGTTTTATTTAAAGTAATATTTCAAGAAATGTAGGCAAACACAACTTGTCTACAGTTTTCTCACTAATGTTTCCATTTAAATTCATACAAACATACACACATAGAAAAACAAATATGAATAGCTTTTCTCAATAATAGAACAAAACATTCCCCAATATAGACATATTAGTTATTTAACATTGGTTGTTTGATTAAAAGAATGAAACAGTTCTTCAAGTAAAATTAGAAACAAAACAATCCACGTAGTCATCGACAAGTGTTGGAGTCAGGGAAAAATGTAGACTCGGCATATGATTCTCTTCCTCTAGGACAGATTCAAATCTAAAATGTTTGACACCATCTGTGACAAGATATTGGTTCTTAGCTTTGGCATAGGGAAAAACATTGTGGATGTTATTTATGTGGTGTTGAATTGGTTGCAATTGTGTGTTTCACTTAAATGCTTAGGTTCAGGAAGTTTGTGGAATTTGGGGACAATTACTTAATCTACTACAGCAGAGACCAAACTCAAAGGTTTGTAATTTCCCATTTCACCTCAATTTGGTATGTCTAAAGTCTCCAGAGATTCCAAATAGCTGTTGAAAAGCCTTATTATGGTGGACCAACCCAGGGTTTCAATGTTAGCTATGAATGAAAATGCACATACTCCCTGTACTAACTCCATGCTTTCAGTGATATAGTTTGCATACATGGACCCCCAAACTACTTTTAATTGCTATTTGGGATTTAGTTCATGTTTGGGACATTTGCCTAAACATATGTAATCATTGTACTCACTTTTGGTTTGTCTTTCAAAGGTACATGACATGTAGGTACATCAACTGGCTATCGAAAACAACACCAGCAATGCTCTTACTTTCAATTCAATACTAAAGGATCCCTGGTTGTATATTGCCAATGCATGTGAAATGTTGCTAATCAGAAAACATTCCAGACCAAACCTCACTATTGTGTGAAGAGTTATTCAAAATATTTGCTTATGATCAGCAAATACTCCTGTTCCCGTTTCCCTTTGAACTTGACAGCAAATTCCTCTTTCAGTTATTCTCTGCAGAAAAAGACTGACAGGGTAATTCATAGAATTTCGCAGAAAAGTGTCGCAAGCGGCTGGCGCAGAGTGTCCGCGTGCGATTGACTGCGCCAGGCACGTGCGCTAAAACCGATTTCCGCGCACAGCGTATTCATGGATTTTAGGCTCCCAAACCAGCCGTGGCGCAGAGTATCGCAGCGACCCTGCAGCAGCGCCAGTAACGCCCCCAAGAACGCCCTCGAGCAAGGAAAAGCCATCAAAATCGCTAAATCATCGCAAAGGGCTGCGCTAACCCTGGACCAGTTTACAGGGCTGCCAAACAAGGAACGCAAAGCGGGTAACGTGCATATCAGGGGTACGCGTGAAGTTATACACGCGATTAGCCAGGGTACGTGTATTACAGGGGTACGCGGGAAGTTTAACACGCGATTGGCCAGGGTACGTGTATTACAGGGGTACGCGGGAAGTTTAACACGCGATTAGCCAGGGTACGTGTATTACAGGGGTACGCGGGAAGTTTAACACGCGATTGGCCAGGGTACGTGTATTACAGGGGTACGCGGGAAGTTTAACACGCGATTAGCCAGGGTACGTGTATTACAGGGGTACGCGGGAAGTTTAACACGCGATTGGCCAGGGTACGTGTATTACAGGGGTATGCGGGAAGTTCAACACGCGATTAGCCAGGGTACGTGTATTACAGGGGTACGCGGGAAGTTTAACACGCGATTGGCCAGGGTACGTGTATTACAGGGGTATGCGGGAAGTTAAACACGCGATTAGCCAGGGTACGTGTATTACAGGGGTACGCGGGAAATTTAACACGCGATTGGCCAGGGTACGTGTATTACAGGGGTATGCGGGAAGTTTAACATGCGATTAGCCAGGGTACGTGTATTACAGGGGTACGCGGGAAGTTTAACACGCGATTAGCCAGGGTACGTGTATTACAGGGGTACGCGGGAAGTTTAACACGCGATTGGCCAGGGTACGTGTATTACAGGGGTATGCGGGAAGTTTCACACGCGATTAGCCAGGGCACGTGTATCACAGGGGTACGCCGGAATTATCACATGCGATTTGGCTGGGTACGTGTATTACAGGGGTGCGTGGGAATCATCACACGCGATTTGGCTGGGTACGTGTATTACAGGGGTGCGTGGGAAGTCACACGCGATTAGGCTGGGTGGGTCCTCACAGGTGTTCCCTGTACACCCTCCACGGCCCCTGCAGGCAGCCTACAAAACAGGGGACTACCCTGCACACCTGCTCATGTCCCCCTGCACCCCCACCCCCCAGCAGTGCAGGGGCAGCCTCCACCAGGCCCCCACTCATGTCTCCCACCACCCCCACCCTCCCGCCACCAGGGGCAGCCTCCACCAGGCCCCCGCCCATGTCTCCCACCACCCCCACCCTCCCGCCACCAGGGGCAGCCTCCACCAGGCCCCCACCCATGCCTCCCACCACCCCCAACCCCCAGCAGTGCAGGGGCAGCCTCCACCAGGCCCCCACCCATGCCTCCCACCACCCCCAACCCCCAGCAGTGCAGGGGCAGCCTCCACCAGGCCCCCACCCATGTCTCCCACCACCCCCACCCCCCCGCCACCAGGGGCAGCCTCCACCAGGCCCCCACCCATGCCTCCCACCACCCCCAACCCCCAGCAGTGCAGGGGCAGCCTCCACCAGGCCCCCACCCATGCCTCCCACCACCCCCAACCCCCAGCAGTGCAGGGGCAGCCTCCACCAGGCCCCCACCCATGTCTCCCACCACCCCCACCCCCCCGCCACCAGGGGCACTCTCCACCAGGCCCCCACCCATGTCTCCCACCACCCCCACCCTCCCGCCACCAGGGGCAGCCTCCACCAGGCCCCCACCCATGCCTCCCACCACCCCCAACCCCCAGCAGTGCAGGGGCAGCCTCCACCAGGCCCCCACCCATGCCTCCCACCACCCCCAACCCCCAGCAGTGCAGGGGCAGCCTCCACCAGGCCCCCACCCATGTCTCCCACCACCCCCACCCCCCCGCCACCAGGGGCAGCCTCCACCAGGCCCCCACCCATGCCTCCCACCACCCCCAACCCCCAGCAGTGCAGGGGCAGCCTCCACCAGGCCCCCACCCATGCCTCCCACCACCCCCAACCCCCAGCAGTGCAGGGGCAGCCTCCACCAGGCCCCCACCCATGTCTCCCACCACCCCCACCCCCCCGCCACCAGGGGCACCCTCCACCAGGCCCCCACCCATGTCTCCCACCACCCCCAACCCCCAGCAGTGCACGGGCAGCCTCCACCAGGCCCCCACCCATGTCTCCCACCACCCCCACCCCCCCGCCACCAGGGGCAGCCTCCACCAGGCCCCCACCCATGTCTCCCACCACCCCCACCCTCCCGCCACCAGGGGCAGCCTCCACCAGGCCCCCACCCATGCCTCCCACCACCCCCAACCCCCAGCAGTGCAGGGGCAGCCTCCACCAGGCCCCCACCCATGCCTCCCACCACCCCCAACCCCCAGCAGTGCAGGGGCAGCCTCCACCAGGCCCCCACCCATGTCTCCCACCACCCCCACCCCCCCGCCACCAGGGGCAGCCTCCACCAGGCCCCCACCCATGCCTCCCACCACCCCCAACCCCCAGCAGTGCAGGGGCAGCCTCCACCAGGCCCCCACCCATGCCTCCCACCACCCCCAACCCCCAGCAGTGCAGGGGCAGCCTCCACCAGGCCCCCACCCATGTCTCCCACCACCCCCACCCCCCCGCCACCAGGGGCACTCTCCACCAGGCCCCCACCCATGTCTCCCACCACCCCCACCCTCCCGCCACCAGGGGCAGCCTCCACCAGGCCCCCACCCATGCCTCCCACCACCCCCAACCCCCAGCAGTGCAGGGGCAGCCTCCACCAGGCCCCCACCCATGCCTCCCACCACCCCCAACCCCCAGCAGTGCAGGGGCAGCCTCCACCAGGCCCCCACCCATGTCTCCCACCACCCCCACCCCCCCGCCACCAGGGGCAGCCTCCACCAGGCCCCCACCCATGCCTCCCACCACCCCCAACCCCCAGCAGTGCAGGGGCAGCCTCCACCAGGCCCCCACCCATGTCTCCCACTGCCCCCACCGCCCCGCCACCAGGGGCACCCTCCACCAGGCCCCCACCCATGTCTCCCACCACCCCCAACCCCCAGCAGTGCACGGGCAGCCTCCACCAGGCCCCCACCCATGTCTCCCACCACCCCCACCCCCCCGCCACCAGGGGCAGCCTCCACCAGGCCCCCACCCATGTCTCCCACCACCCCCACCCTCCCGCCACCAGGGGCAGCCTCCACCAGGCCCCCACCCATGCCTCCCACCACCCCCAACCCCCAGCAGTGCAGGGGCAGCCTCCACCAGGCCCCCACCCATGCCTCCCACCACCCTCAACCCCCAGCAGTGCAGGGGCAGCCTCCACCAGGCCCCCACCCATGTCTCCCACCACCCCCACCCCCCCGCCACCAGGGGCAGCCTCCACCAGGCCCCCACCCATGCCTCCCACCACCCCCAACCCCCAGCAGTGCAGGGGCAGCCTCCACCAGGCCCCCACCCATGCCTCCCACCACCCCCAACCCCCAGCAGTGCAGGGGCAGCCTCCACCGGGCCCCCACCCATGTCTCCCACCACCCCCACCCCCCCGCCACCAGGGGCACTCTCCACCAGGCCCCCACCCATGTCTCCCACCACCCCCACCAGTGCAGGGGCACCCTCCACCAGGCCCCCACCCATGTCTCCCAACACCCCCACCCACCAGCACTGTGGGGCACGTGGCCAGCAGGCAGTCAGGCAGCAGCAGATGGCAGGTGGGAGCGTGCTCAGGGCTCTGGGGGGCAGTAATTTGGCCTCCTGGCCAGGAGCGTGGTCTCTCGTGTGTGAACGCGTGGACAGCCTGATAGGGAGTGAAATCCCACACGTCAGCAAAGGCCCTTAGCGCGTAAACCCGTCAACAGCATATGCGCACCTATAGTCACCTGCACGTGCAGGAAATTGTTGCGTGACACGTCCCAGTGTCAAAGCGTGTGATTGGTGAAAATGGATCTACACGTAGAAGTGACAAAGCGTGTGATTGGTGAAAATGGATCTACACGCAGAAGTGACAAAGCGTGTGATTGGTGAAAATGGATCTACACGCAGGAGTGACAAAGCGTGTGATTGGTGAACGTACACGCCGCGTAAGTGACGCTGTACGTGTGGGCCTGTATATAAGGTACATGTAGAACACCATTTCCTTGTACGTGCTTTTCGTGGAGAGCGAGTGGGTGAATTCTGTACTTCTTGTCGTTTCACACGCGATTTACTTCACGGCGTTTCCAGTTCGTATTCCCTGTTACCTCTGACAGCTTTTTCTCTTTTTTCTCTTTTACTGGTTTACCTGGGCCTGTTCCCTCAAACAGTGTCCCCTTCTTCTGTTGTCCTGTCTTCTCAGACAGCGTACACATCTTCTTTTGGCGGGGGTTTAGCCAGCCAAACGCGCTCATTTTTCACGCTCTTTTACCTGGCAGACGGTGAGTCACGCACGTATCCAACTTCTGTGCTTGCCCGGTGTGTAGCCTACCCCTTCAGAGGTCATTCTAGGCTGCGTGTGACACGCATACGTTCATTCTTGTGTTACTGGGTGCCACAGCGTAGTGCAGGTTTTTCTTTCTGCACACGTGGTCTAGGAGGGGTTGCGTGCACGTCATCTCCCTTTTTTGGGCCTCCTGTGCGTTGCGTGACCCGTCATCTTTCCCCAGGGGTTACAATCAGCCGTGCTAGAGCACTAGGGTACAATTACCATCTGGTACCCAACCCCTTTGACCCCCAATTGCCCAGGACAATTGTCTACAGCCACTCCCATACGCACATTAATATCAGTGCCATGGCTGGGAGGCGAGGATTCCGTAAGGGTGGCAAAGGTGGAAGAGCCACAAGTGGTGGCCGTGGTGGATCCGGTAGGGGACGTGGTCGTAACTTGCAGGGTGAGCCTGTCCCCCCATGTGTGGAGGACCAGTCAAGGGCACCCATCATCCCCCCCCCTCCCCCTCCTCCCCCCCTCCCGTTGAGGCTGAAGTGGCTGACACCATCCATGCTCAGCCCTTGTTGGACCAGCCCATTGTGGCACCAGACCTGGCTGACTCCATGGCTGACTTCCAGGTCAGCAGGGCTACGACACGTGCACTGGTGCACGTTGATGCCATCATGCCACGTGGATCTGGGGCAGCAAGGTCATCTGCTGCACCAAGGAGGCAGGGCGGAGAGGCTGCAGGGGCAGCTGCGGCTCCATCCACCCCAGCCCTCACACACCCAGCCAGGACAGTGTCGGTCCTAGTCCATGCTGCTGACATTCCCCCTGACACCATCACACTAGAGCCAATGCCTGCACCAACTCCCATGCTGAGTGTGCAATCCCACACTCCTGATACAGAGTCCACCAGGGCTCCTGCCCCTAGTGTCCAGAGCGGCGCAGGACACTCAGGATCACCACCACCTTCCAAGCGGAAGAGGAAGAGTGCTCGTCCGGCACAGGCTGATGCCCCAGACACGGCTACACAGTCCGGCCAGTCCAGGAAGCCCAGCTTCACGGATGACGAACTGAATGCACTTGTCGAGTATGTGTCCGGACATGACAACGAGATGGTCATTGTTGCAGGATCCAAGACCACACCTGCACAACGCCAGGCACACTGGCAGACCGTTGCGGACATCGTAAGTGCCCTTGGAATCGTGAGGCGCACAGCCAATGATTGCTATAAGCGCTGGAATGACCTAAAGCGCAGGGCAAAGAGTAAGCTGGCCTCAAGTCATGCCGCAACTCTAGTGACAGGAGGTGGGTCTCCAGTAGTAGACATGGAACTCACTCCACATGAGTCAGTCGCTGGGACCTACGTCACGGAGGAACAGATCCAAGGCGTGGGAGATCTGGCTGATTACGAGGCATTGTCCGGTGAGTGCACATGCATGTGTGTGTCATCCATGTGCATGGTGTGTGTGTGAGGGCTTCTGTTCGGGTGCCAGGTGAGAGTGTGTGCGCCTGAGTCGTATGGGTCAGCCATGTGCTTCATGCAATCCTTCCTGCGCAGCTGCATTTGGCCATAGCAGTATCCCTTCTGCCAACAGTAGACATCTAGCACAACTGCACGCCAGTTGCCCTTGAATTGTCACCTTGACACAACATATTTGCTTCTTTTTCACTGTTCATTCAGTCAGTTTGTTTGCATTCCACCACTTTCACTAGGCATGTCGCTGTCCACTAGTCACATGTCTGACATGGGTATGGTAAAGTGGAGTGACTTTGTTACCTGGATATCATTTGTACACACATGTCCCTGTGCAATTTGACCATTTCAGACTGGCAGCTCCAGGTGAAAAATCTGACCTGTGAGAATTAGAAAAGCTATTACATGCGGGAACTGGACTGAATGAATAGGTGCTGCCCTCCTCTCCATCTTCACTCAATAGCAATGGTACATGCCATCTGTGTGATGGCATGTGTGTTTCACCTGCCAATCACAGGCCAATGTGTGATGCCACTGCCAGGCAGCATGCAGAAAATGTGTTCATCTTCCATCTTGGTGTCATCAGTGTGTGCCATTTGCCTGCACTTCATACGCAGTGAGGGTGCATGCATGGGAGGGTTTTAGTCATGTGGGACATGTGTCAATCAAGTACTGGTTCTCTTGCTTCTCAGCCCTCAATGTGTGCCATGGTGCTAATGCCTGTTTCCATTTCTTTGTTTTCATGTCTTTGCAGGGGAAGACGCACCTGATACTGCTGGGGTTGTGGAGATGGTGCAGACCCAGGAGGTGTCCCAGGGCCGACCAACCACCAGTGAGGGACGTGGTGTGGTGGTGGGGGAGAACCCACAAGTGCTGCAGGTCGTGCTCTCAAGGGGTGTCTCTGGCTGCACCTCCCCCGAGCTGTACTCAGGTGTTGATTCGGATGAGACCTACGTGCCGTCGCAGGTGAGTGTTCCAGGGAGGGATTCTGTTCTGTCTCACCCACCTGCACCAGGGTCAGTACCCTCCATGGGGATGTCAGTGTTGGCAGCTACGCCTTCGGTGGTTACGGATGCAGGGTCACACTCCGCGACATCTGATCCTGTTCCTGGGCCAGCAGATCAGAGGGGGAATGCAGTCCTGCAGCCTCAGGCAGTGCCGGCACAGCAAGGCGCAGTTCGCCTTGCCCCAGACAGGTGTGGTGCCCGCCGACGTGGTGGCCGTACGCCACCCGGCAATACCGCATGGGAGCAATCCATTTACGGTATGGCTACCCAACAGGCTGCATCATCCGAGATGATGGCTCAGGCCATGGATAGGGTGGCCACTTCCATTGTCCCCCCAGAAAGTCTGATGGAGCGACTAGAGCAGGCAACCGACTCCATCTGCCAGTCACACAGGGAGGACATGTTGGGGTCCAACAGGGACAGGCGGGCGGCACTGGCGACTCTGCAGGAGGCCATCTCCATTGAGTCCCAGGGCCACAGGGAAGCCCTGAGGCAGGAGCTCCTACACCTCAGGACGACTCTTGTTGAGCTTGAGGCTTCAACACACCAAAGGACAGAACAGCAGCTGGAGCGTCTCACCCGTACGCTCTCAGCTGAGATGCAGGCAACGAGGGCGGAGGTCCGGGCATCCCGTGAGTTGTTGCATGGGGACCTCCGCACACTCATCCTCCAGAACCAGACCTACCACACCCGCATGCTTGCAGCCATGGAGGAGCAGACTAGGGCCTTGCGTGGGCTGCCTCCCATAGTGCAACCACCTCCGGATGCAGCTGCACAGGGTGATAATAGCGACAGCAGTGATACTCCCACAATAGGGTAGCCGTGTGGGCCATGAGCCCATGGAGGTGTTTTATCTTCCCAGGATCCACGCAGGTGGGTTCTGGTGTGCATCCTGTCCTCGGACCTCCTGGGTGGCCTCCCCAACCCCCCCGGGCCCATCAATGGCCATTTTTGATTGTTTCTTATTTTTATTTTTATTTTGATTTCTTTTATTCCCAATTTTTTTGGGACGATCTGTTGGCTTCGATCTGTTGGCTTCGATCTGTTGGCTTCGATCTGTTGGCTTCGATGTGTTGGCTTCGATCTGTTGGCTTCGATCTGTTGGCTTCCGTGGTTCCTGTGGGCATACGCTGCATTGTGGCTGGGCACATGCAGGCTTGTAATGTATTTGGTTCAGATGCTTGGGTTTGAGTCACACACACCCCTCCTGCTTCCCGTTTCCATGGGCTTGCAAAGGGTGTGCCCAAGTGACAGTGAATTACACAGTGACGTTGGACTCCCATGAGCTGTGTGGCCAGTCTGTAGTCAATACTGTGTATACATTCATAGTGCATATTGCTGTTGTGTTGTACACTGCATGTTGCATTGATGTGTAACTCTTCTTCTGTGTCTACCTCCCAATTTGCAGGTCCCTTCCTCATGTCCACACAAGGACCTCTAGTCTGGAGATGGGGACCATGTTGGCAGCAGTGCACCTACAACTCTACATGGCGACAACACTGCACAGTTGGTAGTGGTGGGAGTGCAGGCATTTCCAGGTGGTGAGACTACCAATATGTAACATTTGTGATGTCATGTTAATGGTACTACGTGCTCAAGTATGTTGTTGGTCCGGCATTGCTGTGAGCATTTCAGGTGTTGCAGGTTTCTAATAGTGCCACTGTACATAGTGAGACTGATGTCATGTTGTGGGGATTACTTTGTTTACCTGCAATTAGCATGACATGGCACGGTGTGTCGTGTGGCGGTGCTGGGGTTGGGTTGGCTGACATGGCACTGTCCTCTTGTTGCATTTTGCAAGTGGGTATTCATTTTAGCTGCTTCAATGTGTAACTTCACAAAACTGCATTGGTGGTGTCTGTGTGGGTAGGGATGCACACATTGTGACACTTCCAGGTGAACAATCTCAGGCTGACATGGTATTCCCGGTTCATTCTCCAGACATTCAGGATCAGTGTCAGGTTGAGTCATCATTGATTGTCAGATGGAATGTGCCAGGGCAGTGTGCACTCCACAGGGGTGTGATTTCTATGTGAAGTAATTAGCCACTAGCTGTGTACGGGCTGCCTCCCCCCGTGCCCTTTCCCCTCCCATGCGCAGCGGCTGTGCATGTGGTTGGGGATGTGGGGCCACCACCATGTCCACGGCCAGGCCCCGGCGTGTTGCAACGTTGTGCAGGACACATGCTGCCACTATGATCCTGCACACTACTGGGGGAGCGTATAACAGCTGCCCGCCAGAACGGTCAAGGGAGCGAAAGCGTGACTTTAGCACTCCGAATGTGCGCTCCACTATGCCCCTGGTTGTAATGTGGGCTGTGTTATATCTTACCTGGGGTGGCGTGGTGGGGTTCCGAATTGGCGTCATCATGTGGGGGCTGAGAGGGTAGGCACTGTCCCCTGTGGAGGTGGTGATTGGTATCATTGGTGGGGTTGTGACCTTGCTCAGTATCCAACATGCATGCATGTGCAGTGGCATACATACTCACAAAGCAGCCATGTATCGCCATGCCGCCCAGCATCTATGTCCCGGCATAGGGTGGACATTCGGTAAATGAAGCTGTCGTGGGTGGACCCGGGATAGTTGGCATATACTGAGGTGATGATTCCCTTGGCATTACATACTACCTGCACGTTGATGGAATGCCAGTGCTTGCGGTTCCTATAGATGTGCTCTGATGCCCTGGGGGGACGTAGAGCCACATGGGTGCAGTCGATGGCACCTAGCACTTTGGGGAATCGTGCCACTCCGTAAAAATCCAGGGCGGCAGCATGCCTTTCTGCAGGTGTTCTGGGCAGGTATATGTGCCTGCGGACTGATGGGCGTGCAGTCATGATGTTCAAGACCTGGTGTAGGCAGCGTGACTGGGTGGCCTGTGACACCCCACCCACTATGGCACTTGTCCGCTGAAATGATCCAGTGGCTAAGAAGTGCAGTACATTGAGGACCTTCTCCAGGGGGCTGAGTGCTTGGGAGCACAGGGTGGGTGATGTGAGGTCATCCTCCCACTCAGTCACCAGGTCCAGTATGATGTGTGGTGGAAACCTGTACCTCCCATACACCTGGTCATCAGGCATCCTGAAAAGGCTGGTTCTGGGTGTGAATATTCTGGCCCTGACTATCCTCCTCCTCCTCCTTTGGTAGCCCACTGCCACTGCTGCTAGGAACGGTATGTTCATCCTGGCGTCTGAGCTTGTTATTGTTAAAGTCCGCAATTTTATGCTTTGCGCGTGTTCTAGGCGAGCGTGTGACCCGCGCACCCCTGGAATCCAGTTCCCAGTCCAATAGCGTGTGGAAATTCACACGCACCACGGGATACAGCGTGTGACCCGCGCACCCCTGGAATCCAGTTCCCAGTCCAATAGCGTGTGGAAATTCACACGCACCACGGGATACAGCGTGTGACCCGCGCACCCCTGGAATCCAGTTCCCAGTCCAATAGCGTGTGGAAATTCACACGCACCACGGGATACAGCGTGTGACCCGCGCACCCCTGGAATCCAGTTCCCAGTCCAATAGCGTGTGGGAATTCACACGCACCACGGGATACAGGTTCGCTGACGTACTTGCGTGTGTAAGTGGCCGCGCACCCATTAAATACACGTACATAGGCCAATCGCGTGTACGCGCACTTTTGTCCAATTACACGCAATGAAATACACGTACATAGGCCAATCACGCAATGACACTCTGACGTGCAGTATTTCCACGTGTGTTCCGTCATCACGTGCTGAGTGGGGAACGCCCGTGCGGGTCACGTCAGACGCGCTTACGCGCTGAGGGACTCTGGTCCAATAGAATCGCGTATGCGTGCTGACGCGCTTACGCGCTAAGGGCCTTTCCTCGGATTTCACGCTGACGTGCAGGATTTTCACGTGCCAAATCACTCCGTATCAAGCTGGCCACCCGAAAACACACGGAACACCACGCTCCTGCCCAGAAGGCCGAGTTACTGCCCCCCAGTGCCCCGAGCAGCCTCCCACGTGCTATCTGCTGCTGCCTGCCTGCCTGCCTGCCTGCTGCCACCGTGCCCTGCCATTTGGTGCCTGCACATCAGCCATCTGCAGGGGTCCAGTTGCTGTGTCCCCCCCTGCTGGAACTGAAGACTCCCAACTGGGATTACATCGCTCCACAGCCCAGCCCCAGGACCCAGTTGCCCACCCACACCTGCCTCTGGGGTTGCCATGTCGGGCACTTCCACATCTGGCACCAGTGGCAACCCCAGGCCAGAGGGGCAGAGGGGCACCAGCTTCACTGCCACCGAAGTTGGTGTCCTGGTGGAGCATGTCCTGGGGCAGTATGATGCCCTCTTTGGATCGTCCCGCGCCAGCAAGGAAGGACGGGAGAGGATCTGGGCCGACTGTGTGGTTGCCATCAACGCGGAGGGGGTGGCAACCCGCAACGTCCAGAAGATCAAGAAGCGCTGGGAGGACTTGAGGTCCAGGACCCTTGTGAAGGCCCGGCGCCTCGTGGAGGGGGGCCGGGGCCGCATGAGTTCCATCCAGAAGAGGGTCCTGGAACGCGTACGCCCAGCGCTCCACGCCCAGGTCCTTGAGAGGGAGGCCCGTCTGGAGTTGAGCGGTATGTGTCCAAGCATTACTGTGTGAGACAGGGCATGTTGCGGTGTGCTGGTTCTATGATACTTGCCTGTATGTGTGCCATGGGCCATGTATGCATGTATGTGTGCAGGGACATCATGGTAATGCATGTGCGACCAGTGATGTGTGACCCACATGGTTGTTGCATGTGTTGAAATGCGGCATGGGGAGCCCTATGCAGATTTTGGACATGAGAGCATGCCAGTCTCTGTACCTGGACATGGATGGGGGTGAAGGATGGGTGCTGATGCCAGGTACATATATGGTAGCCATGTCTGTGTGCCTGACCTGCGTGTCTGTGACTTGTGCATGCCATGGATGCATGACACATGTGTGTGACAATGCACAGATTCAGTGACGCACCCAACTTACCCTTGTTTCGCCTGTGTTCGGTGTGTTTGGGGCCAGATGGATGTGACTGAGGTGAAGTGTGTGCATGTGATATGCATGAGCCATGATGCATGTGAGTTACATATCATTGAATGTTTCTAGAGTCCATTGGACATGCATGGAAATGTCCATGGCATGCACCATGCCTGTTACTGTGTGTGTTTTGCCTGGACTGACCCATGTGTTGTGGAGGGACATGATGGAAGTGTACTTTGACAGTGGTGCTCATCTGCTATTGCTTCCTGTCTAGGGGACCATTGTACAGTAGCCTGATGCTTGTGTCCTTTGTCTCCCTCTACGCAGCGGCTAGTGAAGAAGAGGGCGGAGACGGCGCTGTGGAGCAAGGCGGCGGGGATGCCCCCACGGCTGCAGCGGAAGGGGTGGGTGAGCCCCCACAGGGGCCTGCTACGGCGGGAGACGGTGAGGAGCCATCCAGGTTGGTGGTTTGCACAGAGGAGGAGGAGGCCGACACTGGTGCACACATGGGGCCTGGTGGGAGCATCCCTGCTGGTGCAAGTGGTGCAGTCCAGGGCCAGGGGCAGGAGGCAGCACAGGTCACCGTGGAGGGGCCTGTGCATGTCACTGTCCCTGACCCTGTGAGTGCACCACCATGCACCAGCAGGGATGCCCCGTCCCAGGCCCGTCCGCAGGTAGAGGGGATGTCCATGTCACCTGACTCCCCTCCACCTGCGGACGTGGTAACCCCTGGCCGCGTGGAGAAGGTCCTGATTGGGGTCGCGATGCGCACGGCTGTGATTCGTGATGACGTGCGTGCTTCCCGGGAGGAGCACGCACGTCATCACGAAGTGCACCGTGCCGACGTGGCCCAATTGGGATCGGCCATGTTCGGGGGTTTCCTGCATGTGTTGGCCAATCTGACGGCCCTCTCCTCCTCTGTGCAGGCTATCCACCGGTCGTTCTCCTTGCCGTCTTCCGGCCCAGATGCCACCAGGGCCCCCTGTGGACCTGCCCCGACCAATGCAGCCAGCTCGGTGGGGATCCCATCCCTGCCACAGTTGGGAGTCGGAGGTCCAGCAGGGGTGGACAACACAGCAAGTGGACCCCAGCAGATGGAAGATGTGACGGCATCATCGGGCAGGGCACGTGCACGACGGCGTCGGTGGTTTCCATCAGCCTGGATGCCGTCGTGCTGGCAGAGGCAGTGGCGTCGGAGGCAGCAGCGGGCTCGACGTGGGAGGCATCATGGCTCGGGGCCATCAAGATCAGAGGGGCAGGCATCGGCCGGAGGGCAGGGCAACCCTGGGATGGTGGTGTGTTCCGTGTGGGAGGAGTTTGGCCAGCGGATAGGTGCGGAGCGGCAGCGGGCGGAAGAGGAGCGGCTCGCCATGGTCAGGGCGGAGTTCTCCATGCGTCGGGCATTGAGGCGGGCTGAGTGCCTCGAGGAAGCTCGCAGGGAGTTTGAGGTGGACATGGGGTTGTCCCTGCGAGACCTCGGGGCCAGGACAGAGTCCCGCCTCCAGGACATCGACATGGAGTTCGATGATGCCCTGGCCAGCAACATCACCAAGTGAGCCGCAGGACTTGCCCGCTGCCTTTGTATATAGTTATTTAGTTAGTTAGTGCTAGGTTTCCTTTATTTAGTTTTATTATTTTGGACCGCTCGGACAATGGCCACTTTTTTGTACATATATTTTTCATTAGTTAGTGGTAGGTTTCATTTTTGGTGTTGGGCTCATGGACCCTGGAACATTCCTGTATATAGTTTGTTTTTTTGGGAGATACATTTTTTTAATTTCTTATTGTTTTCACCATGACGTAATGGTTTTTCATTAATTTCCTATTACATGATATTGCTTTGGACAAATTCATTTTAATTTTTTTTTCCTTTGTTTTTTTGTTTATCACTTTTGTTCTCGGACATGGACCATTTATTTACTTAGCCACATCGTTGTATGTTTGAAAATTTCACTTATTTTTGGTATTTAATACATTTTTTATATTTTCTTACACTTGTGTTATTTTCTCATTGGTTTGTTACATGTCATGATATGGGTTTTGACATTCACTTGCACCCATTGTGTATGTGTGTGTGACGGACATGTGTTCTTTTGCATGCTTGGCATTGGGGTTGTGTCATGTGATTGCATTCACTATGTGGGTGGATGCAATCCTTGCCTGGGTGTTTGTGCTGGGTATGCTGGCCATTACTGCCATGATTGTGTATCGTCAGGACCTGGGGCCAGGGGGACATGTGTGGGGGCCTGCTGGCAGGTTCCCCACAGTGCTGGGGGGTGGGGGTGGTGGGAGACATGAGTGTGGGCCTGGTGGAGGCTGCCCCTGCGCTGCTGGGGGGTGGGGGTGGTGGGAGACATGAGTGTGGGCCTGGTGGAGGCTGCCCCTGCACTGCTGGGGGGTGGGGGTGGTGGGAGACATGAGTGGGGGCCTGGTGGAGGGTGCCCCTGGTGGCGGGGGGGTGGGGGTGGTGGGAGGCATGGGTGGGGGCCTGGTGGAGCCTGCCCCTGCACTGCTGGGGGGTGGGGGTGGTGGGAGACATGGGTGGGGGCCTGGTGGAGGCTGCCCCTGCACTGCTGGGGGGTGGGGGTGGTGGGAGACATGAGTGGGGGCCTGGTGGAGGGTGCCCCTGGATGGTGGGGGTGGGGGTGGTGGGAGACATGGTTGGGGGCCTGGTGGAGGGTGCCCCTGGTGACTGGGGGGGTGGGGGTGGTGGGAGGCATGAGTGTGGGCCTGGTGGAGGCTGCCCCTGCACTGCTGGGGGGTGGGGGTGGTGGGAGACATGAGTGTGGGCCTGGTGGAGGGTGCCCCTGGTGACTGGGGGGGTGGGGGTGGTGGGTGACATGAGTGGGGGCCTGGTGGAGGGTGCCCCTGGTGGCGGGGGGGTGGGGGTGGTGGGTGACATGAGTGGGGGCCTGGTGGAGGGTGCCCCTGGTGACTGGGTGGGTGTGGGTGGTGGTTGACATGAGTGGGGGCCTGGTGGAGGGTGCCCCTGGTGGCGGGGGGGTGGGGGTGGTGGGTGACATGAGTGGGGGCCTGGTGGAGCCTGCCCCTGCACTGCTGGGGGGTGGGGGTGGTGGGAGACATGGGTGGGGGCCTGGTGGAGGCTGCCCCTGCACTGCTGGGGGGTGGGGGTGGTGGGAGACATGAGTGGGGGCCTGGTGGAGGGTGCCCCTGGATGGTGGGGGGTGGGGGTGGTGGGAGACATGGTTGGGGGCCTGGTGGAGGGTGCCCCTGGTGACTGGGGGGGTGGGGGTGGTGGGAGGCATGAGTGTGGGCCTGGTGGAGGCTGCCCCTGCACTGCTGGGGGGTGGGGGTGGTGGGAGACATGAGTGTGGGCCTGGTGGAGGGTGCCCCTGGTGACTGGGGGGGTGGGGGTGGTGGGTGACATGAGTGGGGGCCTGGTGGAGGGTGCCCCTGGATGGTGGGGGGTGGGGGTGGTGGGAGACATGGTTGGGGGCCTGGTGGAGGGTGCCCCTGGTGACTGGGGGGGTGGGGGTGGTGGGAGACATGAGCAGGTGTGCAGGGTAGTCCCCTGTTTTGTGGGCTGCCTGCAGGGGCCGTCGAGGGTGACAGGACCCACCCAGCCTAATCGCATGTGTAACTTCGCACGCACCCCTGTAATACACGTACCAAGCCAAATCGCGTGTGATAATTCCCGCGCACCCCTGAAATACACGCGCCCAGGCTATTCGCGTGTGGAAATTCCCGCGCACCCCTGAAATACACGTACCCTGCTGTAATCGCGTGTGGGACTTCCCGCGCACCCCTGTAATACACGCGCCCAGCCTATTCGCGTGTGGAAATTCCCGCGCACCCCTGAAATACACGCGCCCAGCCTATTCGCGTGTGGAACTTCCCGCGCACCCCTGAAATACACGCGCCCAGGCTATTCGCGTGTGGAACTTCCCGCGCACCCCTGAAATACACGTACCCTGCTGTAATCGCGTGTGGGACTTCCCGCGCACCCCTGAAATACACGCGCCCAGGCTATTCGCGTGTGGAAATTCCCGCGCACCCCTGAAATACACGTACCCTGCTGTAATCGCGTGTGGGACTTCCCGCGCACCCCTGTAATACACGCGCCCAGGCTATTCGCGTGTGGAACTTCCCGCGCACCCCTGAAATACACGCGCCCAGCCTATTCGCGTGTGGAACTTCCCGCGCACCCCTGAAATACACGCGCCCAGACTATTCGCGTGTGGAACTTCCCGCGCACCCCTGAAATACACGTACCCTGCTGTAATCGCGTGTGGGACTTCCCGCGCACCCCTGAAATACACGCGCCCAGGCTATTCGCATGTGGAAATTCCCGCGCACCCCTGAAATACACGTACCCTGCTGTAATCGCGTGTGGGACTTCCCGCGCACCCCTGTAATACACGCGCCCAGCCTATTCGCGTGTGGAAATTCCCGCGCACCCCTGAAATACACGCGCCCAGGCTATTCGCGTGTGGAACTTCCCGCGCACCCCTGAAATACACGCGCCCAGCCTATTCGCGTGTGGACCTTCCCGCGCACCCCTGAAATCCACGTACCCGGCCAAATCGCGTGTGAGACTTCCCGCGCACACGTATTTTTTGTCAGCGTGTCCGTGTTTGTGGGTACCCCTTTGCACGTCATTTGTCCTGGAGGGCCACAGTATAGGACATTCATCATGGCAGTATATGGGTGCTATTTGTTGGCGCACCTTTTGGCGCACATTTCTTACAGCCGCTGAGACGCTACCGCCTGCTTTCTTGTGGCGGTCGTGTTTGTGCCTGTGCGCTGGTTTGAGCGTGCGCTTTTTTGACCTATTCTATTCCATGAATACGTGTTGTAGGCGAGCGTGTGGGCGTTCTGCGCACTTTTACCCTGTGCTTCCCCCGTGACGCCCACATTTTGGCAAGTTGTTCCCCATTCCGAGTGTTACGCCCCGTGTTACGCCTACTTTTGTTGCGTGCGCCGCGCTATGTGCGATTTTCGCTGTGGACTGTGCGATTTTCGCTGTGACCTGGCGCATGCCGTTAGATGGCCTGTGCGCCAACGTGCGCCGCGCACTTTCTTATCGCACGTCCAATGGTTTTCTCGCGCACGGCCTTCCATGAATCGATGTGCGCTGCTTTTCGTGCGATTTTCGCTATTCCACTGCGATTTTCGCTATTCCACTGCGAATCGCACGTTTTTGGCCACTTGCGCCGCGCTAATTATTCCATGAATCGGCCTCTGAGTCGCACCAGGACAGCAGCTGCTCTGCACTAACACCTTGACTATGATTTTAGCAAGTGTTGTAAGGGAGGAATGGTATCACAAACATGACACTGACACAAGAGATACAATTTCAAAATCTTTATTAGATTTGCTGGTTTTGGCAAAACTCCTACTTTGCCCTAGATCTATGATGGGAGTAGTCCCTACCATCAAATAATAATGAAAACACAGTCCTAGTCAGTCTCTGTCAAATCAAAATGGCCTATGCTAACCAAACCCAATGCTTGCCCTATCTCTTATACAAAAAGTGCTTAAAGTGGAATGTGTTTGCAAAAGAAAATCAGTGTTGTAACGTAAAGGATCAAAATTGTTGAGTCAGCTCTACTCCGCATGTTGGAGAGCACAGAGGAAGTCAGCCTCCGTAGACAGGATCTCAAAACAAAGGCTGTTCAAAACGTAGACCGTGGCCCGCCTGCCCTTCCATGTTAAAGTCTCTAATTTCCAGCTTTCAAATGTTCTTTTGCAGTTCAACGAAAAGTTCACAGTTCAACAAAAATTTCACATTTCAAGAAAAAGTGCAAGTAGGTCTCCCTCCATTGGGCTCAGACCTCTCAATCAAAGCACTTGCCGGGGTTCCCTTACCCAGCCTTTATTCACATTAATTCGGGGTTCCCTTCCCCTAACTTATCACTTATCTTTTCCTGTTGTCCAAGACTTTTGAATGTGTGAGGCTTTTACTATAGACCTCCAAAGGACCACTTCAATTTTCCCTTAACCTAAGACTCTTGCTTTATATTGCCCCAGTGTCTGTTGGTCTGGGTAGTTCAGTATCTTGAGCACAAAAGTTCAACATTCATCTTTTACTTCCCCTTTTGCCGGGTTTAATCTTGACCATTACATATTTTAGAGTTCCTTCAGTTTGTTGCTTTATTACAAAATCTTTCACCTTTCGCTGAGATTTTCGAGTGGTCTACTTCCTTCATCAGAAACACTCTGCTAATCTGTTTCACTGGCTTCACAGTTATTAGCAATTTATAGTTCACTGTAGGTCTGCATTCTTTTGCATCTCATCCACACGTGTGCAGCCTTCAACAGTGAGACACAATGTTGCAATTTCAATCTTTCCTTAACACACACCAGCCTTTCATGACGGTCGCCAACTCACTGGCTGTGGGCATTCTTTTCCTGTCTCTGCGGTTTTAATTCACAAGTCAAGGTTAATACCACAGGCTTGGCCTAGCTTTCCCAACTCTGTTGTTCACCTGACAAGAGTGCTGGCGCCCGTGAAACACAATTCAGTCTCTTTGTTTGGGATTTGGCCTTCTCTGCGTATCTTTCATGCTTCTTCGGAGGCAACAACCTCCTGCAGGGTTGTCCTAGGTTTCTCTAGCCTTTTCTCTCACCCTCTGTTGGTCACTCTGCTCCAGTAGATTCACCTTCACCCCAGAAGTTCTGCTCCTTCTCGTGTTCCATCTTCCTCAGAGTGTGTCTCTACGTTCCGTCTCTTATCCGTTTGGGGAAAGCTAATGGGCATCAGATGTATGTGGTTAACGTCAAGTGCCTGATTTTGCCTGACCCAATTAGCAGGACATGAGTATGTCTTTCCCCAGAGCGCACTGTCCATCTGAAAGTGTTCACATAAGGAAAGGGGGGTTGAAGTCACAAGATATCCCACGTGATGGGATGGGGCATGGGTACATTAAAGGAGGGAATACTGCGTCTCACCATTGGTTGTCCCACCCCCAATCCCCTTTGAATCCTCCTGCATTGGTCTTCCCCCAGGAACTGGATCCAAAAGTGATGGCCGTGTCCTGGCCACCTCGATGACAAGTCCCCGAGGACTAGCGGGTGAGACACCCTTTGGTTTCTCACAGTTTCAAATTCCCTCTTTGGAGGTGTTTGAGTATTCATTATAATAAACCAACATTCTGAATATTTTATTTTGTTTGTTTTTTTTTCTACTCAAAGCATACAATGAAGAAAGCTCATTAACTCTCTGATAATGGGCATAAGAACCAGTAGTATCCACAAATATGCACAACCTTGGCACCAATAGTGAAAAACAATGTTTTTAAAAGTAAGGGGAGATTTGTCCCAATATGGAACCTTTTTTATTTTTCCTTTACAGATTATGACAATAACCTATCGTTTCTAATGAAAGATTCCAACACAACAGAATTAATATACAATTAGGACCCTTTTAGATACAAGTCAATGAACTTTGGTCCTGTTGTTTTGAAGCTCGGTTGACCTTTCCAAAATACTGCCAATGTATACCAATAGCAATTGAAATGTAATTTTGGGTATTTTCTCTTTTCTTTCTGAGAATCCACCAGTGTTATATTTATGGCAGCTATTGCGTTTGACAATCAAAATAATCAAAACCTCCTGTGTTTATATTTACAACTAACATTTGTATAACTAAGATTTGTTTTGTTAATTTGTATAATTGTTTCAGGTATAATTTCGTCATCTGTCTTGCAATTTTAAGAATGGTTTGTGTTGATATGGAGTGTATTGGTATCAATAAACTGTCCTAATATGTCCTAATATGTAATGGATGTATTGTTATATTCAATGTTGCATATCTCTTCATTTAACAGTGAGGCTGGGTCTGGAATGTTTTCTGATCAGCAACACTTCCCATACATTGTGATATACAACTAGGCCCTTTTGGCTTGTGTTTCTTACACTGGGCACCTCTAGTTACACAAACCCAAGACCCTCTCATACAATAAATATGCTCCTCCTTTCAGTCTGTTCATCTGCTCTCAAAAACACTCTCAACTAATCTCATCGAACCTTGGGAAAGGCATCTGCTTTAAATGAAATGTGGAAAAAGTGCCTTTTAAGGATATTTCTACCATCAGTCCATCCAGTTGGAACTCCAATCAGCTTTCTCCTGCCAGACAGGATTCATTGCTTTTCTGCTTTCCCAAAATGTTTCTTTTTTCCTACACTGAAAACTTCACTAATTAATATCATTTGGTGTAGCATTTTGGGATTGAAGAGGGATTGACAAAGGTTCTTTCACTTACTCACTCAACAGGTAACCTCCTTGCTTTCATTGCCCTGGTAAGTTATCTGTGTCATAAAGGGATGTGTTAACTATTAGGCATTCCTCCCATCAGGAATGTGAAATCAAAATTGGACTTGAACATTTATGGACACGTGATGGAAATACGAATTATATAGATTGTAGAAGTTTCTGAAAAAAGAGACATCCTTTAGGATTTTGTAATAAACATTGGAGTTATTTAAGTATTCAAATTAATGTATAATTCACACATTTAATATATAATTTTGTCTTGCGTTTAATCCACGTTGTTAAGTGGAATTCAGATGTATTTTTATGTTTCAACGCAAACAAATGATTCTGAAGTTTTAAGTAAAAAATACATTTCCCACTTGTCTTCTAAATACATTCTTTTGTGCAGCACATTATAATTAAGGTTTTGTTATATGTATTTTCTAACATGCATTTTCATTGCATGTCACGTCCCCCTATCATTAGAGAGAGCTGCTCTTATGAACAAAGGACAAATTTGATAGGCTGCGCTTAATGCAACAACAAAAAACCCTTCATGGGCCTTATTGCTTTGCTAGGTCGCAGGTCATGGTCTGTATAAATCTGCTCATTTAAAGTTCCCATTTCTGACTGGCAGTGGTCCATGAGATAAGCTTAAACTGGAACATGAAAATCCTGTGTTTTTTCAATACATTTTGATCTGTTATTTTCATATTTTGAAAACAGGTTGCTCTCTGAAGTAAACACAAATGTGCTATTAGCCTTTTTAATGCCTTTTTTAAAATGATGGATGATGGTCCTTTTGTATTTGTGTTGTAACGAGACACTACCAAATAAATCCATTTTGACCCTCTTAGAAGATTCAAGGATGTTTATTATCAATTTTACTGAGGTAGGCTTGGATAGAACCCCAGTATTTTCCAGGTATATCTTGTGCTTTTTGGTATTTGGTTATAGGGCAGTCCGTCTCATTCCCTCCTTTGGCTTACCGCCACCCTAGCCCAGAACCTACAGACACCTGATTAGTATTAAGGCTAAGATGGTTTCAATGAGGCTGGGGCTCACTAACTCGCCATGTGCTTTCAAATTATCCCTACTCTAGCCCCTTTTAGTGGTCTATAGCGACAGTGGTTTACACTCACTCTGTTGGAATTGTCTGAATCAATCATGCACAGTCTCAATTGCTCCTCAACTCTCCTCCCCACCATGCTTCTGTCCCTCCGATGTTTCCCTCCACCCTTATATGTTACCTTTTTCCCCCACTTTAGCACTGCCTCGACCCTCTTCCCTTACTTCTATTCCACTTCTCCACTATTACTGTTTCTCTGTGACTACCACTCCTGTACTACTCCCACTCCTCTGTTGCTACAATTACTTCCCACCCCTCCCAGAACTACTATACTCTTCTCACTAGTACCTCACAATCTACAAATACCTCTTATTACCACTACCTCCCACTACCTCTGTCTTCTTACCACGGCTCTCTTTCTACTACTACTGGTCACTGCCACTACCGTCTCCTACTACTACTACTCCACTACCTGCTTACACAACCATTATTCCACTCTCACTCCTCACTAGCACACACATACATTCATTGTGCAGTACCCCTCTCTCCCAAAACCTCCTCAACACTCCTTCCACATTGTTCTTCTCTTCATGCTTCTCTTGCCACCTCTGACTTCACACTTCTAATCCACACACCCCCTTTCCTGTTTCCTCCTTACATTTCCATCCCTTTCCCATGATTGGATGGCTCTCCCTAAACAATCCAATCTAGCTATTCAGGAGGGTGTGTGTGAGAAGGCAAAGACACTTTCAAAGAGGGAATACACCCTGATCCCATTTTCCAAAACAGCTTGCTGTGTTCAGGGTATGAAACCCAAATAATATATGGGGAACTCCCCTTCCTCACTCACTTCCTGTAGGCTGTTTTAATGTTGCAAATATCCAGTAGGCTAATGGTTTCCTCCTTATGCACAGGCTCTGGTCAGTGTTGTCTGCCGGAGCCGCGCTTGCTTTCCTCAGGCTGTGTCAGCCTGCCGTGTTCCGTCAGTGTGTCTTCTCTTTGCTGGCACCGCCCCGTCCTCTTTCTCTTGGTGGTCTGCTGCCACTACTCATATGCCATTGCTGCACTTCACATGTGGGGCAGTGTCCACAAGAGTGTTCTGCTTGAAATTTCCTGATGTTGTCTTGGTACGGGTCCAAATCCCTCCACGATCTTCCCCCAGTGGATTTGGCTCCTGACTGGCCTGTCTCAGTCTCTTCGGGATATGGAGAGTTGCCGCGGGTCTCTGTGTACTGCCTGAAACCATTCTGGCACATGGGGTGGGTTAAGGGTCGGTATCCCCTCCTCCCTCCCTTGAAATAGCCTGGAAACATGCCTTGTCACACTGTCTTCAAGAAAGGTTAGACTTGCACAAACAACACTTTCAGAGTTCAAACTAAGTTGACAATTTTGAGGATATATATATAAAGAAAAATGCTACATGTGTGTCATTTTTACTGGCATTGGCAATTTAATAAAATGTATGCCTATCCACAGATTTAACTTGATTATTTGTAATACACATTCTGTCTATAATTTGTTTGCAGAATAGTAAAATGCAAGTTACACACTTTATCTGGTTTTCCATCAACATGGCAACACGTATGCAAAAGCACATTCTGGATTACACTTTCTTTTACCCTACATTCTGCAAAACGGTGGGCCTCATTATGAGTTTGTTGATGCGGAGAAAAAGTGGAGATAATTCTGTTGCCAACAGTTTTTTGGTTGGTAACAGAATTGCTGCTAGTTTGACCAGACTGCTGAATTTCAAGTTCACAATAATTCCAGCAAAATCCCCATGGAGTCCTGTGGTAAGGCCATAGCACTGAGTGGGTGTAACAGGAATTGATATTGGTGGATATTCTGTGGATTTACCACCAAAATACTGCCAGACTCATAATGATGTGTGTTTTCCTGACGCTTTTTATTTTCTGTTTAGCATTAAATACATGATATTTCAGTGTGATATGTGAGAAACCTGAAGGTGTCCCAACCGCTACTCCCCGGAGATCTGTCATCTGGGCAGCCAGGACACGGCGATCGCTATTGGATCCAGTTCCTGGGGGTGGACCAGTGGGGGAGGGTCACCTGGATGGGGGTCTTCGGGAGTGGACGTGGGACACCAACGGGCGGGCCGCATTACCACCTTCCTTGTAACACCTTTTCCCCATCCTATCCTGTGGGATATTTAGATGCTCTACCCCCCTTTCCAACACAAAAACGTTTCCATGTTGTGAAAGACAATGAACTAATACCAGAGCCATTTACCTGACATGTCCCAAACACAACGGTCATGCAGAGTGAGGCTACTGACAATAACCACACACACCTGACGGCCCTTTCCCTTTCACACAGGGATAAAAGGCGGCGCACAAAAGCACACTTTAAGCAAGGCAAGATGCAAGATGAGGCAGCTATTCCAGGAAGGCAGTTCAAATAGAGGAGAACGGCAGTGAGAACTGTAAGGACGACAAAGAGGGAAGTGCCCTTGCCCTTTTCGAACCAGACTTGCAAAGCCTCCGTGAAAGGAATCATAACACCGGGAACTACAACTGACGTTTGGTGTAACAGATGCCAACGGTGCATGGGGCCCTCCCACTCTGATAATCAAGGCGAGGAGATGCGCTTGATACTGTGGTACCGTCCTTGATGCCATAGACAAGAAACGCCAACGAGTTAAGCACAGCTGGTGAGTCGGAGAGAGAACCGATAGTAAACTGGACTGTGTTGAGCAAAGGTTGCAAACAGCAACATGATATGAGTTGAAAGAACTTATGAACAAAAAAAATGTATGTTACTGAAACTTTGGAAAGAACAGGGAATATTCAGCAGCAGAGCGCTCCGTGTCACGTTTGCGCTCATTCGAAGGACTATGACTGTTTTCCCCTTTTTGTTGAAACTACAGATACCAGGAGGCCCTAGGAGAGCCCGACACAAGAGGTCAAAGTGGTCATTCAAGGGTTGAGTAAAACCCCTTGTACAATTGAAAGTCTTTGACATGTAGTCAAAGGAAAGCTAAGGCAAGGGAACCCCGCTTTCTGATGAACTGTGTAAACCTGCAAATGTGAACCCAGCTGAGGGATGCCCACGAATAAGAGCAAAACACAACACCCCATAAACATTGTGTCAAAAAGCGTGAACCCAGCTGAGGGTTGTCCACAGTGAACAGATGTGCAAAAGGATATTGAGACTCTTGAATACTACAGGTGCTAATACTGGGAACAAAAGGCCATAGTGAACCCGACTGAGGGAGGCCAGCTTTGCAAAAGGATCGGAGCCCGGTTTAGGGGAATCCACGGGTGAAGGTAAATCACCCGACATGAAGAAAAACTGAAAGTAACTTTTGTTTTGTTGTTTATAGCACATTAGTTACTCTGATGCAAGAGACTTTGTGTAAAAAAGGCTTGGCCACAGAATGCCCTGAAATTTTGGAAATGAACAGGAGCTTGTGCTGGAGAAGCCTAGGAGTGTGCTGTGCTTGACAATCCCACCTTGCCGGTGCTAAAAACGCGTGGCAGGGAGAACTCAGTTATACCATCCTGACTTATCATTTTGTGAACACTTCTTTCTTCTCTGGTGAATAATATCCCACACTATTTTGTAAGTTAGCAGTAAGGATTGGCAATAGCTTTTTTTTAGTATATGTATTTGTTATTTGATAAGACACCACCAGGACTGCTTATTATTATTTGATGGTCTTAGCTTGCTCCCATTGTAGATTTAGGTTTAGATAACGGGTTTGTCTCACCCATTAATTCAGTTTAATCAACACCCAACTGTGTTCACTTGTATCTGTCTTAACTGTTGCCACCATGAGTTCCTTACAGATACCATTCTGAATTTGCAATTATTTAAGAGAATTACTTTTAGTTAAATAAGGCCTTGCATGTTTGAAATAAAACATTTAACATTAAAACCACCCACTAGAATAATGATGATCCCATTGGTAGTAAAAACAGTCCCCTTGTAACCTTGTGCCCATATCTTCCTTCCATATGTGGCTGGATTACTGAAAATTACTAAAAAGAACACAACACAAACATAAAAAAAGGAATATGCTGCATGCAGGGGTAGACAACACACAAAATGATTGGCAGAATGAACAAATTAATGGAGAGTTGTGAACATGGCTGGGACAAGCTCATGCAAGAGCCTTTGCTAATGAGTGGACAATTCTGTAGGGTGAGTTCTTTCCAAACTGCATAATTGCTGTTCCATAATAACTATGAGGCACAAGGAGGAGGAGCTATGACAGAGACTCTGATCAAAAAAGGCTTAGATTATGTGCAAGTGATGAGAAATATTTAATTTTAATTTGAATGCAAAGCCTTAATTATTGATGGGTCAATTCTCTGGAGTCTTTTTAGCAAAACACCAAGTGGGCATGGTGAGGTGAGTGGGGAATCGTTTGATATGTCCTTGATGCATTAGCGCCAATGTTTTGTTGGGGTTTGCTTTGCTTGATTTCAAAGTAGATTTTGATGTCAGAGAATTTTTAATGGGAATTGTTACGGTACGGTTGGTGGGTTAATAGACTGTCTGAACTTCATAAAGAGAGCCTTCTTTTTGTTGTTGGCTTTGTCTATAGCCTTTGCATACTAAGTGGTTTTTACTCTGATGCTCATGTGTCTGCAGGAAGCCTGGAGGATTTGCTCAGAAGGTGTTTTGAACTGGTGACAGATTTCCTCTTGAATCTTGATGACTCTATGCTGATATTGAGTTCCTGCATGTGCGAGGGACTATAGGGTTCAGGTCTGATAATGTGTTAAAATTCTGATGCATGTATGTTGATGTTTGTCCTCATGAAGCTGTTGAACACTTCTATGAGGCTGGTGCAGACCATGTTGCAGGGTCATGAAAGGGTACTGACAAAGTTAATCAAGTATAATGTGAGTGATTTGTTAAGGAAGCCTTTAAAGTAGTAAGGTGCTGATTTGAAAGACATGGGTTTGTGCCAGTTTTTTGGTTGTATTAGTGCATGGTGAAGTGGATGGTAATGTGAGTTGTGATGATTAAGTTCAGGATGTTGCTTTTGTTGAGAGTTGGGTACGTTGAGTGCTGGGGAGATTTAGTGTGTCTAATATGTTGAGGTTTCCTCCTTCGTGTTCTTGGTGCCAGTGTTCATGGGAGGTTCAAGACCCCAAAGGAGATGTTGTTGACATGCATTTGGAACATGGTGTTGACCAGGTCGATGAAGTCGTCAATGTAGGATTTGTTGGCCTTAAGCAATCTGCAGATGAAGTGGAATTTTACTATGGCTGTAGGAGAGAGGGGGAATTAGCAAGAGAGGGCTATTAAGGAGCTGATGTTGGATACTTCAAGGTTGTTGCAGGGCAAGGATGACCTTTGGATGACAGTGAACCCTGACTGGTCTTGTGCAGCATGTGTCTGGGTTGAGGATGTTCAAGGTGTGGGCAGTAGACGGTATCATTAACCTTTTAGTGATGAAGAGTGTGTCCAGGTTGTGGGTGTTGATGAGGTATGCACTGTGAACAAAGCATGACATTTCTGAACATGTGTTAATGAGCATCAGCTATAGGATTCTTGTCAGAGATGCATTGTGGCTTGGTTCAGGCTGTGCATGAGGTTGAGGCAGGTTAAGAAGCAATAGGAGGATCAGGAAAGGCAGTAAGAGCAGGAAAAGACATGCAGCAACATTAAAGTAGATGGGTCAGAGTCCAAGCAAAATGTCTCCATTTGAAATGGCTAAACATCTGCAAAAAAGTCTTCACAGCAGGTTAATATAGCAAAGAAGGGAATGGGAAAGGGAAATAAGTTTGAAACAACAAACATTAATTGGTTGGTGGGTGGAGCAGAGATGCAAAAAAAGATTTGCATTGAACACAAACATTACCAGTAAACATGCTTCAAGTTTCTATACAACAATAAAGTAGTGTAGCATACATTTACAAAAAGATTAACATACATAAAAATAAACAGCAAAGCAGTTCTGGAGAACAGTGATTTCAAAAAAGGGTAACAATGGATTACAAACAATGAAACCACGGATTGTCAGTTCAACATAGTTTATTTTGTAAGTAACGATGATTGTGGCCTTTATAAATGCCCCCCAACACTATATACACATGTGTTCTTGTCCTGGTCTTCTTCCAGGTTTAGTTCTTTGGTGATTCTTCATGATTTTGTGTGTCCTTGGTTAGTAATCAGGTAACTCTTTCTAAATATCTCTATATCAGGTTTCACTTTTTTGCTCTTCTTCCTGTGGTCTCCGGAGTTTAATCTCCTCCAGGTTCCATGTTTTGTTTCTTGCCTTACCTTCCTGCAGTCTCTGAGTTTCAATCTCCTCCAATATCTGGATTTTCTCCTTATTTATTCTTGTTCTGTTTTCTGGGTTTCAATTCCCTTGAGGCTCCTTTTTATTCATCAGTTGCATCAATGATGTGATTTGTAATGTTAGTGTTCTCATACAGCATGTAATTAGTGATGTCATCACTGATGTGATCTGTGATGTCACCACTGTGGTCATCGACTGCGTAACAGGGGGCGCAAAGTTTCCTTGAATTTCAAGGGTTTTGTTGCAAGGTATTGCTCACCTTAACTTCCCTGCAACTAAAGTTTTTTCCTTGAATTTCAAGGGTTATGTTGCAATGTATTGAACACCTCAACATCTCTGACACTAAAGTTTTTTAATATCTTGTGTAGTATATTCAATTAAATATTTAAAAAAAGAAACAATTACACTAAGCAAAACACTGTATTGTGTTTACAAAGAAAAATAAGGCAATTTGACAAGAACTTTTACAAAATACTTACATGTATGTGTACTGCTCATGCATAGTTCTTCAAATGTTACACTAACTGTCACTATATTTAAAAATACATATTTACAAAATAACTGCCCATATAGATGCAGATATGTATATATTTTTTTAAAACATTTGTAGCCGCATCTTCCAAGTATATATATGCGGCTGAATACAGCAAAGGCTGGGGAAAAGGGGTAAACCCGCATTTACAAAATGAGGCAATAGAGCATCGACATCCTTCAATGCGGCTATGTATCTTCAGGCATAATATATCAGCCAATCAAACCACACGCTGCGGTTCCATTCTTACATGTCACTCCTATATACGTCAACAAACTATCCAAGCAGATGCCAATACATATCAATGCAAGTACACCCGGGCCGTTCGATGCAACCCGTAAATAATGCATCAGCCAATCACAACACGTGCTGAGACTCCGTGTCTGCACGTGGGCTTTATACGCGTCAGCAAACCAAAGAATCACACGTTGAGCTCTATCAACGTGGCTATGTTTATGCCATATGATGACATCCGCGCATACAAGTCTGTTCAATCAGACGGCGCGGAAGTCTGTAGCCGCGAATAATCACCACATCCACAAAAAATCACTTTACATTAATCATTGCTTTTTGTACTTGCTTGTTTCTGGGTAACTGCAAGCACTTTTGGGGCTGTACTCTTTCAACTCGTCATACTTTTCACCCAATTTCCTTCTACTCCTATTTTCCTTAGTCTTGTTATTTGTTTGGCTTGTCTATTTTTTTTCTTTAGTTTATTATTTTCATTTTCTTTTTACTTTTTCATGTTTTGCAGTATTGTCTTTTTCGTGTTGCCATTTCTATTCTTTTATATTTTCCTCCCCGGTTGGACATAGCAACATGTCTGACCATTAGAATAGGAGCAGTGAGCACATGTCTGACCAGGAAATTAGGAGCATTGATGATGTCATCATTTAGGTTGAGAATCCTTCATCACTAATTTAGAGGCAAACTGGTAGGAAAAAAACTGCAGCCAGTCGGTGCTTCTTCAAAGTAAAGGAACACTGTTCAAGAAAAGAGACAGAGGACGTACTGTAAAAAAAACTCTATGCCGTTGACCTTCCGATAACCCATCTCAAAGTCTAGGGACATTGGTAATGATAAACCATCTGGTGCAAGTCCACTGGAATAACGTCAATGATGATTACCCGAAAGCCCATGAACAGTAAAAATCCAGAATATTGGGCTAAAGAATAAGATGTATCATGTGTTGTAAGGCAAAGACAAAGTAAACCCACAACCACATCACCCCTAATAAACCTGTTTTGTTTAATAAACCAGTTTTGTTTTCAACAAATTGTGCTTTAATATGTATTTACCCTTTTGAACTATATACATTTATATATTTATTAATGATTAAAAAGTATTGTAACTCTTAAAAATACTGTTTACGAATATTAGACTGAATACTGCGGCTATCTTAAAAACCAATTGCGCCCCAATTCTTGTAGCCATGACTATACTATTGCCTTTGTTTCTATTTTTTTTTATGTGTGTTTTGATTTCAAACTACAAAAGAAAGAAATCTCTCACAATTACATATAAAATTCAAATTTCACAATTGCATAGAAAATTGTTAAGATAATAAAATAATAAAATAGTGTAAATCCAGCAAATACATTTTACAGGTGAAAAGACAGAAAGAAAATGAGATCAATAAGATAAGTGTTCTACACACCCTTTCTTACACTTGTCTTCTGCATTATGTGCAGATCATCAATCATACCATATCAGATTGGAAAGAGATGGAAGAAAAAGAGAATGAGAAAAAAAACCTCTTATCCAACTACCTTAGTCACTGTCATTTTGTTCCCTCTTTTCATCCCCCACTCTACCTAGTTTTTCCAACATTTTAGAAATCAGGTCCCATAAGGCTAGAATATGGCATCAGAGTAGCCCTACAGGATTCGGTGCCCTGTTCCATAGCTAAGCATCTCTTCCGAGCTTCCTCAAGCGCTATACTGCCCAAGACCAGATGCTTAGTTGTTTCTTTTACTGCACCCATACCACATAACCTACAGCTTATATCTGCTGTGAATCTATGCCAATTTTCCACCCTCTCGGGTGTTGGAAATTGATTCAATCGAAACCGAAGGTATAGAGATCTTCTTTTGGACCATGGAAAGGTAAGTATGTACCTCGGGATCTGTTCCCTTCTATATAAAAGTCTTGCATATTCCTTATGCAGGCTTGATTTGGTCATATCTTCTGATGTTTTACCCCAATCGTAATCAAACAGTTTTCGTTTTACTTTCACCTGATTTACGATCAGCTCTCCCACAGTTGATCCTATTTCAAAAAGTAGTTTATTCATTTCTACCTTCATTCTTGTGATATAGTCTCCAGAGGTTCGAGTCTGCACCAGCCCCCATTTTTCATACAGTGAGTGGGCTGGTGGATTTAGTAGCTTTGCATAAGACATCAATTTCCTCCACTAAGCCCTTGAGACACGTGAAAGTAAACCAAACTCATGGCGTATGATTGAGTTAGATATTGTTTTTGCTAACCATAAGGTTTCTTTCCAAAATTTTCCTTGGAACATGTTTAAATGCTGTCCCAAGTCATTACCTTCTATGTCCAACCCATACAAAATCGTCGGCTCCACCTGCATCTGGTAAAACTGTATGAGTGGTATCAATGAAAAACTACAACGTTGTTCATATACTCGCCTGATCTTTGTAAGGAGAGGGCCATACCTAGAATTAAGATAATTCACCCCTTCTAGTTTAGATGTTGAATTCAAAACCTCATATCTCAGATAAGTTAAGGCAGAAACCCACTCCAGAGGCTCCTCACATACATTCCAAATCATCTTTTTCTGTCTTTTTTTAGTTGAGTCTAGATTTTGCCCCATTTACCTTAAGATTATTTTCAGCTTCATATCTGTGGAAGAGTGCCAACTTGCACTGCAGTCCAATAGGTGTGAGGTCGAACAACACTATAACATCCACAAAGGCTATCCAATCCAGTGTTGCCAATCCCAACTTCACCGAATTTGTCATTCCCCTCCCATATTTTAGCAATATCTGCCATATACAAGTTGTATAGGGTTGGACCTACCACACACCCCTGTCTTAGCCCCACATAGGTGTCTATTAGAGGTGTCAATGCTCCCTCCCTATTCAACCTCACTCACAGATGTTTTTGTATGCAGCAGTGTTAGCATTTTTACCAGGCTCAGCGGGATCATGGTCCTCAACAACTTTTCCCACAATAGACCACGACTAACTGTATCAAAAGCACTAATCATATCGATTGAGGCCATGTAAATGGTCCCCGTTGATTTCCTCTCTCATGTGTGCCAAGGTAAATGCATTTAAAGGTGTCCCCATACCTGTTCGGAAACCAATCTGGCACTCAGATAGTAGTCCTTGTGAGTTTATTACTCTGTTGAGATCCCTCAATAACTGAGTCCCACAGATTTTGCTAGTGGAATCTAATAAAGCTATGGGTCTAAAATTGGCTGAATTTAATGTGTCCCCTTTTTTGTAAATTGGTACAATGTGGGATTGCTTCCAAGTATGTGGTACTCTTAATGTATGATGTACATGTTGGAAGAGTTCCCATAAGGGGGTTGCCACCTAGCTCCATATTTTCCTTGATAACAACTGGAGAGATACTATCCTGGCGCTCTTGAGGGTTTTTTTCTGCCAATTGCACACAACACATCTTCTCAATCCACAGTCAATTTTGTTTCAGCTTTGGTCGATCTTTCCAATTTAAAGGGGATTCATTGTCAGGGACTATGTACTTCTTCCCAATAAAATGTACCCAGTCCTTTTGTTACCCCCATCATCATAGACCAGAATTTCCCTGCACCATTTTTTTTACCAATGACGTCACCATCCCTTGATTTCTCTTAGTTATTGTTTCCCTTTTAATCAACATAAGTACCTGTAGATCATTATCTTCTTCCTATTCTCTAAGAAGGACTTAAATGAAGTAGAATGTACTCTACATGCCTTAATCTCAACTCTCCTATTCCATTTTGCTTCCTTGATCTTTCCGTCAAAGGCATTAAAGTGTGTTTGATTTCCCTGCAAGTGTCCCTTCTTAGTAATACTTTTCAGGCATGTTTGCAACTTCTCATTGTAATTCCAAACTGTTAATTGGAAAGCATTCTACACCATATTTCTTATCGATTTTAACCATGCCACCGTCAATTCCCTAACTGCCTTTTTATTCCACCTTAAAGCTGCACCCCCTTAGTAACCATAGTAAAGGCCATTGTTGGATAGTTTGGATGTATGTTTGGGCATATATTAAAGTTCTAACATATAGGCAAATGATCGCTGCCCCACGCATTTCCGCGGACTATATAGTCATTTTTATTGTTCAACTCTGCAGAGACAAACATATGATCAATCCAGAAGGTACGCCCCCTCTCCTCCAAGTGAATAAGTCAGTTGTTTCCCCAGCTGGAACGTAGGCCCATAGACCCACTGTACAACATTTTTTCCAGAAGGCTCCCAAGTATTTGCTTCTTTTTCCTGCGATTCCTCCTCTACTGGTGCCATTTATCAATTTGATTTCTACGCAAGACGCATTTAAGTCTCCTGCTACCAGTATGTTACCATTCCCTTCTTTCTCCAACCATTCCTCAAACAGGATTCCAAGCTCATTCTGCAGTTTTATCATATATGTATGAGACAAACTTTCATAAATGTTCACTATTAGTAGATTTAATCCTGTGGGGGTGGGGGGGGTCATTTGGATGGATATAGCCATTAAGTCAGGAGAAGCCATCTTCAACTCATAGTGACTCACATCCCAACGCTGATTGACAGCTAGGACCAACCCTCCTTTGGGTCATCTCATTTATCCTTGGACTGCCAATTTACAATATGTTCTATCCCCCTTTAGTTCCAGATGTTCTCTAGCCATTGTTTCTTGAAGGACAATCACAGTTGCAGCTTCAAAGGACTCATAAGCAGTTTCATTTAACCTATGGAAACCACAAATGTTCCATGATGTAATCTTGAGAGCATTGCTATTAAAGCTGCTGCTTGGTCTTTTTGACCTTCTTGAACATCTCCAAGGCCCCCTCCAGCCATGCCCAATCATCTCTGTTTGCCAAATGGCCTACCACACCAATTTTCACTTCACTTAAGTTTTGTGGACTATCCAATATTGGTATCAGATTTAAGAAACCTTCTATTTCTTCCTGAGTAGTCATTTCTCTTAAGTGGAAACTCAGTGTTTTGAGGGCCTCACTATTGCTCCATACCCTCTGGGCCACGTGATTTGAAGCAAAGTAACACAGTGATCATTCTGCCCCCTTTTTCAGAAATGCCACTCACAGGATGTCCTCCGAGCTTAGTGCCTTCAGCTGGGGGACAACTTGGAATCCTTTTAATATCGTCCCTCTGTTCTGCATCCGACTTGGTCGATCATAATCTCTTAGCAGAGAGACTTCAGAAAATAGGTCTATGCTCTCCAGAAGCTGTCTCATGGCTAAAACCTTTCCTTGGCCCCAGAAGTGTCTGTGTAGCCAAGGGTTCCTCACAGTATCAGAAAGTTCCTGTTATGTGTGGTGTCCCTCAGGGATCATGTTTGTCCCTGTTACTCTTCAACACATATGCCTATGTGTCCTGCCTATGTGACCTGCTAAAATCTATGGGCATACAATTTGCCAACTATGCCGACGACACCCAGATAGTTATTAAACTATCTGCGGTCTATAAAGATGATCTGGCTATTGTTAGTAGCATCTATGAAGCCATCCAGAAATGGATGCTCCTAAATTCCCTTGCCCTTAGTGACAAGAAAACAGAATTACTGGTCATTAGTACACCTCACAGGCTAAAAAATCTGGATGTGTGTTATAGGGCTTTTGAAATAGGTGGTAATAACATTTTGGTATCTGAACATGTAAAGACCCTTGGAGTCTTCTTTGATGCTCACTTTACCTTTCAGAAGCATGTGTCATATCTTCAATCATCATGAAGATATGACACATGCTTCCTTACACACCTTTAAATACATGCTTATTTGTCAGAAGTGAATAGAGCATCAATTTCAGCAGCCATAGTTAACACCAAGTTAGACTATTGCAACAGTCTTCTTACTGGAACATCCAATGGCAATATCAGGAGCCTTCAGACCATACAATATTGAGCAGTGCGGGCTGTATGTGGGTTGAGTCGCCAATCCCACATCACAGAACACCGAAAAAAAAACTTCAGTGGCTCCCAATAGAGAAGCAATTACATTTTAAAGGGCTAGTCAAAGTCTTTAAATGCCTCTTAGGGAATGGTCCGGAATATCTTAAATCTAGGCTAAAAATGGCCACACCAAAGCGTGCCTTGCATTCTAATAGTCAAATTCTACTGACAGAGCCACATACAATTTTGAAGAAGTTAGGCGGAGCAAGTTTTGCTGCTTGGGCTCCTAAAAACTGAAATGCAATTCAATGTGTAACACTGCAGCAGTTCAGAAAGCATCTCAAGACATTTCTTTTTGATGCCTAAGGTTAATTGTAAGTACCTGAATAGCCAGGACATCTGATAGGACTCTGCTAGTCACCTTGTTTAAAGTGACTCTCTAATGTTCCCTACACTGAGCTTATATGTTGTCTGTGGTTTGGTCCTCGTGAGCGCCCTGAGACCTTTGGGTGAGTTATGCGCTATACAAAAATTATTTAGTTAGTTATACTTTATTATCCGATTTCCACCCCATTTCTGTACCCTGGAAGGTTTCTATTTCCCTTTCCTTGTGCCTCTCCAACTGTTGACTACATGGGGGATTAACTAGGGTTTTAGCTGGGTTCCCTTTGATGGGCCCAGTACCTTTTTTTCCCTCTTCAGTTTGGGAGGCCTCTGTGGATCTCACCAGTCTACTGAGTATCGACTTCCCTGATATTCTCCTCTATCAGCGATTCATTTTCTTTATTCTCATTATTGGAAGAACCCCATTTCTTGTTTCTTTTTTATCCAAGAAATTAGTTATTTCAGACTGCTTTTCCTTGGTATGTCCATCCTTTTCTTGTTGCTCCATTGGAATCTTTCTCCCTTTTCCTTTATCATAGGTTTTGTTTACTTTTCTCCCAATAGTGACAGCCTCTACAAACTGCTTTGTATTAGATCTTTTATTTAGGTTAGGATCTGGCTGTTTTTTTGTCTTCTTTTTCTTTTTTTGATTTTTCACTTTCCTCTTTTGTTTGTTCGATTTCACCCATCCTTCTTGATTCTGAGTAATTTCCACATATTCCTCTTGCGCTTCCTAGGGAAGGTCCTGTTCTGTCACCCCCACCCCCTCTTTCCCGCACTTCCTCCATATCCAATTGTGCTCAAAGGGGTGAGGGTGAGTCTAGATGTTCCTGCTCCTAGCTGGACTACTTCTCTTCCTTCTCTGACTCCTGCCACCCAGTGGAAGTCTCTATCCACACTGTTGGTTCAATAGATGATGATTTTTCACCCTTGGTGGATCGCTGACTGTCATCACCCTGGATGTTTTCTATTTCCGTATCTTTATAGCAGGAATCTGCCAGTATCACCTTCCCATTTTAATCTATCAGGAGGATGTACATTACTTGTTCCACCACCTTCAATTTGTCTGCGTTTCTCTGAACCAGATCTTTTATGTTGTCATACAATCGTAACAATGACTCCAGCACTAGATGTAATGCAGAAATAGAAGCCAGTGCCAGCGTATCCATGTGTTGCATAATATTGGACTCTCGCCTCATTGTGATGTTTTTTGGCTTGAAGCAATTTTCATTTATCTCTTGAGTCTGCTTAGAAGCATGCCTTGCCTGTTCCTGCATTTGATCTTGGATGGTACCGTTTAATGGACTGGTTTGATGTCCCTTTCCATCCATAGAGGCATGTTCCTCTCCTTTCAAAGAAAGGAGGTAAGACGTCTATGTAATTCCCTCAATGTCATTGCATAGTTGTACAAAGGAGTGATCAAGTATTTCTTCCTCATGTATACTCTCTTCTAGCACACATTTCTTCTTATTCAAGGAATTGTTAACAGGCATTCGACCCATTATTTGGTTCATATTCTCTCTTTCCTTAAAGTAATGTGTCTGTGCCTTGTGCAATGACAATTACCTTTTTTCTGCATTTCCAAAGGTAACATGTGATTTATGTATTTTAGTTATGCTTACAGAGGTACCAGAGGTACAGTTTTTTTCTTGGGTGCCATCATTCCCAACGCCATTTACCATTTCAGAATAGAGTAGGGTCCTTGGGGCACTCTCTTTCATCAAGCCAGGATATATAAGTTTATGTTCCAGATCTTTTATTTCTTGAGTCTCCAAATGGCTTATTACCTCTACCAGTGATTCCTCAGGAGCCTCCTCTACTGGGATTTGCATTGTTTCAAGAGCCTGCCCGGCCCCCTCCTGGTAGGATTTTAGTGCCTCTTTTCCCTTTTCTGTAATGGCAAGCCTGCCACTGTGTAAACTCAAAGCCATTAAGTCACCTTTATATTGTACGGAATCCTCAAAATTCCACGCACATTTTAAAGGTATTCAGTCGTGTTGTCTCTTTCAATTGACACTTTTCTGTTATATTGCAGGGCTAGCTAGTTAGGGACTACTTCTGCCTTCATTATCGTTTTCCACTATTCACACTGCTTACAATCCTCCACACGCGACCTTTTAGTTACGTTTTAATGCCTGTCAATCTGTGTCAAGTCCAGTGTTCTCGAACGCCTTCTAATTAAGGATACACAAGCCCCACACACATAAAACGTATGTCCTTTCGTGTTATCAATTTCCTATTATGAAAGAGATGATAAATGCAAAAATACAAGTGTTAGGGTGTACGCGTGTTATCCATTCTGCCTTTAGCAGCAATGTTCACTGCTGACTCTTCATCACCAATGTTAATTATTGTACGCAAGTCCGGTTTCAGTTAGAAGTACACTGTCTTTGCATGCAAATGCGGCGTGACCCCCTGCCCGCAGTCTGCTTACTTCTTTCAGTCCGCACCGGACCGCAGCACTCCCACAGTTTGTATATTCTGAAATCCTCATACTCACACTGTTTTCAGCAGCGGTGCCAAGAAAGCAGCGTGGTGTCCTCGTCCCCCACAGAACACCACAGACCACTTCTGCCTCACTTTGCCGTGCTTAGCTTGCCGGGAGGCTTTTAAGGATTCAGACTTAAAGGCACAATGTCACCTTTACTCAATGCAAGCCATAAGCATTCAGAGTTCACGTCTTGTCTGTAGAACGTTGTAAAGCTTCTGCTGAACACCACAAAACACTTCCCCCTCACTTTCCCGCACTTCGTTTGCTGGGAGGCTTTTAAGGATTTAGAATTAAAGGCATAATGTCACCTTTACTCAATGCAAGCTATGAGCATTCAGAGTTCACGTCTTGTTTGTAGAACGTTGTAAAGATTCTGCTGCACACCACAAAAAACTTCCACCTCACTTGTTTCTTCTCAATAATGTATTGCAAAATATTAATAAGAAAGGACACTGCAAAAAATAAGTACGTAAAGAATGTACTTTCCACACATTACACGCATAGCCGTGGGTATATGTCATAGAATTCACGCCTAGGATACCCCCCAGTCATTGCTGCAGTTACCCGCGTCTCCAAATGCTGATGGCCTTTTCGGCTAAACTGTAGCTGCGGCTACACATCTATGTTTAAATAAACATCTATGCTCTTATCTGAAAAAAAAGAAAACACAACCAGTTCAATGACACACATACTTTTATAAACACAATTATATGCACACTTTTTTATGACCCTCATATTTTATATGCAGTGCATCAAATGCGCTATATGAACAATTTAACTATAGGACACTGTTGTTATATTTCAACATATTAATCATTGGGTCATTGGGAAAATAAATCCAACTGGGATTAAAAAAACCTATACAAAAATATAAAAAAATATAAGAAAACACCACTACAAAAAACAAACTGTTATATATAAACTGGGTGAAAACAAAGAACATTATGCTGGTAAATAGGGTGGGATAAGTAAACTTGCATAACAATTGAAAATAGGCTAGGATAAATAAACTTTGAGAACCAGTCATCAAACAAACGTAGTTTATCAAACTATTTTTGTTTTACTTTTTTTTATTTTTGGCAGCATTGTTCTTTTCATGTTGTCATTTTCATTGTTTTATATTTTACTCCCTACTAAAACATTCCAATATGTCTGCACATGGGAGCACAAGTACTGACGTCATAATTTGGACCAAAAATCCACATGAATGAAAATAACAGCAGACAGTTGGCACGTCTTCAAAGTCAAGAAACACTATGCAAAAAAGAGGCAGAGGAGGTACTCTTCACCTTGTACAAGAAAACTCTGCACTGTGGACCTTCTAATGTTCAATCCAAAAGTCTAGGAACATCAATAATGATTAATCAATCATAAAAGAAAATGCAGGGGTCCCATTCTTTACATAGACGGCGATCAGCACCACTTGCAGCACCTCCATCCACTAATTCCAACAATGTCAACACCAATATCAAATGCACAGACTGCTCTTTTACCGGCTTCCCTAATCACTGGAGCAACAAGCAGTGGTTGTACATAATCAACCACCACACATTGAAGGTACTGTCACAGCCAGAGTCTTAAAATACCTGAACCACTGCATTTAAAGAATCAACCAAAATGCTAGAAAGGTCACAAAGGAGGCTTTTCATGAACAGTCTACAGATGTGCTGTTCCTGTCTCCGACAGTAACACTGGGCCTCATTACGAGCCGGGCGGTTACCATGGCGCTATTTGCGCCATGGTTGCCACCGGTAAAATACCGATTCCGCCATGGTGAATGGCAGAATTACCGCCCCATTCCAAGGTTTGCGGGGGCAGTAATTCCCCATTCACCATGGCCCTTCCCCATTCCCATTGAGCCCCCATAGGGCTCAATGGGAATGGGGAAGGCGGTAATTACAGTACTGCAAATTGCGGTACCATAATTACCTCCAAAGTCCCTTTGTGGGTCCCGTCCTTAACAGCTGGTAAAACCAGCCGTTAAGGGAGGACCCGCAAAGGGACCTCGGAATTGGGCGGTAAGGGATTACCGGTACCGGTGCCCTTACCGGTACCGGTAATCCCTTACCGCCCAGGTCGTAATGAGGCCCACTATGTTTTGAACATAGGTTGACCTTTCATGGGAATTAACTGTACACCATTTAGGGCAAATCCACTGGGATGATGATAACAATGCACCTACAAGAAAATACAAAATAAGCACATTACAAAAAGTAACTTGCACAACATCACCAATTGAATTACCTCACAAAACACTTGAAACACATACAAGTAAGTGTTACTACTGTATAACTAACTTTGTCCGTTCGTTTGTTTCAACCATCTTTCATGCTTATCGGAAGAAATGTAAAGTAAATTGTTGAGCCACTAACTAATTCCTGTGTGATTACATAATAAACACACACACACAGCACTTTTGTGTCTCTGTATTGGATCTCCTCATCCTGATTATTTGTTTTTGATACGTATACCCACCTGGGTAAATCAGGACTCCGCCAGTTGCCCTATGATTTATAGTGTTTATAGACACTTACACAAATATAGCCGTGGCTACCAAGCGTCCACAAACACACATCTCAATTATCAAACTATAGTCACAGCAACAGAGGGGTTGTGTGCATACCTACCTGAGCTGCGGCTACTACACGTCCATAAACACACAACGTGTAATTTGTCCTAATATAGCAGCGGCTACAGACGGGTGCTGTGGATGTCTACCAGCGAATAGCAATGCAGCGAATAATAACAACCGCACCATCAACCAATTAGAAACTACAAGACACACACACACATCATTCATACCCCACTCATACAAACTACTTGAAATTGAAAGTAGGAATCATTTTCCTGAAAACAGATAAACACTGCATATATCATCATGGCTGGAATGAAAACTGTGTGGGTTATTGGAGACAGTTGGCTGTTTTGGTTGCTGGCTTTTTTTGAGAAACCAAAAATTACCATGGACCTAATTTCACAGTTAAATGGTTTGGAATGCAAGGAATACGGTTGTTCCAAATTCTTCCAAAAGGATTAAGTCTGAGAAGTACAGGGCACCCAGACATCATACTCATTCATTGTGGAGGCAATGATTTGGGGAATATACAAGGGGTGTCCCTTACTTTAATGATGAAACAAGACATGGAAAAATGAATGGAACTATTTCCTCACACCATCTTTATCTTTTCCAATATAACTCAGAGGCAAAAATGGATATGGACCACCAGATTTAATGGTAAAATTGAGAAATCCCGTGGAAATGTTAATAAAGCAGTTTCAGCATTCATGACAGACCACAACCAATTATGGATTTCGAACAACAACATACAGTTCTACATGGCCAATTTCTATAGACATGATGGAATACACCTAACCGATAAACGAAATTCATTGTTCCTTGATAACATCAAAACAGTACTCCTGATGAGCTAAAGTTTTACACTCAGTGTTCCGCCAAACAGTCCTTTTAAGGACTACTTATAGTATATAAATACACAAATACAAAATAAATAACAAAAAAACATGTTTTAATATACAGGCTACAGTTCATTGACTTTTATTATAGCCGCAGTTACAAAAAGTTAGTTGAGAAGAGGACTGACTAAATAATCAGTACAGAGCAACAATGCTCATGTTCATATATGAAATAACTGAAAAATAATAAAAATGTGTAACAATAAACTCGGTAGGCTAAAATTCCACAGCCACACAATATAAAACCATAATTGAAAATACACACCCTAAAATACATTCTATTGTATATCTAAAACTACACTACAATTCCTCCTTTTCATATTAATTGTGTTAAACTACTTTTTTCTACTTCTCTCCGAAGTCTCACAGGCTCAAAAGTCTGAAAACACACATCCAAAATAGAAAAAACTCTTTAAAACCTACCAAGTCTCTGTCCATGGCCTTTGCCATGGCCAGGGATTTTTAACTCACGACGAGACTATACCTAAACAAAGAACTTTCAAAAAAATATAAAACACTGACACCCCAAACTGCTTCCCTGCCCCACCCAGCCCTCACCAATTGCCCCCTTCATCTGTGCCAGCTACCCCCACACCAGAGACGGCCTCCTCCCCTAATCTGCCCTCTCCCTTTCACCTCAAAAAACACGCTGCTTCTGTGATGCAGTTTGCATCGAGATGTCAGCTATTCGTAGCTATTGCCGAGCCTACGGAAAGCTTTGTGCTGCAAACTGGGTCCCTATGCCCCCTCCAACTCCCATATTGCACTCAGTGCCCTCTGGCCATCCCCCCAACTGTACCCTGATGACATTTATATGTTTTTGACCTACAAATAGTTTTTTACTGCATTTCATTTTCCCATAACCTCCGCTATAGCCATGAATATCTCTTGCATCCAGAGAAAAACAAGATGGTGGTCATTTCATTTCTGAAAACCATGATCGTGCAATGCACCATGGGCGATATAACTATCATTTTTGTGGGGACGGGGGCACCCCCTTCTACGTCAAATTGTAAAACAACCACTGCACGGAATAACCACAAACCACAAAAGTTATTTCGGACTTGGTCCAAATCCGTCGAGCGGTTTAGGCTGTGCACTTTGGCATAAATGTACCTTTTTTGTCTATGGGAAAATTAATGGGAAGTAGGCCACACTTTTGGAGGAAAAAAAATGAAACTTTGCAGTCTGGGGGGGGGGGGGGGGGGTTAGGGGGGGGTGTCCACATACTTTTAATCACTTTCCAAATTTCGGCCAAATTTGTTACTGGAATCTAAGGTTATTAAGAATAGAATTGTGAAGGGTTCCTATGGTCTCAGACTCACCTTAACAATAGGGCTAAAGTACTGTACAAAGGGGTTATGCAAGAATTCACACACTGTGCAACATGTTCCCATTATACAACCTAATTATCCCATCTAATGCTAGGCATTGCTATCAGGTATGTAAATACCTAATCTATGGGAGGCATTGATGGCTATGCAATTGAAATATCTAGCATGCGATGGAAGTACTAGGCCATATGATGGTAATACATGTCATTTATTATGAATAGCTGCATGACTCCAGGAGCTGCAACCATATAGCAGATGTTAGCGTCATATGGTCAGGTAGTGGCATAATTTCCCTGATACTTCTGTGGTATGCCAAGTCCACTCACCATTCTCTAATACAGGCACTTCCTTGATATGCCCACCTTCTGAGTATATGGCAGGTGAGGAGGTACTCCCACCATACGCCCTTATTTCATTGTATAACCTGGTATTACCCTCACATTGTGTATTGTTATCGGTAGACTGGCACCAATTCATTAATTATTACCCAGGGTGGAATACCAAAACACAGAGCCTCTTTACTTGTCTCAATATGTACTTCACTAAAAGAAGTGGATTATGTCAAAATAAAAAATAAGGCATCCTCACATGTAGAGTGTGTTTCATCAGAAGAAAATGACAGCTGCAAATGTCCTATGAAGGTTAATTAAGCCTTTTATTTATGGTATTGTCATCACATGTAAAGGTGCAGTCTCACATGCGTTATCATACTAGTTTGACCAAACCGTTACCTTATCGTCTGTTACCAAAAACATTTACCTCAATAGACAGTCTATTCTTGACACCTGACTTTTGACTCAGGCCTGGTTGCCCCAAAAGCAACGTTCTGGTGTATGAAACAGGCTTCAGCATATAGAGATCCCCAGCAAATAAGCCACCCAACTTCCAATAGTCCCCAAGTCCACTCTCGAGCACTCCATGCATTCAGAATTACAACGTGTACTAACTAACAATTCAACAAGTCTGCCCAGAAATTGTCACATTTTAGGATATACCTGCATACTCCCTTTTGGAGAACTATGGTCCACCTAACAGGATTCTATATGACAATAAAGGCAACTATAAGGAGTTGTCTAGACAACTCAGAGCAATACCTCTATATTTATCAACTATCAACAGTTACTTGTGCTTTGATGGTCTTATGTCTTATCGGTTAAAGCCACCTAGATAACTCTTCACATTAGAAAAGGTGACATTCACTGTGCATATCTTTTCCGAATTGAGCAATGACTGCAGCACCAAAGCGTTTATTTAAATCATCAATTTATTCTATACATTACAATACATATGTTACTCTGTGTGCTTAAAAGGTGTATCAGAATCCATTGATTCAATGTTTTAAGTGCAATGGTTTTTACTAAAATATCAAAAATACATAATGTTGTAAAACTCTACAGTAAAAATACTGTTCGATAAGTTCTCAAATCAGAACTATTCATTCAATCTCTTCTTCATTTAACCTGACATGTGTCATTTCTTCCATCTTTTCTAAAAGCAATTCTTAGGGAATTTCTTCAGGGGAGCACAGTCCAACTTTCCACAATCCTTTTTAGATCTGCTAGTTTCTCATTACATCTGTGTCATGCTAAATCCATGTGTTGGATGTCTTGTTGATCTAATCTTTACACTTCTGTTTTTAGATTATCCTGCTCAGATGTGGTTTATCTGTTTGTGTTTCCTGCAACAACATGTTTACAGTGGTTTCATTTACCATTTGGCATATATATTAGTTATGTCCTAATTTAGTTTAATTGTGTTGTTAATTTTCATTTTTGAGTATGGGCGGTATAATTTCCCATTTTGCATAGCATATTAATATCCTCGTGTACTTACTATTACAATGTTTACGCAATCTCAATCAGTCTGATATTCTTATAGGTTGAAAACCAAGAATTGCTTGCCTCTGTATTCTATTCCTTTATTCAGCTTTAGTTTCTATAGGCTGTAGGATGAAAGCAAGGGTGGGGCAAACAGAAACCCATCTTGTTTAGTTATTTATTGCTCCACAGATTCCATTACCTCAATGTTCCATGCTTCTTTTTAATAAAAGTGTAATCATAAATTACCTTCACTGTTGTGCTCTGAGTGCACGCTTCAAGAGAGCACACATATTTCTCCTTTTTTTGTCTTAGCATTTACTTGCTCTCCTCTGTTGGAAAAGGAATACTAAAAGAAATCTATTTTAGCAGCATTCCAGTTTCCACTTATTCTTGTTAATGTGCAGATTCACAGCTTACTGTATTCTAAATACTCTTTACCTTCCTCTCTTGTGACTTTCAGAAGTTTGGGGGAAGCTTCTTTACGGTTATTATGCACACGCTTGTGTTAATCCATGCCGCATTCTAAATAGGAAGACATGGAAACATGTATTCTATCAATAGCGTTGCTTCTGTTTAGTTGAGGTACTGTCTCCCTAATTAATGTCGCTTGTCATGTCTCTGCATAATGTTAGGTTAGCAAGGTTCTTACCGTGTCCAATGCCACTGCCATTAGCGTCCCCTTCTGGTTTATTTACGCGTTAGCCTACTTGTTACCTGATAACTATGAAAAATACCTTGGGCCTCATTACGACTTTGGAGGTAGCCATGGCGCTATTAGCCAAAATCGTATCCGGGTCCGGGTTCCCTGAATGGGGAATTACTGGGCCATTCCGAGTATGCAGGCCCGGTAATTCCTCCTTCAGGGAACCCGGGCCCGGTCCTTCCCCATTCCCATTTGACCCCCCATAGGGCTCAATGGGAATGGCGAGGGAGCTAACAACGGGCCCACTCATAATGGGCCCGTTGTTAGCTCCCTGGTTCCCTCGCGGGACCCGCTACGGACGTCTGGATAAACCAGACGTCTGCAGCGGGTCCCGCGAGGGAACCTCGTAATAGTGCGGAGTGGGTTTAACAGCGCCGGAACCATTACCGGCACTGTTAAACCCATTCCGCACATCTTATAACTATGTATTTCAGCATTATATTTCGGTCCTTTCCTCTAAGCCTCCCTCTTTGCCGTCTATGGAGTGGTTGTGCATAAGAGTAAGGAGTGAGTGCAGTACGAGTAGAGTAGCAGTAGTGGGGATAGCAGCAATTGTATTGGGAGCAGTGGAGCAGTGATTGGAGGAGAAAGGAGGCAGTGGAAGGTAATGATAGTAGGAGTAGCCGAGTAGTAGTGGGAAGGGGAGATAGTTGTAGTAGCAAGAAGTAGTGAGAGTAGCAGCTGTAAAGAGTAGAGCAGAGAGAGAGAACTAGCAGTAGTAGCAGAAGAGGAGGAGGAGTGGAAGTGGCAGTAGATATATGTCAATTGTGAGATGCAGTAGTGTAGTAAGAGTAGAAGTAAGAGCTGAGAGGTTTTAGTAGTGGAGATATAACAGTGGCAATAAGACAGAGTAGTAGGAAGGAGGGAGGAGGCAGAACAGTGGTGAGAGTAGCAGAGTGGTAGTTGGAGATAATGGTAGTAGTGGGAGGAGTTGAGAAGGAAAGGGACATCAAAGGATTGAGTTGGGAATGTGGAGTGGGAGAGGCAGAGGGGTAACAGTGTGGTGGAGGGAGAACATCTTGGGATTCCAGATTAGTAGGAGGGTCAGGTGAGATTGTGCATGCATGGTGAGCAAGTGAACCTGTGTGGCAGAAGGCACCATCCTGAAAACTGCCTTAGAACAGTAAGCAGGGCTCAGAGAGGGACAGCTTGAAGTCCCTAGGGAGTCAGTCAGACAATGTTGCAGGGACACCACCAATAGCTGTAGGAAGAATCACAGACATTAGGGGTCACCTTTTGTGATTGTTAACACCCATTAAGGATGCCTTCTCTATAGAGGAGGGAAATTCCAGGGCAGTAGAGAGAGAGAGAGTCACGGCCCTCGCGACAATATCCAAAAGAACCGGTAGGCCCTAAAGATCTCCCACAAGAATCTGCAGCGATTCTATCTGTATTATTTAAGAATAAACATCCTTGCACTGAGAAACAGCATCAGAGTAGTTATTTGTGGTGGACACCCGTCACCCCGCCAAATGACTACTTCCCCCCCTTATCAGCAGGTTAATAACAATAATGCAATTATTTTTGAGAGAGGCGGCTACTTCACACTATTTTCTAGGTGTGTCTGACTATTTCAATGAATCAAAAAATCATGTGCCACTGATTTCTCTGACCTGGATGAAGTTTATTCATTTCAGCAAACTTGAAATCAATAACAATCTGGCTCCTAGACCACTTCCTGCTAACAATACCCTGAGCATCAATATTAATATCATCTAAAGAAATCCTTTTCTCATCTTATTACAATTATTGCAGAAAGATCAAAGCTTCTAGTTCTCTAATGCCTAGTGTACCATTTACTGGATTGCAATCAAACATCCTAGGAAATCTTATCTTTCTACAGAACCTGAAGAAATATATTTTTAACTCAACAAAATCACAATACTACCAAATTTAGAACAGCAATATTGTCTTGAGTCTGAATTATCTCAGAAACATAGTCTACTTAATTCACATTTTGGTTAATTGAATTTATCTCTTTAAGATTTGGTTTGTATTCATGGGTGGCATTGCCTGATCTGTTTTTCTTTTCTCTGCATTATAATTTCCGCTTTCGTCTGCTCCAGGCCGGGTTTAATTCTTCATCCCCCTCCAGGGAATATCAATGTGTGTGACACACAACACAAATATCTTTTACTTTCACATTGCTTACCACACTTATTGTTTCATCTTTGATTGAACAACCAATGTTTGTCGAACTAGAAGTTTCATCTAAAGAAAGTAATCAGAGTGCCCCTGGCATCCTGTTTGTACAGGTTAATATAATGTTCTGCCAAATATATATGTTTGAATGTTCTTACCTTCCTAATTTCAAATTCCTTATTAGCATTTTCTAGCTTTTTACCAAGAAATGTCTTTACCATTTCCTGATCTTCTTATTTCGTGATATCTGCTTTAACTTTTCTAATTTTTCAATCAATGCTTAATGTGGAATTCTGCCATGTTTAAATAACAAGCACAACATGTTTTCTGAGTATGCCTTTAAGCATTCACTCCATTCCTCCAATAGGACAACATTCCTCATCATAGCTGTGGAAAGTTAAAATACGCAAACCTTTTGGTATCATTTGAGCTTCTGTGCATTATTGTACTGCAAGGCACTCGCACCATTTTGCACCATTTTGATGATTCATTTTTTAATCCCTTAATCACCCACATAGTAAATATTCAAATTGACTAGAGGTTGTTGCAATCAGCTGTATAGGACTCATTTCTAGTCACATAGAATGCTGATTCAGTTCTTAAATTGCAAGATGTCTTTACTATGGAAGGATCGGCATGCTTCATACATTATCAGATTGCTTATAATGCAAATGAATATAACTACTGTGTCACTATGGTGATCATTTGTACATTTGTATTTAATTTAATCTGCAACTTAAATAAGAAGAACTGTTGTACACCATGTGTTATGTGTCCAAACATTCACTTACTTTTATAGTAGTCACAGTGGAGCTTCTTTGTCTATTGCAGTGTTTTACATAACCAATCCTTTGAAAGTTATCAAATTTAGAATGGCATTTTAACCCACAATAATTTCTGTATATTTTGTGTAAAAAACTTTCAAGCAGCTCAGCATTACTTTTTAATGTGTAAAGGTGCTGAAGTATTTCATACGTCTACGCATATGAATTTCAATTCTCACCACAGTCTTCAGCAAGCAGTCCCTCTGAGAGTATTCAACATTATGCAAACAATGCGGCTCCAGGTATTTGTTGTGCAATATGTTCTCATCATCCTGTGGGCAACGCAATTAGATGTATTACGTGTAACCAATAGGGTTGCAGTTCAAGTAAAAGGAACAGAACATTATACATAAAAAGAGAATAGTTGGATATGCTTTCCAGTGGATGTGGCCTGCCTCCTTCTTAGTTATGTGAAAATGAGCAGGTGTCTCCTACTATTTTATAATGTGTTTGAGATAAGAAAGTTACAAATAAAGGCTACGTCCATAGCCAGAATGAAGGCTACTTCCTTCTTAAATCTATATGGGATCATTTTTACCACCAATAATATTCTTTTGTTGAAGCCACAGGTTTCCAGAATCAAATAGGTTATCTCAATGTGGTCTGACAAAACCATTATATGTGTTCATTGCATGCTATTGTAGTAGTGCTGAAATAAGTTATCCATCTTTTAGTCTTTTTTTCTTTAACTGGCTATCCCCCACAGAAAAAAGATTGATTAACATTGATTAGCAGATTTAGAAGATGAGTAATTTTAACATAGCCAGAGTGAACCATAGGATTTGTTCATTAAGACCTATTCTGGTGGTACTGAGTGTTCCTTCTCAAAGAGAATGGCTTCTACATTACCACCCCATTTTAATGTGAATAATTTCAATAATAAACCATTACAATGTTTCACGATTATTACCAGCATTTATCTTTTTAAATTTGAACAATGTTTGTTTGTAGGTTTTGTGATTTTTCATGCAGTCCTACCTTTAATATACAACTTGCTTGCTTCGACAATTAGAGTCATTTTGTAGATGCTAGTTAAGTTGTTATGTGTGAAAGATTTAGTCAATTTTGTATATGTGCAATTTACGCAATGGCAACAAGGATAAAGGCCAATCAATAGTTGCATATCGCACAAAGTTGTAACAGACTGTGGTGTTTTTTCAGGTGTTTGATATCTTCTGACCAATTGTTGTTGAATAATGTACATTTTATTTAAATGGAAATAAAGATTTTGTTATTTGTTTACCATTTATTGTAATCACTTGCTTGACCTTACTCACACAGAGAAGGCTGTTGCACATACGATCCAGCTTTAGGAGTTATCCTGTTAATATGAGAGAAGGAGAACCTCTCAATTGCTGTAACATGCTCGCTGGTGCTTTTTACTTTTTACTTTAATTTCAGTATATGTACATGTTTGTAAAAATCGCAAAAGTGAAAAGGATTACATTGGATCCTGACAAACGGACTCACGGGTAAGTTAGATTTTAAACTCATCAAGTGGATAATGGTAAAGGTGAAGGTGGTCCCTCCACACAATACAATTAGAAACTCAGAATAAAGGACACATCCCAGTAGGGAATGAGACCAGGAGATTGGTTGAGAGAGAGATAAAGGTTTTTATATAAGATTCAGCATCCAGAGAACTCTGCTGCCTCAAGAGCACTCTGGCAAACAATACAAAAACATTGCATTTTAAAGTGTTACAGCATCATGGATGACGTTTTCCATACAGTCTACAAGTTACATTTGGATTGGTGAGGTATTGGGGCACAGTATGTCAGTGTAAGGGCAGGCTCCACGAGATTGGCTCGCAGCTTGCTGGTCTGGTAGGCATCACGTGGGTCAGCTGGGCCGGTCCGTGAGAGATGAAGGTCAGTTCGGGTCTGAAAGAGATGACTGGTTCTGTCTAACTAATCTCCACGCTATCTTATGACATGCATTAAATAATAACCCATAAACTATACCTTGGTATGGAGAGAGACCTACAAATTGTACACACTTATTTACATTATCCCACATGAGACCATTGTAGAGGTGAAGGGTGTGGGGGTCTTGCCCTCCAGGTGGCTTACTAGGGGGTAGGGTTTAACAGTTGCCTGTTCTGGCACTACCGGGGGGAACGATTGATTCATGTTGGTTTAAGGCAGAATATATGACATGAGATCAGTTATATTGGAGGCACTGTAGGGTGGTCAGCAAGGAAGGGTCACTCTTCTGCTACATCAAAGAAAGTTTAGAGGGGCTCTGGGTTGAATTCTCCAAAGGTGGGGGTGAGAGGAGTTGGAGCAGGTTTGTGGAGACGGATGAGCTACAAGTCATGATTCGGCCCGGTCACACACAGGTCAGTGATCTCAGAGGAAGGATGAAAGAATGTACTGTTTGCTTGAAACAATTTGCGCCAGAGCAGCCATGAGAAATGGGTTTGGGTGGCCCGGGCATGGGAGGAGTAGTTGGGGGGCTGTCAGTGTTCCCTGTGCGTGGCGCTGCTGAGGGGAGAGAAGGCTTCACAAATACCAGAATGCAGCCTAGTCCAAAGTTGGAGTCTGGGGTGCACACAATGGAGTCCAAATGTATCTTGCAGTAGCCCCGCTTCTGTAGGAGCCAGGGATTTGTCCACTGGGAGCAGGGAAGGGCAAGGAGGGCGTCCCTCCACTATTGCAAGAGCAGGTGGTCTCTTTCGTGTTGAATGTACGGGGGGGAAAAACCACCCCCTCCTTCCTTACATTCCCCCTTTTGTTACATTTAAAGTAACAAATCATTCTTAATATTACTAGCATTCTTATAGTTCTCCACCTCCAGTGCCGCCTCGTCCCAAGCAGGTGTTCAGTTTATGGGCATCCAAGCTCTACAAACACCTCGTAAACTTTGACCTCATCTAGCATATTCATCAGGGGTACATGTCATGTATATTCCCCCATCCCCATCCAGATCCACCCCAACTTCCTTATACCATTCCAGTTCCTGGGGTTATTTGATTGTTGTATGATACAAACTATCCACCCTGTCCCCGGGGTTGCGATACACTGCTGTCATACGACATTTGGGATTGTTACTTTCCCCAGTTTTTATTTGCACATCTATCGTTGTTTGCACCTTTGTCGTTTTGCCCATTGTCACCATTATCATCGCATAACTAGGCATTGATTTTGCACAACATCATACCCCCACCTGGCACACACAAAAAAACAGTAACAGGAAAACTATAATTGGGACGTGTATTTTAATGATTGTTCTGAACCAGGAAGGGATCCAGTCAAAAATGACGTTGATCCAATTACTTGGTTGTATCCCACCTTCTTTCTTCATTCTTTCTCCGAGGTTTTGGACTGCTGATATTACATGTGATAGGGCTCCATTGTCAGCATCGGCAGAAGGTACAAATGTGCAACATGCACTCCTGATTTTTCGGCAAACACTGCTGTCCATTGCTTTGCGGAGGTCCAGGACGTATCGGTTTAGCATGGTCATCAACCGCAGGGCTCTAAGTTCCACCTTGATAACGTTGAACCCTTCTTCAGTGTCATTGACAAGCTGGATCAGCTCCCACCTTATCTTCGGGAATCACTTGGCGTTTGCTCTTGCCTGGATGTTTGGCACGAGTGAGGCAAAAAATGTTTCCGCTGTGTTGAAAAGTCTATATTGGTCAGGTATTTCTGGCAGAAGTTCAGATGATTTGCTGGAAATGTAGTTTGATGATCGTCTTTTGCGGGCCACTCTTGCCTGCAATTTATCTTCCGACAGAATGTCATAAGTGGGGGGTTCTTCAGTTGTCTACTGGGGTGTCGAGGACGTTTCGTTGGTCACCCTCTCCCCCTGGACATGGCTTTCCTGGATCACCATTAGGGCCGAATGCAGGTACCTCTCCATGATGGTGGGAGGTGCTGGTACGCTTGCTTGCTGCATACCCAGTAAGTGTCTATTAAGGCTGCTGTGCCTCTCTTAATGTCTGGGAGAATGAGTGTTTTGTTGCAGTGTTTGTTTGATCCCATGAACACATTTCCTTCTCTGTGAAAGCAAAGTTCATAATGTAGTTCTTGTTGTATTTTGATGGGCTTTTCGAGAGCTGTTTCCCAGGTCAGTTTGGCAATGTGTTGAGACCAGAGCAATACCTCTATATTTATCAACTATCAACAGTTACTTGTGCTTTGATGGTCTTATGTCGTATCGGTTAAAGCCACCTAGATAACTCTTCACATTAGAAAAGGTGACATTCACTGTGCATATCTTTTCCGAATTGAGCAATGACTGCAGCACCAAAGCGTTTATTTAAATCATCAATTTATTCTATACATTACAATACATATGTTACTCTGTGTGCTTAAAAGGTGTATCAGAATCCATTGATTCATGTTTTAAGTGCAATGGCTTTTACTAAAATATTAAAAATACATAATGTTGTAAAACTCTACAGTAAAAATACTGTTCGATAAGTTCTCAAATCAGAACTATTCATTCAATCTCTTCTTCATGTAACCTGACATGTGTCATTTCTTCCATCTTTTCTAAAAGCAATTCTTAGGGAATTTCTTCAGGGGAGCACAGTCCAACTTTCCACAATCCTTTTTAGATCTGCTAGTTTCTCATTACATCTGTGTCATGCTAAATCCATGTGTTGGATGTCTTGTTGATCTAATCTTTACACTTCTGTTTTTAGATTATCCTGCTCAGATGTGGTTTATCTGTTTGTGTCTCCTGCAACTACATGTTTACAGTGGTTTCATTTACCATTTGGCATATATATTAGTTATGTCCTAATTTAGTTTAATTGTGTTGTTAATTTTAATTTTTGAGTATGGGCGGTATAATTTCCCATTTTGCATAGCATACTAATATCCACGTGTACTTACTATTACAATGTTTACGCAATCTCAATCAGTCTGATATTCTTATAGGTTGAAAACCAAGAATTGCTTGCCTCTGTATTCTATTGCTTTATTCAGCTTTAGTTTCTATAGGCTGTAGGATGAAAGCAAGGGTGGGGCAAACAGAAACCCATCTTGTTTAGTTATTTATTGCTCCACAGATTCCATTACCTCAATGTTCCATGCTTGTTTTTAATAAAAGTGTAATCATAAATTACCTTCACTGTTGTGCTCTGAGTGCACGCTTCAAGAGAGCACATATATTTCTCCTTTTTTTGTCTTAGCATTTACTTGCTCTCCTCTGTTGGAAAAGGAATACTAAAAGAAATCTATTTTAGCAGCATTCCAGATTCCACTTATTCTTGTTAATGTGCAGATTCACAGCTTACTGTATTCTAAATACTCTTTACCTTCCTCTCTTGTGACTTTCAGAAGTTTGGGGGAAGCTTCTTTACGGTTATTATGCACACGCTTGTGTTAATCCATGCCGCATTCTAAATAGGAAGACATGGAAACATGTATTCTATCAATAGCATTGCTTCTGTTCAGTTGAGGTACTGTCTCCCTAATTAATGTCGCTTGTCATGTCTCTGCATAATGTAGGTTAGCAAGGTTCTTACCGTGTCCAATGCCACTGCCATTAGCGTCCCCTTCTGGTTTATTTACGCGTTAGCCTGCTTGTTACCTGATAACTATGAAAAATACCTTGGGCCTCATTACGACTTTGGAGGTAGCCATGGCGCTATTAGCCAAAATCGTATCCGGGTCCGGGTTCCCTGAATGGGGAATTACTGGGCCATTCCGAGTATGCAGGCCCGGTAATTCCTCCTTCAGGGAACCCGGGCCCGGTCCTTCCCCATTCCCATTTGAGCCCCCATAGGGCTCAATGGGAATGGCGAGGGAGCTAACAACGGGCCCACTCGTAATGGGCCCGTTGTTAGCTCCCTGGTTCCCTCGCGGGACCCGCTACGGACATCTGGATAAACCAGACGTTTGCAGCGGGTCCCGGGAGGGAACCTCGTAATAGTGCGGAGTGGGTTTAACAGCGCCGGAACCATTACCGGCACTGTGAAACCCATTCCGCACATCTTATAACTATGTATTTCAGCATTATATTTCGATCCTTTCCTCTAAGCCTCCCTCTTTGCCGTCTATGGAGTGGTTGTGCATAAGAGTAAGGAGTGAGTGCAGTACGAGTAGAGTATCAGTAGTGGGGATAGCAGCAATTGTATTGGGAGCAGTGGAGCAGTGATTGGAGGAGAAAGGAGGCAGTGGAAGGTAATGATAGTAGGAGTAGCCGAGTAGTAGTGGGAAGGGGAGATAGTTGTAGTAGCAAGAAGTAGTGAGAGTAGCAGCTGTAAAGAGTAGAGCAGAGAGAGAGAACTAGCAGTAGTAGCAGAAGAGGAGGAGGAGTGGAAGTGGCAGTAGATATATGTCAATTGTGAGATGCAGTAGTGGAGTAAGAGTAGAAGTAAGAGCTGAGAGGTTTTAGTAGTGGAGATATAACAGTGGCAATAAGACAGAGTAGTAGGAAGGAGGGAGGAGGCAGAACAGTGGTGAGAGTAGCAGAGTGGTAGTTGGAGATAATGGTAGTAGTGGGAGGAGTTGAGAAGGAAAGGGACATCAAAGGATTGAGTTGGGAATGTGGAGTGGGAGAGGCAGAGGGGTAACAGTGTGGTGGAGGGAGAACATCTTGGGATTCCAGAGTAGTAGGAGGGTCAGGTGAGATTGTGCATGCATGGTGAGCAAGTGAACCTGTGTGGCAGAAGGCACCATCCTGAAAACTGCCTTAGAACAGTAAGCAGGGCTCAGAGAGGGACAGCTTGAAGTCCCTAGGGAGTCAGTCAGACAATGTTGCAGGGACACCACCAATAGCTGTAGGAAGAATCACAGACATTAGGGGTCACCTGTTGTGATTGTTAACACCCATTAAGGATGCCTTCTCTATAGTTGACGGAAATTCAAGGAGAGTAGAGAGAGAGAGAGTGACGGCCCTCGCGACAATATCCAAAAGAACTGGTAGGCCCTAAAGATCTCCCACAAGAATCTGCAGCGATTCTATCTGTATTATTTAAGAATAAACATCCTTGCACTGAGAAACAGCATCAGAGTAGTTATTTGTGGTGGACACCCGTCACCCCGCCAAATGACTACTTCCCCCCCTTATCAGCAGGTTAATAACAATAATGAAATTATTTTTGAGAGAGGCGGCTACTTCACACTATTTTCTAGGTGTGTCTGACTATTTCAATGAATCAAAAATTCATGTGCCACTGATTTCTCTGACCTGGATGAAGTTTATTCATTTCAGCAAACTTGAAATCAATAACAATCTGGCTCCTAGACCACTTCCTGCTAACAATACCCTGAGCATCAATATTAATATCATCTAAAGAAATCCTTTTCTCATCTTATTACAATTATTGCAGAAAGATCAAAGCTTCTAGTTCTCTAATGCCTAGTGTACCATTTACTGGATTGCAATCAAACAACCTAGGAAATCTTATCTTTCTACAGAACCTGAAGAAATATATTTTTAACTCAACAAAATCACAATACTACCAAATTTAGAACAGCAATATTGTCTTGAGTCTGAATTATCTCAGAAACATAGTCTACTTAATTCACATTTTGGTTAATTGAATGTATCTCTTTAAGATTTGGTTTGTATTCATGGGTGGCATTGCCTGATCTGTTTTTCTTTTCTCTGCATTATAATTTCCGCTTTCGTCTGCTCCAGGCCGGGTTTAATTCTTCATCCCCCTCCAGGGAATATCAATGTGTGTGACACACAACACAAATATCTTTTACTTTCACATTGCTTACCACACTTATTGTTTCATCTTTGATTGAACAACCAATGTTTGTCGAACTAGAAGTTTCATCTAAAGAAAGTAATCAGAGTGCCCCTGGCATCCTGTTTGTACAGGTTAATATAATGTTCTGCCAAATATATATGTTTGAATGTTCTTACCTTCCTAATTTCAAATTCCTTATTAGCATTTTCTAGCTTTTTACCAAGAAATGTCTTTACCATTTCCTGATCTTCTTATTTCGTGATATCTGCTTTAACTTTTCTAATTTTTCAATCAATGCTTAATGTGGAATTCTGCCATGTTTAAATAACAAGCACAACATGTTTTCTGAGTATGCCTTTAAGCATTCACTCCATTCCTCCAAAAGGACAACATTCCTCATCATAGCTGTGGAAAGTTAAAATACGCAAACCTTTTGGTATCATTTGAGCTTCTGTGCATTATTGTACTGCAAGGCACTCGCACCATTTTGCACCATTTTGATGATTCATTTTTTAATCCCTTAATCACCCACATAGTAAATATTCAAATTGACTAGAGGTTGTTGCAATCAGCTGTATAGGACTCATTTCTAGTCACATAGAATGCTGATTCAGTTCTTAAATTGCAAGATGTCTTTACTATGGAAGGATCGGCATGCTTCATACATTATCAGATTGCTTATAATGCAAATAAATATAACTACTGTGTCACTATGGTGATCATTTGTACATTTGTATTTAATTTAATGTGCAACTTAAATAAGAAGAACTGTTGTACACCATGTGTTATGTGTCCAAACATTCACTTACTTTTATAGTAGTCACAGTGGAGCTTCTTTGTCTATTGCAGTGTTTTACATAACCAATCCTTTGAAAGTTATCAAATTTAGAATGGCATTTTAACCCACAATAATTTCTGTATATTTTGTGTAAAAAACTTTCAAGCAGCTCAGCATTACTTTTTAATGTGTAAAGGTGCTGAAGTATTTCATACGTCTACGCATATGAATTTCAATTCTCACCACAGTCTTCAGCAAGCAGTCCCTCTGAGAGTATTCAACATTATGCAAACAATGCGGCTCCAGGTATTTGTTGTGCAATATGTTCTCATCATCCTGTGGGCAACGCAATTAGATGTATTACGTGTAACCAATAGGGTTGCAGTTCAAGTAAAAGGAACAGAACATTATACATAAAAAGAGAATAGTTGGATATGCTTTCCAGTGGATGTGGCCTGCCTCCTTCTTAGTTATGTGAAAATGAGCAGGTGTCTCCTACTATTTTATAATGTGTTTGAGATAAGAAAGTTACAAATAAAGGCTACGTCCATAGCCAGAATGAAGGCTACTTCCTTCTTAAATCTATATGGGATCATTTTTACCACCAATAATATTCTATTGTTGAACCCACAGGTTTCCAGAATCAAATAGGTTATCTCAATGTGGTCTGACAAAACCATTATATGTGTTCATTGCATGCTATTGTAGTAGTGCTGAAATAAGTTATCCATCTTTTAGTCTTTCTTTCTTTAACTGGCTATCCCCCACAGAAAATAGATTGATTAACATTAATTAGCAGATTTAGAAGATGAGTAATTTTAACATAGCCAGAGTGAACCATAGGATTTGTTCATTAAGAGCTATTGTGGTGGTACTGAGTGTTCCTTCTCAAAGAGAATGGCTTCTACATTACCACCCCATTTTAATGTGAATAATTTCAATAATAAACCATTACAATGTTTCATGATTATTACCATCATTTATCTTTTTAAATTTGAACAATGTTTGTTTGTAGGTTTTGTGATTTTTCATGCAGTCATACCTTTAATATACAACTTGCTTGCTTCGACAATTAGAGTCATTTTGTAGATGCCAGTTAAGTTGTTATGTGTGAAAGATTTAGTCAATTTTGTATATGTGCAATTTACGCAATGGCAACAAGGATAAAGGCCAATCAATAGTTGCATATCGCACAAAGTTGTAACAGACTGTGGTGTTTTTTCAGGTGTTTGATATCATCTGACCAATTGTTGTTGAATAATGTACATTTTATTTAAATGGAAATAAAGATTTTGTTATTTGTTTACCATTTATTGTAATCACTTGCTTGACCTTACTCACACAGAGAAGGCTGTTGCACATACGATCCAGCTTTAGGAGTTATCCTGTTAATATGAGAGAAGGAGAACCTCTCAATTACTGTAACATGCTCGCTGGTGCTTTTTACTTTTTACTTTCATTTCAGTATATGTACATGTTTGTAAAAATCGCAAAAGTGAAAAGGATTACATTGGATCCTGACAAACGGACTCACGGGTAAGTTAGATTTTAAACTCATCAAGTGGATAATGGTAAAGGTGAAGGTGGTCCCTCCACACAATACAATTAGAAACTCAGAATAAAGGACACATCCCAGTAGGGAATGAGACCAGGAGATTGGTTGAGAGAGAGATAAAGGTTTTTATATAAGATTCAGCATCCAGAGAACTCTGCTGCCTCAAGAGCTCTCTGGCAAACAATACAAAAACATTGCATTTTAAAGTGTTACAGCATCATGGATGACGTTTTCCATACAGTCTACAAGTTACATTTGGATTGGTGAGGTATTGGGGCACAGTATGTCAGTGTAAGGGCAGGCTCCACGAAATTGGCTCGCAGCTTGCTGGTCTGGTAGGCATCACGTGGGTCAGCTGGGCCGGTCCGTGTGAGGTGAAGGTCAGTTCGGGTCTGAAAGAGATGACTGGTTCTGTCTAACTAATCTCCACGCTATTTTATGACATGCAGTAAATAATAACCCATAAACTATACCTTGGTATCGAGAGAGGCCTACAAATTGTACACACTTATTTACATTATCCCACATGAGACCATTGTAGAGGTGAAGGGTGTGGGGGTCTTGCCCTACAGGTGGCTTACTAGGGGGTAGGGTTTAACAGTTGCCTGTTCTGGCACTACGGGGGGGATCGATAGATTCATGATGGTTTAAGGCAGAATATATGACATGAGATCAGTTATATTGGAGGCACTGTAGGGTGGTCAGTAAGGAAGGGTCACTCTTCTGCTACATCAAAGAAAGGTTAGAGGGGCTCTGGGTTGAATTCTCCAAAGGTGGGGGTGAGAGGAGTTGGAGCAGGTTTGTGGAGACGGATGGGCCACAAGTCATGATTCGGCCCGGTCACACACAGGTCAGTGATCTCAGAGTTTGGATGAAAGAATGTACTGTTTGCTTGAAACAATTTGCGCCAGAGCAGCCATGAGAAATGGGTTTGGGTGGCCCGGGCATGGGAGGAGGAGTTGGGGGCTGTCAGTGTTCGCTGTGCGTGGGGCTGCTGAGGGGAGAGAAGGCTTCACAAATACCAGAATGCAGCCTAGTCCAAAGATGGAGTCTGGGGTGCACACAATGGAGTCCAAATGTATCTTACAGTAGCCCCGCTTCTGTAGGAGCCAGGGATTTGTCCACTGGGAGCAGGGAAGGGCAAGGAGTGCGTCCCCCCACTATTGCAAGAGCAGGTGGTCCCTTTCGTGTTGAATGTACGGGGGGGAGAACCACCCCCTCCTTCCTTACATTCCCCCTTTTGTTACATTTAAAGTAACAAATCATTCTTAATAATACTAGCATTCTTATAGTTCTCCACCTCCAGTGCCGCCTCGTCCCAAGCAGGTGTTCAGTTTATGGGCATCCAAGCTCTACAAACACCTCGTAAACTTTGACCTCATCTAGCATATTCATCAGGGGTACATGTCATGTATATTCCCCCATCCCCATCCAGATCCACCCACACTTCCTTATACCATTCCAGTTCCTGGGGTTATTTGATTGTTGTATGATACAAACTATCCACCCTGTCCCCGGGGTTGCGATACACTGCTGTCATACGACATTTGGGATTGTTACTTTCCCCAGTTTTTATTTGCACATCTATCGTTGTTTGCACCTTTGTCGTTTTGCCCATTGTCACCATTATCATCGCATAACTAGGCATTGATTTTGCACAACATCATACCCCCACCTGGCACACACAAAAAAACAGTAACAGGAAAACTATAATTGGGACGTGTATTTTAATGATTGTTCTGAACCAGGAAGGGATCCAGTCAAAAATGACGTTGACCCAATTACTTGGTTGTATCCCGCCTTCTTTCTTCATTCTTTCTCCGAGGTTGTGGACTGCTGATATTACATGTGATAGGGCTCCATTGTCAGCATCGGCAGAAGGTACAAATGTGCAACATGCACTCCTGATTTTTCGGCAAACACTGCTGTCCTTTGCTGTGAGGAGGTCCAGGACGTATCGGTTTAGCATGGTCATCAACCGCAGGGCTCTAAGTTCCACCTTGATAACGTTGAACCCTTCTTCAGTGTCATTGACAAGCTGGATCAGCTCCCACCTTATCTTCGGGAATCACTTGGCGTTTGCTCTTGCCTGGATGTTTGGCACGAGTGAGGCAAAAAATGTTTCCGCTGTGTTGAAAAGTCTATATTGGTCACGTATTTCTGGCAGAAGTTCAGATGATTTGCTGGAAATGTAGTTTGATGATCGTCTTTTGCGGGACACTCTTGCCTGCAATTTATCTTCCGACAGAATGTCATAAGTGGGGGGTTCTTCAGTTGTCTACTGGGGTGTCGAGGACGTTTCGTTGGTCACCCTCTCCCCCTGGACATGGCTTTCCTGGATCACCATCAGGGCCGAATGCAGGTAGCTCTCCATGATGGTGGGAGGTGCTGGTACGCTTGCTTGCTGCATACCCAATAAGTGTCTATTAAGGCTGCTGTGCCTCTCTTAATGTCTGGGAGAATGAGTGTTTTGTTGCAGTGTTTGTTTGATCCCATGAACACCTTTCCTTCTCTGTGAAAGCAAAGTTCATAATGTAGTTCTTGTTGTATTTTGATGGGCTTTTCGAGAGCTGTTTCCCAGGTCAGTTTGGCAATGTGTTGAGACCATGTTGGAGTGCATGTTTTTTCGACCCATTGAAATTTTTCCTCGGACACTCCTCGCGGTGCTTCTGCTTCGCACGTTATCGTCTCTTCTTGCTACTTGTTCTCTGCGAACATTGTCCCTTTGATGATAAAGAATGGTTCTTTCACGCAAATGACTCAGTGAGGCTTGTTGTTACAGGTTTTCTCATTTTGCAGTAATTGTACTGTTACGGTGTGTACCTGGAAGGTCCTATAAAGGAATACAAAGTATTAGATGAACAAGACACTGGGAAGGCGTTTCTTAGGGTATGAGAGCTTTGGGCATTCCAGATGCATGCGGTATCAAACAACAGACATAACGACTTTTGTTGGTCGCCTGTTTAGCCATGGCACTCATATCTGAATACCATTTATTAGACTGATCAGGGTGGTGGGGGTCTTGTATAGCATCTAATCCCAGGCCATGGTATGCATCATACCTTTTGCATTCCGCCCCCCTTTTCGGTCTTCTGTTCCCCCTTTGAATATTATATGATTTTTCCCCCTTTGATATTGTATAGGAAAAATGTTTGTCCATGTTTCGTCAATGAGTTCAATTTTACTCTGCTAAAACTGTGAGATTGAATACATTTGTGGGGTTGAGGTCAAGGGCATAAATTGCATAGACTCGCCATCTGATGTAGGTTCTCTGGTTTTGCGCTTATGTACATATGGAAAAACTGATACATCAAAAGTTGGATTGTCAACATTGTAATCATTTGATACTTCATCATCATAATTCATTGCAGCATAAGAAAAAGTTGGGGCTTTGACAGTGCGGTTCTTATGCAGAGTGGTGAGGTTAAGATTTGTGGAGGCATTATGGGACCAGATTACTTTAACCCCTCTTCAAATAAGACTTGTCCCTTCTTGTATCAATTTTACCCCGTCCCTCCCTTCTTTCATGTCACCCAAAATAAAAGAAATACTCCAATACATTCCCAAAAAGAACAACATGACAGAGAAAACTATGGCAACAAAATACAACCCACAATCATAACTATATGCACTAGTGGCACTAACACTTTCCCTATTGCTATCTACATTTTTAGTGTTGTTAGTGGGGGCCCTAGTTTCTGCCATGTTTGAACCTGGTGGGGTGATATGAATGGGTAAAGTACACACACATAAAAATAAACTGTGATTTTATCTCCTTGTTAGGCAATCTAGTCAAGAAAAGTCCAGTGAGGAAGAGAAAGATGAGGAAGATAGAGAGAGCTTAAGGTGGAAAGGGAGAGAGAGAGAGAGAGAGAGAGAGAGAGAGAGAGTGAGGGAGGGAGAGAGGGAGAGAGAGAGAGAGAGAGAGAGAGAGAGCGAGAGAGAGAGAGAGAGAGAGAGAGAGAGAGAGAGAGAGAGAGAGAGAGAGAGAGCACATCTACTAAATCATCTTCACATTTCTTATTTTCTTAATAATAATGTACACTGTGGCGAAATTTGCATTCACTTTTCACTTCTCAGATTTTATTTGCACTCTTTGCTCATGGCACCGCACTTTCCTGCTCTTGTGGTTGTTTCCCATGGGGTGCTGTGCTGCGGTGTGCTTTTCTCACATCAGAGAGGTATCCAATATTTCAGGCTCTTAACCTTCACCGCGGAAGGGGTGCAATACACTACCTTATAGGGGCCGTGAAATCATAGAGAATTTCATCTCTGCACAAAGCTGCGCACGTATACAACCTCTCCGGGCCTCAACTGGGACATTTGACTGTTGCTGGGGTATTTGTATCTGTTTTTCCTTCCCGTGTAAATGGGGGCGCTGTCTGTTTGGCTATGTTCCTTACTGTTCTCGTGAGTTGGGTTAGGTATTCCCTAAATTCATCCACACGCACTGTAGAAGTTCTTTGAGCATCTGAGGATCATATCACTGGAGATAATGGAGCTTGAATGCATCTTCTGTCACTATTTCATGCAGGGACAAATGGTGGTCCTTGCATGGCTGTGTTCTGAGTTGAAACAGTGCCAGCGGCAGGTAATACACCCAGTTTATTTTTAGGGTGTGACACAGTTTGGAGAGTCTGCTTTATAAAGGCAGTTTATCTTCGCGACCACCCCGTTCACTTGCAGGTGGTAGATAAAACTTAATTTATGCTTAACACCTAGCAGAGATGTCACTTCTTTGAAAAGGTCATTTACAAAATGAGTCCCATTATCTGAACGTGTGATGTCACAAATTTCCCACCTTGGAAATACTTCCCTTACCAGAAATGTTGCCTCCACCCAGCGAGAAAAGGGGCACACCACAACTATGAGCTACCTTCTTCCATTGCACCTTTCTCCAATGTCGGCATAATTTATGTGCAGCTCTCTAACGGGGCGAGGAAGTGTTCCCCGCAATGTTTTGAGGGTCATTCCATAGTTATATGTTTGGCATGTAATACACTCTATTGTCAGTTTTGTTAGGTGCTCATGAAGGTTTGGAACAAACCACTCTTCTTGGATGTCTGCTGCTATATATTGTTTGGCTGTGTGCGTAGGGAAATGGAGCTGCTGGAATGCTACGTATAACAATTCTACTGGCATTACCACTTTTCCCATTATTTCCTGCCACCAGAGGAGGTCTGTCTAGGATTGTTTACATCCTCTTTTAATCCACATCTCTTGTTCTGCCTCAGGTGCGCGCTTCTGTAATTCAATTATTTGTGCAATAGGCTTTGAGTTGTACCCCTCTTCCTTCTCTTCCTGCATATTCTTTTTCAGTATACATTCTATAACCTCAGGTTTGTTAAAGTGTGCTGCCTCCTTTGCCGCAACATCTGCTGCTGCGTTTCCCAATGAGATGACATCATTATTGTTAGTGTGGGCCTGGCATTTTACCAAGGCGACCGCTGAGGGCTAAGCTAACGCTTCTATGAGACCATTTAATCAGTGCGCATGCTGCACTGGCGATCCATCTGCTCTTCTGAATCCTCTTCTCTGCCATCATGACTACACGTCATGCACCATGGTTGTCACTTCTGCCGAGTCAGAGTAGATTGCTACTGCACATCCTTTTGCTTTGTGTAGCGCTTCAATAAGCGCTATTAAGTCTGCTGCTTGTGCTGAGTAATGAGAGGGGAGGAGTTTTTGCACTAGTACCTCATATCCTTGTAATCTTACTGCTGCTGCTCCTAAATGTTTCCCCCCTGTCTCTGGATCAATAGATGCAGATCCATACACAAGGTACACTTCACCTTCTTCTAGGGTGTTTTCACTAGCTTTGGCAATATCGTCACCTTCCTCCTCACAGGTGGCGCAATTGTGTGCCTGCACGTCTTCCCCTGTGCATGGCACAGTGATGAAGGTGGCTGGGTTGACGGTTTTACAATGCACAATGTGTATGTTTGGGCTTGAGAGTTTAATTTCATATGCTGTGGCCCGTTGCGTGGTGAGCATCGATTTTGATCATTCAAATATGGCAAACAAAGAGTGCTCGACAAATAGTGTCAACGAGCACCCCATCACTATGGTGGTGCTTTTCTGAATTGCGAAGGCCTCTGCTGCGAGAGCTTGTTCGCACGCAAAGTGCCCTTGCATCACAGAATCTAGAGTGCCGCTGTAATAGGCCATTGGCTTGTGGCCTAGTGATGTTTTTTGTGTGAGCACTGCCGTCATCAATGTGCTGTTGCAGTGGGAGAATAAGTAGAACTCCTGATCATAGTCTGGGGTTGCCAGAAGCGGTGCTGCTGGGATAATGGGCCTCATTACAAGTATGCAGGTAGCCATGCCGCTTTTAGCTGCATGGCTACCCCATACCGGGTCTGGGTTCCTTGAATGCGAAAAACCGGGCCATTCCGACCTTAGGGGTCCCGGTATTTCCCCATTCAAGGAACCCGGACCTGGTACATCCCCATTCCCATTTGAACCCTCATAGCGCTCAATGGGAATGGGGAGGATGCTAACAACGGGCCCGTTAATGACGGGCCCGTTGTTAGCATCCTGGTCTGCCCGCGGGTGCAGCTAAGGATGCCTGGTTTTACCAAGCGTCCTTAGCGGGTCCCGTGAGCAGACCTCGCAATGAGACGGTAGAGGGTTAACAGGGCCAGCAGCTCTACCGGTGCCGCTAACCCTCTATCGCCTTCCTCGTAATGAGGCCCAATGTCTTTTAATTTATAGAACACTGTGATCACCTCTTGTGTCCATTTAATTGGCATACTTTCTTTTTGAGCTTCTTTCAGGGCCTGCAGTAGGGGACGTGTGTATGCTGCGTAATCCAGTATCCATGCAGGGCTGTAATTGCATATGCCGAGGAATTCTACATATCCTTTACAGTCTTGGGCATCAGTGTTGCATGAATGGCTGAGGCTCTGTCTGGTATTATTCGCTTACCATCCTTTGATATTAACTGCCCTAGCTACAATACACCTGCTAGGCAGTATTTCAACTTTCCTTTGTCTGCTTTGTACCTCTTTTGGGCTAGTAAATTCAACAGAGTTGGTGAGTATGCTCTACAATGCTCTTCACTTTCACTGCAAACTAAAAGGTCATCTACGTATTTAATTATTGTGCTTTTTACATCAGTGTTACCGAGGTCTTCATGCAAAATTCTATTGAAAATGCTGGGGCTCCCACAATATCCCTGGGGCTATCAGCAATGCTCATACCTTTTTTCCCCTAGGGTAAATGCCATCAAATATTGGGAACTGGGGTCGAGTGGTACTGAGAAAAAAGCATTTTTTGAGTCCACTACAGTGAAGCATGTGGCTTCCTTCGGAACGCTGCATAAGATGGACGCCGGATTTGTGACCAGAGGGAACTCTTTCTGTATGACGTCATTAAGTGGGCGCAGGTCCTGTATCATTCTCCACGCCCTGCCCTTTGCTTTTTTGATAGGGTAAATGGCCGTATTTCCAGGTGAGTTTGATGGTACAATGATAACTTGTTGTAGTAGTGAGTGTATTGTCTCTTTTATGCCTTCTTCCGCTTCTCTAGACAGGGGGTATTTTTTAACCCTGGGCAATACTGCCCCTGGTTTCAATTTTATCTTTACTGGCGTCACTTCCTGTAGTAGCCCTACATCATGGGAGCATGTAGTCCATAAGCTTAAGGGCACCTGTTCCATATCTTTGTCAAAGATTGAGGGCGGTGCACAGACACTGGCCATGAGAGGGTTATTCACTCGTCTGTTTTGAATCATTATGTCACATGGCATACATATGTCCATTATTATCTCCCCATCATTGTCATTGTCAGTGAACAGCTCTTTGTCAGTAAGATCGCGTAGTGCTCTGTTCGGGTATATGCACAACACTGTTCTCCACTCACACCCATGCGTGTCCAGTCCTATTGCCACAATGCATTTAGCTGACACTTGCACCCCCTGTAGGTCAAGCGAGAGGATGGTACCTGGCACAATCTCTGGGGTGGCCACTGGGCGAAAAATAAAATCAGAGGGTGCTCGCCATTCTTTTCATGTTATTTCGGCACCACTCTGGCTAGTACCTGTATCCCCTAAATGAACATGTCAGCATTCGTGGGCACACCCCTAGTTGCTACTTCATTTGTCGTGATACTGATCATTAGCATGGCTCTGAGCGGGCATATCCCTGGAGTGCAGCGCACTATCCCTCGTTCTGTAAAGGAGATGGTCATGTTGAGCTTACTGAGGAGATCCCTCCCTAGCAAGCTTTTGGGCGAGTCTTTGTGGTATAACAGGGATGTTCGCACCGTCTTCCCTCCCACTGTTATGTCCAAATCTTTTTCCGCCCCTGACTCCACCATGAAGATGAACTGCTTGTTTCCTATCTTTGCCCCCACCAGTGGTTCCTTGTCTGGACGTAGGGTAGTCAATTGAACTGGACATGCAAGTGCTCTCTGTGGGCTATCCTAATCTGGGTGGGTATTTGTACCTGGGAAGGTGAAAATGTTTTCCCTGATCATGGCTGTTCCGTGGAACGGTGCTGGCGCACCATTTGCTGTGGTGACAAAGGGATTTGTATGTGTTTTTCCCATTGCGTTTTGACGTGTTAATCGCTGTTGCGTGCCCTGTTATGGTGCTTGTGGACCTTGCTGTACTACTTGGGGCCCTTGTTGGTGACTGTAGCCATGTTGTTCTTGTGGTCCAAAAACCCCCATCGGCAACCCATACGGGCTGCCTGGTTGAGGGTGACCAAATTGTTCGTTACCAAATCGTTGTGCATTCCGACTGTACCCCATGGGTCGTGCGCCACACTCCCTTGAAAAATGTCCACATCTTCCACAGTTCCAACATGTTATTTGTCCCCTTCCCATGGCTCTGGTCCTCCATAACCTCCTCTCTTCCCCTGGTACCCACCTCGGCCTCTTCCAGTCCTTCCTTGCCACTGGGTCCCTCGTACTGCTCCTCTCCAGCCCATTGTTCCTGTCCATGTGTGGCCCACACTGCTGCCATCCTTCCCTGTGAAGCCACTGACCCCTCCTCCCCATCCCCCTGCCTCTCAGGGGGTAGGGCAGCTGTAACCACCGCATCCTTCACTAGCTTATTCTGTACCAGTTTCCCTTTGTCTGCCAACCTTCTCTGCCCTATTTCTTTTTCTCTTTCTTTGATCCTCCTACAATGGTGCACTATGATGCTCTTTATCTCAGGCCAACCCTTGGCTTCAATCCCAGCAATGATATCTAGGGCCTTCTGCAAGTCCTTTGGGAGGAGGCCTCTCTTGATAATGAAGTAAAAGAGAGAGGTGGATTGGTCCCAAGCCGTGCCCATCTCTCCGACCTCCACAGATCCTGCACCTGAAGAATGTACTGTGCAGCCTCTTCCTCGTCCCCCATGGTGCATTTCATCACTGAGTGTAAATCCAGGGTGTCTGGGAAGGTCCATCGCAGTGCATCCCACACTTGAGCCCTTAAATTATTAAAGGATGACCCACCATGGCGATCACAATCGAGTGTCACTCCCGGGAACCCTGCCTTCACTGACACTCGGTCTGCTTGGTCTCCCAGGGCAGACAATACCAAGCTTTTGACATCCCCTATAGCCAGCAGGACCCCTGCAGTATGCTTCTCAAAACCGTATATCCACTTTTCCGCCCCTCCCGAAAGCAGGGGCAACGTCTTCAACAAATTGTTTTTGGCCATCTGTGCCCATGGTACGTAATGAGGCCTCCCTGCTCCCTTGTGTATGAGGGGCATGTGCAACTTCGTCCTGCTTCCTGTCTTACTTACCTTTACTCCTTTCTTTTTACTCAATGACATGTTTCCCAACCTGCGTCAGAGCCTCCCCTGCCACCTTTCTCTCACTACCCCATCCTCTGGCTCTTCTCGCAGTGGCAGTGGCATGCCTGCCGCGGCCACTCCTTCCTCATATTCATCTAGATCACTCCAACTCTCCTCTATTTCCCTATCGGTGGCTACACTTCCCTGTTCATCACTTGCTTGGCTACCTTTGTGTCCCACTCGTACTACTTTTATTGGGGTATTTTTGAGGTGGAAAAAGAATTCTCCCGATTTCCACTCATCCTCTGCCAGACTAAATGTATTCTTTGATGAGAGTGGTGATGGTGTTGGCCCACCTGCTGAGATGGACAGTAGCTCCCCTCCCCCGGACAACATTTGGCCCCTGTCACACAGAGCTCTCAATCGTGTTAATTCCATTTGTGTGGTAGCGAGTTGTCTTTCTAAGTCATTAGTTAGGCATGCAAGATTCACTGGTGGGACACATGTGGGACTGTATAATCCTCTAGGGTCATAGGGAGGCGGGGCTGCTGCTGCGTGTGTGGAGGGCGTGCTTGGCGGGGGCATGTATGATGGATCGCTGTACCCCTCAGCAGGTCTAGTTAGTAGTGGGTAGAGTCTGGTGGGCTCCCCCTCACCTGTTTTTGTGAGTTCCCCTCTGTACGCTTCTCCCCCCCCTACTACTAAGGCAGTCGATGTCTCTGGTGGCACTTCTTTTCCTGTGCTGCTTGTAGGGGGCGTTTCCTCAAACATCCTCCAAAGATCCGACACTTCCCGTCTGTTTTGAAGTTGATTTTCCCGGTATTTAGCCAACACGTGTGTTGTTACAAGTTCTAATATTCTTTTATCAAATGATCCCCCTTCTCACCATACTTGGGATGCTCCCTCCCCTGGATCTCAGTCAGCCATTGGTCATGGTACTTTTTAATTTGCTCACTGTACAGAGGGAGGTGCTGGCAAATGTGGGCTAATGGTGTATCTCCCCCCCCATGGTTCTGTGCTTCGCTCTCGTGCATGTTTGTAGGTGTGTGCGGCGGTATGATCAAGAAACACTTCTATTCACCTGATATCACTTAATATACAAGGTATAACATCACAATTCAAATAACCCTTCACTTACACCTTTTTCGGCTTTTCAAAACATAATCTGAACAAATTTAATACAATTTTGTAAATACCCATAGGTTATTGACACACTTTTCTCGTCCCCCCTTCCCTGGGCCCCTTTTGGGCTGAGTTCTAAAAAGAGTTGTTTGCACAAGAAAAATAATTTGCTAATATCTCCAGAGTCTTTTCATTACACAAGACTCCTACGTTTTTCTATTTTTATTTCCCTGCACTGGTCGAGACAATGCCATGCGGCGCCTCCTTCCACCTACTTTCGGAGCTAGGTTCCCGTAACTCTTCCCGTATTCCATTAACTCGTTATTCACAACCTAATCGTCATCTAAAGAAAAGAAGAGAAAAAGACTACTACTCAGCACTCGTACAAGCCCTATATCCTAAATATGACTCCAACACTATTCCCTCACCATTAAACGTTTACTCATCACCCCCTTTTTAAATCCCCTTCCTTTAAGGTTCTCGCAACCAATACTCACGTGTCTGGGGTGATCCGAGAGCTTGTTACAGTAGATGGCAGTTGGGACAGGGACAGGGAATCTGGAGCCCCCAGAACTTTTGCGATTAAACCTGGGAGTGAGGAGGCGATGCTTATGGGCCATTCTCAAGAGCCTTGCTAAGGAGTGTTTCTTTATTTTCTGGGTGAGGTAAGAGGGGGTATCGTTCGACTGGCATTGGTTGCCATTGGACAAGATCTAGAACTTGATTCTATCCTTAACCTGAAGCCAATGGGCAGATTTCTGAACGTCTGAGATGTGGTCATGATTAACAGTGTCAAGTGAAACCCGGAGGGTGTTATTCTGTATTATGAAAGTGTTTTATCGTGGCAATACTGGCATATATTTGGACACAGGACACACTGGCATATATTGTTAACTCAAGCAGCATGGACATGTGTTTTGCAGTGGTAGTTCTAGTATGTATGGTGGACACAGGCATCATGAAAAGGTTGAAGATTGCTCCTGCGAGGACATGGCATCCATTCTTTGGATATTTTAATGTGTTACCCTACAGATCAAAAGTTACTTGTATAGAAAGTTCACCTAATTTTCCAGAGCCATTTTATGCTCTAACCTGCACTCATTCAAACCGCTATTTAGAACAATTATTGGGGGAAGAACACTCAGAACCCCCCTTAATTTGAGGGAAATATCAATGAACCACCAAGAGAAAATGCCACTGAGCATCAATGATTTATGATGAAGATACCACATCAGGACTGCCCATCTCTACTGGAACTAAAAGCTGCTTTCTCCACTGTGCTACGTGTGAGAATGTATGTTGTATTATACCACTTTTTAATTTCCATATAGGAACCTATGTGCTTTACATTGCACCGATTGGAACTATTTTCCGCATTTTTCTAGAAGTGAGGGTGTTGAACCTTCCCAAACCCTGCTTGGGATTTGGGCTTGCTAATTATTTTTGCTTGTATACCCCAGCAGCAGTCTCCATGTTGGCAGTTTTATGACACAGCAAAATACTTAAATATTTCTTTGATTCAGGACATAAATGTGTGCTTTGCACTGCATATGCTACAGACTTCCCTTGGTGAGAGCCTCAGGCTATCACCACCCTGAAACGTTGCAGTATTCATCAATAATCTTAACACTGTGTTGCCTTATTATTCCGGCTTTGACTACATTAGCATCTTGCTGACAATGAGTGATCCATAGATTTTTAGTGGATGTTTAGTTTTTCAGGTTCCCCACTAGTTGCCTGTCAGGTGATAATCTGTAGCTATTAACCCCCTCACTGGATTCCATTATGTACCCCTTATGATCTAAGAAGCCCACAGGTACCTCAAACAGTGTTTGTCCTCAGTAGAATACTGTAGCCAAGTAGGGGTGTTCTCTAACCACAGGTTCTCCAATTCGAAAAACAGCCCATTATGTATTTGGTGAGGTCTCACCAGAACGAGTCCTTCAACTAATTCCTTTAAAAAGATTCCAGGGAAGTCGCACCCTGGAACAATGTGCAACATAATTAAAAGTAGTGTGTAAAATGATGTTGTTTTTTTAAGCAAGTTTAAGAGCATTACGTGCTAACGTTAATTATTCCCTGATATCTGCACACCGCCCGGAACTCGAGACAGATATGGTTCTGATGTACAATTATGCAAACCCATAACATAACAAACACTGGGATTGCGCCACTGTAAAACGTATTCGTAAATTAGCCCCTACAAAGTCTTCAATGTGATAATGTCCTGACATGTGCTGGCGGAAGAAGCAGGCCCCGGCTCCCATGACTAATGGGCTCAGCTGAGGCCGGTGTCCTTCGGAATACGGAAAAAGCGTCGGAATGAAGTTGATTGGGAGAAAGAAAATGTCTTCCCTGGCAGCAGGAGAACAAGGTTATCTCTCCTATTTCCAACTCTTAATGGATGTTCCTAATAAATGCAAAGTGCTTGCTTATCGAGTCTTTCGTGAATACCACTGAACGTCCGCATTTGCTCGTCAAATTAAACTTTGATTAGGAAATAAACACTGCCCGTTTCTATTTTTACATGCACTTCTTCCGAGTGGTTGGATGGCATCTTATCTGTCCTCGGCATGGTCTCCTTGTCCATTGAATTTCCCGGGATTGGGGTTTACAAATTATACTAGGGACAAGTGTGGAGTTTGAAATAACAAGGATCAATTATGAAAGGGGTGTAATATGTGTGTTGAAATGTGCGTTTTGAGTGAAAATAAATACTTGAATGCTTTATCATCATATGGCCCTGGAACCTCAAAGTGGCACAGGTAAAGAACACACACACAAAGCCTACCTGATGAACATTATCTTCCAAGTTCGAGCTTGAGGAGAACACATTTCTTTTAAAATTCTGTTTGGAAATTTAGACCAAACATTGGCATTGCTGGTGAATTAACCCTTTCTAGGAAACTATAACTTCAGAAACAAAGACACATTGATAACGTATAGAGAATGCTTGGCTCATGTAGTGTGTTGTCTCAATTGCTTGTACATTTGTGTTAGGCAGAATCACGTGCAGTAGTACCCTTTGGGAACACTGCACACAATTAAGACTACAACTGTCAGTACAATTTCACCTTTGGTACAAGCCTGTACTACACAGTAATGTGGTAGCAGTGGGTGAGCAGCCAGACTTATCTCAAGAGTAAAGTGAGCAGTACAAGCGGTTACACAAAGGACCAGCAATCACAGCGATTCAAACAAACACTTACTCAAGGTTTCTTGGTAAAAGAATATACATTTATTTACACAGTCAGTTGGAAAACATTCCACTAGTAATAGCAGATCAATATCACAATCTAATATACTACAATACACAACCAATCAGTTTCTGAACAAGTTCAGCTCCCCTGAAGTGGGAGCAAAATGGCACTTCAGTTACTTTAGAAAGGGGTAAAATGACAAGGTTATAACAATCAACAGTCCAAATACGTTGAGAGTTAGGGCAATCGTTTCAGTTCACTACAACCAGCAATTCAATTCAGTAGGCCTGGGCCAAAGTCAATGGTTCAGAGTCTTGGATAGGATAGCACAGTTCTGGTAGTAAACGGTTAAGTCTTTATCATGATTTTTAAAAGTAGTTGGTCAGACAAAAAGTTAAATGTTGGTTTAGGGAAGGGCAAGCCTTCAAAGTCGGGAAAGTTCAACAAACTTTCACCGCGGCCGAACGGAGTTCTGGACCGCATTTGCACAGTACCTTTTAAATGAAGAAGAGCTGTAGCTAAGGCAGTTGTTCCTGGCAGGTCTTGCAGATCTCGCTGTTCCTCAGCTCCAGTCGTGGGGACAAGAAGGAGGACGTCGGGAGGTTCCTGCACTGCCCAGGGAAGAGGCCACACACTTGGCAAAATGTCAGTTTAAGGTGTGAATGCCTTAAAGACCACAAACTGGTATCCTTCCCACTGGCTATCTGGTTTTCAACAGCACTCTGAAGAAAATTCAACCAGTATAGGGACGGTGTCCAGGTGGCTTGCGAGTTGGCTGTTCCCACCAAACTCAAGGGAAGAAGTTAACCTTGAAGGGCTTCTCTGTTGATGGAGTTTCAGGCAATTCGGACCTGCAGCAGGGCTTCACCGTTGGATCAGGAGTTGCAGCAGTCGTCTTCCTTCAGCTCGTCTTCGATTCTTTCATTCCAGTAGTCGTCTCTGCTTTCCAAGTCCCCGAGGCCTGCTTTTAAACAGTTTTTCCCCCATTCATTCCAACCTGGCTGTCGCACACACACCAGGGTGGCTGTCCTTGCTGGACAGCCAGCCGGCCAATCACGCCAGAGTGCATTCGGGTTTCCTTGGAGACTAAGTACAGGAGTTTCGGGCACCTCCCTAACATCCTGTCCACCCCAGACACTCAGGCACCAGAGGAGGGCTTCAGCAGTGAAGCCCACCAAAGGCCAATGAACAAAGGGACCAGACCTCACTTGGCACGCAGAGTTAAACACAAGAAGGACCTTTTCTAAAAGATACAGTGAAAAAGTCAACCGGAGTCTGTTTTTACAGATAGGTCTTGGGCGCCATATTGGAAAACATGGCTGACCCGATTTCTAGCTACTGGTGTTCGCGGTCAGGAAAAATCATGGTAGTTTGTTAAAAACCACTGCAACCAGCCATTTCAAGAAGAAAAGGGTAACATTTGACTATTATATGAGTGTTTAGACTCAGGGGATGCTAGGCAACCCCTCCAGCACTCTATAGGAAGATGGTGTGTGCTGGGTCTGTAAATTAAAAAAGACTAGCAAAGTCAATTTAACTTTACATGCTCTGGGAGACGGTAGTCAGTCCCAGAGAAGGTATTTAAACCTTAGGGAGTCTGAAAGACACCCCTTTGCCACTGCACTGAAGGTGCTGTGTGACACACAAGAAAAAGATGATGCCTATGGAGTTGTTTTAAAACTCCATATCCAAAGAACACAAAAGAAAAACACACATCAAAATACACAAAAGAGTGGGAAAAAAGGCTCACACTCTTTCCAGGTAAAAATTAAAATCCCAGAAATCCAGAAAAGTTGCTGGGGTTCTCAAAAGGTAAGGGAAATTAGCACATTCTTGAGAACTATCCCTAACAACTTGCATGGGGTCCCATGCAGAATGTATGCAGCCTAGCAGGTTGGGCTGAAAGAAATAAGGGTTGCTTTGTTTTCCTAGCCTCTTCCAGTGGTTATGATTCTTTCAGAACTTTCCATTCATCACACTTCAGTTTTGCATTAGTCGCTCTAAGTGGGACAGGCATGCCCACGTGTGGATCCCGATCTTGCTGTGCATAGAAACCCCGAGCTACACCTCCCGATGAAGCACAATGTGACCGAAACATATTCGCGGTTGCTTATGGTCTCGTGACAACATGGGACCTAACAATATGGCTGAGCTGTTGCGTTGGTGCAGGCCATGCCTGATTTGGGTAAGGTATTTCTCTTTCTGCAATGACATGAGATGCTGAACAATAATAAAGTGAGTCTGCATAAACGATGCTTTCAAATACCTTAAAGGGGCTTCTGTTAGCAGCTGAGTCTATATGTTTCTGTTTTGTTTTGCATTTCCTCAGCTGAGCTGAGACCCCTAATAATAATTGGCGTTGGAGAACAAGGGTGCCTGCTGCTACCAAGTGTGCTAGGGAAAGAAGCTGTAAACAAGACTGAGCCTCTTTCCTAGGGGAATGTGTGCCTTCCATGCAAGAAAAAGATAGAAAGGTTCCTTTTATAATCGAACATGAAGATAGATTTCACTATTTCGAATGAAATTGCCCCCAAAACAGAAACGAAAACATGGGTTAGACTTATTGTGAGAGCGTGCAATGCAGGAGTTTGAGGATGTGTGGCAGGGAGATCCCTCCCCCCCTTAAGAGAGGGAGTAAAAGTACTTTTGAAGTGATCAGTGTAAACAAGGTTTAAGATTCCTGTTCATTGCAATCACATGGATCTGTGCCAGGGCCTTTACCGGGTTTCCCTTGTGCCCCACACGCAGATGGAGCTCCTGTCAGGATGCAATCGTCCTGCTGTGTCCCTGCTGCTACCAGTGACGCCTGCTGCTGCCTTGTCATTTCGCCTGCCCAGGGCACCTGCCTCGTCCCCTGGATAAGTCCATATTCAGCCTGACCAATGACTCTCAGCTAATTCATTGGGGATATCCATGCTGTTATGTAAGGTGGCTACTGAACCCCAAGTACTGCCAAATGCAAAACACTACAGCCCGACAATCCTTCTTTTGCGGAAGATGTTAATATTGATAGTTTATTTGTATAGCGCCCCTACACAATGTGTTTCAAAGCGCTTCAAGGAAGGGAGGGAACATGGGAGAAATAAAAAACAACAGTGAACATACAGTCCTTGATACATTCAGAATGTGAAAAACAAAAATCAACTATCATAATCAGCCTGAGGACATTACAGATAGTACAAGTGCTAAGTCAATGATGGGGAGGGAGGGAGGGAGGAAGAGTGAAACAGACAAGTGGCTACATTACTATGCCTAACTGCAACTGAGGTAGTGCCGGAAAATTAACAAGAGGAGGGGGGCTGGGAGGGGGGGAGTCGAATGAGGAGAAGGAGAAGAACAGAACAGGCAGCTATTTTACTAGGTCTGAAGACAATTCAGATAGTGCTGGAGGGGGGGTGGAGGGAGAGGACATATGTGGACATGGGGAGACAAACAAGCTGCAATCAGATAGGTCGGGAGGACACACATGAAAGAGTAAGAGCAGATTAACAAGGATAGGGAGGGGAGGAGGGGTGGGCAAGAGAAAGAGACAGACAAGCGGCTGCATTACTATGCCAGGTGGCAATTGAGGTAGTGCCAGAATATAACAAGAGGAGGGGGAGTAGGAGGGCGTTGGAATGAAGGAGAAGGAGTAGAACAGAACAAGCATACAATTCATATAGTGTTGGAGGGGGAAAGGGAGGATGGGAACAAAAGGTGGGTAAGACAGACAAGCGGCTAACAAACAGGTCAGGTTTCTTATTTGGAAAGCGTAAGTGCTAATGGTGGGGGACACATGGGAGGGGGGACACAGACAGCATCACAAGGGGCTAAGAAGGGGAGCAGCAGTGCAGGCAGTGCTGGCCTGAGGTTTGAGAAAGGGTGAGACACCAAAACTGTAGAGATTAATAAGTCAAAAATCAAGGCATCTGCAACAGGTCAGAGAACGGTGAGAAGCAAGTTGAGTCCAGCCACTCAAGCAATGCGAGAGAGAAAAGAGAAGGGAAGGGGGGACAACGTTAAGCAACACGTTAGGGCAGAGGGGGTGGGAGGAGATCAACAGATATCCCAGGGCAACGGAGGGCGTTGGGAGACATCAACAGACATCACGAGACAACAGAGGGGGTGGGGGGAGATCAACAGTCATCACTAGTCAGCGGAGGGTGTGGGGGGACATCAGCAGACATAACAGGACAACGGAGGGGGCAGGGGGACATCAACAGACATCGTGGGGCAATGGAGGGGGTGGGGGAGATCAACAGACATTGCAGAGCAACGGAGGGGGTGGAGGGAGATTAACAGACATACCAGGGCAATGGGGGGTTTAGGGGGAGATCAACAGACATCACCGGGCAACGGAGGGCATGGGGGACATCAGCAGACATAACGGGGCAGCAGAGGGCGTGGGGGGACATCAGCAGACATAACAGAGGGAGGAGGGGGTGGGGGGAGATCAACAGGCATCACAGGGCAGCGGAGGGGATTGGGGACATCAGCAGACATAACGGGGCAGCGGGGGGGTGGGTGAATATCAGCAGATATAACGGGGTAACGGAGGGGGTCAGGGGACATCAACTGGTATCGCAGGGCAGCAGAGGGGGTGGGGGGATATCAGCAGACATAACGAGGCAGCAGAAGGGGGCACATCAGCAGACATAAAGGGGCATCGGGGGGTTGGGGGATATCAACAGACATCGCAGGGCAGCGGAGGGGGTGGGGGGAAATCAGCAGACAAAACGGGTCACCAGAGGGGGTGAAGGGAGATCAACAGACATCACAGGGCAATGGAGGTGATGGACGGCATCAGCAGACATAACGGGATGAGGAGTGGGTGGGGGGAGATCAACAGGCATCACAGGGCAGCGGAGAGGATGGGAGACATCAGCAGACATAACGGGGCAGCAGAGTTGGTGGGGGGACCTCAGCAGACATAACGAGGCAGCAGAGGGTGGCACATCAGCAGACATAAAGGGGCATCGGGGGTTGGGGGATATCAGCAGACAAAACGGGTCAACAGAGGGGGTGGTGGGAGATCAACAGACATCACAGGGCAATAGAGGGTGTGGGGGGACATCAGCAGATATAATGGGGGAGCCGAGGGGGTTAGGGGACATCAGCAGACATAATGGCACAACAGAGGTGGCGGGGGGACATCACTGACATCATGGGCAGCGGAGAGGGTGGGGGACATCAGCAGACATAAGGCGGCAACAGAGGGGGTGGGGGACATCAACAGACATCACGGGGCAGGGGAGGAGGTGAGGGGACATCAGCAGACATAACAGGGCAATGGAGGGGTGGGGAGACATCAACAGACATCGCAGGGCAACAGAGGGTTTGGGGGGACATCAGTAGACATAACAGCGCACCTCATGATTCGTAAACGAAGAGGGCACAAACAGGGGCCTTAGAGGGTGGGCCTTCGGGAGCAGGACCGGAGTCCACTTGCTGGCGTCAGGACAGCATCCAAAAGGCAAATCACACTAAAGCAGGAGCTGTGGCAGGTAGGGACAAAGGGGAAGATGAAAGCAGGCCACCATCTTGAAAGGTGGTAGCTAGCACATGGCACTGGTATAGCAGTGCATACAAAACAAACAAAGTTACAGAAATCTATGGCATGCACTCACCATGCAGGGTAGAATTTGCAAGCTAGATTGAGGAGTGCGCACATTGTAATTCACAAACATTCATGTCATGCAGGCATCGAGCTCCAAGTGGAGCATGCAAGGATCAATAAAAACAGCAGCAGTCCCCAGTGGCGAGCGCAGCCTCATGTGATGGTCAGGTCCCCAGAAGAGAGGGAAAAGCAGGTCTGGTGAAGGCAGAGGGAGGAATGAAGTCACAGGGAACAAACAGGGGCCACAGAGGGTGCACCTCTAGAGAAGACATCTCAGAAATAATCTTTCTGCACTGGAGGAATGTCCCATATGGTCTATTTTGGGTTATTTATAAAGACACTCGTCAGCAGTGATCAAATCTTCAAGTGATCGATATTGGTGCACATCCTTTTTTCAGTTCATATGTGGAGTGTATGACCAATTTCATGTAACAGCTTCAATCATAAAATGGCTAGTGAGGTACAACCACATGAACACCCATGTTGATCACAACCACATTTGAACAATTATGACCTTCTCAAATGACTATAAACAAGTTATCTTGTAATGATTTAAGAGCTTTCCATGTCTAGTTTGAGGACACACAATTTTGCATTTAATTATTTTCCTTTTCCAATCCATAATACTAGTCAGGATACATATGTTAAAAATGTCTCTTACATTGAGCTGAAAGGTGACACAAGGGTGCAAACTAATATCTTCATCACCTCTTGGAAAAATAATCCAAATCACATATCTTTTCTTTCATAGCGGGCACATCTTTATTCGGTGAAGACAAAAGTGGCATCATGTTGTAAACATTTTGTATGCTTAAAAGAGATGTCTCCACCAAACCTTTCCCCAATGTCATTGTATATGCTGCAGGTAGTGCAGATTCAAAGCCAAACAATACTTAAGCATCCATTTTGGTGCTTTTTGTGCATGCTCTGGGTATCAGCAAAAGGTTTGGTGTTTACAGTTCACTGGAAGAACTGATTTACTTCTTTTCTTTCAGCTAACTATCCATGCCTAGACCGAAAACACGTATTTCTTCTTCCACCAGAGAATTAAAATTAATTGGATGTTGGTCCAATGCTGAGCAGGCAATGGTAAAGTTACCTTTCTCTCAGTGCCCGACCGGATTGGCATTCAGAGGCGGAAGAGACTACTGCCCCAGCATAACCTACCTGAGTCCACCGGGCTTTGGTCGACATGGTCCATTGATGTGCACCTACTTGGGGAGGAATGCCTGGCCAAATGGTGCATTTGTCTTGAGGACGTACTGTGCCGATATATGGATCAGAAGTTGATCTGACAGCGCAAATGAATTTCCTTTGATAATATAGTATTTCTCAAAGGACTTTCTTCCTGTAGAGGGTTGAAACCACCCACTTTTAGCTGAACAGGTCTAACTTAGATGAAAAGGGTACTTCGATGCTTGGGGTAGATGGTTGAGCTTTTCACCTGGACTGGGTTCATTCGTCTTTGCCATTTTCCCTGAGTAAATGATCTCGATGTGGAAGACTAAATACCAATGCCATGGTGTCTTCCATTGCAGGGTTTTAAGCCACTTGGTACCACCAAACTAAGACAATCCAAGTTGAAGTATGCACACTAAAGTGGTGGGAGTGCGAGGCCGCAGTGAATTGCACAGCTACAGTCGATATCACGTGCGATATATCTAAAAGTACGATCAATACCACAGGAAAGATTGTGATGAACTGTGACCACAATTCCTGGTCCTGATTAAGGCAGGTGTTAATCAATTCCCATCTGAACTGCTACAGGCCGAAAAACAGTCGTGCCGACTTTTATTGAACATTAGTGTCTGCTACATGCACTGGGCACAAAATATTTGATGTTTAATTCAACACCTCTCAATATGCAAGGAGATGTATGTTGTTAGTCACCAGGCAGTTAAAAAATGTATTAAATGTTTTCATATTGCTATATATGTTTATTTGTTGGAATGTGCTGGGTTCACTTACCTTTGGCAAACATTTTGCCTGTATGTAATACACAGGGTGAAATGTGTGTTATAAATACTGGTTTTGTGTGTTTTTGTGCAACCGGGTCGCCCTGATCATTTGCCTTTATGCAATTTGACTTACCTGGCAAGATCAGGGAATAGCCAGGTGCCCCTCTTTTTCTACACAGTTGCTAGTATCCATAGGCTATGGGGGGGGATGAGTGCAACAGTTGCATACAATTTGCTCAATAATCCCATAAACAGTGCCATTTTGTCATAAGGTCTCATCAGGCATTCACATGATCATGTTTAGCACCCAGCGTTCTGCTTGGAGGTCTCTTATTACAACTGGTGCAATGTAACGGGTCCAGCCCTACTTGTCACGTTTGAATACTTCGGCTAGCCACTCGAAGTTGCAGAACAATGCTTCTGTATGTTCACCTGCCCCAAATATTTTTATAAGTGCTGTCAGGGCTTGGTTTGGCTTGGCAACCACTGTCTTCAACTGGTTAAGGATGACCAGGGGCCAGATTACAGAAACTTTGCACCGGTGCAAGTGCAAAGTTGCACGGTATTAGCACTAGGGCAAAGTTTGCCCTGTTTTTTAAAACACTGGGACATATTAGAAAACTATTGCACCATGACAAGTGCAATTTGGCATGGTGTAGGAATCAGGGCAAAAATTGCTCTTGGGCAAAAAAGATAGATTTTCACGACATTATTGTAACAGGGCAAAGTTTGCCCTAGTGCTAATACGGAATGGTATTAGCACTAGGGCAAACTTTGCCCTGGTGAAAAAACGCATCCAAAATGTATCTTGCTTGCACTAGGGCAATTTTTTTCCAGGTGCTTATACAATGCCAAGGTGCAGTTGTCATGGTGCAATAGTTTTTCTAATATGTCCCAGGGTTTTCAAAAATAGGGTAAACTTTGCCCTAGTGCTAATAGCATGCAACTTTGCCCTTGCACCAGTGCAAAGTTTCTGTAATCGGTCCCCAGTTGTCACATTAACATTGTCTATAATACTTTTCTGTGACAGTGGACCTCAAGGTTGTTATTTTTGGCCCCTAGATTCATTGCTTTCTCAGATCTGCCTCTGCTGGGGTAGACTCTTCAAGGACCTGTGGAACACTCTGTCTCACTGTCATAGATTTGTTTCCCCTATGCATTCTCAGTGGATCTCTCAAATTGGAGCCAATGATCTTAGTCTCAGCCCATGCAAGAATAGGGAGTACCTTTGGGGATTACCCTTCCAGGCTTGTAAGTTGAAAATCCAAACTGGCCCTGTGTCATCGTCCAGGTTGAGGAACCCCAGGAGGTCTGCACTTTTTTTCCCCAGTGCTAGATCCCTGTAGTGTGGGTTGACCGTGCATGTGCAATCTTGCAACCCTGCCTCCCTTCTCCCAGTGAAGAAGATCCCATGTCAAGTTTATATGCAGCTTTTGGTGGCCTCCCACACTTGGTATTCTTTTCCCACTGCTGGTGCTTGGTCTCCCCTTGGAAATTTGACATCTTTAAAGGTGTTTTTTTGAGGGAGCCATCATTTTCAGGGGCTATTGGATTTGGGCATTCTGAGAGACTGGAGTAACCCATAAAGCATGGAGTTACCTCTTCCATGCAGGGCCCCTTTCTCTCCCTAAACTGGACCCAGAGTGCTGCCCATGTAGTCTAGATCTTTCTTGCATGGGGTGGCCCTAAGGCCTAGGCTGATTGATCCCACTTCCAACAGCAAATTTCATCAAGCCAAGGAGGAATCAATGAAGTTCATAGGCCAATGTGGTACTTTAAACTGAACAGTAACATGGATTCAACTCAAAGACATAACATATTGGCTCCTCGATGGGTTGAAACACATGCCAAACAAATAACAGGATGGCTTCTCCTTGGGCTGAAACAGCTGAGCAAAAGTGGCAAACAAAACAGCAGGATGACCTTTCGCCAGGTGCAATAAATAAACCCAAAATGTAGTTTTGGATTTAGCAGTTTTAATATGTAGATCCTCCTACCCAGCAAACTGCAAGAATGAAAGTCACTCACAGTCTGAGGCAATTTCGGTGCCTCCACCATTTCTTTCCCCAAGTCCATTAGCTGTGGTACTTCAATTGTTTTGTGAAGCTATGGCTCAGGGGTGGCACACTATCACTGTCCAAAGGTGGATGGCAAGTGGAATGATGCTGATACCAATTGCATTTTGCGAGAGTCTATGTAGTTTTTGACAGGTATGCTTGGAGCTCTGAGGATGAAAACATTAACTTTAGCCATGGGGCATCTGGATTTCTCGCAGGTCCCTCCTCTGTCTATCCTCCTCAGACCTCTCTATCACTCTTGTTGTTATAAGTTTCTTCTCCTCACTTTCTTTACCTTCACTCGTCACTTGTCCTTTATTCTGCTCTCCTTTCACCACTATGTTACTTTCCCAAATGCTTTTACCTCCTCTCACCTCTTCTGGTTTGCAAGTTATTGGACATATCTGGGGCACCTTAACTCTCTGTCTCTGACTGCCTAGGCTTTCTTTTTCACTGCGTTTTCCAAACTCTACTGTCATAACTTTCTCCTCTCCCTCCTCTTTTCACTTAATTGTCCCCTTTCTGGGTTGTCTATGTTAATTATTTTGTACTCTTACTACCTCTTTTGCTCCTGATGCATTTCTCTCCCCTACTTCACCTTCACCTGGTATTTCACTGACTTTTCCCGCTTTTGTTCTACTTTCACCTTGTACGCCTATCCTCCACCTTTTTATCATGTGCTAGCCATATAGAGATTTGATTCCCTGACCTCCTGAGTTTCTCTCTTTCTTGCCTCATTGGTTTCTCTCCTTCCAGGCCGCTCCGTCTCATTCTCCCTGCCTCCTGGATCACTCTCTCTAGCCTCCTATGATTCTCTCTCCCTCTCCGAAGCCTCCCGGGGAACTCTCTCCTCAGCCTCCCATGTCATAGAGTTAGATATACAGCTAAAGTCTATATGGAACTATGGCCCAAGCGTGATCAGTCTACTTGGATATTGTTTGATTTTTGGGAAATTTAAGGCGGTGTCCAGACTTGATCAGTTACTGTGCCTGTGCGTCTTTTGCTGGCTTCCTTTAAAAGCCTTTCAATCAGTGATGAAACATCTGCATACTTACTTTTTCAATGGGAGGTACATAAGTCTATGAGTATGGCAGATAACATTCCACCACTTTGCATATATGGCTGAGATGGTATTTTTTCCATTTTGCGGTTACTACTCAACAAGACAAGAATATTATAATGTGAAACATAAGCCAATGTTCCTGAACTCTACAAACCGTCCATTCATCAGTGTTCAATGACAATGGTATCCTACGCCAGAGTGCAGGCAACTCCAGTAACCCTACTGAGTGTCTTTGACCCACATTGCCAAATAGGGGAAAGAACTATCATGTGGTGGAGCGCCTTATCTCTACCTTACAGTAGAGCAAACACCATTAACTTTGCCCTTTAGCTTGCTTAGGCTCATAAGGGTCCACTAAACTATATGCATAAAATAATACAGCATTTGAGGGATACTACCTGAGTCCTATAACCTCTGACATTTCAGCCACTTTCCATCCCAAGAAATCACCCCTGTCATACAGATCACTTTGGTTGCAAATCTTTTTCACAGCCTGTTAGGCAGAATTATATGCAGTACCCTTTGGGAACACCACACACAATTAAGACTACAAGTGACAGTACAAATTCACCTTTGGTACAAGCCTGTACTACACAGTAAAGTGGTAGTGATGGCTGAGCAGCCAGACTTATCTCAAGAGCAAGTGAGCAGTGTCAATAGTTACACAAAGGACAGCAATTACTATGATTCAAACAAACACTGACTCAAGGTTTCTGACTAAAATAATAACATGTATTTACACAGCAGTTGTATAACATCTCACTAAAGTAAAGCAGTTGAAAAATCACACTCTTAATACACCACACCACTCCCAATAGATCCTGGACAAGTTAAGCTCAAAACGAACTGTGAGCAAAATGGCACTCCAGCAATTTAAAAAGGGAGGGAAAAACAAAGTTAGACTAAAATTGAGCAGCACCAACAGGTAAGTAAGCAGGGCATTCTAGAAAGAGGAACTACACTGATGGAATGAAATCAAAAAGGCTTAGGGCCAAAGTCAATGGGACAAAAGTCTTTTGCTCACGATCACACAGTTCAGGGTAATTCTCGGTAAAGTCCTTGCCAAGAGTTCCGGACGAAGTTGGTCGGCAGAAAAGTTTGTTTCAAGAGAAGAGAAGCCCTCGGGTTGGCGAAAGGTTTCACACACCTTCTCCGCGGCTGAACAAAACAAACAACTGTATTTGCACAGTACCTTTAAATGGAGAAGAAGCTGTAGCTGAGGCAGACATTCCTGGCAGGTCCTGCGGGCTCACGGTTCCTGAAGCGACTGTCCGACGACTGACGCGAAGTTGGAAGACTGGAGGGTCCGGCACTGCCCAGTGAAGAAACCAGCACTAGAGCAAAACAACAAATAAAAGGTGGGCTCCTTAAAACCCAAGCAGGGTCCGACCTTCCTGGCTATCCGGTTCACAGTAGCTCTGTACAGCGAATTTGACAAGAGGAAGGAGTCCTGGCTTGCAGTTTGGGCGAAATGGTTGGTCTCACCAGCTCAGGGGAAGAAGATTCCTGGTAGATCTTCTCTGTCATTGGAGTCTGAAGATTCTGACCTGCAGCAGGGCTTCACCAAGCGGTTCAGTCGTTGTAGGGGTCCTCTTCCATCAGCTCCTCGTCTGTTCTTTCGCTCCAGTGGTGACTCTGCCTTTCCAATCCCAGAGACCTGCTTTTTATGCAGTTTTCCCCCATTCACACAGCCTTCAGGCGGGTCAGTCACCTAGCCAATGAAACAGGAGTGCGACTTGGGTTACCAAGGGAACCCATGGCAGGGGTCCTAAAATCCCTCCCTCACATCCTGCCTATCCAGACTTTCAGGTGCCTGAGGAGGGCCTCTGTATAGAAGCCCGCAAAAAGATGGTGAACAAAGGAACTAAACCTGGTTTGGCACGCAGAGTAAAACACGAGAAAGACATTTTCAAAAAGTAATAGTGAATAAACTGAGGCAGAACCGTATAAAAACATATATGGTCTAGCGAGTTTAAGTTCGATGCTACCAAGATAGCCTAAAACAGCACCAGGGTTATTTAAGATAACCGCGGTAGGAAAAATTAGGGTAGTTACCACTGCCACCAGCCAAGTCTTGATGAAAAGGGAGAGAAACAATGCTCCAAGAGAAACAGACACAAATTGATAAGTATTAACCCTTTCCAGTACTCTATGCAAGATAGTTTGTACTGGGTCTGTGGATTTAAAAGACTAATAAAGTTAATGGCAACTTTACATGTTCTGGGAGACAGTAGTCAGTCCCAGAAAATGGAGTCTGAGTTGGGAAGTCTAAAAGACAACCCTGTGTCACTGCACTGAAGGTCCTGTGTAACACACAGTAATAAGATGATGCCTATGGAGTAGGTGAGGCTCCACAGTCTATGAACACAAGAAAATGTTAAACACACACAGCAAAACACATGTAAGAGTGGGAAAAAAGCTCACACTCTTACCAGGTGAAAAAAAATCCTAGAAATCCAGCAAAGCTGCTGAGGGACTCCGCAGGTAAGGGAAATTAGCCATTCTGGAGAATTCTCCCTAACACTCGCCCCCACCCCAGACTAAGGGACAGGAGGATCTAATCCACTCCTGGATGAATCTCTACCTCTAGTCGGTTAAAAACATACTAGAGAGACCATCAGCATTTTGGTGGTGACATCCTGCTTTGTGCTCAATGGTGAAATCAAACCCTTGCAAGCAGGTTGACCATATCAGAAGTTTTGGGTTTTCCCCTTTCATTTGCATTAACCATCTCAAGGGTTTGTGGTCTGTCTGAATCACAAAAGTAAACCCATACAAGTATGGTCTAAACTTCATCAGAGACCACACAATGGCAAAACATTCACGCTCTATGGTTGCCCACCTTGTTTCTGGTACCGTCAGTTTCCTACTGATGAAGCAAATGGAGTGCTCCCTACCTTTCTCATCCAGTTGACTAAGGACTGCACCTCTACCTGTATTGGATGCATCTGTCTGCACAATGAAGGGTTGATGATCATCAGGAGCTCTTAGGACTGGAGCTTGACAAAGGGCTTTCTTCATGTTTTCAAAGGCTTGAGTGCACTCCTCATTCCATCTAACCGTTTTAGGGAATTTTGGAGAGGCAATCACATTCATGGGAGAAGCTATGGTCCCATAGTTTTCTATGAAGTTCCTGCACTACCCACTGAGACCTAGGAAAGCTCTCACTTGGGTTTGAGTAGTAGGGGTGGCCCAGTTTTGTACAGCTTGTACTTTGCTAGGCAATGGCCTTTTTTCACCACCTCCTACCTCATGACCAAGGTAAACCACTTTGCTCTGACCAATTTGATATTTGCTTGCCTTTATGGTCAGATGGGCCTGCTCAAGAGCCTGCAAAACATACCCTAAGTGATCAATATGTTATTTCCATGTAGTGCTGAACACTGCAATGTCATCCAAGTATGCCATGCAGAAGTCCTCCATCCCATTCAGAACTTGATTGACCATCCTTTGGAATGTAGCAGGTGCATTCTTTAATCCAAATGGTATAACCTTGAACTGGTAGAGGCCTGCTGGTGTTGTGAATGCAGTTTTCTCCTTGGCATGGTCTGTCAGGGCTATTTGCCAATAGCCTGATGTCAGATCAAATGTACTGAGGTACTTGACTGACCCAAGTCTATCCACCAGTTCATCTGTCCCTGGCAAAGGATGAGCATCAGTCTTAGTGACTGCATTTAGAGCTCTATAGTCCACACAGAATCTCAACTCCTTGGATCCTGCCTTTGGTACTAGAACAACTGGACTAGACCATGGACTTGTAGAGGGCTCTGTAACCCCGAGATCAAGCATCTTGTTGACCTCTCCTTTGATGTGGGATCTCACATGTTCTGACATTCTGTAACCTCTGCATTTTACAGGTAAACAGTCACCAGTGAGAATATCATGCTGGCCCCAAGGGGTCAAGCCTGGTGATAGTGAAAACAGAGAGGCAAACTGATTTAACAGAATTTTGCACTCCTCCTGTTGTTCAGAAGTCAGTTGAGAAGAGAGATTGACTCCTTCTATTTTCTCTTCCAAAGGTCGGCTTGTGAGGAGGTCAGGTAGAGGCTCACTCTCCTCCTCCTCTTGAGCTGAAGCTAGAATCAAAGCTCCCATTTCTGGTCTCGAGACATATGCCTTCAAACGGTTGGTGTGAAAGACTCTGGGAGCCTCCTTAGTTCTGCCTAAGTTCACCAAATATTTCACCTCTCCAAGATTGCCCACAACCTTGAAGTGTCCTATCCATTTGTCCTGCAAGGCCCTCTGCCTTGTTGGCACCATAACTAATACAAGCTGGTCTTGAGTAAACTCAACCATGCTGGCCTTCTGGTCATGCCAATGTTTGACCAGAGCCTGACCTGCTTTTAAGTTATCACTAGCTTCTGCCATCATGTGTGACATTCTCCTGCAGAGACCTATCACATAGCTTGGGCGAAGAAGCACTCTCCAACCCCTCCTTGATCAGGGCCAATGGACCTCTGACTGGATGGCCTTAGAGAAGTTCAAAGGAACTGTAACCAACTCCCTCCTGAGGGACTTCTCTATAATCAAAGAGAAGACATGACAGTAGAAGGTCCCACTTTCTTTTAAGGAGTTCCTCTAAAGCACCTATAATGCTCTTCATAGTATGATTAAACCTCTCTGCCAGTCCATTTGTCTGTGGATGGTTCGCTGTAGAGAACTTGTAAGTGACACCACAATTTTTCCACATGGCTTGCATGTAGTGGGACATAAAAGTGGATCCCCTGTCGGATATCACTTCCTTAGGAAACCCTACTCTGGTAAAAATACCAAGCAGAGCCTTAGCCACAGCCTGAGCCATAACAGTTCTCTTAGGTATGGCTTCTGGGTATCTTGTAGCATGGTCTACTACAACCAGGATAAACCTGTTCCCTGAAGATGTGGGAGGGTCAAGGGGACCAACAATGTCGATGCCCACCCTCTCAAAAGGAAATCTCACCACTGGGAGAGGCACCAAGGGTGCCACATTCTTGGCTCCACTCTCGCCAGAGGTTTGGCAAGTGTGACAGCTCCTACAGAATTTGTCAACTTCTGAACCCATCTTAGGCCAGTAGAAGTATAAGGAGAGTCTTTCCTCTGTCTTTTTGAAACTCAAATGACCAGCCAAAGATATCTCATGGCCAACTGTAGGAACTGGAGTCTGTTAGCAAGGGGCACTACACTTCTTTTGCAGTCCCCAGGGATAGACTTGGTTGGTTCACTGTAGAAGAAGCCATCGTCCCAGCTTAACCTATGCTTTTCAACTTCTTGCCCATCAAGTTGGTTAGCAGCCTGTTGTCGAAGACCCTCGAGAGTAGGACACTCTCTTTGTTCTCTGCTGAAGTCTGCCCTGTTGGGTCCACCTTCTGCCAGTAAAGACTGCAGCTCAGGATGGTAAACAGGGTCAAGATCTCCAACCAAAACTGTGTCTTCTTCCAGATCTGACTCTTCAAAACTGGCTCAACCACACAAGGTTGTACCTCACACTCTGCCTCAGCAGGTCGAGGGATCACAGGTGTGATCTTGGACAATCTTGGGGATGTCCTTGTTGGTAGCACACAGGTGCTGTCTCACTTTTTCCTTGAGGTCTTGGGTTTCCCCTTTCCTCTTTCTTTCCAGAAATAGCAGTGAGCAACTCCTATGGAGTGGGAGTGATAGTTTCCTATTTCAACTCCTCTGGAAAGCCTCTCAAGGTCCTCTCACGTGCAGGCCTAGTGAGCTCCGGTCTCCTTTTACTGGGAAGTGTGGGGGTACTTGACACAACTCCAAGAGTGTTCAGGTCATTACCCAGCAGAACTCTCCCATGCACGTCACTCTGCACACTAACAGGTATTTTGACAGTCATATCTTTACACTGGATGAGAGCTGGTAACTGGGGAAGCATTTGCCCAGGGCCTCCAGCTAACTTGGTGAGGCTTTTGGGTGATTTAGCAACATCCTCCACCTTGAAAAATGATTCGTCCACCACAGTTATATATGGCTCCAGTGTCTCAGATGGCAGGGGTCTCCTGTCCATTTACAAGAACACTATCTTTATAATACTCTTTAGGATGGAATTATAGACATCTAAGTTCTGTTGTTCCCACAAGTCCAGGGACACTAAAGAAACACTGAGACTCTCAGGGGTTCATCAGTTAGTAGGTGAAGGTTTCCACTTGCCATAGGTACTTCTTCCTCTGGGGAGAAGGCTAAGGAAACAGTGTGGACCCCTGAAGGTTTACCCTTACATCTGGGATCCCCTTTCACATGGTCGGTTGACCCACAAACATAACATTTCCCAAATGTGTTGATGAATGGGGGTTTGTTCTGACCTCCTTCTGGTTTGGGTACAGATGGTGCACTAGCCTGATTTGGTTTCCCCTGTGGTTTACCCTTATGTTGCTGTTTGTGGCCCTCTTTTGGATTGGAGGTATGATAATTCTCCTTGTTATCTTTCTTTGGCTGCTTTCCCTCATCCTTCTTCTGAGTTGCCCCAGAATCCTTGTGAGTAGCCATGTTGGCAACCCACAAGTCAGCAGCCTTAGCTAGCTTCTTTGGATCTATCTCCTTAGAATCAGCCAAGTGTTGTCTGAGCTTAGGAGAGCAGACATCATAAATTGACTCCAACATAACAAGATTCCTCATACCTTCATAAGTGTTTACTCTGTAACCCTTAATCCAACCATCTAAGTTTTTCAAACAGTCACACACCCAGGTAGCCCAAGGGGTACCATCATGCTTTTTGAGGGTCCTAAACCTCTTAAGGTACTGGGAAGGGGTCTTCCCAAATCTAGCAATTAAAGCTAGCTTCACACATTCATAATCCATCCTATCCACCTCCCCCAACCCCATCACAACATCAGTTGCAACAGTGGGTATCATAGAGAAGAGCCAGGGAAGTGACTGATTCCCTGTAAGACCTTGAATCCCATGGTTATATTCAAACATTGCCAACCAATCCAAAATATCAAGCTTAACCTCATACATACCCACAATTTCTTTAGCCATACGGGGTCTCCTCTTAGGACTGGAAGACCTAGATGACTCTGGGAGAGAAGCATTTTCAAGAGATAACCTTTTCATTTCTAGTTCATGATTCAACTCCATTTCTCTGAGCTTAAGTTATTGATGTTTTTGTTCAGTTTGAGCATTTAAACGTTTGAATTCCAATTCAAGCCTCATCTTTTCTAGAGCAATGAATTCAGGGCTGAGTGTAGGACTTGGTGAGGTCTCAGTGGACAAAGGTTGAGGTTGCTGAGCAGGTAAGGGAACAGTGAGGCCTACATTAGGAGACACATCTACTTCCTCTAACTCATCAATAGTAGACACATTATCATCCTCATTATTTTCCACATTTGCTGGAGAGTCAGGCATTTCAGACCCACTCCCCAGACTTATGTTCTTTAACAACTTTTCAATCAATTCAGACGTTTTGCCTTTGGCAGAGAGATTCCTTTCTCTGCACAGATTTTTTAGATAATCCACATTGTAACTAAGGAGGGTCTCCTGACTGTAGCTTTCCGTATCAGACATGAGTAATATTGCTTTTTAGTGATGTTAGCCTTGTGGTTAGTTGATCCAAGGTAATAGCAACACTCTAAGTGTAATTACTATACTTGATCCTCACTGCTGTACACCAGTGTTAGGCAGAATTATATGCAGTACCCTTTGGGAACACCACACACAATTAAGACTACAAGTGACAGTACAAATTCACCTTTGGTACAAGCCTGTACTACACAGTAAAGTGGCAGCCATGGCTGAGCAGCCAGACTTATCTCAAGTGCATTTAAGCAGTATCAATAGTTACACAAATGACAGCAATTACTATGATTCAAACACCCACTGACTTAAGGTTTCTGAGTAAAAGAATATACATTTATTTACACATCAGTTGTATAACATCTCATGAAAGTAAAGCAGTTGAAAATCACACTCTTAATACACCACACCACTCCCAATAGATCCTGGACAAGTTAAACTCAAAACGAAGTGTGAGCAAAATGGCACTCCAGCAATTTAAAAAGGGAGGGAAAAACAAAGTTAGACTAAAATTGAGCAGCACCAACAGGTAAATAAGCAGAGCAATCTAGAAAGAGGAACTACAGTGATGCAATCAAATCAAAAAAGCTTACGGTCAAAGTCAATGGGACAAGATCACACAGTTCAGGGTAGTGCACAGTTAAGTCTTTGCCAAGAGTTCCGGACGAAGTTGTTCGGCAGAAAAGTTAGTTTAAAGAGTAGAGAAGGACAAGCCCTCAGGTTTGCGAAAGGTTTCACAAACCTTCTCCGCGGCTGGACCAAACAAACAACTGGATTTGCACACTATCTTTAAATGGAGAAGAAGCTGTAGCTGACGCAGACATTCCTTGCAGGTGCTGCAGGATCACAGTTCCTGAAGCGTCTGTCGGACTGACACGAAGTAGGAAGACTGGAGGGTCCTGCACTGCCGAGGGAAGAAACCAGCAGCAGAGCAAAGCAACAAATAAAAGGCGCGCTCCTTAAAACCCAAGCAGGGTCTGACCATCCGGGCTATCCGGTTCACTGTAGCTCTGTACAGCAAATTCGACCAGTGGAGGGAGTCCTGGCTTGCAATTTGGGCGAACTGGTTGGTCCCACCAGCTATGGGGAAGAAGGTTCCTGGTAGAGTTTCTCTATCGTTGGAGTCTGAAGATTCGGACCTGCAGCAGGGCTTCACCGGGCGGTTCAGTCATTGTAGGTGTCCTCTTCCATCAGCTCCTCGTTGGTTCTTTCATTCCAGTGGCAACTCTGCCTTTCCAATCCCAGAGACCTGCTTTTTATGCAGTTTTCTCCCATTCGCACAGCCTGGCTGTCAATCACACAGCAGGGTGGCTGTCCTGTTACCAAGGGAACCCACTGCAGGGGTCCTAAAACCCCTCCCTCACATCGTGCCTACCCAGACTTTCAGCCGCCTAAGGAGGGCTCTTGTGTAGAAGCCCGCGAAAAGACGTTGAACAAAGGAACCAAACCTGGTTTGGCGCGCGGAGTAAAACAGGAGAAAGACATTTTCAAAAAGAAATGGTGAATAAACCCAGCTGGAACCGTATAAAAACATATATGGTCTAGCGGGTTTAAGTTTGAGGTTACCAAGATAGCCTAAAACAATACCAGGTTTATTTAAGATAACCGCGGTAGGAAAAATAGGGTAGTTACCACTACCACCAGTCAAGTCTTGATGAAAAGGGAGCGGAACAATGCTCCAAGAGAAACAGACAAAAAGGGATAAGTATTAACCCTTTCCAGTACTCTATGCAAGATAGTTTGTACTGGGTCTGTGGATTTAAAAGACTAATAAAGTTAATGGCAACTTTACGTGTTCTGGGAGACAGTAGTCAGTCCCAGAAAATGGAGTCTGAGTTGGGAAGTCTAAAAGACAACCCTGTGTCACTGCACTGAAGGTGCTGTGTAACACACAGTAAAAAGATGATTCCTTTGAAGTAGGTGAGGCTCCACACTCTATGAACACAGGGAAATGTTAAACACACACAGCAAAACACATGTAAGAGTGGGAAAAAAAGGCTCACACTCTTACCAGGTGAAAAAAAAAATCCTGGAAATCCAGCAAAGCTGCTGAGGGACTCAGTAGGTAAGGGAAATTAGCCATTCTGGAGAATTCTCCCTAACACAGCCAAACCAAATCCTCTTCTCCAAGCCTTTCTTAATAGGTGTATGGCCCCGAGAGGCGGTTGTCAACCTAGACATATTGATGCAGGGCCCATTTCTCAAACACACTCCAAAATCAATAATTTTGTAAGGGAACTTCACTCTTACTCATTCTTCCTTTAGGAGTTCAAAGCTCATTACATTTCTTCTGTGGCCTGCTTTTCTAGGGAAAACATTACCTTACTTTTCCAGGTGTTCAAATGTTTCCAAATCAAGCTTTTTCATCCAATAACCATGGATTAATTATTCCATAGGAACTGTTTCATAGTGGTCACCCAAACGATAAGTGCCATTCCTTGGTATTTTCTCAGAATTGTGTAAATAAATTATAAAACATGTTGCTACCTCCAGAGATGTCCAGAATCATTGCCTTTGCCAGGGCACCTTCCACTGCAAGCCATCCATGATTGGCCCCATTACCATTATTAAAACCATCTCTTATTAAATGGAATACAGAGGCCTCATGATACTTCTAGAATATTGAAAAGATCATCTCACCACTCCCCCATATCCCCTGTTTGTCTTTCACCGTCAATCTCTTAAGCAATATCCTTGTATCTTTCCAGTTCATAACACTAATTAAAGTTTTTTTTTGAATGAGGAATTTGGTTTATTTTAATATTACTGGGTACAAATTATTAAGGAACATCAAAAAGAGTTATAGGATCATAATACCAATTGTCATTTTAATAGATGCAAACTGCCCACTTATTAGTAAAATCCTTTACTCATTCTAATATCGCCTCTGTAGTCAACTTTAGTGTTTCCTCTACACTCGGTGTAAAATGTATGGATCAATATTTGTACTTGTTGATAGTCAATTTCAATCAAGATACTTGAAGATCATATTTAAAAAAATCCATCACAGAATGAGAAGATCTGGAACTACTGAGTAACCGTCTCCCTGCTTATAACCTCAAAACTCACAAAAGAGGATGGCATCCTACCAAATCTCTTTAAGATAGGAACAAAAAACAAGATTCCATTACAAATGGAACAAAGCTCTTTAATATTCATTGCCCATCTGGGTGGACGCCACAAAGGGTAAGCGCCCATCAATGATAAAAAGTGCGAAACTGCACATCACAAATTCAAAACCCGGCATTGCTGACTCACCCCTTCCTCCTTCCAATATTAATACATTGAGTACCATTCATTGTGTGATAGTAACAGCTACTATTATATTTCAGAGAAACAGGAGAAATGATGCATAAATAATTTTTAGTTCTCACTCTGCACACATACCTGCTAGGATGCATATATTTTGTTTGGTTTCCTGTGTTTTACTCCTGATTTTTTTATCCCCAAATGTGTCATTTTTCGATTGTCACTGTTTTTAAATTTAGAGTGGCTGCAACAGGTGTTGGAAACCCTCTGTTAACACCACCCCATCATCCACCCCTAAAAACAATATCCCTGCCCCAATCTTACTATCTGTACCATTTTCTAATTGTATAGGCTATGAAATGTCTGCACTGAAAATGTGTGTGGTGAATATTTTGCCTTAAAATCAGTGGATATTTTTTTTACATTAGACACTTTCTCGCTTCTATATCAATTTTCCCAATGCAACTGTTCTAGTTTAAGGGTGGTAGATCAATTCATGTGTATCACTCTTGCATCCGACTCTCTGGCAGTCAGGCCATCTATGCCATTGAGTGGGTACGAGGGTGAGTTGGTGCTCTCCCATCTCATTTTAGTGCCACAAGCAGATGAGAACACCCAGATGGGATCTGGGTTGTTTGACTGTGGCAGAATTATTTGTGGTGGAATTGTTTGTAGTCAATTTGCAGTGAATACAATTTTATCGCGGCCAAACTCACCCAATCTATGTCCCCCCACCCCACAGTACATCCCCCCACTTCCCATTTCTCGTCCGCTTCCTCTCCTGACCCTGCGGCGTCAGTTCCGTCCCTCCAATGCAGGTCGGATCTGACGCTGCAGGGGCCCCTTTTTTGTCTTTAGTTTGTCGTCCCATGCCTCCAATCTTCAGGAAGCGGGGGACACCCCAACAACCCCCCAAGGCTAGAAATACCAAACATGAGGTGTGGGGGCCACCCCCACAACCCCCGCTACCCATGTTCGGTATTTTTTACCCAACGTCATTGAATCAAATTGATCGAATGTTACTGGACGAATTTGGTCAAATGTACCATTCGATCGATTTGATTTGATCAAATTGGGTAATAACACCAGATATAATTCTAAAGTAAATGTTAATAGGTTTCTGTAGTTAATTGCAAGATGAATGCATAGGAACTATTCAGTTGATAATTCCTGACCAACAACTCAAAAGCAAATAGACCTTTGCCATCCTAAATCAGTGGGGAACTGTAGGATTTCTCGACTGATGTTCCATTGTCTTCTTCATTTGCAACACTCTACAACAGAAACATGCCCTAATGAGCAGTATTTGAAATGCCCAACACTCAGAAAGTAGATTTGCATGCATTACTTCTACCAAAGGCATTGCCTTAGAATCAGTATTAACTTTTAAAACATAAAAATAAATATGAAATATTTTTGATCGCTCACAACAAAAACAGTGCAATTAGTCAACATGATTTTGAATTTAAATGATTATATTCCATCTGCTCAGAGTCTTCTATGAGGTGGATGTGGGACTGTGGCATGCAATGATGGACTATGTTCATAGACACTGATACTTAGAAATATATATTTTAAAGAATATGTTAAACACCACCAGGTGGATTTTAGCATAATACATTAGGCAGCCCTTGGGAAAGATTGTGTCCCCGGGAATTTTGATCCTTTTCTGCAGAGTCTAAGAAGAGTAGCATGCACATTAAAGTCAGATCTGCGCACCCTTACTTTCAGAGAATGTATCTTGGGCAACCTCAGTGGGAGAAAGCATGTACCTATTCCAGTTGTAGGTCACTCTGAGTTGTTCTGGTTCCCACCCAGAGGAGATCACCCCAGGTATTTTCAGTTCTCATCAAATCTACAACATCACCTTTCTTTTCCTCTCAACTCACCTGGGGGTTCCTGCAACCCTGCCATCTTTTCATGGCAGCTGCAGTCAGTCTTGCATCTCTCTTTTGACGTTCGTGAAAGCCTGCTTTTATGGTTTCATCTCCTTCCACCAAGTCCTCTTGCAGTCTGGCTTGATGAATGAATAATATTGGAGTGCATTGGCACATATGAGATTATGAATCACTAGTTTCTTCAAAGGGTACTTTTCAATAGCCACTTGAATCTGTGTTTTTCAGCACTGGTGAGATGAATAACATTTGGATATTAGGGGATCTACGAAGCTGTACATGCCTCCCCATCATGTGTTCCAGTACCACAATCGAGCCCTTGCAGTGCAGTTCTAGACTCTTCAAAGACAGACAGCGCAGCCAGAGCCATGTGGATATCTACTTCTATTCTGTCCCAAGTCATGTGTATATATTTGGTTTTGGGGCTCTTCAGTGCGATGTCAGTTGAAGTGACTGATCTATCTATGTTTTAAGATACAGTTAGAGACTCCACTACAACCCTCCCTTGGTGAGAACCACAAATGACTCCTCTGTCACAGACTCTTAGAAGCGCCCTTTGGGGTCCAAGACATTGTATGCCCACTGTCCACCGTGTTTTTTTTCTCCCATAGAGGAAATGTCAGGTTACTGATATTGCGCACCCCCTGGATCACCAGCCATTCACTTCAGGCACGTGGGGAACGCATCTGCATGATTCGGTTCAACCTCCTCACCGCTGCCCTGCTATTCTCTCTGCAAGAGGCTCGGTATCAGCCACACTCCAGGCCACCACTTCCTCCTGCAAATACCCCTGAACATACCGCTCAATGGGAAAATTAAGACTTCATAATCCTTCAAGCACCCCTAACCTTGTTGTCCCTCTTCTTCCATATTGCATGTAGAAGTGTACTGCTGCAACTTCCGAGGATACACCAATGTCTTCCATTCCACGTGCTTGGTTGCTCTCTTTTTAGGGTGCTCCTGCTCTCTTTTTAGTGTGCATACTTCTACACACTTTAACTGGCTTTAGAACAATGCTGGGGTTCAGAGAAAGCAGGTCTTCTGCTGCCTGCCTTCTTCTCGGCACGTAATGCACATGAACAGGTGGCACATTGCCAATATTACACATGTATATGATACTTACTCTGGAACCAATTCGGAACAATGAGCCTCATTATGACTCTGACGGTAGCCGTGCCAGTAATACAGCCCCGGCGGTCCCACCGGCCAGGCGCCGGAAAATAGAAAATCCCCAACCCCATTGAGTCTCCTTGGGAATGGGGATGACGGATGCACCGGCAATGTGTGTAACAGTGGTGGTGCATCCATCAAGGTCTGCGAGCGGGTGCCGTTCCACCCGCCAAGTCAGACCTGGCGGGCGGAATGGCACCCGCTCACAGAATTCGTTGTTTACCGGTATGGATACAACAGTACCGGCAAGCATACCAGTACCGTTGTTTCTGGACCGGCAAACTCGTAATGAGGCCCAATGTGTTTATTGATTCCCCGTGGCTTGCTGGGACTTCTCACATTTGCTCATCAGCATGCAGTCCTGGCAGTCTGGATAAGTCTCGATTGGCAGAGAACCAGGAAGTTAGCAGTGATCCCTGAAAGATGCTCCTTTGCCTGCGGCCATCTTGTTTACCAAGCCATTTTCCCTGGGCTCTCTTTTTAGCATCCCTTGTGCAAGAATGCTATGTGCTCATATGAAGACAGGGCAATGAGCCTGGTTTAATCAAATGTGCATTTCGTGATCCATATACCAGGAAGATATTGTCAGATCAACTTGAAATATGTCAGCATGAGATCAATATTCTGGAAGAGCGTTAATATATTGTCAAAAGTGCAGTGGAACTCCCATAAAACATTTCCTTCGAGTTCCAGTAGTAAAAGCTCAGCTGCAATCGTGCCACCCAGTAAAACGAGGGGGGATTTTGATTAAAAGTCTTGGAAGGCTCTCGCGTGGGAGGAAATGGAATAAAAGCTGCAGTAGTACAGCTATCCTCCATTTTGGGCAACCGCGTAATCATCAGTACCTGCCCGGGACATGAGAAGGGTTGTAAAACTAAAGCCCTTACAAAACTGCATGATCTAGCCTTATTTTTTCGACATGGGTATTTTAATATTTCTGCACATTAACGAGCCCACTCTCTTATGTTTCGACAGTGCCCGATTCCTGTGGTAACGCGTACTATATTTCCTTGTCTATTTGGCTCACGCTGTTATGATAATGAAATGACCACCGGATACCTATGAAATTGGCCATTAGATAAAGCTTTTGTACATGATAAATTCAGAACGATCTCCCACCTCGGGCCGGAATAATTTGCTGTAAAACGCATGCAGTCCTCTCAGCATTTCATCTTCAGAAGCCGCATTATGACTCAAAGACTCCCGTAAGTACTAGGACAGGGAGCCGCCATTAAAATTCATGAACTCCAGTCGCACGCTATCAATTGAACAACAGGAGGAAATGCTATGCAAATTGGAAGAAAATTATCAACTTAATTTACATCATTATGGTGATTCTCCCCATGCTAATAGAAGAAGTCCAAAAACACACAATACTTTACAGCATATCGGGATGCATATGGATAGGGGGCATCGGCTACCCTGAGCATGCGAGAGAGGCATAAGTGCCAGCAACTGGCAGCACAGAAACACCAGGATGTGACCGGGCGGAAATGACGCAAAGTCTTAAATGAAACCCAGTAGAAAAAAAAGGCAACTGCCTCATCTGCAAGTCTTTTATTAACATTCACTGTGCAATTAAAACATTTAGATTCTCTTTTATGTGTATCTAATTATTATATAATATTATGCTTGTTGGTATGAAAATTCAAGCTGTTTAATATCTGTTGCTCTTGTAAAAAAAAAAACATTCAGAAGCAGAATATTTTAAGCAATGTCTGGCCCTCAACTAAATAATTGTTTCATGAATTGACACCGTGGAGACCAAAAAACTGTATTTAAGGGCAGGGCAACCAGGATTCTGGGTGGTTGATGGATTCTGTCTCTCTGGTGAAAGAGTAGACCTCTGCTGCAGCACTACATCCCTTTGGGGAAATGTGTGTATTCTGAGTGTAGCATTCTTACATTCCTGTGGTAGAATCTGGAATGTGAATGTGGAACGAGGAGTGAGGGAGTTGAGAGAAAGTGAGCAGTGAGATGCTGGTGAGGATATGGAGAGACTTTGCAAGAAGGCTGCGGATGACACTGTTGTGGCTCACCAGTTTACACCCCAATCTGTCACAGGAGCACCTCCATTTGTAATGCTTAGGGGGATAAAACCCAACACTAGGGCATGTCGCCCGTGCGGAGGTAGGCATGGTCTCAATAAGTTTGATTGTGATACTGTCACGAAGAATATCCAAAGGAGACAAGAGGACATTAAAGTTAATTTTGACCTGCGTAAAGCAGACAAGGAAGTGGATGTTGGAGGAAGTGATTGGGTGCGCGTAAAGCTTCTGGCAGGAAGAAGAGGGTGGTCAGAACCCATCAAGGTGGTGACGAGGTTGCATGGGTCTGTTAGGACTTCAGATGGAAGAGTTTGGAACTTGAATAGAGTGTGTAAGCAGTCAGAGGTGAAAGATATGCGTGGAAGCAGTGTGAGGGAAACAAGAGATGGAGGAAGAGTGCAAGAGGAGAATAGACAGGTGTGTATGAGTGGCAGGTCAAAGAGCGAATGTTGAAAACCACGTTTTTGAAGCAGTATATGAGTTAAATGTCTCCTTCGCAGTTTGATGTGATAGCAAAAGTTGTACATAGCTAGTGATGTCAGTACCTCATTGCGTATTGCAAATCGTTATGGTGTGAACACTAGAGTTTATCCGTTTTGGGTTGTTTTGTTGTAAGGAACGGAGGTGTGTAGCATTCTTACATGCCAGTGGTAAAATCTGGAATGTGAATGTGGAACGAGGAGTGAGTGCGTTGAGAGAAAGTCAGTTTTGAGATGCCGGTGGGGATATGGAGACGCTTAATAAAGAACATTAATTTAGCTGACAAATATACTGTGGTTCTTTCACTGAGTCCTTGCTCTTACATCGAACCACATTATTGTGATTGACAAAGTCTTACTTCGGTCACAAAAGGAGATAATGGAATGATTGAGACACAAATGGACTAAATGGGGCATCAAATACTTGACTAAACTCTAGCGCATGTGATTTTTACACAGACCTCGTTGTTACTGCTCTGTGTCTACAAGCAGAGCAAGCCTCACATTTCAGACCTACTCCTAACTCTCTCTTCTCCAGAGTGCAGTGACAAATCCTGCAGCCATCCCCAAAGCATCCAATAGGGAAACCAGGCAGCAAAGGTAGAGAGGTTTATTTCCATACATCTTTGTAGAAATGGGCATGAAAAGTGGCAGAGTAGGCCTGGCCCCGAGCACAGAAACCTCTTGGTTTTTGTAGGGCTTTGCACAATGAGCCTTATACAGTAGACAGGAGGATAGATTTAGTCAGTTACATTAACAATGGACTTCCCACCAGTACATCCTTCAGCTTTGAAGAGCATAGCTTTACAGCACCATTCGAGTGCCATACAATTCAGATCGGCCTAGTCATGTGGTATAGACCACCACCTTCAACAGATCTTTCCATCCTATTTAATACAGCTTGACCTGGAAACCAGTGCTCATGTGACTGCCATTTTGTTGCTCATGCGGCATAACACACCTTCAATGAATATGTTGAACTGGTAATATGGGTGTACCTGAGCTCTGGAAAGAGCCAGATGTAACATACGCACAGCCTTTTTGGCTTCTGTGTGCATGCCAACCAATCAGCTTTCTCTCTTTGTCACATCCTCTAACATGGCTTTGGTGACCACGTGCTCTGATTTCATAGCTGTGGTTTTGCTGTGTCAATGAATCATGTACATTGACAGCTCAAACGGAAATAAAGTCATGCCTTTTCTGTGTGATATTTCCGCATCTCGAAAGGCAGAACACAAAAAATACTGATTTATTTGGACCAATTTTGTGTGGCCACTTAAATGCCCAAATATCATCTATTGGGCCCTGACTCCACCCTCTCCCGTGCTGGTGGTATTTCTAGCAAAAGAGCCTCCCTTTCATCCCCCTTGACTCCCTTCCCCGCCCAACACAAAGCATCCCCCCTCACCCTCCACCACTCACACAAACACTTTTACCTGCACCCCCACACCCTCTCTTCCCCATCACAAACATTCTCCTACCTCTCCCTCTTTGACACTCACTCACCCACAATCATACACAGACACATGCACACACAGAAAAACACTCACCAATCTCCTGCTACTTCCCTCACCTAGCCACACCTGTCAATCCCTGCCTGCACTTGTGTGCATTGCAGGAAGCAGCTGTCATCCAAAGATGGCGGACGCATCGAGAGGAATGGAGTATTGCAGGGAATAAGGTAAATGAGTCGAGTTTGAGTTTGGTTTTGGGCTGCGGAGGTGGGTGAATGGGATTTAGAAAGAATAACCACATTTAATCAGTCTTTCTAAATCAATCATAATTGTGGGTGGAAACATTGAATTGGGAATTTCACTTAGTACCCTTCTGTGAGCTCTGACAATACCAAGGTACTAATTGTTGGTGCACCCTTACTTTTCGGTTGAGTAGGGGGGCTGGATGGAACTCAGTCGTTGTTGGATACTCTTAAAATAACAGGAATGATATGTTTTGTTGGTAAAACGATTAAAGCACGGGCACCATTTGACCCAAATTGAAGTATTGCAGAGATGGCTACACAAGAAATGATCTCACACAGCATTTTGATACTGATGAAATCATAAAAAGGATAAAAAATAATCCTACAACAACATGTAAAACGTATTATCATCTTGAAAAAAAAGCAAAGGCAACCCTTTGCGCCCCCTAAATGACACCACTTCCTCCCTGAGCTGCGCCTAGGAATATCCCACCATTCATTTCTTGTGCGATCCTGCAGGATCATCTATTGTGCTAAAGGGGTCGTATCACAGTTCCCAAGAGGTCACGATACTCCAGGTCTAGAAATTAAGTATTGCTAAATTTAGTGACTAAAACGTTTATTTCAGTGCTATGAAAAGGCAAACATTGCAGCAACAAACACTATTTTACAAAGCACATGGAAATAATATTATTATTGAGGGAAACGTATTTGTTTTCCTTCCAAACTATTTGTATATTGTTTGTGGAAATTGTACGTTTTTGAAGGTAACATTTATTCCACTCAATTTAAGAGTCTTGTCTTAATGACATCTCTTCATTTGCCAGTCTTCTGCCAAATTGACTGCAAACCATTTTTTGCAACGTTTACAATCAATTTATTTAGCAATATTAAGGTTCATATTCCCTCTTTTTTTAAATAAACTTGTATTATGAACATAAACTTGGCTAAGGAGAAGAAAAACAGCTAAACAAAGCCTGAAACCACCTACATTATAGCAATTAGCGAACTTCAGTACAATATATAAAAACATACATTTGGGAACATTCAAGGGGCAGAAAGAAGAAAAGGAGGGGGTTCAACAAGAATGATAAAAGAAATCAGAACAACATTTAAAGATATGATATCAAAGCATATAGCAATAACATACCTATGATTCTTTATCAAGGTCACGAAGAGATTGAAAAGCCTCCCAAGTGTCACCAAAGGTATCCAGAATTCTCCATTAGAGGCAACATCAGAGGGCTTTATTGTGCGGTAGGTGAGTGCTGCATAAGTTATTGGTCCTGAGGTAAAGATGGGGGGCTTTTACACTTGTGAAGGTCATCTACTACATAATACAACCCAGTGGTATGGGCTATAATGCTATCAGGGCTTGTGCAGGGTGAAGAAGGAAATCCTCCGCTGGGGCTTACTGTGAAACTGCTTGCCCATGTCCCCTTCCGCGGTCATCAGAGTTTACACCCGATTAAGCTTGGAATGCAGTATTTCGAGGCAGATTGCGACTGCATTCCAGGCTAGCTGATTAGCTACAGAAGGGGAAACAGTGGGTAGAACAAAGGATAAGCATGGAATGAAGGCTTCTATTGGAGCCTTCATTCTACACCTTCCGATGGTCTAAACATAGAATATCATGCTCAAATGAAGTCCTATGGAATTATAATTGTTTTTTTATAATGCGCTTAATCCCAAAGAGGTTTCTAAGAGTAAAATGGGATTTGGACCTGTGTGGCTCTGGGTCGTTTTGCTTCCAAGACATAAGCATTGGGACGAGGAAACAGGACATGGGGGTAATTCTGGGCCGAGAAGCTGATTTTGGGGGTTGGGGCAGGGGGTGGTAGGGAGAGGAGATGTGTGGGTGGGGTGGGAGGGGGATTGTGTAATAAATCGTAATGATCATCCATGTCCAGGCTAAGCAGGATTGCTATGTGGTATTAGTGGCTAAAGAGGCATTTTGACGCAGCCGGTCCCGTAATTTCTTAGTTCGACTTGACTTCTTTTTAACTGGGCAGTCCTTCTAAGTGTATCACTTTGGGTGTCCGGTGCTCCCCTGGGAGCACCGGACACCCAAAGTGATAGCCACAGCAGGCAGAAACACAACGCGGTTGTGTTGGAAAACGCTGCGGTTTTTCTTTCCGAGTTTCTCAGGCTCCTCCGAGCCAGAGGGGCCTGAGAAACTTGGAAAGAAAAACCGCAGCGTTTTCCAACACAATAACGTTGTATTTATGTTTGCGGTCGCTTCAAAAGCGACCGCAAACATAAATACAACGTTTTTAAAGCTGCGGTTTTATTTCTAAGTTTTCCAGGCTCCTCCAGCCCGGAAAACATAGAAAAAAAAATGCAGCTAGTGCTTATTTTTTTTTAAAACTAAATAGCACTTACCGAGGTTCAGCTGGAGCTTTCCTGCTCTGGTCTCCGGTCCCCATCCTCCGCGTACAGCACTAATGAAGGGAAAGCCACCCAGCGGTAGCTTTTGTTTACTACAGCTGGCTGGCTTTTCCTTCATTAGTGCCGCAAAAGCAAAAGCCAGCACAGGCGGGCATCCATTTCACAAAATGGATGCGCCCATGTGCTTGCTTTTGCGAATTTTGAGCTTGAATAGCTCAAAATTTTACATAGGAAGTTTTAAAAAAGAGAATGCTAGTATTTGTTTTTTTATGTTGCCTAGCTATTTTTTAAATACATTTTTTTACTAGACCATGCCTTTAAAACACATATTTATATCTTTCTCCTAGTGCAGTGTGCAGCGTACCACTGCAGCAGCACGTTCATGTGTATTACGCAAGCGTGGTAATCTAGGTGGGCACAGAGTATGGTGCAACCCGTAATTTGTTGCTGAGTTGGGGAGCCCTCAGCATGGCTTGCGGGGGCCACCAAATTTTGTTTTTACGCAACTGACACTTTGGATGCTCTTCTGCCTTGGAACTGTCCTCTTGTCAGGAAAAGAGCGAGATGTCTCAGGCAATGTGCTTTTTTCACTGATGCTTCTTTGGCCATAGGTTATTTTTTAAAATAGCCACATTCTCAATATATGCCTTTATATTTTCATTGTTTTCCCCAAGACCCCTTTTAAATTGAAATAGATGCCTAGTGACTTTATAAAAAATACTGTTTGTGATTCCATCAGGAACAACAGTAACTGTCTCATTGTTCACCATCATGTCTGCATCATTTTTCATAACATGCCTGAATGCCATAATAATCAGGAGGAAAATACAAATCATAATACAACATTATATCACAATAGTATTCCATGAAAGCACATCGATTTTCTTGATGGCAATAAATCTCTTATATTTTGAAACTTGCTCATTTTATTTTTCATTCTGAATATGCAACTCTGTAATTCTTTATGATGCACACTTTTAGACCAATAACTGCAAGATTATTGCTACAATTATACTGAAAATAATATAATTGTTCTTAGGATTCCCCAAAAATGTCACTATATGCACATACCTTCTCACTGAAGCTGGATATGGTTGTAATATGTGGGTAAAAACAACAAACAGAAATGTATGTAATGTTAAGATAAAGTGTGCTTTTCTTCTTTTTAACTTTGATAGTTCAATGTAATGTTCCATGGATCTGTCCAAAAAGAAAGTTTCAGGATAACTGCAAGTCTTTTTACTCCTCTTCAAATGCTGAAAGATCTTGGGCCTTAGTTCAAAATACTGTCATGCTCTTTATTTTCCTTGTCTTTGTTCCTGGCCATTGGCAGAGTCAACATGCACAGAACTTTGTCTCTTGCTTCACCCTCAACATCTTCAGGAGGGTGTCAAAGTTTTTCCTTTATATGATTTGATGTTGTGCAGATATAGCCAAGCTCGCCTTCCTTTTAATTTTGTAGCTGTTGGGATAACTTCTTCCACCTAGTACAGACCTCCAAAACAGGGTGTGCTCCAAGTGCATATGAATTTGGGCACCAGCACCTGATCCCCTGGGTAGATGCTGGGTTGTTTCAACAAATCTAATTCAATTGATTCATTGTCTTTATCGCTTCTCTTTGACCCCTCCCTCTGGTTTTTGACCTGTTGAGACATGAAAGAAACACTTGAAGTCATTGTTGTTCAGTAATCGTGTATCTCGTCTCCTAATGCCATCACTACACTCTGGGCTTTAGTTTTTAACCTAGCTGGAGGAGTAAGGGCAGTTCTCATGTAACGTCCAGTTATCAACTTATGAAGAGTTAGCTGGTGGTAGGCAATGTAGCCATCCCTTCTTCAAAGTAATTTTGACTTTCACTATCCTCTCCTTGAACAGTCTGTTTAATCGTTTGCAAATACCATTCACCCGTGGATGGTACGCAGAGGAAAATGTATGCTTAATGCCTAATATGAGTACTATTTGCTCAAAAAGCTCCTTTACAAAATGCAGTCCATTGACAGACTGCACAACCTCACACACACCCCCCATTTTGGGAAGACCTCACGTACAAGAAACTTGGCAGTGCACGTGTCATCCGGTTGTGTGCATGGACCTGCCTCGATCAATCTAGAAAAAGGACATAACAACACCAGCATCTATCTGTAACCGTTGCATGTCTGCAGAATATCTACATCATCTATATGTAGGTGCTGTAATGGGCCATTGGGTCCTCTCACTGTTTGCAAAGTGTGCCCTGCCGTAGGTTTCTGGTACACAATGCAATATACAATAAACTGTGCCACATGTTTTAACAAATTTGGCAATGTAAGAAAGGCATAGCATTGAGCAGTAGACACAAACACAATGGATACAAGTTTTGAAAACCTTTATTTAGTATTCTGTTTGGGTTGGTAGAATCCTTAACTGGCCCTAACTCTATGGGAGTAGTCTCTACCATTAAATAAATAACAAACAAAGTCCAAGTCAGTCTAGTCAAAATAAAAAAGGCCTATAGTAAGAAAACCTCACCTTGCCCTCCTTCTCAAAATGACAAATGTGTTAAGGGAATACTAACAGAAAATAATGTCTCAAAAGAAAGGTCATAATGGCTTAAGTAACAATTACCTTCCACACATTCAGCCCCGCGGGGTGTAGAGAGTTAAAAAAAAAATGGAGGTGGATGGCACTGTTCTATCAGTCATGCATACATTGGCTTTTTGGTACGATTCAACAGTTCAGTCTTGAGCTTCAATCTTCTGGTAGTTCAATTACTTCCTTAGGCTTTGTCCACCTTGTCCGTTCACATTCACTTTCTCAGTTTCTCACAGTTCTGCACGGGCTTCCCTCTGCTGGGCTCCAGCCCTGTCCTTTCATCTTTCACTTTGTCACACAGTTCCACACAGGCTTCCCTCAGCTGGCCCAAGCCTGTCTCTTCTTCGCGGGGGTTCCCTTCCCCATATTTTATCTTAGGTACATTTTCACTGTCGAAGACTTTCAAAACTGCAAGGATGTTCCACAGATCTCTGCATGACCACTTCGACCTCTCTTTCAACAATTCTGCCATTCACAATCTTCCTGATCTTGTAACACCAATGCCTCTTGTTACTTGTAGTTCTTATTCTCTTTAGTTTGCCCTCTTGGCCTTTTTCAAACTTCACATACTTTGCCCTCTTGGCATATTCAGAGTTCACATACTTCACTTTCCTTTTATTCAACTTTCTTTCCTTATCACAGTTACTTTCTTTCCTTTGGTTCCCGCTGTAATTTTGTTTAATGCTCATAACATTTCCCAGAGACTTTCAAATGTTTGACTTCACCTCCCAGGACCACTCTGTTACTTTATATCCTTTCCTTTTACAGTTCAGCAATTGTCCTTTCCATTCATGTTTTATCGACACACGCACAATCTTCAGCTTTCGGATTACAGTCACTTTTGATTTTAACACAAACCAGATTTTTGTTTCTTAAATAACCCAATAGTCATGTTAATTGGTCTCCTTTCATCTTATTCATGCTGCAGTCAAGGCCGTTACCAACGTCTCCTCTGCTCCTCCCCAACTTTGCTGTTCGCCTGAGAGGGTCACAGGCCACTCACATGCAAATTGAAGTTTTCTTTGCTACGATCACTCGGTTTCAGTCTTAGATGTGTGCTCTAGCACCTTGAAGCATCTGTTTGCTATATAGAATTAGCAATAAAATATCTCAGACCAAATAACCAGACAGACTCAAAGTAGATGGTTAAAAATGCTTTAATCTCAATGAAGTAAAACAGGGTGAACAAACACTCATCAAGTCGATTCATGCAGGATCACAATGTCTTTTCGATCCTACTCAGCTTATATAATGCTAAAAACATCATCTATGATGTCATCCTACGTGGCAAACTGCAAAAGCCTATCGGGTGGTGCAATTGGATTAAGGGAACAGATTTACATAGAGAAAATACATGTCTTAGTCCTTCACTGGTGGTTTCTTGTCTGTGAGACACACCCTAAACTACTTCTATACACGTGATGTAAGGCACTCACCATAATAGAGAGAATATGGCAGTGGAATAATACTTTGCAACAGTGTATGTAAAAGTGCATGACAGGCTATTCTAATTGGTTGGCAACTCAAATCCAACACTGGACATTTGGTTTGCTAGCAACACGTACATAGAAATGAACCCCAGGTGCTTGGAGATATGTCAGAGCTCCCCTTGTTTCCCAATTAATCTCCCCCCTCTCATCGGTATGCCTCATGCCACTGTGTTCTGTTTGAAGGCTGACCTTGCCAATCTGCACTGTCTCCGGACATTCGAGGGTGGGTAGGGACATAATTAGCTTCAGACTTAATGAATAGCCCTTGTTTGTGTGCTCTTCATCACATGTTACAAGACAATGAAGTGTCCATCTCAATGGTCCATTTATCACCATTTGATTCAATTATGAGGGTGCAGTTGCTACTCTTGGCCTTTAGAGACTTGCTCACTTTATCTCATATTAATTCCATGTCCTTTTAATTGTACAATATTTGGCATCATTAAATATTCTTTTTCCTCATAATCTTTGGGAAATATGTCCTTCCACATGGTCTGCCCATAGACTCCCTTTGTGCTTTTCCTCAATCTCTCAAAATAGCATCCTTGGTTCCAAGGTGATGGACTCCTTTATTTTGCAAGGGAAAACTGCTTCTTCATCCTTTTTAGGAATGATTTTTCTATACTATGGCCTGGTGGACAGATGTATAGAAGGCCAACCTATATTGTGAGAGGGACAACTCTGGGGAGCTATAGCCAAACCAGTTCAAGTAGCAGTGACAGGCAGTCTAGGCTAAGTTCTTTAGAGGCAGTGAGCTTGTAAGGGGTCCACAATGAGGTCACACAATGGGAATTACAGATTACACTTATACAGGATGTATAAAAATACAGTTATTTATTAATGGCCAAAGCACACTATGAAAAATGACTACTAGCAAGTAAAGTTATCACACAATACTATTAAACTATATACATGTATATATTTGCTTTGTTATAGGGCATAATACATATTAGAAACACCTGCAAAGGAAAGGTTTGATTATTATTAGGCACCCAAGGTCCACAGAGATGATCCCTAACTTAAATGAAATGATCAGGGGTCTTGCACAGCAAGCACTGGCAAAGCCAATATTGTTAGAATTAAGGATGAAGGTTTATTATAAGCCTATTGAATTGTAAAGCGAGTATAGTGGTAGGTTAGAAGATCTGTAACTTTCTCCCCGTACTCCCGATTCTTCCCCAGACTTGGCAGGATAAAGGAAGAGAATCCAAGGTTTCTTTTCCCTCTAAAAGTCGTAGTCCTTGATTCCCAGGGGTTGCAGGTTCAAGCTGATGTCTGGTTGGTGACTTTCACTCTTGCAAGGACTCTCGATGGTAGAAGGCAGCAAAACTCAATGCAGGACCCCTCTCAGGACTGGACTCGGGTAAGGTAAGTGATTTTGGATGGTGGTCACTGCAGAACAACAACGCAAAGTCCATGGAGGATAGCTTGGGGGCAATGCGCTGGCCTTGGAAGCAAGACAACGCAGAGCAGCAGAGGTTTGATCTCTTGTTCTGCAATTGGAAACCTCTGGGTATTAAGTGTGTTATAAATAAACAATTAATATATATATAAATATATATATATTCAATGAAAAAACTTAGTTAAAGGGATGTTATGATTAAGTTGCGCTACTAAAAACCTATGAAATTCAGTGAAAAAATTTGTTAAAGGGACGTTATGGTTCCAAGTAAAACCAAAAAAATTTGCAAGTTATGGTTAGCTAAGCAACCTGGGGATTATAGCCAAACACGCCAGTCATCAACTACGTGACGTGACGTGACGCAGAACCCAAAAATCAACACACATCGTCTCACAACACAGCACTTCACAATTCGGAATATTGAACCGTACTTTAAAAGGAAACAACAAGACTGTTCAATTTGTAAAGTACTTTTATTTCACAATAAACGCTCCGAGAACATCCGGCTATTGCCATATTCAATCAAATTGAAAATTTGTTTCTTCGCTCGCGATCCGAAAATGTTTATCGTGAGTCACGCATTGTTCTTTTTGCATACACAAGGTGTTCGTTTTGGGTAAAAGAAGCGCTTGGGTCGCACAGTGAATTCCAGGGCTTGTGCATCAACTTGGGGCTAGACCGCCGTAAAGGATGTTATGTTGTTCCTAATCGCTAGTACAACGTAAGGGCATATGGGCCCTTGGCGACCGTCCCAAAAAAGAGTCAAATATATCCAGTTGTTCACAAGTATCTGCAGCTGCCGGTTAAAGAACCTCTCAGTTGGCACCTGGAATCTATGACAATCGCAGAATGGCAGGATGTACCTGTTTCGAAAACATATTAGAAATGTGCCTCACTAGCCAATCTTTATTACAATTTATCCATTGACTTATTAATTCAGCATAGAGTTTAAACTAACGATTAGCACAGACATGAAACAATGCCAACAGAGAGAAAACAGCGTGGAAAATAGTACACAATTTGCTCCCGAGGAAGTTGCTATGTAGTATGATCAGCTCTAAACGGGATGCGGAAGCTGATGCTACAAATCGAGGAGCTTATAGATGGGATTTTGATGAAATATTAGCATTGACCCTGGGAGAACCAAGTAGTGGTCTACATGCATCTCAATGCTGGCCTGCCCATGTGGGCGGTAGAAAGAACATTACACACAAAGGTTACACTTGCGTTTCATTGCAATATGCCACACAGAACAAACGAGTAGAATGTAACCCAGAAATAATGGTCAGCTAATGATAAGTTGATGCTCGTTCGGGTATAAAATCATTGAAAATCAAACTTACATTATATTCGCCATTTCCATTCTCTTGGCGTAACTCAGACCGTAACGCAGACTCCGTTCGCACCAACGATATTTCATGAACCGAATTTACATGTTCCTTAGTCCAGTTTTGGAATGCATAACCTTATTATATCTTACATTATTACAACCCTCCTTTCATTCAATTCCTTTCGGAATGGTCCCTTTCTCTCAAGGTCAAAAAGAAATTGAACCTTATACTGTGTGTCCAATGCGTGGGCTTCCTTAGCTCGCAAGCAAAAATTCAATCTGGTGACCTTCACTCAGAATCAAAATACATTCTTAGTTTGCAACAACTTGCCTCACTGCATCCATGAGAACTGTAATTCTGGTGCACGTGCAGGGCCGGTCTTTGCATCAGGCAGTGCAGGTGGCTGCCTGAGGTGCCAGGCTCTAGGGGGCGCCAGTCTGACTCCATTATTATTTTAATTACATTTTAACACAGACATGAATAGCCCTTTCTTTGCCGCGCTCTCGGTGTAGCACAAGCACATCAATTTATAAACATCAAGCGCTTTAATTAAGAGTGTAAAATAACCTGAAATTGGTTCTATTTAATATTAATAAATATTGGGCCACCAATATAAACAATATAGAGGAACGGGCATTCAGAATGTAGTATTACTCTGTAATACCACCAGGTAAGGTTGGGGTTGCAGACTGCAGAAGCAACAATCTATTTTACAAGTCCACCATTTACGTTTCTGCCTCACCATCTGTGTTGTCACTGAAATAATGCAATCAACTTGAAAATTAGTGAAGGTTGCAGGCTAAAAGCACTGTGCAGAAAAGTGACACAGCACCCACATGCGGTTATATATTTCGTGGGTCGTCCTCGCTTTCCTAGCACTCTGCAATCTGTCTTAAATGTGCCCCAAGCCAGGCTTCCCCATGCTGCTTGGTTTTGCTAAGAGACAGCACAGGACACACACAGACACAAAGCTGCATCCATCATTGTGTTGCACCAAGTCACATGCCGAGGCACACACAGGCACTGAAGAAGCACCAGATCAGACACAAATGAGAAGGTGTGGATAAATGTTTGGCACAGCCACCAGTTAGAATGACCAATCACCCACCCATGTGCACCCAACCCTTCACCTTCAGTGAATCAAGCAGAGGCCAGGCAAATACCCATGTTCAGCTTCAGTGATATAGATCTGAGAGCTGGAAACTTAAGCAAAACACATCAAACCCCATGACCCCCTCCCCTTATCTTAGTAAGACATTTCATACTCCAGCGATCACACCTCTTCGGTTCATCATGTTTGGTAAGACGAACAGAGCTGTAGAAGGACAAGGCACTGAAAATAAATGGCAGTGGCAGCAACACATTTAACAAATGACTGGCATTTGGCAATGTAAAACATTTTATTGTTAGCACCTGCAATCGTATGCATAATTTTTTAGGCAATTGAAATCAGATGGGTGTTCATTCTTGCATGTCATGGGAGTGATTGTAAGTGTAGGGGTAGGAGGCTGTTCATTTTCACAGCGGAACTTAAGTGTGTGGTTTCTGAGTGGTTTTATAAGTGAAAGAGAGATATAACTGATTGTAACATTGAAGCTGCACTAGAATAGTCTCATGAGAATGTGTAAAGAAGTTACATGCCCCCACACAAGTAAGTTTGCCCCTCCCCATCGTCTCTGAAGTTAGCACCTCTGCCAACATTTTGTGGGGGGGCAATGAGGCTTCCTGCCTGAGGTGCAATCTGGTCTAAGACCGGCCCTGTGCACGTGCACAGTTGGAAAAATGTGGGGGCTGCCCTTGCTCAATGATCGTGGCTCTGCTAAGGGGTAGGGAAACTTTGCAATGACAGAATGCGCCCTACTCCAACATTGAAGTAGAGGGTACACAAAAAAGAGTCAAAGTGTTTCTAGCAATAGCCCCATCCATGCTTAGGTCACAGACTCCTTCACTTATGTAGCCTAGGTCTCATCCCTTTTGTGGGATTGTAAGGCAATTATAAAAAGTGGAATAGTTGAAAAAATAAATTAACAAAGAGGATACATTTTAACATACAATTGGATGCTTTATTTGGACAATTCTTAAAAACATTGTTGATAAAAAAAAAACAGATGGTAATCATTTGTACCTGGATTTGAACTGTTCCATGTGCTCTGTTTTAGGTGGACAGGGCACACTGGCAATGTTTTTTGACAATGTATGTGTACTCGGAACAAAATGACATGCAATTCCATGATTATACATCTCCATCCCTTGAATGCCGAAATGCAATCTCTTTGTCCTACCTATACTTTAGGCACATATTGTGGAACACCTCCAAATCTACCGTCTGACAAAATGCAATGAGTCCCGTCAGATCTCTTGAGAGTTTTATCAAACACTATCTTTTCAATTGCTTTGTGTGGAGGCGTAGATGGAATCAACCACTTCTTCCGTTCCTGCACAGGACTGTTCACAAACATCCTAACTGTTCGGACTTTCGCAACAAAAAAAACACCTGTTTTTTGCTTCTTGCAGCCATATCCCATCCCACCCGCATCACTCCTCACCTCCCCAGAGATAATTTGATACATTTGACAAGTGAAATGTTGTGTTTTTTAATATGTTTTTACCGCAATGTCTGCGGACACCAAACAGGGATCCAAGATGGCGGGCTCATCGAAATAATCCAACGCACCTCACGCTTCATCCCAGCCAATCAGCGTACACGTCACATTTCTGCGGACAAGACGCAAGCCGATTAGCCAATCAGTGTCCTGTCCGCGGAGCGAACAGGGAAGTACGTCCGTGGAGCGGACATAGATATCACGAATTATTTGTGACCTACTTTTTGGTTGTTTTAAAAAAAACTACCAGATGGGTTTTCACCAAATATACAAAAGCACGCTTTCGGGACCAAGCCGCTGCTCCTACCACAAATTTGGTGAAAATCCATCCAGCGGTTTGGGCTCTAGGTGTGACCAAAGATTTACCCCCATTCAATCTATGGGAGAAAAAGAAATTTTGGGAGCCCCCCTATAACGTTACCCCCCCTGGACCAAACCTCACCAAACTTTGCAAAACAATTCAGAGTGGGCCATATCCTTTTTTTGCAAAGTTTAGTGTGGATTCGTCTAGGGGGAGCGAAGTTATTAGCCGCCCAACAAGTGCTCTTCCTATGGGTTTAGCAACTTAACCATAATTACACGGACACTACCGTTGCTGTTTCCAGCTGTTAACTGTTTCGTTGACTGGTTGGCGTGAAGCGTGAGGTGTGTCAGATTTTTGGAAACGCCCGCCATCTTGGGACATGGACCGGTGTCCGCGGACATTGCGATAAAAACATTAAAAAACACAACATTGCACTTGTCAACTTATCAAATAATCTCTGGGGAGGTGAGGGGTGATGAGGATGGGATGGAATATGGCTGAAAGAAGCAAAAAAACGGGCTGTTTTTACCGCGAAAGTCCGCGAACAGTTCGGATGTTCGCGAACAGTCCTGAACAGTTCTCAAACACCTCAGCATTACAGGTTTGGTGAAATGCAGTTCTTGGATGGCTTATAACTTTGGCGCCACTTAATGGAACTGCATGACATTTTTCATATATAATTTGATTCTTAGTGAGTATGCAGAGTTTGGTGGGATTCTGATAATATATTTAGATAGGAATGTTTTTCTGAAGTTTGGTAGGATTTTGTGAAGAGGGAGCAAAATTAGAGGGGGGGTCCCAAAATAATGTAAAGGCTTTTAAATGAGGTGCCATTTGACGAATCTACACTTCATTTGGCAAACTGATAATAGATAAAGATATACATGTTTTTCCGAAGTTTGGTGGGATTCTGTCAAGAGGGAGCACAATTAGAGTGGGGGTCCCAAAATATTGCAAAGGCTTATACATGTGGTGCCATTTGACAAATCTACACAAAGGTTCGCAAAAAAATTATAGATCTAGATTTAGATGTTTTCGTAAAGTCTAAATGGATTTTGTCAAGTGGGGGCTAGGTTATATGACGATTCTATGTGCATACATTTGACACTTTTGAAAAAATAAAACATTCGTGGATGTCATCTTTGATGTCCTGTGTGTTAGTGTTAGCAGTGCACGGTGGCGCGAGTTATGGTTGCTTATCTTACCATAACTGCCGAATTTCAGGGGTTTTTCGGTTTTACTTTGAACCATAACGTCCCTTTAACAACGTTTTTTCACTGAATTTCATAGGTTTTTAGTAGCGCAACTTAACCATAACGTCCCTTTAACAAAGTTTTTTTACTGAATTTCATAGGTTTTTAGTAGCGAAACTTAACCATAACGTCCCTTTAACAAAGTTTTTTTTACTGAATTTCATAGGTTTTTAGTAGCACAACTTAACCATAATATCCCTGACTTTAAATACATGTAACATAGAACATACTGAACCCCTAGCTAGTGATTTCGATGTCCGAGGACTACCGCCATGTCCGCGGACATATCTAAAATCTGAGCGTGGTGAATGTAAATTTAAACAGTGTGCCCCATTTCCCCTTTGAGGTTGGCTCTGAAAAGAGCCATTTTTTTGGGTTTTTTTTGCAGATGGTTGACAGACACCTGTTATTTTGTATTTTGTTTCTTCTTTTATTCTTACTTTAGTGCTAAAATCTTCACATAACCTTCTCCAAAGCAACCCTTACATTCCAAAACAGCATGGCATTTCCCATAAAAGATAAGGAAATGCCATCTTCTTTAAAATAAACAGCATTACTGGAATCAATATTCTCATTATTAAAGAAGAACATACCAGCTCTAAGCATGAAGGCACACATGCCTCGGTTGATTACACACCTAGCATTGTTTTGCTGTGGACAAAAAACTGTACTGTTGTCCCATATTGCCCTAGGTAGTAATCCAGAAAAAATTACTTTGGCATTTGGAAGGATGTTCATTACTGCTTGAACCAAGTGTTCCAAATCTGCCAACAAAGTAGGGGCACTGACATAGCCCAAACGGAAAGCACCATAGTGCAAAACTACCACATGGGGGCTGTTGATCCTGTCCATATCTTCACAAACTTGTACAATTCCCTGTACATTGCAATCAGGCACAGTGCTCCACACGACCTCCACTCCTTTAACATCAAAATTCTTTGCAACATACCTGCATTGAGCATACTGTTGCAAACCATGCAAAAACATATCTCTGATCACCAACACCCTGACTTTGTCCAATTCTGCCATCTTCACTACACACAGTCCCTTTCAACACAAATCCACAACCTCAACATCTGATTGGCTGATCCCTACAGTCTTCTTTCCATGCTGGATTTGCTGGAAAACCCCGGATGTAGCACGCCCTGTCCACGGATAGCCGCAGTGTCTGCGGACCGCATAACTCTTGAACAGCCCTTCTACCATTTCCTCTTCACTCTCTGTGCCATTCCCTCATTGCATACAGCTAAGCAGTCACACAATACAGAGAAGGTCCTCAGAACACCCCCATTTTGTTTATTTTTGAACATTTCAGGACACAGCGAGTGTTCTTATAACACATGCAACTTGCCAGCGAACAATACGGACAACGTCCTCAGAACACCCCCATTTTCTTTATGTACGAACGTTTCAGGACACCGCGAGCGTTCTTCTGGCTCACTCTTTTTTCAATTCCCTTAGAGTCCAGTCACCTCATATGAAACATGTACATAGGGGAAGACACAAGCTTTAAAGACAGCATTATTTTCAAACAAATAAATGATGATTTCTCTGTTTCAAAGCTGCTATTTACCCTATGTATATGTATATTGGTATGTGTTCTTGTCTCTTTCTGTTTTCTCTATAGTAATGCAATTATGTAATACATGGGTTTTATTATCTACTTATTACATATTTCATATGCTCTCATATTACATATGAGAGCTACAGAGACATTGGGCCTCATTACACGGTAGGCGGTGAACCATGGCGCTATTAGCGCCATGGTTCATGACGGTAAAATACCGGCACCGCGTTGGTGGAAAGGGGAATTACCGCCCCATTCCAAGGTTGGTGGGGTGGTAATTCCCCATTCCACCATTGCCCTTCCCCATTCCCATTTTTTCCCCAGAGGGCTCTATGGGAATGGGGAAGGCGCTAATTACGGTACCGCAAATTGAGGTACCGTAATTAGCTCCACTGGTCCCTTTGCGGGTTGGTTTTTAACGCCTGCAAAAAGCAGGCGTTAAATTCCCCAACCCGCAAAGGGACCTCGTAGTAAGGCGGTAAGGATTTACCGGTACCGGTAAAATACTGGTACCGGTAAACCCTTACCACCTACCGTGTAATGAGGCCCATTGTCTTTCTTTCATGAGTGGTGGCAGGCACATTTGCAGAAGAGGATGCATTGCACGACACATGAGGATGTCAACATAGCGTGTACTATGGTGTGTTCTGTGAGATAAGTGCTTAGCCCCTTGCGTGCATGGCTACAGCCCTGGCACAAAAAATTATGTCCACTGGTTGAAAGTATCTGCCACATTGTTGCTTATTGTGTGCGATTTGGCTACAGTGCACACAATGTTGGTTGCATGTGTGTGGTGATTGGTAGAACAGCCAACAGTTGTTGGTGTATGGGTGTAGGTGGTGCAGTGACCAGCTGTGCAGTGTTTCCACTGGGAGTATTAATGGAATAGTGTACACATGGAAGAGGTCCCGGTGCAAATGTTTCTTGTATGTCCTTTCGTAGTGTCCATTGCGCAGATTAGTAAGTGTTGTTGTGCAGTATGCAACATTGGTTCTATGCATGTACTAGAGTGGTGGAAGCAAGCGGAATGTTGCGAAGATTGTCTTGTTTGGTTGGCATGTTTATAATACTTTCTGATTGGAAATGGGTAGCGGTCCCAAACACAGTGGTATGTTTCTGCATTACAGTAAGTGGAACACGTGTCCTTGCGTACCTGCTTTTTGGTGTGGCGGTTGGCTGGAATTGCTGGTGCGTATGTTGCCTTTGTGATTTCTGGCACATGTGTACCTGGTCACCTGCATGGCTCTCTTATGTTATGGTGAGTGTGGCGTAGGCCTGGACTGTTGGGTGCATGGCTGAAAGCCGTGCACCCAACAGCCTAGGCCTTCATCACAACCTCCATATTATAATGCAGCAATGCAGTTGTTACTGTGCATGAATTTGAGTTGGTGAGTAGCACACAATGGTTGCGGAGGACAGTGTGTGCTTGGTGGAACAGCATAAGTGAGCTGCTATGAGTACATTACCATATAGTGTACATCATTGCCCCTGTTGCACAATAGGGAGCTACATGTCACCATCTGCGTTTGCTATGGGTAGGCCATTATAAGACCCTTGCTTGAGGAAGTGCTTTACCACACATTGCCATGAAAGGAAGTCATCAGCATCAGCAAGTTGCAGTATGCCCAATGTACACAGCCACTTACATACTGGTATGCACAGGCAACACAATGTAATTGAGCAATGTATGTACAGATGTGGTCTGGGTGAAAGTTGGCAGGTGCATTTGCAGTTGGGGCCTGCATTACACATGGTATGAGAAGTAAAACATAGGTTGCACTAGGGTGTGCAGTGTGTGGTGAGGTCCAGCGGTCAGTGATGCTAGAGGAATGCAGAAGTGAAGAACAATGGAGAACACATGAAACTTGCAACGTACACTGCAGTACAGTGTGTTGCGTGTGCTAAGCCTGTAGCCCCTTCCATGAATGGGTGCCCACCTTGCACTGGCAAAAAAAGTGCTGTGGGTGCAGTCGTTTTTACAATGTTGCCTTCGATGTGCGGTTTGTGATTATTTGATAAAATGTTGCTTGTATGGTTGTGGGGATTGCTTGCAATTCTTACATTGTGTAGTATATGCCTGAACCTGATGGAGTGACGACTCCTCCAGTTTGTCCTGTCGGAGAAGAGCTGAAGTAGTGGATGCTTAGAAGTGGCTAGGGGTGACCGGCATGTACCTGGCCACTTCTTAAGCTGCATAAGTTTGTTATGTTGAGCTGGGCGTGGCCAAGGGCTACACTGTTGGATGTATGGCAAAAAGCCTATAGCCCTTAGGCCAGTCACTGAAGAGGCTAGGCCTGCTCAATAGCATGCCACTACAACGCAGACATGCAGTTTTAATTATGCAGGTCCCTGATGGTGGTGATGTTGACAAAATGGTTCTGCAGGACCTTGTAGACGTGGTTGAATAGCACAAGTGTGCAGATATGCGTCTGATACCATATGGTACCGATTATGCCCCCACTTTGGACATTAGGGAGCCACATGGCACTACTTGTGGTTGACTTGAGTTGCCCTTTGCACCACCCATCATATGTTAAGTTTCTGGATTGTGGTATGTGGGAAATGTTCTCTGTCATGAGGCCATTATGTTGTGCTGGTGTAGGTAATGCCTACAATATTGGGTACATGGCCAAGGGCCGTAGGCCATTAGTTATGCACCCAAGAGCATATCCTTTGATGACAGATAGCATACCATACTGCAGCCATGCAGAATTGCCCCTGTTTCTGTCCGAGGATGGTGACCTTTGAATAATGGGTGCAGAGAGCATTTTACACTTTGGAACAACCAAAGTGAGGTGCTATGTGTTCGCAAGCACATGGCATAGGCAATTGTACTTGTTGCACATTAGGCTTTAATTTGCCCACAGCTAGAGGTAGGGAGGTGTTTTATAAACAGAAGCATGTGTGCCTTTATGTGCAGTGCTGGGATGTTCCGCAGCAACTATGACAACATTAAGGAGCAAGATTTGCAGTGGGTCCAAGGAAATCGATTTTTTTTGCCCTCCATTGGTAATGCTGTTTTGTTTGCCACGCAGCATTGCATGCAATCCTGTAGAACCGTAAGAGAAGCGTTGACGTTCAGTACATACAAGTGTGAGGAGGAAAAAGGAACAGAAACGCATTGAAAGACATAAAAAACAAAAAAATGTGTATGCAAGCATGTACATAACAAAAACAGGACAGGACAATCCCCCCCAAAAAAACAACCAAAAAAATGTTCCTTTCTAAGACAGTACTACAGACCCAACTCCTTATCCTTACCATGTCGTGGAAGGAGGCCACACCTGAAAAAGCACATCTACCAACAACTGTTTTTTGCAGAAGCACGTGACCCTGAGGGAGTTGGAGACGGATAAGGGAAGAGCTTGCACATGCAGTTACATAGGGAGTTACATTTGAAGGTATTGTGGTCCCAGGGCCCAGAAGGCCTTCTGCGTAATGCAGTCTTCTCACGTCATTCCTCGCAGCCACTGGGAGGTATTGGCGACATTTCAGTGCAGGAGAGATACCATCCCAAGTCGCGCACTCCTCGTCTGGATGTGTTGCAGAGGGCGGAGAGTAGAAGGGGCAGATTTAAATAGAGCATGCTGTAATAGTGCAGCCTACCTAGAAGTACAGCTGTGCAGACAATGATCTTTGGGAAAGTTTATTTCCCTGGGTACGCTACATTGAATGCTGCTATTGATGCCATTTTTGTACAATTTATGTAGGAGGTGGGTTAGTGGGGAAAACATTTTGTAGCATTGTCGGAAGCAAAGCAGGGAGTTCCTGCGGCGATATTACACTGTATGATAGTGGTCAATGAGAATGTTGCAAGCACTTATCACTAAAGTGCCACTTCATGGTAGTGGACGGGTAAAAAAAGTATTCTTTTAAAGACCGTAATGGCCACTCAGTGGCAGATATGCACAGAGGCACTTATAGCACAGTAATACGCATTCTGCATAAACATTTCTTGTACCTTAAATTTGTGGTAGTGGGTGCGCAAGTGGCTGACTGTGGATGCACAAATTTTGCAATCTATTACCGGAATTTGTAGTGGACGTGCTGGCAAGTGACAGTAATGTAGCAGGCTGATTTTCTAATGGTACCTTTGAAGTGGTGTACAGCACAGACAGTGTTAGACAGTAATGTATTGGATGGCATTGGTGGAATAGTGTGTGCTCATTTACCCGTACCCAATGAGGTGGTGCTGGACAAAAGGTAGTGGAAAGGGAAGAAAGACTGCTGTTGCTTTCCTGGGGTGCGGCCCTCGCCGTAGTTTGGGAACCGCACGTGCCACAATCGGCGCTTTTTACGTGGTTGTCCAATGAACATGGGACTTTCAGGAATATCCAATCAGGTACTGTGGGTGTGGTGCAGAGGAAGGGGCTTTGAAACTACTGTACATTAATCTCTGCGTAGTGAGGCTGCCTGACATGGCAAAACCCATTGTGTTGCCTATAGGGGATGCCTTTCTACTAGATCTGCACAAGTATGGCCTGGAAAGAAACTTTGATGGCAATTTCGGGTTCGAAAGAGTGGTAGCATTGTAGAACGGTGTCTATGAGTGCAGTTTCGCCGATATGGATGCACTTTGCAAAGATCTGACAAGTTTTGGAAGAGGCGAGGTTATCGTCATCCACTACGGTGGCTTGCATATGGGTTACATATCTTGTTTAGGCTTGTTCCGTCGACTAAAGAGGTTGCTAAAGCTAGTGAAGAGGCTTTTTCCTACTGCCAAGGTGCTGTTCTCATTGATAACACCACAAAGAGTGTGGCCCACTGCTCATGGATGTTGTTCCGAGTTAGGCACAGGAAGGTGTCTCATCAACAGAAGTATGTATACTTTGTTGGCCGCTGCTGGGATGTTCTTCTGCAACAATGACCTCTTTAGTTGTGGAAATGCTGAATTTTTCCAACCAGATGGCATTTCCTTGTCACCCATTTGAAGTGCTGTTTTGTTTTCCCGTCTACAAGATGCAGTGAAGAGTTTACTGTAACAATGTCTGCACAAGAAAGCATAGAACTCAAAAAGGGATACCTGTTAATCTACCAACCCCTTCAGGTAAACAATAAAACTTCAATCAAACATATGGGTTGGAAGAATAATAAAATGAAATGGACTCCACTCACAATTTAGGTCCAAACAGAAAATATATATATACATTATTTTTATTTTCACAATATAAAACAACCATAGAAACTATATAGGTCCACCTAGTTGCAACCACACCTCTCATAACCACCTTTCATACACTTGCATACCATCTCAAAATATCATGTTAACCACACTTTTTCTAGCATATATCATCAGTGTATTACACACTGTAACAATTTCTGTTAACAACAAATGTTAAATTCAACCCTATATTTTCTTTTACAATTAGGTACATTTTCCTCAGACTACCTTTCTAAACTGGTGGCGCCTGTTTAGATATGTTTCGGAACTAAGGTTGCACAAATATTGCCCTTGAATATCTGGACTAGATATGCCATAAATAAGAAATTGAGGTTGTTTGGTAATTAGTTTTGTTTGTTTGACTGTTTTTAGGTGACCGAGAACTATATGACCTGTGCGAATAACAACAAATATATTTACTGTAGCTCCAGTAACATCAAATGAGAACCCAAAACACAAGTCTATGGGTAATCTAGCGTTTCATCCAAACATGAGCTGATAGGATGTGAAACCAGTGTTTTTTACAAATATAGGCATGAACTAATGTTGACACATGATGGCTCCAACAGGATTTGTCTCTGGCAGAAGATAATTAGAAGAATACGGTTGAACCGCTCAGCTTGCGCATCACCTTGAGGGTGGTAGCGGGAGGTCCTTGTTTTCCGTACCACAATCAATTTCATCAGCTCCTTAATCAGTTTGGACACAAAATCCAGCTCTTTGTCTGAATGCAACTGTGCTTGCTAGCCAAACTTTACAAAGAATGTGTCCCACAGTACTTTGGCTATGGTGGTGGCTTTCTGATCTGTCTTTGGATATGCTTGGGCATACCTTGTAAAGTGGTCCATTACTACTAATACATTCTGTGTCCCTCTGCTGTCTGGCACTAGGCTCAGGAAGTCCACACAGACTATATCCAGCGATCTAGAGCTCTGTAGGTGTTGAAGTGCTGCAGCCAGACAGATAGGCGATTTCCTGGCAATACAACGAGCACTTGTTCGGGAGTAGTCAGCTAACCCCTGGCCCATCCAGGGCCAGTAGAAACAATATTTAATTAAATCCAACATGCATTCACTTCCCAGAGGCCCATACTGGTCATAGAGGGCTTGAAGTGCCACTTGATGGAGTGGGCGAGGAAGCACCCAGCAGTGAAAAAGACAGTTTTGAACCTGGCTTTGTACAAAATGCCACCTTTTCCACTAGAGTCTTAAATTCTTTGCAATAAACCCGTCTCTCTGCCACACTGTTAAGCCGATGAGAAGATTCAAGGAATGAGGAGAGAAGGGGTGATACCAAAGATTCAATTAGTTTAACCAAAAAGGCAAGAAGAGAGATAGGACGGAAATTAGACAGGATGGTGGGGTCGAGCGACCTTCTGGGCCATTCTCTTTTGCCTTGAAAACCCCACGCAGGTTGGAGTCATTTACCTGGGCTTGTCTTAACACAGCTCTGGACAGTTGTAGCAGTTCTGAAGCGATCCGGCTGGTAGCTTGACAGTAACTTACAGGGTCGACGTTGGCAGCCCTCCAAGACTGTCTATAAGTAGAGTTTATTCTGCATGTCGGGATGTGTTGTTCATGCAAATCACCCTCACTGTAGCCACAGAAGTCATTACTTGGAATTCTGCTGCCTCTCTCTCACTGGAAGGCTGTCTTCGAGAAAAGACATCAGCATCCATATTGTGAACCCCTGGGCGGTATTCCAACTGAAAATGGCAAACTGATAAGGCCACCAGCCAGCAATGACCAGTGGCATATAATTTGACAGATTTCAGGATATAAGTCAGCAGAATATTATCTGTTTGCTTGGTGAAATGCACCCTGCAGAGACAATCATTTTCAGTTACCGCCCACTTGAGAGCCAGGAATTCCAGCTTGTGTGTTGGATAGTGCATTTCAGATATGCTTAGTCGACGAATGGCAATTGTCACTGATCTGGTAACACCTTGATGTTCTTGATGTAGCACTGCACCCAGTCCATCATGGCTGGCATCTACATGTAGTACATAGGGCAGCAGAGGATCGGCATAGGCCAGGACAGTCACTTCTGAGGCTGTCTTCTTCAAATGGGTAAATGCTTGGACACACTCGGCACTCTAATGCTGCACAAAGGTCTCTTTGGGGGTGATAGAGTGCTTCACAGTTGACTTTGCTGGTAGGCTTTTTCTTCATGGTGCTTGGCATATCATTAGTCGAAAATACATCAGCTTGCTATAGAAGATGACTTTGCAGATTATCTTTTTCTCGCTCTGACAACAAGTCCCCAAAGTTGACCTCCTGAGCATAAAAGGGAGGATAGACGCTTTGCACAGCATTGGCCTGAACAACTGAGTCAGGTCAGTCAGCGGTCACTCTATGTTGGCAAACCCTGGCACGAACCTTCTATAGTAATTGCAGAACCCCAGGAAACTCTGGATCTCTCACCGGTTCTGTGGCTTTAGCCAGGTTCTTAGTGCTTCCATCTTGGCAAGGTCCACAACAAACCATTCTGCCATTACCACATGACCAATGTATTTCATGCTGGTTCTGAAAAATTGACATTTTTCCAAGGACACCTTTAAACCTGGTGAAGTCGATCTAGGACCTTTAAAAGCCTTCGATGGTGCTCTTCCAGGGTTTTTCGAAAGACAATACCATTGTCAAGGTAAACCAGTACCTCCAGTAAATTCATATTGGCCACAGTGCGTTCCATCAGTCGCTGGAAAGTGGCTGGAGCTCCTGATATCCCTTGAGGCATCTGGGTAAATTGATAAAAGCCAAGCGGTCAAATGAAAACAGACTTCTCTTTTACTTCTGGCAGCTTCGAAAGTTGATAGCAGCTGTTTCTTAGATCCAGAACTGAGAACCACTTGCTCCCGGCAAGACAGTCAACTGCCTCATCTACTCGGGGCATAGTGTATTGTTCAGAGACTGCTCTTCTGTTAAGTTGCCTATAGTCTATGCACAACCAAACATTGGGATTCTTCTTTCAGGCTACCACTATAGGTGAAGCAAAGTCACTTCTGGATTCTTGAATGATCCCTGCATTTAACAGTTCCTCGAGATGCCATCTGACGGCCTGCACATGAGCAGGAGCCAATCTCCTTGACCTCTCTCGGAATGAGGTGTTGTTATTCAGCCTGATATGATGCTCCAGTCCATGTGCTTCACCCAGATCCCAACCAGTAGTGGAAAATGTGTCGGCACACAATAGAAGCTGACTTTGCAGATGATCTTTTTCTCGCTCGGACAACGGTGAGTCCCCAAAGTTGACCTCCTGAGAATCAAAGGGAGGATAGATGCTCTGTGCAGCATTGCCTGAGCCATCGAGTCAGTGAGATAGAATTGTGCAATCTTCAGGCCCCTTGGGATATGTTTGACTTTGTCTGTTATATTTGTGATAGGGACCTTGATGTTCTTCAACCCTTGGCCATTGTCGGATACCAGTGTGCGTTGCACCAACAGACCTCCAGACATGTCTTTGCCCTCTGGAGACAACTTTGTGTAACTGTCATGTTCTCGAAGGCTTAAGTAGCCAGACACCATCACAGTTTTGTCAGATGGTATTTCAGCTTGACCATGATTGGTGGTGGTCACGTCTCCCATAGGCCCTTCAGTTTGATAACGCTCCTCCATGCCTCTCTTTAGGTAGGCCTGCTGGCAGGGTGGGTGCATCTTCAGGGTTTGAGCAAATTGAGGGCTGACCAAATCCCTACGTGTCCTGGCTTATGTACCAAATAGTGTGAAGTTGGTGTCCATGACCAACAGCACTTCAGGACATTGGCTCTTCATGGTGCAAACCAATGCCAAGGTGTTCAAGGTGGTGCTCACTCCAGCCACTTCTTATATAAGATCAATTTTCACACAGACATATCCAAGGTATCTACAGGCAGCATCTCCAATTCCCATTGGATTTAGCCCTTCTAGGAGTTCCACGGGTGGATGAGACATATGCTGGCGATAGTAAGGTTTGTACACTATGGTGACCTTGGATCCACTGTCCACTAATGCTGTAGTTCTTTTCCCTTCTAGATCGACAAGGACGGTTATGGTGGGCCCAATGAAGGCAGTCGGGGTGCCCTGATGGGTATGCTGTTGTGTTCTCACCTTCAAACAGTTTGCTAGAAGCTCAGTCTTGATATACAGCCCATGAACCTGATGGAGATGGTCAAATGCTGGACCTACCCGAGCCCTAGTCTGACGTCCGATGGAATTGAGCCCAGGATTTGGTATTGTCGAGTTGTCTGTGCTGACATTGGTGGAGCTTGCTCCTGCTGTTGAGGTTCTAGCTGATCCTCCTCTAGAACCTCCTGAGCATTTTTCGACAAGACTCTTACAGAAGTAGGTTTGAGAGCATCGAAATGTGCCGCTACGAGCGCATAATTTGGGTCTCTCTTGCACAGGTGAGTTGAATGATCGTCAACTCACATCGGTGGCAACATCTCCATGGTGGGCAGGGTGCAGAAGACTGTGAGGAAAGTTCTCCGGGCTCTTGTGCCTGTCAGTAAGCATGATTCTCCTGCTCCTGGGATAGTGGATATGCGCCTCTCCACCTGTCCAGGTTAGACAATGTGTCTTCCCTGGAAGCCAGTGTGTTTGGAGCTTCTTGACCCGCTACTGTAATTATTCTATCAGTCACTGGTGAGCAGTAGCAGTGTCTGGGGCAGGGCTCCAGCCTTGTACTGGATGACTCTGCACCATGATATCAACTGTTTCATCTTCCAGTGCCCTAATGGTCCTCAGCACTTGTTAATAGAATGGGGTATTATCCAGATTCTCCTGCAGTCCCAGTTGCAGAAGCAGTATCGTAGCTTCCTTAACCCCTCATAGTATTTGCTTCAATTCACAGCAATTCAATGTTCGGGTCTCCACGTCTCCTTTGTGGCAAGCCAGACACAGAATTTGTTCAACCCTCACCACGTAGTCAGACTGGTCTCTCCCAACCGCAGTGTGTTGGCATGAAATTTCATCATTAGGTCCTCTCAGGGCTCATTGGTTCCAAAAATCCCTTCCAAAGCCCCCATTACTTGCTTAGAGGTAGTATCAGAACACAAACCTTGGAGTGACTGTACAATTTGTAGAGCAGAGCCCCTCAATGCTTTTAATACGTGTTGCCTCTTCTCATGATCAAAACACCTCCAGGTGTTGCAGCATGTGATGGGTGAAATCAGCCCATAACTCATAGTCCTCCTGACCTTATGGAATGGGTCGCTCTCCTTAGAATAGTTGCAGTCAAGTGTAGGTTCCATGTTCATCTGTAAAAGATGGGGTAGAGTGCTGTTCTAGTGCCACTCTAACAGCCTCTGCCACATAGGCAGAAATGACAACGGCAGGCATCTAATGATCAGGCTGGGCAAACCAGCCGTGGCCCCTGACCTTGGATCTCAGTAGTGTGAGATACCAAATGCTATCTCACCTACTAGTCCCTGGGGATCTCTCTCTCTCAGGTGACCAGGGCATGGCCATCGCCTTTGGATCCAGACAATGGGGGTGGTCCAGTGCAGGAGGAACACCTGGGGGAGTGGTCCTTGAGGAGTGGGGGTGAGCTGACCAATGGTGAGACGTGGTATACCATCTTTCCTGTACCCATGACCCATACTATTTCATAGGATTCTTCAATGTCCCAACTTTCCCGCCTTTTTACATAAACACTGGGCCGAAAAAGAGTGCAACTGAGAGTGGACATGTCCCGCTAATCGAGTCAGGCAAAGTCAGGCACTTGACTTTCAATGCATACATCTGACACCAATTAGCTCTCCTCACACAGATAAAAGGCGGAACATAGAGGCACACTCTGGGCAAGGTGGAACACAAGCAAAAGAAGAACTTCCAGGGCAAAGGCGAGCCTACTGGAGCTGAGCGATGGACCGAGGCACGAGAGCAAAGGGTAAAGAACCCCACAAGTTCCCGTCAGGAGGTTGTTGCCTCCAAAAGGCCATGAGAGACACTTGGAGAAGGCCAAATCCCAGACAAGAAGACTGCATTGTGTTTCAAGGGTGCCAGCGACCCTCACAGGTTTACGGCAGAGTTGGGGAGGCGAGGCCAAACCTGTGGTATTGACCTTGACTTATGAATTGAAAACTGCAAAGACAAGAAAGAAATGCGCACAGCCGGTGAGTTGGCAAGCAACGTAAAAGATACGTGCATGTTAAAGAAAGACTGAAGTTGAAACAGTGTATCACACAATTGAAGGCTGCACGCGTTTGGATGAGACGCAAGGGAAGGCAGACCTGTCATGAACTTTGAATTACCAACAGCTGTGAAACCAGCGATACTGAGTAGCGGAGTGGTCCGGCAAAAGAAAGTATCCCACTCGAAAGTCTCTGTGAAAGGTAACATTTTTTTGTTATGAAGCAATAAAGTGAATGAACTATAAAAAGCAAAGTGATCAAAATTATCCCTGGGAAAAGGGGGGGAGTAAAAGGTGAACGTTGTACTTTTGTGCTTATGACATCAAACTACCCAGACCAGGAGATCCTGAGGCAAATAACACAAGAGTGTGAACTAAAGGGAAAGTCAAAGTGGTCCTGCGGAGGTCTAAAGTAAAAGCCACGCACATTCGAAAGTCTTCAACATCAGGAAAAGGTCTGAGCCCGACTAAAGGAGCCTATAAGTATGATAAATTAGGGCAAGGGAATCCCAAAAGGATGTGAATTAACCTTGGGGAAGGGAATCCCGGCAAGTGTTGTATTTGAAAGGTCCAAGCCCAACTGAGGGAGCCCTATGTGAATTTTGTGCTTTGACAGGTCTGCACCCGTATGAGGGAGACCGGCATTAACTTTTTGTTGAAATGTGTTTTGAAAGCTGGAAAGAGAGACTTTAATGTGGAAGGCCAGGCAGGCCTCAATCCACGTTTTGAACTGCCTTTGTTTTGAGAACCTGAGCAAGAGTGTGTCATCCTGTCTACGGGGACCGCCTTGCTCTGTAACGTGGGGAGGAGAGCTGACTCAGCCACATTTATTCTCTCTATTCTAACATATAACATTCTACATTTATTCTTTATATTATATTTACAAATCCCAAAAACTGAATTAAGGTTTTACAAATTGTACCTTTTATTTCAGTGTCATACTTGTGATTCCATGCCTCCCTTTTAGTAAGTAAAGTTTTGCCTATAAGAGAATTACAGCCATAACACAGGAATGTGCCCCCAGACTTTTCACCTTCCCTGTGACAGGTTCTACAGGGCCAGTCATGGCCAGAATTTCAACAGTAGTGACATGTAATGGGTTCTCTCCCACTAAAAAACAGACTTCAGGACTAAGTCCTTCAGAGTGCACCCAATGCAACACATAGTTATGTGCCATGTTGACCACTTGTGAAAAAGTTACCTATATACTTTACTGGCTCTTGTTTAGTGGAAAAGAGATCCTTCTGATTCTGGTGTACTTACCCAGATGTCAGCGGTGCCTCCAAAGTGAAAGGTGTTTTTCTCCTGAATAGAAATGGGTGAGAACAATACGTGATTAGACAGCAACCCGTCAGTGCATTGTGAACATGAGAACAATACCTTACTGCGCACATGGGCACCTATGAGAATCTGGGAATATTATTAAGGACCATAAACACCAACCTGGGCCCTATGAGAGTGTAGTAGTGCTTCCACCGAGAGTAAAATTGGGGACAGCTCCTGAACGCCCCACCTGAGAACCCAGAATGCAATACTGGTTTTGCTTTATGGAACAGCTAAACCCAGAGATGCTGGAATTTTGAATGATGAGAAACAAACTCACTTGTATTGGGTAAAAATCCTGATAACCGGGTAGCACTTTATATAAATATTACATCAAAAAAAAAATCTTTAACTTACATTAACAGCTGGCCAAACAGTGCACATAAGTCAAGTCAGTTCCCAGCAGGAAATACATTGGATCCACCTTATGACCTTAGCAAACAGTGCAATGACTAAACAGGTTTGCAGCCTGCACGGAATTGGCCTGCATGTTCAGAAGTTAATCAAACAGTACCATGAATTGGCCTTTTCCCAGCCTGAAATACATTGGTTCTATGTTAAGAACTAAACAAACAGTACAATGAATTAACAGGTTATCAGCCTGGAATACATTGGTTCTATGTAAGAACTAAACAAACAGTGCAATGAATTTACAGGTTCTCAGTCTGCCCAATCTCGTGAACAGCTAGCATACAAGGGCCTCATTATAAGTATGGCAGTAAGGCAACAACGGTGCCAGTAGCGCTACCGGCACGGTTGCTACTGTACCGCCATACTACGAGCTGTGATTGCGGGTGCCTATGGGGCTCAAATGGGAATGGGGATGTACCGGTCCCGGCACCCGTGAAAGGACAATTACCGGGTACGGCTGGGCTGGAATAGCCTGGTAATTGCCCATTCGCGGGTGCCGGACCTGGATGCGAGTTTGGATGTAGCCTTGCAGAATGTGCTTATGATTTCTATTTACTGCTGGAGGAATTAATATCTCAGCTAGTTTTCATATATCGGTTTTGTAACAGTTGTCTCCCATCCTTCACCTGTCACGCATTCTGAAAACCCTATACTCAATAAAGTGCAAAGCTCTGCAACCTCTGTGTAGCTGCAGTCTAGCACGCACAAACTATTACTACAATCAAACAAATACACAGAAAGGTGTACACAGAATGTCTTATACATTTGAACACCCCTAATCTTCCTGCAATATGGCAGAGGACTAGAGTGCTAGCATCACGTGACACAGGGAAACACTGGCTCCCTCAAAGAATAGGAAGAGGTTAATGCGCCCCAGAAATGCCTGGGTGTTGCTCTGTTTCAAAAGGGGTGTCACTCATAGGCCAATGTACCTTCACTGTTACTGCAGCTCAGATGGTATTGACAGTGTGACTACTTAGTAGCTTTTCTTCCTACAACATCCACAACTTTAGGTGCCCAGGCCAACGTTCATGCTGACACGTAAAGTGTTTAAAGACCAATCTGTTTGTTTTCTGTGTTCTTGACGTTTTCTTTTCTAGGCTAGCCAATATGGTAGTGCTAAATAACCAGCTGTAACTGCCTGCTTCAAAGGGTTTATAAACCATTTTGAGTTACAGCAACAACAGTCAGTGCCTTATGGAAATAATTGCAAATGATTGTTTATGGTGTTTTTTTCCATATGTTCTCTGTTGCTTGGTTTCCAGCCATCCCCAACAGCCCAATCACCCCTGTCTTCAAAAGAACAGAGACAATATGAACAAAGTAAAAGTAACAGAAAAATGATTGTGCCCTGAACCCAGACTTTATAAAGGAAGGGACTGCCTTGCTCGACACCTGATCCACTAGTGAAACAAAACGAAAGGACAGAAACTAGGCAGAGGGAAGCAAGTGCATCCTTAGGCAGAGGGAAGCAAGTGCATCCTTGGGAAGAAATTGGGCTGAACAAAGTACTTAGATTCGCTCCGAAAAATTGCCCCACGATCCCTACGTCCCCTGCCTTCATTTAAAAGCAATTATGAGAAATGGGGCTTTCAACTGACTGAACAGAACCATATGTATGTCCTGAATATGGCTCTAACAATTGACTATGTGAGCACTTGGGTACAAGTGTATTACAAATAAAGGGCCGAAACACAGGGTGACCCGAGGAAAAACCCAATATTACTGGATTTTTTAGTGCTCCCACAATCGAAAAGAAAACAATGCAGAATTAGTCTATAGTACTGATTACTAATCAATCATGTTTTTCTCTGCTGTGTGTTCAATAGTACTGTGTCAAAACACTGTATACTAATACCCAGTCATGTTATTTGTTGAAGTGTTTTTAAAAAAAAAATCTTTTGAATCTGTTTAATTTTTTTGAATCTGTTCGTTTTTTGTGCTGCCTTTAGCGGTTTTATAATTTTGTACGTTGGGAAAATATTTTTCAAAATAAAAAAAACAATACAAGATAAATGAATATGCGTTCTCTCTCTAGGTGTTTGTGTAGTGAGCAAAATTACAAGTAAATGGTGAGGGCCCATTAGCGTGTTTAAAGTGTAAGGGAGGTGTAACCAGTCTCCTATAGATAGATAGGTCTTAATATTTAATATACAAACTCGTGTGGTGAAATTTGACCAGACCACACAAACATACAAATAAATGGAGCACAGAGGGCAGATGTGTGAGAGGACCACTACCACATAAGAAACGAAATATGCACGTCTGCCCACGTTACACATGCAGGCATTTTGCAAAGGCATAATAGTACATTCACATTTGTGGTCAGTACAGTTTCATTTTTCATTGCTCATATTGCATATACATTTCCATGTTTTTTTCTTCTAAACCCAGAATTTATATGAAGGGATACACATGCATGAACGTTTGCAATAGTAGACAGGGGCCAAACACCCGAGGAACGAGAAGGGGACATGTGGGAGAGGTAGGCCACTGTAATATTGGCAACAACAGGAAATAGAAGACGACCTCTGTGCCAGTTTCATTAGTAATGGCCACTAACTGAGGCAATGGCGACAGATCTTGACAAAATCTTTGTGGCCCTGACGGTAGTGGTGCCATCCATGGCAGAAGCTGGTGAAAAGATATTTGGTGGGTGAATGCATCGTTCCGTGGCACCGAGAGGTTGCAAACGAGGCATCTTAAAATGCATCATCATAGCGTGACTAGGCTCATATTACATTAGGTTTGAAGGGAAATGGGGCACGCTCATTTAAGAAGTTTGCTACACCGTGCTCAATAGTGATGGAAACTGGCTTTATGGACTGGTCTTGTTGAGAAAAGAGTTTTCATTGGGCAGACAAATGATTTTCTGACCATTGCTTCCCGTCATTTGATAGGAAATGGAGCAGAGAGAGTCACACTTCAGGTTCTAAAATAAGTTATTTATTTTGATCTGGCTACTATTTTTATAAAGCCAGAACATTATTCAGGATGCTCAGTATTGTTTCTGCAATATATATGCTCCGAATGGGGGTGATGGTAGTTTATTTGTAGCTTTAACGCAAACGTTGCAGAATGTAAATGCGATTAATGTAATTTTGGGAGGGGACTTCAATGTGGTTTTGGAACCTGGACTTGATAAAAGTGTGGGGGGTGTGGGCAATGCCAACATTCTGAAAAGAACAGCATTAAAGAGACTAATTGATGAATGGAACCTCACAGATGTTTGGAGATTGCAAAACCCTTCTATGAGACAATATACTTTCTTCTCTGCAAGGCATAATGCTTACTCGAGAATTGACCTCCTTATGACCTCTGGCCTATGTACACAATCATTCCAAGGGGTGACATCGGATCACTGCTTGTTTCGGACCATGCTCCAATCTCCATAGACTTGCAGACTTGCGATTGACCTTCTCGGTTCCTAAGTCTAACACCTGGCGGATGAATGTCTCCCTCTTGGACGATGATGTAATTGTGGACAAAATTGTTCCAGAGGCGAGATTCTTTATATCTGTGAATTGGACTGGTGAAGTCAGGGTGGAGTTTGTGTGGGAAGCCTTCAAATCATATATGGGAGGATTGTTGATTGGTTTGTCCTGCAAAAATGAGAGATGCAGAAGTGAAAAAGCTTACTGATGACATTCAGGATCTTGAGAGAAATAATATGCAAAACTTTGCAGATGAGACTTTAAAAATATTGAAGCAGAAAAGGAGACGATTGGAAGATTTGTATTCTCCGAAGGCTGAGTGGTTGATTTTTAGAACCAAAAGCAACTACTATGAAAAAGGTGAAAAATGTGATCGACTTCTGGCACATCGGTTGAGGGTTATGGATAGTGGCAGATCTGTCAATGCAGTGGAAAGACAGGATGGGCTGGTGACATTTGATCCTGTGGAGATTAATGCAGCATTTCTGTCGTATATTATAAAACCCTGTACTCTTCAGAGATCAACTTATCTGAGCGTACAATTGGTCAATTCATTGATGACTGCCATCTGAAGAAAGTGAGTTTGGAATCCTTGGAGTGTATGGAAAGAGATGTGAGCGTGGAGGATCTCAGGTTGGCTGCTTATGCGCTGAATTCTGGGAAGTGTCCAGGTCTGGATGGGCTACCAGCAGAACTTTTTAAAATTTTCCCAGAAGAGGTGTTTGCTTTGATGCTAGAGATGCTGCGCGTCTCTTTGAGGAATGGGTGCCTTCCAAGTTCAACAAGACATGCTTCAATCTCCGTTTTTCTGAAGGAGGGACGAACACCAGTGAAAACTGGCAGCTATAGGCCGATCAGCTTATTGAACATGGACAACAAGATTTTCGCCAAGGCGTTAGCTTTGAGGATTGAGAATGCGCTGATGGGTATCATAGATGTAAGTCAATCTGGATTTGTAAAAGGCAGACATGTTTCAGAAAATGTGAGAAGATTGTTGCTGACACTATATGAAAGCAAAGAACACCATAATGATGTGGTGACGTTGTCCTTGGATGCTGAGAAAGCTTTCGACCGTATTGAATGGACATATCTTTTAAGTCCATTGAAAGGCTTTGGTTTTGGAGCTACCATGATCGGATGGATAAGACTGCTGTATTCCCGGTCGACTGCTTGTGTTCGGACTAATGGCATGGACTCGGGCATTTTTGAACTTGGGAGAGGCACGAGGCAAGGCAGTCCAATGTCGCCGATTCTGTTTGTGATCGCCATGGAATTGCTGGCTGACAGGATAAGAGAAGAGGATAGAATTGAGGGCGTACGCTTTGGTGCAGCCTCCCAGAAAGTTTGGTTGTATGCGGATCACATGCTGGTGGTGGTTCAGAATGTGGAGAGCTCCTTTCCTGCGCTGATGGAGTTGATCGATGTGTTAAACAAAGGTTTCCGGATTCAAGATCAATTGGACCAAGTCAGAAGCGCTGCCGGCATCAACCACTTGCACTGTTTTGAAGATGCAGGGCTTTCCCTTTAAGTGGTGTCCGAATAAGATGAGATACCTTGGGATTTGGCTAACAAATGATGTCTCGAAAATAATGGATGTCAATATTACACATGTGATTGAATCTTTGGAGCTTGACCTGAAGAGATGGAGTGCACTTAAATTGAGACTCTGGGGGAGAGTGAATGCCATCAAAATCACATCAACACCGCGAATCAACTAAGTGCTCAGTCTGCTTCCCCTGGACGTGAAGAAGGGCCATTGGAGGAAAATTGAGAGTTTAATCCAGTCTTTTTTTCTGGGAGAACAAACAGCCACGCCTCAGCTTGTGGAAATTGCAGCTGCCCCAAGACTGTGGGGGTTTGGGGGTTCCTGACTTTGAGAATTATCATTTGGCCTTTGGAGCCAGGCATCTGGTTCCATTTATTGAAGATTCGGAGGATGTTTGGACGCTGGCGGAATCAAGTAGTTCTTCTCCGTTGCCCCCTAGGGCCATGCTGTCCACGGTGGATGGATCTGGTTATCGCTCATTTCCGCCGACAAGATTCCTGAGAACTTGTTGGAGGGAACTATGGAAGAAAAGTAAGCGCAAGGTATGTGATAATGATTACATCCCTATCTGGTTGAATCCAGGTATTTTGCTGAATGGCAGGCCGCTATTGTGGTTGAACTGACTCCTGAGTGGTGTACTATGGTTGAGTGATCTGATGGAAGACGGAAAATGGATCAGCTATAGAAGACTTGCACAAATTAAAGATCTCAGAGACTGTACAATGGGTGAATACAGAAAATTGAGAGGTTTGCTGCGGAACCAGAGAACTGTTGATGGCGGTGGTTGGCAGTTATGGCTACCTGAATATAAGACATTAGGTGGTATGGCGTCCAAAGTATATAGAAACCTGAGCCAACAGTACACGCCAGCAGAGGGGTTGTTAACTAAGTGGTCTGAGGTCCTTGGCTCTGATATGACTGCGGAGAGGTGGAGGTTTCTTTGTAAAAACGTGACTCTGACAACCATTAATCTTGGAGAACAATGCCGCCAAGTCAAAATTCTTAATAGAGTGTTTTGGACTCCCCAGAGACTTTATGTGAGAGGGATGATTGACTCAGAGGCCTGTTGGAGGTGTAAGCATGATGTCGGCTCCTTTGAGCACTTGATCTGGGACTGTTATGAACTGAGGACATTTTGGAGGAGTGTCACTGAGAAGATTAATGCGGTTCTATTGCTGCAAGAGGATTTTGATTATAACACTATCATCTTGGGTGAGGATGATAAAGTGGAAGATCTCACTTATCCACAGAAATGCTGTTTTTTTAGGGCTGCAAATTCTGCGAATAAAATCGTTTTGAGAAAATGGAAATGTGATGAGAGGCCGACCTGCTCAGAATGGGTGGAGGACTTGAGGCAAGTGGCCAGAATTGAGAAGGTTATCCTTCACAGGAACAAAAAGTTGAAATTGTTTGATGATATGTGGGGTGGGTTTTTGGATGGCATGTGATAATAAGTTGGTCTGTTTTGCTTTTTAAATTCTGTGAAGGTTAGGTGGGGTGGTTATGGGGTGTGGTTTCTACGCAATGAATTCTACAATTACAATGCTCATGTTTGTTGTTTGTATGTTTTCTATACATTTCAATAAAATTAATAATAAAAAAATAAAGCCAGAACACACTGCATATAACTCACTTGCCACAGGGAACAAATGTAGGGTATACTATGTGGAACAATGAGGCACAAAAGCTGATACAATACTAATTACCCCTCCTTACTATTTACCCTCCTTACTAATTACCTTCCTTACGTATGCAGGACTATATACACTGTAATGGGCAAAAACGATGGCAGGTGCTTATAAAATGAACCTCTCAATAACTTGTTTGATTCTGATAGAAACTGTTAGAGTGGAGGTTAGACTAGTCGCAGTTACATATATTGCATAGGCTACTACAATGAGGTTTCCTAACCGAGAAAAGACAAAACACGATATTGAAAATGATGTTTAAGGACACATATACCAAAACATATGGATGTATGCGAATACTTCTAACAATGGGATGCTATTAAACCTTTTCAATTGCATTTGATCACCGTGCTTGCTATGTGAATGAACACAAATGGCAACACGAGTCTGAAACAAAGGGCAAAACAAAAAAAATTAGAAATGCCAATGGAAAGAGTTCTTGAAGTTTGAATGATTTGGAAATCGTAGAATGACTACCTCCTAATCTAACCTGGGGGTTTCATTTCTTCCACATGAGTGCTTGCAACTGGTATTGGGATGGACTACATAAGAGATGTTTGAAGGTTCATAGTGTATGTAATTGGTGGGCTTGTGCCTCTCTCGATGTTTTGGACTACAATTTCCATGATCCAACACCATTTACCATGCTGGCTTGGACTGATGGGAGATGTATGCCGAAACCCCTGGATGGCTGCAGGTTTCCCTCCACTGTATTTTTTACAAACATACTAGAGTTTATGTCTGAAAATGAGCAACTAAACACCCTAGGTCGTAATCTGGTAATCCATCAGTGAGGTTCAAATACTGTCACTTGAGCAACTGTCATCCTTTGCAATGGTGTTTCTGTGAACAGTCATTCTTATGAATATTTTTACTTATTACCATTTTCATGTAAAATGACCCATTGCCTTTAGTGGTAGTGAACAGCTTGATGTAGTTAATGTTTAGAGGCATCGAGAGAAAGATGTAGTACATTGTGGGTTTTCTGAGAACATCTCACGCACTGTTACAAAAATGCTGCACACTAGAGCAGAAACGTACATTCATTTAAGCAGAATCAAACATATATTCTAACACGTGATATTTATTGTGGAGGCAAATGTGTTTGTGAATATAGAAAGACCACTAAACTAAACACAAAACGGAATCTTTGCAAGGTGGACACATTTGTCGATTTTGTAGTTCAGGGTTATTCCTCCAAAACGAATAATAAGTTATCTTTATGGGGTAATAATAACATCTGAAAGGATGGTATTTTAACACTCCTCCACTACTGTTTTTATATGGATCACTTGATTGGCTTTGGCAGGACACATATTGTACAGATGTTACTTGATTTAATTTAGTTAAATATTGTTTTGTATCTGATTTCTTATTCTATTTACATACCTATTTTATGGCAGTGTAAACCAGACGCATGCAAAACTGGTTTGTATTTTACAGGAGTTTAGATGTTGCTGGAGCGACACACGTATGAATAATGATTGCAATTTGTTGATCCCTGCATACTTTCGGATTCTAAACGATCAACTGACAATGTGGGTAGATTAATTTTCCTTGCGATGTAATGCTTGTCAAGTTATGGATCCAGTATTGCAGTTGTATTTAGATTTAAAAGCTGCCTGGAAGTAGCAAATGCTATGGCTTCCTGAGCACTTGGCACTATTCTACACAGATACATGGTTCCTTTATTTTCTTTATTGGTGTTCAGTGGGGAAATAATTTTTTTATCTATGGCTGGAAATATGGTGGAGGAGGATGTTGAAAGTTTCTGACAAATCTAGTAAGCATTAAACAAGGTTTTCACTATAACTCAATGACAAAAGTAATCATCTTTATAATGTGTATTTTTATATTACAAATAGCTAAGAATAATATTTATTTATTTATTTAGGCATGTGTAAAGCGCGCTAGGCCAAAGGGTATCAAGGTGCATGGATACAGGCAACAGGTCAGAATTAACATGTACAAGAAATCATAGACAGACTTAGGTTGTACAAAGTACAGCTTTAGGATCTTGGTTGGGGCTGAGAATGAGGGTCAAGATTATACATTTTTCATAGAAAAGCAATGTTTTAAGCTGCTTGCGGAATGCCCAATAGGAGTGTTCAAGTCTAAGTGATGACAGGACGGGAGCGAGATTGTTCCAGTTCTTGGCGGCGATGATCGGGAAGCTCGATTCTCCAGCTCTTTGGAGGCAGGATTTGAGTAGGTTGAGCGAGTATTCCTGTTGTTTTAGGCTTTTGAGAATTTTTTGGGGTGGTATGTTGGAGCAGAATTTGACATACATTTGCGGGTTATGGCTACAGTTTTGAAGCGGATGCGATCTTTGATGGGGAGCAGTGAGTATTTCTTCTAGCCAGCGAGATATGATCTTTTTTCACAATGTTCAGGGCAGCTTGTATGGCGTTGTTTTGTATGATCTTTAGTTTGTTTAAGTTTCCGGCTGAGGTGCCTGAAAAGAGGGCATTGCAATAGTCCAATCTTGATCCTATCAGAGCACTTGCAATGGTGAGGCTGCTTTCTGGCGAGAGCAATGCGTGGCACACACAGATAAGTTTAGAGATGTGTGGAGCGGATGAAGCGATAGCATTTATTTGTCTGGATAATGTTAGTGTAGAGTTGAGGTAGACAGAGAGGGTTTTGACATGATTGGCTATTTGGATGGTAGTGCGGTCAATATCAAAATATTTGTAAGAAGAATCAAGTTTGTTTAGTAGGGTTGGAGTTCTGACAATGAGCAGCTCCATTTTGTCATCATTGAGACAGAGCATGTGTGATGCCATCCAGGCTTGAATGGTTTGGTTCACGTGGCTATAAATATAACGTTTTGGAACAAATGTGATTGTGCTTTTTTATAATTTTGTTGAATTTAAAATAACATCCGTGACTATTGTCACCATTGCAATCATGTTCTGTGGTCAATTGTGTTTTGTATTTATGAGCAAATGTTACAATTAATCATTTCATCATATCTTCTTTTTCAATTGCGTATGAAGCAAAGGTGTTGGTTTAAAATATTCGCAGTACCTGTGTCTTCATGTGCATAAGAGATGTTCAGTACAGAAAGTGGAAGCATATTATTCAAAACATAGATTATTTTGCTTAATGCCTATGTGTAGATGGCCGACAGTGTTTATATTGTTTATATGTGACAATTGGAATTGAATAGTTTGTTTTTTCATTGAACATTAAGATTTCAATTATTAGTAATTAAAGGTGTTGTTTTAGCTATATATAACTGGAGCCAAAGTACGTAAGTACATATAAATTGTTATTTTATTTACAGCACTTTATAAAGGGCAATTATACCAACAACTGGTTGCAATTTAGAAATTGAGGATGCAATATTTTGGATGATGAGCTAATAAAACTGCAATGAAAATCTATATATAAAAGTTAAAATATGTTTGTTTGTTTGTGGTGGGATTTGTGTCAAAACTTTGTTTCTTATACAATTCCAAACCATTTCACCAACCTTCACCAAATTTTGCATAGTTGCCCATTAGGACCCTCCGGACATTACTAATTGCATGCAATTTGGAAACCCCACCACTTCCCTTGGATTTCAACAAAAGACAACATTTGTTTGTGGGTTTTTGTATGTTTGTGACAAAGCGTATCTCCTCATACAATTCCACACCATTTCACCAATCAGTATGAAATGTGGCAGAGTTACCTGTAACGACCCTCCGTACATTACTGGCTATGTGATATTTAGACACCGCACCCTGTTCCCCAGATTTCAGCACAAGTACATTTTTTGTGCAGGTCTGTGGCTTGGTATCGAGTTGGTCCTTGTACAATTCCAAACCGTTTCACCAATCTGCACCACATTCTGCATAGTTACCTGTTAGGACCCTCCAGTCATTACTAACTACATGACAAATGCACACCCCACCCATTTCTCAAGATTTCAGCACCTTCACAAATGAGACGGTTTCCTCAAATCATCAATGCGGCCGTAGAAGGACCGGTACCGATGAGAGGACCAAATCCCGAGGTCCAGGCCCTAGGATGCACAGTTTTGAAGATATTTGCACCACAATACACTGCAACAAACTACACCATGCAAGGGTGAGTCCACAAGTGGGGACAGAGCACATAATGTCCCAGTATGCAGAAGCACACCAACTCCCATCTACCCCAAACATTTGCTTCGGGGTATGTCAGCCAGCCACACACACCCATTCTCAGGGCAGTTTACTTCAGCGGGCAAAGCCCATCAAGTGAAAAGTGAATCAGAACAGCGACCTACAGGATCAGTGTTATCATGTCTGTCTACGGAACTCGCTCAGGGAACGGGCACTTCTGCTAGATGATTAATCAAATATCTGAACAACTGTTTTGAATTGATGGTTTATCCTGCTTAGTAATCAAGTGTGGACATTGGTTCAAAATTTTGAAAAGTTTACATTTTATAATCAGCTCAACTTTCACACCGGAACTAAGGTCTATGGACCAGTTGATTTGTAAAGTGTGACTACTTCTTTAATAATTGAAATCTAGTAAGCATTCTGTGGGGTATCATTAGAGACTTTGAGGAGGGCTGATTCAAAAGTGTGATTTAGGAGAAAAACAGTTCTGATGGGGTCACCTGGTTCCACGAATCCATGTAAAGTTGCAGATGGATAGATGGATTACAACAATATGTGGATGATCTAAGCAAAGATGGACCTGTTTGGCAGTTGCGTTCTAGTTTGAAATGTTCATGTTTTTTTCTTTCCAAGTAAGACAGATATCTATTATGCAATCTGTATAAATAATTGCAGCAATACCCATCGGATCCCCCAGGAATCAGTTCATGAGTGTTACCCTCCGCTCCCCAAACCGTGATGAGGTTCTTGCCTCCGATTTATCCACTGACATCTGAGTTATGGCAAAGGTTTTTTTAAAGGTGCAGCCAACGTGTGTTCTGTGAATAAAATGTCACTGTATCGGACTCAGTATATTATGTAAATAGCTCTGGTACTTATTAAACAAATATTAACCAAGATAAATAAGATGAGTACAACTCACAGTTACATTTTCTTTTGTGGTCATCTCTGTTACGAGTTTTGACACACTTCTCCCTGAAGGCAACACAATCCTTTCTGAGTCCAGGCCCAACATGTCAGGAGTTGGAGTAACCCTCATCTTTCCTGAGTGGATCCCTGTTTCCGTTATTCCCACTCAGGCCTAGTCTTCCTTTGAATGCCTGGTCTGCAGTCTCTCTCTACTGTCTCTTCTCTTACTCTGGACACCTTCTATTGGCCACCAGGGCAGTCTACCCTCTTCCCCTCAGAATGGGCAGACCTGGCCTCTGTTCTCCTTTCATGCTCTTGTCCAGCTGGGGGATTTGAACATACACCTTGACTCTCACGACTCTTCAGGACGTTTCCAAAACCTATGTTACTCTCTTTCACTCTACATTCTTTTCTCAGGTCCGACTCACACTGCAGGTCATACCTTGGAGGCTTTCATCTCCACAGACTTCCCTCTCTCTATCCCTCTCACTACCTCACTCTCCTGGACTGATCACTCTCTTCTCTCTTCGCACCTGAAGCTCTCTTCTCCTTTAGCACTGGCATACTTTGCAACGCCAACCACCTTCAAGGTGTTCTGAACCATGAAAAGAGTGTCAGTGGCTGCCTTTGCCTCCACCTACTCCCCTCCTTCTACTCCTGCGGCTGACTCCCACCCTGACACAGCCCTCACTAACCTTCACCTTTCCATCTCCAACACTCTCAACATTCTTGCCCCTGTCATGAGGGTCCGAATGAAGCCTGCCAAAATGTGCAACTCTTGGAACGGCTCTGATCTGGCTGCCCTTAAACGCAAATGTTGAGCAGCTGAATGGAAATGGAGATCCTCAGATGTACCCTCTGACAAACTGGACTGCAGCCTTCTTCAAAGGCAATACCAACTCCTCTTAAGATCCAAAAAGAGAGTCCATATTCAAGCCTGCATCTCACCAGCATCTAATAACACAGCCAAACTTTTCAAAGTCTGGCCAACCCTACTGCAGCGACATACTCTACTGTACACACCCAGGCCCTCTGCTCGGCCTTGGCTGCTGACTTCACCACCAAAACACAGGACATTCTTACAACTCTCACCTCTGCACCCATTCTAGCAACAACATCTCTTGGGTTCCCCTCAGCCACCCTCTCCCCTCCTCTTCTCTCCTCTGTCTCCCCGGTGACACACGAGTAGATCTCTAGACAAGTCTGGCCTATGAAAGCCTCTTCCAAAAAGATGGCCCCTGCCCTTCCAAAACCATCAAGGACAACATTGACAATCTCACTCCAGCCCTAGCAGACCTCTGTAACATCTCCTTCGCCACTGGAGATTTCCCCACTTCTCTCAAGCACTCTCTTGTGCACCCTCTGCTCAAAAAACGTTCCACTGACCCTTACAATACCAGCAAACTACTGACTGATCTCTATCACTCTCTTCCTGGGAAAACTCCTCGAGAAGTGTGCTATCTCTCACCTTACCCTCCACACAGAATCTGTTTGTTGTCTCCATGATGACCAGTCTGGCTTCAGAGCATCCAGAGGTACGGAAACTCCTCTTCTGAACACCTGTGAAAACCTGCTCCCAAATCTCGACTCTAACTCTCCCTCTGTCCTCATTCTTCTCAATCTCTCTTCTGCTTTCGACACAGTAAACCACAGCATCCTGATATCTCGTCTCCATGACAACCTAGGGATCACAGATCAGGCCCTGGCATGGCTTGCCTCCTTTCTCTCTGACTGTCCTTCCCTGGTGGATCTTGGATCTTTTCTCCGCTATTACTCTCTCTACTTGTGGTGTCCCCAGGGATACCGAGGGTAGTGGGGTACGAGGAGTGACTTGGTGGTGGCAGGGTATTGTGATGCAGAATAGTAAGTGGTGGTAGTGGTTAATTGGAATGGGATGAGGAAGTGTGAGGTGGTGGTAGTGGGGGACTACGATAAGGAATAGTGCGTTCTTGGTAGTGGGGTCCCATGATGTGGAAGGGTGATGTGGTGGTATTGGGGTACTGTGATGAGGAATAGTGAAGCGCTGGCACCGCAGGACAGTGTCAAATAATATTGTGGTGGTGGTAGTGGAAGACTATGACAAGGAAGAGCAAACTGGTGCTAGTGGGGTACTGTGACAATAAAGGGTGATGTAGTGGTAGTGGGGGACTGTGACAAGGAAGAGTGACATGGTGGTAGTGGGGGACTGTGAAAAGGAAGAGGGAGGTGGAGAAATTGGACACTGTGATGAGGAAGAGTGAGGTGGAGTAGTCGGACACTGTGACAAGGTAAGGTGAGCTAGGTGTACTGGGAGATGGTGACAAGGAAGAGTGAGATTGGGTAGTGGTGGACAGTGAGGAGGAAGAGTGAGGTGGGGTAGAGGGGGACTGTGATGAGGAAGAGTGAGGTGGGGTAGTGGATTACTGTAACTAGAAAGAGTGAGATTGGGGTAGTGGAGAACTGTGATTAGGCAATGTGAGATGGGGTAGTGGGGAACTGTGATACAGAAGTGTGACAAGCAAGAATAGGTGCGGTAATGGGGGATTGTGACAAGGAAGAATAAGGTGTAGTGTAGGGGGAATGTGATGAGGAACAGTGATGTGGGGTTATTGAGGACTGTGATGAGGAAGCATGTGGTGGGGTTAATGGGGGACTGTAATGAGCAAGAGTGAGGTGGGTGGAGTAACAGGGATTGTGATGAGGAAAAGTGAGGTGGGGATGTGGGGGACTCTGATGCAGAAGAGCGAAATGAGGATACTGGGGACTATGAAAATTAAGTGTACGTTGGAAGAGTGGGCCCTGTGAGGAGGAAAAGTGAGATGGGGTTGGGGAGACTGTGACGAGGAAGAGTGAGGTGGTGTGGTTGGATACTGTGACAAGGAAGAGTGAGGAAGGTTTAGTGGGGCACTGTGATGAGGAAGAGGGATGGGACAGTAGAGGTAAAATTAGAGATCTTCACTGTTTAGTCACAATAAAAGCTTGCCAATCAAAACAAAGGAACGTGTAAACAAGTATCAGCTTCCCTCTGTCTTTTGTTGCACACTTTTCTTTATCAAATTAAGCAATGATAAGCTTGTTGAACAAATGTATCACCCTCAAAATACTGATAGCCCAAACACACCCCTCCCATATATTTTAAGTTAATTTGGGAAGCATTCCCTGTAATTCTTTTTCATATTAAAAACACTGATTGCTTCCTAAATTAACTTACAATACCACTCTCCCCTTTACAAGCCATCACTGAGATTGCCACATGTCAATATATTTTAGTTTTCAAGTATTTACTCTTTTTTGGGTCACTCGAAACAAATCAAGATCTCAGTAAAAGACTCAAAAAAATGAAAAAAAAATGACAGGATCCCCAATCCACAAACCTTCATCAATCATCCTTTCTTACCATGTTCACATGCTTCACAGCCTCTAAACTACCCTCCTTGCTCTCCTTATATCACTTTAGGGCAGTTTTCTAAAAAGGAATCTAGATTCAAATCAATATTTTCATAATGGTGGATTTTCAGAAATGACAAACGTTGGAACCAGCAATGCATTATTGGAGATATAACACATTTCTTGGGTACAGGCGCATCCTGCTCAATGCCAAATGAAAATAACAACTGGATGGATGTATGCCAAACCAACTAAGGATTTCCTTTCAACTCTTTGTGACTAACTTGTTTCTTATTTGGCGCAAATCCGTTTGGGCTGTGAATCTGAGCAAAATCGGAAAATGAATGTAAAATTGAATACACACCCTTTTCTGACTCGTAACATAGATTTGCAAAAAATATTGTAGTTCTGAGGTGCCCCAAATCTCATTTGTAAAATGTCTTGTTGATCTGTCCTATGGCAAAAGTTATTAGGCATAGAGCTTTCGCATATCCTATAGCTGATAGGTTTCACAATAACTACAGGGTGGCTAGCATCGCTCCATAACATACTTTCAATTCATGAGGGGAGAGAAGGACAGCATCCTACGGACAGTACACCCGACTGACATATTGAAAGGAACTCATTGCACTCGGCAGGTTTTAAAGCGCCAGACTTTTGGATCGCTTTGTATTTCACACGTACACAGGAGAATGGGATAGTAATTCAATTTTTAGATCAACACCCCATCAGGGCATGAGAGCGTATGTCGAGGCTTGCCCTAAAGTGTACAAGTGTCCACTTGGTACCTTCCAATGAACCAGGGTCGATCAGTTGCAATGGTAGCTCAGCAAGGGGGTGCGCACATGGGAACTTATCCCTTTGTGTATGAAGGATGATCTCCCATGTGGAATGGGGCCTTTTTTTTGGTTTGCAAAATTGACTCACCCAATGCAATTTTGTCACCTGCATGTGAGCATCATGTTGCGTCCACCAAACTGGCTCATTGTAATGTGGTCTGTAAAACAGACCCGATATATAAAAGCAATACACTAATACTTGTTTTCAAATCCTTACTTGAGGACAGACCTTAAGGCAATTTATCGCAGCATCTTAAAACATTAAAAGAGAACTGGCACAATTCCGTCAAGATTTGTTGTTGCTCAAAGCATCATAAAGGAGATTACGGCACAATTCTGCATCTTTCATGCAGACTCAGCATGCTCTGGGTGACTTTGGGAAGCTTGCATCAACCAATTAACTCAATTATCATATATCATGCAATCGGTACGCAGAGAACATTTTTGAAAACGATAGTCTGACTTCTTCAACATAAAAAATGGCTTTATTTTATTTTCACTGCACTGGTACCTTGATTTCAAGGAAGTCGTTCTATGAATAATTCATAGGTTTATGCGTTTCGGAAAAAAAAAATCAAATCTTTCACACAGGAGTAATTACATTTATTTTCCTGGATACTGCTGATTGGCTTTCTTACCTTTAGAAAACATCCACACTCCGAGCAACATGAAGACATTTTCCCCCTTAAACACTACATGATAAATGTTCTTAATTTGAAAGCAATATCCAGGTTCTGCTGCAGTAAATAATTCTGTCTGAAGCAGAATTCAATCTGACCTAAATCATTGAAAGGCACGTGTGTGCGTGTGTGAGAGAGAGAGAGTGCATGCAACATTATGTGCATGTCTGTGTATGTGCGAAGGATAAGTCATGTTTTAGTTTATGCTGTAATACGAATATTACATGTTGCTGCCTCCAATGACCAACATGTTTAAATGACTGCTTTAATTAACATGAATTCAAATATGCTTACATATATTCATAAATACCTTTGGACAATTCAGCACACTTCACATGCCTAAGAATGTAAAATAATTAAAACAAAAATAAATAAGGGACCAAAACAGATAAACCAGCCCCAACCACAAACCTTGCTTTATATTAAATGGAAACAGTGCATAGATCATTATATTTGAGATAGCTGGACAAATAAAACACTTTTTTATGTTATAAAATGTTACAGTATTATATTGCTTAGATTTATTGAAATGCCTTTCTTCTCCAGGCTCTAAACTACACATGGCTGATGTGCTACAAATAGCAATCATCAGAACAATGTCTGTTTTCATATTGCTTTAAAAAAATTCATTTAGTTGAATTTAATCAACCTTTCAATATTCTTACAACAAAGTAATAAAATAATCTACATTTAAACAAAGTACATAAAATCAATCTTTCAAGTTTGTTACAACAACATAATGAATTCTTCTGCATTTATAATAACAATGAACATAAAACAAAACTATAAGGTAAAAACTCATGAGTGGAACACAGATTAAAACTCAAATCGTCTATATCAGTAATACCAAATGAATTACTCATTGCAACGGTTTTACATTAAATCATAAAGGATGTGCACGCTGGATACTTGTGTACCATTTCCTCAGGAAGTGTTTGACTAAATTTACATCAACCTTCTTAAATTCATAAATCATGTACAATGGTTTGTTGTTATTTCAGTTCTTAAATGATCAATCATTTCTAAGTAAGCATCTACTTAACGTATACTCCCAAGCTAGATGTTCACCAATATTCAAGTATCTTACTGAAGACTGTTCAAGAAATTAATAGTCGCCAATTGAAGTGGTAATTAGGCGTTACTCATAATAATTGTCCAACAGGCGCTATATTCCAAATTGTCTAAGAACTTACAGTGTTTGGTGTACTGTATTTGTCTGAGATAGCATAATGCCACACACTGGGTAATCAAGTGTTCCAGGGTTTCTGGTACATCTCTATCATTACAAAACCAGCACACATTTGCTTGCAAGTCTATCAGATGTCGTTTTCAAGAATATCTTGTACAGGCCACAAATTGAATCGCAAACGTAAAATTGAAAGCCTGTATTGTGCTGTTGGTGCTCTAATTAAGTAAGCAGGCAATGTACGCATTTTTTTGGGTGGAAACCTGCACGCATTACCATCCTTGCAGCTCATATGTGCGAATCCAATCCATGTTGTATAATTTTTCTTTTGCTTTATCAGGATTGGTAATCAGTAGCTCAATGGTGATATCACTGGATGCTAAAATTTGGCACACTTGGTTTACCCAGTCAACCATACAACAATGATTCATTGTGAACATGTATGCAGAGAGCAATCTCAATATGATGTTAACATTAGTTGAAATCAAGCATTTCCTAAACATAGAACAACATCGCCAGTTGTATAAGGCATGTAAATAAACCAATCCAAGTTCATATTTGATCCATGAATGTGGTAAACACACTGGAAGATGTAAGATCTGCCTCCACAATTTGGCTTCCCACTTATCAAATTGAAAACCAGATTTGATGGGGAGGGTTTCCAGGCCATACAGAATTGCGGGCACTGCCTTCTGATACCAATAAAACCATGCTGGTTTAATGGAGAATGTTCTATACCTATACATGATGATTTGTGATTGACATACAGCTGTGTCTATTTTCTTTTCTACACAATTAATCTGACTCTTAGAATTAATTGTACCCTCAAAACACAACCAAGTAAGTGTATTGGCCTACAATTTGCAGTTGTATTTTGTTTACAGACCACACAAAGCACTTCAATCCAACTTTTTGTTGGGGCATATAAGACAACCTGTGTTTTGTCAGTGTTCAGTCTTAATTAATTTTGTTGAATATAGCCTTGAAAGGCTGTTAATAGTTTTTGAAGAACCATTTGGATCTTGGGGATTAAGACACGGTCATCTAAATATAACAAGGACTTTATGGGATTGTTTGCCAGTTTGGGAGCGTCCGATTGAACTTTTGCAAATACATGTTTAACATCGTGCATTAAGTAATTTAACACAGAGGATGCCAATAAGCACCCTTGCTTAAGGCCATGTGCTGTATGGCTGGGTGCAGAAAGGACACCATCCAGCGAGAGGCGAACATGCATGGATGTCTCTGAGTGTAACGCTTGAATGATTTCAAATAAGGTTACTGGGCATTGGTCTCTCCGTAGTTTTTCCGCTAACTTAACTCGCGAGATGGAATCAAACGCGGAGTGTAAATCCACGAAAGCAAAGTATACTGGTTGGCTCATGGACTGGCACTGAGCCTTGATTGCATTTAGGCATATTATATTGACATGCCTGCCCATACCTGGCACAAACCCAGTCTGATTCGAATCACGTAAATCATTAGCAAGCGTCCAGTCATTAAAGTCCCTGAGGACTAATTTTGTGAAAATCTTACCTGGAGCATCCAACAATGCAACAGGTCGATAGTTTTGGGGTAACATGCAATCTCCCTTTTCAAATATGGGTATGATCACAGAGGTTTTCCAAGACTTCGGCACTGTTGTAGTCTTTATAGCAAGTTGGAAAATGTGATACAAGATCAATGCCCATTCAGAAATATTTGCTTTAAGCATACAGTTGGTGAGTCCATCTGGACCTGCAGCCCTAGACGAGCTGGCACAACGTATCAGCTCTTCAATATCTGATGGGGAAAAATTCAGGGACCAGCTTGCATTGGCTGTTGGTATACTATGCAATGCATCAAAGTCCGGGTCGGCATATAGATTGGTATAATATTCAGTCCACCTATCTTCATTGATCACACTTAATTGAGCATCCGCGTGTCTATAGGAGGATTGAGTATTGAGTAGATGCCACATCTCAGCAGAATTTGTATTTACCATTGCCCGTCCCATGTGCTCACTATCATGTTGAAACATGATATGCTTGTGAGATTTAAGCCAGTTCTTGTAATTGCATTTGGCATTGTTCAAATCCTGTCGACAGATCTTAGATCCAACAGCTATTAGACATCTTCTCTGTTTCCGATATGCTGTCTGTTTGATTTGCATCTCGGAATCAAATGAATGTCTGTATTTGGGTCGGTCATTCCCCATTATAGTGATAGTATTAATATTTGGTGCTAATAAATCAGTGTAGTGTGCTGCGGCATCTAATTTCGCGTTTCTCTCCAAGGTGTGCCGGTATGTTACAAGTTTAGCATCAGTCCATCTTATTCTGTTTTTTGCCGCATTGGTCATCAAGCACTGTTTGGCAATATGATCTTTCGGTTGATGTTGATTACCTGTGATTGCCAAAGACAATAATTTATGATCACTATATGGCAGAGTAAGAATCTCCAAGCGCTGTAGTTGTTTAAATAGCATTTGGTCGACATATATGTAGTCGATTATGCTGGCACTGTTGTTGCGAAACCACATTGTCTGGGCGGGCATGTCGCCTCGCCATTGATTGCCCCATTCACCATGATGAAATGTCTTTCTGCCATAAAGGAAATCCAAGCATGTACCTCTTTCGTTTGGCGCTTAATATTCCAGCAGTCTAGATGTCACCCTGGATGATGGCATGGGTAATATCTCTGGCAATATATATTAAATGCAGAATATGGCTCAGATCAGCCTTAAAAGGCCTCATCTGTTAATGCTACCGGGTTTCGATAGAGGTATACTAGTGCCAATCTTTGCTTGCCACATGAAATTTTGACCAACAAGATATGGGCACATGCTACCCCACACTCTGCAATGGAGAGACCCATTATTAGATTCACAAATACTAGGAGTCCTGATCCTGGCCTCCCTCCAGTCATGCGAGCAGGAGAAAGAACAATGTCATAACCATCCCAAGCTGGGGGAGTTGCTAACCATGTTTCCTGTAGGGCAATTATTTGGAACACATGTGGAAGATTTTGAATACAGGTTTGCAAGTGCGAATGCACTCTTGAGTTCCAGCTCACAATAAACAAGTCCCTGGGAGACACCTTGGCCGCATGCACCCCAGGTCCATAGATTCACATGAGTGACTACTTTGATAGATGTTTGTTTTGTACACAATGTTTTGGGATTTATCGATTGCCCTGGCACGATGTTCTGTCTATAAAAAGCCCATGTAAAACAGATTCATTTTTGCCTGCCATATAATGTTTGCTACCACTCCAGAGGGTATCCATAAACGAATTATTGATTGAGTTGTGTCTGCAATAAATTCGATTTGTTCGATGTCTTGAGATGTGATTGCTTGCAGGGAACTCACATTACTAAAAATGTTCAGTACACTCTTTCGATTTAGATCATACGATGGAAAATGTCCCTCTCTGCATTTCAAAATGAATGAGTGGGCAATACTACCCCTTTTCTGAACTTGCTTTACTGGGGCAGTGGAATATTGGGCAAAATGAAAATTAGAACCACGTGGAGTCTGGGCCAACGGAGGCAGCTGATGGTTTTGGATGTTTGGTCTTGCAAAATCCGAAAATCATGATGGATATGGATTTTCTGAAGGTGCATTTGTTTTCTGAATACCAATATTGGTGTAATCAGCTGGCTTTGCATGCATTTCATGCAGCGAGGCACATAATGACAGGTAAGCCTCAATCATTTGTTTTATTGTTTCAATCGTCTCTCTGGACTGCCCTTCATGTTCCATTCTGGGTAGGTTACGAGACGGTTGAAAAGTAACCATGGGATTTGCAGTCTGGGCCTCTGATTGCTTGATAGAGTCTACAAGTTGATTCAAGGGAGAATGTGTTGGAGGTTCCAAGGGTATATCAACTGCATTTGTATCCGTAATTCTGGCCTCCTGCACTGGGGCAACACACGATAGAATCACTTCTGATGGAGTCCTAGCCGGCTTAGATCCTACCAGCAGATTACGTTTGGTTGGTAGCGGGGCAGAGCCACCAATTGCTTGAAAAAAGGCATTAACAGTATTTTTTGGGCCTCTAATATCAGGCATATTCTTAGATTTTTTGACAATAGTACGAGATCCCTTTATCTGACTTCTAATGGATTTATTCTTGTGTAGCAAGTGGCCCGCTAAACGGTGAGCTGAGGGAGACAAAGGCGCCAATGCTTCGTCCTCACCAGTCCTTCTTGGATCTGCTGAGAGATCGATGTACGAGGTGTCCTTTTCGAAGTCAATCACCTCTGTCAGTGATGGCCCCGCTGCAGGCCGAATAACGTCCTCAAACACAGGGAGCTCAGTAGCTTGCATCGCTCCCAGAGGCCGTGTCGAAAGCTGACTTGTATTAGATGATTGTTTATCATTACCAGTTCCAGGTAGCAATGGTAAGGACAGTGGTATGATGGTGCCTGGGCATTTTGACATGTGCTCTGAAATCAGCTCATGATTTACATTAATTCTTGAAGCTATATCTTTCAAGAGTTTGGCTTGAGATTCCAACCTGTGGTCCAAACCCTCAAACAATTTAAGCAGCGTTACCACTGACATGTTAATAGCTGTTAGTGCTAATTCCACACAACGGGGACAATTTGGTATTAATGCTTTTGGGGCTGAAACCTCTTAATTTTTTTTATGGGCGCTCGTGGCGTTGGATGCACAAAGGAGGGTAAAGTAGAACAGGAAAGGGAGAGAGTAAATGTCAGCCTGTCCACAGATACCTTAATTGAGTTGATGTCTTGCACTATTGAGATAGGGGACTCACACTGGCTGGTGTAGATAGAAATACATGTGGACTCTCCACTGTCTGTCGGAAAAGGGATCGGGGACAACACGGGCAATACACCATGCTTATGAGCCACCACATTACCCCTGACTGAATCTAGAATGGTTTGATCTGACAAACATCAATGCTTACCGAGCACCAGAGGTGTGTAGTCCAAATCAGGGTTAATTTCATTAACGCAGGTTCCGCAAAACCTGAAAACGGCACTGAGGTCACACCGTTAGCCAACAGACCAGCAGGCTTAGCTCTGGAAGGGGTTAGATTGATTACCGTGTGAGTGGTATGCACTGATTTATGCAAGGCTGTGAAAACCGGGGTCTTGTCTTTGGATAAACCACCCGGCATTTTAGATTTTAAGGTATACATGGTAAACACCATAGAGAAGCAACAGAACACACACCAGTAACAAATTTCACACAATCAAGCCTTAATAGTGGCTGCTGTGTGCGAAAAAGAAGCAGCGTGTTAAAAAACCTCACAGAACCACTGCACCGCCGCGGCGAAGCGGCAAAGCGGTACTTACGACTTGTTCATCTGCGCGCGTGGAACAGAATATATAACAAAGAGGACTAGGAGCCAATCCCCAGCAATCCAAGGTGTGACACAGATGTGTCACTCAAAGTTCACTAATGAAACAAACACAAAACAGGCGTCAGAACGGCATCAGTGGATAACTGAAGAATACCAGCTGCAATAAAGCACAATCAGCTTCCCAGACTGTTCAGCATCAAGGTAGAAACAGGCACAGTCACCTTGTAGTTTCCCACGGGCAAAAAGTTGAAAGCTGAATTCTCCAGCACATAGCTCCTTGCGGCTAAGCAGTACTTACAAGTACTTGCTCGTGTGCGCGCGTGGAACAGAATATATAACAAAGAGGACTGGGAGCCAATCCCCAGTAATCCAAGGTGGGACAGAGATGTGTCACTCAAAGTTTACTTGTAGTTTCCAGCGGGCAAAAAGTCGAAAGCAGAATTCTCCAGCACACAGCTCCTCGCAGCAAAGCGGTACTTACGAGTATTGCTTTATTTCAGGGTACATGACAACATTTGTGCAGATCCTGATAGAAGGGCCAGAGGAAGAGAAAGTGCCGGACCATTTCTTTTTTTCATGTCAATAAATACATTTAATGATTAAACATACACATTCATGAAAAGCACATCTTAAAAATACCCAACATGAAAAATTGCACAATATCACAATATTGCATACTCAAAGTTCACTTGTAGTTTCTTGCGGGCAAAAAGTCAAAAGCAGAATTCTCCAGCACACAGCTCCTCGTGGCAAAGCGGTACTTATGAGTATTGCTTTATTTCAGGGTACATGACAACATTTGTGCAGATCCTGATATAAGGAGCAGAGGAAGAGAAAGTGACGGACCATTTCTTTTTTTCATGTCGATAAATACATTTAATGATTGAACATACACATTAATGAAAAGTACATCTTAAAAATACCCCACATGAAAAATTGCACAATATTTTTACAAAATTAATCCATACTTAGAAGAAACAAAAAAACATCACAGAACAGTTTCAGCTTGTTTAAAATGAGTGTAACATAGTACACATTATTTGTTTAACTATGTGTTGAGCCCCAATGTCAATGTACGTCTGTGGTTTAAAGTACATTAGTCATAATAAAAGTTGTTTTTTAAGTTTCTTGAGCTTTTCAGATATATTGCAGACAATAAACCAAATCATTTGCTAAACAATTTTCATGAGCAGATAATAATGGTAAAAGTACAAGGAATGTTGTATAAATTCTGCCGCATAAATGGCCCTCATTCCGAGCTAGGAGGTAAGTACCGGTACTTTCCGGCATGGCGGAAAGTACGACACCGGGCTGGCGTCAGACCGCAAATTGCGGCCCATTCCGAGCTCGCGGACATGCGCTTTTCACCATGCCGGAAAAGAACCAAGCGTCCTGCCGCAAAACGACCCGAAAAACCCCTACCGGCATGCTGCGACACGTAAATAACAACACCACCTCGGAAGCTGTAGCGTCAGTACATAACGGTGACCGTAATTTATGGAGACCGTAAATTACGGCCACCGCGAAAAAAAAGAACTGGAAATTACGTCATCGCACAGGAACGGGAAGGAGAGCGGCAGCCATCTTTAAAAACACAATCCATTGCCATCCTCATCCGCCAGCACCCTTGTGAGCTAACTAAAGTCGGGAACAGGACCAGACAACTCACAACATGCCCAAAGCACCAAAGAAGGCAGCGGATCGCATCCGCAAGAGGAGATTCTGCCCCGAGGAACTCCAGGCCATGGATGACTTCCTGGCTGAGCATGCCGATGTCGGTTTCAGCAACGACATTCGGAGGGAGTCCATCCTCCGCAAGAAGAACATCTGGGCTGAACTTGCACAGAGGGTGAGCGCCGTAGGCTACACTCCCCGCATGCCCAGGGACTGCCGCAAGCAGTGGGATGACCTGCGGGTGCGGGTGCAGGTGCGGGGCCTCCTCTCCAGCAACCGAAGTCAGGCCATGCAGACGGGAGGCGGACCAAGTACTCCTGTCCAACTGGAGCCGTGGGAGGAGACCTGTGCGGCTCTCATTGGCACAGAATGTATCGAGGGCATGGGGAACATGGAATGCGGGGCAACGACTTCTGCCGAAGGAGGTGAGTGTCCACAGTGAACACTGGCAATGTCCCTTGCATGATTCAAACTGACCCAAGGGCCATCGAAGGCACACTCTCGTGTTGCCCTCCCCCCATCCAACGCATCCCCCCATCCAACTAATGCTGAGGCAAGTTCCACGCAATGAAGGTCCAAGTGCGAGTACATAACGCACATCAACCATAGTGCATTAACTTGCACAGCCCATCATGCACACTGTGGAGCCAGCTCGGCATTGTACTAGCCAAACTGCACATAACTAGGCCACGATGAGTCACTCACAAACATGCGTACATGACATAACCATGCACATGTACCACTGCCATAGCTACCCCCAAAATGCCACAAACCTTAATTGACCGAAAATGTGTATACAGCCATGTATGCAAATAGGACATCGCACATTCACTCATGTTGTGCCTCTCTTCTACCCCCACAGGCACTGACCATGACGGCGCAGAGCCCCAATCAAGCCGGCCGGGTAGTGGCAGGGTCAGGCGAATGCCAGCACCTAAAAGAACCGCCCCCCCCTGCTCCGGAAAGGCCACTGGATGCTGCTGAACCACAATCCATCTCAGCATCGGCGCCAGCCACTATGCCAACCCCTAACTCGGCACAGTCGAGCATCTCTGGGGAGGCTGCTGCTACCGGCCCTGATGAGTGTGTGGACAGCCCGTCACCCATATGTGGGGCGTCCGAGGAGGAGGGCCAAAACACAGTGCACACCCCGGAGCCCTGCATTGTACCCCTGGCCTCATGCAGTGACTGTGGGGATGCACCTACACCTGTCCACAGTCCTCAACTCGACCCGCAGGGGCATGAGGATGATCTCCCAAGTCCACCTGTACAGCCCTCTCCCGAGCATGCTGGGGCAAGTGGTTTCGCTGATGGTTTCCCATCATTTGGCACACGTCGAGTGAATCAGTTGGCAGACCTCATTGCAGAATTCATGGAGGACAACCGCCAGGCCAGGGTTCAATGGCATGATGGAGTTAGAGAAATGCGGCAGTCCCTCACCGACTGCACCAACTGGTTGTGTGACACTGACAGACAGCACGACCCGTCTTTGTCATATCCTTGGCCGCATAGCGAATGCCCTTGAGGCATGGCCTTCCAATACCCAGCCAGAGCAGGCGAACATGGCCGCATCCAGTGAGGCCACAAATGGCAGCCCATAGAGACGCACTCGGCGTTCCATGCGTCGCAGGGGTATGCCTCCCCCGGGCAAGGGGAGCAAGAAACAATAGGCATTTCTGCCACATGTGGGCTTCACGTCCTACATGGGACCACTGCTGTGGAGTTGGGGGGCAGGGGGTGGGGGGTGTGGGTTTGTTGTGGAGTTGGGGTTTATGGGGGTGATGGTTTGTTGTTGAGTTTGGGGGGTGCTGCTGATGATGTCTTCACTAAATCTTTTTTTTCACAATACACTATTGGTGTCGCAAAGTTCAACCGTTGTGGACATTCATCATTGAGCATGTCTTTATTGACGTATGCCAGTGCATGGTGTACAAGCATACACACGTCCAGTGCCCTGTGTGCCCATGTCATGCCACCCTCTGCTGACTTGTGTCCTGGACATCTTGTCCACTGTTAGTTTGGCGCATTACATGTCCCTCAAGTGCACTGCCTCCATGATGTTTTCTTGCCACTTCCCCCTCCACCTTCACCGCATCGTCATGTGGTCGTAGCAGTACCATGTCAGGGGTGATAGACGCTAATCTAGGGATGCACTTTTTGTTCAGCTACACATATGACATGGCCTTATTGGACACCAGATATTAGTGGATGGGTCACCCACCAGTCCTGCTTCGCCAACTCATATGTGCTTTACGCAAGCCAGGTGACTGCTTCATCTACACGCATGCACGGGTATGGCCATTGTTTGAGTGCTCCCTGGTCCTGTTCAGGGGGTTACTGACAGGGGTCATGTACCATGTTGTCAAGGGACAGCCACCAACAGCTGCATGTCTAGCCAAATGAGGTGAGTGTTTGGACTGTCACGGTGGAGAACAGTACTAGGCTGTCATGGCAGGGTTTCATTGATGGCCATTTGCACATGTCCATGGATGCATTCCACACGATCATGGACACAATATGTGTCCAATACAATGGAATGCTGTGGGGGGTTGCGTCTTCAAGATGGTCCGTGAACGATGGCATGGACATCTCGTGGTACATGTTTCGTTGTTGCATGCTGCTGTCCTGATGTTAGATCCATGTGGTGCTGTGTACTGTGTAGATTCGTATATGGGTGTGATGGCTGTAGTCCGTGGCTCATGGTCATCATCCTGCTCAAATACATACTATGGTGAATCCCAATACTCCCATGGGTGTGCCATGCCAGTGATGTGGTGTGGTATCCCTGCTGCCCTCTGTTCAATCCACTCCCAGGGATGGGTCTCTGATGTGGTGCCATGCTGGGGGCTGCCACATTGTACATATGCAGTGTGCCTTCCGATATGCGCTTACGGTTGTGGTGGCCGCCAATGAGTGCTGCAAGTGTAGTGTGATTAGCCCTTGTCCGATGGTGGAGATGTAGTGTATTGTGAGTGCCTTATTCCATCAAAGTGGGAATCTGTTTGTATGTGCCGTTGCACTGGTTCTGTGGCAGGTTTGTTGTTGAGGTGAACACCGTACGATGGCTTCATCATTTCGACCCAGTTGGTTCATGCAGGCACCCACCTCATGGCACCAATGCACTTGCATGACACAGTCAGACGACTCAAAAGCCAGCCAGGCACATCATCCTGCATGTTGGACCATGTGGCACGGTAGCGTGGTGAACTGCTGGCCCTTTGAGTCATGTGTAGTTGTTTGGTGTTGGGCCCACACATGTGTGCGGTTATTGGTTGCGTTGCATTCCATCTGCACGTAGGGGGAGTGGTATTATTTGCAGTTGCTATCCGCCACCTGCATGGCATGCTGGTCCACATACGACCCGTGGGTGCTGTCAGGGGCACCATTGTCATTTGGCATGCCTCCATTTGCATGAGGTCCAGCTTTACGGTTGTGTATTTCCTGGGTGGTCCATGTTGGGGATTGGTAGGCCCTTGTGTGCTTGGGGAGGTGTAAAAGCACTTGTTTATGTGGCCGTCTAATGGACGGTTGTGACATGCCATGCATGGGCGCCACTGTGTGCTGGTAGGTGCCTGTGGCATGGGTGTGGGGCACAGGCAACACCGTCACTTGTGCCAGGTTAGCACTGTATATTTGTATGCTGCTCGCTTATCTCTTTGTGTCTCTTGCGAAATATGGTGGTGACGGTGTCACAGTCAAGGTGGTCAGGGGTTTCTATCTGCGAAGGATTCTCCTTGAGTGGCCGGACATGCTGCGTGTGCATGGGGGCTGCTGGGGTGGTGACGGAGGCTGCACTGGTGCTGCATGCAGGGCCTGTCTCCCCCTCCTTCTACCCCTGTGTCTCCTCAGAGGAGGGGCCTGGTGTTGTTGCAGAAGTTTTTGTGGTTGTGGCCTTGCTGGTCGTATTGGTGTCATCTTGGTGTGGGAGGGGGGTGGTGTGTGGGTGTGTTCCTTTTCTGCTGTGGCAGACTCCATAGCCTCCATCTGTGATGAATGTGTGCACCTGTGGCTCTGGGAACCACTGCTCAGGGTTTTTACTCCTTCTCTGAGATGGCCGTATGTACTCCATGCCGGTAAAGTACTTTACGGCAATGGGGAGGCCGTTATTTACGTGTGCTCCTAGCTTGCGATCAGCTCCCGTTTACGCCATGCCGCTAATTTCGGCATGGTCGGGCGTGCGCAAGACCGATAATTACGGCATTGTTGTTTACGTTGCCGTAATTAGCGGTTTGAGGGGTCAGAATAGCATGGAGCGGTAAACCATGCCGGTAAATCATTACCGCCATGGTTTTTACCTTACCTCCATGCTCGGAATGACCCCCAATGACTCTTAAAGCTGCTTTAATACTAGCATAGTAATATCTTAAAACGTAACATTTTACCAGCTGGGTAATTCTGTGATAGCAATCTCGATAGGTAGTCATGAGCAGGGTAGTAATGAATTAAAGGAAGAGGGGATGGTAATAATATATCCAAAGCCAAGTTGAGCTAATCTAATGACATAGATCAATAGACAGAATATTAAGACATTAAACGTACAATTCATTCCGCAATTCCAATATTGGCTGATAATCATCTAACATTTGCTTCTATAGATAAGACACCCTCTCTATGGCTGAAAATGTTAGCATGCTTTGAATCCAGTCCGCATTCTCTCACTGTTTTTCAATTGTTTTATATTTGCTTTTTTGCTACTTTAAATGCTGTGTATATCCAATTCTTAATATTTTTTGGATGAATTTAGATTTACTGGTAAAATAGTCAATATACAAAACATTGGAGAGTGCAGTAATGAACAATGAGCAACCATATCCATTTGATGAAGAACTTTGTCCCAATATTGGCTAATCTTATCACATGACCATAACATGTTGAAACGCGTGTCCTGCTTACATGACTGACATAAATCTGATATCCAAAGCTTGCTGGACCATTTCTAAGGAGCAGCTTCCGCAGACACAGACTTAAGATTTTGCATTCTGACCTTTGCATTTCTTAGAAAATGCACCAAGTAGATTCAATTGTGGGAGTAGGGATCACATTTCTACAGTTGGCATAGTGTCCAAATACTCTTCTTTGCAGTCATGAAGTTTGTAACGAACATACTCCTTGGTGCAAAAGTAGCTTAATCATCACGTTTTGGCTATCACGAACATGCCAAAATCCTTCAGCCCAATAACATTCAGAAGATTGTCAACATGGGGCAACCTCTGAATTGTACCGGCTTAGAATATTGGAATACTGGCTGTTCCATTACACACAATGCACTAGAAGAGTTCAATAATGGCTGGTATAATACTTTTATACCAACAACCCAATGTTTCCAATTTGTCGCTCCTAGCTTTAAACGGAAGATTCTTCTCTTGGGTGGAATGTTCTAACAGCAATATTGTTCCCCCTTGAGTAATAGCATCCTTGTCCCTTGTTAAATGCCCTTGCTATCGCCAGGCCTTTAACTTGGGCAGAGGGTCAATACCACCTGGTAATACCCTCGGAATGCAACCTTATTGCTTAATTAGCAGGTCGAGAGCAGCCTAATATGCGTTAGCAGCTCCATTGCTCGTGAGAATCACCCAAAAGCCCAGCTAGCGGTAAGCTGTCACGTAATCTATCCCACTAATATTGAGACCACATTTTAGAATTAAGGTAGGACTGGATGGTAAAAGAATGTTTTCTCTGCTGCAAAAAAGGTCAGAACAGTCACTATTTCCTGCAGTTCACATCAGTAAAACTTCCACAAATCCTCCTCTCAAATGAAAGTTTTCTAAAACTAAGATATTTGTTCGCCCTTCCCTTACTTTCACATGCAAACAGGATTATGTTGACGCCTGGTGTGTACGAGTGAATTTAGCTTTGTTGCTATGTTTATGCCACATATTTGTTTGGTCAATTAGCAGAACTAAATACTCAAATTGGTCAAAATGTTCAGTCTTTGCTCCATGTAAAAAGATGGATGCATTGTATTATTATCATACAGAGATGCAGAATTGTACTTTTTCTTAACTAACCACTAGGTGTTTAGTGTTACTGGACTGGTCTAGTCCTCTAAGAAACCTGTGGAGACCTACTGTGGTTGGTGGCATTGGTATAATTTCATCTGCATATAATAGGACTCTGGTCTTGGCTTCTACTATAGTTCGTTTATCAGGTTGGATGTCCAAGAGTGCAATAATATTGTCATTAATATATACATTTAAGGGAATCTGTGGTAAAAAAAACAGCCCTGCCAATTATCCAGGCACACATTCAATGGTAGGGGTGTTTCTCCACACATAATGTCAGTATTTTTGTTGTAAACAAAAGGAACGTTATGCAACCATCTTTTCACCCGAACCAACGCTTTGCAAAGATGGCCAGAGATTATTTTTAGGAATACAATGAAATTTAGTTTGAAGGTAGATGAAGTATAGGTGTGGTGGACTTTTCTTAATTGCAATAAAATTCCATATTATCAACAGAAACCTCAATACTTGCTCAATTGTCACTAGGGGACCTCTGGCGCATGCATGCACATCTCTAAGAATGCTATTATCTTCCAACCATGATACTATTTAGTTAAGTAGAGGTTGGGCATATATCGTCCCTGTAGCTTCATGCATGGAAGTTGGCCTGTAACTGCTAGGGTTGCACTTATTGTTTTGTTTTTATATATATATATTCAGTGAAAAAAACGTTGTTAAAGGGACGTTATGGTTAAGTTGCGCTACTAAAAACCTATGAAATTCAGTGAAAAAACTTTGCTAAAGGGACGTTATGGTTCCAAGTAAAACCGAAAAACCCTTGAAATTCGCCAGTTATGGTAAGGTAAGTAAAGAAAGGGAGGCCACACTGGTAGTAGAAGTAAGATCTTTAATCTACGGAGCTCGCCGGTCGCCCTAATCACTCCGAGCTCACTTATGGTCTCGTCTTAACTGCCGCTGTCCGCTGCGGTCACGCGACTCTCATTCAAAGGACAACACGAGAGTAAGCGCGACTGCCGCGAGACAGCATAACATTCTCTACACATCTTCCCCCTCAAACAGGGCAATTACATTTTTCAATAATGCTCATAACAGTAACGTAAAAACTTAACAAAACGACAGATAAGTAATCAGAAAAAATTTGTCTGAACAGGACAGAATAGAAAGTGAACAGTAATGCACAGTTTGCACATGACCTGAGAAACCTCAGATTTCATTTTCATAATGCACATCTTACACATGACGTGAGCAACTTCAGTGTCAAGTTTCGTAATCCCTCATCCACACCGGCTTAGATCTAGCCCTATGTGAAGCATCTTCTTTGACCTTTGACCATTGGAGGTCATCTTCTCTGACCTTACCACCTGTATTTTCCATGTTCTCATCTGGCACCCCTCTTTTCATCTCTTCATTCAATTTGGCATTATCCTCCTCCACAGTTCTCAACTGTTCCTCAAATTTACTCTTTTCCCCATCACCCGCTCTCGCCAACCTTCCTTTGGACCAAACTTCACCACCTTCCAAAACAACCACATTACCTTTTACTGCACATATCTTCTTCGGACCCAGAAATCTACTTTCCACACATTTGTTCACTAGTCTAGGATTTTTGACATATACTTTTTCCCCAACCTTCCATTCTCGTTCCTTCACTCTCATCCTGTCATCAAACAGTTCCTTATTTCTTTCCTGACTCAATGTGATTAGTTTCATAATATGATTCCAATCAACATTAACCACTTTGGCCATTCCTAGCCATCCTGGACAAAGCCTTGTCCCAGGCTCCCTTCCTTTCATCGACACAAAAGGAGATACTCCTGTCACAGAATGTGGCGTAGTGACATAATTCCATGTCAGCATCCTTAATACTTCCCTCCATGGTTGTCTCGATTTCATGGCCATCTGCAGGCCCCCTTTTATGTACCTGTTTATTCTTTCAACAAGTCCATTGGCTTTAGGATTATACAGAGCAGTCCTTGTGTGTTTTATGCTGTATCCCGCAAGAAACCTTTTCATTGCCCCAGACACAAATTGCACCCCATTATCCGACACAATTTCAACCGGTACCCCCTCCTTAAGAAACACTTTTTCCAAGAATCCAATCAACTCCTTTGCCGTGACCTCCTTTACAGCTTCCCACTCAAACCATTTGGAATGAAAATCCACCACTACAAACACAAACTTCAAGCCTTCTCCCAGACCCGCTACAGGACCCATTATGTCCACCGCTAACTTGCTCCACGGCTGGTCCGGTACCACATTTGGAATCATTGGAGCTTCCCTCACCACTCTGCATTTGTCACTCGTTTGGCAAATTATGCAATCATTGACATACCTTTCCGCACACCTATCAATTCCCGGCCACCAATAATTCTGCCTCAATTTCCTCTTCATAGCCGCTTCTCCAGGATGCCCCTGATGAGCCAGCTCAACTAGTACCGACCTAAGGGCATGAGGAGGAACAATACACCTCCCTCTCCTTAACCTATCATCACATAGGTTTAACTCATTTTTCACTTCCCACCAAGTATTGAATTTACAATCCAAGTCCTTTTTTTCTGGCCACCCCCTCACCGTCCAACTTTTGACTAGCTTGAGATCATCATCAGAATTTTCTTCTTTTGCCCATTCCTCCTTACTAACCGCACCTTGTAACTCTGCTACTACTAACTCCTCCTCCGTCTCTCTGTCTTCCATAGGTTCACCCCTGAGTGGTAGTCTGGAAAGGCAGTCTGCCACAACATTACGCTTCCCTGGCAAGTAACTCACATCAAAGTTAAAGTTTTGGAGTCCCAGACCCCACCTGCTTATTCTTGGAGAACCCATGGCCCATCTCCCACTCTCAAACATCTGATCCAGGGGTTTGTGGTCCGACCTGACAACAAATCTCCTTCCCCACAAGAAGAACTTGATTTACTGCCCAAACCATGGCTAACGTTTCTCTTTCAATAACTGAATATTTGCTCTCTGCCCCTCTCAGCGTCCTAGACGCAAATGCTATCACTCTCTCAGTATTGTCTCTGTCGTACTGCACTAACATCGCACCCAGTCCCAACATGCTTGCATCTACTACCAAAACAGTCTTGTCCTTAGGATCAAATCTACCTATGGATGATGCCTCACCCACTGCTTGCTTAATACACTCAAAAGCCACATCACATTCAGCAGACCATTCAAACTTCACTCCCTTTTTGAGTAACATTCTGAGGGGAACTGACACTTTGGCGAAATCCTTTACAAACCTATGATAATATTCGGCCAAACCTAAAAATGATTTCACCTGCTCTTTATCTTTTGGTACAGGTGCACATCTCACTGCTTCCACTAAATTCTTTTTAGGCCTCACCCCTTGCTCATCTATCTCATGTCCCAGATACTCCACTCTGTGTACCGCAATCTTACACTTGCTCCTCTTCACCGTCAACCCTGCCTCACTCAATCTGCTCAACACTTGTCTCAACACCTCATCATGTTCTTCAGTAGAACTAGCATATATCAGCACATCGTCCTGGAACACAATAATGTTCTTTACTCTACTCAACACCGCCTCCATGACTCTTTGGAATACGGCTGCCACCGAGGCAAGCCCAAATGGCATCCTGCAGTATTTGAATGAACCAAACATCGTGATAAATGCTGTCAGGTGTTGACAATCCTCCTTCAGCGGAATCTGATGGTAAGCTTGTCAAAGATCAATAACCGAAAACACTTTGGCATTATTCAGTACTGATAGCTGGTCACCTATTATTGGTAGAGGATGTCTATCCACTAAGATGTTCCTGTTCAGATCTCTCAGATCCACACATAGTCTAATATCTCTATTGGCCTTAGCTGCTACTACTACCGGCGATAGCCATTCCGAACTTTCACTCTTCTTTATTACTCCCCTTTGGAGTAACGACTCCACTTCTTCTTTGAGTTTCTCATTCAATCCATGAGGTACCGGCCTCACCCTGTGCACTTTCGGACTGGCCCCTGCCTTTAGTCGGATTTCATGTTCAAAACCCTTCAACATCCCTAGTTCCTCATGAAACACCATGGGATACTCCTTTTCCCATTTATCCTTCAGTTCAGCTACATCAACTGGTCTCTCCGCGTTCGCCTGTATTCTAATTCCCAACTTCCACTGTTCTTCCCATCCTAGGAGTGAAGAACCGTCTTGGGTAACATACACCTCTGCTTCGCAGCTCCTCCCTTTATACTTGATGGAAGCCTGGAACATCCCTATAATTCCAATTCTAACGTTTCCATACGCATACGGTTCTATGTTGTGCTTCTTCAATTGTGTCACATCTCCTTGCATGCAACTCAGAAATGTCGCCTTTGACATCAATGTCCATGGTGAGCAACTGTCCACCTTCATTGTCACCACCCTTCCATCGACCATGAATACATCTGTAGGCGCACCTCCCTTGCTTGAGACCTCTGTTACTTCCAGTACATGCTTCATTTGGTTGCTCTTTCCCATTTCCAGATCCTCACATTGTTCAGACATTCTTCCACCTGCTTCAATGCTCTGCACTGTCCCTGATTCACGACAAACTCTCGCGAAATGCCCTTTCTTCTTGCATTTTAGACATGAGATATTTCTGTCTGGACAAAACATGCTTGTGGAAATATGACGGTTACTACCGCACTTGTAGCACTTGATTTCCTTATTTGAGACTCCCTTGCGAAATCCCTTCACAGCAGCCACTTCTCCTTCCAACTTGTCTCCCTTCATAGTGGTCATATATTTATGGGTCTGTTCCATACTTCTTGCCATGTCTATGGCCGACTCCAGCGATGCATCTTTAGATAGTAGCCTCTCTTGTATCTTTATGTTATTCATGCAACAAACTAATTGGCCCCTTATGAGAGAGTCAGTGAGCAGCCCAAATTCACACGTATGACTAAGAGACCTCAACGCTGCAATGAAGTTTTCCACCGGCTCCTGTGGATCTTGTACCCTTTGGAAGAACTTGTGTCTCTCAAATGTTATATTTTTCTTGGCTTCAAAATGAACTTCCAACTTCCTTTCCGCCATGGAGTATTGGTCCACCTCCCCCTGGCCTTGCTGTGGAAGATCAGGTAATCCATCATAGACACTTCTGCCTTCGGTTCCCAGATTGTGCAGCAGGATCGCCTCTTTTCTCGCTGCTGCAAACTTATCCCCTCCAATTGCAATCAGGTACGTGTCAAACAACTTCTTCCACCTGTCCCACCTTATAGGTGGAGCCCCAGGTTCTGACAGGAACGGTGGCGGGGGTGACATACTAGCCGCAGCCATCTTCTTGTGTATGGTGCCCTATTCACACCAATATCACCACTTGCGTTACTGCACCCTTATCTCCAATTTTATTCACTGTTGCTCTCCTTATCTCCTAATATTTGTCAGTCCTATATGCTTAAATGCTCTTAAGCAACTCTTAAGTGTAGAGGGCGCAGGTTCACTGTATCTGAGTATTTCCTTGAAACACAGCCTTGTGTGCAGCCTCTTCCACCTATGCAGTGACTTTAATGTCCTCTGGGAGGCACTCTCCCTGTGAACCCTGCAATGACCTGAATGTCCACTAGGGGCTCACCACTGCTGCAGCTTTAATGTCCTCAGACACACTCCCCTCTTATGATGGCTGCTTGTTGGCCCTGAGTTCCTCTCAGCATTACCTCCTCCCTGGCTGTGCCCCCAGCCCCCCTCTCCCTGCTCCTCACCTTCTTGTCCAATGAGAGGGGGAGTGGGCGGCACCCACCAGGAGAAGCAGCCTTTTCTTGTGTGGCCGCTCGCTCGAGTGAAGGTGGGGAGAACGTCCCCCTGCAGCGCCATGCTCCGAGGTGCCGCGGAGATAGTCCCTCTTCAGGCCCCCCCCTCTCCACAGGCCTTCTCCTGTCGCCGGGCCTGCCCTCCGTGCCACGAACGGTGCGTTCCGCGTAGAGGAAATGTCGCCAGGCTCCGCGGCAAGCTCCGTGTGCCCCCTCGTCGCCACTTAAAGAAAGGGAGGCCGCACTGGTAGAAGAAGTAAGATGTTTAATCTACAGAGCTCGCCGGTCGCCAAAATCACGCCGAGCTCACTTATGGTCTCGTCTTAACTGCCGCTGTCCGCTGAAGTTACGAGACTTTCATTCAAAGGACAACACGAGAGCACGCGCGACCGCCGCGTGGCAGCATAACATTCTCTACACTAAGCAACCATAACTCGCGCCACCACCGTGCACTGCTAAGACTAACACCCAGGACATCAAAGATGACATCACAAATGTCATTGATGACATCACTGATGACATCACATGTCTGGCTCACTATTTTTTCTTTTGCTGACATATCTAGGCCACATGGTTTTCTTCAGTAACAGTCAGAAACTAAGAATTTTATTTTATTTGTAGAAATATCCTTCTAGTAGGTTCTTACAGTAATCCCTTAGAGTACAGTCACATCATATGAAACATATACATATGGGAAAACGCAAGCTTGAAAGACAGCAATCCTTTTTGTCATAAAGATAATCACTAGACTTATGAGCACTTTCTGATAGTTCTGTTGTTTTTTTATGGCTGTACTTTCCCTGCATATGGTCATATTTGTATACATTGTACTCACACTACTTTCCTTAGGGTCCAATCACATCAAGTGATACATATACATAGGGTAAATAGCAGCTTTGAAACAGAGCAATCATTTATTTGCATGAAACTAATCAGTTAAGTTATGAATTGTTTCTGCTACTACTTGTGCTTTTTTGCTAACTTCACTTTCCCTGTATATACCCATATTGGTATGTATTCTTGTGTCTTTGTGTTTTGTCTATAGTAATGCAACTATGTAATACATGGGTTTTATTAGCTACTTATTACATATTTCACAGTACACAAAAATCTATTAAGAAAACAATTATCATTTCATTATTCAACATATTAACATTACGAATATCATACCTTCATCTTGTACGCTGCACACAATGTTATGTTTCTGTATGAGTAGCTTAGTATGCTAGATAGAACCCCATAATAGGATGCTATTTATATCAATGCACCGTTCAATGCACTTATTAGGGTATATTTCTTGCAATGATTCTTGACACTTTTTTCGCAACATAATAAGAATCCCTTCTACACATATTTCATGAGAAGTACATACACATGTGATGTCATCAGTGATGTCATCAATGACATTTGTGATGTCATCTTTGATGTCCTGGGTGTTAGTCTTAGCAGTGCACGGTGGTGGCGCGAATTATGGTTGCTTAGCTTACCATAGCTGGCGAATTTCAAGGGTTTTTCGGTTTTTACTTGGAACCATAACGTCCCTTTAACACAGTTTTTTCACTGAATTTCATAGCTTTTTAGTAGCGCAACTTAACCATAACGTCCCTTTAACAAAGTTTTTTCACTGAATTTCATAGTTTTTTAGTAGCACAACTTAACAATAATGACTTTATATACATGTCATATGGAACTGACTAGATCTCTTCTTATGAACGTGATGTCCGCGAACTTATTTAATGTTCACGGACATGTTCGGAGAACAGTACCACTACCTAAAAACTGTGGGGGGGGGGTGGTGGGGTATGTTTGATTGTTATATCATAATATAGGAACATTTAACAAATTCAAAAAGCAGCACACAAACACATTATATATAGTGATACATAAGAAATGTAACCCGTATATCTAACACACTAACCATTCATTTAAATACAATATGTTCTGAAATGGAATATACCACAAGAAGATAAATTGGCTTCCAACATAATTACCTCACAGACACAACAGAACTGAGAACAAGACCAGACCCACTGAATACATAGGACTTATCTTACCAGAAATAGTAAGTGTACTTCATTTTACTCATATATTTATACATTTTGTGTATTAGATTAAAAAATATATTATCTTTTTTTTTTTCGCACAGAAATGTCTAGTACTCTGGAATGGCTAGAGGACAATTTCCCACGTGAAGAAATGTCACAAGATAGTGAAACTAATGGTAAACACTTTATAATATAAACCATTTATGTATTATTTTTTTTATATATATTTAACATATATATTATTTTTTTGTACAGAGCATACCAGAATAGAAAAAACTTCAGAAAACCCTGTTATGGATAACAGTCTTCACAATATAGAAGAAAAAACGGATGTATTGTTGGCTAATTTTAATAATTTAAAAACTTTTGTATAAAATCATTTCAAACCAAAAACCTCGTACCATTGCCCCACATGTACTTGTCCCTCCTCACCATATCCCAGTCAATTATCCCCAAACCCTCTCCATAATCCAAAACGTTTTGATGAGATTTCCATCCCATTTTCACCTAATACTAATCATGTTGAAACCCCAAATTCTCCTGTTTTTGTTTCTGTTTCTGCCTCACCTTCTCTGTCATAAATTATTAATATATGTTAAATAAAGTTTAATTTTTATATTGTATTGTGAATAGTTTCTGTTTTTTTTTTAAAAAAACAATAAAAGTATCCGCGGACAGTGCGAGTGTTCTGAAATGTTCGTACATAAACGAAAATGGAGGTGTTGTGAAGAACACCACACCTGTTCGTACTGTTCGCTAGCAAGTTGAAACTGTTCTAAGAACACACGTGGTGTCCTGAAATGTTCGTAAAGAAACAAAAATTAAAGTGTTCTAAAGAACACTATATCTGTCCGTAATGTTCGCTATCAACTTAAAACTGTCCTAAGAACACAATTGGTGTCCTGAAATGTTCGTAAATAAACGAAAATTATGTGTCCTGAACAACAGTACAACTGTTCGTAGTGTTCGCTAGCAACATGAAACTGTACTAAGAACACACGCGGTGTCCTGAATTGTTCGTAAACAAACAAAAATTAAAGTGTCCTAAAGAACACTATACCTGTCGGGTACTGTTCGCTAGCAAGTTGAAACTGTTCTAAGAACGCTATTGGTGTCCTGAAATGTTCGTACGTAAACGAAAATGGAGGTGTCCTGAAGAACACTATACCTGTTCGTAGTGTTCGCTACCCAATTGAAACTGTTCTAAGAACACAATTGGTGTCCTGAAATGTTGGCACATAAACTAAATTACATGTGTCCTGAAGAACACTATATCTGTCATTACTGTTCGCTACCAAGTTTAAACTGTTCTAAGAACACACGCGGTGTCCTCAAATGTTCATTTCACGTGTGACGCACTTTTAATTACTTCAGAACCCGAACAGTGTCCGTAGGACATCAATGCGCATGCGCTAACCAATCTCCGTGCACTTGGTGTCCTGCGGACAGGCGCTTCCTTCGCGGACTAGTTCGCGAATTGATCATATGACCGCGCCCACGCTCATCGTGTGTCCTGAAATGCGGACACTGTTCGTGTCCCCGAACAATTTAAAAGTACATTTTCAGTTAATCCATAATATTTTTCAATAAAATCTCACCATGGCACAAGTCCCACATAACAATCTTGAGTTTCTATATACCTTTTGAAACTTTCCGATCCTTTTTTTGTGTTCGATCTGTCTGCGGACAGTGCGCATGTCCGCGGACTGCGCACAAGCACCGCTATAAAAGACCACGCCCAAGAGCTTATTCCCATTGTGTTTCTGGCTATTCTTCAGAACACAGTGATTTTTGCTGCCACCTGCAGACTACACCATCATCCAGATGGCATCCTTGGCTGCTGAACTGCCACTTGGTGCTGCACCTGCTTCAGCACCACCCCCACCCCCTCCACCACCACCACCTCCCCAAGGGCCTGAAGAGGGGAACAGGAGTGAGGATGCAGAGGAGGAAGAAGAGGATGATGAGAATGAGGTAGAGGAAATCCCTACTACCCCCACTAGGCGTGAGTCTTGGGTGTGGCGGTTATTTACCATTCATGGGAATGGTCCTAAGGCTCGTGCGAACCGTGTTACCTGCAATGAGTGCAAAATGATACTCAGTTGCGGGAAGCACGGTAAGTACAGCTTTGGGACCACTACTATGAAGCGAACCTGAGGTCATTTCACTCTGGGGCTATTCGCAGGGTTGTACCTTGCGAAGAACGTAGCAGGTTGATTTCCTCTACTTCATCCTCTGTTTCTGATCCTGTGACCACAAGGACCACCTCTGTGGGACAGCGTCTTTCTCAAGCTGCCTTACAGGCCATACAGAATGCTGATGTCCCTTACCTTTTGAGGGTCACAGTTGTATGTATGTACTGTGACACAGTACTCTGCAGGGGGGAGCGACTTCGGAGTGCTTTTGAGACTATCGTCTCAGAGCACGAGAAGACCTGCTCACTACCCAAATAAAACCCACTCTACATCTTCCTCTCTCAGCTCGCCCTTTCTTATCCCTGTGGTTGGTGTCCCCCCCTTTACCCTCCTTTACCCTCCTCTCCTAGTGTGTCGTGTCTGAAAAACCAAAAAAAATACAAAATTACAAAAAAATAAGGCTCTTTTCAGAGCCGCCTTTCCCAGTTAAAAAATAGAAGTGAAAATAAATGAAGCAGGGCTCTTTGTATTTTTTAGAAGTCCGCGGACAGTTCGCGAACATTAAAAAAATTGGGTTGCTACTCCATCACAAACATTGTAATTTTCTCTGGAAAGAAGTGGTGGCTCTGAAAAGAGTCTTTGGGTGCTGTTTGTAAGTGAAAAATTGTAAATGCTTAACATCTACTTCAAAATCGTTGTTGTAATTCCAAAAAAGGTCGCAATTCATTTTGTACATTTCTCAGAAAAATCTGATTGCCAGCATAAGTAAGATGGACTGCGAAAAATGTATGTACTACAAAACATAATATTTTCATTGTGAAAAGAAGACATGCCAAAATCTCTTAGAAAGCCACAAACAGCCTTATTAACATTGCGCCTTGCTTTTTCCATTTGTGGACCAAATGAAGAAGAAGGAAGCCACATTTGTCTCTGCGCAATCCGTGAAAATATCACTTGAGAATTAGGAAACATGTCCATAACCTTCCTAAGTCCTTCTTTCATAGCAAATTGCAAAAAAAAAATTCCAGTCACATGTCCTAAACTGTTCCCTCCACAATGAATTACAATTATGTCTGGATGTTGCTCTGTCTCCAAAGTAGCACAGAGAGGTAGCAAGTCCAACCACTTCATTCCACGTACTCCATGCCAGTGTACTTCCACATGTGGGAATCCAAGATCTACAGCTACTCCACAGCTTTCTGCATGCACCTTCAACCAATGTATCCACAAATCTCCTAAAATCCAAACAATCTGTTTTCTGAAACACACAGCCATAGCTATCTTTTGTTCTCTCAGCAAAAAGAGTATCTGAGAAAATCTCTCCTGACACAACACACCCACCAAACTTTTCTGACCAATCCCTTTCAGTGCTTATTCTCATTTGCATGACTTCTGAACCCAAAAATCCCCGGATGTAACTCCCGATGTCCGCGAACTACCGCCATGTCCGCGGACATATTGTAAGATGAACAGCTCTTCTACCATTTCCACTTCACTCTCTCTGCCATTCCCTCATTGGATGTACCTCAAAAATCACATGACCATGCACCAATCACATTCAAAACCTCTACATCTAACTGCATCATCATAGATCAGCACTGCAAATGTACTCTGAATCTCTCTGAGTACAAGTGTCATATCATTGGCAAGCAGCATCTACCAGAAATACTGTACAAGTCTTCAAGATTTCTACTTGCAGCTCCATGCATATCCATATGCATGAACACAAACTTCAGGTATACATATTTTCTGTATAGTAGATGAACACATTTTCAAACAGACTTTTACCTTGTAAAATCTTTAAAATGAATTTACTGTACTTTTTTCAATTTCCTAAAATCAACTATCACTTATAAACCTTTATACTTTTTACTTTCTTTATACACACACACTCAAATCATGTTAAACTAACATTTTTTAAATGAAATATATAGACTACATATATTCAAACAAAATTGCATGCAAACACAATCTATGTTTAAACCTTTATAAAAATACTTATACAATTTCATATTTTTTGTTTTTATTTATTTATTTACTTAATCACTTTAAATTAGACATGACATTGAGGCACTATTACCTAGAACAGTTTACTTACAGAAATAGTGGTATTCACTAACATATTATAAATTTCACAAGACATAGTAAAGATATTTTTTTTTGCTACAGTTAGTCATTCAATACAATTTGTTCATTAAGAACATATCATATGTACTGAACTGATGCAATGTATCTTATGTAAATAAATTAGTTTAATGGTTTTACAGAAGGCACTGAGGATTTCAATTAAAAAAATCAATATCTAAATTAAAAACAGTGATATATACAAACAAAGTTACTAATTTGAAGCTTTTACAATTGCAGTGAAGACCAGTTTCCTGAAAAGAAGCAGCCGAATTTGAACAAGAAAGAAAAACTAAGAAGTTACCTGTTAATTTAAAAAAAAAGGAAGTAAAATATCACCATAATATTTGTTTTATTAATCAAATATACTATAACATTAATACGAGCTATTTCGGTTTCTAAAAATAGAGATTTTGTACCATTTTGTCCAAAAATTTCCATGTCTTAAACAGCGATTTACAGCCAGAATGGCCCACAAATTTCTATTTTTGGACACACAAATTACCCAACTGAACCACTACAATTTTCATATTATAGAACAAACAACTGTTTTAATTGTATACATTAGATTTACTATTTGTACTTTTCCACACGACTAGATTACTTTTTTGTTGTCATCTGAACCCCAGTTTAGTAACACATAAATTCAAGAATACCTATCCCTACTAGTTTTAGTTCCCAATGCACAATCACACACCGTTACATACATCTTTATCATCCTACTCAAACACTCATGCACACAGCACACATACATTCCAGAACACCCCAACCCATATCTTCTTTATTTTTTTCAACAGACCCTAAAGAATGTCTACCAAAAGTCAAGTCCGTAGAAAGCAACGTAAAAGTAGAGCAAATTAAAATAAAGGTGTCCAACATAAGCATCCATCTCTAGCAGAATTTGTAAAAAAAGTTGAAACAAAACAGCTAATACAATCATTTAGTGAAACACAAGAAGTTTCAAGTACAACAACTTTGTTTCCTCTATCAAAATGTAAAACAAACCAAAAAACAATTAACAGAAAATCAGCTATCAGTACAGATAAAACTACTTCTTCAAATTTTAATATGGTGCAAAGTAAGCATACCAAGAAAAGTATTTTAGCCAAAATATACAGTCACAAAGTCCTTCAAAATCTTATAAAAAAAGGAGAGAAAATAGGTTCAAAGCTTAAAACCTATCGTAGGAAATTAATCTTAGAAGCATTGATGGACAGTGCAATTCTTCTCAAAAGAAATGTATTTATTTTACTGTTAAACAAAATGAAACCACTAACAAAACTAATAACTAAATTACAAAAAGACTTCTCAATAAGCGAAATATCAACAGAAAGAACTTCTTAAGTATCAGCGGAGGTGAATGGAATCACACTACAAGGACAGAACCATATTTTAATGAAGAAGCGTACAAACAAAAGCAAACTAATACAATTGCCATACATAGCAGTGGTCGAGGTTATGAAAAAGTGAATAATACCATAATGGAACAAGAAGGACTTCTTACAAAAATATGCCCTGAAAACTTAGAATTACCCCTCCATAAAACTGAATCAGAACGTTTAGTGTACAAATGGCCATGCACGTCAATGTGTAACATTCCCAAACAATGTTTCAAATCTTTACGCCAATTCCTCAATAAATATGTAAAAAGCAAAGACAAAATCTAAATTAAATTACTGCAAAATATAGATACCTGTCTAGTGTGCAAGTACACAGGACTACAAGGACATTCATTGGCCTGCATTACAGGACCTACTTGTAAAACCACTTTCCATGATATCAAAAGGATATTAACACATCATTCAACTATAAGAAATCTAGTCTATAAACTGTACTATGCTAAAAGCCCTGCTTTAGCACTAGCAAAGTTAAATAACATCCTTCTACATGGTACAGCAAAAGACCTACTTGAAGAAATTCACTATATCCAGAAAAAATATTTTGGAAGTGAAAGCCATTTACAGAATGAAATAGCTTTAAACCAATTAAGCAACAATTCTACACATGGCAACCTTTTGCTAAACACATACAAAAAAGAAATACTAAAATTTAAAAGTACATCAGCTGAAGTACCAAACCATGTATGTGTATGTTGCCGTAGAATTTTTTATAAAAGTAACACAAAAACTGTGGACCTATCATACAAAATAGAAGACAATGAAGATTCTAAATGGTTTGAATTAGCTCTCTACCTTGTAGCAGAAAACAAATATAAAATAACTGAGCCCTTAATACTTTGGAGTTATTGCACTACAAAACTTGACAACAACCAAACCCCTTCATGTTCTAATACAAATAATTTGGAATTATACCCAGTACCAAAACCTCTACAACAACTTAATTTATATGAGAGCATCATAATTCAAACAGTACACCCATTTTAAGCAATAATACACCTTCAACCAAAAACAGAAAAATTACCTCCCTCTGAATTGGTAAAAGGCATTAGTGGAAAAGTAGTTTATTTACCATTAAATCTAAAAGAAAATGTGCATACTCTAGGAGTGCAACGTCCAATGCAGCAATCTTTAATTATATTAGTAAATGGAGTACCTACAAAAGACAAAAAAATATGGCAACAGCTGGTAGATTTATATAAAGTTAGACAAGCCTTCCAATATCTTAAAGAGAATAATGAATATTACAAAGAAATTAATATTGAAGAAAACTTGAAAGATACAACTGAAATAATTCAAGAAACACAAGAAGCTGGTCAATTTGAGCTACTAGATCCTGCTACAATATCAAATACTTTAGACCATTATACAATGCATCCTTTGCACTGTAATGACACCATACAAGATGTACTGGAAACTTACCAAATGCGTCAAACAAAAGGATCGCCAATCAGTATATGGGAAAAAAGTATAGAAGCACGTGCTTTTCCTCTACTCTTTCCTACTGGCAAAGGAGGAAGGTATGATGATAGACCTATTCAAATATCAGCTTCAGAATACTGCTCATTACGGATGTATTCTGAAGATCCCAGATTTAGACAAAATGTGGAATACATATTCCACCTACTCTTTGAAAGTGAACGAGCAACTTTATGTTACAGAGTTGCACACATATTAAAATCAGGATCACACTTTCAAAATATGACAGCTACACAATTATTAGAGAAAGTGCAACAAAAGGATGAGGTTTTACAATCAAATATTACAAATCTATTAGCAAATATGCGTGGTACTAAAGAGTACTGGTTTCGACGTCATGGAGATGTACGTTGTATGATCAGAAACCTTGGTCCACCCACTTGGTTTGTTACATTAAATTGTGCAGAATATGCATGAGAAGATTTACATGATTTCCTACGCATATCAAATAAAAACAAAACAAACATAGATATTCTAACACCTGGAGAACTTTGTTCTTTGGATCCTGTTAATGTTTCAAGATATTTTCACCATCACTTCATTGCTATGCTACATTTTATTTGTAATAAAACTGTTCCTCCCCTTGGAGAAGTGCAACACTTCTTTTGGAGAAAAGAATACCAAGCCAGAGGAGCACCACATATCCACATGCTTTTATGGATTAAAGATGCTCCTAAATTTGGTCAAGACAGTGATGCCACTGTTTTACAATTTATTGAAAAATAAAAATATGTCACTTGTGAAATTCCATCAGAAGCCACAAATAGTGATCTTCATGCACAAATTTTACAATTTCAAAGACACAAATGTGGAAAATATTGTCGTCGCAAATGCAAAAACAAAGGCAAATACTACACCAAATGCCGATTTGGTTTCCCTAGACCAGTTACAAATACAGGTCAAGTAAACAACCTCATGTCTTCAGTTAGACATGGTGTTAAAGGTAAGTCACCTAAAAATACATATTACATAAAAAGAAAAGAAGAAGAAAAATATATCAATGATTATAATGCAATCATTGTCCACTTATGGAATGCAAACATAGATGTGCAGTACATTGCAGACAATTCTACTGCAGTTGCACAATATGTCACAGCATACTTAACTAAAGCAGAAAAGACAGAGCTCCAAGACCTCTGGAATGACCTGTCATCAGATAAAACAGTATCTCAGAAATTATACAGCTTGGGCATAAAAATGCTCACCCATAGAGAATGTGGATCTTATGAAGCAGCTGATCGTTTAACTGGTACTGCATTGTATGGTAAATCTGAAAATATAGTATGGCTAAGTCTTGGTCCAGCTAAATCTAGAAAAATAGTTCTAAAATCATATGAAGATATAGAAACAATAGCCAAACATGATCCCAACAGCCAAGACATTTTAAAAAACAATTTATTGGACACATGCTACCCAAACAGAAGTAATACTTTGGAAAACATGTGTCTATACCAAATAGCCCAAAACTACACATATAAAAATAATATGAAACCTGATGAAAAAAAAGGTAAATATAGAGTGACAGACTGTGAAGGCAGCTTAGTTAAACTCACTAAACCAAATTTAATTAATCATATCAAATTGTAATTGAAGACTCCTCAACATAAAGAAGTATATTACATGTCCCTGCTACAACTCTTCAAACCATGGAGAAAAGAAGAACAATTACTAGATAACTATGACTCATATGAGGATGCTTTCAAAGCAAATGAAAGCACTATAACTGATGTAAACTTTACACAGTACAAAACAATGTTGCACAATGAACAGCAACATGAAGAAGAACTCCAAGCCCAACTAGATAAGGATACTCCTGACAGTAGTCAACCTTCTGTAACAGGAAGCCAAGAACCACTGGGAGAACCACTAATAACAAATGAGGCAGAATTAGCTATGATAGAAGTAGAAAACACCATGTGTCAGTATGAAGATAAGGAAGACTTAACTATACTACAATCAAAACTAAACAATGAGCAAAGTCGCATTTTTCTAGAAGTAACAAAACAAATTGCACACGGTGTAAAACATGAAAATAAAGAATGTTCCTGCCATAATTATAAACCTATACTACTGTACGTCAGTGGTGAAGCTGGTTCTGGCAAAACATTCCTAATCAAAATCATTAGTATGTTCCTTCAACAATTGACAAACAACAAACTGTCAGCTGTTGTCACTGCCCCCACAGGTTTAGCTGCCTACAACATAGGTGGTGTTACATTACACCGATTACTACTATTACCAGTAGAACACCAGAACAAATTAGACTATTACAAACTTTCTGCAGAAGCTGCAATGGAATTACGCAGAGTATTGAAACAAATGAAAATGCTACTAATAGATGAAGTGAGCATGGTCTCCAACCTGATGTTAGCTTTGATTCACCTCAGATTACAAGAAGTACTCAAAACAGACTATGAAGACCTCTTTGCAGGAAAACACATTATTGTTTTTGGAGATCTGCTTCAATTAACATCAGTAAAAGGTGAACCTATTTTTAAAACATTAGGGCACAAACTCTGCCGTAAAACTGTTGGCAGCATTGAAAATGTCAACCTTTGGCAACATTTCCAATACAGAGAATTAACAGAAAACATGCGCAAATCTGCAGATCTAACTTATGCCAACATTTTAAAAAGTTTGACAGTTGGTATACTTTCTAAAGCAGCAGAAGCAACATTGAAAACCCGGCACATTAATGCACTTTATGGCGATAATGCATGTGCTACAGATGTTATGGAACAATTAGCCCACAAAAATGTCAATTGTATGGCCTTAATGCCAACTCTTGCAAGCTGTCTCAAATTCAATGAAATAATGTTAAGTAAAGAAATGCAACCAATAATGGAAATTAGCGCCACAGACAAACTAGATGTACATGGTATGACACTACCCATGTGTGACCAAGCCACAACAAGACTAAATAATTTAGAAAAATCCATCTCAAACACAGCAGGCTTAGAAAAGATGTTAAAATTATCCTTAAATTGCAGAGTAATGCTTAAACATAACCTTGACTTGGACCAAGGACTAGTTAATGGAGCACTGGGTACAGTTGTTGGCTTTCAAACATACCCACGTGACAACAAAATTCAGTTTGTCAATATACTCTTTCACAAACTTTGAGAAGTAAAACGGATAGGACGCTCAACAGCTAGATTGCTTCTCTTCAAAGATATGTATGTACGCAGAGAACAATTTTCTCTAACTCTTGCATACGCAGTCACGATTCATAAATCACAAGGTCTTACCCTAGACAAAGCAATGATAGATATTGGTAACACAGTCTTCAAAGAAGGCATGAGCTACGTAGCACTATCACGCTTACGTACATTTGACAGTCTATTTCTAATCAACTTTGATGCAAGTAAAGTAAACTCTGATATTCCTTGCATTTTAGAATATAATAGACTTCGCTCACTATACACTCCCCATCTAAACACATATTCTGTTCCACAAAAACTAAAACGTTGTAAAAGAAAACTAGATCAAACAGAAATGCAACAGGACGTCACTACAAATCCTCCAAAGAGAGTAAAAGAAACTAATACTTCATCAAGTACCACAAACAAAAAAGAATCAATTAGAGAAAGTAAACCAGGTACTTCTTTAAAGAAGGAAGACAAACTCCAAAAAAAGCAGTTAGATACAGAACTACCTGGACCATTTAAATTCTCAAATATAATTGGTGTAAGTTGCTATGCAAATGTAGCAATGACTATTCTATTTCAATTACCACCAATTGTTGACAACATTTACTTACACAGTACAGACCCATTGTGTTTGCAAATGTTAGTACTTCACAGAAATGCAGCAAACAATCCTGACAACACATATAGTGTTTTTGGAGTAAGACGACAATTGGACTACTGTGCTGGAAAGGTAAAATTCACTATAAACTCACAGGAAGATCCACAAGAATTTCTAATGTACTTACTACAAGTACTGGAAAACAAAAACATACCTATAAATGAAATCTTTCAGATTTCATACATGTGGAAACATACATGTACTCTCTGCAACAATGTGACACAAGAAGAAATCCCCAATGAACGCTTCATATATATATCAATATCAAATTGTGAATCCATTCCATTTCAGCAACTTGTACAAAATGCAAACCATGGTAGATTATGCTCTACCTGCAATTCAGATAATCGCTCCACGTTAGTAATACAAACACATAGTAAATACGTAATACTAATGCTTCTACGTTACAATGTAGATGGTACCAAAAACAACTGCAAGCTGACTGGATTCACACATGGTCAAATATCACTTGGTAAGAAAACCTTCACAACAATAGGTATAATCTACCACACAGGAGCCACAACCAATTCAGGGCACTATACTGCATATATAAAAAAGAAATGTGGATGGTTTGAATGTAATGATAGTACCATTACTCTAAAGCAGAGATTACCAGCAAATCTTACAAACGCTTATTTGATGTTCTTAAAACCAAAATTTGATAAATAAACTGTATTTAAACCTTTAAGTAAATTTGTGTTAAAAAATATAAACTGTTAGAATACTCCAAAAGCTATATAACTGCTCAAAGATTCTACAACAACTAATCAGATAAATGAATACCACTAAATTAGACAAAAAAACACAGTTAGAATACGCCAATTGGTATCTAACTGTCCCAAAATTATAAATTTGTGTTAACATAATATAAACTGTTAGAATAGTCCAAAAGCTATCTCACAGCTCAAAGATTCTACAACAACTAATCAGATAAATGAATACCACTAAATTAGGCCAAAAAATACGCAGTTAGAATACGCCAATTGGTACCTAACTGTCCCAAAATTTAACAATATCCAAATAGATAAGTCAAAACCACTAAAATATATTAAAAAAATAGACAGTTAGAATACGCCAATTGGTATCTAACTGCTCCAAAATTTTATAATATCAAAACAAATGAAGAATCTGTTACTGCTCCAAAAAACATACAACAAAGCAAAGTATAAAGCATTAGCCAGAAACAACAAGTGAACACTGAAAACAAACAAACAAATAAGCTGTAGCATAACAGAAAAAGGGTTTTTTTTTAATCCAACATGGATTTTTTTTTCTCCCACAGACCCAATGATTTTAGCAACAAATACAGAAACTGAGCAAATTGCACAGTACTCTGATTTGTACTCTACTAAATATGAGGGTCGAAAAAAAATAAAAGTATATTGCTTATACAATGTAATAAGTCATTACAAAATACTAATACTAACATGCTATTTTCTTTTATCACATAAATGAAGAAGAAAAACATGGACTCCCATTACTAGACAAAACAGTAAGTATACAATAATAAGGACAACCATAGCAGCATATCACATCCATAGTATCTAATACCTTTGTTCCTTATACATTTGTTTTTCACCCAAAGTTATAAGCAAATATGAATGTGATGTGCTGCGGTGGTTGTTGCCAGGGCATAGAGTCTTGGGTGCATGGCCAAATGGCCATGCACCCAAGACTCTATGCCCTGGCAACAACCACCGCAGCATATCACATCCATAGAGTCAAACATTTCAACTATGATCTATGGGAAACTTTTAATGTCCACGAACAATGTGAGTGTTCTTAGAATACTTTGAACTTGCCAGCGAACAATACGGACACCGTTTTCAGGACATCCCCTACGAACATTTCAGAACAACGCGATAGTTCTTAGAACACTTTCAACTTAACAACGAACCATACGGACAGCGTCCTAAGGACACCCCCTACGAACATTCCAGGACACGGGAGTGTTCTCAAAAACGTCTTCAGAACGCCCCCATTTTGTTTATTTGCGAACATTTCAGGACACCGCGGGTGTTCTTAGAACACATTCAACTTGACAGAGAACAATACGGACAGCGTCCTCAGGACACACCCTACGAACACTCCCCGGACACCGCGAGTGTTCTTAGAAGCGTCTTCAGAACACCACCATCTTGTTTATTTGCGAACATTTCAGGACACCGCGAGTGTTCTTAGGACACATTCAACTTGACAGAGAACAATACGGACAGCGTCCTCAGGACACCCCCTACGAACATTCCAGGACACCGGGAGTGTTCTTAGAAGCTTCTTCAGAACACCACCATCTTGTTTATTTGCGAACATTTCAGGACACCGCAAGTGTTCTTAGGACACATTCAACTTGACAGAGAACAATACGGACAGCGTCCTCACGACACCCCCTGCGAACACTCGCCAGACACCGCGAGTGTTCTTAGAAGCGTCTTCAGAACACCACCATCTTGTTTATTTGCGAACATTTCAGGACACCGCGAGTGTTCTTAGGACACATTCAACTTGACAGAGAACAATACGGACAGCGTCCTCAGGGCACCCCCTACGAACACTCCCCGGACACCGTGAGTGTTCTTAGAAGCGTCTTCAGAACACCCCCATTTTGTTTATTTGCGAACATTTCAGGACACCACGAGTGTTCTTAGGACACATTCAACTTCACAGAGAACAATACGGACAGCGTCCTCAGGACACCCCCTACGAACACTCCCCGGACACCACGAGTATTCTTAGAAGCGTCTTCAGAACACCCCCATTTTGTTTATTTGCGAACATTTCAGGACACCGCGGGTGTTCTTAGAACACATTCAACTTGACAGAGAACAATACGGACAGCGTCCTCAGGACACCCCCTACGAACATTTCAGGACACCGGGAGTGTTCTCAAAAACATCTTCAGAACACCCCCATTTTGTTTATTTGCGAACATTTCAGGAAACCGCGGGTGTTCTTAGAACACATTCAACTTGACAGAGAACAATACGGACAGCGTCCTCAGGACACCCCCTACGAACACTCCCCGGACACCGCGAGTGTTCTTAGAAGAGTTTCACTTTGCTTGCGAACAAAACGGACACATATTGAGTCCTTAGAACACCCCCTAGTCAGTTTATTTACAACATTTCAGAACACCCGTGATGTCCGCAAACAAATCGAACACAAAAAGAATGACTAACACATAAAAAACACAACTTTCATCCTATCTCATACACTCCCACCCTCCCCAAACACTCCTACACACCAACACACTCTACAAAATACACATTTTGAACAAAGTTTCACTGCGCTGTCCGCGGACGTCCGCGAATCCAAGATGGCGGGCGCTACCGAAAAATCTGACGTGCCTCACGCTCCACGCTGTCCAATCAGCGAACACGTTGCATGTCCGCGAACATCACGCAAGACGATTGGCCAATCAGGACACTGTCCGCGGAGCGAACAGGGAAGTGTGTCCGCGAACCGAACACCTATATCACTAATTTTTTTTTACCTACTTTTTGGTCATTTTAAAAAAAACTACGGGACGGATTTTCACCAAATTTGCAAAAGCACGCTTTCGGGACCAAGCCGCTGCTCCTGGTCCAAATTTGGTGGAAATCCGTCCAGCGGTTTGGGCTGTAGGCGCGAGCAAAATTTTTTTCCCATTCAGTCTATGGGAAAAAAAAAAGTTTTGGGACCCCCCCTATAACTTTGCCCCCCCTGGACGAATCCTCACCAAACTTTGCAAAATAATTCAGAGTGACCCAAATACTTTTTTTGCAAAGTTTGGTGAGGATCCGTCCAGGGAGAGCGAAGTTATAAGCCACCCAAAAAGTGCTCTTCCTATGGTAACAGCAACTTAACCATAACTACATGGCCACTACCGTGGCCATGTAATATTCAATGAAAAAACTTTGTTAAGGGGACGTTTTGGTTAAGTTGCGCTAATAAAAACATATGAAATTCAGTAAAAAACGTTGTTAAAAGGACGTTTATATAATATATACACACATATATATATATAGGGCCACTACCCTGTGATGTATATATATACATGGTAGTGGCCCTGTAGTTATGGTTCATTTGCTCAACCTATGGGAAGAACACTTTTTGGGCAGCTTATAACTTTGCCTCTCCTGGACGAATCCTCACGAAGCTTTACAAAAAGTATCTATGGCCCTGTCAGATTGATTCTGTGAAGTCTGGTGATGTTTCATACGGGGGGTGGACAAAGTCATAGGGGGGGCCCAAACCCCCGGACCGTGCCGAAGGAGCTCCCTTACTGGCCAAACTGGGTAGACTGGTATGGGAAAGAGTCAAGATCATCACACATCTAAAGAACCCCTACTCCCCTGATCTGCCAATAATGGCGAGCATGAGAACGACTCCAGCCGTGGTTAACATACTAAGGCAATGGGAGGGATGGGGTATATACGCCTGGGAAGACATGTACGAGGAGGGAGAATTCAGGGATCTGGAATCGCTGCACGAGAGGGAGGGTATACCAACGGGTCAGTTCTTATGGTATCAGAAACTCAGACACGAGGCTAAGGAGAGATGGGATGGCTGGCCAGAGGAACCAGCAACGACCCCCCTAGTGACAGAAATGTACAACCTGAGCGACGGGTGGAGGCCAGTGTCGAGGATCTATGCGCAGCTAAACGACAGGCCCAACCCCCGCGGAGCCGCGTTAAGGACCAAATGGGAGACGACATCGGTGAGGGGTTATCCGACAATGAATGGGAGGGAGCACTGAAATTCCCAAAGTCAGTGTCCAGAAACGCCAGGTTCAGGCTAATCCAAGCAAACGTGCTATACAGGACGTACATGACCCCAAAAAGGGTAGCAAGCTTCAAACGGCAGGCAGAGGCACGCTGCCCATGGTGCACTAGTGATGAAGCAGGCCTAATACACATGTTTTGGGAGTGCGCAAAAGCGGGCAGATTTTGGGCCAACGTTAAACAAGCATGCGAGAAGGGCGGAGTAACCCGATATGAATGGACAATGAAGGAATGTCTGCTGGGCACATACTCCAGGTTAAGCAAAATAAAACATATTGTCCGGGTGATGGACATGGCATGCATACTAGCAAAAAGGGAGGTGGCAATGTCATGGAAGTCCAAAAGAGGCCCCCAATACATGAGGTGGAAAAGGGAAATGGAGCGATGGACGGCTGCAGAGACAGAAGCCTGGGGATCGGGGACTGTGGGGGGTGATGGGGACACCAACGCTAAATTTGAGGCATGGAAAGCTGTGGTGAGAGACATGTTCCTACCATCCGACGACATGCCCCCATGAGGCCTAGAAATGTGATGAACAGCGCTCAGCCACAAGAAATGCATAGCTCACAACAAAAAGAAGGGGGTGACGAGTCTCAAAGGGAAAGAATGCCAACCCCACCCGTCTCCCACCTACAGGGACATGGACAGGCCACCAACTTGACATAAGGTGCTATAGACTCCATAATCGTTGAACATGAAGACAGTTTATGTTTAGTTAATGTTGTTATGTTGTCCTGAGGGATGTTTCCTTCCAGGAAATAATCGAATATGTATCATAATTGCAGAATGGCGGAGATAATCAGTTGGAAGGGAAATTGTCACCGATGTAATGTATATCTTAAAATGCCAATAAAAAGATTTTGAAATAAATAGGGGGGGCCCAAAGTGTGTGATTTTTCCCATAGACGCAATGGGAAAAATGTTGCTCACACCTGTAGCTAAAACCACCAGACGGATTTCAACAAATTCATAGCAGGAGAAGTGACTTGGTCCCGAAAGCCTGCTTTTGTAAATTCTGTTTAAATCTATCCAGTAGTTGCTTTTAAAATGACTAAATAAAAGGTAAACCTTTATTTGTGATATCTGGGTATGGCCAGCCGACTAACTTCCCTGTTCGGTCCACGGACGGGCCTCTTATTGGTCCAGCGGACGACATGATGTACGCGGAAATTGGATAAACCCGCTGATTGGATGGTGAAAAGCGTGAGGTGTGTCATATTTTTGGGAAACGCCAACCATGCTGGATCCGCAGACAGCCGCCGTTGTCCACAGACAGCGTGCTGGGGAAAATATCTGGAATACACATTTTGGGTTATTTGGTGGTGGAAAGAGGATCGGGAAGGGGGCGGGAGTGAAAAAAAGATGATATGGCGCTATTTTCTTTTCTGCGGAAAAACGCCAGGCAGGTGTCATAGCTGTCCGCAGGCAGTGTGGTAGTTGGTGAACAGTGCCATGAGCGGACCTCTTGGGAAAGACATTTCGGGTTATTTGATGGCTGAAAGAGGTTGCAGAAATGGTAGGCAAGTGGAATGATCGTAATGTGGAGCTGTGTTGGTAGTAGAAAAAAGGGTTTGTAAATGCTGCCAAGTCCGCGGTCAATTTCGATGTCCGCGAACAACATTTTGATTGCAGGGTTTCAGGGTGAGTTTTATTACTTGACAGTGTATGGCATTTAAATCTTACATAGTTAATTGTATTGTGGTGGTGGAGGACAGTGGCCATATTCTGGGGGGCATGTCCGCAGGCCATGGCCCCAAGAATATGTTCACTGGCCACAACTACCAGAGTAGTAATGTGTGTATAGTAATTATAGGTAATGTAGTGGGAGTGCAAAGTGTTTGTAATATGGAAGAATGATGTAATTGAAATGTATATGGTACTTATGATTGCAGTACTATTGAGGATAGTGCTCGTAGAATATGTATTTGATTATAATTGCTATGGTTACTTAGTTTTATAGCCTTATGAAGCTCGAATCTCTGGTTTATTTTCTGTGGGAAAAAACAGTACTATTCGTTAAGCAGCATAGTTTAAAAGCAGTAGTTGTGTACAATTTTACATATGCAAGTGCTATGTTTGGTACAACATTAGTGTATGACACTCTGCTGTTGTTTTGACATTAAATAATCATTGGGTCATTGGGAATAAAATCTATTCTGGATTTAAAAAAAACAATTACAGTGATGTGAGTGGAAGGGTGATAGTATGTTTGTTTGAAGAATGTTGCGATTAAGGGAATGCCTTCAGTAGTTAGATACCTTTTGGCATATTCTAACTACATTAGCGGTTAGAAGTTGCTTTGTCTTATAAGAATTATGATGGCATATTTGAAGTGTTTTCGAATGACAGGTACTTTTCAAGTAGCTAGGTACCTGTTGCTGTATTCTAACTCAATTGACTTTCAAAAGTACTATTGTACTATTATGGATATAGTTAGATACCTGCTGGCATATTCTAACTGTTAATTGTGCTATTGTTTAGTGACTACATTTGGGTTGAGGGAATATTAAGTAGGCATTTGTTAAATTTGCTGCTAACATTCAAACCAACCACATTTGTTTTTCACATATGCAGTGTAGTGCTCTGAAGTGCTTGGTGCACCAGTGTAGTATACATACCTACTGTTGTGAAGGTTTTCTTTCCAAGAGATACTTGGCCCTGGGTGAAGCCTGTAAGTTTACAGGTATTTTGGTACCATCTGCATGGTACCTTTAGAAGCATTAGTATTACATATCGGCTATGTAGGCTTATTTGTGTGGTGGACTGATTGTATGAATTGCAAAAAGGGCATAATATGCCACGATTTGCATTCTGCATAAGCTGATGAAATTATATGGATTCAGAATTTGGTATGGTTACATATACAAATCGTCCATTAGGTATTTGGTCTTGTGAAACATGGCTGCAGAGAGTGCATGTATGTTTCCACACGCATGAAATCTGGAAGATTTCATTTATAGAGATGTTTTTGGTTCCCAGTACTTGTAGTAAGCACATTAGGAATTCTTGTGGATCTTCCTGTGTGTTTACGGTAATATTTGCCATTCCTGCACAGTAGTCCAATTCTTGCCTTATACCTGAGACACTGTAAGTGTTGCCAGGATTATTTGTGGTATTTCTATGAAGGACGAGCATTTGCATACACAACTTGTCTGAGCCGTTTAAGTAAATGTTGTGAACAATTGGTGGCAATTGAAAGAGAAGATTCATTGTTACATTAGCATAACAATTTACTGCAGTTGTCTCGGGAGGATAGCTCAGGGGCAACAGGCTCACCTTGGAAGCAAGACTACATGGAGCACCACAGGTTCGATTCCCGGGTCTGCGCTAGAAACCTCTGGGTATTAAGTGCATTATCACTAACCTATCATATCATATCAGTTGTATTGCTGAATTTAAATTGACCAGAGAGTTCTGTTTGTGGATAGTTTCATGGGCCTGCAAATCTTTCTGGAGAAAAGACATGTGTCTCTTTCTTTTCTGATGGACGTGCAGTTGACTTTGTACTAGACAGTTATTTGGTTGTATTGTTTGATGCACAAGGAGTTGGTCATTGTTTTCTTAGTGGTATTGTTGGGAGAACCGCTGTAGCTTCAGTTTGTACTACTTGTCTTTTTAAAGGTTTCTATTTTGAGATATAGGGTTCATATCTAGATGGAGGCTTCTAGTGCCCGTAGCCTGCTGTATTCCAGGATGCAAGGAATGTCAGCATTGATTTTGCTTGCATCAAAGTAAACTTGGAATGGACCATTGAGTGTACACAGATGTGAAAGTGCTACGTAACTCATAGCTTCTTTAAAGAGTGTGCTGCCAATGTCAATCAATGCCTGATCTGGGGTTAGACATTAATGTTTGTGAATGGTGACAACATATGCAAGAGATAGAGAAAATAGCTCTCTGTGTACATACATGTCTTTGAAAAGATGGAAATGTGTTATTGTCTGGCCAATTTGTTTAAATTCTGCAAGTTTGTCAAAGTCGATGTTGACAAACTGAATGTTGTGGTAATGTGGATATGTTTGGAAGCCAACAACTGTTCCAATTTCTCCATGGACTAAACCTTGTTCTATGTCAAGGTTATTTTTTAGAATTACTCTGCAGTTTAGACACAAAGTCAATATTTTCTTCAATTCAGCTCTGTTGGAGATACATTTTTCTAAGCTATTTGGTCATGCTGTTCCTTGTTGACAAATAAGAAGTGTCATGTTGTGCACTTCTAGTTTGTCTGTGGAGCTGATATGCAGCATGGGTTGCATTTTTTTCAACGTTGTCTCATTATGATATGATATGGCAATTATAATGCGCCTATACACAAGTGTTTCAAGGTGCAACAAGGCAAGGGAAAGGAAACAGAGGGAGGATAAAAACAACAATGTTATCTAGCCTAGTGACAGAACAAGTTGGAGTACAAGTCATAGAATGTAGAGAAAAAAGAGCGACTGCATAAGCAGCTGAAGATTGGAACGGCATATGTTAGGAAGTATACATGTACTGTCAATATATTAAACTGGCACACACTGAGTGTCAATTATGAATAGTGTACAAATCTATTTGATCTGTTTTTACATTATTTTATGAACAAGTGCTGCTGTAAATGCAGATACGCATTTTTGATCTTTCTTCAAAATGCTTTTAAAAAAGAAATATTTTGATAAGCACAACATTTTATAGGTTTATTTCATATAGATGTCACAGTTGTGAATCTCGAAGTTAAGTTGTGTTTTTTTCTTTGCATTTTGGGACTTGTAGTTTGAGTTTTATTATGGGCGAAGGTAATTTTATGTTCTTTTATGAACAAGTGACACAGTGCTGCTGTAAATGCAGACATGCATTTTTGATCTTTCTTCGAAATGTTTTTAAAAAATAAATATTTTGAAAAGCACAACATTTTATAAGTTTATTTCATATACATGTCACAGTTGTGAATCTTGAAGTTAAGTTGTGTTTTTTTCTTTGCATTTTGGGACTTGTAGTTTGAGTTTTATTATGGGCGAAGTTAATTGTAAGTGACAAAATGCAAAGGAAAAAATAAAGACTTGATAAGCACCTGTAGATTGGAATGGGTGATGACGGGATGTATACATGTGCTGCCAACATATTAAACTGGCAGACACTAAGTGCCACTTAAAAATGTTCTGAAGATCTATTTTATATGCTCTTCCTTTAATTTATGAAATAGTGACACAGTGCTGGTATACATGCACATATGCATGTTTTAACTTTCATCACAATGATTGCAAATAGATACATTTTGAAGTGCAGAGAATTGTAGTTGAATGCTGCTTCCTGTGAGCAGGTGATTAATGCTGCAATGCATGACATTTGCTAGAGTGGTTAAAAAAGAGAATATGCTTATTGTGAAGCTTATTAAAGGGTAGATATATATTTATATATATATTTATTTGTGAAATCATTGGAGGATTTCTTTAAATAAATATAAGCAGACCGGTACTATGTTGTGTTAGATGTTTTGTTAGATGCAGGAGATATGTACTCTTATAATTCAAGTGTACATCTGAAGTGTTGATGTGAGAAGACAGGTTTAGGTGTAGAAGTTTTGGATGTGATTGGTGGATGGATATGTGACTCTTTGAAAGCAGCCAATGAGGTAGTATTGAGTACATGAAAGTGGAAAGGGTAGAAGGGCTGCCCCTGTGTTACGGGGTCAGCGGACACTGCAGCAGCCCATGGAGGACACGGTGCACATCTGGGTCTTTTGTGGATGTCTCGCATGGAGAGGGGACCATGGGGATTAGCCAATCAGGTTTGCTGGGTGTGGTGTACAGAAAGAGAATGTAGCAGGAGTTCTGTTAGTAGGAGTTGTGAGAGGATTGAAAATGTCCATGTCAATGTCTTTCAGCAGGCAGAGTGTTTGGATTTTGGGGAACAATTGGGTTCATTGGTTGAAGGTGTATGCTGAGAATTTGTGGAATAGTCACAAATCTTGGATTCCCTGCATTGGAAGTGTTCTGGTATGGAATGCAAGGGAGTAACTTGGCAGACTTTCTCCCATTTTGTGCAAATATGGTTGAATTTAAATATCCAGACATTATTATTGTTCATTGTCGAGAAAACAGTTTGGGGAACGTGACTGGAATTTCATTGCAGTTTGCAATGAACAAAACATTGGTAAAGTTGAAGGAAATATTCCATAATTAGAAAATTATTTGTTCACGCATTGCCCAGAGGCAGATGTGGATGCATTCCAGGTCATTTAGTCCGCAAATGGAAAAAGCAAGGCTCAACGTCAATAAAGCTTTCTGTGCTTTTGTTCGAGATGTTGAGATGACATTGTTTCATAATGAAAATATTAAATTTGATAGGACCAACATTTTCCGGTGAGATGGAGTCCATCTAACTGATGTGGTGTAATCAGATTTTTGTGGAAAACATTCAAAATACTTTAAAGCAGTTTTTGTGAAAGTACGAAGAAATAATTAAATTCAGTGACATGTTTTCTTAGTTCGATTTGTAAAACCAATTCTTTAAATAAAATATAACAGCGCAAAGCACAAAAAAAGTTCATTTAAGAGCCACCCTTTTTTTTAACACAAAACAATTAAAATGATTTCAATTGTCACATGCCATGAATTATTTATGAAGTCTGTGAACTACTGTGCTGTCCACAAACTATGCAGGCTGCACAGGGGCCTGTGACTTTTTTCTCACTTCTATTTTTTTTAACTGTGAAAGGTGGCTCCTAAAGGAACCTTTTTTGTGTGTTTTTCCAATTTTGTATTTTTTTGGCAATTTTGTTCCGGAGAGGCAAGGTAGGGGATGGGAAACTAGGGAAGGGGCACCAACCATAGGGACGAAGGAGCAGGTGGCGATAGGAAGATGTTGGGTAGCTTTAATCAGGTAGGTGGCACTATTTCTCATGCTCCATAACTGCAGCCTCAAAAGCACTCCATACTGCTCCTCCCTAAAGATCAGTGCTTCAAAGTACATACATAACACTGTGACCCTCAAAAGGTAAGGGTAAACAGCGTTCTGTATGGCATGTGTGTCATGCCGCGATGGGTATGGCGTGTGTGGAATCGCTGGCGTTTCTGTCCGCTTTAGCATTTCACTCCTCGTCTTTTCCCCGCACCGCTCTAGTCGTTGCACACGAGCGTGACCGGAACTGTAAAGCACTCCACTTCCGGGTCGCATACGCGTTGCAACATTTCCGGGTTCCCTCCTGTGTTGTTGCCGCTCCCGTTACTGGTGATATCCTGCTTTTCTGCTTTTCGTTTTCGCTGTTCCCACACAGCAGTGTTCCACCCTTTTGTTACCCTGCCTTGCGCAGTGCCTTGTCCTTGATTTTCCTTACTTTCACCTTTTTCCCTGTGCCTTTGCTTGCTTTGTTCCTTTTCCTCCCCTTTTCCTCCCTTCCCGGTTTTCTTCCGCCTCCTTTCTCTATCCCTTGTACCTATTTGGAACCTCTGTCTTCCAGACCCGTGCCTGCTTACCGGACTGCCTGTGCCTATCCCTTGTGCCTATTTGGAACCTCTGCCTACCAGACCCGTGCCTGCTTACCAGACTGCCTGTGCCTATCCCTTGTACCTATTTGGAACCTCTGCCTACCAGGCCCGTGCCTGCTTACCGGACTGCCTGTGCCTATCCCTTGTACCTATTTGGAACCTCTGCCTACCAGACCCGTGCCTGTTTACCGGATTGTTCTTCCATCAGCGCACTTGCCTTCTTCGATCATCCACCTGAAATACTACTTCTAGGGGTTTTTGTGCCTTCTGGCTTTTTCCCCCTGTGAGGCGCTCTCGGTGGGATAACCCCCGTTGCCCCTATCTTAGTGGCACGGTGGCATCCTATCGAGGGCGTCCTTATCACAAGAAAAAAGAGGAGCCTCCAAGACGGCAGGAAGGGAAGATCAAGAAGAAAGTGGAAGGGAAGGTGAGGAGTTGGGGGAAGGGGGATAATCAGCTATTTCCGAAGAAGAAGAAGATATAACCGACATTAGTGACACTGTGAAGCCGCCACTGGCATCCTCTGCCCCAAAGGAGTATCCTTTGTGGTGACAGGAAAAGATGAAGATGATGGGGTGGAGGAAGTCAACCTGCTCTTGCCTTAGAAAGGTATCCCCTGTCTCAGAGCAGTCCCATGGGTCGATTTATTGTGGTGCATCATAGAAGTAGTCCTTTAGGCAGGTTTGCCATGACTGAGTACAACATTGCACTCACTGCATTGATCCTTGCGTGCATGAGCCTTTGAGACATTTGCAACTGTCATGAAAAATTGCCACACCCAGGACTCACTCCGAGTACTGGTGACAGGGACTTATCCACTTCGTCCTCTTCTTCCTCTTGATCCTCCTCTTTTGTATCACTGCACCTGTTCCCCTCTCTGGGCTTTCCAGATAATGATGGTGGTGGTGGTGGTGGTGGTGGGGGTGGCTTGGAAGAAGCAATGGTCATAAGAGATGCCATGGTCTCCAAGAAGTAGTTCTGCAAGAGAATTGTTCCCAGTCATGAAACAGGTGCTCTCTCTTGGATAGCCAGATTTAGAATGAGGAAAATTAATGTGTGGGTTCCTTCTGAGGAACCGTCTGCAGACAGTCATACTGTCCGAGGACTACAGAGTCAAAAATAGGCCATGAAAAGTTGTAAAAAATTGCCAGATCTATGGAGAATGCATCTGTGAGCTGTACAAGGGTAATGTTTCTGCTTGAAACACCATAGATTGACTGGTAAAGCACTTTTAAACTGTTTTCGGCCATGGACGCCTCCATGAGCAGACACCGCCATCACGCCGCATGGGTGCGGACACCTACGAGAGGGACTCACAGGGCACATGCGCTGGATTCTCGGACTAATTAAAAGTGCATCACACGAAAACGGACATGTGCAGACATCGTTCCTTTTTTTTAATCACATGATTTTTCACATACTGTAAAAGTTCTTTGAAATCATTACTAAGTTCATGATTTTTGAATATTTACAGTTAGGGATAGGGTTTCTGTTTGTGATTCTGGGGATTGCTATAATTAAACTGTGGTGTGGTTTCTTCTTGAAACTATGTACTGTAAAAAAATAGAAATTAATATTTTAGTTAGGTGTGTACAACATACATTATTTCTTTACATTAAAATATCTATTGTATACCATTGGAGATGTTATTGTCACTAATTTCTTCTTTTGGGAAATTCTCCTCTAACCATTCAAGTGTGCTTGTCATTTCTATGAGAAAAAAAGGGCTTATGTTTTATAACACATGTTTATATAATGAAAGCTAATAGAGAAATAAATACAATGCACTTACTGTTTAGTGATAATTTGTTGTCCAATAAGCACCTGGTGTTTTTCAATCTGTATGCAGAGTTGTTGTGAGGAGATTATATGAAGTCTACTGTTATGGTTTGTGATTGGTGCATTCCATTATAATGTGTGCAAAATAAAAATAAAAAAATAGTTTTTTTAACGTGTTTGTACAAAAAGTTATATTTGCATTTATTTTGTAAACATTAGTTGTGGCTTCATGTACATCTGTTTATTGGTTGATGGGTAGATATTTTTTGTGTCTCCCCTATGATTCTGAGGCTTGTAAGTGCCGCCTGATGTCCATGGACTACCACGCTGTCAGCGGACTCCATATTTGATATATTGGAGGGGGGCATATAATATAAGGGACTTGTAGAAGATTAAAGGGGAACTAGTAAAAACCTATAAAATTCACTGGAAAATCTTTGTTAAAGGGACATTATAGCTAAATTGCACTAACAAAAACCCATGAAATTGAGTCAAAAAATGTTGTTAAATGCACATTATGGTTACAAGTAAAACTGAAAATCCCTTGAAATTCACCAGTTATGGTATGTCAAGCAACCATAACTTGTGCCACTTTGTTATCCTTGACCCTGTTGTGGATACCCTAGCCCTTGGTGCTGTTGGCCCTGCTGCTGTGGCCCATAATTATAACCCACTGTGGACCTGCTCCTGCATTCCCTTGAAAAATGACCCCTCCTCAAACAATTCCAACATTGCAATGGTCCAAACCCACCCCATCTCGGTCCAACCCCTCCTCTTTCTCCTCAGAAGCCCCCTCTTCCTCGCTGCAGTCCTTCTTGCTGCCATTGTGGGCATGGGATACTGTTCCCCACACCCCACTGTTTTTGTCCTTCTTCAGCCCAGAGGGCAGCAATAGTGGTGCTCACGACCTGTTGGGTTTGCTTTGTCCCCTCAACCTATACTGATGTTGACACAGGTCCCTGGAAAACAACTTTTGCCAATTTCTTTTCTACCAGTTTCACTTCCTCCATTTGATGGGTTTGGGCTGTTTCCCTGTCCTGCTCCTTTATTCTTTTGCAATGCTGCACTATTATACTCTGTATCTCTGCCTACCCATTTACTCCGATACCCACAATCTCATCGAACGCCTTCTGCACTTTTAAAAATAAAATATGTGCAAATTTGCAGCAAACTTGTGTAAAGGTGCACTGGCAAAGACCTGAAGGCATCATTCTGCAAATGTGTCAGTGTTTTATAAAGTTTTTTGTTAAAGTGTCACAATGCAGGTACACAAAATAGTGATATAACTTTGGTAACTGAGGTATAGCATGTGGCCATGGGCAGTGACCAGATTGTCCGTGTTATGGCATAAGGCCATTACCTGGACAATCTGGCTACTGACCATGACCATGAGGGACCAGCAATGGGGGTAAAGTGGACATGGCCACCAGGGACCAGCTATTTGGTAACGTTTTTCAAAATTGGGATAGGTTTGAAAGAGAAAAAAATGTGCTTGTAGGTACAGGTTGAATTGCTGAATAGGATTGCAGCAAATATGCCCAAGGAGGGTCAGGGAGAACTGGAAAGCATGGTTTTGCAAATATGTTGTGTGTTGTTTTTTTTTTTTAAAGTGTAAAATGTAAGTACACAATACAGTGCTATAACATTGGTGTATGGACAATAGGCCTGGCTGTCAGCAAGAGAAATGTGTACTGTAATTTGCTTATTCGGGCATGCAGAATGGCGGAACCAGTAGGTTTGAATGGGAAAAAATATTCTGCTTGTGGTTACAGTTTGAAGTGGTGGACTAGATTACAACTAACCCGGGTGATGAGCATTAGCAAGGACCTGAAAGCATGTTTTTGGAAATATGTCTTGTGTTTTATTTTTTGGAAGTGTAAGAATGTAATTTTAAAAACTAGTGATATACCTTTGGAGTCTGTGTAGTGGGCCTGGCCCTCGGCAAACGTAAATGTGCACTCTGATTTGCTTATTGTGGAATGTGGCATGGCCAAAGCCTATGCCCAATGGATTTGGCGACTGGCCATGGCTTGTTTCAGCTGGGGTCATGGTGCGGCCTTATGCCGTAGGCAATTGTATAATAATTTCCATCTTCAGCATGTGCTGCTGATAACAACAGACATAAGTGTGTGTTGAAAAAATACGTTTTTTAAAGAAGTTTTATAGTTCTTTTACATATATATATGAAAAGAAGAATTATTGATAACTTGTATACAGTAATGTAACACTATGACACATTTCCACATATAAAAACCTATTAAATTGACAGAAACAAACTTTGTTAAAGGGATGTTATGGTTAAGAAGCAGCCCACCCTTGGGACTTCTTTGCTCCAGTAGTTACCCAGTGGTGTCCAACCTTGACATACCTTGGCATTTCCCTCCTGGATAAGCAAAGGAATTTTAAGTGGCAGTTGGTGTGTGGAAACTTAATATGGTCATGGGGTTCTATGTACTGTTTTCGGAGTGATTGGTGAATGGAAGGGTAGATGGCTGCCCTGTGCAATGGTGTGCATGTGACATGCAGGTCTTTTAATGATCCATGGCATGGAAAGGGGACTCTGGACAACGTGGATAGTTATAACAGTCCATCAATTATGGTCCTTATTGTATGTTAGCAAAAAGTATTTGGGACAGAAAATTGTTTCTGTCGTTTTATATTGTTCTCCAATATACAATTGTACATCAGCACTCAGTGCAGGGGAGGCAGCCAATTGATACAAGCCTGCATTCCAAACCAACTGACAGCCGGCTCTATCCGTCGCCATCTCACTCTCCATCCATTTTCATTTTTTTCACCCCCCTACATACCTTATTTTGGCGGCAGCGGGTGTAGCCGCCAAATTCTATCCTTCTGTTTGCCTCCAGCAGGCCGCCATTGAAAGGGAAAAGTGGCTTCATACGGAGGCCTGCCTTCCCTTTCCATGGTGGTCATCTTGGAAAAGGATTTTCCTTCCTGCAGAGGAATGCTGTAGGAAGGAACATCCTTTTTTTTAGCATCCTGGTGTTAGAACTGATATAATATTGTTTTGTCCTCATTGTATATGTTGGCCTATGCCCAGTCGCTTTGCGAGGAAATCCGTATTACAAGGTCGTGACCTCAAGTGAATCAAGCCTCCATTTTAGGATAGAGTCGCCATTTTAGTTTATCGTACAAAATCACCCTGTAGTATAAAATGGCCATCTCGTGTGCTCTTGTTCTTGCTTTAACCTCTCCAACCTTTGTAGGGGAGTTAATGTCCAACCTGCCTTCAGGCTACCTGTTAGGGTCATGTAGACCTTGTCCTTCTTTGACCTCGGGATCAGGGGATTACTTGAATCGGCGATGTTAACCTGCAAGTATACAAGAACAATAACGCTATCCAAATACGACATGGGAAACATTTGTTTGATCTGTATTAAAAATGTGTAAAGAGTGTAACGTTAAAACTAAAGAATAATAGTGTGTGTAGTAAACATGTTGAAAAGTAAACCGCATGCACGAGATATGTAAATTAGGAAACGAATCTGGTGCGACGCTAGCCCAGTATATAATTAACTTGTAAGAGACTGGACATCATTATAACAAACCGTATAAATATGCTGATGTCCAGCTAGCAAATCCTGCTCACTGCTCACATTGAACCATGCTGGTGGTCTCTGTGATGTATTGATGGCCAAATAGCTATTTGTGTACTTTGTTCGATACTGTTCAGTTTTGTAATAAAGATTCTGGGAATCTTTACAAGCCTGTGTCGGTGTATTTTACTTTGCATGGTGTAAAACCCTCAATATTGTATTTTTATGATTCCACAGAATAGGGACCCTCGAGATCGATTTCGTCTCGTTGAAGGTTGGCTCGGCTATCGGACCGGGATCGGACGGTGCCAACAGAAATGGCCACTCTAGACGAGAAGGCAATTCCTCGACAAAACTGCATGATCCGATCCCTGAACGGTGAGCTGTAGCCCGAGACGACATCTTGACGAGGGTCCATATATCGAGGTGGATAAATTTGCTGAAAATCACCAGACACGTGGGTCCTTAGCATTGTCCTTAGTAACCCGATCGGGCCTCCCAGTACTTTGGTCAGGTGAATCGTGTCCCGATTCTTAATTTAACCCTGACAATTTGAATTTGTCGCATTGTACTCGCGAGCACAATTACTTGACCAGCTAACACCAGAACTTTGATATGCCTGGGAAATTGTCTGCCTGCTTTAGGGCATTATTCCGCAATGACAGACAATCTTTGGAAGATAGCCATCCCGCACCACAGGAGGGGTCGCCGGCATGTACTATGTATTGTAAGAAAGGCTTTGGTAGTATAGTATTTAATGACATTTGGCACAGACAGACCAGATATAATTCTAATCTTCGGTGGCCAACCAATGGTAGTTTTGAAATCCCTCGTATAGAATATCTAGAGTCTGTATTAGTAAAGAAAAAGGCTGGACCTGCAGCATTTGACGCATTGCACAGTTGGAAAACAGAAGCTTTGTAGCAACAAAAGAGTAGAGAGAAACATATGCGTAGACATATGACAAGTGTCAAAAAGGCACGGTTATATGATCAAAATAAACAATTGGAGTCAGTTAGGAACACGGACAGGGCGTTTCAATTAGGCATTCAGAAAATCTACCCTTCAAAAGATTTTCATACGTCAGATGAATTGATTAATAAACTTTTGCATGAACGAAGGCTCGATGCCTCCGCACCACCCCCGTATGTGCTTCCTCCTGGTGCTTTGCCCCTTCCCGTTGTTATTCCCCCTCCTATAGTCCCTCCGGTCCTCCCTGCTGTTCTTCCTGTTGTTCCAGCCGTCGCTCCTTTGCCTGCCCCCTTGCCTCCACCTGTTGATATTCAGAATGTGCATACTCTTCCTCTTCCAAGTGATTCTGCATCACTTGTAGTAGACCAGGGAGCGAGACCAAGGGTTGTGACTCATAATACTGTGTCCCCAGACAAAAAGAGTGAATTGATTGCTTGGGCAAAACATTGTATGGAGAAGGGTGAACAAGCTTATGTTTTTTCCACACTCGAAAATGTAAAAGGTATTCCTGAGAAAAATGTTTTTATTGAAGGATTAGGGACTCATTTGAGTATAATGTGGAATAGATTAAACGTTGTAGATTTCCCACAGGGGTTACGGGATTTGAACGCCTTAGCGTTGTCCAGAGATACCGGGGAGAAGGTATATGAGCACGTTGAGAGGATTTTTGAGTATAGGAAGGAGTTGGAAGGGTTACAGGATGAGGAAGCAGATGGTGGTAGTTTAGGTATTATGTACTTACAGAAACGGTTTTCTCCTCGCCGTGAATTAAAAGGTGAGAAAGCGCAAATTTGTATAAAGGATGCAATAAGATGGATTTCGGATATGTCGATAACTCCAGATGAATTATATGACACATATAGTCAGTATACGTTAGAAATGCATACGAAGGTGATACAGGTGATGGTAGAGTACCTGCAGAATGAGTGTGTAAAAAGAAAGATTTGTTGTCCCGCAGAATTGTTGAGTGTTTATAAGAGAGCTTTTTCGATTGATACTTCTTCAACTGCCCTAGCGCTTGATTTGGCTCTGTTGCTTAGTAAGCGTTTGGAGCTGCCTACTTCTCAGTTGCCTATGAGAGAGGTCCCTCCAACATTTGTCCCGAAAGTTGAGATTGCGGCCGATGCTGGACGAGGAATACTTGCGGGAGAAATTCCTGCACATTACGTATCACAGTTTGTTCACGTCCCGTTTTCAAGACAGGAAGTGAACACCATAAAGCAATCTATTCCCGATGTAAGAAAGAATCCGACCGAGTTCTATAAAGAAATAGAGTCGGTCTTACAGTCGTCGGTATTCACCTTAAGTGATATTGATTTATTATTTCCTGTACTCCTGCCAGTCGATTTGTGGAAACAGATTAGGACTATAGATGACATACCTGGGTTGGGAGATACATGGGATAACATGGTTAGGCTAGAAAGAGAAAGACCAGCTGGCAAACGACCGCCTCAAGTGATATTAACCTTGCCTGATAGAATTATTGTAAAATTGAAAACTATAGTTCCTGAAAAAAGAATCATTTGGGACAAGCTTACGGCCTGTGTCCAAGGAAAATCTGAGGGTGCTACCGATTTCTTCAATCGGTTCGAGCAGGTATTTTCAGATTTCAGTGGACAAGACTTAGGCACAGACTCAGGGAAAAGGCTGTTTGTCGATAAATTTGTACGTGGATTGCTGCCTGACATCCAGTTACAGATTATGTCTTCCGAAAGCGCTTGGCAGGCGAAGTCTCAATCAGAAGTACTGCATATGGCTCAGTACTATGAAAATCGTGTAAATACTGAAAAGGAAAAACTTGAGAAAAAAAGGGTGACCTGAAAACAAAAGTCTTATTACAACAGATTGTTAGAAGCCCTAGAGGGGGTAATCAATTTAGAGGTCAGTACATTCCACAGGGAAGTGCGCCCTTGGCTCCAGTAACCATTAACCAGTGTGCCTATTTGCGACAGGAAGGCCACTGGCCCGCACAATGTCCGACCTTGCAGCAAAGGTCATTTGGGAACATGGGTAGACGATCCAGAGGTTGCCCAGGTGCAGGGGGTCCTGGCAGAGGTCAGTTTGAACCAGAATCACAGCAACCTCCTTCACAAGATAAGCAAGTTTCAAATGTGGATAATAAAAACATGTTTGATCACCCTTCTGCCGCGTACCTCTCTGAAGAGCTTCCTTTTGATAATATTCTGTTTCGCTAGGATTGCCCGAAGCAGGATTTGGAACCAACCCCTATTACCGTTCATCAGAAAGGCCCCTACGTTGAGATGGCGGTGGGAAATAGGAAGCATCTATTTTTAATAGATACGGGAACACAGAAATGTTCCATTGATCATTCACGGGTTCCAAATATTCCCCTGTCAGGGCAGTCCAACGTTTCCGTAGGGTTTTCAGGCACACCTGTAGTTTGTCCGGTCTCTTTGCCGGTACCGATAACACTGGGTCCCTTCACGGAACAGTGTCCATTTCTACTTACCAGAAACTGTGGGGAGAACTTGCTGGGGCTAAATTTGTTGAAGGCATTGCATGCAGTAATACATTGTTCTCCGGATGGAGTTCGGTTAACAATTTCACCTCAGAAATCACTTGCCTCTTAGTTTTTGACTCGACCCTTACCGCCAGAATTCAGGAATGTTCCAGAATGCTTATGAAAATGATGTGGGCATTCTTCAAATTGAACCTGTTAAAATTATTCTGAAACATGAAGTAAAATTGCCTTGTATCCCTCAATATAAGATCTCAGTTGAAGGCGAGCAGGCTTTGAAATGTATAGTTTCTGATTTTGTACATCGTGGAGTAATTGAGGAAATTACGAGTAGCCTATGTAACAGCCCCATTTTGCCAGTATACAAAAAAGGTGATAATACGATTCCCTTTCGTTTCATAATTGATTTACGTGCCATTAACAAAATTGTGGCTCCTCAATTTCCTATTGTACCTGATGTTCCAACGATACTAACCATGATTCCGGATTCCGCCACTCATTTTAGCGTTGTTGATCTTAAAAACGCGTTTTCAGTATTCGCATACACAAGGATAGCAGGTATTTGTTCGCGTTTACCCTAGGTGGACGCTCGTTCACATTCACTCGTGCACCACAAGGGTACACTGAGAGTCCAAGTATTTATAGTAGGGCATTGAAAGAGCAGCTCGATACTCTCGAATTGCCTACTACTTGCACATTACTACAGTATTTAGATGATCTCCTCTTGGCTGCTGATTCTGAGAGTACCTGTAAAGAAGGCACAGTATTGTTGCTTTGCATGGCCACAAAGCTTCACTTAAAAAATTCCAATATTGTTGTCTGGAGGTCGCCTATTTAGGGTATCTCCTGTCAAAGGAGGGAAGACGGTTGACACCTGAACGATGTCTGTCCCAAATACGCAGAAGGAAGTTAGAGCCCTGATAGGTATGGCTTCTTACTATAGATTGTGGATCCCTAACTTTTCGTTAACGATTAAACCAATGCTGGCTTTGACAAAGAAGGGCATTTCTTTGCCATTGCCATGGACTTTGGAACACCAGACAGCATTTGATTTGCTCAAATCCGCGCTGTGTTCAGCGCCGGTTTTAGGAACTCCAAATTATGACAAGACCTTTGTGTTGTATGTGCATGGACGTGATGGATGTGCTTTGGCTGTGTTAACGCAGGAACATGGAGGGAAGAATAGGCCATGCGGCTATTTCTCATCCGCCCTTGATCCTGTTGCATGCGCTTTGCCGAGATGTTTGAGAGCTGTTGCTGCTGCTGCTGCGTCTGTAAAACAGAGTGAGGGAATGGTCCTGGGTCATGCGTTAACCTTAATGGTACCTCACTGTGTAGATATTTTATTGAATAGAACTCAAACACAACACCTCAATTCTGCACGATTGACAAGATATGAACTAATCTTATTTGCCCCCCACATTCAAATTCAGAGGTGTTGTGTATTAAATCCGGCTGAACTTTTACCTGTCCCGCAAGATACTGTTGATGGTGACGAAATGTCACACGATTGCCTTTATGTGACAGAACAAGAGACTAAAGGCAGAATCGATCTGAAAGACTCGCCTTTGAATAGCCCACAAGGAGAGCTATTTTGTGATGGCCCTTGTTTTAAACTTCCGAACGGTACATCCACGGCTGCTTATTCCGTTATTCCGTCGCTACTTTAAACACGATTGTGGAAACCAAAAAAATTATGCATAATTCTGTGCAGGCCACAGAAATTATAGCGTTAACTCGAGCTTGTGAACTTTCTGAAGGGCTTACAGTAAATATATGTACCGATAGTCAGTATGCTTTTGGGGTGGTCCACAACTTCGGTAGATTTTGGAAAGAACGAGGTTTCTTGACCTCGCACGGAACGAAAATTCAGCATGGCACTTTAATAGTGCAATTACTTTCAGCACTTGCACTCCCTGTTCAGTTAGTTATTATAAAATGTTCAGCACATCAAAAGGTTACAGATGATGTTGGAAAAGGGAATGCTTTCGCTGATCAGATAGCTAAACAAACTGCCACTGATTTCAGTTCAGAAATGTATGCTGTAAGAGAAACTGTAAATATTTGCACTTTGGGTGAAAGTATCGATTCTGTAAAAGACATTCAAGCAGATGCTACCATAGAGGAAACTAAGAGATGGATCGAGGGTGCAGGGAGACTGGAAGATGATGGGTGTTGGGTAGACAATATTGAAGGAAAATGGTTACTCCCTGATGCCTACATTACAATGATGGTTATTATGGCTCATGGTCCGACACATGTTTGTGCGCATAAATTGACTAAAATGCTACACAGTGTATGGGCCAATGATAAGCTTTTCAAAACTGCGGAGCGGTTTGTCCAAGGGTGCATGGTCTGCTTACAGCACAATGTAGGAAAAGGTACCTCGACTCCTAGAGGAGGTTTCGCTCCACCTTCTGTTCCGTTTGAGGTTATTCACTTGGATTTTATTGAAATGCAATGTTGCAACAATCTTAAATATGTGTTGGTTGTCATTTGTGCCTTTAGTAAGTGGGTTGAGGCCTTCCCATTTAGAGATGCGACGGCCATAACTATGGCAAAAACTCTGTTGAAAGAGTTTTTTCCTAGGTTCGGGCTGCCGAGAGTCATCTGGTCGAATAATGGGCCACACTTTATCGCTACTGTAATCCTACAAATTTGCAAAGGATTGCAGATTGATAAACAGTTCCATTCGGCCAGACATGCCCAAAGTGCCGGATTAGTGGAAAGGCATAACGGCATTATAACGAACAAGCTTGCTAAGACGTGCGCTGGCACCAAGCTAAAATGGCCGGACGCCTTACCGATCGTGTTACTGTCGATGAGAACAACCCCTCAAACTAAGACTGGGCTCCCTCCCTTTGAGGTGGTAATGGGGAGACCTGCTAATTTTTGGGGTTTGCCAAAAAGCATCTCATTACGGGATATTGAAAACATGCTTCTTTCAGATTACTGTAACCAGTTGACTAAAAATCTGTTTTCAATTTATCACCAGGTGCGAGAGGCATTACCTGTACGGTACGAGGGTCTGGTTCACAGTCTACGACCGGGGGACTGGATCCTCACGAAGGTTTTTGAGAAGTTGTCTTGCCTTGCACCTCGGTGGAGGGGTCCCTACCAAGTCCTGCTAGTCACTCAGACTGCTGTGCGGTTAGCGGATCGTAAGAACTGGATCCATGCGACGCACACCAAACGGATCCCACAGCCCGTGACATACGATACAGAAGACACAGAATTCCTTCCCACTACTGTAACTAGCGTGCCTGAAACAGCAACAACCAACAAGGGAGATTCGGAGACCGCTCCAGAATCCGCAAGGCCAGACAAAACGCCATCTTGTCTCCGCACTCCCCAACAGTGGAACTTCCGGATCAATCATTTTCTGATCCCATTTCCGTTCACTCGCCACCTCCAGGAGGAAGTGACAACACTTTGTTCTCATCAGAAACTGTGAAATATAATTTGCGTCCCAGGAAATAGACAGACAGCACGGTCTGACTGTGCGATTGAGAAAATCATTTGAGGGCTTGTCTTTTGGCCCGACTGTATGGAAGGATTCTGTTGGCTAAGGGTTGTAGGAAAGACATTAAGAAGACACGCGACTGGAGTTGCCAGCAAACGAACAATTGGTGTATTTTCGATTGAAGACTACAATGCCTGCACCCGCTACCGCTCGTACCGAACTTTTAGATAAAAATATGACTAGCAGAGACAATGATCAAGCATGTAAAAGGACCCCCAAAGTGTATTGTTGCCTTTTTGTAATAATAACTGGATTTTTAGTAACTGTTGGTTTTGGGTTATGGTATCTGAAGGAAGCATATCCGTTAGAGGAATTTGTAACTATTGAAAATGTATCTGTTATCCCCACTCCTTCCGTGCAATTGCATACTTTATCGCCTAGAGATTCTTCGCATGGACGGAACTATCAGAATAATACTCTTTTGTTAATTATGAATGCCACTCATGCAATTTTAAATAGAACCAATTGCTGGATTTGTTCACATCTACCGCAACATATATTGTCTCGTCCTTTTCAGTCTTTAATCTCTTTCAAAATGGCTCCTATAGGCAATAAGGATGCCACGCCTCCATCTTATTCTGTTAACCATAGCCCCGATTCAGTATCCTTCTGCATACAGAGGAATGGAACACGGTCAATGGATAATTTTAGAAAGTGTGCCAACGTTGCGAATTTGACTAGTAAGAGCAGACCTCTGTACGTAGGCGAACCTGTCTTTTTTGTTTGCGGTGATGTGGCATTTCCATGGTTGCCCAGGGATTGGCAAGGAACCTGCGATTTAGGGATTCTACTACCTGGGGTATTTATTGCCAGTACTGCAGAAAGTTCGAAAACTCGTCCACGACGAGGTGTGAAAGGGTATACTCCAGCGCAAACTCTAGAAGATATCATGAAATCCTTTGTGCCATTTTTTGGGCAAATTACGAATTCAGAAGATATCAGGGGACTAGCGAGAGTATTGGAGAGAACCATCAATCGGACCACTGACATACTCTATAATATGACGTTAGAACAGAAAGCGATAAGATTAGTGGCTCTTCAGAACCGGATGGCATTAGATGTCATTCTGGCCGAGCGTGGAGGAGTTTGTAAATTAGTGGGTTCCGCTTGCTGCGTTTACTTACCAGACTCCTCTCCAACGATCTTTAGGGCTATCCAAAATCTACATGTTCTTAGTTCAGAAGTACATGTTCCTGAGGGAAACTGGGAACTTAGTGCATGGTTTTGGGACCTCCTTCGGTCATGGGGATGGAAGTTGTTTCCGGCCCTGCTGATTATCTTGGGAAGTTTTCTGTTTCTTTGTTGTTGTATACAGTGTCTCCCTGGTATATGCTCAGTATTAGGGGGTGTTGCACGCAAGCAACAATTATATTAGGGCATAAAATATACGCCACAGATAAGGTTTCCATACAGTATGTGTTGAAAGAAACTCTAGTGTCTGATCTAATGGCAATAGATATGTCCGACAATGATTCGGGATGTATAGACATTGAAATGTGGAGTTAACCGCAAAATGATTGAAGGTAGTTTAGCGCTTGGCATAGGCCAAAAGGAGGGTTTGTTAGAACTGATATAATATTGTTTCGTCCTCATTGTATATGTTGGCCTATGCCCAGTCACTTTGTGAGGAAATCCGTATTACAAGGTTGTGACCTCAAGTGAATCAAGCTTCCATTTTAGGTAAGAGCCACCATTTTAGTTTATCGTACAAAGTCACCCTGTAGTCTAAAATGGCCGTCTCGTGTGCTCTTGTTCTTGCTTTAACCTCTCCAACCTCTGTAGGGGAGTTAATGTCCAACCTGCCTTCAGGCTACATGGTAGGGTCATGTAGACCTTGTCCTTCGTTGTCCTCGGGATCAGGGGATTACTTGATTCGGCGATGTCAACCTACAAGTAAACAAGAACAATAACGCTATCCAAATACGACATGCAAAACATTTGTTTGATCTCTATTAAAGCAATGTGTAAAGAGTGTAACGTTAAAACTAAAGAATAATAGTGTGTGTAGTAAATATGTTAAAAAGTAAACCACATGCACTAGATATGTAAATTAGGAAACAAACCTGGCGCGACCCTAGCCCAGTATATAATTAACTTGTAAGAGGCTGGACATCATTATGACAAACTGTATAAATACGCTGATGTCCAGCTAGAAAATCCTGCTCACTGCTCACATTGAACCCTACTGGTGGTCTCTGTGATGTATTGATGGCCAAATAGCTATTTGTGTACTTTGTTCGATACTGTTCAGTTTTGTAATAAAGATTCTGGGAATCTTTACAAGCCTGTATCGGTGTATTTTCCTTTGCATGATGTAAAAGCCTTAATATTGTATTTTTATGATTCCACACTGGGTTACTGCTTTTGTAACCTGGGATTGTAATGGCCTTCATCGCCCATTGCAGGGGCTGAAACAGGGGATAACGGTCCAGAGCCCTCTTTATTCTGCCTTGCTTCGCTTGTGGTGATAAATTGGGCTGCCGGGCTATTATCCCCCGGTCCAGCCCCTGGGGGATGAACGCTGCATTATTCCCATTAGCATAACACAAAATGCTAATGGGAATGTTGGAAAATCTTATTGAGTCTATCTATTTTACTGAGAAATGTAAAGTAGATGGAGTCTATGAGATTATTTTTTTGTTCTATTTTCACTGTGAAATGTGGTTCATTAAGGAACCTTTTTTTAAATATTTTTTAGTTTTTCATTTTTTTATAGGTAAGGTCAGAAAGTAAGGTGGGGAGGGAAGAGTCACAAAGCACTAATATGGAGGGGCAAGTGGACAGGGGAAGATGTTGTGCCTGTGTTACAGCTAAGGTAGGGGGCAGTGTTTCTCATGCTCCTTGATCACAACTTCAAAAGCACTTTGTAATTGCTCCCCCCCTGCAGAGTGGTGTTTTGCAGAGTATACAGTGTACTGTTGTCTTCGAATGATATGGATTACCAGCCTCTTTTATTGCTTTCAAGGTAGCTGGTGGGATTTGTGTCCCACAGAAGTAAACTGTATGGTTACTTTATTGGTTGAGGAAGATGAGGTGGACAAAGACAGCCTACTACTTGCTAAGAAAAGAACTGCCTTTCTGAGAGCATTCCGGTGGTTGAAGTTGGTGTGGCGGTGCATTGAAGTGGTCCCATAGGAGTACTTTCCAGGTAGTCTGCTACCAAGCACAAAGTTGCACTCAGTGCATTTCACTTTGGTAGCTTTAGCCTCTGGTGCATTTGCAAAAGTGGTCAAGAACTGACACACCCATGATTCTCTTTGGGTGCTAGAGGTAGGCACTTCCTCTTCCTCATCATCTTGGTCCTCCTCAATATCCTTTGAAGTACTACATGTTTTTGTTGTGTAGGTCCTCCAGCTGGTGGTGATGGTGGTGGTGGCGGCTCTTGGGGAGGAGGGATGGCACTAGCTGATCCCATTTTTAAGATAAATGGCAGTTTTGCTAATATTCTTCAAATAATTTGCTCTGTGCTACATTGTTAATGTATAGTGAGTAGGAATATGTGTAGGGTACATTTTGAGCTTGAAAGTTCCTAGATCAGTAGATGTTAGGCAAGATTGTATGCAGTACCCTGTGAGAGACTGCACCAGCCGTGTACTCTTGGCAATAGTTAACCCAACCTCTGGTATAAGCATGTACTACACAAGTTGGTAGAGTGACTGAGCAGCCAGGCTTATCGCAAGAGAGGTCAGTGTGAGCTGTAGGGTTATCACACAGAGATTCACAGTGACAAGTATCCAAATAAACACTTACTTTCAAGGTTTCTTGATAAACAATTATTTCTTAATTTAACAGTCAGTTGAATAAGCCTTCTTTAGAAGGGAGAAAATATATGTAAAACAATAATATTCTTCAAAACTACACACACTCAGTTTCAATAAATCAGTAGATACCCATTTGGGATGGCACACAGACTCTTCCTACACCCTGAGGTGACTTAAATAACAAGAACACTGTGGACATTGATATATCACTGGTACATTTAAAGCAATACTGAGTTTAGTGTCAAAAGGAAAAGAGCGGGGAAGAAGACAATGGTTAACAAATATTCTTCAGCAGGTAAGTACTTTTTGAACCCTCCAATGCAAAGTAAATTAACCCTTTCCTGGGGAATAGTTAAAGCACAATGTCAGAGGTAAGAAGAGTATTTCATGGAGCAAGAACAGCAAATGTTAGTGGAGCAAAAGTCAGGTGAGCTGAGGCACTTCTAGCAAGTAGGTAAAAAGCCTTGCACAAAGTTTTAGAAATCTTTGTAGAAAATTAAATTTCTGTGGGACCACAAGCTGCGAGGCGTGTGAGGGGCAAAGCTACAAGCAACTCTGCAAAGGTAACCAAGACAAGTCTCAACTGAGAGCTAGAAAGGCTACACAACAAGAGGTAAGTCCCCTTCAGTTTACAGTGCCTTTGGTTTGAAGAAAACTGGTTCCAGCTAGCTTTTGTTCCTGTGTAGGTATGCAGATCCTGTTGTTCCTGGGCCTCAGTCATAGGGACAAGAGGGAGGACGTCTGGGGACTCCTGCCGTATGAATGGAAGGTCAGCAGCAGCAAACGGCAAACTTCCAATCAGTGGCACTTTAACGTTTCAGCTCCTCACGACTCTCGCAAACAGCATCACCACTGTTCTTGGATACCTTTATGGACTTTCCTTGCATCTGGGGTCCAGCACTATTTTTTTGAGGTGGCTCAGGCTTGGTCAGTCCTGCTTCATGGGAGTCCAGAGGATCTTGCTGCAGCTCTGTCCGACTTAAAAACGATGCACTCGATCTGGTTCCCCTCTCCCTGGCAATTGGTTCCAGCAGCAGCAATGGAAGTACAGCCAGCTCTGAGAGGATGTCCAGACGAGTTAGCTTTTGGGTTGATTGGTTCCACCAACCCAAGGGGAGAAGTCGTCCATTGCAGTGCTTCTCTAGTCGAGGCGAATTCAGGGCTTCGCAATGCAGCAGGGCTAAACCGGGCAAACCAACCGTCAAGGAGTTGCAGCAAGCGTCTCTTCTAAGTTCTTCTTTGGATTCCTTCCTCCAGTGGTCAACTGACTTCCAAGCAAAAAGCCTCACCTTTTATGCAGTTTTCTCCCATTTATATGCAACCTATCTGTCACTCACACAGCAGGGTGTCTGTTCTCCAAGGACAGCCAGCTGGCCCATCACCTTTGGCTGCATTCCTGTAACCAAGGGGATTAAGCACAGGGAGTTTTGGGCACCTCCCTCACTTCCTGCCCTTCAAGACACACTGGAGCCAGAGGCGGGATTCACCAGTGAATCCTGCCAAAGACAAAAGGTACAAAGGGACCAAACCTGGTTTGACACACAGAGTAAATCTCAAGAAGGACCTTTCCAAGAAGAAATGGCAAAAAAAGAAGACTGGGCCATTTTGACAAAATGGGCACCCATGGGTGTCTTACTTCAGCTGCAATTGCAGCCCGCGGTAATAACACACAATGGTAGGTAAAGTAAACCACTTTCACCAGCCATTAATTGTAGAAAAGGTAACATAAAAATGTTACATGAGAAACTAGACACAGGGGATACTAAGTTAGCCCTCCAGCACCGTCTAGAATGTTACAAAGTGCAAGTATAGTCAATTTCACTTTAATGCTCTTGGAAGCAGTAGTTTTACCAAGAGAAGGTATTTAAACCTTTGGCAAATCTAAGATACTTCCCTATGTCACTGCACTGAAGGTGCTTTGTGTCACAGTGTAAAAATGATGCCTATGGAATTTGTCAGACTTTGTCAGCAAAATAAACACAGAGTCCAAATCACAGAAAAATACATGAGAGAGTGGGAAAAAGGTCTCACTCACTCGAGGTTAGAAATTAAAATTCCTAAAGTCAAAAGAGCTGGGGTTCTCTAAGGTAGAAGGGAATTAGCACATTTCTGAGAATTCTCCCTAAAAGTAGAAAATGCAGTTCCGAACTGTTTGCGAAGCAGGGATCCGATCGTGAAGTGAAGACGCGTTCGCGGACACGTCATCATGCTGCACACACATGCAAGGTTACATGACGCTGTCTGTTCAGATGAGTACATTCTTTAATACATTAAGTAGTTCAGGAGAGGTCTCCCGATCACCCGTAACATCTTGTTACCAACATTGTAAACACAACCCCATGTAGAGACTTTTCATCAAAATGTATTTTATATGTGATGTCATCACTAATGCCGTCAATGAACTTTGTGATGTCATCTTTGATGTCCTAGGTGTTGGTGTTAGAATTGCAGAGTGGTTTATTTTTGTGTAGCTTACCATAACTGGCGAATTTCAAAGGTTTTTCGGTTTTGCTTGTAACCATAACATCCCTTTAACAAAGTTTTTTCACTGAATATATAGATATGTGAGACAGACATATAGATGCACATCTTTATCAGAAGTGAGAGAACCATTCCAATATGGATGAAAAAAATTGGGAAATCTATACGGACGCACAGCGATCACGTGATCGTGATGTTTAGAGACGAAGGGGAGGAGTCTGCCGCGCGTAGTAGCCCGACTGTTTACTTAGAGGAGTGAATGTTTGATTGCAAAATGGACTTTTAACAGCCTGACGAAGCCCAGGAAGTGGGCGGAACACGTGGCGCTAGTCCACCCAGGACGGTGAGACACTTATTATAACCTTGTCTGTCATGTGAGTAAGAGCTTATGGTTTATGCTCTTTTTATTGTGTCTGCACGCTATTGTTAAAATAAAATTTTGAATTTTTAACAACTTTGTAGCAGGGTCATGTTTGCTTGGACATTCTAATGCATTACCATCTATGGTTTTTTGTAGTACTACAACCACAGAGAACAGAGAGAGTGCATAATTTTGTAAATATATATATGTATATTCAGTGAAAAAACTTTGTTAAAGGGACGTTATGGTTAAATTGCGCTACTAAAAACCTATGAAATTCAGTGAAAAAAACTTTGTTAAAGGGACATTATGGTTAAGTTGCGCTGCTAAAAACCTATGAAATTCAGTGAAAAAACTTTGTTAAAGGGACGTTATGGTTCCAAGTAAAACCGAAAAACCCTTGAAATACGCCAGTTACGGTAAGCTAAGCAGCCATAACTCGCACCACCACCGTGCACTGCTAAGACTAACTAACTTTTGTGGAAGATCATTTTAAACCAAAAACCTCGTACCATTGCCCCACATGTACTTGTCCCTCCTCACCATATCCCAGTCAATTATCCCCAAACCCTCTCCATAACCCAAAACGTTTTGATGAGACTTCCATCCCTTCTTCACCTAATAACAATCATGATGAAACCCCTAATTCTCCTGTTTTTGTTTCTGTTCCTGCCTCACCTTCTCTGTCATAAATTATTAATATATGTTAAATAAAGTTAAATTTTTATATTGTGCTGTAAATAGTTTTTTTTTTTTTTTTTTTTAAACAATGTAGGTGTCCGCAGACAGTGCAGGTGTTCTGAAATGTTTGTAAATAAACGAAAATGGAGGTGTCCTGAAGAACACTATACCTGTTCGTACTGTTCGCTAGCAAGATGAAACTATTCTAAGAACACACGCGGTGTCCTGAAATGTTCGTAAAAAAAAAAACGATTAAGTGTCCTAAAGAACACTATCTGTCCGTAGTGTTCGCTAGCAAGTTCAAACTGTTCTAAGAACACACGCGGTTTCCTGAATTGTTTGTAATTAAACGAAAATGGAGGTGTCTTAAAGAACACTATACCTGTCCATACTGTTCGCTAGCAAGTTGAAAATGTTCTAAGAACACAATTGGTGTCCTGAAATGTTCGTACATAAACGAAATTGAACATGTCCTGAAGAACACTATATCTGTCCTTAATGTTCACCAGCAAATTTAAACTGTTCTAAGAACACACGCAGTGTCCTGAAATGTTCGTTTCATGTGTGACGCAATTTTAATTAGTTCAGGACCCGAACAGTGTCTGTAGAACATCAACGCGCATGCGCTAGCCAATCTCCGTGCATTTGGTGTCCTGCGGACATGCGCTTCCTTCGCGGACTTGTTCGTGAAGGGATCATATGACCGCGCCCATGCTGATCGCGTGTTCTGATTGCGGACACTGTTCGGATCCCTGAACAAATTGAAAGTACATTTTCAATTAATCCATAATATTTTTCAATAAAATCTCACCATGGCACAAGTCCCACATCGTAATCCTGAGTTTATACATACCTTTTTAAACTTTTCAAACTTTTTTTTGTGTTCGATCTGTCCGCGGACAGCGTGCATGTCCGCGAATCACGCACAAGCACCCCTATAAAAGACCACGCCCTAGAACTTATTCTCATTGTGTTTCTGGCTATTCTTTAGAGCACAGCTATTTCTCCAGCAACTTGCTGATTACACCATCGAGATGTCATCCCTGGCTGCAGAACTGCCACTTGGTGCTGCACCTGCTTCAGCACCACCCCCACCCCCTCCACCACCACCACCTCCCCAAGGGCCTGAAGAGGGGAACAGGAGTGAGGATGCAGAGGAGGAAGAAGAGGATGATGAGAATGAGGTAGAGGAAATCCCTACTACCCCCACTAGGCGTGAGTCTTGGGTGTGGCGGTTATTTACCATTCATGGGAATGGTCCTAAGGCTCGTGCAAACCGTGTTACCTGCAATGAGTGCAAAATGATACTCAGTCGCGGGAAGCACGGTAAGTACAGCTTTGGGACCACTACTATGAAGCGAACCTGAGGTCATTTCACTCTGGGGCTATTCGCAGGGTTGTACCTTGCGAAGAACGTAGCAGGTTGATTTCCTCTACTTCATCCTCTGTTTCTGATCCTGTCACCACAAGGACCACCTCTGTGGGACAGCGTCTTTCTCAAGCTGCCTTACAGGCCATACAGAATGCTGATGTCCCTTACCTTTTGAGGGTCACAGTTGTATGTATGTACTGTGACACAGTACTCTGCAGGGGGGAGCGACTTCGGAGTGCTTTTGAGACTATCGTCTCAGAGCACGAGAAGACCTGCTCACTACCCAAATAAAACCCACTCTACATCTTCCTCTCTCAGCTCGCCCTTTCTTATCCCTGTGGTTGGTGTCCCCCCCTTTACCCTCCTTTACCCTCCTCTCCTAGTGTGTCGTGTCTGAAAAACCAAAAAAAATACAAAATTACAAAAATCAAAAAAAATAAGGCTCTTTTCAGAGCCGCCTTTCCCAGTTAAAAAATAGAAGTGAAAATAAATGAAGCAGGGCTCTTTGTATTTTTTAGAAGTCCGCGGACAGTTCGCGAACATTAAAAAAATTGGGTTGCTACTCCATCACAAACATTGTAATTTTCTCTGGAAAGAAGTGGTGGCTCTGAAAAGAGTCTTTGGGTGCTGTTTGTAAGTCAAAAATTGTAAATGCTTAACATCTACTTCAAAATCGTTGTTGTAATTCCAAAAAAGGTCGCAATTCATTTTGTACATTTCTCAGAAAAATCTGATTGCCAGCATAAGTAAGATGGACTGCGAAAAATGGATGTACTACAAAACATAATATTTTCATTGTGAAAAGAAGACATGCCAAAATCTCTTAGAAAGCCACAAACAGCCTTATTAACATTGCGCCTTGCTTTTTCCATTTGTGGACCAAATGAAGAAGAACGAAGCCACATTTGTCTCTGCGCAATCCGTGAAAATATCACTTGAGAATTAGGAAACATGTCCATAACCTTCCTAAGTCCTTCTTTCATAGCAAATTGCAAAAAAATTCCAGTCACATGTCCTAAACTGTTCCCTCCACAATGAATTACAATTATGTCTGGATGTTGCTCTGTCTCCAAAGTAGCACAGAGAGGTAGCAAGTCCAACCACTTCATTCCACGTACTCCATGCCAGTGTACTTCCACATGTGGGAATCCAAGATCTACAGCTACTCCACAGCTTTCTGCATGCACCTTCAACCAATGTATCCACAAATCTCCTAAAATCCAAACAATCTGTTTTCTGAAACACACAGCCATAGCTATCTTTTGTTCTCTCAGCAAAAAGAGTATCTGAGAAAATCTCTCCTGACACAACACACCCACCAAACTTTTCTGACCAATCCCTTTCAGTGCTTATTCTCATTTGCATGACTTCTGAACCCAAAAATCCCCGGATGTAACTCCCGATGTCCGCGAACTACCGCCATGTCCGCGGACATATCGTAACATGAACAGCCCTTCTACCATTTCCACTTCACTCTCTCTGCCATTCCCTCATTGGATGTAGCTAAAAAATCACATGACCATGCACCAATCACATTCACGACCTCTAGATCTAACTGCATCATCATAGATCAGCACTGAAAATGTACTGTGAATCTCTCTGAGTACAAGTGTCATATCATTGGCAAGCACCATCTACCAGAAATACTGTACAAGTCTCCAAGATTTCTACTTGCAGCTCCATGCATATCCATATGCATGAACACAAACTTCAGGTATGCATATTTTCTGTACACTAGATGAATACATTTTCAAACAGACTTTTAGTTTGTGTAATCTGTAAAATGAATTTACTGTATTTTTTTGAATTTCCTAAAATCAACTATCACTTATAAACCTTTATACTATTTACTTTCTTTATACACACACACTCAAATCATGTTAAACTAACATTTTTTAAATGAAATATATAGACGACATATATTCAAACAAAATTGCATGCAAGCACAATCTATGTTTAAATCTTTAAAAAAATACTTATACAATTTCATATTTTTTTATTTTTATTTATTTATTTACTTAATTACTTTAATTTAGACATGACATTGAGGCGCTATTACCTAGAACAGCTTACTTACAGAAATAGTGGTATTCACTGGTATATTATAAATTTCACAAGACATAGTAAAGATATTTTTTTTGCTACAGTTAGTCATTCAATACAATTTGTTCATTAAGAACATATCATATGTACTGAACTGATGCAATATATCTTATGTAAACAAATTAGTTTAATGGTTTTAAAGAAGGCACTGAGGATTTCAATTAAAAACATCAATATCTAAATTAAAAACACCGCTATATACAAACAAAGTTACTAATTTGAAGCTTTAACAATTGCAGTGAAGACCAGTCTCCTGAAAAGAAGCAGCCGAATTCGAAGAACAAAGAAGAACTAAGAAGATACCTGTTAATTTAAGAAAAAAAGTAAGTAGAATATCACCATAATACTTGTATTATTAATCAAACATACTATAACGTTAATACAAGTTATTTCAGTGCCTAAAAATAGAGATTGTGTACCATTTTGTCCAAAAATCTCCATGTCTTAAACAGCGATTTACAGCCAGAATGGCCCACAAATTTCTATTTTTGGACACACAAATTACCCAACTGAACCGCTACAATTTTCATATTATAGAGCAAACAACTGTTTTAATTGTATACATTAGATTTACTATATGTACTTTTACACACCACTAGCTTACTTTTTTTTTGTCATCTGAACCCCAGTTTAGTAACACATACATTCAAGAATACCTATCCCTACTAGTTGTAGTTCCCAATGCACAATTACACACCATTACATACATCTTTATCATCTTACTCAAACACTCATGCACACAGCACACATACATTCCAGAACACCCCAACCCATATCTTCTTATTTATTTTTTTCAACAGACCCTAAAGAATGCCTTCCAAAAGTCAAGTCCGTAGAAAGCAACGCAAAAGTAGAGCAAATGAAAATTAAAGTGTCCAACATAAGCATCCATCTCTAGCAGAATTTGTAAAAAAAGTTGAAACAAAACAGCTTATACAGTCATTTAGTAAAACACAAGAAGTTTCAAGTACAAAAACTTTGCCTCCTCTATCAAAATGTAAAACAAACCAAAAAACAATTAACAGAAAATCAGCTATCACTACAGATAAAACTACTTCTTCGAATTTTAATATAGTGCAAAGTAAGCATACCAAGAAAAGTATTTTAGCCAAAATGTACCATCACAAAGTCCTTCAAAATCTTATAAAAACAGGAGAGAAATCAGGTTCAATGCTTAAAACCTATCGTAGGAAATTAATCTTAGAAGCGTTGATGGACAGTGCAATTCTTCTCAAAAGAAAGTTATTTATTTTACTGTTAACCAAAATGAAACCACTAACAAAACTAATAGCTGTGAGGGTAATTCATAGAATTCAGCGCACATGTGACGCAAGCGGCTGGTGCACAGTGTGCGCGTGCGAATCCCTGCACTAGTTGCGTGCGCTAAAATCCATTTCCGCGGCCAGCGTATTCATGGATTCCAGCTACCAAAACCAGCCGTGGCGCACAGTGGCACAGCGACCCTGCAGCAGCGCCAGTTACGCCCCCAAGAACGCCTCTCGCGCAGGGAAAAGCCATCAAAATCCCCAATCCAGTGCAAAGGGCTGCGCTAACCCTGTACCAGCACGGCAAGCGGGCTACGTGTATCACTGGGGTGCACGGGAAGCTAAACACGCGATTTCAGCAGGGTACGCGTATTTCATGGGTGCGCGTGAAGTTCCACACGCGACTGGCCCCGTGCGAGCAGGGTACGCGTATTACGGGGGTGCGCGGGAAGTTCCACACGTGATTCCATCAGGGTACGTGTATTTCAGGGGTGCGCGGGAAGTTCCACACGTGATTTCAGCAGGGTACGTGTATTTCAGGGGTCCTGGGGAGTACTACACGTGAATTGGCCGTGTGGGTCCTCCCAGGTGTTCGATCTACAAACTCCACGGCCCCTGCAGGCAGCCCACACCACGGGGGACTACCCTGCACCCCTGCCCATGTCCCGCAGGCAGCCCATCCACCATGGGCATGCCCCCCAGCCAAGCCACATGTCACCTTGCACTACTGATCAACAATGCATGTCTCCCAGCACCCCCACCCCCCAGCAGTCAGGGGCACCCTCCACCAGGCCCCCACTCCTGTCTCCCTGCACCCCCACCCCCCAGCAGTCAGGGGCACCCTCCACCAGGCCCCCACTCCTGTCTCCCTGCACCCCCACCCCCCAGCAGTCAGAGGCACCCTCCACCAGGCCCCCACTCGTGTCCAACTCATGTTCCCCTGCACCCCCACCCCCCAGCACTGTGGGGCACCTGCCAGCAGGCCCCCACTCATGTCCAACTCATGTTCCCCTGCACCCCCACCCCCCAGCACTGTGGGGCACCTGCCAGCAGGCCCCCACTCATGTCCAACTCATGGTCCCCAGCCAACATGTCATCACAATCTAGATCCCTGGTCCCTATGGTCAGCCTCCAAATGCAAAACACCCACCCGAGTATTGCATCCACCCACTTAGAAATGGCAATAACATGATAGAACACCAATTGCAAGTTTGGAAATGAACACATGTCCCTCACATACACCCAATGGGTGTCAGTGAATCTCAAAACCCATATCATGATATGCATGAAACCAATGAGATGATACCACACATTGAAGTTTGATCAAAAAATATGTATTAAAGGAAACATGAATTGAATCAAAAATAAACTAACAGAAATGGGAACGTAAAAAAAGTAAAAAGAAGCATGTCTGTGAAAAAATGCAAAACCAAAAATCTGAATCCAAAGGAATGGTGTCCAAAGTCACAGTCCACAAAAGAAAATCCAATGGGAAATTAAAATTGAAAGCCATTGCTCCATGGGTAAATTTTAAAAAGAAAAGAAAATCCAACAGTGAACTATGTACAGGTGAACAAGCCAGGGTCCATGATCCCAACAAAAGAAATGAAACCTATCTAACAACACTACCTAATAAAAAATAACTATATACAAAATGTGGCCCATTGTCCAAAAGGTCCAAAGAAAATGCAAAAACAAAGGAAACCTAACACTAACTACATAACTATTTACATGGGCAGCGGGCTAGTCCAACGGCTCACTGGATGTTGTCATGGGCCAGGGCATCATCGAACTCCTGTTCAATGGCTTGGAGGCGGGCATGTTCCCTGGCCCCGAGGTCCCGCAGGGATAAGGCAGTGTCCAGCTCCAACTCCCTGCGAAGACCCTCGAGGCACTCAGCCCGCCTCAGCGCCCTCCGCATGGAGTTCTCCGCCCTGACCATTGTGAGCCGTTCCTCCTCTGCCCGCTGCCGCTCTGCACCTATCTGCTGGCCCAACCGCTCCAACACGGAAGCAACTCCCATTCCAGGGTTCTCCTGCCCTCCGGCCGATGCCTGCACCCCTGATGTTGATGGCCCCGAGCCATGATGCCTCCCACGTCGAGCCTGCCGCTGCCTCCGACGCAACTGCCTGTGCCAGCACAACGGCATCCAGGCTAATGGAATCCACCGACGCCGTCGTGCACGTGCCCTGCCCGATGATGCCGTCACATCCTCCATCTGCTGGGGTCCAGTTGCTGGTGTGTCCACCCCTGCTGGACCTCCGACTCCCGACTGTGGCAGGGATGGGATCCCCACTGAGTCGGCTGCATTGGTCGAGACAGGTCCACAGGGGGCCCTGGTGGCATCTGGGCCGGAAGACGGCATGGAGAACGACTGGTGCATAGTCTCCACAGAGGAGGAGAGGGTCGCCAGATTGGCCGACACATGTAGGAAACCCCCGACCATGGGCGATCCCAACTGGGCCACGTCGGCACAGTGCTCTCCGTGATGACGTGCATGCTCCTCCCGGGAAGCACGCACCTCATCACGAATTGCACCTGTGCGCAATGCGACACCAATCAGGACCTTCTCCATACGGCCAGGGGTCCCCTCGTCCGCAGGTGGAGGGGAGTCAGATGACATGGACATCCCCCCTACCTGCGGACGGGCCTAGGATGGGGCATCCCTGCTGGTGCATGGTGGTACAGTCACAGTGTCAGGGACAGTGACATGCACAGGCCCCTCCATGGCGACCTGTGCTGCCTCCTGCCCCTGCCCCTGGACTGCAACACTTGCACCAGCAGGGATGCCCCCACCAGGCGCCATGTGCGCCTCAGTAGCGGCCTCCTCCTCCTCTGTGGAAACCACCAACCTGGATGGCTCCACCCTGTCTTCCGCCGTTGCAAGCCCCTGTGGGGGCTCACCCACCCCTTCCGCTGCAGCCGTGGGAGCATCCCCGCTGCTTTGCTCCACAGAGCCGTCTCCGCCCTCTTCTTCACGTGGCGCTGTGTAGAGGGAGACATAGAACACAAGCATCAGAGTACTGTAAAATGGTCCCCTAGACAGGAAGCAATAGCAGATGAGTGGCACTGTCAAAGATCACTTCCATCATGTCCCTCCACAACACATGGCTCAGTGCAGGTAAAACACATGCGGTAACAGGCATGGCGCATGCTATGGACATTAGCATACATGTCCAAGGGATTCTTGAAACATACAATGTTGTTTTGGGACTCACATGCATCATGGGCCATGCCTATCACATGCACACACTTCACCCTAGTTTCATCCATCTGGCCTCGTACACCACAGACACAGTGGATACAAGGATGACTAGGCTGCATCAGTGAACCTGAACCTTGCGACAGACATTTGTCATGCACCCCTGGCATTCACAAGTCACAGACACACAGGTCAGACACACAGACATGGACAGCATACATGTACATGGCATCAGCACCCATCCCTCACCCCCACCCATGTCCAGGAACAGAGACTGGCATGCTTTCATGTGGCCATTCCGCATAGGGCAACCCATGTTGCATTTGAACACATGCACCAACCGTGTGGTTCACACATTACTGGTCTCACATGCATGACGTCCCTGCACACACACATGCAAACATGGCCTATGTCACACATACAGGCAAGTATCAGACAACCAGCACACTGCGACATGCCCTGTCTCACACGGCAATGCTTGGCCACTTACCGCTCAACTCCAGACGGGTCTGCCTCTCAAGGATCTGGGCGTGGAGCGCTGGGCCTACGCGTTCCATGTCCCTCATCTGGATGGTACTCATGCGGCCCCGGCCCCCCTCCACGAGGCGCCGGGCCTTCAAGAGGGTGCTGGACCTGCAGTCATCCCAGCGCTTCTTGACATGTTGGTAGTCGCGGACTGCCACCCCCTCCGCGTTGATGGCAGTCACGATGTCCGTCCAGATCTGAGTCCGTCCTTCCTTGTTGGCGCGCTTACTTCCGAAGAGGGCATCATACTGCCCCAGGACTTGCTCCACCAGGACACCAACTTCGGTGGCAGTGAAGCTGGTGCCCCTCTGCCTCTCTGGCCGGGGGTTGCCAGTGGTGCCAGATGTTTCAGTGCCCGACATGGCAACCCCAGAGGCAGGAGTGGGTGGGCAACTAGGTCCTGGGGCTGGGCTGTGGAGCGATGGTATCCCAATCGGGAGTCTTCTGTTCCAGCAGGGGTGGACACAGCAAATGGACCCCTGGAGATGGCTGATGTGCAGGCACCAAATGGCAGGGCACGGTGGCAGCAGGCAGGCAGGCAGGCAGCAGCAGATGGCTTGTGGGAGGCTGCTCGGGGATCTGGGGGGCAGTAATTTGGCCTTTTGGGCAGGAGCGTGGTCTTCCGTGTGCTTACACGTGGCCAGCTTGATACGGAGTGATTTGGCACATGAAAATCTTGCACGTCTGCGTGTAAATCGAGGAAAGGCCATTAGCGCATAAGAGCGTCAGCACGCATACGCGATTTCATTGGACCAAAGGCCCTTAGTGCGTAAGCGTGTCTGTGACGTTTCGCGCACGGGCGTTTCCCTGGCAGGACTTGTAGATCCCACGTGCCTTTACATTGCTCTGTACGTGCTTTTCGTGGGGCGCGGTGCGTGTGTTTTGCAGCCGTTGGGGTTCACACACTATTACTTCACAGCGGGTGTTGGCTACGCGTTCTTCTACACGCAAGGCAGACGGTGAGTGGTAGCCCGCTCCCCCAGGGCCCGATCGCGTGAAAAACTTCACGCGAACCCCCGTGATACACATAGCCCGCTCCCCCAGGCCCGATCGCGTGAAAAACTTCACGCGAACCCCCGTGATACACGTAGCCCGCTCCCCCAGGCCCGATCGCGTGAAAAACTTCATGTGAACCCCCGTAATACACGTAGCTCGCTCCCCCAGGCCCGATCGCGTGAAAAACTTCACGCGAACCCCCGTAATACACATAGCCCGCTCCCCCAGCCCCGATCTAATACACGTAGGCCCGATCGCGTGAAAAACAATAGCAGTATGGGACATTCATCATTGCTGTATATTGGTGCTTTTGTGATGCGCAGGGATGCTACCGCCTGCCTTCGTGTGGCGGACGTGTTTAGGCCTGTGCGTGTCTTTGGCCATGCGCGGCTTTGCCCTATTTGATTCCATGAATACGTGTGGCTCGCATGCGTGTGGGCGTTCCGTCTGCTTCCCAGCAGTACATCCCAGTTACGCCCTTATTTTCGCGCGGAATGGGGTACACGTTACGCCCCGTGTTCCGCCCCCTTTTTGGTATGTGCGCTGAGGTTGCGCGCTTTCACTGTGCGCGTCGCGCACGCCGTTCGGGATGTTTCAGTGATGTGTGCGCCATGCACGGGTTTGGCGCACATCCCGAGGAAAACACGCGCAGGGACTTCCATGAATCGCACGTGTGCGCGTGCGCCTGTTTTTTCGCGCTTGCGCCTGCTTGCGCATAGATTTTCGGCGCACGTTTGTTCCATGAATCGGCCCCTGTATTAGAAAAAAGACTTCTCAATAAGCGAAATGTCAACAGAAAGAACTTCTTAAGTATCTGCAGAGGTGAATGGAATCACACTACGAGCACAGAACCATATTTTAATGAAGAAGCGTACAAACAAAAGCAAACAAATACAATTGCCATACATAGCAGTGGTCGAGGTTATGAAAAAGAGAATAATACCATAATGGAACAAGAAGTACTCCTCACAAAAATATGCCCTGAAAACTTAGAATTACCCCTCCATTCAACTGAATCAGAACGTCTAGTGTACAAATGGCCATGCACGTCAATGTGTAACATTCCCAAACAATGTTTCAAATCTTTATGCCAATTCCTCAATAAATATGTAAAAAGCAAAGACAAAATCAAAATTAAATTGCTGCAAAATATGGATACCTGTCCATTGCGCAAGTACACAGGAATACAAGGACATTCATTGGCCTGCATTACAGGACCTACTTGTAAAACCACTTTCCATGATATCAGAAGGATATCCACACATCATTCAACTATAAGAAATCTAGTCGATAAACTGTACTATGCTAAAAGTCCTGCTTTAGCACTAGAAAAGTTAAATAACATCTTTCTACATGGTACAGCAAAAGACCTACTTGAAGAAATTCACTATATCCAGAAAAAATATTTTGGAAGTGAAAGCCATTTACAGAATGAAATAGCTTTAAACCAATTAAGCAACAATTCTACACATGGCAACCTTTTGCTAAACACATACAAAAAAGAAATACTAAAATTTAAAAGTACATCAGCTGAAGTACCAAACCATGTATGTGTATGTTGCCGTAGAACTTTTTATAAAAGTAACACAAAAACTGTAGACCTATCATACAAAATAGAAGACAATGAAGATTCTAAATGGTTTGAATTAGCTCTCTACCTTGTAGCAGAAAACAAATACGAAATAACTGAGCCCTTAATACTTTGCAGTTACTGCACTACAAAACTTGACAACAACCAAACTCCTTCACGTGCTATCACAAATAATTTGGAATTATACCCAGTACCAAAACCCCTACAACAACTTAATTTATATGAGAGCATCATAATTCAAACAGTACACCCATTTCAAGCAATAATACGCCTTCAACCAAAACAGCAAAATTACCTCCCTCTGAATTGGTAAAAGGCATTTATGGAAAAGTAGTTTATTTACCATTAGATCTAAAAGAAAATGTGCATACTCTAGGAGTGCAACGTCCAATGCAGCAATCTTTAATTATCTTAGTAAATGGAGTACCTACAAAAGACAAAAAAATATGGCAACAGCTGGTAGATTTATATAAAGTTAGACAAGCCTTCCAATATCTTAAAGAGAATAATGAATATTACAAAGAAATTAATATTGAAGAAAACTTGAAAGATACAACTGAAATAATTCAAGAAACACAAGAAGCTGGTCAATTTGAGCTACTAGATCCTTCTACAATATCAAATACTTTAGACCATTATACAATTCATCCTTTGCACTGTAATGACACCGTAGAAGATGTACTGGAAACTTACCAAATGCGTCAAACAAAAGGATCGCCAATCAGCATATGGGAAAAAGGTATAGAAGCACCTGCTTTTCCTCTACTCTTTCCTACTGGCAAAAGAGGAAGGTATGATGATAGACCTATTCAAATATCAGCTTCAGAATACCGCTCATTATGGATGTATTCTGAAGATCCCAGATTTAGGCAAAATGTGGAATACATATTCCACCTACTCTTTGAAAGTGAACTAGCAACTTTATGTTATGCAGTTGCACACATATCAAAATCAGGATCACACTTTCAAAATATGACAGCTACACAATTATTAGAAAAAGTGCAACAAAAGGATGAGGTTTTACAATCAAATATTACAAATCTATTAGCAAATATGCGTGGTACTAAAGAGTACTGGTTTCGACGTCATGGAGATGTACGTTGTATGATCAGAAACCTTGGCCCACCCACTTGGTTTGTTACATTAAGTTGTGCAGAATATTCATGGGAAGATTTACATGATTTCCTACGCATGTCAAATAAAAACAAAACAAACATAGATATACTAACACCTGGAGAACTTTGTTCTTTGGATCCTGTTAATGTTTCAAGATATTTTCACCATCGCTTCATTGCTATGCTACATTTTATTTGTAATAAAACTGTTCCTCCCCTTGGAGAAGTGCAACACTTCTTTTGGAGAAAAGAATACCAAGCCGGAGGAGCACCACATATCTACATGCTTTTATGGATTAAAGACGCTCCTAAATTTGGTCAAGACAGTGATGCCACTGTTTTACAGTTTATTGAAAAATATGTCACTTGTGAAATTCCATCAGAAGCCACAAATAGTGATATTCATGCACAAATTTTACAATTTCAAAGACGCAAATGTGGAAAATATTGTTGTCGCAAATACAAAAACAAAGGGAAATACTACACCAAATGCCGATTTGGTTTCCCTAGACCAGTTACAAATACAGGTCAAGTGTACAACCTCATGTCTTCAGTTAGACATAGTGTTAAAGGTAAGTCACCTAAAAATACATATTACATAAAAAGAAAAGAAGAAGAAAAATATATCAATGATTATAATGGAATCATTGCCCACTTATGGAATGCAAACATAGATGTGCAGTACATTGCAGACAATTCTACTGCAGTTGCACGATATGTCACAGCATACTTAACTAAAGCAGAAAAGACAGAGCTACAAGACCTCTGGAATGACCTGTCATCAGATAAAACAGTATCTCAGAAATTATACAGCTTGGGCATAAAAATGCTCACCCATAGAGAATGTGGATCATATGAAGCAGCTGATCGTTTAACTGGTACTGCATTGTATGGTAAATGTGAAAATATAGTATGGCTAAGTCTTGGTCCAGCTAAATCTAGAAAAAGAGTTCTAAAATCATATGAAGATATAGAAACAATAGCCAAACATGATCCCAACAGCCAAGACATTTTTAAAAAAACAATGTATTGGAGACATACTACCCAAACAGAAGTAATACTTTGGAAAACATGTGTCTATACCACATAGCCCAAAACTACACATACAAAAATAATATGAAACCTGATGAAAATAAGGTAAACATAGAGTGACAAAATGTGAAGGCAGCTTAGTTAAACTCACTAAACCAAATTTAATTAATCATATCAAATTGTCATTAAAGACTTCTCAACATAAAGAAGTATATTACATGTCCCTGCTACAACTCTTCAAACCATGGAGAAAAGAAGAACAATTACTAGATAACTATGACTCATATGAGGATGCTTTCAAAGCAAATGAAAGCACTATAACTGATGTAAACTTTACACAGTACAAAATGTTGCACAATGAACAGCAACACGAAGAAGAACTCCAAGCCCAACTAGATAAGGACAATCTTGACAGTAGTCAACCTTCTGTAACAGGAAGCCAAGAACCACTGGGAGAACCACTAATAATAAATGAGGCAGAATTAGCTATGATAGAAGTAGAAAACACCATGTGTCAGTATGAAGATAAGGAAGACTTAACTATACTACAATCAAAACTAAACAATGAGCAAAGTAGCATTTTTCAAGAAGTAACAAAACAAATTGCACATGGTGTAAAGCATGAAAATAAAGAATGTTCCTGCCATAATTATAAACCTATACTACTGTACGTCAGTGGTGAAGCTGGTTCTGGCAAAACATTCCTAATCAAAATCATTAGTAAGTTCCTTCAACAAATGACAAACAACAAACTGTCAGCTGTTGTCACTGCCCCCACAGGTTTAGCTGCTTACAACATAGGTGGTGTTACATTACACCGATTACTACTATTACCAGTAGAACACCAGAACAAATTAGACTATTACAAACTTTCTGCAGAAGCTGCAATGGAATTACGCAGAGTATTAAAACAAATGAAAATGCTACTAATAGATGAAGTGAGCATGGTCTCCAACCTGATGTTAGCTTTGATTCACCTCAGATTACAAGAAGTACTCCAAACAGACTATGAAGATCTCTTTGCAGGAAAACACAATATTGTTTTTGGAGATCTGCTTCAATTAACACCAGTAAAAGGTGAGCCTATTTTTAAAACATTAAGACACAAACTCTGCCGTAAAACTGTTGGCAGCATTGGAAATGTCAACCTTTGGCAACATTTCCAATACAGAGAATTATCAGAAAACATGCAGCAATCTGCAGATCTCACTAATGCCAAAAGTATCAAAGTTGGTATACTTTCTAAAGAAGCAAAAGCAATATTGAAAACTCGGCACATTAATGCACTTTATGGCGATAATGCATGTGCTACAGATGTTATGGAACAATTTGCCCACAAAAATGTCAATTGTATGGCCGTAATGCCAACTCTTGCAAGCTGTTTCAAATTCAATGAAATCATGCTAAGTAAAGAAATGCAACCAATCATGGAAATTAGCGCCACAGACAAACTAGATGTACATGGTATGACACTACTCTTGTGTGACCAAGCCACAACAAGACTAAATAGTTTAGAAAAATCAATCTCAAACACAGCAGGCTTAGAAAAGATATTAAAATTATCCTTAAATTGCAGAGTAATGCTTAAATGTAACCTTGACGTGGACCAAGGACTAGTTAATGGAGCACTGGGTACAGTTGTTGGCTTTCAAACATACCCACGCGACAACAAAATTCAGTTTTTCAATATACTCTTTGACAAACTTTCAGAAGTAAAAAGGATAGGACGCTTAACAGCTAGATTCCTTCTCTTCAAAGATATGTATGTACGCAGAGAACAATTTTCTCTAACTCTTGCATACGCAGTCACGATTCATAAATCACAAGGTCTTACCCTAGACAAAGCAATGATAGATATTGGTAACACAGTCTTTAAAGAAGGCATGAGCTATGTAGCACTATCACGCTTACGTACACTTGACGGTCTATTTCTTTGATGCAAGTAAAATAAACGCTGATATTCCTTGCATTTTAGAATACAATAGACTTCGCTCACTATACACCCCCCACCTAAACACATATTCTGTTCCACAAAAAGAAAAACATTATAAAAGAAAAATAAATCAAACAGAAATGCAACAGGATGTCACTGCAAATCCTCCAAAGAGAGTAAAAGAAACTAATACTTCATCAAGTACCACAAGCAAAAAAGAATCAATTAGGGAAAGTAAACCGGGTACTTCTTTAAAGAAGAAAGACAAACTCCAAAAAAAGCAGTTAGATACAGAACTACCTGGACCATTTAAATTCTCAAATATAGTTGGTATAAGTTGCTACGCAAATGTAGCAATGAATATTCTATTTCAATTACCACCAATTGTTGACAGCATTTACTTACACAGTACGGACCCATTGTGTTTGCAAATGTTAGTACTTCACAGAAATGCTGCAAACAATCCTGACAACAGGTATAGTGTTTATGGAATAAGACAACAATTGGAATACTGTGCTGGAATGTTGAAATTCACTATAAATTCACAGGAAGATCCACAAGAATTTCTAATGTACTTACTACAAGTACTGGAAAACAAAAACATACCTATAAATGAAATCTTTAAGATTTCATATATGTGGAAACATACATGCACTCTCTGCAACAATGTGACACAAGAAGAAATCCCCAATGAACGCTTCATATATATCAATACCAAATTGTGAATCCATTCCATTTCAGCGACTTGTACAAAATGCAAACCATGGTAGATTATGCTCTACCTGCAATTCAGATACAAACACATAGTAAATACATAATACTAATGCTTCTACGTTACAATGCAGATGGTACCAAAACAACTGCAATCTGACTGGATTCACACATGGTCAACTATCACTTGGTAAGAAAACCTTCACAACAATAGGTATAATCTACCACGCAGGAGCCACAACCAATTCAGGGCACTACACTGCATATATAAAAAAGAAATGTGGATGGTTTGAATGTAATGATAGTACCATTACTCTAAAGCAGCGATTATCAGGAAATCTTACAAACGCTTATTTGATGTTCTTAAAACCAAAATTTGATAACTAAACTGTATTTAAACCCTAAGTAAACTTGTGGTATAAAAATATAAACTGTTAGAATACTCCAAAAGCTATCTAACTGCTCAAAGATTCTACAACAACTAATCAGATAAATGAATACCACTAAATTAGACCAAAAAATACACAGTTAGAATACGCCAATTGGTATCTAACTGTCCCAAAATTTAACAATATCCAAATAGATAAATCAATACCACTAAAATATATCAAAAAAATAGACACTTAGAATACGCCAATTGGTATCTAACTGCTCCAAAACTTTATAATATCAAAACAAATAAATAATATGTTACTGCTCCAAAAAATACAACAAGCCAAAGTATAAAGCATTAGCCAGAAACAACAAGTGAACACTGAAAACAAACAAACAAATAAACTGTAGCATAACAGAAAAAGTTTTTTTTTTAATCCAACATGGATTTTTTTTTCTCCCACACACCCAATGATTTTAGCAACAAATACAGAAACTGAGCAAATCGCACAGTACTCTGATTTGTAATCTACTAAATATGAGGGTCCAAAAAAAATAAAAAGAATATTGATTATACAATGTAATAAGTCATTACAAAATACTAAAACTAACATGCTATTTTATTTTATCACAGAAATGAACAAGAAAAACATGGACTCCCGTTACTAGACCAAACAGTAAGTATACAATAATAAGGAGAACCATAGCAGCATATCACATCCATAGTATCTAATACCTTTGTTCCTTATACATTTGTTTTTCGCCCAAAGTTATAAGCAAATATGAATGTGCTATGCTGCGGTGGTTGTTGCCAGGGTATACAGTCTTGGGTGCATGGCCAAATGGCAATGCACCCAAGACTCTATGCCCTGGCAACAACCACCGCAGCATATCACATCCATAGAGTCAAACATTTCAACTATGGTCTATGGAAACTTTTAATGTCTGCGGACATTATGAGTGTTCTTAGAACACTTTGAACTTGCCAGCGAACAATACGGACAGCGTTTTCAGGACACCCCCTACGAACATTTCAGAACAACGCGATAGTTCTTAGAACACTTTCAACTTGACAACGAACAATACGGAGAGTGTCCTCAGGACACCCCCATTTTGTTTATTTGTGAACATTTCAGGACACTGCGAGTGTTCCTAGAACACATTCAACTTGCCAGTGAACAATACGGACTACGCCTTCAGGACACCCCCTACGAACATTCCAGGACACCGCGAGTGTTCTTAGAAACGTCTTCAGAAGACCCCCATTTTGTTTATTTGCGAACATTTCAGGACACCATGAGTGTTCTAAGAACACATTCAACTTGACAGAGAACAATACGGACAGCGTCCTCAGGACAAACCCATTTTGTTTATTTGCGAACATTTCAGGACACTGCGAGTGTTCTTAGAACACATTCTACTTGCCAGCGAACAATACGGACTACGCCTTCAGGACACCCCCTACGAACATTTCAGGACACCGCAAGTGTTCTTAGAACACATTCAACTTGACAGAGAACAATACAGACAGCGTCCTCAGGACACCCCCTACGAACATTCCCCGGACACCGCTAGTGTTCTTAGAAGTGTCTTCAGAACACCACCATCTTGTTTATTTGCGAACATTTCAGGACACTACGAGTGTTCTTAGAACACATTCAACTTGACAACGAACAATACGGACAGTGTCCTCAGAACACCCCCATTTCTTTTATTTGTGAACATTTCAGGACACCATGAGTGATCTAAGAACACATTCAACTTGACAGAGAACAATACGGACAGCGTCCTCAGGACACCCCCATTTTGTTTATTTGCGAACATTTCAGGACACTGCGAGTGTTCTTAGAACACGTTCAACTTGCCAGTGAACAATACGGACTACGCCTTCAGGACACCCCCTACGAACATTCCAGGACACAGAGAGTGTTCTTAGAAACGTCTTCAGAACACCCCCATTTTGTTTATTTGCAAACATTTCAGGACACCGCGAGTGTTCTTAGAACACATTCAACTTGACAGAGAACAATACGGACAGCGTCTTCAGGACACCCCCTACGAACATTCCCCGGACACCGAGAGTGTTCTTAGAAGCGTCTTCAGAACACCACCATCTTGTTTATTTGCGAACATTTCAGGACACCGCGAGTGTTCTTAGAACACATTCAACTTGACAGAGAACAATATGGACAGCGTCCTCAGGACAACCCCTACGAACATTCCCCGGACATCGCAAGTGTTCTTAGAAGCGTCTTCAGAACACCACCATCTTGTTTATTTGCGAACATTTCAGGACACCGCGAGTGTTCTTAGAACACATTCAACTTGACAGCGACAACCCCCATTCATATTTGCGAACATTTCAGGACACAGCGAGTGTTCGACAACGTCTTCAGAACATCCCCATTTTGTGTATTTGCGAACAATTCAGGACACCGCGAGTGTTCTTAGAACACATTCAACTTGACAGCCACAACCCCCATTCATATTTGCAAACATTTCAGGACACAGCGAGTGTTCTTAGAAACGTCTTCAGAACACCCCCATTTTGTTTATTTGCTAACATTTCAGGACACCGCGAGTGTTCTTAGAACACATTCGACTTGACAGAGAACAATACGGACAGTGTCTTCAGGACACCCCCTACGAACATTCCCCGGACACCGCGAGTGTTCTTAGAAGCGTCTTCAGAACACCACCATCTTGTTTATTTGCGAACATTTCAGGACACCGCGAGTGTTCTTAGAACACATTCAACTTGACAGAGAACAATACGGACAGCGCCTTCTGGACACCCCCTACGAACATTCCCCGGACACCGCGAGTGTTCTTAGAAGCGTCTTTAGAACACCACCATTTTGTGTATTTGCGAACAATTCAGGACACCGCAAGTGTTCTTAGAACACATTCAACTTGACAGCCCCCATTCATATTCGCGAACATTTCAGGACACAGCGAGTGTTCGGCAACGTCTTCAGAACACACCCATTTTGTTTATTTGCGAACATTTCAGGACACTGCGAGTGTTCTTAGAACAGTTTCAGTTTGCTTGCGAACAAAACGGACACATATTGAGTCCTCAGAACACCCCCCATTCAGTTTATTTAGAACATTTCAGAACACCCGTGATGTCCGCAGACAAATCGAACACAAAAAGAACGTCTAACAATTAAAAAACACAACTTTCATCCTATCTCATACACTCCCACCCTCCCCAAACACTCCTACACACCAACACACTACTAAATACAAATTTTGAACAAAGTTTCACTGCGCTGTCCGCGGATGATCGCGAATCCAAGATGGCGGGCGCTACCGAAAATCTGACGTGCTTCACGCTCCACGCCGTCCAATCAGCGAACATGTTGCATGTCCGTGAACATCACGCAAGCCGATTGGCCAATCAGGACACTGTCCGCAGAGCGAACAGGGAAGTGTGTCCGCGGACCGAACACAGATATCACTAATTTTTTTTACCTACTTTTTGGTCATTTTAAAAAACACTACTGGACGGATTTTCACCAAAAGCACACTTTCAGGACCAAGCCGCTGCTCCTGGTCCAAATTTGGTGAAAATCCGTCCAGCGGTTTGGGCTGTAGACGCGAGCACATTTTTTTTCCCATTCAGTCTATGGGAAAAAAAAAAGTTTTGGGACCCCCCCTATAACTTTGCCCCTCCTGGACTAATCCTCACCAAACTTTGCAGAAGAATTCAGAGTGAGCCAAATACTATTTTTGCAAAGTTTGGTGAGGATCCGTCCAGGAAGAGCGAAGTTATAAGCTGCCCAAAAAGTGCTCTTCCTATGGAAACAGCAACTTAACCATAACTACATGGCCACTACCGTGAAAAAACTTTGTTAAGGGGACGTTATGGTTAAGTTGCACTAATAAAAACATATGAAATTCAGTAAAAAACGTTGTTAAAAGGACGTTATGGTTACAAGTAAAATCAAAAAACCCCTGAAATTCGCCAGTTATGGTAAGCTAATCAACCATAACTCGTGCCACCAAAGTGCAATGCTAAGACTAACACCCAGGACATCAAAGATGACATCATTTGTGATGTCATCTTTGATGTCCTGGGTGTTAGTCTTAGCAATGCACGGTGGTGGCGCGAGTTATGGTTGCTTAGCTTACCATAAACTTTGAACCATAACATCGCTTTAACCAAGTTTTTTAGTGAATTTCATAGGTTTTTAGTAGCGCAACTTAACCATAACGTCCCTTTAACAAAGTTGTTTTACTGAATATATATATATGGTTCTATATGAAACAACCGTTCTTAAAGGTCTCAAGAGAAAAAGACCGATTTACTTTGACTGATTTTCTTTTGATCAGAAAACCGGCATTGTAAAAGTTTTTTTTTTCTTGATACTTTTAAAATGTGGTTTTCCCTTTTTTTATATTTGGGGGATTTCACCCACCAAGCCCTGCCTTTTTCCTCCCAGGCCCCCAACCCCACCCTCTGACATGGGATTTAAGCCTCAGCTCCAGCTCCCTCCCCTCACCATCACAATTTCTCACCTAGCTCCCTCCCCCCTGCCCACACACACTAAACCAAAACACACACATACAACACACACACCAACACAAACGCGTGCACACACACCCGTTCTCCTCGCCCTCTGCTTCCTGGTACCACAGACCCTCTCAGACCCTGCTGCACACTCATGTACGGGCGGGGCGTGACAGTTCAATTTAGAAAGACTGCTCTGTGCCATCAAAGAGTAGTCTTTCTAAATTGGACTTTCAATGAAAAGATCTTTCTAACAAGATCTTTTCACTGGGAAGGATATACATATGGTAATTGCCATATAATTACCGGAAGAGGGCATAGGTAGAGGGAGAGCGGGAATGATAGAAATAGAAAGAAGATAGTGATCAGATGAATAAATAGGAAGATCAGCCACAGAAGTGTTAGAGAGACGGGACAAGAACATTAGGTTGAGAGAAGAACCAGAAATATGGGAAGAAGGAGACGGTACAGGTGCCAACTGATAGGAGTTAAGAATGTAGATAAGAGGAAAAGAAGAATGAGGTGAGGAAAGATGGAGATTGAATTCACCAAGAAATAGAAGTGGTAGGAGAACAGAGATTAGTATTTCAAGATCCTCACAAAAGGAAGCAATAGGACTGGGGGCGATACAGGAGAAGGAAGATCACAGCAAAGGAACCTTTAAAATGTCAGAATTCATGCTCAAAGGAGGAAAATACAGGTAAATCAGGAGGGGAAGAAGAAAGGAAAAAAGAAATACGATACAGGATACCGACCACTCCTTCTCGGCCAGATGGGTGAGAGGTATGTCTGAAGGTGGTAGAAGAGGTGGTAAGATCAGCAGGGGTAGCAGAACTAGTTAAGGAAATCCACATTTCAGTTAGGCACAAGAAGTGAAGGGTGAAATGAAAGAACGTGTCAAGAACCGAGTGAGTTTTCTTAGCAAGGGAACACGCATTCCAGATGGCTAAATCGTTAGGCAAAGGGAATTGTAAAGAAAGAGTGTAGATTAGATTGGAAAGGTTCTGCAAAAATTGGTGATGGGAAAATGAGTACAAAGTGTAGCACGAAGGAATCTGAGAAGCTATTGAGGCTAGAACCAAAATCCAAAGAATTAATGAATAAAGATGACAGGAGCGAGATGAGTAAACAAGCACCAAAATGGAAACATGATATAAACCACACAACAAAGGTAGTATGAGCACTAAGGAGAGTGGAAGTCCAGGTGAGGCTGGCTCTGAGAATGTAGTATCGCAGGGAGAGAGTTGCTGAGCTGTGACGGTGGATTGCATGACTTTGCCTGATAAGGGTAGTCAAAGACAACAGGCAGCTGCCATCTGCGAACAATGCAGACAGCAGTGCATTGACTTTACCGGACTTTGCCCCAGTAGGAGATCTTATTCCTTCTCGGTCAGATGAGTCAGGATGGGAGGGGCCAGGTGATAATGGCACTCACTTTACAGCTCCAATTTTATTGCTGCAGGTGACACTGCAGAGCGTGTTAGAGCTGAGCAGTGGTTTCCAGGCTCAAAGGAAGACCGCACATGGAGCAGGCACCAGGAAGACCAGAAGAAGAGGCAAGTTGTTCAGAGCTCTCCCAAACTGAACGTAAAGACAGCAGCGCAGACACTTTTCCCCTGTAGGAGATCTTTTTCCATCCAGGCCAGATGAGTCAAGGGGAGGTGGGAGAAGTAATGACGGGATGCACTGTACAACTCCCAATGCAATTGCTGCAAAATGTTCACAGCACTCCCACGCTGCACAGCAGACAGCAGTGCAGCGAGTTTACCAATGGTACCATCTGGTCTGGCCATCCGGTTGCTGTGAAGCCTTTGCAAAGAACTTTAGAACAGGATACTCCAGTTCAGGATCTGCTCTTCTGGCACAGAAGATATGTTGCAGATTGTTTGGTCCTGGTCCACATCAGTGATCACTCTGTATGTTCCCTGGGAGTGGTTAGGGGACAGATATTCCCTCTATCCTGGAAAGCTCCTTCCTCACCTTCAGCAGAGGGCTTTGGACAGAGCAACTGTCCCAAAACAAGGCAAGGTGAGAATGTTCAGATTGTCTCTTTGACCCTTCTCAATGCAGGAATTCTACTGAAGGGGTGTAAAACCCTATCCCTTAAAGGCACAAATCCCCTGTGATTGGTCTAAAGCTAGCCTACTTTAGGGGACCAATCCCTGCTCCTGTCTGGAGTGGACTTTGCCTTGTTGATGTCACACCCAAAGTACTTTGCTCCAGAGGAAGTGAAGGAGACAAAAAGTCAAAGAGAGGCAGCAAGAAACAAGATGCTGGAAGGCTTCTTGCAGTTTCCAGAGCACTGCTGCCTATCCTATTCCCGCCCCTTCCCTCCTACTCACAACACAAAACTTTAGACATGCAGCACACTGGTTTGAAGCTACTCCTCCTGAAAGGGTGTGTTCCTTTTACACCTGGCCCGAGAACAGCTGCCTGATGTGTGGCTGTCTCTGGGGAAGGGGGTTACTGGCCCTCAAAAATAGAATTAAAGAGAGGCTGGAGAGTTCTCAGGGTTTTCCATCCTGCCATGTGGTGGTAGCGACCCAGCTGACCCCAATATACATTCCTTTCCACAGCAGAGCTGACTCACAGGAGCTGACACATGTTCGATATGAATTGGCATGTGGTGGTAATTATCATAAGCAGCGCCATGCACTATGCCTAAACTCAGGCATAGCTTATTGTTAGAGATTACCAAGACACCAGCGTGGGGAACTCAAGATCATGTCGGTTGGTTACAGGGGGCATCTTTTAAATGGCGCCTCTGTTCTGCAGTGACTTTGATTGTAGTGCAGCAGTCGAGTGGGTATCCTGTGACCTTGGTGCCTGCTCTGCGCCATGAGCAGAGTGGGAACTGTGGATCCGGTTACTGATGCATCAGGGCATAATTAGACTATGCTTTTGGCATGGAGTTGCGACAAAGGCGGTTCTGGTTAGTAAATTACCCTTTTGGAGAACAAATCACCCGCATCATTTTATGTATTAATAAACATCAAAAAAGCCAGGATTTGCACACTTTCCAGATGGCAATTCCTCACAGTTAGCACAGGAGGATTCCCTTGAAAGTTTAAGAATCTTAGTAGGTACTTCTAATACTGCATATGGCAGAGAGTTGTGCCATTCATTGGGCCTCCTTACGAGGTGGCCGGTAAGGGATTACCGGCACCGGTAAGGGCACCAGTGCCGGTAATCCCTTACCACCCTACTACGAGTTCCCTTTGCGGGTCCTTCCTTAACGCCTGTTTTTTTCAGGCGTTATGGACGGGACCTGCAAAGGGACTCTAGAGCTAATAACAGTACCGCAATTTGCGGTACCGTTATTAGCGCCTTCCTCATTCCTATTGAGCCCTATGGGGGCTCAAATGGGAATGGGGAATGGCCCTGGTGAATGGGGAATTACCCGTCCCGCCAACCTTGGAATGGACCGGTAATTGCTCCATTCACCAGGGCGGAGTCGGAACGAGTTTGGAGGCAGCCATGGCGCTAATAGCACCATGGCTACCGCCAACCTCGTAATGAGGCCCATTGACTAATTTACAGTGGCACATAGCAAGCCGGATAGTTGCGAGTTTCTTCTCACAAATTACACTGGAGTTCTCTTTGGTAACTTTTGCAAGGACTTACAAAATGTGTTTCCACTTTGCATAGTTATTTGATGTGCTTCTCATCTCATGCTTCGATGCCATACATCAGTTTAAGGCCAATTTTGGTATTATAATAGTTGCCAAGGACGCTCTTGAATGACCACAGTGGGTCACTGCAAAGCATTTAATGCCTCCCAAGAGCTGTCGGATCTCCACTTCCACACTCTCCAGATGGACTTTTCAGGTGAGGTGATCATCTATTATAACTCTTAAATATTTATAGTCAACTACTTTTTCAGAAGGTCACCCGTCTAAGTGCAAGTGTTTTTGGTTTTTTATTGTTTGGTGAAAATGACATCATTTTAGCTTTTGCTACGTTGGTTTTTCGGATTATATGCTTTATATACTTCAACAGTTGTCTTAACAGGCCTTGTACTCCTCTCAGAGTGAAATTGAGTAGCAACAGAACGTCTGTGTAGCCCAACTTATTTTGCATTTCCCCATTTTGGGCCGAAGTAATGCAGGAGTCAAGTCCAACTTGTAAACGGTTGTAAATTATGGGTGCTATAATATAGCCTTGTTTTAAGCCCGGAAAGGTGGGGATAGCCTCAGTAAATGTGCCATTGTCATCTATTCTTATTTTTACTGAGGTATTTTTAAATATTGCACTAATGATTTTCAATAGACCAGAGGGTAACCCCCACTCCTTTAATTTGAGCCATCATTTATGTCTATTCACGATGTCGAAGGCTGCATTGAAGTCGACAAAGGCCACTTAAATGTGCTGGTTTTAGAGACTCCAGGCACTCCCAATCAATATGATAAGGGCAATTATGTTATCCAGGGTTGAGTAGGAGTTTCGTAAACCAGTTTGATTTAATGGTTATATCTGTAACTCTGCTAATTTTTTAGTTGTGTCTCCATAGGCCCTTCAGAGATCTCTCATCATCGTGAAGCAACTCTGATGGATTAGGAATTTCATAATTCATGTAGGATAAATATAGACCCTATATTATATTGTTATACTCCATAACACATTTTGAGAAAAGATAAACTTCAGCATAGAGTATTAGGGCTTCACCCCATTATTCGCAACAAGGCCCTAACTGTGCACTTTTTTTTGTAAAACGTATCCTCAGTAATAAAAACAGTCGATAACGTAACCTCTTGTTCGAAGTATGAAGATCCAGCCATCAACCTGTGTTAAACCATCGTCTGACTCCTTTTTTCGGAGTGGGAGGGGAGGGATAACCAGGATGTTCTTTGCAGGTTCTGGGTTCGGACTGCGATTATTTTGGCTGCAAGAGCCTTTGATCATACAACTGAGGTGGCTGGAATAGGGCACTCCACTGAATGACATTAGCCGTCAGCAGCTTCAGTTGGGGGCTACCAGGAACACATGTATCATTGTACCCAGAGGGTGAGAGTTGTGGGCAGTGACAGGATTTATCTGGTCTGCAAGGATGGGTGTTGATTGTTACATCACAAAAGACAACATGGAAGCACTTAAGTTGACTCTGGAAAATATAAGAAGTACTTCTTCTTTACCTACTCACTGTCTCACAGTTTCTGTGTTGCTTCTTTTCTGTTTGGAGTCTACTGGGTTAAACTGTCTGTATCATGTTTGTCTATGAGGTTGCCCTTTTCCATAGCGAGGTGAAGGTACTACCAATACTGGACCAGCAGAGAAGCCCTCCAAAGCCTGTGTTGGGAAGAGGGCAGCTGTGCCCCACCACCGCTAGGTGCTTTAGAGTGAGGCAAGATGTATTTGAAGCACTATGATGGGCCAGAGGGGAGGGGTTATGGTGAGAAGACCACCTCCCAGCATAAAAGGACCCCACTCCAATATAACCAAATATAGTCTATCCACATAATACACAATTTGCTTAGAAATTAGTAACCATAGATAGAAGAGAAGGCCTGCGCTGCAAATGCAGTATTGTATGCACTAGGCCCAAATTGTGAGACACAGGAAATCTCCAGCCATGCCCGAGCTCCCATGAGGACAGCCCACACCCTCAACCACCACAACGCCTATTCATTGTTCTAATAGAGTTGCAAAGATGTTTGAGAGGAATATGCCCTAAAAGGCTGAGATCACAGACAGGCGCCTGGTGTGGTATATGGTGTAGCCCATATAACTGACTAAAACTTAAGACCCCTGAATGCCATGGCTCCAGGTGCCTCTTGACAACCAACCCTAAAGTAAAAAGTCTTGAAATGTTCAATGAGGACGGACAGGGCACATCGTTGAAGCGAACATCTTGTGATTTGTATTGCGAGGTGCTGGGAGGGATAAAATATAGTTCAAAACGAGGGTGGAGACCTTGGAGCCGGATGGCGTTGAAAGGAGTGAGTGCAATGTGTGTGTGTCAAGGTTAGAGTGCCCCAGAACCTCCTTTGTGCCTGCCTTAAGGCCTGCCAAGTGCACAGTAGGAGTGATAAAGTAGTCATATGGTAGGGGTATCATTAATTTATTCTTTGACCTTCGATGCAAGAAAAAGATGGTCACTGCAGCACCCATGTGACGGAAAACAGATGGACTGGGCTGGAACCAATGGCCTGTCATCCCTTATGGGGCAGGCAGTTTCTATATAGGTGCACACCAACCGGCCACACAGTATTTTACTCTTTGTATTGCTTCATTTAAGAAGATTTTTTCATTGTAATATTCTGCTTGTACTATTTTTTGGCAGAACGTTCTAAGCAGCAGAGTTCTTTGCTGTTGCTCTCATCTGTGAGATTAAAACTTGTTATCCTTATATGAGTGACCTGGAGGCTTTCATGTCTCTTCTCCAGAAGGAGCCGTGTTCGTGTTCCGGGTGGTTTCGCAGGAGCCATTTTAAGAGAAGTCCTCTTTGCTCTTTGAAGCCGGGCGTGGCTCCAAGAAGAGTGCGGACCGGTGTTGGAACCCCATGATGGAATAGTTCGGGTGAGCGCACACATGTAACAAGATTCTTGTAAAGGATAACAAGTGTGAGGGGTGTGAGCACGTGGAGAACAAGGTTGTTGATGTGACGTGGGTGTGGTGTGCAAAATTTCTTGTACTATGAAGAGACTGTTTCTGTAAGGTATTATAAGATAAGGCAAAGGTAAGGCAGGGAGCCCCTCCTTGGGAGGGCAGGGAAGGTGCTACCACAATATAGCATATTGTTTAATGGAGAAATACAGAGATAGAACTAGTGGTCTTATAATAGGACTGGAGTAAGTAGTGGTTGTTATTTTAGCTTGTTATTTTATTGTATTATATTCATGTTTTGTTGGGTAAAGAACATGCACTAGAAGGGGCAGTAATTGTGTGCATCGCGGTGTAGTGTGGCATTGGATGGTTTTGTGGAGAGGTGTGTGTGCAAGGAAGGGGGATAGAAAAGGGTGGGGGATAGAAAAGGGTGGGGGATAATGTTCTTCTTTTGGTTGCAAGCAAGTGGCAGAGTGCGTGGCACGTTAATCAGGACTTTGCGTGGTCAGTAAGAGTTAGACATCACTTGCATGGGTGGAGGAACACCAATAGAACACATGTATAAGGCACTGCCACTGTATCATGACAGGGTGAACAAATATCATAAGCAGTGGATTGCGGAGAGAGGAGGAGGGGGGATGCCCTGCCCATGGCCAGGGTAGGGCTCAAATAACAAGAGCATCTTGGAACACATGTCCACATTTTTAGCATCTAAGTATAAGGGGAAGCAGCTACAGAATTGAAAAGACATTTTAGATCTCTGGCACATTTACAAAGACACCGAAGATCAAGGATCCCTTCAACATCGGTAATACCACAGGCTATTGGTCTCCTGCCCCATACGCAAACCTGCCTGAAGTATCGGCATCCACAGGTGGCAGGTCAAGGGAGTTTGAGAACAGGTTGGCATGGTTAAAAGAAATGAACAGGATACAAGAATCATCAATAGAGGAGTAGAGAAGGAGCCAAGTACCCCCACCTCAATCGATCCACCCCTTTTACCTGTATGCTGGAAACCATGCTGGGAGTATGAGATGTATACAGAACAATTGAATCGACAAAGAGCAGAATATGGACACAGTCCAGTACCAATAAAGGGGCCAGTACCTAAGAGGATCTGGGAGCCAAGGTACCCATTGAGTAAACCTTATCTGCATATAAAGAAATATGATGGCCATTCCATGACATTATTTGTAGAGCATGCACTATTTGCTATTCTAGAGAAACGTGAGGGCATATTGACTTCTCAAAGAGCTTCTGCCTACGAGGTAGTTATTTCAAATACAGTGATTAAAATAGTTCGATGCAGAGTAGTGAATCCTGCCATGTTTGTAGCTGAACCACTGTCAGAGGATGAGCATGTGCATGACTGTGCAAACTATGAACATTTCTATGATGAAATCCCAAGAGTAAAAGAAAATGCCTTGCCAGGTAGAGAAATTGTTTTTATTGATGGTTCTTTGAGAATCGATCAGAATGATGGGCAGATATATACAGGTGCCGCTGTGGTAAAATACACAGCCAATGGGGAGTGTCAGACTTTGGTAATTGCACGATTACTGTCTCACTATTCAGCACAAGCTGCAGAGTTAGTGGCGCTGATTGTCGCGCTTGAGAGTCATGCAGACCAGAAAGTAACAGTGTACAGCGACTCCGCTTATGTGACATCAACAGTGCATGCAGGCTTAGCACATTGGAAAAGGAGGGGCTACCTCCGAGTAGATGGAACGCCAGTGCAGCACACAGTCTTATTGGACAGGCTCATCAAGGCACTGCAACTCCCAGTTGTCATCACAATTGATAAATGCTCGGCTCACACTAAAAAGACAGACTTTATTTCACTCGGAAACCAAGCAGCAGACGATGAAGCAAAAATCGCTGCATGCTCAGAGAATATAATGTCCTTTGAAACACTTGATGCAAAAGAAAACATTGTTGTGTTGATGAATGTGGTGGAAAAATATAGTGATTTGTCAAATACTCCGTTTTTGGAGATTGAGGGGGAAGAACCTCAAGATGAGAAGGATTTGTGAACACAAAGAGGGTGCTCTTTAAACCCCTATGAAGCATTGTGGCAACAGGACAGCACTGGTAAACCGGTGATGCCTGTAGCCCTACTGAGGGTGGTGCTGGAGCAGCTACACTACCCTGCGCACACAACTAGGGAGAACCTTGCTGCAACGATTGCTGAAGATTGGTTTGTATCAAATCTGTTAGAGCACGTTGCCTTCTTTATGACGAATTGTATAATTTGTCAAAAATTCATGGCTGCACCCAGTAAGGGGGTTATTCCGAGACTCATTGGCCCCTTTCAGCATTTGCATATCGACTTTGTCAATATGATTCAAGTATGTAATGGATACAGATACATGATTGTTGTGGTGTGTCCCTTTTCAAGGTGGATTGAGGCATGTCCTTGTACACATCCAGACTCCACCTGTGCAGCAACGTTTTTGGTGCAGGAAGTGTTTCCTGGATGGAGAGTTTGCGAGGTGATAAGGTCAGACAATAGTCTGAATTTTGTGAACCAAACATTTGAGCAGATCAGTGTGTTGCTTGGTATAAAGCACAAGTTTTTCTCAGTTTATCATCTGCAACTAAATGGGAACTGTGAGAGGGTCAATGGCTTGCTTAAGGAAAGGATAGCCAAGTTGAAGCTTACTCTGAAGAAAGGGTGCTTGCATTGCCTACCACTGGCATTATATGCTTTGAGGAAACAACCAAGTTCTGACCACCATCTCAAGCCTCACAAAATTGTGACTGGGAGGCAAATGAGAAAACCCCTAATGCCCCCATCCAAAGTTAAAAGTTATGCTCAGTCAACTGCATATTTCTTTGGCATGGAAATGCATGATTATTTGAACTGTAAGACTTCCAGTAGTGCTTTCATTTCAGGACAGCTGCAGCGACAAGGGTGCAGGGCAGTACAGAACACAGAAGGAGATGCTTCAACAAATCAACCTTAAGAATTATGTCTTCCCCAATTATTTGTCATAGAGAGGTCCTAATTTATAAATACACGAGAAAAAGGTGGGACAAACCTTCTTTCAACTGACCATTTATCATAGAAGATGTCACGCCGTCTGCTGTCAAATTGCAGGGAAGGCATGCTTGGATTTTCATTTGAGACGTCAAGATTTTTACTGAAAAAAAACTCTCTGCCACCCGCCCCCCACAGGGAAGCAAGTACAACCATTGGGGAAGAACCACAGCACGTGCAGACAAGATTTACAACGAGGAAGAAGGATGCAGAAGCTGACAAATAAGAAAGATAAAAAGTGTTGGACTGTGGCTTGATTCAGGACAGTACTTTTTGCTGGCTTTGAAAAAGTTAAGCGAAGTACATTCAAACACTCTGTGCAAATCTGTTGCAGGGTTAAGGAAAGATCTATATTCTTAAAGCCACAGTAGCTTATTGACTTTGGACTGAGGCATGCTTAAGCCTTGATAAGAAGAGAGATGCCAGAATCTGATCGTGGGTTTGATAACTGGAAGAGGGTGCAGTATCATGATTCATTCCATACAGAGTTCTTGTTCGGATCTGCCCTGGGTGTTATCTAATGACAACGTTTCAAGGATTATATTTGAAGTTTTTTTCTATGTGCCGCGCTCATTATACAGCGATTGTGGGGAGAAATTCTAATATACATACATTTTTGCATGATCCTAAAAATGGCCTGATTGTAATGAGACTACTTGCAGCAATTATCGAGCAAGTGTTGCAGTTACCTGAGTGTAGTGGGGATAGCACAAATGCTCCTGTCACCTAAGGCTGCACACCCACTTGTCAATGTGGTGTTCTTTCGGCTGATTGAAAAATACCCACATCTTCTTGGCAGATGCACAGACGTGCTCTCATTCCTAAGGGATCCTAGTAATACTGAAAATCTGACTGTGATCTTGCAGGGAATAACTTTCCAAGTAAGCCTATATTCCGAGAGAACCCACAGGATGGTGGTTTGAAATATTCCTTCGAGGGACAGATCGAGAAGGTTGCTGGCAAATACAGACATTTTGTTTTATGCTGAAAGAGTTTAACCATGTCGTCTGCCTTAAGGAAATTTGAGGAGTGGATTGGGTGTTGATATATATTGTTGAACTGATCTAGACATATTGAGAGCAGATTTCTTCTGGCTGGAGACATTAATATTTTGCATGGTTAAAAACTAGTTCCAGAAGAATAAAGATCAAGAGTTAATTCCTGTTATTCAGTAAGCAGACCAGTGGATCAAGGACGAAGGTGCCAAGGCAGGGCAGCAACTCCAGGAGGATTGTGTAATGCTGATGTATTCAAGAATTACTTTTTCCTTCCTTATGCAGTAAACCATGGGGAGTACTAGTAGTAACTTTGTGATCCCGGATGTAGAAAGACATTCACGTTGTCCACAGAATAGGTGTTGTACATCTGCATGCCTTTGCCTTATTTATGGATGCATTGTGTTTACAATCAGACTGCTTTCACTCACAGTCCGCACATCCTACTACCTTGATATACATGGGGCTAAGACTGCAGTGAATCTTCCTAAGCAAAGGGAAGTATCAATTGTGGCAACTAAGAGACACTCAAGGCCCTATGTAGTTATTCCTGTTCCAACGAAAGATGACCAAGTACCTGAGTCTGAGATAAGCACCATTAGCAATCATTCACATAGAAGAAAGGTTGTAGAAACTTTGGTTGGGCATAAGAAGCAGGTCTGGCAAAATGGGCAAGGTGAGAGGTTGCCAGACAATGTGCCTATACAAGTAATGCATGCAAATACACCTGCTCCTGTAATGAAGAACCCAAAGGTAACTCCTAAAAGACAGACATACATGGAGTTTATGCAAGACATGTTTATGCCTCAATGGGCAGCTGAGCAAAGGAAGCTCTCTGAAATGTTTCTCCTACCAGGGGAACATTAACAGGTGTACCTTGTCCACTCCTTACATGATTCTGGAAGCTCATGTGAAAAGAATGACAACTAAAAGAAACAATCAAGAAAATTATTTTGAGCTAAATGATTATTTGGACAGTACAGCACATTTGGCAAGTAACATCTGGTATCAGCATATGAAAGAAGTAGGAAGATGACCCTCGAATGAGGAGTGCTTTGAGTGTGCACACATGCCATACAGTATGGGAAAGTCTAAAATCTTTATAGCTATCGAAATAGATGTCCAGACAGCTCATTGGGCATCATTACACGGTAGGTGGTAAGGGTTTACTGGTACCGGTATTTTACCGGTACCGGTAAACCCTTACCGCCTTACTACGAGGTCCCTTTGCGGGTTGGTACATTAACGCCTGCTTCTAGCAGGCATTAAAAAACAAACCCGCAAAGGGACCGGGGTGCTAATTACGGTACCGCAATTTGCGGTACCGTAATTAGCGCCTTCCCATTCCCATTATGCCCTATGGGGCAAAAATGGGAATGGGGAAGGGCAATGGAGGAAGGAGGAATTACCGCCTTCCCAACCTTGGAATAGGGCGGTAATTCCCCTTTCCTCCAAGGTGGTACCGGTAAATTACCGTCATGAACCTTCCGTGTAATGTGGCCCATTGTCTTTAACACATAGCACTTTGCAAAACCAGAGGCCAGTTCATGGGTCGAGATGCCTACCTCAAATGGGCAACTGACTGGACAGACCCAGATGAAGATGACTATGTGCAAGATACCAAGACAAGAAACAGAGCCCACACTAAGAATCATGTGATCAGATATCAGAGGCCTGGAGTAAAAGAAGCTGGAATCAGATGGGAGGTGAATAAGAAATTGGAGGTTTCAGGAAAATCTGCAGTGGACGCTCAAAGATGGAAGAATAGAGGTCAAATGCAGATCTGGGGATCTGTGTTATCAAACGATGGATGGGAAGAAGGAGTGGTCATCTGGAGAGCCTGGGTGATCATTGGATGCTAGAAACCAGTCATTTACATTCTACAGAATGTCTGTAAGCCATTATGGCCAAGACCTGCTAAATTACTGACTGCAGATTGTACCCTTGGAAATTCAAAGCTGTGCTTCAGAAATAATGGCACAAGAAAAGCTAGAGAAAATAAGAATTGCGGTCAAATCTTTGATGTTCCAGGAATGGTACACGGTACAGCAGTGATCATGGATCGTTATTGGGCTTGTGCAACAAGAGCCTACATCAGATTGCCTGCAGATTGGGGAGGAATATGCACACTGGTGAATGTCCGTGTCCCAGCGTTAGTGATCCCAAAGGGTGATTTACACATTGACAATTTCCCAAAAGCAGATGCTCACCAGAGGCAGAAGAGATCTGCGGAGCTGATAAAAAGGGCGAAGAGAGAGAACTATTTTTCAGCTAGAAGCATTCAATGCCATACCATATGAGCACACAATGTTTAGTCAGACCGCATCTTTGTTCACGCTGATATTCATGCCGGCTGTTCAGGTTGGAGCAAACACCAAGTGGCTACAAATCACCAGGTGGGAATTGCTACAGACAATTAACATTACAATAAAAGGATTGAATGCAATCAGAGAAGAGATGAGAGCCATATGATTGATTACTCTTCATAGCAGATATGTCCTAGACATGATCACAGCAATGATGGAGGTGTTTGTGTGCAAAAATCGGAGAATCATGTTGAACATTTAAATATTCTCATGATGACGAGAATGGAACATTCACAGAGGCCATAGATATGCTGACTAAACTCCATGGCCAGATGATAGAGGAATTAGAAGACAGCTGATTTGGATCACTCTTCTCTTGGGTTCCACAATGGATGGCAGACATCTTCAAGTTCCTTATTGCCCTTACAGTGATTATATTGCTTGGATTTTGTGTGATCAAGACAATAATATCACAAGGCAAGAAGACAGCAAAGAAAGCCATACGAATGAAGATCATGATCGATGTTGAATCAGGATAGAAGTCCAAAAACCTGACAGATGAAGAGATCAGAGAGTTTGTGAAAGAAAGTATCCATGCACCTGAGGAGAAGTTCCTGTATCTGAAGAATCATAAGAAATATGTGGGAAGATGGATCTACTGCAGTTCAAGTGGACAGTGCCAATTTATGACATTGAATAAAGATGAGCATGTGAAAACAGCAGGATGCCTGAAGGGAGTCATAAAGATATGGCTACCAAAGAAGTTGTTCTTCAGGCCAAGCTGCCTGGATGTGAAGGATGATGTGGGAGTGGTTGATGAATCGCCCAGAGGGGGGAGTGTAGAGAAGGAGCCAAGTACCCCCATCTCAATCGACCCGCCCCTTTTATCTGTATGCTGGAAACCAGAGTATGAGAAGTATGCAGAACAACTGAATCGACAAAGAGCAAAATATAGACTCAGTCCAGTACCAGTAAACGGGCCAGAACCTAAGAGGATCTGGGACCCAAGGTACCCATTGAGAAAACCGTATCTGCTTACAAAGAAATGTGATGGCCATCTGAATGAGATTCCTGAAGAAGCAGAACCAATAAACGGCAAGGATGAATGGTTTTATATGTTCTATGGAGCTGAATATGAAGTACATAAAAGGATGCAGTAATCAGAGAATGCGGATATTCTATAAGGCATCAAGAAAGCAATAATGATAAGTGACATCTTGGGCTCAAGGTGAAGAAGGAAATGCAAGCAGCAAAGTAATTGTGAAGCTAGCTCTAAGCTTATAGTAAAATAGATTGCGGCAAGCGCCAACTTATACATACATAGGAATGAGAGAATTATGGATGTTTCCACAAAATGAATTAAAGCGGGTTGGACATTAGCAAAAAGGCCTCAGTTAAGTGTGTCGCATTCAAAAAAGCAGACATTGAATTACAGAAGCAGAGCTCAGAAAGGCGAGGTTGGATGAGCCCCAAGAAGCCAAGGTCTTATCAAACTGGATTAAACTGACTTTGGATACAAAATCGTGTGAAAGAACAAATCTCCTGTCCAGAATGAGTGGATATAACAAGAAAGATGTCAGAGGTCTATTGGAATAACATATTAAATACACAAAAAGGCTTGATTTTATAGTCTCTAGTCACAAGGAAGCATGAAGTTGGATGAACGAGATGATCACACCTATGCATGGAAGCAGACTGTGCCTCTCACTTCCTAATTTTCTCAGAGCTAAGAACACTCTCAAGGACAAAGTTCAAAGCCCTAATTGACAGCAGACCACTGAGGTGATAATGGATTGATATGCTAATTGGTGGGAAGCTAAAGTTAAGGCAACCTCACCAGCATCTGGACGGCCAGCCTGCAGGCTGCTAACATAGGTGGAAAAGTACTGAAGATGGATAGAGTGCCAACCAATTGTAGAGGACCTGCGTATTCAGGGATCCTATAGTGTGTAAACCAATTGGACGGTGTATATTTAGTGACGTTCATAGCGGTCATTCTTAGAGGAGTGCTTAGTTGCCCACCTGATGTTAAGTAACCAATCACATAGTCTTTTTTAAACTAGTATGGATCATATACTAAGATGTTCATGTAGAGCCAATCACTCCCTCCGATAGGTTTTTGCAGTTTGCCACATAGGATGACGTCAGTAACACGTAGGTTACACGTCATTAATGACAAATTTTGATTATAAAAGTACAGTTTTTTTCTTAAATGCTTTGAGTTTGAAGATCGAGCGTTTGTGTTTATGTTCGTTATGCTCCCTGTTTTAGATAATTGACATTAAAACAGTCTTCCTTTTGTCAACTTCCTCAGTCGACTCTATTATTTGGTGTATGAGTAAGATCTGTATCCCCATCCATCTCAAGGGTAATTGCTGCTCATCAAAGGGGCTGGACTATCCAGTTCAGAGGTGAGGGACGTAGGGGGACCGGAAGATGGATCAGAAGAATGGAAATCAGGAGATTTTTTGTTTAGAATGAATCAAGGAGGAATACAAAATGTATGTGTTGAAAAGGAAGAAGGCAGAGCTAAGTTGACATATTTCAGATCAGATACGGTGGCGGGAGTTGACGAGGAGGAAGATAGTAGTGACTTGTTCACTAAGGATTAGGGTGTAGAAGAAGAAAGGGGTGAAGTAGCGGCTGAGAGTACCCCCCGAGTAGTTGGCATGTGGCGGGGCATGTTGAGGAATAGGAGCAGCCAGATGGCAACAGTAAGAAAAAGGGGAAGTGTAAAGAAGGGCCTGAGAAGTGGGGTAAAGATGCAGATGCCCCTAATACATAAGGAAGCGGGGAGAACACAGCATGTGCCTCAGCCCCAGATGGATAAGAATTATTTAATTAAGGCCCTCCCACAGCTCACAGCAGGGGCAAGCAAGTGGATATACAAATTTGAAAAGCAAACTGCAGGTGTGCAGCTGGCAATAGGGTATCTTAAGAGCTTGATGGTTGCTATAATTGGGGACCAGGCTGGGGATGCATGGGTTAAAGCTGGATATCCAGGCTTAACCCTGGTTGATGATGAACATGATGGACCACCATTTAACGGAATTAGTGCACAGGTCTGGAACATGTTATGCAGGGCCTTCCAGGATAGCCTCTATTTTACAGTCCATGAGGCACTGTACAATGGGGGATGATGAGGATCCAGCTAAATTCATTCTTAAATTGCAAGAGATGTGGAGAACCGCAGGATCGTTCAATCTCGTTCTTCTATTTTATTGTTAAGAGTGGATTGCCAAAGGAGTTGCAGAAGGCCTTAGATAAAATTGAGGGTATTGAGACAAACGGGTGGCCAGAAATACATAGCAAAATAGTGCATCATTTGAAAAGGATTAAGGAACAGGAGAGGGAAACAGCTCAGAGGTGTCAGGCGGAGGAAGCAAAACTGATGGAAAAGAAATTGTGAAAGGTTGCCGGTCCGGTACCTGGATCTATGCCTGTACAGGTAGAGGGGACAGAGAGTAACCAACAAGTTGCGAGCAGCACTATTGCCGTGCTATGAGCTGAAGGATGACAAGGACAGTGAGACGGGGACAACAGTATCCTGGTGCACAATGGCAACATGGAGGGCCACAGCAAGGAGAGGGGGATTTCGAGGAGCAAAATAAGGAGGTTTTGGACACAGAGGGGGTCGGTTTGGGCCATCCCAATGTTGGAATTGTTTGAGGTGGGTCATTTTGCAAGGGATTGCAGGAGTAGGTCTGCTGTGGGGTATAATTACGGATCACAGCAACAGGGCCAAGGGCCACAAGGAATAGGGTATATGCAACAGGGTTAAGGATATCAGAACCAAAGGTATCTACAGGGGTAACACCAAACATATATTCAGCAGCCTCAAGCAGCTAGCATTCAAGTACGGCATCTGCCACAGCAACAGCAGGGCGGTGCTGCCCCGGTGAGCAAGGTACCAAGTGGGGCTACCGCTCCCCTTGGAGGACCAGCAGTGATGGGGGGCAACTTCTTCTCGTTTTCTAGAACAAACAGATATTGTGATTAGGACAGCCCACAGAGAGCACGCACGTGTCCGGTCTTGTCAATGACCATCCACCCTGAAGAGGAACCTTTAGTGGGGCGGAGAGAGGAGAAAAACTGTTCATAATTATGGTGGACTCCAGTGCAACTAAATCATGTATCATGAAGGGAAATGTTCCCTTATCAGGAAAATATCTTGAAGCACATGGACACTCTGGGGCTTGTTCCAAGGTTACATACACTGAGAAGCTGGATGTAAAGGGTGGAGGGAAGGTAGTGTGGGTGCTCTTACTATATTCTGAAAGTTCCCCTGTTAATTTGCAAGGCTGAGACCTGCTCAGAAAATTGAACATCACAAAATCATTTACAGATCATGGAATAGTTTGCTCCATGCCTGGGATATGCGCTATAAGAGCAATGTTGATAATACACACAATGACAAGGGAGGAGGTGGTCCGCGGAACTCCCGTGGACCCTGACATTTTCATTTATGGTATTATTGTGCTCGTGGAGGCGGTGCCTTAGATTGCTGAACAGTGTTGGCGAGTGCCCACAGATTTTTTCTTTCGTCCAGCAGTGTCACCTGAGGTATGGCGGGAACGATATTGTCGCAGGATTTGCAGGGATTGTTGGCCTCTGACAAGAGCGTTGTCATGTGAGGAATTGACAGGGACGGGTGTGAGTGACGCACAGTGCTCTGTGTAGATCCAACAGTCCAGCTAAAGGAAATGACGAATGATGAGTTGTTTAAGAAGATCGACAAAGATGGGGAAATAATACTAGAGATTTGTATTCCCTGTGACATAATGCAGTGCCCCCTGATGGCAGTATTAACTTCACCCCTATTTGTTGACGAAGACTTACAACAGGTGCCTTCACAGTTGTGGACTACAAATCCACATGATGTAGGATTACTGAAAGACGTGATCCCTGTGCATATAACACTGAAGCCAGGTGCCGTGCTGCCCAGTGTAAGACAATATCCATTATTGAGGGAGGCAGAGGAGGGTATCAGAAAGACAATACAGGCCCTACTGGACCAGGGGATCATTGTGCCATGAATGTCTCTGTGTAACACAGCGATATACCCATTCAATAAATCAACAGGGGCAATTGTAGAATGATCCAGGACATGTGCCCCCTTAATGATGTGGTGCAGAAAGAATTTCCAGTTGTTTCGAATCCGGCAACAATTTTATGTACCATCCCCAAAGAAGCCACATATTTTACTGTGGTGGACTTAAAAAATAAATTCTCCTTGATTTCAGTTCATCCTGAGTCAGTGTACACAGGGCAGATGCGGTTCGAACATACTAGGTTACCTCAGGGGTACTACAAGAGCCGGAGTATATTCAGCAGAATACTGCACTGATTTAGGAAATAGTCAGTTGCCTAGCAGGATTATCCAGTATGTGGACGACCTGTTAGTGTGTAGTGACAGTGAACAGCACTGCTGAAGGGACTCTATTGCATTTCTACAATTGCTGACCAATAAGAGGTACAAGGTCCACAAGGCTAAATTGCAATATTGTCAACAGGAGTTGCTCTATCTGGGGCCGTTCATATCAGCGAACAGTAAAGGAATACTACCAGATAGGGCAGTGTCAGTAAACGCTACCCCCAGACCCACCTCAGTTAAAGAAATGAAGATGTTTCTGGGCCTATGCAACTACTGTAGGGCATGGATTCTAGATTACGCGGCATACACAAGGTCACCTTTGCAGGCCCTTAGGGAAGCGCAAAAAATGAAATTTTAAGTTACAGTGGATGGCAGACATGATCAAACAGTTTGATGATTTAAAGGAAGTTACTAGTACGGCAACCGCACTGGCCACCCCAGATTACATTCATGAGTTTTACTGGTTTTCACATTCAGATGGCCAGCTTACTACATCAGTATTGACTCACAAGAGCACGATGGGCCATAGGCCATTGGCTTGTTATAGCGGCACTTTGGATGCAGTGATACAGGGGCAGTTTGAGTGCAAACAAGATTTAGCAGCTGCTGCTTTCGCAATAGAGAAAAGTTCTACAATTGTAATGGGGTATTCAGTTAAGTTGTATGTGGAACATTCTTTGTTTGCCATTCTAGAGAGGTCAAAATCTACTCTTACTACACAAAGATCTTTAGCGTATGAGATTATCATTTCTAAACCTCATATTCATGTGGTTAGATGCAAAACAGTGAGCCCTGCCACCTTTTTAAAAGACATGCCTGCAACAGAGGATTTCATTATGCACGATTGTGCCATATACAGGGGGAGGAGGATGATATTCTCAAAGCAAGGGACTGCGCATTGTCAGAGGGTAAGATACTTTTGGTTGACGGGTCTTCCATAATTGATCAGGACGATGGGCAAAGACAAACAGGGGCAGCAGTGGTACGGCTTAAGGAAGGAGAGTATAGGATGTGGTTATGGAAATGTTGCCCATGCATTATTCTGCACAGGCAGCAGAATTCACAGCACTCGTCGAAGCATTACAAGTGTCTAAAGGGAGCTATGTCATAATATATTAAGACTCTGCATATGTCACAACAAATGTGCATGCCGGTCTATTCCGCTGGAGGAGGAGGGGGTTTCCGGGGCATATGGATACCCAATGCCGCTTGTGGTATTGCTAGAAATGTTGATAGAAGCATTATCCCAGCCCATCTGTTTTGACGGTCGTCAAGTGCACGGCCCACACTCATAGGACAGATGAAATATCTATTGGGGGATGCAGCTGCCCTTGAAGCAGCCAAAATGGCACCGTATCTGCCAAATGAAATGCCCGCTGAATACGTTGACTGCCCCATCCACAGGCAAACACCCAACACCTTAGACATCATTGCCCTTCTCCCAGATTATCGAGCTACAAGGAGGGATACCTGAAAGGGAGAAAGTGCTGTGGTCATGGAGAGGATGCAAGCAATCCCCAACAGATCTGTTATGGAGACTGGAGAGCTCTGGGAAGACAATAATGCCCTGGAGCTGCGAGCAGTAGCGTTTGAACAATGAGACTACCCATCTCACAGTTCATGGCAACACATAGCATTAGACATACAGAAAGACTGGTTTATACCAAACATCCAGGAAAGCATTACAGAAATGGTCAAACATTGCACCATAGGTCAACGTTCTAGTACAGGGGTGACTCTACAGATGTTATGGGGCACCTTGCCATGAATTACACATAGATTAGGCTGATATGGGTGAGCTTTGTAATGGATCTAGGTACCTCACTGTAGTGGTTTGTCCTTTCTCAAGGTGGGTGGAAGGAGGGTCATGTGCACATCTGGATGTCAAGTGTGCTGCTAGATTTTTAGTATATGAGGTTTTCCCTTGATGATGTGTGTGCAAGGTTTTAAGGTCAAACAACAGCACACATTTTTCAATGCATTATATCAGCACATTACAGCACTACTTGGCATCCAGCACCAGATGTGTACGATTTACCACCGACAAGCCAATGGCATTGTGGGTAGAATTAACAGGCTCCTTAAAAGCAGGTTATCCAAGATATGCACCATGTTGAAGAAAAACTGGTTTCACTATTTGCCATTAGCCCCCTTCAGTATCTGCACGCAGCCAAGCAAAGACCACAATTTGTCATTGCACGGAGTGGTCACTGGCCAGCATATGTGTACTCCCATATCCCCTGTAAGAAGGGCTTTGGACTTACACAGGGCAGCAGCAGTGATAGGCGATGAGTTCAAAGAGTATTTGACTACACTAACTAGGGCAATTAAATATGTATCCTCACAGGTTGCACCTCCCAGGATTGAGATGACAGACACCAGACGTTGTGACTAATACAGTGACAGATCCCGAACAGTTGACCAAACAACCGAAGCTGACTGGGGACTTCGTATATGTCCCCAATTTTATGCGCAGGTGGAATAACCCTTGGTTCAAGGGCCCTATGAGGTGGTGCATTGTACTCCCCTTGCAGTGAAAGTTAAGGAATTGGGCTATTGGGTCCACCACTCTAACATTCATAGGGCACCACCCGTTAGTAAACTGGTACACCAATTATCTTAAAAACAATGGGTAGCAGTACCTGTACCTCACATACCTCACCAGTCTGTCAAGGGTGATATGGGTGCAGTAGCACGCTCCAGTCGCAGGCCGAAGCCTAGCTGCTAGCTCTGTATCTTTCTTTTTTCAGGAGCGCTCTTTCCTTCTCTCTCTCTCTTTCCCTCTCCATCTTTTCTCTCTCTTTCTCTCTCACTCTTTTCTCTCTCTCTTTCTATCTCTCCCTCGTTACTCTCTATCTTCCTCTCTTCATCTTTACTCTCCCTCTCTCTCTCTCTCTCTCTCTCTCTCTCTCTCTCTCTCTCTCTCACACTCTCTTTCATCTTTCTTTGTATAAAAAGTACATTTTGTACATTTCTCCTTTGTGTTGTCTTGTGTGTCTTTGTTTTCATTTCAGGAAAGAAAAAGATGGATGTGACTAATGCAAATAATTTCTTAAGTAGGGACCCAAGGTGTGGATGCATAAATGAGAGGATATGGACCTATGTTTATTATTGTGGGTTGACTATTGTCACAGGTCTCTGTGTGATATTGATAGTAATATTGAGATTGTATTGGGAAGGATGCTCTAGGGGGAGGTAATATAAGGGGGAAATGGGATTGTATATTATTCAAGCGGCACATATACATGTTAATAATATTAGAAGTTACATATATTAGTAATAATGTGAACACTAATAATAATAATGCACAATAATTTAACAAGCACACCACGACCAAGAGGAATACAGTGAAAAGCTTGTTTTCAGCAAGTAGGAGATTGTGTATCAATGCAAAACAATATAGTGTTATTTCCGATAGCACTATTAAAGCTGCCAACCCTGAAAGCATGCATAGAATAATGAAAAGAGAAGTATGAAAAAGGTATGCAACATATCATGGGCTGGGTTTGGCTGTGATTGAGGATATCTGTCATCCCGAGTTTACCAACTAGTGGTATTCTGATATGAGTGGTGTGGGAAGAAACACTGTGAATGGAAGCTGTTATGTGTGTTCACTCATTCTGCACATGTCAGGGGCTCCTAAGGTTTTAGTACCGCAAGCAGTCCCAATTATAGAGACACAATGCCTAGTACATCTTGCACTATGCAGAATAAAAGGAACGTTCCAGCAAATAGTGCACAACTGCAAATGGTGGGTCCAGTGCAGCAGTGATTCGAAAGACATAAAGTGTGTGGAGCGGCCATATCTGATGGTGCAAGGGCGTAAGCATGTCAATAATAACTAGCAGGACACCACATTGTCTTGCTTGGCAGAAGAACCGGTAATACGTAGCAAGGAAAGGATAGCAAGAGTGGAGAATTCTGTGCACAAATATGAACAGAGCATATCACAAAGTTGACGTGTATTGCAACAATGGAAAAGCCGGTTTGAGTGCACAAGGAAGAAGAATATAGACTCTGTTTACACAGCAAGGGTAGAGTCTTTGTTGGCTTGAACGAACGTTGCAGTAAGACTCCTGATTACAGACATGAAGAAAGGAACAGCTGCAATGATGAATTACTACTGGGTCTGTGGCCAACACGCTTACTTGCACCTTCCACCATCATGGAGGGGCTTTTGTTCGCTGGCCACATTGCACTCAGTGCTATTAGTAATCCCAGAACAACACCTGAAGAGGGAAGCACTACCTGCCAAGGGGCCGACTAGTCTCCCCACAGTCGAAAATGAAGATAAGCGCCTGTTGCCCACACAAGAACTCCATATCCTGCTAGGAAAAGGACAGTTCCAACCATCAAGGAGGATGAAAAGATTGAATTACATATTCAAAGACTCTTCTACACTGCTTGCTGAAATACCAGAAGAATACAGGCTCTTCAGCTCGGTAAAATCCTTTTTTGCATCTTTACTTCTGCCTGGAGGGAAGGCCTCAGCAAATGCCAAAGGGTTGCAGACCATGAGATAGGAGCTGGCCCAGCTCGCGAAGGATGCAAAGAACGGGTTTAATGTGATCAAGGTAGAGTTGTGTGCATTAAGACTTATGATGATGCAAAAACGATATGTATTTGACATGTCAACTACAATGGATGGTGGGGTTTGCAACAAGTTTGGCGATTCTTGCTGCACATTCGTATCGTCAGAGGATGCAGAGAATGGATCATTATCCCATATATTAGCAGCTGGCCTGGGTGTATGCATGAAGAAGTAGGGAGGAGTACATGACAGTGATTGGTTTAATGTGGCATTCAGTTGGGCCCCATCGTTGCTTGGAGCGACCATTAAGATGTTAATGCCCATCATTGTATTCATCCCTGTCATTTTCTGGACCTGTCAGTTGGTTCTTCGGTGTTGGGCCCATGTTACACCTAATAGTGCAAGAATGATGGTATCAATTGTGGTTTCTAAAGCCCCTCCCAAGACAAAAGATATTGAAGTACAGACTGATATCTCACAAAGTGGCCCTAAATATGAAATACTCCCCATCGTATGGAGATGAAGTTGACCATTGATACCACACTATCATTTCCCCACCCCCAATAGGTGCTTTAGAGTGAGGCTAATTGCATTTTAAGTAGCATGATGGGCCAGGAGGCAGAGGGACTGTGAGAAGACCACCTCCCAGCATGAAAGGACCCCAGTCCAATATAACCAAATATAGCCTATCAACATAGTAGAGCATAGGGCACAAGTAGCATTGCTATTTTGTATAGATATTTGTAACCATAGGTAGAAGGGAAGACCTGCGTGGCAAATGCAGTATTGTATGCACTATGACCAAATAGCGAGACAAGGGAAATCTCCAGCCATTCCCAAGCTCCCATGAGGACATCCCACACCCCCAACCACTACAACACCTATTCATTGTTCTAATAGTGTTGCAAAGATGTTCTAGAAGAATGTGCCCTACAAGGCCATGATCAGAGACCGACGCATGTTGTGCATGTTATCTCACAATGGCCAAAGCATGACCCGGCCCATCCCCAGGTGACCACGAATTATAGCCCATATGACTGACTAAAACTTAAGACCCCTGAATTCCATGGCACCAAGTGCTCCTTGACCACCAACCCCAAAGTAACAGGTCTTGGAATGTTCAAAGAGGACAGACAGGGCATATTGTCAAAGCCACAATCATGTGATTTATATTGCGAGGTACTGGGAGGGATAAAATATAGTTCAAAACAACGGTCGAGACCTTGGAGCCAAATGGCAGGGAAGGGAGTGAGTGAAATGTGTGTGTGAAAGTTAGAGTTCCCCAGAACCTCCTTTGTGCCCATTTTAAGGCATGCCAAGTGCACAGTATGAGTGATAAAGTAGTCATATGGTCAGAGTATAATTAATTTGTTATTTGACCTTCAACATGAGAAAATAATCACTGCAGCACCCACGTGATGGAAGATGGATGGATGGGGCTAGAACCAATGACATGGAATCCCTCATGGAGCAGGCAGATCCTGTATGGGCTCATACCAACCAGCTGTGTGGGATTTTCCTCTATGTATTGTTTTCTTTATAAGATTCTGCTTGTACTATTTTTCGGCAGAACGTTCTTAGCAGCAGAGTTCTATGCTGTTGCTCTCATCTGCATGTGAGATTAAAACTTGTTATCCTTACAAGATCGACTTGGGCCTTTCTTCCCTAGCCGATTCTATTCTCTCTGGTATGATCATTTAGGGACTTGCCTTCACCTGCCAGAGGGGTGAAGCATTGCAGTCAGCCATTCACAGTACTGTTTTGATTTCATCCTCTGTAAGCATTTGTTCTAGTCAAGGTTTTACGTTTTTTTAAGTGGTTCCTAATGTTATTTTTATACACATTTTGTTCTTGATATTTTCTTTGACTTTTATTTATTTTTAGGGTGGTTGGGTTAATCCTTGTGATTTTGTTTAACAAAATAATATAATTTGTCAACATGTATATCTGGTATTTGTTCATTGCATTTCAAAACTGTTGCACTATGTTATGTATGTACCATCAATCAAATTGGTTATGAGGTAGGCCTTCTAGTCAGTCAGTTACCAAAGCATGAAGCCTTGTTGACTTTAAGAAACACTTGTTCTCCCTTGCCACAATTGGAGACTACGTTAAGGTAAGATTTCTGATTCAGGGTCATCTACAGCAACACCCCCTCCCCATTATGAAATGTTTTGGAGCTCAGTAAGGAATCCTTGTCGTATATCTTTTAGTTCCTTAAGGGGCTTTAAATCCTACCAATTAAGTTTAGATATGTGTCTTTATAATTCCAGCTAGCAGGCCACCCATATTGAACATCTTTTATGGTCAAATCCCATTGTCCATAAATGAATGTCCTTATTTGCCAAGATTCAATCTTGAACTGATGATTGTTCAAGAGTAGGTTTCCCTCTTCAATTACTTATCTATAGGACTGTGACTTTTCATTTGGCCGTTTGATTGTAAGAATTGAACAGCTGATGTTTTGTAGAAGCCCTGAATACCATTGCTTGGAAGACTTGTCTCTTAATCCTATTTAGATCAGAGAGAAATAAATATTTGCTGGTTCAGCCAAAAAAGGCCCCAAGAGGAGTCTAGCAGAATTCCCACAAGGACAGAGTTTTTGCCTCCAGATGCTGAGCTGTGAAACCTCAAGGGGGCTGGAAGCGGCAATCACTGTGTTGGTGCTTAGATGAGTACTATGCAGGTCTTAACATTTGGGCAGGGTTGTGTAAAAGTCAGCTACTGGCAGATGAGGCAATTAGAAGTTGTTAGCCTGTTTTTAAGCACAAATGGCGCCTCTTTCCAGTCAAACCAAGTTTGCTTAAAAAACAGTTTTGATTTTCAATATTGTTTTCCCAGAGCTGTTGTTAACCCTATTTGAGAGCATCAAGAATACTTCAAATGCATCCACCTCAGCAACCTCTCATTGCAACTGTGATTCAAATGACTATTATTCATATGTAACATTTTGGGGAAGTCCCCTGATCTGGTCGGAGGACTGGTTCTTATATTTCAGCCTTAGCAAAGCCATCTTCAGCCAGGGTCTTTTTAAACTATTCCACGGGACCTTCACCCACTGGCACCCAGAACAGATGTTGTGGAACTTTCTTCGTACATAACCAATGCTGCTCAAGGAAACTGCGCTCTGAAGGTATTTATTTCCCAGCATGCCCTACCTTCATCGCAGTCCTGCCGCGTTCCGGTCCATTCTGCTCCTTTATTAGGGTCTCAATAAATGAACACTTGGAACAATGTTCGATGTGAGTCATTACCAGTTGGGCAGACATTTATGCTACTAGGCTATATATTATTATAATACATTTAAGGGACAATACTGATGAAAGATTTACCGGCAAACTCTTAATGACTCCTTAAGACTTTTCCACTGACGCACTTCCACACTCATATGTATTTGATCACATTCATGCAAATGAGACACACACACTCACACATTGTGCTGTTCGGTAAATGCATATAATTCTTCTAATTGTTTCTTCACATCTTGGCATGCATAGCTTTCTTATGATGGAAGCAGATGGATAAAGCAGTCATCTACACTGACTTTCAAAGGATCTCCTTTTCTTCATAAATCTGGCAGAGGCCCAGCCCTTCTCCATTCAGCTAATCTTTGGCACCAAAACCTACACAGAGGAGATATTTGTGAATTCATAAACACAAAAGGAATCCATAGAGAGCCAAAGGATGGGCAGGAAGTATCCACCAAAGAATACCTCCGCACTACGCAGATATTCTGATGCATTGAAATAGTTGAGCAGGGGATCCAACACACCCATCACCCAAAGAGTCCATTCTAGGATGACAGCAGTTGCTTAGGCTGCATGCAGCCAACCTTTCCTTACAGCTGGTGGCATTACCCAATTACACCATTCAAGCCAAGGGTGCAGCCATCCTGCGAGACAAGGACATGTGCTACAAGAAATTCTCTCACTGCTCTGGATGTCAATGTCTAGTCCTAATGCTGGTCTAGATGGAGATGATGGTAGACTTTGACAATGGGCCTTATTACAAGTTTGGAGGTAGCCATGCCGTTTTTACCGGCATGACTACCCCCAAACCCGGGTCCGGGTCCCGAAAAAATGGGAATTACTGGGCCATTCCGACATTTGCGTGCCCGGTAATTCCCATTTTCGGGACCCGGACCCGGTACATCCTCTCTCCCATTCGAGACCCCATAGGGCTCAAAGGGAATGAGGAGGGTGCTAACAACGGTCCCGTTAATCACGGTACCGTTGTTAGCTTCCTGGTCTGCTCGCAGGTGCCGCTCTGGACGTCTGGTCTGACCAGGCGTCCAGATCAGCACCCGCGAACAAACTCGTAATGTTGCGGCGAGGTAACAACGGCGCCGGTAGCACTATGTTGGCCTTGGTGATGTCTGTGGAGAGGTGGGAATGGAGAGTTGGGACTTTCAGGAATGATGTGTGTGGGGTTTCCATTCAATGACTCTCCATACATAAGCACCTGCGAGAAATGGAAGCTGTTCTTCACAAGCACCTCCAGATTCTCCTCCACCGCTGGTGGGGCAATTGGGATACACCTCACCACTGATGATGCACAACATGATGTTGCTCACCAGTTGGAGTTGTGAAGTCCTCATGCTCCTCTGCCTGTTCCACCTCATAATTCTTCCCAATATGCATCTGCTGTTGCAGATTGTGCCTCTGCTGGTCCTCCTCCTCCTCACACCAAGATGTCCAGTCCTCTCCATCTTCCTCAGGTCAGGTGTCTCGCTGACCTACTGTGCCTGGGATTTCTTCAGTGGCCAGAGCTGAAAAGGGAGACAAACTCAAGTCAGACCCTCACAAAGCAAGGCACTAGTTACATAACATGCAACCGTGTTGATTGTGTGCCTGTGAGTGGGGCAAAATATGTATTCACAAACACTCACTACAATGTTTCACTGACAGTTACTGCACATGTGTGCGCATGACAAGTATATTTTGGCCTACAAGTACAGGCATGTTTGTCCTGGGATGCAGCCAGTATGTATTCTGTCAGGATTACAGACACGTGATGTGGTGGCATGCAGTGTAGCTATACTCCCGGATTGCCCCTGGGATACACACAGTGTTTCCTCTAGATATGTATGTGTAGTGTGATAATCCAAAGGTCATAAGATTAGAGCATGCCTTCCTGGTAAGGCGTACTTGAAGCAGGCATTTGATGCAATATGTTACACCAACCTGGGTATTGTATTCATTGACCATTCCAACGCAGGTGACATTTTTGCATGAATGCTGTATTATGCGCAGTAAAGGATTGTGCAATGGATGTTGTAGGTGTCATTAAGACCTGAGGTCACCTGCATGCTTGTGCCACAGGCTGTAGGTATGTGGAGAATCTACAATGGCTGTTTGGCATATAGGGGCACACGTTTGTATGTGACATATTGCAGGCAAGTGAGGAGGCATGTATGTTTTGACCATGGTTCGGGGCTGCCAGTGTTATAGAATTGGACCATGTGTTTTTAATGTTGACCATATTCCTGTAGTCATGGCAACATGTTGGTGCCTTCATTGGGGCCTTGCTGATGTGACTTGAAGGCAATTGGGAATTGGGGACACATGAGTTCAGGCCATGTGAATGAACGGTTGTAAAGTCATGAAGGGCTCTTGTAAATGACACAAGGTTGGTGTGGGCATTCACTCTAAGGATGGGTCAGCCTACGAGGGGCTAGTGTGCTGGTCTGGTATGTCATGGGATGATGTCATTGCTAATGAGAGAGGGGAAGTGCTGGATGCACAGGGCACTGTAGGAACATTTGTATATGTGTGTGCACTATGATAGGTTTATGGAAATGGGCTAACATGTGGGAGACATATGCATGTATGTAAGCACAACAATTCAAGTGGTGCATAGTTTTGGGTATGGTGGCTTCAATCGGTGTCTGTCAATAGGTAATTTCAATAAATGGGCTCCTGGTTGGGAGCCTATTCTACCCAGGAGGGTTACTAGTTGAACAAAATTACAATTGAATAGGTCCGAATAAAGATGTGCTCAAAAAAACACTCATAAAACCTATTTCCCTCTGCATACAGAAAAGAAAAACTCACTCTGTCTACTTCTGAGAAAAGATTGTTTGTTAATCTTTTTCAATTTGTATAAATTGGTATAAAATGAACATTTCTTTCAATAATATGACATCACAGAATGTCTCAACCAAAAAACATAGAGACTAAAGGATTTACAACACATAGAGCCAAATGTTTTCTGGCGTAACAGTCAATTTTTGTGTGTAAGACTAACTTCATCAGAGTTGTTGTTTGCAGGGGCATAGGAGACCCATAAAATCTGGGGGGGGGGGACAGGGGACACCTTGGGGACTTGGGCAGGGAGAGGCTTTAATTGCCTGCTCACAGATACTCCTTTACATCTTTCCCCCGTCACTGACATATGCAATAGATTGTACAGGAGCTTACCCAAATGTATGGAAATACTTTGGTCTTAATAATGTTCCCCCCATGGGCATTGTTTTTCTCTTCCACCTCAGTTGGTGTGATGAACCGTTTCACTTATTGTGTTTCTCCAGGTCTCTTAGCGATGGACCTATAGAGAGATATTTTATAATACTCTCACCTGCGCTTTAAGTGCAGATGCTTTATGGAGTTTCGCCAACCCATCCTATCCTATCCTATCCTATTCCACTTGAACCCTCAATGATGGAACATGAATGTGCCCCTTTACAGCAGTGTATGAGCTGCAATCCTACCTCGGCACCAGGGTATTCACTGGATTTACATGGATAGCGGAACAAGTGCTGTTGTGAATCTCGAGGCTCTGCTTTATTTTTTTCTAGGTCACCCAGATGGCTTATGGGGGCCTCTATTAAAACTTGTCTAAAACTCATTATTCAGCTTGTGGTGGGTACCAGAAATTCAGTTGCATCCCTATTTTAAAGCAAGCGTTGGCAACGCCAACCATTTGGGTTTTAATGTAGGCATGGAAAAGGCACTTGCCAGGCACCGCCATAGTGGCATTAACTACCCTCTGATGGTAGCAGCTGCAAAATGGTGAAAGTATCTGGACATTTAATGGTAGTGCCTGGCAAATGCCCAATATGTACACAAGCAAACACTTGCTGGTTTTTAGCGGGACTTCAGTGAAGGAAATGCAAAGTGCTAATAGAGTGGCTGAAGGCATCCCTAGATAAGACATTTGTATTACACCAGTAGTATGTTCCCAGCCCCAATTAAGTTATTAACTACACAGGGCTTTGCAGTATGATATGATATGATATGGCATGGCATTTATAACACGCCTATACGCAATTTTTTCAAGGCACGACAAGGCAGGGGAGGGGGAACAGAGGGAAGACAGACAACAATCCTACTAGGCCAGGTGTCATTCAGATCGCGCAAGTGCATGGGGAGGGGAAGGAGGAAAGTGCGGAGGGGGTGGGGGGATGGGTCAGTGCAGTACATGGGATAATAAGATAAATAAACAAAGTAAAAGTAAGGCCAGCAGGTGGCAAATGCAAGGGTAAGTGCAGACAACAGGTATCAAGTGCTGGTAGTGGGACGGTAGGGATACAGAAAACAGTCCCCAAATGCGGGAGTTGCCAGAAAGGCAGTGCAGGAGTGCGACTGGTGGGGGAGGGGGCCTGGGTCTGAGATCAGAGGGTAGCAAGGCAACCTGTGCAGTTTCAGTATCAGCCAGGAAGTCAGCAGGGGAGAGGAGGAGAAAAAGCAGAAGCAGAGAGAAATGTTTTGAGGTGCTTCCGGAACCGGAGATGGTTCTCCTCAAGTTTTAGGGAAGCAGGGAGGCTGTTCCAAAGGGAGGCCACAGCCGAAGAAAGAGATCTACCACCAACTTGTTGCTTGGAGGAGCGTCTGATCCTGAGGGAGCTGGAGGCGGATGAGCGAAGAGCTTTATAAGGAAGATATTTAGGAAGAGAGAGTTGAAGGTATTGAGGCCCCAGGCCCCAGAAGGCCTTATGAACAATGCAGAGGGTTTTGAACTTAATCCTCACAGCCACTGGGAGCCAATGCAGAGATTTCAGTCCTGGAGAGATACAATCCCTGGGTTTGAGGCCAAGGACAAGTCTCGCAGTCCTGTTCTGGATGAGTTGCAGAGGGCAGAAAGTAGCACGCATATTTAGAAAGAGGCTGTTGCACCAGTCCAGCCTAGAGAGAACCAGAGCTCTGGAGACAGTGAGCTTCTGGAGGAAGGAGAAAAATGGAAGAATGGTAGTGAGACTTCTTAGAGAGGTCATGGATGTGAGGAGAGAAGTAGAGTGCAGAGTCGAAGATGGTGCCGAGGTTTTTGGTCTCACAGGTGGGAGCAGGAAGAGCGTCAAGAGAGGCCGGCCAGAGAGTGACAGGAAAGGAGGGAGCGGGTGTGCTGATGAGGCGAATCTCGGTCTTACTGGCATTAAGGCACACCACTCCTGTATAGCGGGCAGACAGTCAGAGATGACAGAGGGAGAAGAGGTGGCTGAGGGTAGCCTGAAAATGTGAGCTAAGTATCATCCGCATAGCACTGGAAGTTGGGGCAGAGCGTGGCAATGCAGTGGGCAAAAAGTGCCAGGTATTGGTTGAAGAGCCAGGGAGAGAGGTTAGACCCTTGGGGAACACCAAATGTAGAGATAGGGATAGAGATAGAGGAAGGACCCAAGTTGAACCTGGGAGGGTCGATCAGAGAGGAAAGAAGTCAGCCACGCCAGGGCCTGACCGGTGATCCCCAGGTTATCACTGAGACGGTTGAACGGGATGGCTTGGTTGACTGTGTCAAAGGCAGAAGAGAGATCAAGTAAGATGAGGACACAGGGGGTGTTGGAATCAAGGTTGGAGAGCAGGTCTTAATGGATGTTCAGGAGAGCAGTTTGTGTACTTCTGGCAGCTCTGAAGCCAGACTGATGATCATGAAGACAACCCACACATTCAGTGTGAAGATTGAGCTGGGAGATGGCCAGATTTTCCAAGAGTTTGCCCAGGAAAGGAGTGATGGAGATTGGGTGATAGTTAGCCGTGCAAGACGGGTCGGCAAAGGGTTTCTTAAGGAGAGGGTGCACAAGGGAAGACTCCAGTAGTGAAGGAGTGGTTGCAGAAGTTGGCCAGGGCATGAGCAAGGGAGTTAATGGGCCTCATTACAAGAGTGGCAGAATGGGTTAACGGGTGCCACAAAAGGATGCGGACCCGTTAACACCATTCCGCCACATTACGAGGTCCCCTCGCGGGACCGATCTGCACGTCTGGTTTTACCAGACGTGCAGAGCGGGTCCCGCGAGGGGTCGAGGGAGCTAACAACGGGCCGGTCGTAATCGGTCCGTTGTAAACTCCCTCCCCCATTCCCATTCAGTTCTATGGGGGCTGAAATGGGAATGGGGAAGGTCTGGGCCCGGGTTCCTGGAGGGAGGAATTACCGGGCCCTCCTAACTCGGAATGGCCGGTAATTCCCCATTCTGGGAACCCGGACTCGATTTTGGCAGCATGAGACCCAATATGTGGTCCTTGATGGCTTTGTAGGAACAGGGATGAACCTGTTTTGATGAGACTTTCATAGATCGGACTTGTCTAGAAACCTCGTCTGGGGAGAACAGGGGAAAGGCAGAGAAGGGGGGGGGGGGGGAGTTGGCCGAAGAAGGGTCAGAGGAAGAGCAGGGAGTATAGGGAGGAAGGGGATAGGAGGATAGAGAGGACAGGATGTCCTGAGTTTTAGAGATGAAATGAGAAGTCAGTGCTGTGCCGTGCAAACATCCCTAAGTCAATGGCCCTCATTACAACCCAGGCGCTAAATCATGGCGCTATTAGCACCATGGTTGGTGCCGGTGTTGTAACGAGTCTGCCATGGTGGAATGGGGAAATACCGCCCCATTCCAAGGTTGGCGGGACGGTATTTCCCCATTTCACCATGGCCCTTCCCCATTCCCATAGGGCTCAATGGGACTGGGGAAGGCGCTAAGTACGGTACTGCAAATTGCGGTACTTTAGTTAGCACCGAGGTCCCTTTGCGGCACCCTACTTTAACGGCTGGTAAAACCAGCCGTTAAGGTCGGGTCCCGCAAAGGGACCTCGTAATCAGGCGTTAAGGGTTTAACGGCGCCGACACCTTTTACGGCGCCGTTAAACCCTTAACGCCAGGGTTGTAATGACCCCCAATGGCTTTATCTAAACCCGAAGCACCTTCCATGCCATTTCTGCCCTACACCACTCTCCGTGTGTTCTGGTCTTTCCTGAACCCCTTTCATCTGCACTCTGTTCTTGTTCCCATCTCTCCCCTCCCTTGCTCCTCTCTTTTTCTGTCCTTTGCACTCCCCCACTCTACTACCCCCAGTCCCTCACTTCCCATTCCCCCATGGCCAGACCCCCACAACTCATCAGTACACTTACTCAGCACTTTCTCCTCAGTCTTCAGAGCACCCTCGATATCCTTGGGTGCTTTTCTACAACTATTAGTCATGCTCCATTGTCTTACCTCATTTTGGGGTCTTCTCCAGGTCACTGTTGAGGCAAGGCCCAGCCAGTGCTGTGCACAGATGCTTGTATTTATTATTTACACTATAATGCTGTTTGCCGCTTGCCGGATGCTGCCCCCCCCATACCGGCCTGCACCGCACTGGTCTGAGAACACATGTTTGCCTCACCTGCACTGTATGCAGTGTCACTATACATACACTCATCACTCTGTGGTGATGAAGTCCAGTCCAGGTATGGACCCAGCAGGGGATTGAGGGGGGCAAGTGGGTAATGGGGATTATAAGCTAGTGCCCCGTTCTGGATGTGCTAAGGGAACGGAAGGGAAGATGGCAACATGCTTCTTCTCACAGCAACAGCATTAATACTGCATATACCATAGAGACCCCTGGGAGCTCTGGGAGGCAAACACACAACACAAGGGAAAGGAAACTGCAACGGAGCATGGACAGTAATGTGCACTGGCACGCAGGTCCATGGGGGAAAGAGGCCCGCTAACAAGGCCATACAGCGCTGTCTCGGGTCACTGTCACCAGGTAAGTAGCACAATGTAAGTGACTGGCCTGCACTTATTTTTGGGGTGTTGAGCTGTGGGGTCAGGTCTTTGTAGTATTTACACATTAGCCTGCAGTGCAGGTCTAAGTAATTTCTCATTTCTGCATTCATGTAATACAGACTATTCTTTGTAGTCAACACGATTTCCAAACGGTCATCTCCCTATCATGGCTTTTGAATTCCCACAAGGCGCAGGTGGCATGGTGGTGGTGGTGCTCTGACCTCCCACTACACTTATGGTTCCTAAATCTGAATTCGAGCTCTGCAGAGCCTAAACAAGCCCCCCACCCCAGACACGGGCCAACCCCTCCCTGCAACGCACACCTCCACTCAGCCACAGCCACCACAGTACCGTAGTTGGGTTCAACTGCTTCAAATGAATCCACAGATGTATGAGCACATCCCTTTTCTCCGGGTCCAGGCTGAGGAAACTTGCATTTCACACTCACTTTTGTGGTCCTCACAAATGCCCTCATTATCGGGAAGACCACACTGCACAATGCACCCCATTATGAGCTTCAACATAAACAAATAGCTTAATTTTCTAAACAATGGAGACCTTCCCAGAATAGCGCTACGTTTTATGCGCTCCAGGTATATCACCACAAGCCAGTTTGCCTGCGGCGACCTACAAAGAGTTCCACCAGCTAGTAAAAATTGCTAAATATTGAATCCCTCTGAGCTGGGGGGCATTTTTCTGAAGTCGCGTAGGTTTGTCATGCACCCGTGAGCACGGTGTGCAACACAGGGGTCTTGGGTTCGATTTATCATTTATGTTCTGTAATGGGGCTATGCGAAACGTGAACTGTGCATGCATCACATCAGGGACGTATGTATGCATCTGTGTGCTGTTGGGTCATCTGCATGCAATTTAAAACTTCACGAGGCATGGGGCAAAGCCTGTCTTTTCCTGTTATCATGAAATAAAACGAGGGTTGGGCCCTCAGGTTTTTCAATTCATGATGAAAGATTAAGAGGCCAGTATTCCCTGATCAGTTTGCAACACGCTGCACGTGTTTAGAAACTGTATAAATATGACGTTGGCACATTCCCCCTAATAAATCCTCCCTATGACGGCCTGCACTGCACCTGGGAGAGGGGGGCCATTTGACTTACATTAAGTACGGTAGCTGAGGTCTCAGGAGGTTGAGTCGCAGTCAGTCTCACTCTGTCTCCCTTGATATTAACACACACTGTTAGTCAGTCACTCTCAGCAGGAGCACGCGTCACTGCCTGGCTTCTCCTTCGTTCTGGAAGCTGAGGATGGGCAGCAGTGGACTGCGCAGGGGCACGTGCAGTTCCCCGGCCTGGGCACATTCCAAATGCACAGGCGTGGGGCACGCAGGAGCAAGCAGCATACGTTATTGTTTTAGCCCGCTGCTGCAGACAGTCTGAAGTTAACTTGTACTTTTGCACGCATGACCAGGGATGTCATTTCACTAAAATGCCAGGGGTAGCAGAAGTGACATCACACTACCCTTGACCTCTGATGACATCACAGGAAGTGATGTCGTTTGACCCCACCCCGAAGTGATATCGCGGGAAGCAATGGAATTCAACCTTTCACCCATTGACAAAACAGGAAGTGGCATAACATAGCATTGTTCGCAAATACACTACGAAAAATATGTTTACGATATCACTATAATGTGATGTACATTTCATACAAGAATGGATCGCCATATGATCCGTTAGGATAAGTGTGTATAGACCCATTTTACCAAATTAGTGTGAATGCAAGCAGACGTCCATGGCCAAATGATAATGATGTGTTATTATATAGCACTTACGCTTAAGCGCTTTATATAGAAAAAATATACACCCAAAATCACCCAACCTGTGTTGGTACTCATTTATCAACCTCAGAAGGATGAAAGGCTGTGTTGAAGTGTTTAAGAACAGACTAAATCAGTGACTCACCCCTTGAAGTGTGCCTGAAATGAACCTTTAATGAGTCTAGCAATTACTGTATAGAATTCCAAAAATACACATTATTTGGTTTTCCTATTATTTCTTATTTAGGGTCAGTGCTGAAAGTGTTAAACTTGTGGTACCCCTGTTGTTTTTATTCTTCTTTTTTTTTAGAGGCCTGAACAAGAAAGTCAGCCACCCCAGAAGTAATGAGCCACATGGTGCTGGCCACAGCCCAGGAGCTTGCATTACATTTTTGTTTTTAAAAAGACACTTTTTTCCCCCATTTCTTTTAGGGGTAGCAAGGGAGACCACAGGGGTAGCAAGGGAGACAGTTGTGACCTCTGGCAACCCCTAAATGACATCCCTGCGCATGACATCTGCATTTTACATGCTGAAGTGACACAAATTCTGGGGGGGGATAATTGACATTATATCCCCCCCACTTAATATTGTGGGGGGGATGTGTCTCCCCTGTGCCCCCATGTCCTACGCCCATGGTTGTTTGTCACAACAATTCACATAATACAATATATAACAAAAACACTTTCACATAGTAACAACAAAACATAGGTTGTGAAAAGCAATCGTTCTATTTGGTGGTAAGCAGTGGCGATGCACTGTGGTTAGGGGTGCGTCTACACAGGGATGTTTCAACCGTTTAGGAGAGGCTATTTAGCCCAATCTTGTACACGGTCTTCATCAGGACGAAAATGCTGTATGTTATGTAGTGCGTTCTGCAGGGGAAAAGGGAGAGTCTTATCAGGAGAGTGCGGGAGCACGTATAACTATAGGAAGATTTAATCATGTACTGTGTTGTCTCTACATTTTGCATAATAGAGCACAGCTTACCTGTGGGTAATTATTTCCACAGGCACTATTTTCTAGGAACTGCTAGGCGTAGTGAGGATCTCAATGTGGTCCTGTTACAAAAAGCATGGAAAGGGCACTCAATACTGTTTAACAGAGTCCTTTAAATGCATGTGAAAAATCACAGTTACGGAGAAAATACCATCCGCGATATGTGTGGTGGTGGAATCTTACCTCCTTGGTCGAGGCTTGTAAACCTGTGGTTACTGATGTTTACAATTTCAGGATGTAATCTAAAAAAGAGAGAAAGGGGAATGGACGGCATATCAGAGCTGTGGCAATGCATATGGGTCATCAAGAAATCTCTGACTGCACGCGTGAGCCTGGCGCGAGCATACCTGTGTGGATGTTCGCACAAGGATGAGCTGGACGAGTGTGTTCCTCGCTCGAGAGGTGCTGAGTCACTCTGCGGCTCGGTGGGGGCCTAGCAGCATAGCGTTGGTAACGCTTTTGCTACGGACCCAGATTATTTATATGGTGGCCATTTTGAGTCGTTTGGATGGGAACGGTTGGATTACATTGCGTCCCTTGGCCCAACGTTGGATGCAATCAATTTACAGTGTACCCCATAGTGTAAGGAATCCAAAAAGGTAATTTAGAGGTAAAAGTATATTTTACCTCTAAATTACTGACGTTGGGCCAAGGGACGCAATGTAATCCAACTGTTCCCGTCCAAACGACTCAAAATGGCCGTCATATAAATAATCCGGGTCCGTAGCAACAGCATTACCAACGCTATGCTGCTAGGCCCCCACCGAGCCGCAGAGTGAATCAGCACCTCTCGAGCGAGGAACACACTCGTCCAGCTCATCCTTGTGACTGTTACGCCAGAAAACATTTGGCTCTATGTGTTGTAAATCCTTTAGTCTGTACGTTTTTTGGTTGAGACATTCTGTGATGTCATATTATTGAAAGAAATGTTCATTTTATACCAATTTATAAAAATTGAAAAAGATTAACAAACAATCTTTTCTCAGAAGTAGACTGAGTGAGTTTTTCTTTTCTGTATGCAGAGGGAAATAGGTTTTATGAGTGTTTTTTTTAGCACATCGTTATCCAGACCTATTCAATTGTATTTTTGTCAATAGGTAATGACATATATGCATGCGCAGTTTAGCGGACGTGCACACGCCATTGCTGCATTTCCTTTGAATGTTGTTTGCAGTTTGTACATGAGGGGAGGTTATCAGATGTTTTTGAACACATTGTCACTTCTACATAGTCTTTTGTAATATGCAGATATACAATATAAATTCTCCAGCCTCCTACGAAAATTGGCAGAAGTGATACTATCAAAACCAAGCTCAGAGCTAAATGAAGACCGACTCGCCGCTGGAAAAAACGGTCTACAGATAACCGTCCAAACACTTCAAACTGGTAATCCAAGCCGTATGATTACCACTAGCCCAACTTTGGGCCACCTTTTTTCACAAGGCAATACTCGCTTTGTAATTCAAGACCCTCTTGCACTAAGCGCAAAGGCTTCTCACCAATGTACTTTTCTCATGTACCACAAATAGTCATGTTTGACTCCCTTCCAACTATATTTAGGCATCTGACCTTCACAGACTTCCCCACCAGCCGCAGTAAACAGCAGCTGGAAAAAAAGACCACAGCCATGGCGTCAACTTACTTGCACATGGTAGGTCCACACCCTGCAGCTCCTCATTTCATTACCTGGCAATTCCTTGCATCACCGTATCTAAATGCGTTCTCCATTCTTATACTATAGGATGACGCCCATCTCACTTAATCAAATCTGACCATGACTTTTATGTCCTGAAGACAGTTCGGTACAATTCTGCAGCGCTGCTCCACTTCATCTAGCCACTGCCCATTGCCATCAAACTACCGAACCAGAAACAACAACTAATGTGTCGACAATGTTAATGTATTGTGACTGTGAACAATACATGTAATAGACTGTCACTAATTATACTAACTCACCAATATGCAGACTACATATGTACTTCAGTATGCATATACCATGTGCTACGGCACATAAATATTCTGTCAATATGTCTTCTTGTTGAAATAAACCTTTCTGTTTTTGCACCTTACGGTGTTCTCTTTTCAAGCTAGTAGCTACCTAGCTCCTCTGTAAGGTATTGTTGACCCCCTGTCACGCTTTTGGCCAGGGAAGCCGTTGACTCTATTTCCCTCCATCTCAGTCACAAAAGGCCACTATCTCACAGGAAAATGCAATATAGACACAGTATAGTAGCTGTATAGCCAACGGGGTATGTCACCTATCCCTAAGCCCCTTTCAGGCCCAGATGCCTCCTGCAACTGCATGCCCACTAGAGATCCCCATTGTCTCCTTGTGATGTGGGCAGAAGCATTGTTTGACAGGTTGACTCTATTCCCCTCTATTTCTGTACCTGTTTACCCTCTAGAGTCAGGCCCCCAAAAAAAGAGGGTTCAGCCCATTTTTTCTTCTTTCCTTCTTTTGTGACTGAGGTCACTAAAGTGAGACATGGTGACAGCACCTCAAGAAATTGCAGTGTTAGAGTTGGCTTTTTGACTTGTTGGCCTGTGTCACGGATGACTGTTTTGGCCAACTTGCAGTGGGGAATCCAAAGGGAGATGGGGAGATTGAAGCCACACAGAGGGTGACATATGCACATGGTTTTGGTAGAACTGAGGGGGAGACATTAGACAGTTGGGACAATAGCAGACAGGACACAAGGTGCAGCAGCAGTGCACATCACAGTGACTGTGTTCTAGGTCTGGCCTTTATTCATGTTGGGTAGGGACGTGTGGGTGCAGTGCTTTTTTTAGATTTTGCCCCTTGTCCTCCAGTGCATTTCACAGACACAGTTGTGCCTGGATTCCCTGCTGCCTTGAGTACCTTTTTCACACAAATGACCATGACCTCTGTGATGTTGTAAATGTGTGTAAGCCTGCCTTTCTGGGGGACATTGTGTCATCACCCTTTGGCAGACGGCGCTAGGTCTTTGGCAGACCCTTTTGGAGGGTGCAGGGTTGTATCAGTTATGCAGTTCCTGTGTGTTTCAGTGACTAAGCACGTTGTGTATCATGACACAGGAGGTGTGTAGAACTGTTAAGTCACTACATGCAAGGCCGACCTTTCTAATTCCATTCTTTACAATAATCATCCCATGTCTGCCCAGGTTAGATTCAGTGTGAGACACAACCATACACAGTTCAGCTGCTCATGGTGATGGCCCTCATAGGGATGACTTTAGCATTATATATGTTCTGTCCATAACTCTGAGCCCGGTAATGGCTAGAGTGCCTCAGATTCCACATCTTGCCTTTACTGGGTTGATGCCCGGGCTCCTCTTCTATGGGGAAAGGGGTGAGTGTCTACGCGCCAGCTAGTGAGTTCCCTTGGAGGGCATCCACAGTGGCAGTACAGCTGTGATTTTCCTTCATGTAACACCTCTCAAACACACACCACCTCTTGATCTAGTCCTTAGTGCAAGACTGGTCCCCCAGGGCATTGATACCCTGCGCGGTATACTTCCAGGGTGCAGTGGAGCGGAGTCTTATGAGGGGTGTCCTCATGAGTATTTCTTTTTGTCTGATGACAAAGTCAGCCATCTCCATCAGCGGGAAGTTGTGCATCCTCCAGAAAAGTTTCAGAACATCTTTTTGCTGGCTGTCATGGCCCCGGAGGTGAAGGGGCACCCTTGTGTGTTGACTTATATCTTTGTGACTTGAGCAAGGTGAGCATGTTTGATGCTAATAGTGATGGTGGGGCCTTCTGCATTATTAGCCATGTTCCAGGTGTTGGATGTTGTCACGTTGATGTCTCCATGGACACGGGGAGGCGGGTAGTTATAATAAGGGAAGTGACGCAAGGGGAGGGGCAGAGTTATGTGGAAGTTAATAAAGAAGATTGCGAATGCAAACGCTCTGTGTCTGCGTTTAATTTCGAGTGTGTCACCGATCCTGTGAGGCCTGCCCTCTGCCACAACAGATGTCATGTTGCACTGATTGCCTTTTGGATGCTGACATGTGAGCCACACGTTGATTGCGCCCTTTATTGTTCACATGTGGCTGCCTTGTGAACTTCCGATGGTGCCGTAATCATGATGTTCAAGAGCTTTGTAGGGATTCATTTCAGATATTGTTTTCCTAATAATGGCTTGTGATTTTATTGTCTTGGTAGTCTGACTGATTGAGGTGTAATGCCCGTGGAAAATGTGCAGTGTGCAAGGCATTACCTGTTGTTACCCTGGAACATGTGTGTGATAAGACAACTGTTATTTTCTGGCATTGGAATACGTTATCCATTTGCTTTACAATGTTTTTGCTTTGGTTTTACCAATGTTGATCTTTCACATGTCACTGGCATAACTTCCACGGCTTATGTGTGCTAATACGTTACATGTGTGTTTCTGTGGGTGTGTGTCATTTACATTGCTGGAGTGTTGTTGGGTGTGCCCAGAATTTTGATGGAGTTGTTATTGGGTGCATCAGGAAGTGTGCTCAGATTCCTAGGATGTGTTAGAGGGTGATAACCTCAAATTGTGGGTGTGTCAGCGTCTGTGTGACAGATTTGTATGTGTGTGTATGTGTCAATGAGCAACCATACACTAAGGTGGAAATTTGGTTCAAGTCACTAAAAAACATTGCTCCTGGCAAAATGAATCTCTAATGCCTAGCGGGTGTTAGGGAGAATTATCATAAATATGCTAATTCCCTTCACCTTAGAGACCCCCAGCAACTTTGAGCGATTTTTGAGGACTTGATTTTTTTTCCTGGAAAGAGTGTGAGCCTTTTTCCCCACTCTTTCATGCATTTTGATGTGTGTTTTAAATTTGTGTTCTTTGATTATGGACTTTTAGATAACTCCATAGGCATCATCTTTTCATGTGTGTCGCACAGCACCCTAACTGCACTGACAACGGGATGTCTTTTGGACTTCCCACAGGTTTAAATACCTTCTCTGGGATAAACTGCTGTTTCCCAGAGAATGTAAAGTGAAATTGACTTTACTAGTCTATCCAAATTCCGAGACCCAGCACACACCATCCTACAATGGAGTGCTGGAGGGTTTACATATTATCCCCTGTGTCTAAATACTCATGTAGCACTCAAATGCTATCCTTTTCTATTGAAAAGGCTGGTGGCAGTGGTTTTACAACAAACTACCATGATTTTTCCCAACGGCGAACACCGGTAGCTAAAAATCACAGGAGCCATGTTTTTCAAGATGGCACCTCAAGCCCCTTTGTTTAAACATGTCCCGGTCTTCTTTTTTCGCCATTTCTTTTTGGAAAGGTCCTTCTAGTGTTTGTCTCTGCACGCCAAACCAGGTTTGGTCCCTTTGTTCATGTACCTTTGGCGGGCTTCAGGACTGAAGACCACCTCTGGCGTCTGAGTGTCTGGGGTGGGCAGGAAGTGAGGGAGGTGCCCGAAACTCCCTGTGCTTAGTCTCCTAGGAGACCCAAATGCACTCTGGCGTGATTGGCTGGCTGACTGTCCAGCAAGGACAGCCACCCTGCTGGGTGAGTGACAGCTAGGCTGGAATGAAAGGGAGAAAACTGTTTAAAAAGCAAGTCTCTAGGACAGGAAAGCAGAGTCAAACACTGGAACGAAAGAACCAAAGACGAGCTGGAAGAGGACGGCTGCTGCACTCCTGGACCGTTGGTTTGCCCAGTGAAGCCCTGCTGCAGGTCCGAATTGCCAAACTCCATTCGACAGAGAAGCTCCTTCAAGGACGGCTTCTTCCTTTGAGTTCGTGGGACCAATCAACTCATAAGACACCTGTATACCATTCTCAAGGCTGGTTAGGATTAACCAGGGAGAGGGACACCAGTTTGTGTTCTTGAATCTACAGCTACTGGAAACTGAAGTGACTCCATCTTGTTTGCTTTCGTCAACGATCCCGTGTAGTGCAGGAGTCCCCCGACGTCTCCCTCTTGTCCCCATGACTGAGGCTCAGGAACAGCGAGATCTGCAGGACCTGCCAGGAACCACGACTACAGCAGCATTTGTTTCTTCATACAAAGGTACTGTGCCAACCCGATTGAGAGAATGCCACTCTTGCGGTGTAAGTTTGTGAATCTTTCCCAACTTACAGGCCTAATCAGCTTATGACCCACCATATGATTATTTTTCGCCTAAACTCCTTCTAAGAACTTTCAGAAAGACTTTACAGAGTGTGGAGGTCGAGTGTGGAGTCTGCAGGAGTCATCACAGTATTTTCTCCAGTTCTATTGAGGAGGAGCCTATTGACTCTACTAAACCCACACCAGGCTGCGGAGCGGGCCGCGGAGTGTGGAGGTCGAGTGTGGAGTCCAGTTCTATTGAGGAGGAGCCTACTGACTCTACTAAACCCACACCAGGCCGTGGAGTGTGGAGGTTGAATGTGGAGTCTACAGGAGTGGCCACAGTATTTTCTCCAGTTCTATTGAGGAGGAAGGAGCCTATTGACTCTACTAAACCCACACCAGGTTGCGCAGCGGGCCGCGGAGTGTGGAGGTCGAGTGTGGAGTCTATAGGCGTCGCCACAGTATTTTCTCCAGTTCTATTGAGGAGGAGCCTATTGACTCTACTAAACCCACAACAGGTCGAGTGTGGAGTCTGCAGGAGTCCGCGGGACTCACAGAAGCCAGAAGCACTAGGTAAGAAACATAGCATGGAGTGCTTTCTGGCCATTTATGCCTGCTTTGGAACTGCCAATCCTCGATTGCAAGTTCCACTCATACTAAAGGACTACTTGAACCTTAATCTCTCATAAACAAACAAACTGATTGCCTAAGGAACTGCTAGGCGTGTGGGGGTCATGTGTGGGGATTGCAGGACTTTGTCCTTTGACCCACTCGCTCCTGGCCCCCTCTTTTTGTTCTCAATTACCTTTGGTTCGTATCATTCAGCCCAACTGTTTACTTGTGTGCCTCGGCTGTTTCGTTGCTACCCCCCTGCGAGACCGTTGTGCGGTCTGGTGCTGAGGAGCGGCGTGGGTGGAGTCAACTCGAGTCCCCCGGGCTTCGGTCCCGGGATTCTGTGCCCAACTACCGGTGTGTTATCGGAGGCATGTGGAGTAGACGCTCCGAACGAGTGATGGGCGTGTGAGGACTGTTAGCCCTGCCCTGCGCCCCCCCGTGGTCGCCGGTCCCCGCCGCCCCCTGCAGCCCCTTCCAGCTGATAACCACCGCTTACCCTACTTGCCGTCCCTTCCAGCTGATTCAGATCCCAAGTGTTGCCCGTGCTGACTGGCTGCCACCCAGCGGGAGGGGCTGTGAGCAGTCTCTTCTTGGCCGCGTATACCAGCGAGCCTCCTGCTGCTCCAGGCGCGTGTGCCTGTTTCAGAACTTCGGAACTCTGCTAGTGAGTTATAACAGAAACCTAAAAGAAGTACTACATGGCGGGCAAGAAAGAAATAATTGCGCCCAGCACACATCCTAACACAAGGATGAGAACAAACATTTTGGATGAAATGCGGATATTAACCTGCACCATTATCAAACCAAATGACACAGACAGACTATTAAATACTCCTAGACATGCAGATTCTGAAGTATCTAATACAGACAGCTTCAAAGGTCATAGTGAGGTGAAAATAAACATGCTCGACATATCCATAAACCCACATGCAGACATCGCTGATCCTCACAATGATAGCAAAGAAAACATCTTTGAGTTACAACCTACTGCTACCTCTAAAGACAGAATTGTGAGTACCCCGCCAGCATCCAATGATGCAAACAACACAGCAGAAGGGAAAATTAAACGCACTGTACTGAAAGACATACAGTTAAACACAACTCCTAACAGAACCATTTCCTGCTCCTCTGCTCTGAAGGCAGTGCAGACTCAAAAAGTGAACAATCAGTCTGCTATAACAATGGAATTCAAAGACGAACCATGGTCAATAGGTATTATCGGCGACTATGAAATGAGGGGAAAGGCACGATCATCTATCCCCTGTCACAGAAAGAGAGAGCCATGAATGCCAAGATTCAATAGACAGATCACTATGAAAGCACAAGGACACCAGAACAGAATGCCACAAATGTTCTTCCCATCAACTCCAAACGACTGGAGCATTTATTACTCGATCTGACTGAAATTGAAGCCTTGATGGAACTACAAGAAAAAAAACAGGAAGATCAAAAAAAGAACAAACCAAACTGTTCATCTGACGAGTAGACCTGAGATAAACCCCCGACCCGACCCTTTCATGGTTAATAAAAACCAATCAATGTGCATAGACACAATAGAAAACAACCAAAAGTCCAGGAATGAACCGACAAAATGCACCTGCACAGCAAATTTAGCAGCACCCCAAGAGTCTATAGCGACCAATATGGTCGACCCACAAAACATGCTAATGGCGGTGACGACTAAAACCATGATTCCATACATAAAGCTCCATGAATTGAAGCACACAACCTTATTAGCCTCAATCTATGCCAAACAAAAGAGCCTAAAAGTGCTAACAGCCAAAATTCAAGAACGTCTTAATAAAGAAGCGGAGACCAGCTAAATATGGCAACAACGGTTAGCCGAAATCGCAAGACAAGATACAACTGATAAAGCTGCATTCATTGAAGCTCTAATTGCTATCTCAACAACACTAAGATCTACTACTCAAACAGAAGCTAAAGAGACAAAACACTCTACAAATGGTACTCAAACCATAAACCAGAAAAAGAAGACAACTCTGACAAACCAAATGGATTCTCAAACAGAGAACAAGAATTCCGATAATGAAATTATGCTAATTGATCTAACCTCAGGTCCCCCATCTAGCGAAGCGGGCAAAACATCGTCCTCTGAAACGCCTGGACAAATTCCCAAAACCATTGTGCCTAAAGGAAAACAAAAAAGGGGACCCAAAATTATAGCATTTTCGAACAACAACATATAAGCGAATCACCTCAAATAAAATAAAAAAATAAAAAATCAACTTAAAAAAGCCAGAAAGGCTCAAGAGCATTCCTGAGAAACCTGATGCACAGTGTAAATGAAAACAAAAAAGCTATACAGATACAGCACCAGGAATCAAAAACTGGCCAACCTAAAAAAAAAACAAGAGAGCAACCAAACCCGCAAATAAAAAAAAAGATAATCCCTGAAGGGAAGCAACAAATCAATAAGCCAAAACCATCTGCTGAAACTGAAGACAATGATGAAGGAAATATAGAATCATTAATGAACCTGTCAACTTACTCTGAACTAGAACACAATGGGGGTCATTACGACCCAGGCGCTAATTGCGCCATCTTTACCACCATGGTGTAAACTATGTTTAAACCATGGTGGATAGCAGATTTACCGCCCCATTCCAAGGTGAGTGGGGCGGTAAATCCCCATTTCCCATTTTCCCTTCCCCATTCCCATTTTTGCCCCATAGGGCATAATGGGAGTGGGGAAGGCGCTAATTACGCCACCGTAAATTACGGTGGCGTAATTAGCATCATGGAAGGTTAGCGCCATGGATTTTAACGGCTGCTAAAAGCAGCCGTTAAAATCAGAATCAGGCGTTAAGGGTTAACGACGGCGTTAACCCTTAACGCCTGGGTCGTAATGAGGCCCAATGAGATTAAAAACTCTGAGAAGTCAACTGAACAAGGAGAACAAATAAACACGTCATCAATGATCATATTGGACTGTTAGGAAGAGACCAATGAAGGTTCAAAGACAACATTAGAGGTATCATGTGAAGAGATCTCAGATGATGAATTAACTCTGACAAATAGCTCTCTAGCCTCAGAGATAACTAAGTTGGATCAAAGCACAAATCCAGATGGCCAGGTCCATCCTAACCAAAAAAACACAAATCTGAGAGAACAACATAGACCATTAAAATATCCACAATTTGTTGATCCACTACACAAGACCCAACAATACTTATTAAGACTAGAAAGAATATCAAATTGCGATGCAAAACTGATCATGAACAGGACTAAGACCCTTTGCTTATTCCAAGCCATACCAAACCTAAGGACCATTACTACCAAAGATATGAAAATAATTGAATTCACCAACCACAAAAGTTTGGATGACATTTGGATTCATTGTCACAAAGAAAAAATACTGAGGAAAATTGCATCATCTAAGAAAGTCATAACGTTCCTTGGATTTGAGTTAACCATAGAAGAATGTTACGCCCAGCCATAAGAGAACACCTATGAGCATGACCTAGGAAATAGCCAAATGTACTCATAAATCAGCAGCACAGAGAGTCTTGAATACACCAAGCACACAGACCGACACAATATGAGCTTCAATGAAACTGATAAGAGCTTCCATAATGTTGATACAGATAAGCTATGATCGAGAGGAGAATGTAACAGGAGAGGATCTGACCAAACCCCCTTTTGGCGAGACCTTGACTCAACAACTAACACCAATGAATACAATGATAAAACGTCACTATAACAACGAAATACAAACATCAACCAACTCGTGACATGTTGTTTATGGAACACACGCGGCCATTCACACTTATTCCACAAAGCGCATGCAGACCTGAATCAAGCCAGCATAATATGTCTCCAAGAGACCTGGATTATTGTACATCCGATATGTGAAGGGTATCTTACACAGATGAACCCCGCAACCACAAGCAAGGCAGGCAGACCATCGGCCGGTCTTATCACTTTAATCAGACATGACCTGCCATGTGAGGCCATAGAATATAAAAACATCGATAGCTGCGCTCAAAATACCATGCTCAAAAACCGAATGACAGCCGGACATGAACAAACCACAATTGATCCAGGTGATCCTCCTAAATATTTGAGTATTACCAACATTTACTGGAACCCTAAAAAACAAGAAGATGAGCAGATAATAGACACAGTCCTCTCCATAATTGACATCAATACACAGAAATATGAAGGTGTAGATCACATTATATGTGGTGACTTCAATTTCCATATCTTTGATGCAAAAGGAAATAAACTTGAAGAACATCGGCTCGAACCCCAAACCAAGAGATGGTCAGCTGAAATAAACAACAGGAATTTCGATCGCCTGGATGCAGTAAACAGAGACACATCGACTCCAATTCCACCCTGGTCATGCGGAAATAAGAAATCCATAATTGACTACTTTTATGTCACAAAAGGAATTTCAGCAGCTATCAAGGAAGTAGAAAACATACCCAGTAATTTCAGCGATCATTACATCTTGAAGCGTTCGTGGGAATTAAATGTACTCTCCCCAAGGAGAATAAACATCCCTCCCATAATGGTGAACTCCAGAATGAACCGTCTCAAAATCGCCCACCATAAATTAAAAAATCTGACGGAAACACTCAAGAATGCTGATTTAAAAGACAACAGCAAAATAAATTATGGATGGCTTCTGAACCAATTCCAAATATAAGTATAGTTACAACAAATCGATTACTGCAAAAAAAAAGAAATACGAAGAGAAGTTAAAAGAGCTAAACATGAACCAAGTTCAATCAAAAAAACAAAAATACACAGTGCTAAGCAAAAATTCAAAAATTGGCTAAAAAATGCAAAAATGATACAAGAACAAGAAAATGCTGAAAATATGATGTCTATTCTTAAAAACAACAATACCCGACGCCTGTGGGACCTGTTAAAACTGAACACAAATACACAGGAAGCCATGATAGTGACGTTACTGAGCAAGATTGGATCAGCTACTTCGCTGAATTGTATAAAGAAAGATAGCCACCTCAAGGAAAAACGCTGACCCCAAATGAAACCACATGGGAAGTGACATACAAGACTAAAGATCTCGAAAACTCGATCCTGAAATTAAATGCATCGCGGACACCCGGCCCTGATGGATTATCAAATGCAATACTCAAAAAGGATCCAAACATATGGGCTGACTTCTGTGGAGCTATTATTGACCTAATTAACATCACCAACATCATGGCAATTGGCAACAATAATTCCCATACACAAACAGGGTTCAACCAAAGACCCGACAAATTATCACCCTCTGGCCTTAATGGACCCGTTGGGGAAAATATTTGCAAACCATCTACTAATAAAATTAAATGCATGGTCAAAGCAGACTAACCACCAAGCAATTCGGCAAACTGGATTCGTTCGAAGAATTGGTACGGGTATAAATCAGCTAATCTTGAATGTACTAAAACACAAAGCGGACAAGTCAAACCCCTAAATATATGTTGCATACGTAGACATAAGTGTCACCTTTGACACTATCAACAGAGACCTTCTGTGGGGAAAAATGGAGCTATGGGGCTGTCCTATTGACATACTGGTGCCGATAAAACTCCTATATTCGAACACTAAGATACAGGTGAGAATGACAGCAGATGGCATCGTAACCAATAAAATTAAAACATGGCACGTGCTAAAACAAGGATGTCCGCTAGCTGCTGCATTATTTAATCTGTTTACATCCGACTATGAGGAAAGTATCAACACCCCTAGTATCAAACCATCAAAACTTAACACCAAAGCTGTACCATGTTTAATTTAAGCTGATGACATCATTCTTTTAGCAAAAACACCCTGTGGTCTTCAGATTGCATTAAATAAAACTATCGAATACATGGATGACAACAAGCTCACCATAAACAGTAAAAAAAAACTAAATCATGACACTAACGCAAAAAGCACAAATAAAACAGAAATCTCTGTTGTTCTATCTTTAAAAACAAAGATTGGAACAAGTCACCACATATACATATCTAGGAATCTGGATAAATTAATCCATGAGCGAAATTCCTTGGGCACTCCACTTGAAATCAAAAGCCAAATCGTTGGCCAGACAGGGCCTAATTATCCACCGAAAATTTGGCAAGTTTTCCATCAATCCTGCTCTAGGTTTTTATAGGCAAAACGTAACAGCAATATTATCCTATGGAGGAGAATGCCCTGATCAACATGGATCAATCAATATGGACACAACTTGAAGCCATTTATTGGCGGAACACTCTATCTCTGTCACAATCTACGGCCATGTCACGAATACGCTACGAGCTGGGTCTCCACTCTCTACGGTCGATGATCATGTGGAAAACCTTGGACACATACAGGAAATTGAATAATGAAGACAACATCCCGACATTAGATATATTGAGATTATCCCAACTGGCACCAAACAACTCTGTACTGACAAAATGCAGAGAAGCTGTTGGGCACATATACTTGGAAAAGAACATATCGCTAGACATGCTGATAAAAAGGCCCCAGCATGCCAAAAAGCACTTAACAAGACTAGACTGGATTGAGACTGAAAATATGAAAAATGAATACAAGTTAAATCTGAAATGTGAAAGAAAAAGAAAAAAAAATGAACCAACTGCCCAATTATCTCAATGTATTTCCTGATTGTCAAATACATGACACCTTCCTAAGATTTAGGCTAAACATTCTTCCAGCTCGACAAATCCTGGGCAAATGGAACCTAAACCTCCAGAATAGCACTGATTGCAGATTCTGTAAAACCACCGAAGAAACTATCAAACATGTAATAATGGAATGCGAAGCGCTTAATCAGAAAAGACTGATGTATAGCAAAATATATGAATCTGCAACCAACCCATTGGACGCTGAAGAACGATGGAGCTACATATTAATGGGAAACAACAGAAAAATGGTGTCCACAATCGTCCATTTCTGGAAAGATATAACCGCTGAGAATTGTTGATTCTAAATGTTTATAAGAACTACTTGCTTTTTTTTTCTTTATTCTTTTTAAATGTAAACAAAAGAATTAATTGCAACAGAATTTTGTACAAATATAAGGTTTAAGATACAAACCAAATGCATTTTAAATTTAAAAAAAAAGATTTTACTGTTTGCTACCAGAACTGCTCTTTCCTATGCAGAACACTAAGCCATTGACATTGGCCTGTCCTATTGACTTGGATTGAACTCTTCTGGTGAAATGAAACTATTTGCACTGTCTAAAAAGTATATGTGATCTATTTTACTTACTTTGTGCCTTCTGCTCCTTTCTAAGTAACTAAACTGCCATTTGGTTCCTATTTCAGGGGAGCTCAAACTGTCTCAAAACCTTAGAATTTTTGTATTGAAGGGTATGGGTTTATAATAATAAGTTGGCTTCTGCTAGTGAAATGTTTTCTAAATGATTGTATAATAAATTACTTAGTGTTTTACCAAGAAACCTTGAGTATAAGTGTCTACCCGAACCATTGTGATTGAAAGTCCTCTGTGTAACTACTTGTACTGCTCACATCCACTCTTGAGATAAACCTGGCTGCTCAGCTCACTACCAAAAACTGTGTGGTACAGACTTATACCAAAGGTTGGTTTGGCTAACACCTGTAGTCCTAATTGTGTGTAGTGGTCCCAGAGGGTACTGCCTGCAATTCTGCCTAACAGCTGGGGAGGCTCTAATTGTGCTGTATGAGGTATAAGAGTTATATGCTAGGTACATAGATGAGTGGTATAGCTGGAGGAAGTGTAGGAGTGTGTGAAATCATGTATGTGATGAAAGGATTTGAATCATTTTGGGCTGTTCTTTTACTTTCACATTCACTAACGATGACATAGTTTCCCTCTGCAGATGTTTGACTGTGCTTTGTGGTGCATCTGTATTTTCATAGTGGATCTGGTGGTAGGTATATCGGATTGGATTGATTGGATTTAGCGCATAGCATTAATTCTTTGACTTACTAAATATGACTAATGCCTTACTTAGACGTTCATGGTTTAACTTAAGTAGAAATAAGTGCAATCGGGCCACGGTATAGAGGAGAAGCCAAGTCAACGTGCAAGAAGGCAGTAAGCAGTGGAGCAAAGGGAGACCAGCCACCAGGCACCTTGGAACAGCGGTGTGTCCCGTATGTTGTGGAGCTTTTACATTGCTACTATTCATGGTTCATGGTGTCTGTTTCTATTTCTTCAATTATGTGTGAGGCGTTGTTACAAGAATAGGTGGCATAAGTGGTAAGCTCTGACTAACTCAAAGCTATATTCACATTGTATTTGGTTATTTATAACGCGCTTAATACCCAGAGGTTTCTAAGCCAGACACAGGTGTGGTGTCACGTGTACATTGGTGCGGCGGTGTTGCGTCTGTTTAACATGCTCCCCAACAACAGAGCAGCTGATGACTATAACGCGGCCAAGCTAGCGTTACCTAGCAAATTCAAACCAGACCTCAACCCAGATTATGAAAGGTTCCATTTCTGCATGGCCTGCCAACGAGAAAAAGAGACCATAGATGATTTCCATGCCAGACTGAGGGAACTAGCTGTGGGGCGTGAGTTCCCCAACAAAGAATTTGCAATCCGCCTTCAGGTTTTAAATGGACTATTGTCAGAGAAACTGCGAAGGGCCATCTTGTCCGAGAAAAACATTACCCTAGCTCACATACTAGAGATGGGATGGCTCAGAGAACTGATTGATTGGATTTAGCGCATAGCATTCATTTTTTGCCTTACTAAATATGACTAATGCCTTACTTAGATGTTCATGGTGTAACTTAAGTAGAAATAAGTGCAATCGGGCCACGGTTTACAGGAGAAGCCAAGTCAACGTGCAAGAAGGAGAAAGCAGGGGAGCAAAGGGAGACCAGCCACCAGGCAGCTTGGAACAGCAGTGTGTCCCGTATGTTGTGGAGCTTTTACATTGCTACTATTCATGGTTCATGGTGTCTGTTTCTATTTCTTCAATTGTGTGTGAGGCGATGGTACAAGAATAGGTGGCATAAGCGGTAAGCTCTGACTAAATCTAAGCTATATTTACATTGTAATTGGTTATTTATAATGTGCTTCATACCCAGAGGTTTCTAAGCCAGACACTGGTGTGGTGTCACGTGTACATTGGTGCGGTTGTGTTGCATCTGTTTAACATGCTCCCCAACAACAAAGCTGCTGATGACTATAATGCGGCAAAGCTAGCGTTAACTAGCAAATTCAAACCAGACCTCAACCCAGACTATGAAAGGTTCCATTGATGCATCGCCTACCAACGAGAAAAAGAGACCATAGATGATTTCCATGCCAGACTGAGGGAACTAGCTGTGGGGCGTGAGTTCCCCAACAAAGAATTTGCAATCCGCCTTCAAGTGTTAAATGGACTATTGTCAGAGAAACTGTGAAGGGCCATCCGGTCCGAGAAAAACATTACCCTAGCTCACATACTAGAGATGGGATGGCTCCGAGAACACACGGACCACCAAGTTGCTGTGATGGAAACCGCAATCTAACGTCTTCCACTGGACAGTCCCCAAAAGGATGAGGAAATCGCAGCCATCAAGAGGCTGCAAGTCAATCGATCACAGGAGGAGAAACGCCCGAATTACTCAAAAGCCAATCACACACATAGGGCAAAATGACACATGCAAATGGTGCAGCAGCGTGGCACTGTGGAGAACCATGCCCAGCATGGGGTGTAAAATGCTGGAAATACAAACGCCTGAATCATTTTGCAGCTGTATGCCTAAACCCCTCTGGCCTGAGAGAGGTTAACCAACAACAACAGGAACACCAAAGAGACTGTACTCAACACGAGTCATCCCACGAACCAAGAGGGAGAGGGAGAGCAAGAGCGGTTGACAGCACACAGAGATCGCTCAGCAGCTGTGAACGTGAAGAGTCATCAGGCGAAATCATATCCCCAGGCAGACGCGGAAAAGAAAGACGGAAAAGATCATACATGATATCCGCAGTAAAACCATGTGGGAAGAAACATGGAAGGCAAGGAGGAAGAAAAACAATAGTCTTGCACTATCCTATGAGATGGGAACCCCACAAATGTAGTCATCGACCAGGAGTAACTGTCAATGTTATGCCCATGCGCACATTCAATAAACTCAACCCGAAACTAACACTTCAAGACAAATGAGTGCAACTGTTCGCATATGGCAGTAGAAAACCACTACCAGTACAAGGGTAGTTCCGATCAAACCTGTCATATGATGGCATCTCACGCCAGACGAGAATATACGTGATGGATGCCGGCCTAGAAACGCTACTGAGCTGCCTAACAGCAGAGAAACTGCACCTGATCCAATTCGCTTTCAGAATCCAGACAACGGAGATAGACTACCTTCTCAAAAAGCATCACATATTCCAAGGCATTGGATGCCTCTGTGGCAGAACTATCAAGCTGCATATTGATCCAATGATAGAGCCAATAGCAGTACGACATTGCAGTGTCCCTTTTTATATGAGAGAGGCAGTTGAAAAAGAGCGAGAGAAATTGGAGAAATCATGGATAATTGAAAACACATTGGGGCCAACCCCATGGGTGTCAGCAATGGTTGTGACACAAAAACCAAGGCAGCCCAATGCCGTAAGGATCTGCATAGACATGAAGCTACCAAATGTGGCCATCGGAAGGGAGTGACACGTCACACCAACCATCGACGAGTTAATCGTTGACCTGACAGGGGCCAAGATTTTCAGCAAGTTGACCCTCAGGTCCGGCTATCATCAGCTGCGCCTTGCTAAAGAATCGAGATACATAACAACATTCTCTTCCCGCCTAGGCCTACGAAGGTACAAAAGATTGAACTTTGGCATATCCTCAGCAGCAGAGGTATTCCAAAACAAGATCAGGAGAGTTCTGAGCGGCCTCAAGGGAACCACTAACATAAGCAACAACATCATTGTCTATGGCGCCACAACCAGCGAACAACATGAGCGGCTCGCAGCAGTCCTACAATGGCTGGAAGAAGCTGGGCTCACTTTAAACACCGAAAAATGCAAGTTCTGTAAGGTGGAACTCAGTTTCTTTGGGTATGTCTTCAACTCAGAAGGAGTATCATTGGACCCGGCCAAAGTAAGAGACATAAAGCACACCAAAGCCCCAACTTCAGCAACCGAGGTGAGAATGTTAATGGCATGGAAACCTACTGTGTGAGATTCATTCCCGATCTTGCCACCCTCGCAAGCCCCCTACGACTGCTAAGAAAGAAGGACAAACAGTGGGAATGGACACCACAACATCAAGAAGCATTCCAGAAAATAAAGGACGTGCTGTCCAGCACCACCACGATGGCGTTCTTCAATGTAAAACGAGAAACCAAACTCTTATTGGACACCAGCCCAGTGGGGTTAGGAGCTGTTTTACGCAGGTGGACAAAGACGTGCTGACCAAGCTGAGCGCTGACCAAAACAGAGCAGAACTATGCACACATCGAGAAGGAGGCACTGGCAAGCCTCTAGGGCTACCGCCATATCAGGGTATACTTACTAGGGCAACCTGCCAAGGTATTCACAGACCATAAGCCACCAATCCCAAACTTTAAAGGGTCTGCGCTGCATCCCCCGGCAAGGCTGGAAAAGTGGATGCTACAGCTACACCCTTTCAACATTGAGGTGTAATATAGGGCCGGAGCGGACAATCCAGCGGACTACTTCTCCCACCATCCGCGCCCCACCACGGAGCTTGAAGAACAGCACGCAGCAGAAACAGAAGAACATGTGTGCCATGTCATTGTGTGCGCGTGGCAACGATCACTCACGCTCCAAGAAATAGCAGATGAAACAAGAACGGACGCCTGCCTGCTATGCGGGTACGTACTGCAGGGGATATACTGCTGGGGGAGCAAGGCAGAGATGCAACAGTAAGAGACTAGTGTTTGAAAGTTATGTTGTTTAACATTCTAAGTTTGGGAGGAATGTGATGTCACGTCTCACGTGATGTGGGTGGAGGAAATTAATAAAGGAAGTACCTGAACTACGTCTGTCGGGGAGTAAGCAGCCTACAAAGTGGTTGTGTGTTTTCTTTCACGTGCTACGTAGCTTGAGGCCCACACAGGCCTGTAATCATTCCCCGACCTCCCGCAGCACCGGAGGCCGGGATCATCAAGATCAGAACAACGGGGACCGAACCTGTGTTGCTCTGCTTCGTTTTGCTTCCAAGGTGAGCACGTTGCCCCTGAGATATTCTCCCAGGGTAAACATTGTGGTACATGTAAACAGGTTTTTTTCCGTTAAAAATCACGAACATGTCTGACTTTGTAGGAGATCTAAAAATGTAAAATTTTGATGTGCCGTTTACAGTTAAGTTTTCAGCCTGGTACAGACTGAGTGACATAATAGTGGCTGTGAAAATGACACATCAATCAGATGCAAGAACTGGAATGGGCGGTTTTTTGAGAGGTTTCTGGATGTGGCGGTCGGTGGCGGCAGCCTGATTTAGATTCAGAGCATTCTTGCTCTCTGATGAGAAACATCCCACAGCTGAACCTGCTGATCACCATGCTTGCTTGCAATGGAAATTCCCGTGTAAAGAGAACATTGAATTAGAGCCTCAGCATCAGCCAATAATGAAATAACTAAGCGAAAGATGAAGCTTTCTGCTAGAATGCATGCCATTCAAATTTCCGCTGCTTGCTGAGTTAGCGCGTGCACACGCTACGGGGAATGCTTCATTCAGAACCCCCCAAACCTTCATCAAGACTGACATGGAGATTAGATCCTTCCTTTGTCAGCCCCTATTTCTTGCTCAGAGCTGCCGGGGTGATTTCATCAGGCCATGGATCCTTATCCGCTTCTGCAAATGAAACATTTGCTGTCTTGCAGCTGATTAAAAAGAGGGGGAGGGGGAGTTACGGCAAGAAGAACTCTCACGCTTGATTCAATGTGCTGGTGTGGTTTGCATGTTCGTCAAACTTTGTCAGAGAACTGGAGAACCAAATGTGTTCTTTCGTTTCTCAGGGACACACGTTCTGTGCCAGTACCTATCTTGTATACATGGGACATTGCGCTCACCTAGACGCTGGCTTGGTGCTGGAGTCTATTGTTTGCAAATGTGAGGCTTTGTGGACATGCCTGGGACCCGCAGCATTATTCACTGTCACAAAAAGTGTCACCATCAACAAGAGGACACGCAGACAGATTTTCTTGCAAAGCGCCAGTGGCTCAGAGCGTTTTTATTTTAACCGACTGTTCTGAATTCGGAGTGAATGGGCAATTGTTTGATGCTTTTGGCAACCTTTCTCTTTGCTGCTTGCCAACCTGTTTGGCTCTCTCCCCTCACCTTTTGGGAACTGCCTTTCAATGGAATGTAGCCTTCTGTCTTGAACAGATACAGAAATGTGTCTTTTGTTTTCCTGTAGACAGGCGACTTCCATGATTGCACAATGAACAAGGACTTTTTCACTCCTATGCGAATAAGATGCTGTTTCTGGTAAAGGACATCGTGACATAGGGCCTCATTAAATGGGTGTAATTTTAGGGGGGTACGGGAGTGTTTGTCCCCCCCAACTTTCATGGCACACTATTATGTCCCCATTCATTTCAATTAGGCACCTTTTCTTCAGAGGTCATGTCCTCCCCAACATTTTCAGCAAAGTTTCTCCACTGCCTCATTAGGAGTATGGCGGTAAGGCAACAACAGCGCTGGTATCGCTACCGGCACTGCTGCTACCGTACTGCCATACTAGGACTTCTGCTCCCAGGTGCCCTTGCATCCACCTGGTCTGACCAGGTGGCCGTACCGGCACCCGCGAGCAGAACATGATGGTAGTAACATTACTGTTGTAAACGGTACTGCTGCTACCACCCTCTCCATTCCCATTGAGCCCTATTGGGGCACAAATAGGAATGGGAATGTACCGGGTCCGGCACCCGTGCAAGGGAATTACTGGGTCTGCCGAGGTCGGAATGGCCCAGTGATTACCCTTTCGCGGGTGGCGGAGCCAGATGCGAGAGGTAGCCTTTCCGCTTTTACCTCGTAATGAGGCCCATAAGTGTTCACTCCATCCAATGCCAGTCCAGTGAAAACAAATTGATTCAACGTACTGTTTTTTAAAAACCTTCCAGAAAGTGAAGTTTCAGACACTTGGCGAGGGAGTGGGTATTTCATGGAGTAGATCTATGGAAGGTTGTCCTTTATCAGAAAAAACCTGCCCTAGAGCTCCCCAGAGTTTGGAAGAAATGTGTGCTGTGAAAGAAAGTGAACACTCGCTAGGAACAATACGAAATAGCATTGGAGCTTTACAGGGTTAAGCTCCCACTGTGTATGGCTGCGACCATAGACAGGGATGCTGGAACTTTTTAAGATGCACACCCTCAGCTTCCTGTAGTATATCCCAAGGGTCTCAAGGTAGGATTCTATACCCAGTGTCTAGTTGCAAGGTCTGAGGGGAGTTCGACATGCAACTCCCAAGAAAAACTAAAACAGCTTAAAAGGACTTTAAATGCACAACGTGCTTCTTGTTTTCCCGAAAGAGATGTAAGCTGGGGGTTTATTTCTAAGTTGGGCAAAAGTTAGAGTTTTTACTTTTCTGTAGACATGGATAAAGCGACAATTGTTCTGTGTTATTTGCAGGTTCTGTAAAGATTTTTTTTAGATTGTTTCAACATCTCTTTTTCTGATACCACCACACAGGTAAGATTTCCTGATAAGCTTTATTTGTTGATATAATGAGTCCAGTACATTTTAGGGTATATTTAGTGTATGTTTTGGCATAGTATAATGCCAAGCCAACCATTAGGCAGAAGTGATTGTAATAGCCATCTGGCCTTTCAATTTATTTTAGGGTGTTCCATGATCGTCTGATGAAAAGAAGGAAACTATATTTGAAGTATATTTATTGTTAACAAACAGAATTTAAAAAAAGGTGTGTTTTGCCATATCCGGAATATTTGTGTTGGACACTGGGTATGGTGATTTGGTAACAGGCACGGTACAATGGAAAAGGGCTAGTAGCACGTGGAGACAGCATGCTGAGTAATGCGTTCGGGTGACATGATGGCACGATGATTCATTTAATGGTAGTTTTAAACACAGGCATTTGATAAGCATTTATATAAATTAAATACTCAAATTACTATATTGTGGTTTAATATGCGGCATGTTATGAGCACGGTCAAACATTTTTCTGCTGCAGGTTCCACATGGGTGAAAGCACCTGACTGGTGCTGGGTGTTAGGTTATTTAAGAATTAGGCTAATCAGTTTGTCAGATACTTTTTTGTCTTTTCCTTTTCCACTTTTCCTTGCTGCAATTGATGCTGTAAATTGATATTCCATTTGCGTAAAGTGAATTAGGCTGGATGTATCTGCTTAATTGGACTATACACCTTATGTGGTAATGCATATGTTCATGTTATATTCTTATTTTATGCCGAATGTTTTACCATTCTGTCACTAATAATTGTACATTTCTAAATGTATGGTATAGCAAAGCCCTGAAGACAACCTGTGTCAAGGGGTCGAAACACGTGTCAGTAGCATATCAGAATAAGAAATCTTTTTCTTTGAAAACTGATAAAGAGTTGTGTCCGTTTCTTCGGATCAATACAGGCAGCATTCCAGAACAATAAGACATTTTTGCTTTGAAAGATGATTAAGAGTTGCTTCAGTTTTTTTGTGTGAACAATATAAGGGTGCAGCGCCAATGGATCGTTCCCCATTCTCTCTATCTATACTCCACCTTTCCTTGGGAAACTTCTAGAGAAGTTGGTCATCTCCAATTGACCCAACACACTGAGCTAATTGGTTGATTAGATGACCATCAATCTTGACTGCGAGCATCCAGAGGTAAGGAAACTGCTCTCCTGAGCACCCGTGAATAATTGCTCACAAATCTTTACTCTAACTCTGCTGCTGTTCTCATTCTCATTGACCTCTCTTCTGCCTTTGACACAGTCAAATATTCTATCCTCATAAAGCGGCTCCAATATACACTTGGTATCTCAGACCCGGCACTGGGTTGGTTGACCTCATTCCTTACTGACCGCCCTTCCCAGGTGCTCCTGGGTTCCTTCTCCTCCACCACTCTCTCTACATGTGGTGTTGCCCAGGGCTCTTTGCTCTTGCTTTGGCATTTCGATATCTCCCTAGCAACTCTTTGCTCACCTGATCTCTGCCTTCTCTCCTCATTTCCAGTGTTACACATATGACACACATCTCTTCCTCAGGTTCCCCTCTTCCTCCTCCTCTTCTTCCTACTCTATCATCCCTGACTGCCTATCTGCTATTCAGTCTTGGTGCACCTCCAATGATCTCTGTCTTAATGCCAGTAAGACTGAGATCCTGACTATCGGGGACACTTGCTCCCAGTTTCGCTCCTGCAATCTAACCACGCTCTATGGGCTCAACTCCCTCTCCTTTTACTGAGGCTAGAAACCTTGAGGTCATCTTCGACTTCTCTCTCTCCTTTACTCCTCACATCTTGGACCTTGCCAAGAAGATCCACTTTCAACTTCACGTCCTTAGAGGCATTTTTCCTTTCCTCACCCTCCCCCAGAAGCTCAATGTCTCTAGAGCTCTGGTCCTCTCCAGGCTTGATTACTTTAACAGCCTGTTCCTCAACCTTCCTCTTTCTTTGCTCTGTCCTCTTGTACTCCAGAATAGGGCTGCAAGCCCTGGGACCATATAGCTCCAGCTCTCCAGCTCGAAAATCTCTTGTTGCAAGGATCACATTCAGGACTCTCTGCATCATCCACAAGGCTGTCTGGGGCCTGGGTCCACTCTACCTACAACTCTCTCTTACTAAATAATCTCCATCCAGATTCCTTATATCTTATGGCTCAAACTCTCTGCTGATCAAACGCTTCTCCAAGGAGAGATCTGGGGGCAGATCTCTCTCCTCATATGGCTGCCTCCTATGGCACAGTATCCCTCTTTCTCTCCAATATGAACCAGACCACTTCAAGACCTGCAGACAATTCAAGACCTTTCTCATCTCCTCATCCAGACCTTCCGCCTCCCGTGCTAACCATCGTGTTTGTCACTGATATTGACAGCCTGGTTCCTCAAGAGTCAAATAGGGTCTGGGCCTTCTGCCCAATCACCCCCAGAAACCCCTTTACTGCCCATGGTGGCCACACCCTCCTGTCGGGTGGTTTTCACCTCCACCTCACACTTACCTGTGAGGCGGTAGACCTCCCTCTTCCCGTGGGTTGTCCCCACCCATGCACTTACCTGTTGTCTCCTCAATGGGCACCTCTGGCACTTCCTCCCCTAGGGGACCCTAATAGCACTTACCTTCATCCCACCCACCTCTTTTCTTTCACTGCACTTGCATGCTCCGAATGCCACTAGGCCTAGTAGGACGTCTGTCTCTTTCTATTTTTTCATAGTTATTTCCATGTCTTATTTTTTCCCTTGTTCCCTTCCTCTGTGCCTTGTGGCGCTTTGAAACACTTTGTATTTGTATAAGCCCTTTATAAATGTCCAATAAATAAATAAATAAGTGCTTTGAAATGATCCATTAAATGTTTTTCTTCTACTTTGTTCTTTATAAATGACCGAAGCTTGCAGATCCATTGTCTGATCTTGCGGGAGTTTCTTTGAATATAAAGAAGAGAACATAGACACCTGATGCCATACTCCACCCATTTGGTTTTACAATTGGTGTTGTCTTTCAGTTCCCATTCAAGTCCATACAGATTTATAGATTTCTTATTTTTAGTAAGGTCACATACATTTCAATTTCCTCAGTGAAAATGACCTCTGGCTGGTGGAAGACCCCATGCGTTAGTGATGGTGTATTTCACAGGTGACGGAAACTCAAACGTGTGAACACATTTTTGTCTGATGTTGGGGGACCATTTGAATTCGAACCTGGGTTTTTGTGGATGAAAATTATCTGTGTCAAGGATATGCCATTGTTTTATAATCACATTTCATAAAAGGTTGCTGGTCGGGCTGTACGCTGTCAAACAAGTTATTTGGTCAGTAATGACTCAGGCTCTTTTAGTGAAACAAGCAGTTCTATTGAGATAGTTTGCTTTCTTTTTGGCCTGTTGGATCGTGTGATAAGGATATCCCTGATTCAACAATCTCGTTTGGAAGATTTTTGCTAGTTTATTGAATTCCTCTTGTGTGGTGCAATTCCGTTAAATATGGATTAATTGCCCATATGGCAGATGTTTTTTCAGAGCTTTTGGGTAGAGACTTTTGAAATAAAACAAGGTATTCTTGTCTGTCTCTTTGTGAAACAAGGAAGTGTTGATTTCTCCCTTTTCAGTTTTGAAAAGACTCAAGTCTAGGAAATGGATGGGAGAATTGTTGACCGCCATAGTAAAGCATAGATGTCAATCTTGATTGTTCAGCCAGATAAGAAATTCATTGAGTTGTGTGCCTGTGCCTTTCCAAATCATAATGACATAGTCAATGTATGTGTACCATACCAGTATCACTTGTTTGTGAGGATTGTGTTCCCAAAAAATGTAATTGTTCTCGAAATGATCGATGTAAAGGTTAGCAATACGGGGGAAAAGATGGCCCCCATGCTTTTTCCTTGAATTTGCTTAAACATATTCTTTTCAAAGTTTAACAATTTTTCAGTCAGAGCAATGTGGGCACACTCTAGGGTGAATTCTGTCAGGACCTTGTTAACATTAGTTCTGGTGTTGAGATATTCCTTAATCACATTTAAATTGGCAATTTGGGGAATACTCGTATACAGTGCCTCCATGTCTATAGTGACGAAAAGGTCCAAAGGTTCCATTCTGATGTTAGACAAGATATTAATGATGTCAGTGGTGTCCCTAGTGTGTGATTTCATATTCAACACTAGCGGTTTTAAGAAGAAGTCTACATACATAGACAACGGTTCCAAGATAGATCCTATGCCTGAAACAATGGAGTGACCCAGGGGATATGACATTTTTGTGCACGTTCAGTAAAATGAAGAATGCAGAAAGTGGGCCACTTGCAACCACAAGAGGGAGCCAATGTGCAAGAACTGCCTTTATTTTCTCCCAGAGATCAACTGCCATGTGGGAAATACTGTCAAATCCTTCCATACACAAAATAACCAGCTGACAAATGACATCTGATGGCTGCTATCCTGCATTTTGCTGACAGTGTACAGGGGAGTCAACTCAGGTTCCATTGATGACTATGAAATGCGTGCTTTGTGCATTGGTCCACATGTCCATTTTATTTGACCTTCCTACTGCTTCCGCAACAGGGTCACAGAGGTGTGGCACTGAAATTTGTATGAAATACTGCCAACTCATAATTTGCCTGGAGTGAGCAACAAGGCCAAGGAGCCAATCGAATGATCAGTTTTTATCAAAAGAAAATAGCAGTTAATCTATTGTCAACATTATACCAAGGTTATAATTGACTAGAAAGAGATTTTCGTGTCTGTTGTGACATTTTGTGACACACTCAAAAGCCTCAGTAATGGTGGGCTGCACATTTAGGGGGAAATAAGTGGCCTGCATGCCATGGAATTTGCAGGAAAAGACATAGTCTGACAAGTCTGTGAATCACTACACTCTATGATTCGGTGGTGCCAGATAGGGTTTCAAATGTGTCCACTGCTTGCAGTTAATGGGTGGGAGGCTGTCATGTCCCCTTTTCCTTTTGTGAAGCACGTGGATGATTCCATGTGGGTGATGGCATTTCATTGAGCTCACAGGGAAGAGATGCCCAAATGTGTACCCAAACTCCATCGCAATATTCTTTTTTACATATCTGCCTGATCGCAAAATAAGCTTCCTTTTTGGTTTCCATAAAATAGCACCTCTCGCATGACATTTTGGAAGGGCTGAGATGCACCATTACCTCTTCCCATACTTGCTGTCTGCTTGGTGGACTTTGCAATAGATGATGTTTGTGTCCTGTTAACTGAAGAGCCGGTGCAGATGATCTGACTGACAATACATTTGGACCACCCCTAGCATGTGTTTATGGGGTAGTTTTTGGAAATGACTGTAAACTGGTGCACTGGGAGTGTCTGAACATTACTGCTTATGTACTGGCCTTGCACTTGACAATTACATGTCCGTCAATGTCTGAACTCTTGTCATCAGTCTCTTGGTTTATCCAGGGCTCTGTGGTGTAGTCAAAAGGGAAGTATCTGAGTCTTCATCTTTAATCAGTGGATGGAGCATATTCATTATCATGTTTTTCCTTGTCACTGTTGCAAAGGAAACAAGATGTGGAACATTTTGGGGAATCACCTCTTCTTCATCATCCTTGGATTGCTCTCTTTGTTGCTGAGCTGATGGTATATCTGCTCCTACTCAAGCCTCAGTAGTTGGTGGCTCAACCTCCTTCTCCTCTCGAACTTCATCCTCTGCACCAGATGCATTGCTTAAGCACTGCGTGCACAATTACCTTCTTCCCTTAAACCAGACCCATTTAAGGCAGGTTCCTTGTTCTCTGCAGCTTCTGATTTCTTTTGCATGGTTGATGCAGAGACCCACGTACTATCTTGGCTTCTCCAATACAACTAGCTGCTGATGTATCAAGTTAAAAATTCACAACAGACCAATTTCTCGAATGATTGTAGCCTGGTTCTTTACCGTGTTTGGGTCCAACAGTAGATTCCGTCATTTAGTGTATTTCACCCCTTCCCGCCAATGCCTCCACATGGGGTTGCAGTGCTTTGGCTTCCTGTTCCTAATAAATGCACATGGGATTTGTAATGCTCTGGATTTCTTCTCCACCTCCAAAATGCATACGGGAATCTCAGTGATCTGGGGGGTTTCATTGCTTTGGCCTTCTCCTTAGCCTAGCAATAATACTTTGGGTTTTCAGTACTTTGGACTTTTCATATTCCTAGTACACACATTTGGGTTTCTAAGTGCCTTGAACTTCTCCTCTGACTAGTAATTCCATGTGGGGCTCTCAGCGCTTTAACCTTCTCCTACACCTAGTAAGTGCATGTGGGGTTCTCAATGCTTTTGACCTTCTCCTCTGCCTAAACAATACACATGGTATTCACAGTGTTTTGACCTTCTCCCTGCCTGGTAAATGCACATGGGATTCTACATTATTTGGACTTCTCTTAAGCCTAGTGAATGCACTTGGGGTTTTTATTGCTTTGGCTTCTCCTATGCCTAAGTGCATGTGGGGTTCTCTGTGCTTTGGCCTTCTCCTTTGCCTACAAAATGCACTTAGGATTCTCACTGCTTTGTCCTGCTTCTATGCCTAGTAAATCCAGGTGGGATACTCATGCTTTTGCCTTGTCCTATGGCTATAAACACATGTAGATTGTTCTGCCCCATCACCCATAATGCACACATCTAACCCACCCAGAGATCATGTGCCCTCATCCCCTTCCCCCATTAAATTCCAGTCTAATTCCCTATCTTTGTCTATGCCCTATTATCAATTTAATCCTACTCAAACCCACGCTTCCTTAATAATGACCTCTGACTCTTCAAGTGCCCACCATAGACTGGCCAGAGTTTTTCCAAACCCGTCTTTGTATAAATGTGAGGTTGAACGCAGCAGATCCTCTGATCTCGTATCTCATGAAAATCTGTAAGGTTCGACATGGACAAACCAATGAATATTCTACAGGCTTCAGTTTTGCACCGACCTGTTGTCCCATGCCCACCCAGTGGCCATCCTCGGTCTCTTGGAGGAGTCCAGCCCATGAACAGAGTCCACTGGGAATAGCAGCAGGCCATAACCAGTGGGCACCATTTTTTACTTTGAGGTTCTATGAGCACGACGTGTAGCCATGCCCCAGGAAATTGCCCACTGGACATCACCAGTGGGCCCATTGGGCATCTCCAGATCCCTGGATCATGGCCTATGACATCTACAATAATACATGCCCTTTTACATGTGATATATATTCCAGCTTAGTCTGCAATCTGTGAACCACCGACAACAAGGCAGTAAAAATAAACATTCTGAAATGTATTCTTTTAGAGTTGATGCCTTTACTTGTAGGAGGCCTGACCTCTGGAAATTTCCTGGTGGGCCTATGCTACATTTGTCGTTGTGCGTCGTCTGTTTTTTTACATCTCTTAACCTCTCTTCCAGTCACCCTACCCACTTTTTTGCATCTCCCCTAACCCCCACACCCCTTTGAAGCAAATTATTTATTGTAAAGCTTTCAGTATGTTACTCCTCTCTTGTTTTATGTCAGTTTTTTTGATATGTTTAACTACTTGTTAATCCCTCTATAGGAGCATATGCATTTGATTATTCAATATTTGGACCTATTTTTCCAAATGTTCTTGGGCTTGAGTACACCCCAAGCAATGTTTGGTTCGCAGTCCACCCCGGAGCCTGTGCTGTTGTTCTGTATATGAGTGGCCTGCACTTCATGCAACTCCCGGGTTTATGGCACAGATGACTTTGGTGTCCTACATCTCTGGCCACAGGCACATGGGCAGCTGCGGGATGAGCAACATGTGCACGTGGGTAGGAATGGAGGGCAGGGGGGCCTAAAAGACCTTTCCTTCCATACATTTCCCCCTTTTGTTACTTAAGTAACAAATATTGTAATTCACCCAGTCTTTTTCGCTCTTCCTCCTCTGCCACTGCCTCATCCCATGCGGGTGTTCCCTTTCATCGCATCCATGCCCTGCACACTGCCCATAGGCTTTCCCCAGCTCTAGCATACTCGTCTGGGGTGCAGGTCATGTAAATACAACCCCTATCCCCGTTCCATTCTTCTTCCACCACCCTTCCCAAGGGAGACTGTTCCATTCCTGCCGACACCCCTGCTGTTGCACACACTAGCCTTCTCTCTTCTTCCTCCTGCTCTTCTAGGTCGCACCAATATTCCTCCTCTCTATCTGATGCCATGTTCCCTTCTTCTGCGCCCCCCTCACTGACTGCTTGATCTTTTTCTATTACTCTCGTCGGTGCATCATTAATTCGGAACAATATTTCTCCCTTCTTCCACCCCTCCTCCGTTGAACTCTCAAGTGGTTGTGACATCTACATTTGTTCTGCTCTGGAGGTACTGGAGCCTCCTTGTTCTCATATATCTCTTAATCGTGATAGTTCTGTCCGGGCCATTGTTAATCGTGAGTCTAAATCTTACATGAACTTTTCGATATCTATTGCTGGATACTCACTTGTCCACTTGCTCTTGGACACTCATATGGGGGTGGGACTGGGGCTGACGGTTGGGGTGTTGAAGGGGACGTGGGTTTTGACACATTCACTGGGTCACGATACCCTTCTGCTGGTACTGGCTTTGGCAGGAGGGGATATACTTGTGTGACCTCTATCTTACCCCCTTCTCTTCCCCCTCTTTTCCGCTACTATTTGCTGCCAGGAGAGATGTGCTCTGTTCCTTTACCCTCGTAGGCACTTCCTCGAAGAGCATCTACAAGTCTAATATTTCTCGCCTATTCTGCAATAGTTTGCCTTTGTATTTAACAAACAAGCAGGTAGCTACCATATCCATGACATTCTTGTCGAACGACCCTCCTTTGGGCCATAGCTGGGGTAAACCTTCCCCTTTCAATTCTATGATCCAATGATCGTGATACTTTGTGATCTGATCAGCATATCCTGGCAAACTCTAACAAATGTGTGACAATGGTGTCTCTGCACCCATCCTGTTTTACCACTGCCTTTCCAACCTTGTAAGTCAATATAACAATAATGCAATCCACAATACTCCAATTCCTCACTTCTTCATGTGTGACCTTTGTGACACTGTATTTGGTACTCTACAATCTGGCACACTTACTATGACATAGGGGGTCATTCCGAGTTGGGCGTTAAGGGAAAAACGATGCCGGTAAAGGATTACCGGCATCTTTTACCTTTACGGGCCATTCTGACCCTCTAGACTGTTATTTACGGCGCCGTAAATTACGAGGCCGTAAATAGCGGTCTCGTGGCGCGTGCACAACACCCCATGCCGAAATTAGTGGCATGGCGTAAACCAGAGCTGACCCCAAGTCATGCGGACATGCAAAAAACGGCCTCTACAAGGCTGCAAAGTACCTTACCGGCATGGAGTAAATACCGGCATCGCCGAGAAGGTGCTAAGAACCCTGAGCAGTGTTTCCAAGAGGCACAGGTGCACTCAACAAGCACAGGTGGAGGCAATGGAGTCTGGCACAGCATAAAAGGAGCACACCAACTCACCACACCCCCTCCAACACCAAGATGATACCAAATGGATTACTGGAGCTGGGGGCCCTGCTTGCAAGGCAGCAACGGCAACAACAGCAACAACAACAACCACAGCCCCCACCACAGAGGATACACAGGAGGAGAAGGAGGGTGAGACAGGCCCAGCATGCCCTACCGGTGCAGCCACCATTACCACGCCGGCAGCCCCCAATCCCTCGCATCAGAGCCTCCCCCTTCAACCTCACACCAGAGCAGATCCACACCCTGTACCGCCTTGACCGGGACACCATCACCACCATAGTGGACCTGACACATGACGACATAGTGAGCCTCATAGAAATCCACACTGCAATCCCCCCCTCTACTCAGGTTAGTGTCTGTTCTCCACTTCCTTGCCACAGGCACGTAGCAGCATACAGTGGGGCACATGCATGGCATACCACAGGCCATATTTTCACATATACTCAACCAAGTGCTGGATGCCCTCATCAAACACACAAGGGACTACATATCCCTACCCCGGACACCCCAGGAGATATTGGATACATAAGTTGCCTACCATGCACTGGCAGGCATGCCAAATTGCATAGGTGCCCTCGACTGCACCCACGTGGAATTGGTCTTTCCACATGCCATGGAGGTGGCGTATCGCAACCACAAGCAATACCAATCCATTGACGTCCAGATGGTATGAAATGCCAGTAAAGCCATCACACATTGCTGTGCCCGATACCCCCGATCAACACATGACCCCCAGGACCTGCGGAACTCCACGCTACCATGCTATATGGAGCAACATGCTGGACAATGTGCCTGGCTGCTTGGTGAGTCACCTGATTGGGCCATGGCAGAGCATTGGGGCCATGAGTAGGGTGGATGCATACCCCAACTTGGTGGGAAAGGGGGGGTGCATAATACACCTGTGTGGGAATGTTGATGCCGGTGCACGATGTGCACCCCACAGAACACAGTGCCCCAAGGCAATCGATATGGCACATGACTACCTAAGCTCACAGCGATGCTAGAATGTAGAAAATACAACACTACTCGTCCGACAGGTAATGTGGCCCAATACCACAACACAAGCACCACTCATCGGCGGACCTCACACACTGTAAGGGCATCCTGCGCCATGCACTGCATATGCACTATCTCGCAGCCTCCTGCATCCCACCACACAAGACAGACGTCCCTGGGAGTGCATAGAAGTGAGCCCAACAGGGATACAGCAGCGTGTCACTGGTTCCGCACACCCATAGTAGTGGTGCAAGTCAACATGGTACTGATCAGTGCAGTAAGACAAGTATGCTACTGACTACAGTCAACACCCCCTGCCACCAAATCTCACAGGACCCAACACATCAATGAATTCAGGCCAACACTGCTGCACGCATATACGGTGCACATGCAACAAGATGTGAGTGCACACCATAAGCCATCTTGAAGAAGCTACCCCTCCATCATTCCATGGCACAGGACACATAGCCGGGCCAGTAATGGGGTTGATGCAACCAGGGACATGTGTGTATGGCCAGGAATCACCAGCTGCCATGCAAGACTGCTAGAGTTCGCCACCATCAATGTACAAACACTTACCTTCATTCCCCTTCCATGCAGGTGATGGTGGCTACCCTTTGAAGCCGTGGCTCATGGCCCCTATCCGCAACCCACAGAACAGGCATGAGGAGGACTACAATCGAGCCAATACCCGTTCACGGGTGGCCATAGAGCAGACATTTGGCCTGTTGAGGGCACCATTTTGTTGCCACAGCCGTTCGGGTGGAGCACTCATCAACAGCCACGAGAAGGTGGCCAGGATCACCATGGCATGTGTAAAGCTGCACAATATGTGCACCATCGGAACGTGCCACTGCCCCCTGACCTGGGACTGCTACCACCAGATGATGATGAGGGGGTGGATGAAGAATTGGCAGGACAGCATCACAGTGCAGATGCACAGGAGGGATGTGCCGTGTGGCAATCATTGATTGGACAATATTTCTGACACTCAAGTCAGCTGAGGGTGTCAGGATGACAGGGCATCGGGCACTGGTTGTGGGGATACATGTACACCATGCACTGTGAGTCATTAAAAGACACATGCACATTGATCAATGTCCACTCTGATATTTTTTATGCACAAACGGTGTATTGTATTAGTAGTTTCACATGTGAACAACAAACCTCCACCCTCACCCCCCTCCCCCAACTCCCATACACACCCTCACCCCCCTCCCCCCAACTCCCATACACACCCTCACCCCTCTCCCCCCCAACTCCCATACACATCGGCACCCCCCTCCCCCAAACTCCCATACACACCATCACCCCCCTGCCCCCCAACTCCGCAACAGTAGTCCCGTGTGGCACATTGAGGCCACATGTGGCAGCATTGTCTATTGATCCATGCTCCCGGTGCCCGGGGCGGGGGCATGTTCCTGCGCCGCTGAGAACGCAGCAAGCGGCGCGCTGGGCTTGCCGGGGTGGGGGGACTGGTTCAGGGGGTGTCCTCCTGCTGAGTCGCATGAATGGGACGTGCTGCCACAAGGGCGTCTGCAATGCGTCCAAGTGCCTCACACACACGGTTGGTGCTTTCCGTGACCACCCGATGCATTTGCCTGAGCTCCTTGAGTAACTCCAACCTGCCCTGGCGGTTTTCCTCATTGAAGTCAGTGATGAGGGCAGTGAGTTGTCCTGCACATAGTGCTTCCTGGGATGGCGTATCATCCCTGCTGGGTATTGGGTCGACATGCCCTGACAGGGCCTCGAATGGGGTACTGGGGACGGGATCTGCGTCTCCCGGTGCATCGCCACGTGCACTTCGGACTGGTGTGTCACCCTCCCCTGCACAACACCTGTGGGACATTGCAGGGCTCGGGGTGTACACAGTGGGGTAGGAGTCCCCTCTGACGCCCCACAGATGGACAAGGGGCTGTCCACGATTTGCAGAGGGGCTGTGGCTGCCACCTCCCCAGAGATGCTGGACTCCTCAGACTTTGGTGTGGTGATTGTTGCAGGCGCTGATGCAGTGAGGGATGGGGGTAGTGCAACCTCAATGGGCCTTGGAGGAGCTGTGGTGGTTTTGTCCTTCCTGGCCGGTACGCGGTGGTCCCTGCCTTTGGCACTGGATGTGGTGGGACAGCTTCTCTCAGGCTCATCGCCCTCATGCTCACTGCCTGTGGGTGTAGAACAAAGGTACAACATGAGTGGTTGTGTGAGACGCTAATGTCATTAATGGCAGCATTCACATTTCAGTCATTTTGGATTGGTGGCATTTTGGCCGTTACTACATCACTGGTTTCTACGGATGTGTCGGATATGTACGCAGGTTGGGAGTCACTAATCCTGGCCTGGTCATGTGCAGTCTGACTCGCACACTGCCAAGCCTGCTGCACAGTGTGCTTATTGGGATGTGCTAGTTACTGCACTGTGGATGGTGGGCATTATGTGGTAGCACTTGTCCCTTGGTGGCAGTTGTCTTGCCATTATCAGAATGGGTGGAGGGCAATATGACAAGGTGCATTGGACGGGGCTTGGTAGTGTATTCAGCATGTATTAGCCATTAGCGGTGTTGACTTTGGACACTCACCTCCATCAGCAGACGACGGAGCCCCACACTCCATTTCACCGACGCCCTCGATTGATTCTGTGCCAATCAATGCAGCGCATGTCTCCTCCCATGGCGCTAGTTTCATTAGTGAACTTGGTCCACCTCCAGTCAGCAGTGCCTGGCTGCGGTTGGCTGCGAGGATACTCCGCACCCTCAACCGCAAGTCGTCCCACCGCTTGCGGCAGTCCCTGGGGGTGCGGGGGGTGGTGCCTACTGCGCTCACCCTTTGAGCAAGTTCTGCCCAGATGTTTTTTTTCCGGACCACTGCCTCTCTGCGCATGTCGCTGCTGAAAACTACGTCTGCGTGCTCCTCCAGGTGGCCCACCATGGCCTGCAGCTCCTCGGGGCTGAAGCGTTGCTTGCGGAGGCGGTCCGCTGACTTTTTCGGGGCTTTGGGCATAGCTGGCGGTTGTGTAGGCCTTTTCCGAGGTTCAGGTTCGTCCCAAGGGTGCTGCCTGGAGAGGATGGCAATGGATTGTGTTTTTAAAGATGGCCGCTGTGCTCCTTCCCGTTCCTGTGCGATGACGTAATTTCCGTATCGGTTAATTAGCAGTGACCGTAACGGTCACCGCTAATTACGGACGGCGAAGCTTCGATGGCGGTGTTGTTAAGAACCTCTCGCTTCATGCCGGTAAGGGGTTTAACGGGCCCTTTAGCGGTATGCCGCTAGGGGATTTACCGGCATGGCGGAAAGCTCGTGCCCGCGAGGTCGGAATAGCCTGTAAATAGCGGCGTGGTACCAGATCGGACTCGCTCTTTCCGCCATGCCGATAAAAACCAATACTTACCTCAAACCTCGGAATGACCCCCATTGGTTGTAAGGACAATTATTAAATACTGTCATTGCTTATCCATGTACATTATACACAATAGACATACAAGACGACTGCATGACAACAACCATTAAACACATCACATATAACAGTTAACATAAATTCTCCCTACCTGTCCCCTTTTCCCTTACAATTTTTTCCCTCGATATGCAAACCTGTTCCCTATCTGAATCCCTTACACACTACCCCCTTACTAAAGTGAAAGAAAAAGATGAAGCGTTTCTAAATACTATTCCGAGTCTTCCCCTCATATAAGACTCCTACTGTTTCCACTTATTTTCCTCATTATACTCTGTACTAGTCAAGACAGCACAATGCAGCGCCGCCTTCCTCCCCCTTACGGAGCTAGGTTCCTTTATCCCTTTTCAGCTTGTAGTCTCCTTAACCATCCTAATGGCCATATGCAGAAAGAAAAAAGAATAGATTAAACCCACGAATTTTCCCTTTATTATATGAACTTTTCTACCCTCTACCTTCCCTTCACTCTATCTGACTCCTTACACTACTTTTCTAGCCTTTTCCTAGTTCCTTTTAATGTCGCTCGCACTTGATACTCATGTGTCAGTCTTGGTCCGAGACCGTCCGGACCCGGTCTGTCAAAGCACTGCCCCACACTCAATGGACGCACCCAGCTCTTGCGAGCGGTACGGTGGGTTTTTGCAAAGCCGGGACCCGTACTCTCTCGCCCTACTGCGTGCGTACGTCTAGATGTACCAGTTGCCGTAAGCGGGCAGCTCTTTTTAGGGGGCGCGTCCTGGGTCTCCGCTGTAGATGTCTCTTGGCAGAAGGAACAAAAAGAACGCTATCACCTCGGGGTCACCAAAAGAAAGTATGAGTCCCCCAAATATGCAATCAAAACTCCCCACTGGAGTCAATAATGGACACACCCCAGGAGGGAATGAGACCAAGACCAAGTGCGGGTGAAAGTAAAAAGTAAAGTTTATCTAAAACTAAAATAGGGCAAGCAGAGAACTCTGCAAACTCAGAGAGCGCTCTGCCCAAACATCAGAAAATGCATATTATATTACAAAATCACGTCATCTATGACGTGTGCTATAGGGGATACATAGAAGTGCGGTCATTGGACGAAGGGGACAGGACTGTACCAATGCTGTAGGGGTGGTGCTCCCGGATTGGCTGGCATGGAACTGGTTACTTCATTGAGCACGTGGGTCAGCTGGGCTCATCTGGGTGAGGTGCAGGATCAGGCGATGTCCAAATCATGAATATATAAACTATCTTACATTTGCCCTTGTGGCCACACATACCTTGAACATTCTTTATACGTTTTGACATACAAGAATTACATTACTAGACGTTTGACCTAGACAATAAAAGTAAGACTACATGGGTCCAGGTGCCTAAGCTATTCACAATATTTCATTGACACATTTATCAAACATTCTCTTAGATCCCATGAGAGGATGGTTTATTGTTTGTTAGCGTGAAGAGAATATATTGCCACACATGGATTTAGTAGTTTGGGATGAGCTGGGGTGGCACACAGATGAGGGGCATGCAACTGTTACATCTAAAGGCTTCTGGGTGAAGGGGCTTGTAGTCTATATTTCTTTAAATGGAGGCTGTGGGTGTAAGGCAGGTTCGTGGAGATATCGTGTGTCATGGGGCAGGGGGTGGATACCCAGTGCGGGCTCAGCGGAAGGGTGAGAGGTTACATTTGTTGCATTAGGACATCAGTAAGACATGGGCCTTTGGCCATCATGCCATCGTGGGAGGGGGGAATGGTGGGGGCTGAGTGTTCGCTGTTGCGCACGGCGCTGCTGGGGAGGGGAGAGAAGGCCCCGTGGCTTGTTGAGTTTGGCCCAGTTCGATAAGTGGTATTATACGTGAACCATTGGGATAAGGTAAAAACATGTTTTGACACTTTATTTACAACAAGCACTAAGCAGGTTCTGATTATATTGTGGGCTATACCTTCACATTTACTGTGCTCATCGTGCTGCAGAATGGCTCTATCTACATTAGCCTTGTGGCCTCGCCGTTTATATTGTACGCATGAGGATAACACATTTGTGAGTATACATAATATTGACAGACCAGTGAGCATGCAGACCATACATTTTGCATCATAGCAAACGAGTCACCTAGCATGTCATACATTTGCAAGGATCTTTGATAGAGAACGATGTGTAGTCATCATTATAGGACACCAGCATATGGATCATAATTTTGTGATCATTGCAATTGATTTAGACATGTAAATAAATGATTGTTCTGTTATTTCTCATAGAATCAGCCCCCTTATACACAACCACAGGAGGGGATTTATATCTTTTACATGGGGGATTAGCATTGTGGGTGAATCAGGGTGGCACACAGTCGTGGGGTGTGTATCTGCTACATCAAAAGAGGTGTGAGGTTGGGGGGTTATTCACGGTATATATCTTAAGGGTAGGGTCTGCAAGTGAGGAGACATATTTGTGGAGATGAATTGTTTTTTTCCAGGCCCAAGCTCTTGCCCGGTCATTCACAGGTCAGTGATGGAAGGAGGAAGGAGAGAGATACAGTGTTTAACTTGTAACTTGGTCTTGCCTAGTCTCCCATGAGAACTGGGCTGCTGCAGGGACCAGAGGCGAGGAGGTGAGGGAAATAGCTGGCTAACTGTGCGCGGTGTCAGGGGAGAGCTGCAGACCTGCAGGCTGGCTTTGCTATGAGGCCTGCTTTAGCATGTAAAAAATGGAGTCAGTTTTTAGTACAAAATTGAGTCAGTAATCGGCCCTCTGATTGAACGCTGCATCCATGTATGTTGTTCCGCGACTGTTTGGCACCTCTGGCCACAGGCACATGGGCAGCAGCGGGACGAGCAACGTGTGCACGTGGATAGGAATGGAGGGGAGGGGGCCTAAAAGACCTTTCCTTCCATACAACACCTGTGAAGATCTGCTCTCTAACCTTGATTCCAGCATTCCTTCTGTACTCATCCTCCTTGATATTTCCTCTGCTTTCGACACACTCAGCCACGCCATTCTGATCAATTGACTACCTGAGCATCACGGATCAGGCCCTGGAGTGGCTGACCTCCTTCCTCTTGGACTGCCCCTCCCAGGTACAACTTGGTCCCTTTCTATCTGCCGCCTCTCTCTCTACCTGTGGCGTTCCCCAGGGCTCTATCCTCACACCCTGGTTTTTCAACCTCTACTTGGCTCTTTTGGCCCACCTGGTCTATACCTGCTCCTCTAACTTTCTGTGTTATGCGGATGACACTCAGCTTTCCTTCAGACTCCTTGCTTCTCTCACTCATTCCTGACCATCTATCTGCAAGTCAGGACTGGTGCGCGTCCAATGATCTCTGCCTTAATGCCAGTAAAACAGATATCCTTCTCATTGGGACCCCTGCCCCTGCTTTCCCTCTCTCATTCTGGCCGCCTGCCTTGGGCCCTCTTCATTCACTATCCTGCGAGGCAAAAAACCTTGGTGTCATCTTTGACTACACTCTCTCTTTCTCTGCTCACATCACAGATGTTACCAAGAAGTCCCACCACCAGCGGTTCCTCCTAAAAGGGACTCTTCCCTTTCTCACTTTCCTCCAGCAACTCTCTGTCTCAAGAGCCTTGGTTTGCTCTAGGCTGAACTACTGCAACAGCCTCTTTCTCAATCTGCCTTCCTCTATTATCTTCCCTCTGCAAATAATCCAGAACAGTTCTGTAAGACTTATATTTGGCCTCAAGCCCAGGGATCGTATCTCTCCAGCCCTGAAATCTCTCCACTGGCTCCGGTGGCTGCAAGGATCAAGTTCAATGCCCTTTGCATTGTCCACAAGGCTTTCTAGGGCCGAGGCCCGCACTACATCCAATGCTCTCTTCCGAAATACCTTCCTTCTCGAGCCCTTCACTCAGCTACCTCCAACTCTCTAAGGGTTAGACGCTTCTCCAGGCAGAGAGTGGGGGTAGATCTCTCTCCTCTGCAGGTGCCTCCCTCTATAATGGCCTCACTGCCCCTCTCCAACTTGAGCTGGACCACATGATATTCAGGAAGAAGCTCAAAACCTTCCTCGTCTCCTCTGCTTTCGCTCTCTCCCTCCCCTGATGACCTACATGACCTACCTGTCTGCTGTACCGACTGGTTACTTGGCTACCCTCAGAGTCTCACTGAGTCCAGGCTCTTTCTTGATCAGTCACCCTTGCACTGCCTCAGCACCTACCATGCACTTAGGGCCTGTAACTGTAACCCTAAAGTTCCTTGTTCTCCTTGCACTACCCAGAGCTGCGCTGCCCTGGCTGCACTTACTCAGAGCATTACTGTCCTGTTTCCCTGCCCTCTCCCTTGGACCCCCTCCCCTTTTCCGTGCTCTTCTTTTTCTCGCACTTGCACAATCTGAATGACAAAAGGCCTAGTAAGATTGTCTTGTCCTCCTCTATCTTCCCTCCCTTGTCTTGTCGCGCCTAGAAACACTTGTGTACAGGCTCGTTATAAATTAGAATATCATATTATTTTTTCACAGATGCCCAGAAAATATACAATTCCGCAGTAAGCAACGGCTAGACTGGCAACACCCAAATGCCAGTCTAGCCAGGTGATTACACTTAGCAGGACTGCTTTATTAGAAATGCCCAGTTAAAACGAGTTATACCAAACTGAGGAATGACTAGACTGGCTGCACCAAAATGCCTCTATTGCCACTAATACCACATATCATGCCTGCTTAGCTTGGACATGCACAACCATTTTGATTTATCACATTATCCCTCCCCTCCCAGACATCCCCTCTCCCTCTCACCCCCTACCCCAGCCTCCAAAATCAGCTCCTTGGCCCAGAATGACTTCCACGTTCCTCTTCCTTGTCCCATAACTTACTTATGAGGCTCCTTGCCTCATAGGTAAGTACTGGGATGAGGAAGAGTGGGACTATGAGTAATGAAGATTACAGCTAGCTAAGCCAGGCATTACCTCCATGTACCTCTTCCTCATCCCAGTACTTGTGTATGAGGCAGAGTGCCTCATACACAAGTACTGCCTCATACACAAGTACTGGGACGAGGAACAACAGGGCTAGGAATAATGAAAATAGCACCATTGAGTTGACTGGGCTTCAGCGCCCACCCTGTGATATTTTGTGCTATGTTGACTCAACCTGGCTGACTTTCAGAGCAGTTGCCAGGCAGAACAGGACACAGATGTTACACGGCACATACTTAGGTTTTGCTGTTAACAAAGGCCCAGCAATTACTAACGTAAAGCATCACTGTTATACCTGCATTCAAATGGCAAATTTTGTAGGTAATTGAAATCGAGATGTAGGTTTAGTACTTGCATGCCAGGGGAGTGATTGCAAGGGTAGAGAGGGAACAGGAGACCTTTCATTCTCAGAGCAGTCCGTGACTGGGTGCTTCAGACTTAAAGGGGAGAGTTAACTGCTTGTAACATTAAAGCTGCACTAGATTATTCTCATTAAAATGTATAAAAAGTTAAATGCCCCCACACAAATAAGTTTGCCCCTCTCCCGCTGCCCGTGAAGTGAACACTTCTCCCAACATTTGAAGTGTTAGCCCCCCTATATGTAGGTTTTTTTGCACCCCTGAACACAAGCACACACACCATTCACCATGTACGCACATTCACACCCAGACATTCATACATTTAAGTGTGTGCACACTTTCATCATACAGGCACATCCAGGTAGCCATCCATACATTTAAGTGTGCACCCTTTCACCATACGGTCACACACACCCAGGCCCCCCACCTTAGATTTAAGTGCACACCCTTTCACTGTACATGCACACATGCACGCCCAGCCACCTATACATTTAAGTCTGCACCCTTTCACCACACACTCACACACGCACACGTCATGGGTTTGAGGGGAGTCCTATTACTTCAAAAAGAAATAGTTTCTTTTTGAAGTCACTCTTACTTCATAAAGACATTATTTCCATTAACAGAAATAAACTTTCTTTTTGAAGTCATAGGGCTCCCCCCACTCCATGTAATGGAGGACTCCACCCTAGGGTCTTCCGTGTCATGGAGTGAGGGGAGCCCTCGGTTTCCAAAATTTCTTTTTGTAGTCACTCTGCTTTCATAAAGAAATTATTTCTGTTACATTTATGTTTCATTTTTGTCCTCCAAGTGGGGCCCCCTTCCAGGATATGTGCTGGCGGGGTCCCCCAAACTGCAGAGGCTGTGGGGGCCCCCGTTACATGTACTAAGGGGAAACACACGGTGGTTCAAGTAAAAATGTGTGGGTAGAAAAGGAGTTGGGATAAAGAGGGGGAATAGAGTAGGGGGAGCTTCAGAGGGGTAAAACTAGGGTTGTATGGAGTGATCAGTAAGTGGCAAGATGTTCTTCTGGCAGCCATAAGGAAGAAATAAGATGTAGTATAGATGCAAGACACAGATTAGTAACCGAATGAAAGAGAATCATGTAAAGAACTCAGGATAACAGCCTCACAGAATGCACCAGCATGGATGTAGGAAACAGTTAGGAGGAAACTCAGAAGGGGATATAGATTAGAAGCTGACTAGAAATGATATGTAATTTATAACAGCCTTTCAAGGCGAGAACGTTGTTGCTGAGCCATCCTCCCAAGACTAGAAGCTGTCAGGAAGTTGAAAATAGCCTAACACAGAGATTAGAAGGGGGTCACGTGCTTTAAGTGATGCTACCATGAGTGAGCCAAGGAATTTGTGGTGTGCAATATACCAATGGTCACTACTATTATATATATTAAAGCCAGTTAAACTATGAGGGAGTTTATCAATCACAGAGGGAATAAAGGTAACATTTGCTTTGCTGAGTTTCAGAACTGGGATCTGGCATGTGAACACAGAACTCTGCAACAATTGCTCAGCACACCTAGTTATGTTCACAACCGTCCTGCCACTCAAACCTTTCAATATACATGTCAACGTCTGATATTGGATGTTATGATCACTAAGACAGGTGAACACGCTACACAAGTTGTGTTATAGTGAATGCACACACTGTATGTACCACAGTAAGTACAAAGCACATTACAGGATTAATTGATCACATTGGAATTTAATTGTCAAAAATACCCAGGCAGCCGGTGCTGAGACACAGCAGCACAATATATAATATCAAGATGTGTCAGTTATATTTTCTAAAAAATGTGCACTCATTTTTTTGCCTCAGGAAGCCAGGTGTGTCCCCACCTAGGGTGGAGGCCGGGGGCTCACACTCCTTGTGCCCTCCCAATGAGACCTCTCTTCACGCTGTATTCTATTGATTGCTCAAGCAGGAAGTGTGTAATAATGGCACTTCCTGCAGCATGGACCTATAGGTCCTCGACTGCCATAGCCATCTTCCTACTTGCTCTCCGAATGCAATACGATATTTGGCTGCTTCATTATCCCTTTGCTCGTTGATATCAGCGTCCTCTAATTAATTTGGCCATAAAAGGAAGGCAGCAGGGATATCCGAGCTGTATCCGACCTAGTGCTGGCAGACATGCTGGAGAAATTTGCCAGAAATGGCAGGTGAGGATTTTCCAACCCAAGCCTTTTTATGTTGGTCCAGATGGCCCCACAGGAGTACATCAATTGCTTTGAAAAGCGCCAGCTGTGGCTCGTGCTCCCAAGAACTGTCAGGACAAGTGGAGGCAATGCTGTGATGTGCCTTTAAGTGCCCAGAAGCAAACCCTTTATTGTGTCCACATGCGGTGTGCATTAATGACCCAGCACTGTGCATCTGTGCACAGTGCTCATGCTTTTCGCAGCTTTCGTCCAGAGAGGCTTAATTAATGGGCGCTGTGTAATTCAGCAGTCCAAAAGTTGCATTTATTGGTTTTCATTGTATGAGTGGCAAACATCACGCTATTGATTCATGGCAGGTGCGCAGAAATGTGTGCAATCCCTTCGGGGCATTGATTCTATTTACTTAACATGCAGCAACAAACCCAGCAGGCTCACAGAGCCTCGGCATATGAAAGGGATTGCCTTGTGTAATACTGTCCTCTTCCTGGACTATTGATTTCATTGCCTGCCACTGCAAACTTGCATGATTTCTATAAGTTCCAATATGTCTGACAAATGCTAATGTAAGAACATATACCTTTGTGGGATTGTTTTCATATTAAATACATTATACCCAAACTATGTTGCATTTCAGTCGCAGTAATTCATAAAATTGCTCACTAGGAGAAACGCCTGCTTGATAGAATGTGGAATGTGACGTGAGTTGGTTTGTTTCTTTCAGCAGTTCTTTGTGATGATTGCACAATGTTGTATAATGGAAAGCTTTGAGTGCACCCTAGAGTCGGGACTGTTGGTACTCGTTCAAACCTCCTCAAATGCTTACTTCAGACCATATACTGCGCACATTTGCACATTGTGTACGTCACTCAGACATCCTTGAACTAAGGTCTAATGAGGTTCCTTTCTGGTTACAGACACCTGAAGTGACTCCACTACAGACCATCTAGAAACATGACTGCACACATAGCCTGGCTTTCTCTGATCTGCACACATCAACACAATAGCAAAGTTATCTTGCATGTTCTCCCTGTCCCAACTGACCAAAACCAATCCACTTTTCCTACGGATCCAAAAGCGCCAAAAGGCCACGAAAACGCTGTGTGGTCAAAAGCTTAATAACAGAACCTAACAGAACACAATTGAATTCCTCTTTTCACTTTCTTAGCTCACTGCAGCCTAACTTGCTGGAATGGGCGAGTGTGGATCACAGTCTATGCGTGTGTGTGTGTAGAGGTGTGTAGAGAGGGTGGTGGGGGCTGCGTGTGTTATGCCTCATTGCTGTGTTGAGACGTGTTTTGTACTGACACATTTTTTCCGGACATGTTTACATGATGTTCTTTTTTCAATGTTCACCATCGTTCTGCCTTAATCAGGGGATCTCTCCCTCTACTCTCACACACACTCCTGTTTAGACGTCCACTTCTTGCCATCTGTCTTTTTTATTTGAACGCTTCCGTCCAAATTTCGATTCTCTTACCAAGGGGCCTTTTTCGTTTTAAGGGAGTTGCGCAAATGTTTCCGTTTTTATCTGTGTGTTTATGCACTTATTTATGCCCTCTTTCCCATCTCCTTGCATGTGTGTGCATGTGTGTTGTGACATGTTATGCCATGTTGTGCTCCCCAGCTCTAGGTATTGTTTTCCCAAATGCATATTGGAATGAAATGTCATCTTGAATTTCTGCTTTTAAATGTACACCTTAGCTCTGCATTGATGGATTGCTCCCCTTGCACCTGACCCTCTCCAGACACATACATTCCTGCTGGACCCCCAATTGTTACCATCTTGTGTTTTATTGGAATTATTACTTCAACATGTCAATGATGACAGTTTTCGTGTTTGAAAGGCCTTTACATCATTTTGAATTTTATTTATTTGTACACCCCTCAATCAATATTTGGACATAGTGGCGGTTTTAATACACTAGAATGTTATGATATGTCCTGTAACGTCATATATACTATGACATGTTTGTTATTTCTTATTTGCAATGTCATGTAGCTTTGTACAATGCAGGCAGTGGCCTCAAAACAGCTAGAGGATGATATGTGCCACCTCAACAGTGAAATAAACACATAATACATATTTGCGGCCCTCCGTTTAGGAAAAGCACAATGACATCCAATGTAGACCTCCAAATGTAAGCTAATAGGCGGATTCTAAAACACAAACCTAGAATATCCATGCTGCCCTTGTCATGACTCGAGGGCAGTGGCGGCTGTGGAAGACATGGAAGGGACGCTAATGGCCGACGCAGCAACAACGGCGACTGTCTAGTCTTCCTTGTTGTTGCTGTGCGTCATCACGCCGGCCGTGCTTGTATTCCTCCTTGACGGCGGGCTGACGCTTTGCAACCCTCGTTTCCCCTGGGTCCTAACGCTGTCCCCGCCGTTCCTGTTTTTCCTGTGCGCTTGGCGTTTTTTCCTGCTCCCCGACTGCTGTTCCCCGCTCCGCTCCCTCCTTTCCCCTGCTCCTGTTTGTGCTTGCTTCCTGCTTGCGAGTGGTTTTCCCCTCCTTGCCTGCTTATACTTTTGCTTCCTGTACATTCTTCCTTGCTGCCCCAACCTCCACGGAGCCAGTGTTTTCATCGCACTGCAGAATCAGGAAACCTTCAGTTTCATCGTATCTGTCAGCTGGCTGCTGCCTGCACCTTTGGCTGCCCTCACTTCTCCGGAGCTGCTATAAACATCGCACTCAAGCTGCACCAGGGTTTTTTAGCTTGGCTTTTCCCTGGTATTGGGGCTTGCTCCCTGGTGGGCACTTCTGCCAAGCTACTGGCCTATTGGCAAGGTGGCCTCCAGACGAGCTCGCTCTAAGAGCTGCCTGGAGAGAACGAAGGACCATATCTCCGGAAGACTCATTGGAATATCTTCATACAGGTGAGAAGGAGGAAGAGGAGGAGGAGGGATTTTCGTGCATAGAGCTGGGGGTCCCTTCTGGCAGTCCCAGAGAATCTTCCTTGAGTCCTGAGAGATTGCAACGCCAAAAGATGGCCAGCCTAGAACAATATCAAGAACTGGTCCAGGCTATTCAAGGAATAACCGCTGAGTTACAGTCTTTGAAAGCTGAAAACAATGCTCTTCGAGCAGATAATGCTGGTCTAAGGCAACAGATTACGCAGAGAGAAGAAAACCGTGACGACCTACCGCCAATGCCTTTACCTTGTGGTAAATTTGACGGGAACCCAAAAGGAGTAAAGGAATTTCTTGAAGCTTGTCAGATATATTTCACTTTCCGCCCCAAAACATTTGAGGTGGAAAGGACCAAGGTGGGGTTTCTAATCTCTAATCTGAAAGGAAATGCCCTTGCTTGGGCAACCCCTATGGTAACCAACTCTGATCCTGCTCTGAATAACTATGGAACCTTTACACAGAGATTCCGCGAGAGATTTGAAAGACCTGAAATTTTGTATTCGTGTTATGAGAACTTGTTGGATATTAAACAGGGCACCCTAGATGTTCAAACCTACATAAACCATTTGCAGCGGATCGCTGAGGAAACAGGATGGCCCGACTCTGCAAAACAAACACTCTTTCAAAGAGATCTTCATGAGGAGATAAAAGACGAACTGTCTCGGGTGCATCCTTTCACGAACTGGTGACTTTGGCTCTTCAAATCGAATACCGGCTCTCAGAACGTAGAGTTGAAAGGAGGAGACCAAGATCTTATACCCCCGCTCCTGCCTCCATCCCTCCTGTTATTTCTGAAAAGTCTTCACCTCGAGGGGTGGAGTCTATGCAGATTGGGATGACCCGGGGTCCCTTGACAGCCGCATAAAGGAAAAGACGTAAGGATCTCTGTCTATGCATGTATTGCGGCTCGGAGAAACATCTCCTCAGAGATTGTCCAGAAGTACCTCCTCGTAAAGGGGGAAACGACCGACCCCGACCTTGAACAGGGACAGGGAAGGGGTTTCTTTGGCTAGTCCCTGTGTAACCAATCCATCAGTCATTCCGGATCCTTCCGTTCAGCTAATGGTCTTTGAGGTCGTACTTGAAGTCACGAAGGATCGCCGGGTAGAGTGTTTGGCTATGTTAGACTGTGGCCCAGCGGGGTGTTTCATGGATGATTGCTGGGCTGCAGTTCATGAGGTTCCCAGGAGAAATAAACCTCAACCTATTCCGGTGGAGGGCGTGGATGGCTCTCCAATATCTTCAGGTTTGATTACTCAAGAAACACAGGAAGTTCTTGGAGCAATACAATCACATCAAGAAAGGATAGTCTTCGACCTGATCAAGGCCGCCCATTTTCCAGTGATACTGGGAATCCCCTGGTTGAGGAAGCACAATCCTCACATAGATTGGAGAGCTAACAGGGTGGAATTCGACTCGAACCTATGTCTTCGATCCTGCCTCAATCAGAACGAGAGGCAAATAAATCTAGAAAACATCTTGCCCACAAGGAGCATAAACTCCATCCCATTGGTATATCAGGAATATGCAGATGTGTTTTATGACACACAGCCCCGTCCTTTACCACCCCACCAAGCAGAAGACTGCAAGATAGACCTTGTTCCTGGAGCAGAAGTGCCCTTTGGGAGAATGTTTCCGCTGTCCCTTCCAGAAAAAGAGGCTCTACGAGAATACTTAACCAGTAACCTGAAGAATGGACTCATTCAAGAATCCTCCTCTTCAGCCGGGACTTCCCTCTTCTTCATCCCGAAGAAGGACACCAATGAGCTCAGGCCCTGCATAGACTATCGCAGGCTCAATAGCCAAACCATCAGGGATAGATACCCTATGCCTCTAATAAGAGACATTCTGGAGGCAGTCCAAGGGGCAAAGTGGTTTACCAAGCTGGACCTTAGGGGGGCATATCATTTACTCCGGATTAAGAAAGGAGATGAGTGGAAGACAGCCTTCCGTACACCCATGGGACATTTCGAATACAAGGTGATGCCCTTTGGGCTGGTAAATGCACCTGCCCAATTCCATAATTCATGGACAAGATCTTCAGCGACCTTCTTTTCTCATCAGTCGTGGGTTATTTATATTGATATCCTGATATTTTCCTCATCCCTAGATCAACATCGACGACAGGTCAAGGAGGTACTCAGGCGTCTCAGACATCATGACCTATTGGCCAAGCCCGAAAAGTGTATTTTCGAGGCCTCTTCAGTTTCCTATTTAGGCTTTATACTCTCAGAGGATAAAGTGGAAATGGACCCTACAAAAACCAGCGCTATCTCTAATTGGCCTACCCCTAAATCATTGAAAGATATACAAAGGTTTTTAGGGTTGGCCAACTTTTACCGAAAGTTCATTTCCAATTTTTCCAACCTTGTCCTTTCCATAACCGCACTGCTGAAGAAGGAGAGGAAGTTTGAATGGAATCCAGACGCGGATTGCGCATTTTGCCAATTGAAGGAGGCTCTTACCAGCGCTCCTATTCTTCGGCAACCAGACCAATCTCTGCCCTTTATCATAGTCACAGACGCCTCTTATGGTGCTATAGGAGCAGCACTGCTGCAAAAAAAGGAAGACCAACTGGAGCATCCCATTGCTTACTATTCCAGGAACCTTACTTCCAGTGAAAAGAACTACTCTGTTATCGAGAAGGAACTCTTCGCCATTCGTCAAGCCTGTGAAGAGTAGCGACATATATTGCAGGGAGCTGCACACCCTTTCCAGGTTCGAACAGATCATCGGAATCTCAGCTTATTAAAGCAGATGGAATGTAGAAACTCTCGTCACGTTAGATGGGCGTATTTCTTTTCCCAGTTTGATTTCAAACTCACTTACCTACCTGGGAAGGAGAACTGTTATGCGGATGCTTTGTCGCGGAGCTCGGGAGAAGAAGCTGGGAAATTTGCTGGTCAGGAGTTATTGCTAAAAGGGAAACGCTTTGTTAATGCCATTAACACTTTCGTCCACCAAGTGTGGGAAGCACAGAAGGAGGCTACAGACCTTTCAAGTCATCTCTAGTCCAGAAGGGAAAGTATTGGTTCATGGGTAACTCACTATACTTACCAACCCTAACGCTCCAGTCACAAGCATTGCTTTGGAGTAATGATATCCCCACGGCTGGACATAAAGGAAGGGCTGCCACGTTGGAGTTGGTGAGAAGACATTTTTGGTGGCCAACCATTGTACGGGATACATATGAGTACGTTTCTTCATGCCCCGTGTGCGCCCACAATAAATACTGTTCTTCCAAGCCGCTAGGACTGCTCCAACAGGAAGACATTCCTGCAGGACCCTGGCAACACATCTCGATGGATTTCATAGTGGAACTACCAGCATCGGAAGGATACACAACGATAATGGTGGTGGTGGACACTTACAGCAAGCTGGCCCATATCTCCCCTTTGAAGGGCCTCCCATAAGCATCCTTGACGGCAGAAGTATTCCTCAGAGACATCGTTCACCTCCACGGACTTCCACAAACTATAGTCTCTGATAGAGTCTCACAATTCACTTCCAAGTTTTGATCCTGTCTGTGCAAGCAGTTGCAGATCCAAAGAGGCTTATCCTCTGGTTTCCATCCTGAGAGCAATGGCCAAACAGAAAGGTTAAAGCAATACATCAGATGCTTTTGCAATCAGGAACAAGATAACTGGCATTCACTCATATCAGTGGCCGAATTCTCATATAACAACACCAAGCATACAGCCATTGGAACAACTCCTTTTCGATGTACATATGGATATGACCCTCGACACATACCTCTATCCACCAGACAGTCTACCAATATACCCACTATCGATTTCCTTTTGGAAACCCTGAAACAGACTCATAAGCAAGCCCAAGAGACTCTTTCTGAAAGCCGACAAGAATACAAGAAGTGGGCTGATAGAAAGAGAAAGGATTGTCCAAATTGGCAAAAAGGGGATAAGGTATGGTTGTCGACTAAATACTTACCCAAGCAGATCCACATGGGGAAGTTCGCCCCTAGATACATCGGTCCATTTACCATATGTCGACAGATAAATCCTGTAGCGTTCCGTCTGGACTTTCCAAAACCTCTTCGGAAGATACATCCAGTATTTCACGTCTCTCTCTTCAAGAAATTTCAACCAGAACCTCATAATCGTCAGAAGAAAAAGGAAACAAACCTAAGAGACAGTTCTCAGGAGTATGAGGTCACCCGGATATTAGACTCCCGCTACAAGCATGGAATACGTCAATACCTCATCCTCTGGAAAGGGTACCCCTGGACAGAAAGATCCTGGGAGCCAATAAAGCATCTCAACGCACCCAAGCTTTTACAACAGTTCCATCGAAACCATCCGGGGAAACCCAGAGGGACCGCTTTGAGAAAGGGTCATACTGTCATGACTCGAGGGCAGTGGCGGCTGTGGAAGACATGGAAGGGACGCTAATGGCCGACGCAGCAACAACGGCGACGGTCTAGTCTTCCTGTGATGTGCGTCATCACGCCGGCCATACTTGTATTCCTCCTTGACGGCGGGCTGACGCGTTGCAACCCTCGCTTCCCCTGGGTCCTTACGCTGTCCCCGCCGTTCCTGTTTTTCCTGTGCGCTTGGCGTTTTTTCCTGCTCCCCGACTGCTGCTACCCGCTTCGCTCCTTCCTTTCCCCCGCTCCTGTTTGCGGTCGCTTCCTGCTTGCGAGTGGTTTCCCCTCCTTGCCTGCTTATACTTTTGCTTCCTGTACATTCTTCCTTGCTGCCCCAACCTCCACGGAGCCAGTGTTTTCATCGCACTGCAGAATCAGGAAACCTTCAGTTTCATTGTATCTGTCAGCTGGCTGCTGCCTGCACCTTTGGCTGCCCTCACTTCTCCGGAGCTGCTATAAACATCGCACTCAAGCTGCACCAGGGTTTTTTAGCTTGGCTTTTCCCAGGTATTGGGGCTTGCTCCCTAGGGAGCACTTCTGCCAAGCTACTGGCCTATTGCCAAGGTGGCCTCCAGACGAGCTCGCTCTAAGAGCTGCATAAAAAAGCCAGAAGCCGCCTGGAGAGAACGAAGGACCATATCTCCGGAAGACTCATTGGAAGATCTTCATACAGGTGAGGAGGAGGAGGAGGAGGAGGGATTTTCGTGCATAGAGCTGGGGGTCCCTTCTGGCAGTCCCAGAGAATCTTCCTTGAGTCCTGAGAGCCCTCTAATAACAGTACACTAGTACGTCAGTCCAGGTTGTGAAGGGTAGGCAAGGTGAGATCGCCACTGGGAATCCACATTGTGGAAGAACCAGGTCAAGGCTGTAATCATTTCCCAAAATGTTTATTTTTTATTTTTATTTTTTATTTATTGTGCAGTAGCTGAGACAAATCTTGACTTTTTACACACATATCAACAGGAAACAACTTCATGAATAGACAATATAACATTAGATTCCCAGGTCCCTGGGCAACCAATCAGCATGTGTTTGATTGAGTGCTTGAATTCCAATTCAATTCTTGACAGATGTCCTTAGGAAAAACGTCCTTGTCTTTCACGTGCTTAATTTCTGAAGTTGGGAGAATGTTCAATCTCAGTCTGAGGAAGTCAGCCCTCACACTAGGATCCGGGGACCTGTTCAGATAGCTAGGGATGAAGGATCTAGGTTTAACAAACTCAGATAGGGAGGAAGAGAGCTGTAATGCTCTCATTCGCTCAATCGTTCTCATCCAATCTCCTTTTTTTAAACTCTCTTTGGTTTTTAGGGGCTTATGCACCAGGGTGTCCACATCTGAATCCACATTAGATAGACTCTCCCCGCACCTAAGCAAGTCCCTACAAGTCCCGCTTGGCCGCCTAGCCGCGGAGCTGCGGCATTGCGACGTGGAAATATATATATAGCCACTCTGGTTCTCTTTTGATTTCTGAAACGTTGATTCTCAGGTAACATGTTGTATGTGTATAAAAATAATTGCGGATAGCAAGGTAAAGTGAGAATGAGCACTTCTACAAATTGTGGATATTTGGAGTTTGGTTACTGTTCATGCGTTCTTACACGCTAAAATCCAATATCCCCGATCTACCCGAACTCCCCCTAACGCCTACCGTAAAAAATAAAAAAAAATCCGTAGTGAAAGCAAAACGAGTTTCCACTCGTAAATCTATAACTCTCACACCTGTGTCGAGAGCACAAAACCTCAATCAGGACATACGCACCTTCTGTGCGCCAACAAATGATGACCATGTGGCGTCCCTCCATCCTCCGACTGTGGGAAAGTCCAGCAACACTAACACAGAAAATTGACAAGAACAACACAGTAATGAACAAACCATTTCAGATAACACTATACTACAGACAGTAAAATCACCCTGTAATAAACAAAAGCAACTTGCGCAATTAACGTTGGTGGAGGAAGCGGCAGAAAATGATGAAGTATTTTCGAGTCTATCAATACATGCAAGTATCACGAATATAAACTCATCTTCCATTTCCGATTATCGAGCTCCCTGCTCCATGGACTCTAGCGTATCTCTTGCTGCTTCATTCATTCACCCGACTCCGCAGCGTCGTCTCACAACTGTAGAACAATCAGCTGTATCTTCCAACAATGACTTACTTGAAATCACACTAACTGCAATCAATACGACGATTAAAAGCCTCTATAAGATGTTCGAATCACTCGATTCGAAATAAAATCTACAATCAAGACAAATTGAATGAATTGCCACTTGGATAGAATCACCTCCTTACGTGGTGAACACCCATAACTTGAACTTAAGCTCCACTGGAAATGGAAAAAATGGAAAGCAGCAGGCACATTCGATGGAGGTTGGTCAATTAACAACGGCTGTACCAACTTTTTCCCAAATTATACGTCCAGTGGAAAGCGAAAATATAGCTAAAAACGATCAAAATTCTTCATGGATTAGTGTTGACAAGCTGCAAGACCACCCTCGGTCACCTGTAGCTGAAGAACCATATGACATTTTCAACAAACGATCATGCAACATTAATCGCCCAAGACATTTGATTTCGAAGCCATATCAAACTACTGCCAAATCAAGAAGATCCGGAAAAGCAAAACCACGCTTCCCAATGGTAGACTTAGGACAAGCTACAACAATCGTAAGTCCTCCTATTACACATAGTGTATCAACCACATGACAATCCCATGGAGCCCCAACCGTGATGCATACGGCACACATAGCGGCACAAAAAACAGCGAGATTGCCGCCGGCCCACTTACCATTGAACGCACTTGTGGAACTCTCAGAAAAAGTGGTGGCAGAAAAACCAACCACTAAGGAGATTCAAAGAAGCCTGAAGAAAAGTCCAGGTCCTAATGTAATTGCTTTGCCAACATCATCGTCGCAAGAAGCATCGGATCAGATCTATATAAAAGAATGTACAGATCAAATTAAAGCTGCAGTCGATGAATACCTTCTCCAACGGCTAAACAACTCCAAGATAGTACACCCTGCGAAAATGGCATTCCAAGAAACTCCCTTACAATCACATGATGATACGTACTTGTCAAGTGCTAAACTCGATCAAGCTGTGGATCAAAATAACCCCCAAGCAGTACAATTTACTATTTCAGAAAGCGAAGGACAGAACTGTAAGAGAGGAAGCCATACAAAACCAGCACAACCCATGGAAGAACGACATGAAAGACATCCAAGGAAGGAAATTTTAAAAAACGATCTCCGAAATCACCATACTCTCACCCTGAAGTGTCGAAATGCTCCACATGCAAAATACGATCTGTGCAGATCCGGCGTCCTAAATATCTTCAGTGAACTACATGAACTAGAAGACATCTCATTGTCAGATATTGATCAGGTCGAATTTCTATGCGACAGCAATCTTTCAATTGTGCGTCTATGGATAAAATCCGGTCTAGTGTTAAACACCGTATGGAGAGCAAAGATGGCACTTTTTGAAATGGGCTTCCTGCTGGCCCAAGATCCTGAAAGTATTGATAATACTGATAATGATCGAACAACATCAAGAGAGCAAATGCAGCAACCCAGACAATTACAATCAGAGTGCCAATGCCCCTTTTGTAAACTGTCTCCAAAAGCATAACCATTATCAGGCACAACAAAACATAACGTGTCGTTGGCGTCCCGGAACACCAGTGGACATAGACATTTGCAAAGTGAACAGCATAATGGGTTAAATGATTTTGAAATTGTGGCCCTGCAGGAAACCTGGATGATGATGGCACCGATATGGGATGACCACGCTGTAGCCCATATTCCAGCGATCGCCTCAACAAAGGGACGTCCGATGGCAGGCCTCATAGTTGCGGTCAAAATAAGAACAGGCTTTGTTCTGCACGAATGGCCATCACCAAATAACTTTATGCAGTTGGTTAAAATCTCAAAAGGCAATATAGATATTGCCTTAATCAACTTGTATAGAAACCCAGCCGCAATTTCAGATAACATATTCTATAAAGACCTAGCGAGTCTTCTAGAAATGGTAAACAACACACAGACCATCACGGACATTATAATTGCTGGAGATTTCAACTTGCACAACATGACATCAAATTCTCAAGGCAATCTTCAAGAAACCAGCAGAGAACAAAACTTCATGAAAGACTGGAACTTGCGTCTTGCAAATGGCTCCCTGCCGTGAGACATACCATCTAAACCAATATGGCAAAGAGGGACCGCTGAAAGCACTATCGATTACTTATTTTTATCCAAAGTCCTATTCATGCAAGTTTCCAAATTCGAGATTTTGAAACAATCAGCGAGTGATCACAACATCTTGCTCTTAACTTGGCCTTGGAAAGATGCTACTCCATTACACCACCAACAATGGATAACTCCAAATCTAATAATCAATAACGCCAGAACATGATTTAAATGGACTGAGGACAAATTAAAGCTATTGAATGGGACCTTACAAGCCTATGAATCACTTCATGGTTCTAAATCATATCTCGATGCACTGGTGATGTTTAAGGACGTACATAATATATACCCACCTTCAATCTGAAAAAACATAAGCATGTCTACGACAACTAACTACATCAAGCGAAGATTAACCATAGAAGAGAGTTAAGATCTATTCGGAAATTCCCTCTGAATGAAAGACAAATAGCCACAAGTGCCATCAAATGCAAATATAAAAATTGGATACGTGCTCACAAGAGTATCTTGTTTCAACAGGACAGTGAAAAGTTTATAGCCCTCATTCCAAGGTTGATGCTAGTCATGGCGCTATTAGCGCTATGACTAGCACCAATACGGGTACCGCCACCAACGTGGTGATATGGGGACTTACCGGTCCATTCCGCCCTTTGCGGGACCGGTAAGTCCCCATTTGAAATGCCATTCCCCATTCCCATTCGAGCCCCCATAGGGCTCAATGGGAAGGGGGAAGGCGGCAATAACGGTACCGTAAATTATGGTACCGTTATTGACTCTGGGTATCCCTTTGCGGGCCCCGTCCTTAACGCCTGCTAAAACCAGGCATTAAAGAAGGACCCTGAAAGGGACCTCGGAATAGGGCGCAAAGGGATTACCGGCACCGGTGTCATTACCGATGGCCGGTATCCCTTTGGACCCGGGCCGTAATGACCCCCTATGTCACTAATCATCACCAAAAACACAACGCATATATGGTCATTGTTGAATGAGACGACAAGTCAAAAACAAGTTGATACACAATTGAATGGTGTCTCAGAACCCCAATGGATAAAACATTTTTCAATGTTATATCAAGATATACAATTCGACCAATACCAATACACTATGCAATCCAAGTCCCCATGGAACATAGAATGCTCAGTTGATATTAATGAAGAATTAATCATCAAATCATCGTCATCCGGAGCTGCAGGACCAGACGGATTAACAAATTACATGATGAAAGAACATCCAAGACTATGGGCCACAATTCTGAATAGTGTATTTCAAAAGATCTTACGAACAAGAACCATACCTACATCATGGTGTACATCGCTCATAGTCCCCATCTTCAAAAAAGGCGACCGTTGAGTGCCATCCAACTATCGCTCTTGGATGCACCTGGAAAAATATTCACTCGCCTAGTACTGAGAGACTTCAATATTTGGACCCTTGCTGCACAACAGCGAGACCCGAATCAAACAGGTTTTGTTGCAGGAATGGGCACAGCCATTAACCTGATTAAAATTAATGTTCTAAAAAAACAAGCTCACTACAGCAAAACACCCATGTATTTTGCATTTATTGACCTGCAAGCCGCGTTTGACTCTGTCTCAAGAGTCAAACTAATTAACAAGCTCCTTGAAGCTGAATGTCCTGCAAGCCTAGCTGACATTATTTACACCTTACATTCAGGAATGTCAGTACAGGTTAGACTATCAATGATGGTTCTGTTGTCTTCATCTATTAGTACTGCGAGAGGCCTAAAGCAAGGCTGCATACTAGCGTCTGCCTTATTCAATTTTTTTATTAAAAATATAAAAACAATCTTTAAGGAGGTAGAGTCAGACTCACCAAAAATGAATAATGTGCCTATACAAGCACTTTGGTATGCCGACGACCTGGTCCTCATATTGAAAAATCCCAGTGGGTTCCAAAAACATTTAACAGCTCTCACTCAATATTTTGACAATAATGATCTTACAATAAACTTAAATAAATCACAAATTGTTCAGTATGTTCTGAAAATTTCCATGAGAAATAGAATGGTGTGGAAAATTAAAAATGTTAATTTGGAGATTGTACACAATTATACTTATCTGGGTCTTGCTTTTGATGAGGCCCCAACTGCAAATGCACAAAAGTTGATGTTACAAACAAAGTGACCCCAGCCATATCACAAACCAGGCTGATATTGTATGAATTTGGTAAATGTTCCATCCTTCCTGCAATCCAATATTGGAAACAGAAAATGACTCCCACTCTATTATATGGCTTTGAAACAGGCACTCTCATTGAAAACTCCTTTTTTGAAAAATTAGAAGCCAAATATTGGCAACAAACATTAGGAGTTCCGCAATGCACACCGGGCCCATGGTTAAGATATGAGCTGGGACTCACATCCTTGAATGCAAAATATCACTGGCAATTATGTGCTTTGTTTCGGAAATGCTTAACATATGCTAAAATTAACACCCTATTGACGATAGTGGCAAATTATATTCCATTCTAAACATCAATTTATACAAGAATGGAAAAATAAGGTCATGATAATTATGGCTACAGCTGAAGTTACAGTAGAGATTCTAATTAACAACCCCGACCAAGCCAAAAAAGAATCTTTTTGCAAGACTGGATATCCACACGTGCATCCTGTCTCTCTTATAAACATTTCAATTCGCAATACTTCTTGGACAAACAACTTTGTGTAACTGAGAGATACTTGTGCAAAGCTTAAAATTCAAAGGTACATTCTGCAATTCTCCGTCTACGCTTGAACCTATGGCCTACGCTGGACATTTTAGCACAACGGAAGCAAATACACCAAGAGGACAATTATTGTAGATTTTGCAATATTTTATCTGTCAAAGAAACTCTTGAACATCTTGTAACAGAATGTGGTGCTATGTGTCAGTTGAGTGATGTACATTTTGCAAAACTTAGATGGTCAATAATATTAGCCACACAAAACATGAGCATACACATGGCCACAAATGGCTTTCTTAAAGCTCTAGATTTAAATGGGGCGATGCGCATATCTGAACCACAATAATGAAATGACAATAAAAATACAAGTTTCATTTTGCCATAAGCACATACTAAAACACAGCCCATTAAGCACCCACAATATTGGTACACAGGCATCAAACATAGACATGCGTAATTGATGTTCATAATCTGCTTTGATATCCGCCGAAGTGGCTATAACAGTATAACAGTTTTGATTCATGTAATGATTTTTAATGATAGAAAGCCTAATTATTATGATTGTATGATTCTTCATTTAACCTTGCATTTCAATAGTTTTGTATAAATTGAAAAGGTGAGTAATCAGCTAAATCAATATTTTTTTTAAAAAAAGGACTCTCAGTGGCTCTATCACTTAATGCATTTAGAAATCCAGTATCTCCCTTTGGAAGCTGAGTTGCCATATCTTCATAGAGAGAAAGGGATGGAGGCTCAAGGATCAGTCTATATGGGGAGATCCATCTCCATTGCATCCATGCCAGAAGGAAAATCAAACCCAATTCATATCGGATGGAAACTATAGGGACTGAATTAGGGAGATTAAGTGTTCTCTTTGCAAATGGCAAAAAGAAAATGGCTCGATTCAACTGGTGTGTAAATGGGGTGTGTATTCCGCAGATGCCCTCAATCCGTTATCTCGGTTACACACTTGCAAATACCTGCATGGAAAGATCTTCTTAATGTAAAGGTGAAGTCACTCACCTCTCAGATGAAAATCATCTATAACAAGTACTGTCAATTGTCTGTCCTGCCCTGTCTACAATACTATCTTCTCGAAGTAGAACCTATATTGCTATATGCATTGGACATCTGCCTCTTGGACATGGAGGGGTTTCTTGACTTGATACAGGGTAGAATGTGGAAGCAGGTTCTAGGTTTAGCGCTTTCTATTCCAAATGTACTTATTTGCCATGAATTGGGGATTTTACCACTTTCAGTTAAATGGCATTGGCGCAGGTTGAACAACTATGCAAAAATGCTCGCCCCCGGCACACTATTTATATGAAGACCTGGCACTTATGTTGAGGGAGGGTTCTGTTCCATCAATGGTAAAATGGTAAAATTTGAAAATAAAATGGAAGTAATTATGCAGTCGGCATTGATTAGCAAGGATGACCTTGTTGCTGGTCTTCCGTCTTGTAAGCATACATTTCAGCAGTATTATTGGTACTTTATGTTAGATCAAATCGGCAAAAGCAAGATTTATTATGAATACTCAACATTTCGCAGAAAATGGGGTGACAGATCTAGCTATTTGGAGATGTTTCCATGTAATCGTTCGCGCAAGACATATACTCGCTTTAAATTGAATTAATTGCTGACAAATGAAAGGACTAAATGTTGGAAGTTGGAGGAGAAGAACTCAACCCCTCGAAGGTCTCGATTCTGTATTGGAATCCTTAAAGCACCTGACCATATACTGCAAGTTTTTGAAGCTCTAAGATATAGGATTTTTGGATCTTATCTATCCTTGTCATCTTGGTTGAGCAGAGAAAGCTTATGGGAAAATTGTATGTGGGGTTCCAATCAAAAGTTATTCCTTAAACTGATTCAACTTCTGGATGTTATTCAAGAAAATTTGGATTTAAAGAACAATCCAGTCTCGCATTGTGAAAATTGAAAGAGTATAGATCGAGAAAGTGATGCACATCATTATTTAAGCTATTGGTTAAAATATGAGGTTTTATCTTCTAATGTGATAAAATAGATGTAAAATGTTTTTATGTTGAAATGTGAAATGTTTGATTTATTTTTTCATGTTTTTATATGTACTCTGTAATATTTAAGTTTTTGTAAAGTTTTTTTACCAAATACAATTTAAAAAAAATTAGGAAGTCAGTGTTCTCTTCCACAACTTAGATTCCAGTTTGTCCCAATTAATAGCAACGCTCTGAGTACTGCATTCCAGAGCAAATAGAAGTGAAGGGACTACTTTTCCTACATAATATTTTGTGAGTGGAATAATTGGGAACTTGCAGAATTTATTATAGATTTTAATCATCTGAGACCCTAGGTGCAGAATCTAAAGTCCAAATTGTTAAGAAAGGACCTTTTGGTAGGATACACACTAATCCTGGAGCCCGGATACATAACATCATTTAATATTGACACAACTTGATTGTCCAACTGCCAAGTAAATGATTTAATCCTCTTCTGGGGTCTTTTAAAGATTGCACCACTGGATTTATGTGGATTTATCGTGAGTTGGTTTAATTTTGCAAAATCTGAAAGGTTGCTAAGGAGACGCTGTAGAACAATTTGCGTATGATCCAAGATGGCAATATCGTCTGCGTGCGCTAACCACAATATTTTTGTCATTCCCAGATTAGGACTGGCCAAAGTAAAGTTTGGAGCCAATGAAAAAGGTCCTCCAAAAACAAATTAAAAAGAAAAGGGGTGACTAAGCAGCCCTGACAAGCACCTCTATTTTTTTTTATAAATCCCCAGACTTGGATAATTTGACGCAAAGAGTACAGTTATGGTGGAGTTCAATCAGGATTTCCAACAAATTGTCAGGCAGACCCCAACTTTTCAGCTTGCCCCAGAGCCGATCTCTACTGATGGTATCAAAAGCCTGGGATAAATCCACCCAGGCTCTGAACAAGGGGTTCCCATTCTTCACAAAACATCCCGCGGTGACACAGCTCAGAACCAAACCATTGAGAGAGGTGGAGAGGCTCTTCATAAACCGATTTGACATTTTTAAATAATTCCATTTTCTTTAGCCCAACTTTCTAAGTCACTCAAAACAAGACCTGCATATATTTTACTGTCCGCATCCAGTAAAGAAATTGGGCGGTAGTGAGATGCATCTATATATAGTTACGATGATCGAGCTTTTCCAAGAATCCGGGATTCTGCTAGTCTTAACTATTTGGTCGAAGATGCCTTTCAGCACTCTCGAACAAATTGTGGGATTTGATTTTAATATGGCATTTGTAAGACCATTGGGTCCTGCAGCTTGTGACGCAGAAGATTTCATAATGAAGGTCAGTGATGGAAGGAGGAAGGAGAGAGATACAGTGTTTAACTTGTAACTTGGTCGTGCCTAGTATCCCGTGAGAACTGGGCTGCTGCAGGGACCAGAGGCGAGGAGGTGAGGGAAATAGCTGGCTAACTGTGCGCGGTGTCAGGGGAGAGCTGCAGACCTGCAGGCTGGCTTTGCTATGAGGCCTGCTTTAGCATGTAAAAAATGGAGTCAGTGTTTAGTACAAAATGGAGTCAGTAATCGGCCCTCTGATTGAACGCTGCATCCATGTGTGTTGTTCCGCGACTGTTTGGCACCTCTGGCCACAGGCACATGGGCAGCCGCGGGACGAGCACGTGTGCACGTGGGTAGGAATGGAGGGGAGGGGGCCTAAAAGACCTTTCCTTCCATACAACACCTGTGAAGATCTGCTCTCTAACCTTGATTCCAGCATTCCTTCTGTCCTCATCCTCCTTGATATTTCCTCTGCTTTAGACACACTCAGCCACATCATTCTGATCAATTGACTACGTGAGCATCACGGATCAGGCCCTGGAGTGGCTGACCTCCTTCCTCTTGGACTGCCCCTCCCAGGTACAACCTGGTCCCTTTCTCTCTGCCGCCTCTCTCTCTACCTGTGGCGTTCCCCAGGGCTCTATCCTCACACCCTGGTTTTTCAACCTCTACTTGGCTCTTTTGGCCCACCTGGTCTATAGATGCTCCTCTAACTTTCTGTGTTATGCGGATGACACTCAGCTTTCCGTCAGACTCCTTGCTTCTCTCACTCATTCCTGACCATCTATCTGCAAGTCAGGACTGGTGCGCGTCCAACGATCTCTGCCTCAATCCCAGTAAGACAGTGATCCTTCTCATTGGGACCCCTGCCCCTGCTTTCCCTCTCTCACTCTGGCCGCCTACCTTGGGCCCTCTTCATTCACCATCCTGCGAGGCAAAAAACCTTGGTGTCATCTTTGACTACACTCTCTCTTTCTCTGCTCACATCACAGACGTTACCAAGAAGTCCCACCACCAGCTGTTCCTCCTCAAAGGGACTTTTCCCTTTCTCACTTTCCTCCAGCAGCTCACTGTCTCAAGAGCCCTGGTTTGCTCTAGGCTGAACTACTGAAACAGCCTCTTTCTCAATCTGCCTTCCTCTATTATCTTCCCTCTGCAAATAATCCAGAACAGTTCTGTATACTTATATTTGGCCTCAAGCCCAGGGATCGTATCTCTCCAGCCCTGAAATCTCTCCACTGGCTCCGGTGGCTGCAAGGATCCAGTTCAATGCCCTTTGCAATATCCGCAAGGCTTTCTAGGGCCGAGGCCTGAACTACATCCAATGCTCTCTTCCAAAATGCCTTCCTTCTCGAGCCCTTCACTCAGCTACCTCCAACTCTCTAAGGGTTAGACGCTTCTCCAGGCAGAGAGTGGGGGTAGATCTCTCTCCTCTGCAGGTGCCTCCCTCTATTATGGCCTCACTGCCCCTCTCCAACTTGAGCTGGACCACATGATATTCCGGAAGAAGCTTAAAACCTTCCTCTTTTCCTCTGCTTTCGCTCTCTCCCTCCCCTGATGACCTACGTGACCTACCTGTCTGCTGTACCGACTGGTTACTTGGCTATGCTCAGAGTCTCCCTGAGTGCAGGCTCTTTCTTGATCAGTTACCCTTGCACTAATAATAATAATAATTAGGCACTTATATAGCGCTACGAACCCTCAGGTATCTGAGCGCTGCTTATTATTACCCACGGTGTGTGGTGCTCATTTATCGACCTCGGAAGGATGAAAGGTTGAGTTTGACCCTGCCGGGATTCGAACCTGCGGATGTCAAAGCGAGCGCTCTACTCGCTGTGCCACTTGACCGGCACTGCCTCAGCACCTACCATGCACTTAGGGCCTGTAACTGTAACCCTAAAGTTCCTTGTTCTCCTTGCACTACCCAGAGCAGCGCTGCCCTGGCTGCACTTACTCAGAGCATTACTGTCCTCTTTCCCCGCCCTCTCCCTTGGACCCCCTCCCTATCTCCGTGCTCTTCTCGTTCTCGCACTTGCACAATCTGAATGACACAAGGCCTAGTAAGATTGCCTTGTCCTCCCTCTATCGTCCCTCCCTTGTCTTGTCGTGCCTAGAAACACTTGTGTACAGGCTCGTTATAAATTACTTATAGAAAATCATATTATTTTTTCACAGATGCCCAGAAAAATATACAATTCCGCAGTAAGCAACGGCTAGACTGGCAGCACCCAAATGCCAGTCTAGCCAGGTAATTACACTTAGCAGGACTGCTTTATTAGAAATGCCCAGTTAAAAATAGTTATACCAAACTGAGGAATGACTAGACTGGCTGCACCAAAATGCCTCTATTGCCACTAATACCACATATCATGCCTGCTTAGCTTGGACATGCACAACCATTTTGATTTATCATGTTATCCCGCCCCTCCTAGACATCCCCTCTCCCTCTCACCCCCTACCCCAGCCTCCAATATCAGCTCCTTGGCCCAGAATGACTTCCACGTTCCTCTTCCTTGTCCCATAACTTACTTATGAGGCTCCTTGCCTCATAGGTAAGTACTGGGATGAGGAAGAGTGGGACTATGAGTAATGAAGATTACAGCTAGCTAAATCAGGCATTACCTCCATGTACCTCTACCTCATCCCAGTACTTGTGTATGAGGCAGAGTGCCTCATACAAAAGTACTGCCTCATACACAAGTACTGGGACCAGGAAGAACAGAGCTAGGAATAATGAAAATAGCACCATTGAGTTGACTGGGCTTCAGCACCCACCCTGTGATATTTTGTGCTATGTTGACTCAACCTGGCGGACCTTCAGAGCAGTTGCCAGGCAGAACAGGACACATATGTTACACGGCACATACTTAGGTTTTGCTGTTAACAAAGGCCCAGCAATTACTAACGTAAAGCATCACTGTTATACCTTCATTCAAATGGCACATTTTGTAGGCAATTGAAATCGTGATGTAGGTTTAGTACTTGCATGCCAGGGGAGTGATTGCAAGGGTAGAGAGAGAACAGGAGACCGTTCATTCTCACAGCAGTCCATAACTGGGTGCTTCAGACTTAAAGGGGAGAGTTAACTGCTTGTAACATTAAAGCTGCAATAGATTATTCTCATTAAAATGTATAAAAAGTTAAATGCCCCCACACAAATAAGTTTGCCCCTCTCCCGCTGCCCGTGAAGTGAACACTTCTCCCAACATTTGAAGTGTTAGTCCCCCTATATGTAGGTTTTTTTGCACCCCTTAACACAAGCACACACACCTTTCACCATGTACCCACATTCACACCCAGACATTCATACATTTAAGTGTGCACACTTTCATCATACAGGCACATCCAGGTAGCCATCCATACATTTAAGTGTGGACCCTTTCACCATACGGTCACACACACCCAGCCCCCCCCCTTAGATTTAAGTGCGCACCCTTTCACTGTACATGCACACATGCACGCCCAGCCACCTATACATTTAAGTCTGCACCCTTTCACCACACACTCACACACGCACACGTCATGGGTTTGAGGGGAGTCCTATTACTTCAAAAAGAAATAGTTTCTTTTTGAAGTCACTCTTACTTCATAAAGACGTTATTTCCATTAACAGAAATAAACTTTCTTTTTGAAGTCATAGGGCTCCCCCCACTCCATGACATGGAGGACTCCACCCTAGGGTCTTCCGTGTCATGGAGTGAGGGGAGCCCTCGGTTTCCAAAATTTCTTTTTGTAGTCACTCTGCTTTCATAAAGAAATTATTTCTGTTACATTTATGTTTCATTTTTTTCCTCCAAGTGGGGCCCCCTTCCAGGATATGTGCTGGCGGGGTCCCCCAAACTGCGGAGGCTGTGGGGGGCCCTGTTACATGTACTAAGGGGAAACACACGGTGGTTCAAGTAAAAATGTGTGGGTAGAAAAGGAGTTGGGATAAAGAGGGGGAATAGAGTAGGGGGAGCTTCAGAGGGGTAAAACTAGGGTTGTATGGAGTGATCAGTAAGTGCAAGATGTTCTTCTGGCAGCCATAAGGAAGACATAAGATGTAGTATAGATGCAAGACACAGATTAGTAACCGAATGAAAGAGAATCATGTAAACCAGCATAGCACTGAACTCAGGATAACAGCCTCACAGAATGCACCAGCATGGATGTAGGAAACAGTTAGGAGGAAACTCAGAAGGGGATATAGACTAGAAGCTGACTAGAAATGATATGTAATTTATAACAGCCTTTCAAGGCGAGAACGTTGTTGCTGAGCTATCCTCCCAAGACTAGAAGCTGTCAGGAAGTTGAAAATAGCCTAACACAGAGATTAGAAGGGGGTCACGTGCTTTAAGTGATGCTACCATGAGTGAGCCAAGGAATTTGTGGTGTGCAATATACCAATGGTCACTACTATTATATATATTAAAGCCAGTTAAACTATGAGGGAGTTTATCAATCACAGAGGGAATAAAGGTAACATTTGCTTTGCTGAGTTTCAGAACTGGGATCTGGCATGTGAACACAGAACTCTGCAACAATTGCTCAGCACACCTAGTTATGTTCACAACCGTCCTGCCACTCGTCTGATATTGGATGTTATGATCACTAAGACAGGTGAACACGCTACACGAGTTGTGTTATAGTGAATGCACACACTGTATGTACCACAGTAAGTACAAAGCACATTACAGGATTAATTGATCACATTGGAATTTAATTGTCAAAAATAGCCAGGCAGCCGGTGCTGAGACACAGCAGCACAATATATAATATCAAGATGTGTCAGTTATATTTTCTAAAAAATGTGCACTCATTTTTTTGCCTCAGGAAGCCAGGTGTGTCCCCACCTAGGGTGGAGGCCGGGGGCTCACACTCCTTGTGCCCTCCCAATGAGACCTCTCTTCACGCTGTATTCTATTGATTGCTCAAGCAGGAAGTGTGTAATAATGGCACTTCCTGCAGCATGGACCTATAGGTCCTCGACTGCCATAGCCATCTTCCTACTTGCTCTCCGAATGCAATACGATATTTGGCTGCTTCATTCTCCCTTTGCTCGTTGATATCAGCGTCCTCTAATTAATTTGGCCATAAAAGGAAGGCAGCAGGGATATCCGAGCTGTATCCGACCTAGTGCTGGCAGACATGCTGGAGAAATTTGCCAGAAATGGCAGGTGAGGATTTTCCAACCCAAGCCTTTTTATGTTGGTCCAGATGGCCCCACAGGAGTACATCAATTGCTTTGAAAAGCGCCAGCTGTGGCTTGTGCTCCCAAGAACTGTCAGGACAAGTGGAGGCAATGCTGTGATGTGCCTTTAAGTGCCCAGAAGCAAACCCTTTATTGTGTCCACATGCGGTGTGCATTAATGACCCAGCACTGTGCATCTGTGCACAGTGCTCATGCTTTTCGCAGCTTTCGTCCAGAGAGGCTTAATTAATGGGTGCTGTGTAATTCAGCAGTCCAAAAGTTGCATTTATTGGTTTTCATTGTATGAGTGGCAAACATCACGCTATTGATTCATGGCAGGTGCGCAGAAATGTGCGCAATCCCTTCGGGCATTGATTCTATTTACTTAACATGCGGCAACAAACCCAGCAGGCTCACAGAGCCTCGGCATATGGAAGGGATTGCCTTGTGTAATACTGTCCTCTTCCTGGACTATTGATTTCATTGCGTGCCACTGCAAACTTGCATGATTTCTATAAGTTCCAATATGTCTGACAAATGCTAATGTAAGAACATATACCTTTGTGGGATTGTTTTCATATTAAATACATTATACCCAAACTATGTTGCATTTCAGTCGCAGTAATTCATAAAATTGCTCACTAGGAGAAACGCCTGCTTGATAGAATGTGGAATGTGACGTGAGTTGGTTTGTTTCTTTCAGCAGTTCTTTGATGATTGCACAATGTTGTATAATGGAAAGCTTTGAGTGCACCCTAGAGTCGGGACTGTTGGTACTCGTTCAAACCTCCTCAAATGCTTACTTTAGACCATATACTGCGCACATTTGCACATTGTGTATGTCACTCAGACATCCTTGAACTAAGGTCTAATGAGGTTCCTTTCTGGTTACAGACACCTGAAGTGACTCCACTACAGACCATCTAGAACATGCCTGCACACATAGCCTGGCTTTCTCTGATCTGCACACATCAACACAATAGCAAAGTTATCTTGCATGTTCTCCCTGTCCCAACTGACCAAAACCAATCCACTTTTCCTACGGATCAAAAGCGCCAAAAGGCCACGAAAACGCTGTGTGGTCAAAAGCTTAATAACATAACCTAACAGAACACAATTGAATTCCTCTTTTCACTTTCTTAGCTCACTGCAGCCTAACTTGCTGGAATGGGCGAGTGTGGATCACAGTCTATGCGTGTGTGTGTGTGTAGAGGTGTGTAGAGAGGGTGGTGGGGGCTGGGTGTTATGCCTCATTGCTGTGTTGAGACGTGTTTTGTACTGACACATTTTTTCCGGACATGTTTACATGATGTTGTTCTTTTTTCAATGTTCACCATCTTTCTGCCTTAATCAGGGGATCTCTCCCTCTACTCTCACACACACTCCTGTTTAGACGTCCACTTCTTGCCATCTGTCTTTTTTATTTGAACGCTTCCGTCCAAATTTCGATTCTCTTACCAAGGGGCCTTTTTCGTTTTAAGGGAGTTGTGCAAATGTTTCCGTTTTTATCTGTGTGTTTATGCACTTATTTATGCCCTCTTTCCCATCTCCTTGCATGTGTGTGCATGTGTGTTGTGACATGTTATGCCATGTTGTGCTCCCCAGTTCTAGGTATTGTTTTCCCAAATGCATATTGGAATGAAATGTCATCTTGAATTTCTGCTTTTAAATGTACACCTTAGCTCTGCATTGATGGATTGCTCCCCTTGCACCTGACCCTCTCCAGACACATACATTCCTGCTGGACCCCCAATTGTTACCATCTTGTGTTTTATTGGAATTATTACTTCAAAATGTCAATGATGACAGTTTTCGTGTTTGAAAGGCCTTTACATAATTTTGAATTTTATTTATTTGTACACCCCTCAATCAATATTTGGACATTGTGGCGGTTTTAATACACTAGAATGTTATGATATGTCCTGTAACGTCATATATACTATGACATGTTTGTTATTTCTTATTTGCAATGTCATGTAGCTTTGTACAATGCAGGCAGTGGCCTCAAAACAGCTAGAGGATGATATGTGCCACCTCAACAGTGAAATAAACACATAATACATATTTGCGGCCCTCCGTTTAGGAAAAGCACAATGACATCCAATGTAGACCTCCAAATGTAAGCTAATAGGCGGATTCTAAAACACAAACCTAGAATATCCATGCTGCCCTTGTCATGACTCGAGGGCAGTGGCGGCTGTGGAAGACATGGAAGGGACGCTAATGGCCTACGCAGCAACAACGGCGACTGTCTAATCTTCCTTGTTGTTGCTGTGCGTCATCACGCCGGCCGTACTTGTATTCCTCCTTGACGGCGGGCTGACACGTTGCAACCCTCGCTTCCCCTGGGTCCTAACGCTGTCCCCGCCGTTCCTGTTTTTCCTGTGCGCTTGGTGTTTTTTCCTGCTCCCCGACTGCTGTTCCCCGCTCTGCTCCCTCCTTTCCCCCGCTCCTGTTTGTGCTTGCTTCCTGCTTGCGAGTGGTTTTCCCCTCCTTGCCTGCTTATACTTTTGCTTCCTGTACATTCTTCCTTGCTGCCCCAACCTCCACGGAGCCAGTGTTTTCATCGCACTGCAGAATCAGGAAACCTTCAGTTTCATCGTATCTGTCAGCTGGCTGCTGCCTGCACCTTTGGCTGCCCTCACTTCTCCGGAGCTGCTATAAACATCGCACTCAAGCTGCACCAGGGTTTTTTAGCTTGGCTTTTCCCTGGTATTGGGGCTTGCTCCCTGGGGGGCACTTCTGCCAAGCTACTGGCCTATTGACAAGGTGGCCTCCAGACAAGCTCGCTCTAAGAGCTGCATAAAAAAGCCAGAAGCCGCCTGGAGAGAACGAAGGACCATATCTCCGGAAGACTCATTGGAAGATCTTCATACAGGTGAGGAGGAGGAGGAGGAGGAGGAGGGATTTTCGTGCATAGAGCTGGGGGTCCCTTCTGGCAGTCCCAGAGAATCTTCCTTGAGTCCTGAGAGATTGCAATGCCAAAAGATGGCCAGCCTAGAACAATATCAAGAACTGGTCCAGGCTATTCAAGGAATAACCGCTGAGTTACAGTCTTTGAAAGCTGAAAACAATGCTCTTCGAGCAGATAATGCTGGTCTAAGGCAACAGATTACGCAGAGAGAAGAAAACCGTGACGACCTACCGCCAATGCCTTTACCTTGTGGTAAATTTGACGGGAACCCAAAAGGAGTAAAGGAATTTCTTGAAGCTTGTCAGATATATTTCACTTTCCGCCCCAAAACATTTGAGGTGGAAAGGACCAAGGTGGGGTTTCTAATCTCTAATCTGAAAGGAAATGCCCTTGCTTGGGCAACCCCTATGGTAACCAACTCTGATCCTGCTCTGAATAACTATGGAAACTTAACACAGAGATTCCGCAAGAGATTTGAAAGACCTGAAATTTTGTATTCGTGTTATGAGAACTTGTTGGATATTAAACAGGGCACCCTAGACGTTCAAACCTACATAAACTATTTTCAGCGGATCGCTGAGGAAACAGGATGGCCCGACTCTGCAAAACAAACACTCTTTCGAAGAGATCTTCATGAGGAGATAAAAGACGAACTGTCTCGGGTGTCTCGCCCAGCATCCTTTCACGAACTGGTGACTTTGGCTCTTCAAATCGAATACCGGCTCTCAGAACGTAGAGCTGAAAGGAGGAGACCAAGATCTTATACCCCCGCTCCTGCCTCCATCCCTCCTGTTATTTCTGAAAAGTCTTCACCTCGAGGGGTGGAGCCTATGCAGATTGGGATGACCCGGGGTCCCTTGACAGCCGCAGAAAGGAAAAGACGTAAGGATCTCTGTCTATGCATGTATTGCGGCTCGGAGAAACATCTCCTCAGAGATTGTCCAGAAGTACCTCCTCGTAAAGGGGGAAACGACCGACCCCGACCTTGAACAGGGACAGGGAAGGGGTTTCTTTGGCTAGTCCCTGTGTAACCAATCCATCAGTCATTCCGGATCCTTCTGTTCAGCTAATGGTCTTTAAGGTTGTACTTGAAGTCACGAAGGATCGTCGGGTAGAGTGTTTGGCTATGTTAGACTGTGGCCCAGCGGGGTGTTTCATGGATGATTGCTGGGCTGCAGTTCATGAGGTTACCAGGAGAAATAAACCTCAACCTATTCCGGTGGAGGGCGTGGATGGCTCTCCACTATCTTCAGGTTTGATTACTCAAGAAACACAGGAAGTTCTTGGAGCAATACAATCACATCAAGAAAGGATAGTCTTCGACCTGATCAAGGCCGCCCATTTTCCAGTGATACTGGGAATCCCCTGGTTGAGGAAGCACAATCCCCACATAGATTGGAGAGCTAACAGGGTGGAATTCGACTCGAACCTATGTCTTCGATCCTGCCTCAATCAGAACGAGAGGCAAATAAATCTAGAAAACACCTTGCCTACAAGGAGCATAAACTCCATCCCATTGGTATATCAGGAATATGCAGATGTGTTTTCTGACACACAGCCCCGTCCTTTACCACCGCACTGAGCAGAAGACTGCAAGATAGACCTTGTTCCTGGAGCAGAAGTGCCCTTTGGGAGAATGTTTCCGCTGTCCCTTCCAGAAAAAGAGGTTCTACGAGAATACTTAACCAGTAACCTGAAGAATGGACTCATTCAAGAATCCTCCTCTTCAGCCGGGACTTCCCTCTTCTTTATCCCGAAGAAGGACACCAATGAGCTCAGGCCCTGCATAGACTATCACAGGCTCAATAGCCAAACCATCAGGGATAGATACCCTATGCCTCTAATAAGAGACATTCTGGAGGCAGTCCAAGGGGCAAAGTGGTTTACCAAGCTGGACCTTAGGGGGTCATATCATTTACTCCGGATTAAGAAAGGAGATGAGTGGAAGACAGCCTTCCGTACACCCATGGGACATTTCGAATACAAGGTGATGCTCTTTGGGCTGGTAAATGCACCTGCCAAATTCCATAATTCATGGACAAAATCTTCAGCGACCTTCTTTTCTCATCAGTCGTGGGTTATTTATATTGATATCCTGATATTTTCCTCATCCCTAGAAAAACATCGACGACAGGTGAAGGAGGTACTCAGGCGTCTCAGACATCATGACCTATTGGCCAAGCCCGAAAAGTGTATTTTCGAGGCCTCTTCAGTTTCCTATTTAGGCTTTATCCTCTCAGAGGATAAAGTGGAAATGGACCCTACAAACACCAGCGCTATCTCTAATTGGCCTACCCCTAAATCATTGAAAGATATACAAAGGTTTTTAGGGCTGGCCAACTTTTACCGAAAGTTCATTTCCAATTTTTCCAACCTTGTCCTTCCCATAACTGCACTGCTGAAGAAGGAGAGGAAGTTTGAATGGAATCCAGACGCGGATTGCGCATTTTGCCAATTGAAGGAGGCTTTTACCAGCGCTCCTATTCTTCGGCAACCAGACCAATCTCTGCCCTTTATTGTAGTCACAGACGCCTCTTATGGTGCTATAGGAGCAGCGCTGCTGCAAAAAAAGGAAGACCAACTGGAGCATCCCATTGCTTACTATTCCAGGACCCTTACTTCCAGTGAAAAGAACCACTCTGTTATCGAGAAGGAACTCTTCGCCATTCGTCAAGCCTGTGAAGAGTAGCGACATCTATTGCAGGGAGCTGCACACCCTTTCCAGGTTCGAACAGATCATCGGAATCTCAGCTTATTAAAGCAGATGGAATTCAGAAACTCTCGTCACGCTAGATGGGCATATTTCTTTTCCCAGTTTGATTTGAAACTCACTTACCTACCTGGGAAGGAGAACTGTTAAGCGGATGCTTTGTCGCGGAGCTCGGGAGAAGAAGCTGGGAAATTTGCTGGTCAGGAGTTATTGCTAAAAGGGAAACGCTTTGTTAATGCCATTAACACTTTCCTCCACCAAGTGTGGGAAGCACAGAAGGAGGCTACAGACCTTTCAAGTCATCTGTAGTCCAGAAGGGAAAGTATTGGTTCATGGGTAACTCACTATACTTACCAACCCTAACGCTCCAGTCACAAGCATTGCTTTGGAGTCATGATATCCCCACGGCTGGACATAAAGGAAGGGCTGCCACGTTGGAGTTAGTGAGAAGACATTTTTGGTGGCCAACCATTGTACGGGATACATATGAGTACGTTTCTTCATGGCCCGTGTGCGCCCACAATAAATACTGTTCTTCCAAGCCGCTAGGACTGCTCCAACAGGAAGACATTCCTGCAGGACCCTGGCAACACATCTCGATGGATTTCATAGTGGAACTACCAGCATCGGAAGGATACACAACGATAATGGTGGTGGTGGACACTTTCAGCAAGCTGGCCCATTTCTCCCCTTTGAAGGGCCTCCCATAAGCATCCTTGACGGCAGAAGTATTCCTCAGAGACATCGTTCGCCTCCACGGACTTCCACAAACTATAGTCTCTGATAGAGGCTCACAATTCACTTCCAAGTTTTGGTCCCGTCTGTGCAAGCAGTTGCAGATCCAAAGAGGCTTATCCTCTGGTTTCCATCCTGAGAGCAATGGCCAAACAGAAGGGTTAAACGCTACCCTCGAGCAATACATCAGATGCTTTTGCAATCAGGAACAACATAACTGGCATTCACTCATACCATTGGCCGAATTCTCATATAACAACACCAAGCATACAGCCATTGGAACAACTCCTTTTCGATGTACATATGGATATGACCCTCGACACATACCTCTATCCACCAGACAGTCTACCAATATACCCACTATCGATTTCCTTTTGGAAACCCTGAAACAGACTCATAAGTAAGCCCAAGAGACTCTTTCTGAAAGCCGACAAGAATACAAGAAGTGGGCTGATAGAAAGAGAAAGGATTGTCCAAATCGGCAAATAGGGGATAAGGTATGGTTGTTGACTAAATACCTACCCAAGCGGATCCACATGGGGAAGTTCGCCCCTAGATACATCGGTCCATTTACCATATGTCGACAGATAAATCCAGTAGCGTTCCGTCTGGACTTGCCAAAACCTCTTCGGAAGATACATCCAGTATTTCACGTCTCTCTCTTCAAGAAATTTCAACCAGAACCTCATAATCGTCAGAAGAAAAAGGAAACAAACCTAACAGACAGTTCTCAGGAGTATGAGGTCGCCCGGTATTAGACTCCCGCTACAAGCATGGAATACGTCAATACCTCATCCTCTGGAAAGGGTACCCCTGGACAGAAAGATCCTGGGAGCCAATAAAGCATCTCAACGCACCCAAGCTTTTACAACAGTTCCATCGAAACCATCCGGGGAAACCCAGAGGGGCCGCTTTGAGAAGGGGTCATACTGTCATGACTCGAGGGCAGTGGCGGTTGTGGAAGACATGGAAGGGACGCTAATGGCCGATGCAGCAACAACGGCGACGGTCTAGTCTTCCTGTGCTGTGCGTCATCACGCCGGCCGTACTTGTATTCCTCCTTGACGGCGGGCTGACGCGTTACAACCCTCGCTTCCCCTGGGTCCTTACGCTGTCCCCGCCGTTCCTGTTTTTCCTGTGCGCTTGGCGTTTTTTCCTGCTCCCCGACTGCTGCTCCCTCCTTTCCCCCGCTCCTGTTTGCGGTCGCTTCCTGCTTGCGAGTGGTTTTCCCCTCCTTGCCTGCTTATACTTTTGCTTCCTGTACATTCTTCCTTGCTGCCCCAACCTCCACGGAGCCAGGGTTTTCATCGCACTGCAGAATCAGGAAACCTTCAGTTTCATCGTATCTGTCAGCTGGCTGCTGCCTGCACCTTTGGCTGCCCTCACTTCTCCGGAGCTGCTATAAACATCGCACTCAAGCTGGCCTATTGGCAAGGTGGCCTCCAGACGAGCTCGCTCTAAGAGCTGCATAAAAAAGCCAGAAGCCGCCTGGAGAGAACAAAGGACCATATCTCCGGAAGACTCATTGGAAGATCTTCATACAGGTGAGGAGGAGGAGGAGGAGGGATTTTCGTGCATAGAGCTGGGGGTCCCTTCTGGCAGTCCCAGAGAATCTTCCTTGAGTCCTGAGAGCCCTCTAATAACAGTACACTGGTACGTCAGTCCAGGTTGTGAAGGGTAGGCAAGGTGAGATCGCCACTGGGAATCCACATTGTGGAAGAGCCAGGTCAAGGCTGTAATCATTTCCCAAAATGTTTATTTTTTATTTTTATTTTTTATTTATTGTGCAGTAGCTGAGACAAATCTTGACTTTTTACACACATATCAACAGGAAACAACTTCATGAATAGACAATATAACATTAGATTCCCAGGTCCCTGGGCAACCAATCAGCATGTGTTTGATTGAGTGCTTGAATTCCAACTCAATTCTTGACAGATGTCCTTAGGAAAAACGTCCTTGTCGCTCACGTGCTTAATTTCTGAAGTTGGGAGAATGTTCAATCTCAGTCTGAGGAAGTCAGCCCTCACACTAGGATCTGGGGACCTGTCCAGAGAGCTAGGGATGAAGGATCTAGGTTTAACAAACTCAGATAGGGAGGAAGAGAGCTGTAATGCTCTCATTCGCTCAATCGTTCTCATCCAATCTCCTTTTTTTAAACTCTCTTTGGTTTTTAGGTGCTTATGCACCAGGGTGTCCACATCTGAATCCACATTAGATAGACTCTCCCCGCACCTAAGCAAGTCCCTACAAGTCCCGCTTGGCCGCTTAGCCGCGGAGCTGCGGCATTGCGGCAGGGAAATATATATATAGCCACTCTGATTCTCTTTTGATTTCTGAAACGTTGATTCTCAGGTAACATGTTGTATGTGTCTAAAAATAATTGCGGATAGCAAGGTAAAGTGAGAATAAGCACTTGTACAAATTGTGGATATTTGGAGTTTGGTTACTGTTCATGCGTTCTTAGACGCTAAAATCCAATATCCCCGACCTAACCGAACTCCCCCTAACGCCTACCGTAAAAAATAAAAATAAATCTGTAGTGAAAGCAAAACGAGTCTCCACTCATAAATCTATAACTCTCACACCTGTGTCGAGAGCACAAAACCTCAATCAGGACATACGCACCTTCTGTGCGCCAACAAATGATGACCATGTGGCGTCCCCACATCCTCCGACTGTGGGAAAGTCCAGCAACACTAACACAGAAAATTGACAAGAACAACACAGTAATGAACAAACCATTTCAGATAACACTATACTACAGACAGTAAAATCACCCTGTAATAAACAAAAGCAACTGGTGCAATTAACGCTGGTGGAGGAAGCGGCAGAAAATGATTAAGTATTTTCGAGTCTATCAATACACGCAAGTATCACGAATATAAACTCATCTTCCATTTCCGAGTCACCTGATTATCGAGCTCCCTGCTCCATGGACTCTAGCGTATCTCTTGCTGCTTCATTCATTCACCCGACTCCGCAGCGTCGTCTCACAACTGTAGAACAATCAGCTGTATCTTCCAACAATGACTTACTTGAAAACACACTAACTGCAATCAATACAACGATTAAAAGCCTCTATAAGATGTTCGAATCACTCGATTTGAAAATAAATCTACAATCAAGACAAATTGAATGAATTGCCACTTGGATAGAATCACCTCCTTGCGTGGTGAACACCCATAACTTGAACTTAAGCTCCACTGGAAATGGAAAAAATGGAAAGCAGCAGGCACATTCGATGGAGGTTGGTGAATTAACAACGGCTGTACCAACTTTTTCCCAAATTATACGTCCAGTGGAAAGCGAAAATATAGCCAAAAAGGATCACAATTCTTCATGGATTAGTGTTGACAAGCTGCAAGACCACCCTCGGTCACCTGCAGCTGAAGAACCATATGACATTTTCAACAAACGATCATGCAACATGAATCGCCCAAGACATTTGATTTCGAAACCATATCAAACTACTGCCAAATCAAGAAGATCCGGAAAAGCAAAACCACGCTTCCTATTGGTAGACTTAGGACAAGCTACAACAATCGTAAGTCCTCCTATTACACATAGTGTATCAACCACATGACAATCCCATGGAGCCCCAACCGTGATGCATACGACACACATAGCGGCACAAAAAACAGCGAGATTGCCGCCGGCCCACTTACCATTGAACGCACTTGTGGAACTCTCAGAAAAAGTGGTGGCAGACAAACCAACCACTAAGGAGATTCAAACAAGCCTGAAGAAAAGTCCAGGTCCTAATGTAATTGCTTTGCCAACACCATTGTCGCAAGAAGCATCGGATCAGATCTATATAAAAGAATGCACAGATCAAATTAAAGCTGCAGTCGATGAATACCTTCTCCAACGGCTAAACAACTCCAAGATAGTACACCCTGCGAAAATGGCATTCCAAGAAACTCCCTTACAATCACATGATGATACGTACTTGTCAAGTGCTAAACTCGGTCAAGCTGTGAATCAAAATAACCCACGAGCAGTACAATTTACTATTTCAGAAAGCGAAGGACAGAACTGTAAGAGAGGAAGCCATACAAAACCAGCACAACCCATGGAAGAACGACATGAAAGACATCCAAGGAAGGAATTTAAAAAAACGATCTCCGAAATCACCATACTCTCATCCTTAAGTGTCGAAATGCTCCACATGCAAAATACGATCTGTGCAGATCCAGCGTCCTAAATATCTTCAGTGAACTACATGAACTAGAAGACATCTCATCGTCAGATATTGATCAGGTTGAATTTCTATGCGACAGCAATCTTTCAATTGTGCGTCTATGGATAAAATCCGGTCTAGTGTGAAACACCTTATGGAGAGCCAAGATGGCACTTTTTGAAATGGGCTTCCTGCTGGCCCACGATCCTGAAAGTATTGATAATACTGATAATGATCGAACAACATCAAGAGAGCAAATGCAGCAACCCAGACAATTACAATCAGAGTGCCAATGCCCCTTTTGTAAACTGTCTCCAAAAGCATAACCATTATCAGGCACAACAAAACATAACGTGTCGTTGGCGTCCCGGAACACCAGTGGACATAGACATTTGCAAAGTGAACAGCATAATGGGTTAAATGATTTTGAAATTGTGGCCCTGCAGGAAACCTGGATGATGATGGCACCGATATGGGATGACCACGCCGTAGCCCATATTCCAGCGATCGCCTCAACAAAGGGACGTCCGATGGCAGGCCTCATAGTTGCAGTCAAAATAAGAACAGGCTTTGTTCTGCACGAATGGCCATCACCAAATAACTTTATGCAGTTGGTTAAAATCTCAAAAGGCAATATAGATATTGCCTTAATCAACTTGTATAGGAACCCAGCCGCAATTTCAGATAACATATTCTATAAAGACCTAGCGAGTCTTCTAGAAATGGTAAACAACGCACTGACCATCACGGACATTATAATTGCTGGAGATTTCAACTTGCACAACATGACATCAAATTCTCAAGGCAATCTTCAAGAAACCAGCAGAGAACAAAACTTCATGAAAGACTGGAACTTGCGTCTTGCAAATGGCTCCCTGCCGTGAGACATACCATCTAAACCAATATGGCAAAGAGGGACCTCTGAAAGCACTATCGATTACTTATTTTTATCCAAAGTCCTATTCATGCAAGTTTCCAAATTCGAGATTTTGAAACAATCGGGGAGTGATCACAACATCTTGCTCTTAACTTGGCCTTGGAAAGATGCTACTCCATTACACCACCAACAATGGATAACTCCAAATCTAATAATCAATAACGCCAGAACATGATTTAAATGGACTGAGGACAAATTAAAGCTATTGAATGGGACCTTACAAGCCTATGAATCACTTCATGGTTCCAAATCATATCTCGATGCACTGGTGATGTTTAAGGACGTACATAATATACACACCTTCAATCCGAAAAAACATAAGCATGTCTACGACAACCAACTACATCAAGCGAAGATTAACCATAGAAGAGAGTTAAGATCTATTCGGAAATTCCCTCTGAATGAAAGACAAATAGCCACAAGTGCCATCAAATGCAAATATAAAAATTGGATACGTGCTCACAAGAGTATCTTGTTTCAACAGGACAGTGAAAAGTTTATAGCCCTCATTCCAAGGTTGATGCTAGTCATGGTGCTATTAGCGCTATGACTAGCACCAATACGGGTACCGCCACCAACGTGGTGATATGGGGACTTACCGGTCCATTCCGCCCTTTGCGGGACCGGTAAGTCCCCATTTGAAATGCCATTCCCCATTCCCATTCGAGCCCCCATAGGGCTCAATGGGAAGGGGGAAGGCGGCAATAACGGTAATGTAAATTATGGTACCGTTATTGACTCTGGGTATCCCTTTGCGGGCCCCGTCATTAACGCCTGCTAAAACCAGGCATTAAGGAAGGACCCTGAAAGGGACCTCGGAATAGGGCGCAAAGGGATTACCGGCACCTGTGTCATTACTGATGGCCGGTATCCCTTTGGACCCGGGCAGTAATGACCCCCTATGTCACTAATCATCACCAAAAACACAACGCATATATGGTCATTGTTGAATGAGACGACAAGTCAAAAACAAGTTGATACACAATTGAATGGTGTCTCAGAAGCCCAATGGATAAAACATGTTTCAATGTTATATCAAGATATACAATTCGACCAATACCAATACACTATGCAATCCAAGTCCCCATGGAACATAGAATGCTCAGTTGATATTATTGAAGAATTAATCATCAAATCATCGTCATCCGGAGCTGCAGGACCAGACGGATTAACAAATTACATGATGAAAGAACATCCAAGACTATGGGCCACAATTCTGAATAGTGTATTTCAAAAGATCTTACGAACAAGAACCATACCCACATCATGGTGTACATCGCTCATACTCCCCATCTTCAAAAAAGCCGACCGTGGAGTGCCATCCAACTATCGCTCTTGGATACACCTGGAAACATATTCACTCGCCTAGTACTGAGAGACTTCAATATTTGGACCCGTGCAGCACAACAGCGAGACCCGAATCAAACAGGTTTTGTTGCAGGAATGGGCACAGCCATTAACCTGATTAAAATTAATGTTCTAAAAAAACAAGCTCACTACACAAAACACCCATGTATTTTGCATTTATTGACCTGCAAGCCGCGTTTGACTCTGTCTCAAGAGTCAAACTAATTAACAAGCTCCTTGAAGCTGAATGTCCTGCAAGCCTAGCTGACATTATTTACACCTTACATTCAGGAACGTCAGTACAGGTTAGACTATCAATGATGGTTCTGTTGTCTTCATCTATTAGTACTGCGAGAGGCCTAAAGCAAGGCTGCATACTAGCGTCTGCCTTATTCAATTTTTTTATTAAAAATATAAAAACAATCTTTAAGGAGGTAGAGTCAGACTCACCAAAAATGAATAATGTGCCCATACAAGCACTTTGGTATGCCGACGACCTCGTCCTCATATCGAAAAATCCCAGTGGGCTCCAAAAACTTTTAACAGCTCTCACTCAATATTTTGACAATAATGATCTTACAATAAACTTAAATAAATCACAAATTGTTCAGTATGTTCTGAAAATTTCCATGAGAAATAGAATGGTGTGGAACATTAAAAATGTTAATTTGGAGATTGTACACAATTATACTTATCTGGGTCTTGCTTTTGATGAGGCCCCAACTGCAAATGCACAAAAGTTGATGTTACAAACAAAGTGAACCCAGCCATATCACAAACCAGGCTGATAATGTATGAATTTGGTAAATGTTCCATCCTTCCTGCAAACCAATATTGGAAACAGAAAATCACTCCCACTCTATTATATGGCTTCGAAACAGGCACTCTCATTGAAAACTCCTTTTTTGAAATATTGGCAACAAACATTAGGAGTTCCGCAATGCACACCGGGCCCATGGTTAAGATATGAGCTGGGACTCACATCCTTGCATGCAAAATATCACTGGCAATTATGTGCTTTGTTTCGTAAATGCTTTACATATGCTAAAATTAACACCCTATTGACGATAGTGGCAAATTATATTCCATTCTAAACATCAATTTATACAAGAATGGACACATAAGGTCATGATAATTATGGCTACAGCTGAAGTTACAGTAGAGATTCTAATTAACAAACCCGACCAAGCCAAAAAAGAATCTTTTTGCAAGACTGGATATCCACATGTGCATCCTGTCTCTCTTACAAACATTTCAATTCGCAATACTTCTTGGACAAACAACTTTGTGTAACTGAGAGATACTTGTGCAAAGCTTAAAATTCAAAGGTACGTTCTGCAATTCTCCGTCTACGCTTGAACCTATGGCCTACGCTGGACATTTTAGCACAACGGAAGCAAATACGCCAAGAGGACAATTATTGTAGATTTTTCAATATTTTATCTGTCAAAGAAACTCTTGAACATCTTGTAACAGAATGTGGTGCTATGTGTCAGTTGAGTGATGTACATTTTGCAAAACATATGATTGAAATCTCTTATGTACTACCTGAACTTAGATGGTCAAAAATATTAGCCACACAAAACATGAGCATACACATGGCCACAAATGGCTTTCTTAAAGCTCTAGATTTAAATGGGGCGATACGCATATCTGAACCACAATAATGAAATGACAATAAAAAAACAAGTTTCATTTTGCCATAAGCACGTACTAGAACACAGCGCATTAAGCACCCACAATATTGGTACACAGGCATCAAACATAGACATGCGTAATTGATGTTCATAATCTGCTGTGATATCCGGCGAAGTGGCTATAACAGTTTGATTCATGTAATGATTTTTAATGATAGAAAGACTAATTATTATGATTGTATGATTCTTCATTTAACCTTGCATTTTAATAGTTTTGTATAAATTGAAAAGGTGAGTAATCAGCTAAATCAATAATTTAAAAAAAAGGATAGACTCTCAGTGGCTCTATCACTAAATGCATTTAGAAAGCCAGTATCTCCCTTTGGAAGCTGAGTTGCCATATCTTCATAGAGAGAAAGGGATGGAGGCTCAAGGATCAGTCTATATGCAGAGATCCATCTCCATTGCATCCATGCCAGAAGGAAAATCAAACCCAATTCATATCGGATGGAAACTATAGGGACTGAATTAGGGAGATTAAGTGTTCTCTTTGCAAATGGCAAAAAGAAAATGGCTCGATTCAACTGGTGTGTAAATGGGGTGTGTATTCCGCAGATGCCCTCAATCCGTTATCTCGGTTACACACTTGCAAATACCTGCATGGAAAGATCTTCTTAATGTAAAGGTGAAGTCACTCACCTCTCAGATGAAAATCATCTATAACAAGTACTGTCAATTGTCTGTCCTGCCCTGTCTACAATACTATCTTCTCAAAGTAGAACCTATATTGCTATATGCATTGGACATCTGCCTCTTGGACATGGAGGGGTTTCTCGACTTGATACAGGGTAGAATGTGGAAGCAGGTTCTAGGTTTAGCGCTTTCTATTCCAAATGTACTTATTTGCCATGAATTGGGGATTTTACCACTTTCAGTTAAATGGCATTGGCGCAGGTTGAACAACTATGCAAAAATGCTCGCCCCCGGCACACTATTTATATGAAGACCTGGCACTTATGTTGAGGGAGGGTTCTGTTCCATCAATGGTAAAATGGTAAAATTTGAAAATAAAATGGAAGTAATTATGCAGTCGGCATTGATTAGCAAGGATGACCTTGTTGCTGGTCTTCCGTCTTGTAAGCATACATTTCAGCAGTATTATTGGTACTTTATGTTAGATCAAATCGGCAAAAGCAAGACTTATCATGAATACTCAACATTTCGCAGAAAATGGGGTGACAGATCTAGCTATTTGGAGATGTTTCCATGTAATCGTTCGCGCAAGACATATACTCGCTTTAAATTGAATCAATTGCTGACAAATGAAAGGACTAAATGTTGGAAGTTGGAGGAGAAGAACTCAACCCCTTGAAGGTCTCGATTCTGTATTGGAATCCTTAAAGCACCTGACCATATACTGCAGGTTTTTGAAGCTCTAAGATATAGGATTTCTGGATCTTATCTATCCTTGTCATCTTGGTTGAGCAGAGAAAGCTTATGGGAAAATTGTATGTGGGGTTCCAATCAAAACTTATTCCTTAGACTGATTCAACTTCTGGATGTTATTCAAGAAAATTTGGATTTAAAGAACAATCCAGTCTTGCATTGTGAAAATTGAAAGAGTATAGATTGAGAAAGTGATCCACATCATTATTTAAGCTATTGGTTAAAATATGAGGTTTTATCTTCTAATGTGATAAAATAGATGTAAAATGTTTTTATGTTGAAATGTGAAATGTTTGATTTATTTTTTCATGTTTTTATATGTACTCTGTAATATTTAAGTTTTTGTAAAGTTTTTTTACCAAATACAATTTAAAAAAAAATTAGGAAGTCAGTGTTCTCTTCCACAACATAGATTCAAGTTTGTCCCAATTAATAGCAACACTCTGAGTACTGCATTCCAGAGCAAATAGAAGTGAAGGGACTACTTTTCCTACATAATATTTTGTGAGTGGAATAATGGAGAACTTGCAGAATTTATTATAGATTTTAATCATCTGAGATCCTAGGTGCAGAATCTTAAAGTCCAAATTGTTAAGAAAGGACCTTTTGGTAGGATACACACTAATCCTGGAGCCCGGATACATAATATCATTTAATATTGACACAACTTGATTGTCCAACTGCCAAGTAAATGATTTAATCCTCTTCTGGGGTCTTTTAAAGATTACAACACTGGATTTATGTGGATTTATCGTGAGTTGGTTTAATTTTGCAAAATCTGAAAGGTTGCTAAGGAGACGCTGTAGAACAATTTGCGTATGATCCAAGATGGCAATATCGTCTGCGTACGCTAACCACAATATTTTTGTCATTCCCAGATTAGGACTGGCCAAAGTAAAGTTTGGAGCCAATCAAAAAGGTCCTCCAAAAACAAATTAAAAAGAAAAGGGGCGACTAAGCAGCCCTGACAAGCACCTCTATTTTTTTTTATAAATCCCCAGACTTGGATAATTTGACGCAAAGAGTACAGTTATGGTGGAGTTCAATCAGGATTTCCAACAAATTGTCAGGCAGACCCCAACTTTTCAGCTTGCCCCAGAGCCGATCTCTACTGATGGTGTCAAAAGCCTGGGATAAGTCCACCCAGGCTCTGAACAAGGGGTTCCCATTCTTCACAAAACATCCCGCGCTGACACAGCTCAGAACCAAACCATTGAGAGAGGTGGAGAGGCTCTTCATAAAACCGATTTGACATTTTTAAATAATTCCATTTTCTTTAGCCCAACTTTCTAGGTCACTCAAAACAAGACCTGCATATATTTTACTGTCCGCATCCAGTAAAGAAATGGGCGGTAGTGAGATGCATCTATATATAGTTACGATGATCGAGCTTTTCCAAGAATCCGGGATTCTGCTAGTCTTAACTATTTGGTCGAAGATGCCTTTCAGCATTCTCGACCAAATTGTGGGATTTGATTTTAATATGGCATTTGTAAGACCATTGGGTCCTGCAGCTTGTGACGCAGAAGATTTCATAATGAAGGTCAGTGATGGAAGGAGGAAGGAGAGAGATACAGTGTTTAACTTGTAACTTGGTCGTGCCTAGTCTCCCGTGAGAACTGAGCTGCTGCAGGGAACAGAGGCGAGGAGGTGAGGGAAATAGCTGGCTAACTGTGCGCGGTGTCAGGGGAGAGCTGCAGACCTGCAGGCTGGCTTTGCTATGAGGCCTGCTTTAGCATTAAAAAATGGAGTCAGTGTTTAGTACAAAATGGAGTCAGTCATCGGCCCTATGATTGAACGCTGCATCCATGTGTGTTGTTCCGCGACTGTTTGGCACCTCTGGCCACAGGCACATGGGCAGCCGCGGGACGAGCAACGTGTGCACGTGGGTAGGAATGGAGGGGAGGGGGCCTAAAAGACCTTTCCTTCCATACAACACCTGTGAAGATCTGCTCTCTAACCTTGATTCCAGCATTCCTTCTGTCCTCATCCTCCTTGATATTTCCTCTGCTTTCGACACACTCAGCCACACCATTCTGATCAATTGACTACGTGAGCATCACGGATCAGGCCCTGGAGTAGCTGACCTCCTTCCTCTTGGACTGCCCCTCCCAGGTACAACTTGGTCCCTTTCTCTCTGCCGCCTCTCTCTCTACCTGTGGCGTTCCCCAAGGCTCTATCCTCACACCCTGGTTTTTCAACCTCTACTTGGCTCTTTTGGCCCACCTGGTCTATACCTGCTCCTCTAACTTTCTGTGTTATGCGGATGACACTCAGCTTTCCTTCAGACTCCTTGCTTCTCTCACTCATTCCTGACCATCTATCTGTAAGTCAGGACTGGTGCGCGTCCAACGATCTCTGCCTCAATGCCAGTAAGACAGAGATCCTTCTCATTGGGACCCCTGCCCCTGCTTTCCCTCTCTCACTCTGGCCGCCTACCTTGGGCCCTCTTCATTCACCATCCTGCGAGGCAAAAAACCTTGGTGTCATCTTTGACTACACTCTCTCTTTCTCTGCTCACATCACAGACGTTACCAAGAAGTCCCACCACCAGCTGTTCCTTCTCAAAGGGACTCTTCCCTTTCTCACTTTCCTCCAGCAGCTCACTGTCTCAAGAGCCCTGGTTTGCTCTTAGCTGAACTACTGAAACAGCCTCTTTCTCAATCTGCCTTCCTCTATTATCTTCCCTCTGCAAATAATCCACAACAGTTCTGTAAGACTTATATTTGGCCTCAAGCCCAGGGATCGTATCTCTCCAGCCCTGAAATCTCTCCACTGGCTCCGGTGGCTGCAAGGATCCAGTTCAATGCCCTTTGCAATATCCACAAGGCTTTCTAGGGCCGAGGCCTGAACTACATCCAATGCTCTCTTCCAAAATGCCTTCCTTCTCGAGCCCTTCACTCAGCTACCTCCAACTCTCTAAGGGTTAGATGCTTCTCCAGGCAGAGAGTGGGGGTAGATCTCTCTCCTCTGCAGGTGCCTCCCTCTATTATGGCCTCACTGCCCCTCTCCAACTTGAGCTGGACCACATGATATTCCGGAAGAAGCTCAAAACCTTCCTCTTTTCCTCTGCTTTCGCTCTGTCCCTCCCCTGATGACCTACGTGACCTACCTGTCTGCTGTACCGACTGGTTACTTGGCTACGCTCAGAGTCTCACTGAGTGCAGACTCTTTCTTGATCAGTCACCCTTGCACTAATAATAATAATAATTAGGCACTTATATAGCGCTACGAACCCTCAGGTATCTGAGCGCTGCTTATTATTACCCACGGTGTGTGGTGCTCATTTATTGACCTCGGAAGGATGAAAGGTTGAGTTTGACCCTGCCGGGATTCAAACCTGCTTTAGCAGGCTCTGCACGGATGTCAAAGCGAGCGCTCTACTCGCTGTGCCACTTGACCGGCACTGCCTCAGCACCTACCATGCACTTAGGGCCTGTAACTGTAACCCTAAAGTTCCTTGTTCTCCTTGCACTACCCAGAGCTGCGCTGCCCTGGCTGCACTTACTCAGAGCATTACTGTCCTCTTTCCCCGCCCTCTCCCTTGGACCCCCTCCCTATCTCCGTGCTCTTCTCGTTCTCGCACTTGCACAATCTGAATGACACAAGGCCTAGTAAGATTGCCTTGTCCTCCCTCTATCGTCCCTCCCTTGTCTTGTCGTGCCTAGAAACACTTGTGTACAGGCTCGTTATAAATTACTTATAGAATATCAAATTATTTTTCACAGATGCCCAGAAAAATATACAATTCCGCAGTAAGCAACGGCTAGACTGGCAGCACCCAAATGCCAGTCTAGCCAGGTAATTACACTTAGCAGGACTGCTTTATTAGAAATGCCCAGTTAAAAATAGTTATACCAAACTGAGGAATGACTATACTGGCTGCACCAAAATGCCTCTATTGCCACTAATACCACATATCATGCCTGCTTAGCTTGGACATGCACAACCATTTTGATTTATCATGTTATCCCGCCCCTCCTAGACATCCCCTCTCCCTCTCACCCCCTACCCCAGCCTCCAATATCAGCTCCTTGGCCCAGAATGACTTCCACGTTCCTCTTCCTTGTCCCATAACTTACTTATGAGGCTCCTTGCCTCATTGGTAAGTACTGGGATGAGGAAGAGTGGGACTATGAGTAATGAAGATTACAGCTAGCTAAATCAGGCATTACCTCCATGTACCTCTACCTCATCCCAGTACTTGTGTATGAGGCACAGTGCCTCATACACAAGTACTGCCTCATACACAAGTACTGGGACGAGGAAGAACAGGGCTAGGAATAATGAAAATAGCACCATTGAGTTGACTGAGCTTCAGCACCCACCCTGTGATATTTTGTGCTATGTTGACTCAACCTGGCGGACCTTTAGAGCAGTTGCCAGGCAGAACAGGACACATATGTTACACGGCACATACTTAGGTTTTGCTGTTAACAAAGGCCCAGCAATTACTAACGTAAAGCATCACTGTTATACCTGCATTCAAATGGCAAATTTTGTAGGCAATTGAAATCGTGATGTAGGTTTAGTACTTGCATGCCAGGGGAGTGATTGCAAGGGTAGAGAGAGAACAGGAGACCGTTCATTCTCACAGCAGTCCATAACTGGGTGCTTCAGACTTAAAGGGGAGAGTTAACTGCTTGTAACATTAAAGCTGCAATAGATTATTCTCATTAAAATGTATAAAAAGTTAAATGCCCCCACACAAATAAGTTTGCCCCTCTCCCGCTGCCCGTGAAGTGAACACTTCTCCCAACATTTGAAGTGTTAGTCCCCCTATATGTAGGTTTTTTTGCACCCCTGAACACAAGCACACACACCATTCACCATGTACGCACATTCACACCCAGACATTCATACATTTAAGTGTGCACACTTTCATCATACAGGCAGATCCAGGTAGCCATCCAGACATTTAAGTGTGGACCCTTTCACCATACGGTCACACACACCCAGCCCCCCCCTTAGATTTAAGTGCGCACCCTTTCACTGTACATACACACACATGCACGCCCAGCCACCTATACATTTAAGTCTGCACCCTTTCACCACACACTCACACACGCACACGTCATGGGTTTGAGGGGAGTCCTATTACTTCAAAAAGAAATAGTTTCTTTTTAAAGTCACTCTTACTTCTTAAAGACATTATTTCCATTAACAGAAATAAACTTTCTTTTTGAAGTCATAGGGCTCCCCCCACTCCATGACATGGAGGACTCCAGCCTAGGGTCTTCCGTGTCATGGGGTGAGGGGAGCCCTCAGTTTCCAAAATTTCTTTTTGTAGTCACTCTGCTTTCATAAAGAAATTATTTCTGTTACATTTATGTTTCATTTTTTTCCTCCAAGTGGGGCCCCCTTCCAGGATATGTGCTGGCGGGGTCCCCCAAACTGCGGAGGCTGTGGGGGGCCCTGTTACATGTACTAAGGGGAAACACACGGTGGTTCAAGTAAAAATGTGTGGGTAGAAAAGGAGTTGGGATAAAGAGGGGGAATAGAGTAGGGGGAGCTTCAGAGGGGTAAAACTAGGGTTGTATGGAGTGATCAGTAAGTGCAAGATGTTCTTCTGGCAGCCATAAGGAAGAACTAAGATGTAGTATAGATGCAAGACACAGATTAGTAACCGAATGAAAGAGAATCATGTAAACCAGCATAGCACTGAACTCAGGATAACAGCCTCACAGAATGCACCAGCATGGATGTAGGAAACAGTTAGGAGGAAACTCAGAAGGGGATATAGACTAGAAGCTGACTAGAAATGATATGTAATTTATAACAGCCTTTCAAGGCGAGAACGTTGTTGCTGAGCTATCCTCCCAAGACTAGAAGCTGTCAGGAAGTTGAAAATAGCCTAACACAGAGATTAGAAGGGGGTCACGTGCTTTAAGTGATGCTACCATGAGTGAGCCAAGGAATTTGTGGTGTGCAATATACCAATGGTCACTACTATTATATATATTAAAGCCAGTTAAACTATGAGGGAGTTTATCAATCACAGAGGGAATAAAGGTAACATTTGCTTTGCTGAGTTTCAGAACTGGGATCTGGCATGTGAACACAGAACTCTGCAACAATTGCTCAGCACACCTAGTTATGTTCACAACCGTCCTGCCACTCGTCTGATATTGGATGTTATGATCACTAAGACAGGTGAACACGCTACACGAGTTGTGTTATAGTGAATGCACACACTGTATGTACCATAGTAAGTACAAAACACATTACAGGATTAATTGATCAAATTGGAATTTAATTGTCAAAAATAGCCAGGAAGCCGGCGCTGAGACACAGCAGCACAATATATAATATCAAGATGTGTCAGTTAAGTTTTCTAAAAAATGTGCACTCATTTTTTTTGCCACAGGAAGCCAGGTATGTCCCCACCTAGGGTGGAGGCCGGGGGATCACGCTCCTTGTGCCCTCCCAATGAGACCTCTCTTCACGCTGTATTTTATTGAGTGCTCAAGCAGGAAGTGTGTAATAATGGCACTTCCTGCAGCATGGACCTATAGGTCCTCGACTGCCATAGCCATCTTCCTACTTGCTCTCCGAATGCAATACGATATTTGGCTGCTTTATTCTCCCTTTACTCTCGTTGATATCAGCGTCCTCTAATTAATTTGGCCATAAAAGGAAGGCAGCAGGGATATCCGAGCTGTATCGGACCTAGTGCTGGCAGATATGCTGGAGAAATTTGCCAGAAATGGCAGGTGAGGATTTTCCAACCCAAGCCTTTTTATGTTGGTCCAGATGGCCCCACAGGAGTACATCAATTGCTTTTAAAAGCGCCAGCTGTGGCTCGTGCTCCCAAGAACTGTCAGGACAAGTGGAGGCAATGGTGTGATGTGCCTTTAAGTGCCCAGAAGCAAACCCTTTATTGTGTCCACATGCAGTGTGCGTTAATGACCCAGCACTGTGCATCTGTGCACAGTGCTCATGCTTTTCGCAGCTTTCGTCCAGAGAAGCTTAATTAATGGGCGCTGTGTAATTCAGCAGTCCAAAAAAGTTGCATTTATTGGTTTTCATTGTATGAGTGGCAAACATCACGCTATTGATTCATGGCAGGTGCGCAGAAATGCGCGCAATCCCTTCGGGGCATTGATTCTATTTACTTAACATGCGGCAACAAACCCAGCAGGCTCACAGAGCCTCGGCATATGAAAGGGATTGCCTTGTGTAATACTGTCCTCTTCCTGGACTATTGATTTCATTGCGTGCCACTGCAAACTTGTATGATGTCTATAAGTTCCAATATGTCTGACAAATGCTAATGTAAGAAGGAGGCGTGGCTAAGCGGCCATGCGGTAAGACGCGTTACTGGGGAGCTCCGCTGCGATCCTGACTAAGATCCGTATAAACTGAACAAAATCAACCCAAACTCGACTGAAAAGCGTCAGAACACCTGTGGACCACTCGTCCTGATCCTGGAACAGAACCGGACCGGGGATCGAGGGGAAACGGCCCGAAGAAGGAGCGGCTCGCGAGAGACAAGATGGCAGCCTGCTGAGGTGATCATTCCAGTGCGGAGGTTTGAAGTGAAGCCACGGCCCCAGCAGGATGCAGAACAGGAGGCACGAAAGCGAATCCGGGGCCAGGCAGATCCCTGCAGAAGCCACGGCAGAGACCCGGTCACCCTGAGGGCCAGCACAGCAGACGGGGAGCCGGGGACGAGAGCCCGCTCCGCCTCTGGAGCGAGAATAAGGACGCCTGAGGCGAAGCGCTGCCGGCACGCACATGAGAAGGTGAGCCGAGACGGGAGCACCCCCCCTCCCCCCCGCCCCTACTTCCAGGGAGAGACAGTATCACCGCGACCCCACACACGGGGCAGGGCATCCCCGCCACAGACGGAGCAGACGAGGGGGAGCTGGAGCGCTCTCCGCTTCGTCTCTTCGACGCGAGACAACCTACAAAAATCGGCTGGCGGTGCGGCCCCAAAGAAGATCGCGGGAGGAGGGGAGGCCGAGGACGAACCTGAGAGGCGCCCAACACAACCTGGGCGACACGGACAGGCTGGAAAAATACATATAAACCCCCAGGGACAAGGAAGAAAGGCAGAAACGAATTGTAGCACCAGGATCCGCTTACAGTGCCCAACAAGCCACGGCGGGCCGCACGCACAAACAGTATAATACGCACAGTGGCCATGTCTAACAAGAGAACAGAGGGGAAATCCAAACAAAGCAGCATGGACATTTTTACCAAGACACCGGGGGACAAACAGCAGAACCCACCGGACACAGCGATGGCGGGGATGAGCACCCCTCACCAGCCAGACCATGAGAAGGATGACCACATCCTTGAGGCGATCGCCTCCCTATAGACATCCCTGGAAAACAAAGTGGACGCCGCTATAGGAGCCCTGAAGGCATCCCTAGAACAGAAACTAGATAAGTCATGGTGTATGTTGGCCTCCTTTGCCAGGACGCAAGGAATCTGACAGACAGAGTAACATCAACGGAGCAGCAGGTGCAACAAAACACCACGGACACTACCGTTGCACGAGCCCAAATGTCGGAGGTGATGCATAGAGTCAAGATCCTAGAGCGAAGAGTTGAAGATGCGGAAGGCAGGGCAAGGAGGAATAATGTTTGCATAATAGGGGTTCCGGAGGGGGAGGAAGGAAACGACCCCACAGAATATGTCGAAAACATGCTCCTCCAGGAGGTCGGAGCTGCAACACTGTCCCAAAATTTTGTGTTGGAAAGGGCGCACAGAGCCCTAACTAGGAGACCCCGGCCCGGTGCCCCCCCCCCCGAGGGCGATGATCGCCAAGATCATGAATTTTAAGGACAGAGTTCCAGGGGGGGAGGAGAGATCATCAGGGGCTCCTCCTGGGTCACCATATATCCGGACTATACAGCCACGGTCCAAAAACAAAGAGCGTAGTTTGGGCCTACAAAAGAACGCCTCAGAAGAGCGGATATTCGATACATGCTACTGTTTCCGGCTAAGCTGAAGGTGCTGCATAAGGGCAAGACATCCTTCTTTGAGTCCACAGAAGAGGCCCACGCGTGGATGGGCGCGCGGGGGATCCCCCAGCTGGAGCGGAGAAATGGCAACTACAAGGCACATCGGTGAAGAGCCCCTCGGGCTGTAAGAACCAATGACGCCAAGCACCTGATAAATGCACGAGTCAGGATGAATAGGAATGCGAAGGAGCAACCAGCCCTACCCAGTCGCGTCAAGCCGAGAGCAACCTACCCCCGAGAAGAAGCGTAAGCTAGTTCGGATGTCAGTTCTAACGCATCACGCTGCGGCGGGTCTGCCCCATCCAAAGGAGCAAGACAAGAGAAGCGGCGAGGCCCGAGCAGGAGGAGGGTGGCTGGGTGTTAGTTCTTTAGTTACAGTTCTAGTTCAAGTTACGGACTTGTTTAAATGGCATATGAAAGGCATTCGCAGCAAGGTTCAGGAAAAGAAAAAATATGAAGGGGGAATTTCAGAAACACCAGGAGCGGGCGCAGGAGACGGTGGACAAGCAAGAGGCTATGGGACTACGGAGCTGGACCGAATAATCACACATGGGTTTAGATGAGCTGGTTATCGCGACCTGGAATGTGAGAGGGCTAAACGCATATGTTAAGAGGCTGCGAGTCTATGCTTGGCTGAACAAGATGAAGGTGAAGATAGCCATGCTTCAGGAGACACATCTGACACCAGAAAAACAGGCTAAGGTTGATCAGAAATGGGGAGGACAGGTATATAGTGCAACATATTCAAACTATGCGCGAGGAGTGCTAATATGGATCGCTCCGGGGGTCCCATTCCAGCTTATAAAACAAGAGACTGATTCAGAGGGCAGGCTGGTGCTGGTACAAGGCATGTTGGAGAACAAGGAGGTGTGTCTAGTTAACACCTATGCCCCAAACCACGACGCAACCGAATTCTTCAGGAAGCTGGCACTCAAGCTAGCCCAATACAGAGAAGCCATGTTTGTTTGGGCTGGAGATTTCAACTGCACCCTGGACCCGCACTGGACAGGTCAGACGACAAGCACAAGAAACCAGCACCCCCTGCAAGGGAACTGCACAGGGCCCTCGACCGCCTGGAGCTGGAGGACGTCTGGAGACAGGTACATGAAGGGAAGAGAGGGTACACAAACTATAGCGCACCCCATGGTATATTTACACAAATAAACTATATATTCACAGGCATTGAGACACTGCAAGAATTTACAACGATTGACATTAAAGCCCGAACACTGTCAGACCATGCCCGGTGCTAGCAACATGGGCACATACACACCGGAGAGCCCCGATACCAACATAGCGGCTCCGGGCGGAGGCGTTGGGAGAGGGTGAGTTTGAGGAACACCTTCGGGAGGTGATCGAAGACTACTTCGAAAATAATGAGGGAAGCCTAGGAAGCAGCGCTACACTCTGGGGCGTATTCAAAGTGGTGACACGGGGGGCGGCTATTGGCAGGATGGGGGGACTGAAAGGCGCAGCCTTGGAAGAACTCAACAAACTGGAGAGGCAGATAGAAACAGAGGGGCGCAGGGCGGAGGCGGTGGGGGAAGAGCCTAGGGAACTGATGGAGTTGAGTATGAGATGTATAGAACTGTGGGAGAAACTGGGAAAGCTGAATTATGCAAGATATCTACAACGATTGCACGCAGAAGGGGATAAGCCTGGTAGGCTTCTAGCATGGCTCACCAAGCAAGAGATCAAAAGAGACCCCATAATAGTTATAGAAGACGAAACGGGGAGAGATGTCAGGGACCAGCAGCATATCAATCAATCTTTTGCCCGCTTTTACGAGCAACTGTACGCCCCTAACCCAGAAATTGACCCAGAGGACATTACAGATGCGCTGGCAGAGATAAGGCTGCCAAAGCTGGCAGAAGAGCAAGCGCAAATACTTGATGCTCCACTCACGGAGGAGGAGATAGAGAGCGTAAACGCTGAGCTCCCCAGTGGCAAATCCCCGGCCCAGACGGACTCCAGGGAGAGTTTTATAAAACATACAAGTGTACCATCACCCCGAAACTATTAGAGACATTCCAAGACGCGTATGAAAGTGGTCACTTACCGACTAGCATGTCGGAATCAATAATTGTGCCGATCCTCAAACCAGGTAAACCGCCCACGAAATGCGCCTCGTACAGGCCGATCTCCCTCATCAACCAGGATGCCAAGATACTCACGACCGTCCTGGCCAACCGCCTTAAGCAAGTAATCCCCGCCTTAATACACTCTGACCAGACGGGCTACGTCCCAGGGAGGAACACGTTGTGGAACCTCCGTAGATTACATCATGTGATAGATAGGACAAACCAGATACAGGGGGAATGCGCGATAGTGTCCCTGGACGCCGTTAAGGCATTTGATTCAGTGAATTGGGGGTGGCTACTGAGGGTCCTCGCTCATTTCGGTATTGGTGAAGGGTTTCTTAGATGGATTGGGCTATTGTACAGGGATCCCAGAGCAAGGGTAAAGACTGGGCATAACATTTCGGGAGAATGGAGAATATACAGTGGAACCAAGCAGGGGTGCCCACTGTCACCAATGCTGTACAATCTGGCCCACAAACCGCTGGCGGTCTTCCTCAGGGCGGAATATGGAGACACAGGCATAACCATAGATGGAGTACTGCATCAAATCTCGTTATATGCAGACGACATGCTGCTTTATGTGGGAAATCCGCGTGCCAACCTGCCCTGCCTCCTGGAAGCAATCGGGGCATATACCAGACTCTCCGGCATAGCAATCAACAAAGAAAAATCCCTGATTTTTCCCCTTGCTGGCCTGCAGCGGGTCCCCCTGACGGAGCTCCCAGACCTGGGCCTAACCTGGGCACCACGCTCCTTCCGATACCTAGGAATAGAGATACATCATGACACCACAGACTCTCACCAACATAACACGCAGGCAGCCATGGAAAGGACACAGAGGTCTATGTAATTCTGGGGAACACTACCACTGGGAATGATGGGGAGAGCGGCCCTCTTGAAAATGGTGGTACTTCCACTTTTACTGTATTACCTCACGAACATCCCACATAGGATCCCCAAGACCTTCTTCAGCAAGTTAAATTCAATAGCAGGGCGCTTCTTGTGGGCTGGGGGAAGATGCAGAATCGCGCTGAAAACTCTACAGAGAGACTACGAAGATGGGGGCATTAGACTGCCCGACTTTGAGATGTATTATTTAGCAGGGCAGCTCCAGTTCACAGTCAAGTGGCTAGGAGAGGATGAGACGATCGACACAATTATTTTGCAGCCAAAACTAAAAATATATTATTTGAGAGAAATACTATGGCTAGACAACCCCCTACTTAAGTCCCTGCCACGTCTGCGGGGCCTCGCAGTGGGGTTGTGGAACAGAGTGTGGAAGCTACAGGGGATACAGGACCCCCAGTCGGCGCAGATCCCTCTCGCGGGACTGTTGGGCACGGACACAAACACATTAGCAATCTACCGAACTGAGTGGGAAGGAAAAGATGTGGCACAAATTGGGGACCTACGGAAAGAAGGGAGGTGGGTGGACTTCCAAGAAATGGCGGAGGAATATGATATGCATGAAGGCCAATTCATTCTCCATAATAGAATGATCCTCAAAATCAAGAAAAGATGGCCGGCATGGGAGAACCAGGAGGACACCATAAGGGAGCTAGACACGTGGTATGATATATCTGAGGGAACGCACACAACCTCCAGGTTATATGACCAGATGCTAAAAGCCAGTAACAAGAAAGAGCTTCATATAAGACAGAGTAGGGAAGAGGAACTCAACAGGCCCTTTAGTGACCAGGAATGGAGCAGAGTGCTAAAATATCCAAAGAAAGTGTCCAGGAACGCAAGTTTCAGACAAGCACAGCTGTACGTGACTCACAGGGCGTACCTCACACCCAAGAGAATGAACAAAATGTATGAGGGAGAGGAAAATAAGTGCCCCCGATGCTCGGCTGACGAAGCAGACATGCTCCACATGTTCTGGGCCTGCCCAACCATACAAACTTTCTGGGAGGGCATTAGAGCCAGAATAATAGACAGCGGATTCCAGATACAGAGGGAGCACCCAGAGAGGTACTTGCTGGACCTCTTCCCAAGAGGGGGCAGACACGGAACACATCTAGCTAAAATGAAAGACTTGATATGCATATTGGCCAAAAGAAGGATAGCTATGGCCTGGAAAACAAAGGAAGGCCCGACCGTAGAGTCATGGTGGTCGGACCTCCGCAAGTGGACTTTGGCGGAAACCGCAGTGTGGATAAGAGCAGTGCAAAGAGGGGAAGGGGAAACAGCAGAGAAAATAGCAGCATGGAACTCCCTGGTTCAGGACTTATTTGGCCAAGAGGGGGAGATGAAGGCCTGGAGGAGGCGCGAGAACAATGAGAGAGATAAGACAGTCAAGCACGGGCACTTAACCAAATGGACAGTATAAATGGAGGGGTAGACCCCGCCCACACAAACAGCCGGCGACAAGATAGCAAGGCTGCCAGCAAGCGCCGAAGAAATGACCCCACGAAAAGAAATTCCTAGAAATGCCAACATGCCAGTTATGTTATGGATTTGTATGTTGTATTTGTGGTTCTTTTTTCCTTTCTGTTTCTTTTCTTTCTTTACTGGAAAACAATAAAGATATTTTTAAAAAAATGCTAAAGTAAGAACATATACCTTTGTGGGATTGTTTTCATATTAAATACATTATACCCAAACTATGTGGCATTTTAATCGCAGTAATTCATAAAATTGCTCACTAGGAGAAACGCCTGCTTGATAGAATGTGGAATGTGACGTGAGTTGGTTTGTTTCTTTCAGCAGTTCTTTGTGATGATTGCACAATGTTGTATAATGGAAAGCTTTGAGTGCACCCTAGAGTCGGGACTGTTGGTACTCGTTCAAACCTTCTCAAATGCTTACTTTAGACCATATACTGCGCACATTTGCACATTGTGTACGTCACTCAGACATCCTTGAACTAAGGTCTAATGAGGTTCCTTTCTGGTTACAGACACCTGAAGTGACTCCACTACAGACCATCTAGAAACATGCCTGCACACATAGCCTGGCTTTCTCTGATCTGCACACATCAACACAATAGCAAAGTTATCTTGCATGTTCTCCCTGTCCCAACTGACAAAACCCAATCCACTTTTCCTACGGATCCAAAAGCGCCAAAAGGCCATGAAAACGCTGTGTGGTCAAAAGCTTAATAACATAACCTAACATAACACAATTGAATTCCTCTTTTCACTTTCTTAGCTCACTGCAGCCTAACTCGCTGGAATGGGCGAGTGTGGATCACAGTCTATGCGTGTGTGTGTGTACAGGTGTGTAGAGAGGGTGGTGGGGGCTGGGTGTGTTATGCCTCATTGCTGTGTTGAGACGTGTTTTGTACACATTTTTACATGATGTTATTCTTTTTTCAATGTTCACCATCTTTCTGCCTTAATCAGGGGATCTCTCCCTCTACTCTCACACACACTCCTGTTTGGACGTCCACTTCTTGCCATCTGTCTTTTTTATTTTAACGCTTCCGTCCAAATTTCGATTCTCTTACCAAGGGGCCTTTTTCGTTTTAAGGGAGGTGTGCAAATGTTTCCGTTTTTATCTGTGTGTTTATGTACTTATTTATTCCCTCTTTCCCATCTCCTTGCATGTGTGTGCATGTGTGTTGTGACATGTTATGCCATGTTGTGCTCCCCAGCTCTAGGTATTGCTTTCCCAAATGCATATTGGAATGAAATGTCATCTTGAATTTCTGCTTTTAAATGTACACCTTAGCTCTGCATTGATGGATTGTTCCCCTTGCACCTGACCCTCTCCAGACACATACATTCCTGCTGGACCCCCAATTGTTACCATCTTGTGTTTTATTGGAATTATTACTTCAAAATGTCAATGATGACAGTTTTCGTGTTTGAAAGGCCTTTACATAATTTTGAATTTCATTTATTTGTACACCACTCAATCAATATTTGGACAAAGTGGCGGTTTTAATACACTAGAATGTTATGATATGTCCTGTAACGTCATATATACTATGACATGTTTGTTATTTCTAATTTGCAATGCCATGTTGCTTTGTGCAATGCAGGCAGTGGCCTCAAAACAGCTAGAGATTGATGTGTACCACCTCAACACTGAAATAAACACATAATACATATTTGCGGCCCTCCGTTTAGGAAAAGCACAATGACATCCAATGTAGACCTCCAAATGTAAGCTAATAGGCGGATTCTAAAACACAAACCTAGAATATCCATGCTGCCTTCTAATAACAGTACACTGGTACTTCAGTCCAGGTTGTGAAGGGTAGGCAAGGCGAGATCGCCACTGGGAATCCACCTTGTGGAAGAGCCAGGTCAAGGCTGTAATCATTTCCCAAAATGTTTATTTTTTATTTTTATTTTTTATTTATTGTGCATTAGCTGAGACAAATCTTGACGTTTTACACACATATCAACAGGAAACAACTTCATTAATAGACAATATAACATTAGATTATTACACGCTAAAATCCAATATGCCCGACCTACCCGAACTCCCACTAACCCCTACGGTAAAAAATAAAAAAAATCCGTAGTGAAAGCAAAACGAGTCTCCACTCGTAAATCTATAACTCTCACACCTGTGTCGAGAGCACAAAACCTCAATCAGGACATATCCAGCTTCTGTGCGCCAACAAATGATGACCATGTGGCGTCCCCCGATCCTCTGACTGTGGGAAAGTCCAGCAACACTAACACAGAAAATTGACAAGAACAACAAAGTAATGAACAAACCATTTCAGATAACACTATACTACAGACAGTAAAATCCCCCTGTAATAAACAAAATAAACAAAAGCAATTGGCGCAATTAACGTTGGTGGAGGAAGCGGCAGAAAATGATGAAGTATTTTCGAGTGTATCAATACATGCAACTATCATGAATATAAACTCATCTTCCATTTCCGAGTCACCTGATTATCGAGCTCCCTGCTCCATGGTCTCTAGCGTATCTCTTGCTGCTTCATTCATTCACCCGACTCCGCAGCGTTGTCTCACAACTATAGAACAATCAGCTGTATCTTCCAACAATGACTTACTTGAAATCACACTAACTGCAGTCAATACGACGATTAAAAGCCTCTATAGGATGTTCGAATCACTTGATTCAAAAATAAATCTACAATCAAGACAAATTGAATAAATTGCCACTTGGATAGAACCACCTCCTTACGTGGTGAACACCCATAACTTGAACTTAAGCTCCACTGGAAATGGAAAAAATGGAAAGCAGCAGGCACATTCGATGGAGGTTGGTGAATTAACAACGGCTGTACCAACTTTTTCCCAAATTATACGTCCAGTGGTAAGCGAAGATATAGCCAAAAATGATCCAAATTCTTCATGGATTAGTGTTGACAAGCTGCAAGACCACCCTCGGTCACCTGCAGCTGTAGAACCATATGACATTTTCAACAAACGATCATGCAACATGAATCGCCCAAGACATTTTAATTCGGAACCATATCAAACTACTGCCAAATCAAGAAGATCCGGAAAAGCGAAACCACGCTTCCCAATGGTAGACTTAGCACAAGCTACAACAATCGTAAGTCCTCCTATTACACATAGTGTATCAACCACATGTCAATCCCATGGAGCCCCAACCGTGATGCATACGGCACACATAGCGGCACAAAATAAAGCAAGATCGCTGCCCGCCCACTTACCATTGAACGCACTTGTGGAACTCTCAGAAAAAGTGGTGGCAGACAAACCAACCACGAAGGAGATTCAAACAAGCCTAAAGAAAAGTCCAGGGCCTAATGTAATTGCTTTGCCAACACCATCGTCGCAAGAAGCGTTGGATCAGATCTATATAAAAGAATGCACAGATCAAATTAAAGCTGCAGTCGATGAATACCTTCTCCAACGGCTAAACAACTCCAAGATAGTACACCCTGCGAAAATGGCATTCCAAGAAACTCCCTTACAATCACATGATGTTAACTACTTGTCAAGTGCTAAACTCGATCAAGCTGTGAATCAAAAGAACCCCCAAGCAGTACAATTTACTATTTCAGAAAGTGAAGGAAAGAACAGTAAGAGAGGAAGCCATACAAAACCAGTACAACCCATGGAAGAACGACATGAAAGACATCCAAGGAAGGAAATTTAAAAAAACAATCTCCAAAATCACCATACTCTCATCCTTAAGTGTCGAAATGCTCCACATGCAAAATACGATCTGTGCAGATCCAGCGTCCTAAATATCTTCAGTGAACTACATGAACTAGAAGACATCTCATCGTCAGTTATTGATCAGGTCGAATTTCTATGCGACAGCAATCTTTCAATTGTGCGTCTATGGATAAAATCCTGTCTAGTGTTAAACACCTTATGGAGAGCCAAGATGGCACTTTTTGAAATGGCTTCCTGCTGGCCAAAGATCCTAAAAGAATTGATAATACTGATAATGATCGAACAACATCAAGAGAGCAAATGCAGCAACCCAGACAATTACAATAAGAGTGCCAATGCCCCTTTTGTAAACTGTCTCCAAAAGCATAACCATTATCAGGCACAATAAAACATAACGTGTCATTGGCGTCCTGGAACTCCAGAGGACATAGACATTTGCAAAGTGAACAGCATAATGGGTTAAATGATTTTGAAATTGTGGCCCTGCAGGAAACCTGGATGATGAGGGCACCAATATGGGATGACCACGCTGTAGCCCATATTCCAGCGATCGCCTCAACAAAGGGACGTCCGATGGCAGGCCTCATAGTTGCGGTCAAAATGAGTACAGGCTTTGTCCTGCACGAATGGCCATCACCAAATAACTTTATGCAGTTGCTTAAAATCTCAAAAGGCAATATAGATATTGCCTTAATCAACTTGTATAGAAACCCAGCCGCAATTTCAGATAACATATTCTATAAAGACCTAGCGAGTATTCTAGAAATGGTAAACAACGCACTGAACATCACGGACATTATAACTGCTGGAGATTTCAACTTGCACAACATGACATCAAATTCTCAAGGCAATTTTCAAGAAACCAGCAGAGAACAAAACTTCATGAAAGACTGGAACTTGCGTCTTGCAAATGGCTCCCTGCCGTGAGACATACCATCTAAACCAACATGGCAAAGAGGGACCTCTGAAAGCACTATCGATTACTTATTTTTATCCAAAGTCCTATTCATGCAAGTTTCAAAATTCGAGATTTTGAAACAATCGGCGAGTGATCACAACATCTTGCTCTTAACTTGGCCTTGGAAAGATGCTACTCCATTAAACCACCAACAATGGATGACTCCAAATCTAATAATCAATAACGCCAGAACATGATTTAAATGGACTGAGGACAAATTAAAGCTATTGAATGGGACCTTACAAGCCTATGAATCACTTCATGGTTCTAAATCATACCTCGATGCACTGGTGATGTTTAAGGACATACATAATACCTTGAATCGGAAAAAACATAAGCATGTCTACGACAACCAACTACGTCAAGCGAAGATTAACCATAGAAGAGAGTTAAGATCTATTCGGAAATTCCCTCTGAATGAAAGATAAATAGCCACAAGTGCCATCAAATGCAAATATAAAAATTGGATACGTGCTCACAAGAGTATCTTGTTTCAACAGGACAGTGAAAAGTTTATGGCCCTCATTCCAAGGTTGGTGCTAGTCATGGCACTATTAGCGCCATGACTAGCACCAATACGGGTACCTCCACCAACGTGGTGATATGGGGATTTACCGGTCCATTCCGCCCTTTGCGGGACCGGTAAGTCCCCATTTGAAATGCCATTCCCCATTCCCATTCGAGCCCCCATAGGGCTCAATGGGAAGGGGGAAGGCGGCAATAACTGTACCGTAAATTATGGTACCGTTATTGACTCTGGTATCCCTTTGCGGGTCCCGTCCTTAACGCCTGCTAAAACCAGGCATTAAGGAAGGACCCTCAAAGGGACCTCGGAATAGGGCGCAAAGGGATTACCGGCACCGGTGTCAATACCGATGGCCGGTATCCCTTTGCACCCGGGTCATAATGACCCCCTATGTCACTAATCATCACCAAAAACAAAACACATATATGGTCATTGTTGAATGAGACGACAAGTCAAAAACAAGTTGATACACAATTGAATGGTGTCTCAGAAGTCCAATGGATAAAACATTTTTCAATGTTATATCAAGATATACAATTCGACCAATACCAATACACTATGCAATCCAAGTCCCCATGGAACATAGAATGCTCAGTTGATATTATTGAAGAATTAATCATCAAATCATTGTCATCCGGAGCTGCAGGACCAGACGGATTAAGAAATTACATGATGAAAGAACATCCAAGACTATGGGCCACAATTCTGAATAGTGTTTTTCAAAAGATCTTACGAACAAGAACCATACCTACATCATGGTGTACATCGCTCATAGTCCCCATCTTCAAAAAAGGCGACCGTGGAGTGCCATCCAACTATCGCCCAATAGCGCTCTTGGATACACCTGGAAAAATATTCATCCGCCTAGTATTGAGAGCCTTCAATATTTGGACCCTTGCAGCACAACAGCGAGACCCGAATCAAACAGGTTTTGTTGCAGGGATGGGCACAGCCATTAACCTGATTAAAATAAATGCTCTAAAAAAACAAGCTCACGACAGCAAAACACCGATGTATTTTGCATTTATTAACCTACAAGCCGCGTTTGACTCTGTCTCAAGAGTCAAACTAATTAACAAGCTCCTTGAAGATGAATGTCCTGCCAGCCTAGCTGACATTATTTACACCTTACATTCAGGAACGTCAGTACAGGTTAGACTATCAATGATGGTTCTGTTGTCTTCATTTATTAGAACTGCGAGAGGCCTAAAGCAAGGCTGCATACTTGCGTCTGCCTCATTCAATTTTTTTATTCAAAATATAAAAACAATCTTTAAGGAGGTAGAGTCAGACTCACCAAAAATTAATAATGTGCCCATACAAGCACTTTGGTATGCCGACGACCTTGTCCTCATATCGAAAAATCCCAGTGGGCTCCAAAAACTTTTAACAGCTCTCACTCAATATTTAGACAATAATGATCTTACAATAAACTTAAATAAATCACAAATTGTTCAGTATGTTCCGAAAATTTCCATGAGAAATAGAATGGTGTGGAAAATTAAAAATGTTAATTTGGAGATTGTACACAATTATACTTATCTGGGTCTTGCTTTTGATGAGGCCCCAACTGCACATGCACAAAAGTTGATGTTACAAACAAAGTAACCCCAGCCATATCACAAACCAGGCTGATATTGTATAAATTTGGTAAATGTTCAATCCTTCCTGCAATCCAATATTGGCAACAGAAAATCACTCCCACTCTATTATATGGCCTCGAAACAGGCACTCTCATTGAAAACTCCTTTTTTGAAAAATTAGAAGCCAAATATTGGCAACAAACATTAGGAGTTCCGCAATGCACACCGGGCCCATGGTTAAGATATGAGCTGGGAATCACATCATTGCATGCAAAATATCACTGACAATTATGTGCTTTGTTTCGGAAATGCTTAACATATGCTAAAATTAACACCCTATTGACGATAGTGGCAAATTATATTCCATTCTAAACATCAATTCATACAAGAATGGACAAATAAGGTCATGGTAATTATGGCTACAGCTGAAGTTACAGTAGAGATTCTAATTAACAACGCCAACCAAGCCAAAAAAACAATCTTTTTGAAAGACTGGATATCCACACGTGCATCCTGTCTCTCTTATAAACATTTCAATTCGCAATACTTCTTGGGCAAACAACTTGGTGTAACTGAGAGATACTTGTGCAAAGCTCCAAATTCAAAGATACGTTCTGCAATTCTCCGTCTACGCTTGAATTTATGGCCTACGCTGGACATTTTAGCACAACGGAAGCAAATACGCCAAGAGGACAATTATTGTAAATTCTGCAATATTTTATCTGTCAAAGAAACTCTTGAACATCTTGTAACAGAATGTGGTGCTATGTGTCAGTTGAGTGATGTACATTTTGCAAAACATATGATTGAAATCTCTTATGTACTACCTGAACTTAGATGGTCAAAAATATTAGCCACACAAAACATGAGCATACACATGGCCACAAATGGCTTTCTTAAAGCTCTAGATTTAAATGGGGCGATGCGCATATCTGAACTACAATAATGAAATGACAATAAAAATACAAGTTTCATTTTGCCATAAGCACATACTAGAACACAGCCCATTAAGCACCCACAATATTGGTACACAGGCATTAAACATAGACATGCGTAATTGATGTTCATAATCTGCTGTGATATCCAGCGAAGTGGCTATAACAGTTTTGATTCATGTAATGATTTTTAATGATAGAAAGCCTAATTATTATGATTGTATGATTCATCATTTAACCTTGCATTTTAATAGTTTTGTATAAATTGAAAAGTTGAGTGATCAGCTAAATCAATAATAAAAAAAAAGGATAGACTCTCAGTGGCTCTATCCCTTAATGCATTTAGAAAGCCAGTATCTCCCTTTGGAAGCTGAGTTGCCATATCTTCATAGAGAGAAAGGGATGGAGGCTCAAGGATCAGTCTATATGCGGAGATCCATCTCCATTGCATCCATGCCAGAAGGGAAATCAAACCCAATTCATATCGGATGGAAACTATAGGGACCGAATTAGGGAGATTAAGTGTTCTCTTTGCAAATGGCAAAAAGAAAATGGCTCGATTCAACTGGTGTCTAAATGGGGTGTGTATTCCGCAGATGCCCTCAATTTGTTATCTCGGTTACACACTTGCAAATACCTGCATGGAAAGATCTTCTTGATGTAAAGGTGAAGTCACTCACCTCTCAGATGAAAATCATCTATAACAAGTACTGTCAATTGTCTGTCCTGCCCTGTCTACAATACTATGTTCTCAAAGTAGAACCTATATTGCTATATGCATTGGACATCTGCTTCTTGGACATGGAGGGGTTTCTCGACTTGATACAGGGTAGAATGTGGAAGCAGGTTCTAGGTTTAGCGCTTTCTATTCCAAATGTACTTATTTGCCATGAATTGGGGATTTTACCACTTTCAGTTAAATGGCATTGGCATAGGTTGAACAACTATGCAAAAAATGCTCGCCCCCGGCACACTATTTATATGAAGACCTGGCACTTATGTTGAGGGAGGGTTCTGTTCCATCAATGGTAAAATGGTAAAATTTGAAAATAAAATGGAAGTAATTATGCAGTTGGCATTGATTAGCAAGGATGACCTTGTTGCTGGTCTTCCGTCTTGTAAGCATACATTTCAGCAGTATTATTGGTACTTTATATTAGATCAAATCGGCAAAAGCAAGACTTATTATTAATACTCAACATTTCGCAGAAAATGGGGTGACAGATCTAGCTATTTGGAGATGTTTCCATGTAATCGTTCGCGCAAGACATATACTCGCTTTAAATTGAATCAATTGCTGACAAATGAAAGGACTAAATGTTGAAAGTTGGAGGAGAAGAACTCAACCCCTCGAAGGTCTCGATTCTGTATTGGAATCCTTAAAGCACCTGACCATATACTGCAAGTTTTTGAAGCTCTAAGATATAGGATTTTTGGATCTTATCTATCCTTGTCATCTTGGTTGAGCAGAGAAAGCGTATGGGAAAATTGTATGTGGGGGTCCAATCAAAAGTTATTCCTTAAACTGATTCAACTTCTGGATGTTATTGAAGAAAATTTGGATTTAAAGAACAATCCAGTCTCGCATTGTGAAAATTGAAAGAGTATAGATCGAGAAAGTGATCCACATCATTATTTAAGCTATTGGTTAAAATATGAGGTTTTATCTTCTAATGTGATAAAATAGATGTAAAATGTTTTTATGTTGAAATGTGAAATGTTTGATTTATTTTTTCATGTTTTTATATGTACTCTGTAATATTTAAGTTTTTGTAAAGTTTTTTTACCAAATACAATTTAAAAAAAATTAGGAAGTCAGTGTTCTCTTCCACAACTTAGATTCCAGTTTGTCCCAATTAATAGCAACGCTCTGAGTACTGCATTCTAGAGCAAATAGAAGTGAAGGGACTACTTTTCCTACATAATATTTCGTGAGTGGAATAATTGAGAACTTGCAGAATTTATTATAGATTTTAATCATCTGAGACCCTAGGTGCAGAATCTTAAAGTCCAAATTGTTAAGAAAGGACCTTTTGGTAGGATACACACTAATCCTGGAGCCTGGATACATAATATCATTTAATATTGACACAACTTGATTGTCCAACTGCCAAGTAAATGATTTAATCCTCTTCTGGGGTCTTTTAAAGATTACAACACTGGATTTATGTGGATTTATCGTGAGTTGGTTTAATTTTGCAAAATCTGAAAGGTTGCTAAGGAGACGCTGTAGAACAATTTGCATATGATCCAAGATGGCAATATCGTCTGCGTACGCTAACCCCAATATTTTTGTCATTCCCAGATTAGGACTGGCCAAAGTAAAGTTTGGAGCCAATGAAAAAGGTCCTTCAAAAACAAATTAAAAAGAAAAGGGGCGACTAAGCAGCCCTGACAAGCACCTCTATTTTTTTTTTTAGAAATCCCCAGACTTGGATAATTTGACACAAAGCGTACAGTTATGGTGGAGTTCAATCAGGATTTCCAACAAATTGTCAGCAGACCCTAGCTTTTCAGCTTGCCCCAGAGCCGATCTCTACTGATGGTGTCAAAAGCCTGGGATAAGTCCACCCAGGCTCTGAACAAGGGGTTCCCATTCTTCACAAAACATCCCGCGGTGACACAGCTCAGAACCAAACCATTGAGAGAGGTGGAGAGGCTCTTCATAAAACCGATTTGACATTTATAAATAATTCCATTTTCTTTAGCCCAACTTTCTAGGTCACTCAAAATAAGACCTGCATATATTTTACTGTCCGCATCCAGTAAAGAAATTGGGCGGTAGTCAGATGCATCTATATATAGTTACGATGATCGAGCTTTTCCAAGAATCCGGGATTCTGCTAGTCTTAACTATTTGGTCGAAGATGCCTTTCAGCATTCTCGATCAAATTGTGGGATTTGATTTTAATATGGCATTTGTAAGACCATTGGGTCCTGCAGCTTGTGACGCAGAAGATTTCATAATGAAGGTCAGTGATGGAAGGAGGAAGGAGAGAGATACAGTGTTTAACTTGGTCGTGCCTAGTCTCTCGTGAGAACTGGGCTGCTGCAGGGACCAGAGGCGAGGAGGTGAGGGAAATAGCTGGCTAACTGTGCGCGGTGTCAGGGGAGAGCTGCAGACCTGCAGGCTGGCTTTGCTATGAGGCCTGCTTTAGCATGTAAAAAATGGAGTCAGTGTTTAGTACAAAATGGAGTCAGTAATCGGCCCTCTGATTGAACGCTGCATCCATGTGTGTTGTTCCGCGACTGTTTGGCACCTCTGGCCACAGGCACATGGGCAGCCGCGGGACGAGCAACGTGTGCACGTGGGTAGGAATGGAGGGGAGGGGGCCTAAAAGACCTTTCCTTCCATACAACACCTGTGAAGATCTGCTCTCTAACCTTGATTCCAGCATTCCTTCTGTCCTCATCCTCCTTGATATTTCCTCTGCTTTCGAGACACTCAGCCACACCATTCTGATCAATTGACTACGTGAGAATCACGGATCAGGCCCTGGAGTGGCTGACCTCCTTCCTCTTGGACTGCCCCTCCCAGGTACAACTTGGTCCCTTTCTCTCTGCCGCCTCTCTCTCTACCTGTGGCGTTCCCCAGGGCTCTATCCTTACACCCTGGTTTTTCAACCTCTACTTGGCTCTTTTGGCCCACCTGGTCTATACCTGCTCCTCTAACTTTCTGTGTTATGTGGATGACACTCAGCTTTCCTTCAGACTCCTTGCTTCTCTCACTCATTCCTGACCATCTATCTGTAAATCAGGACTGGTGCGCGTCCAACGATCTCTGCCTCAATGCCAGTAAGACAGAGATCCTTCTCATTGGGACCCCTGCCTCTGCTTTCCCTCTCTCACTCTGGCCGCCTACCATCGGCCCTCTTCATTCACCATCCTGCGAGGCAAAAAACCTTGGTGTCATCTTTGACTACACTCTCTCTTTCGCTGCTCACATCACAGACGTTACCAAGTAGTCCCACCACCAGCTGTTCCTCCTCAAAGGGACTCTTCCCTTTCTCACTTTCCTCCAGCAGCTCACTGTCTCAAGAGCCCTGTTTGCTCTAGGCTGAACTACTGAAACAGCCTCTTTCTCAATCTGCCTTCCTCTATTATCTTCCCTCTGCAAATAATCCAGAACAGTTCTGTAAGACTTATATTTGGCCTCAAGCCCAGGGATCGTATCTCTCCAGCCCTGAAATCTCTCCACTGGCTCCGGTGGCTGCAAGGATCCAGTTCAATGCTCTTTGCAATATCCACAAGGCTTTCTAGGGCCGAGGCCTGAACTACATCAAATGCTCTCTTCCAAAATGCCTTCCTTCTCGAGCCCTTCACTCAGCTACCTCCAACTCTCTAAGGGTTAGACGCTTCTCCAGGCAGAGAGTGGGGGTAGATCTCTCTCCTCTGCAGGTGCCTCCCTCTATTATGGCCTCACTGCCCCTCTGCAACTTGAGCTGGACCACATGATATTCCGGAAGAAGCTCAAAACCTTCCTCTTTTCCTCTGCTTTCGCTCTCTCCCTCCCCTGATGACCTACGTGACCTACCTGTCTGCTGTACCGACTGGTTACTTGGCTACGCTCAGAGTCTCACTGAGTGCAGGCTCTTTCTTGATCAGTCACCCTTGCACTAATAATAAATTAGGCACTTATATAGCGCTACGAACCCTCAAGTATCTGAGCGCTGCTTATTATTACCCACGGTGTGTGGTGCTCATTTATCGACCTCGGAAGGATGAAAGGTTGAGTTTGACCCTGCCGGGATTCGAACCTGCGTTAGCAGGCTCTGCACGGATGTCAAAGCGAGCGCTCTACTCGCTGTGCCACTTGACCGGCACTGCCTCAGCACATACCATGCACTTAGGCCTGTAACTGTAACCCTAAAGTTCCTTGTTCTCCTTGCACTACCCAGAGCTGCGCTGCCCTGGCTGCACTTACTCAGAGCATTACTGTCCTGTTTCCCCGCCCTCTCCCTTGGACCCCCTCCCTATCTCTGTGCTCTTCTCGTTCTCGCACTTGCACAATCTGAATGACACAAGGCCTAGTAAGATTTCCTTGTCCTCCCTCTATCGTCCCTCCCTTGTCTTGTCATGCCTAGAAACACTTATGTACAGGCTCGTTATAAATTACTTATAGAATATCATATTCTAGTAAGCAACGGTTAGACTGGCAGCACCCAAATGGCAGTCTAGCCAGGTAATTACACTTAGCAGGACTGCTTTATTAGAAATGCCCAGTTAAAAATAGTTATACCAAACTGAGGAATGACTAGACTGGCTGCACCAAAATGCCTTTATTGCCACTAATACCACATATCATGCCTGCTTAGCTTGGACACGCACAACCATTTTGATTTATCATGTTATCCCGCCCCTCCTAGACATCCCCTCACCCTCTCACCCCCTACCCCAGCCTCCAATATCAGCTCCTTGGCCCAGAATGACTTCCACGTTCCTCTTCCTTGTCCCATAACTTACTTATGAGGCTCCTTGCCTCATAGGTAAGTACTGGGATGAGGAAGAGTGGGACTATGAGTAATGAAGATTACAGCTAGCTAAATCAGGCATTACCTCCATGTAGCTCTACCTCATCCCAGTATTTGTGTATGAGGCAGAGTGCCTCATACACAAGTACTGCCTCATACACAAGTACTGGGACGAGGAAGAACAGGGCTAGGAATAATGAAAATAGCACCATTGAGTTGACTGGGCTTCAGCACCCACCCTGTGATATTTTGTGCTATGTTGACTCAACCTGGCGGACCTTCAGAGCAGTTGCCAGGCAGAACAGGACACATATGTTACACGGCACATACTTAGGTTTTGCTGTTAACAAAGGCCCAGCAATTACTAACGTAAAGCATCACTGTTATACCTGCATTCAAATGGCAAATTTTGTAGGCAATTGAAATCGTGATGTAGGTTTAGTATTTGCATGCCAGGGGAGTGATTGCAAGGGTAGAGAGAGAACAGGAGACCGTTCATTCTCACAGCAGTCCATAACTGGGTGCTTCAGACATAAAGGGGAGAGTTAACTGCTTGTAACATTAAAGCTGCACTAGATTATTCTCATTAAAATGTATAAAAAGTTAAATGCCCCCACACAAATAAGTTTGCCCCTCTCCCGCTGCCCGTGAAGTGAACACTTCTCCCAACATTTGAAGTGTTTGTCCCCCTATATGTAGGTTTTTTTGCACCCCTGAACACAAGCACACACACCATTCACCATGTACGCACATTCACACCCAGACATTCATACATTTAAGTGTGCACACTTTCATCATACAGGCACATCCAGGTAGCCATCCATACATTTAAGTGTGCACCCTTTCACCATACGGTCACACACACCCAGCCCCCCCCCCCTTAGATTTAAGTGCGCACCCTTTCACTGTACATGCACACATGCACGCCCAGCCACCTATACATTTAAGTCTGCACCCTTTCACCACACACTCACACACGCACACGTCATGGGTTTGAGGGGAGTCCTATTACTTCAAAAAGAAATAGTTTCTTTTTGAAGTCACTCTTACTTCATAAAGACATTATTTCCATTAACAGAAATAAACTTTCTTTTTGAAGTCATAGGGCTCCCCCCACTCCATGACATGGAGGACTCCAGCCTAGGGTCTTCCGTGTCATGGGGTGAGGGGAGCCCTCGGTTTCCAAAATTTCTTTTTGTAGTCACTCTGCTTTCATAAAGAAATTATTTCTGTTACATTTATGTTTCATTTTTTTCCTCCAAGTGGGGCCCCCTTCCAGGATATGTGCTGGCGGGGTCCCCCAAACTGCGGAGGCTGTGGGGGCCCCTGTTACATGTACTAAGGGGAAACACACGGTGGTTCAAGTAAAAATGTGTGGGTAGAAAAGGAGTTGGGATGAAGAGGGGGAATAGAGTAGGGGGAGCTTCAGAGGGGTAAAACTAGGGTTGTATGGAGTGATCAGTAAGTGGCAAGATGTTCTTCTGGCAGCCATAAGGAAGACATAAAATGTAGTATAGATGCAAGACACAGATTAGTAACCGAATGAAAGAGAATCATGTAAACCAGCATAGACACTGAACTCAGGATAACAGCCTCACAGAATGCACCAGCATGGATGTAGGAAACAGTTAGGAGGAAACTCGGAAGGGGATATAGACTAGAAGATGACTAGAAATGATATGTAATTTATAACAGGCTTTCAAGGCGAGAACGTTGTTGCTGAGCTATCCTCCCAAGACTAGAAGCTGTCAGGAAGTTGAAAATAGCCTAACACAGAGATTAGAAGGGGGTCACGTGCTTTAAGTGATGCTACCATGAGTGAGCCAAGAAATTTGTGGTGTGCAATATACCAATGGTCACTACTATTATATATATTAAACCCAGTTAAACTATGAGGGAGTTTATCAATCACAGAGGGAATAAAGGTAACATTTGCTTTGCTGAGTTTCAGAACTGGGATCTGGCATGTGAACACAGAACTCTGCAACAATTGCTCAGCACACCTAGTTATGTTCACAACCGTCATGCCACTCGAACCTTTCAATATACATGTCAACGTCTGATATTGGATGTTATGATCACTAAGACAGGTGAACACGCTACACGAGTTGTGTTATAGTGAATGCACACACTGTATGTACCACAGTAAGTACAAAGCACATTACAGGATTAATTGATCAAATTGGAATTTAATTGTCAAAAATAGCCAGGAAGCCGGCGCTGAGACACAGCAGCACAATATATAATATCAAGATGTGTCAGTTAAGTTTTCTAAAAAATGTGCACTCATTTTATTGCCTCAGGAAGCCAGGTATGTCCCCACCTAGGGTGGAGGCCGGTGGATCACGCTCCTTGTGCCCTCCCAATGAGACCTCTCTTCACGCTGTATTCTATTGAGTGCTCAAGCAGGAAGTGTGTAATAATGGCACTTCCTGCAGCATGGACCTATAGGTCCTCGACTGCCATAGCCATCTTCCTACTTGCTCTCCGAATGCAATACGATATTTGGCTGCTTCATTCTCCCTTTGCTCGTTGATATCAGCGTCCTCTAATTAATTTGGCCATAAAAGGAAGGCAGCAGGGATATCCGAGCTGTATCCGACCTAGTGCTGGCAGACATGCTGGAGAAATTTGCCAGAAATGGCAGGTGAGGATTTTCCAACCCAAGCCTTTTTATGTTGGTCCAGATGGCCCCACAGGAGTACATCAATTGCTTTGAAAAGCGCCAGCTGTGGCTCGTGCTCCCAAGAACTGTCAGGACAAGTGGAGGCAATGGTGTGATGTGCCTTTAAGTGCCCAGAAGCAAACCCTTTATTGTGTCCACATGCAGTGTGCATTAATGATCCAGCACTGTGCATCTTTTCGCAGCTTTCGTCCAGAGAGGCTTAATTAATGGGCGCTGTGTAATTCAGCAGTCCAAAAAAGTTGCATTTATTGGTTTTCATTGTATGAGTGGCAAACATCACGCTATTGATTCATGGCAGGTGCGCAGAAATGCGCGCAATCCCTTCAGGGCATTGATTCTATTTACTTAACATGCGGCAACAAACCAAGCAGGCTCACAGAGCCTCGCCATATGAAAGGGATTGCCTTGTGTAATACTGTCCTCTTCCTGGACTATTGAGTTCATTGCGTGCCACTGCAAACTTGTATGATTTCTATAAGTTCCAATATGTCTGACAAATGCTAATGTAAGAAGGAGGCGTGGCTAAGCAGCCATGCGGTAAGACGCGTTACTGGGGATCTCCGCTGCGATCCTGACTAAGATCCATATAAACTGACCAAAATCAGCCCAAACTCGACTGAAAAGCATCAGAACACCTGTGGACCACTCGTCCTGATCCTGGAACAGAACCGGACCGGGGATCGAGGGGAAACGGCCCGAAGAAGGAGCGGCTCGCGAGAGACAAGATGGCGGCCTGCTGTGGAGATAATTCCAGTGCGGAGGTTTGAAGTGAAGCCACGGCCCCAGCAGGACGCAGAACAGGAGGCACGAAAGCGAATCCTGGGCCAGGCATATCCCTGCAGAAGCCACGGCAGAGACCCGGTCACCCTGAGGGCCAGCACAGCAGACGGGGAGCCGGGGACGAGAGCCCGCTCCACCTCTGGAGCGAGAATAAGGACGCCTGAGGCGAAGCGCTGCCGGCACGCACATGAGAAGGTGAGCCGAGACGGGAGCCCCACCCCTCCCCCCCTGCCCCCTACCCCTACTTCCAGGGAGAGACAGTATCACCGCGACCCCGCACACGGGGCGGGGCATCCCCGCCACAGATGGAGCAGACGAGGAGGAGCTGGAGTGCTCTCCGCTTCGTCCCTTCGACGGGAGACAACCTACAAAAATCGGCTGGCGGTCCGGCCCCAAAGAAGATCGCGGGAGGAGGGGAGGCCGAGGACGAACCTGAGAGGCGCCCAACACAACCTGGGAGACACGGACAGGCTGGAAAAATACATATAAACCCCCAGGGACAAGGAAGAAAGGCAGAAACGAATTGTAGCTCCAGGATCCGCTTACAGTGCCCAACAAGCCATGGCGGGCCGCACGCACGAACAGTATAATACGCACAGTGGCCATGTCTAACAAGAGAACAGAGGGGAAATCCAAACAAAGCAGCATGGACATTTTTACCAAGACACCGGGGGACAAACAGCAGAACCCACCGGACACAGCGATGGCGGGGATGAGCACCCCTCACCAGCCAGACCATGGGAAGGATGGCCACATCCTTGAGGCGATCGCCTCCCTATAGACATCCCTGGAAAACAAAGTGGACGCTGCTATAGGAGCCCTGAAGGCATCCCTAGAACAGAAACTAGATACAGTCATGGTGGATGTTGGCCTCCTTTGCCAGGACGCAAGGAATCTGACAGACAGAGTAACATCAACGGAGCAGCAGGTGCAACAAAACACCACGGACGCTACCGTTGCACAAGCCCAAATGTCGGAGGTGATGCAGAGAGTCAAGATCCTAGAGCGAAGAGTTGAAGATGCGGAAGGCAGGGCAAGGAGGAATAATGTTCGCATAATAGGGGTTCCGGAGGGGGAGGAAGGAAACGACCCCACAGAATATGTCGAAAACATGCTCCTCCAGGAGGTCGGAGCTGCAACACTGTCCCAAAATTTTGTGTTGGAAAGGGCGCACAGAGCCCTAACGAGGAGACCCCGGCCCGGTGCCCCCCCACGAGGGCGATGATCGCCAAGATCATGAATTTTAAGGACAGAGTTCTAGGGGGGGAGGAGAGATCATCAGGGGCTCCTCCAGGGTCACCATATATCCGGACTATACAGCCACGGTCCAAAAACAAAGAGCGTAGTTTGGGCCTACAAAAGAACGCCTCAGAAGAGCGGATATTTGATACATGCTCCTGTTTCCGGCTAAGCTGAAGGTGCTGCATAAGGGCAAGACATCCTTCTTTGAGTCCACAGAAGAGGCCCACGGGTGGATGGACGCGCAGGGGATCCCCCAGCTGGAGCGGAGAAATGGCAACAACGAGGCAAATCAGCCACAGTGAAGAGCCCCTCGGGCTGTAAGAACCAATGACGCCAAGCACCTGATAAATTCACGAGTCAGGATGAATAGGAATGCGAAGGAGCAACCAACCCTACCCAGTCGCGTCAAGCCGAGAGCAACCTACCCCCGAGAAGAAGCGTAAGCTAGTTCGGATGTCAGTTCTAAGGCATCACGCTGCGGCGGGTCTGCCCCATCCAAAGGAGCAAGACAACAGAAGCGGCGAGGCCCGAGCAGGAGGAGGGTGGCTGGGTGTTAGTTCTTTAGTTACAGTTCTAGTTCAAGTTACGGACTTGTTTAAATGGCATATGAAAGGCATTCGCAGCAAGGTTCAGGAAAAGAAAAAATATGAAGGGGGAATTTCAGAAACACCAGGAGCGGGCGCAGGAGATCGTGGACAAGCAAGAGGCTATGGGACTACGGAGCCGGACCGAATAATCACACATGGGTTTAGATGAGCTGGTTATCGCGACCTGGAATGTGAGAGGGCTAAACGCATATGTTAAGAGGCTGCGAGTCTATGCTTGGCTGAACAAGATGAAGGTGAAGATAGCCATGCTTCAGGAGACACATCTGACCCCAGAAAAACAGACTAAGGTTGATCAGAAATGGGGAGGACAGGTATATAGTGCAACATATTCAAACTATGCGCGAGGAGTGCTAATATGGATCACTCCGGGGGTCCCATTCCAGCTTATAAAACAAGAGACTGATTCAGAGGGCAGGCTGGTGCTGGTACACGGCATGTTGGAGAACAAGGAGGTGTGTCTAGTTAACACCTATGCCCCAAAACACGACGCAACCAAATTCTTCAGGAAGCTGGCACCCAAGCTAGCCCAATACAGAGAAGCCATGTTTGTTTGGGCTGGAGATTTCAACTGCACCCTGGACCCGCACTGGACAGGTCAGACGACAAGCACAAGAAACCAGCACCCCCTGCCAGGGAACTGCCTAGGGCCCTCGACCGCCTGGAGCTGGAGGACGTCTGGAGACAGGTACATGAAGGGAAGCAAGGGTACACAAACTATAGCACACCCCATGGTATATTTACACGAATAAACTATATATTCACAGGCATTGAGACACTGCAGGAATTTACAACGATTGACATTAAAGCCCGAACACTGTCAGACCATGCCCGGTGCTAGCAACATGGGCACATACACACCGGAGAGCCCCGATACCAACATAGCGGCTCTGGGCGGAGGCGTTGGGAGAGGGTGAGTTTGTGGAACACCTTCCTGAGGTGATCGAAGACTACTTCGAAAATAATGAGGGAAGCGTAGGAAGCAGCGCTACACTCTGGGGCGTATTCAAAGTGGTGACACGGGGGGCGGCTATTGGCAGGATGGGGGGACTGAAAGGCGCAGCCTTGGAAGAACTCAACAAACAGGAGAGGCAGATAGAAACAGAGGGGCGCAGGGCGGAGACGGTGGGGGAAGAGCCTAGGGAACTGATGGAGTTGAGTATGAGATGTATAGAACTGTGGGAGAAACTGGGAAAGCTGAATTATGCAAGATATCTACAACGATTGCACGCAGAAGGGGATAAGCCTGGTAGGCTTCTAGCACGGCTCACCAAGCAAGAGATCAAAAGAGACCCCACAATAGTTATAGAAGACGAAACGGGGAGAGATGTCAGGGACCAGCAGCATATCAATCAATCTTTTGCCCGCTTTTAAGAGCAACTGTACGCCCCTAACCCAGAAATTGACCCAGAGGACATTACAGATGCGCTGGCAGAGATAAGGCTGCCAAAGCTGGCAGAAGAGCAACCACAAATACTTGATGCTCCACTCACGGAGGAGGAGATAGAGAGCGTAAACGCTGAGCTCCCCAGTGGCAAATCCCTGGCCCAGACGGACTCCCGGGAGAGTTTTATAAAACATACAAGTGTATCATCACCCCAAAACTATTAGAGACATTCCAAGACGCGTATGAAAGTGGACACTTACCGACTAGCATGTCGGAATCAATAATTGTGCCGATCCTCAAACCAGGTAAACCGCCCATGAAATGCGCCTCGTACAGGCCGATCTCCCTCATCAACCAGGATGCCAAGATACTCACGACCGTCCTGGCCAACTGCCTTAAGCAAGTAATCCCCGCCTTAATACACTCTGACCAGACGGGCTACGTCCCAGGGAGGAACACGTTGTGGAACATCCGTAGATTACATCATGTGATAGATAGGACAAACCAGATACAGGGGGAATGCGCGATAGTGTCCCTGGATGCCGTTAAGGCATTTGATTCAGTGAATTGGGGGTGGCTACTGAGGGTCCTCGCTCATTTCGGTATTGGTGAAGGGTTTCTTAGATGGATTGGGCTATTGTACAGGGACTCCAGAGCAAGTATAAAGACTGGGCATAACATTTCGGGAGAATGGAGAATATACAGGGGAACCAAGCAGGGGTGCCCACTGTCACCAATGCTGTACAATCTGGCCCACGAACCGCTGGCAGTCTTCCTCAGGGCGGAATATGGAGACACAGGCATGACCATAGATGGAGTACTGCATCAAATCTTGTTATATGCAGACGACATGCTGCTTTATGTGGGAAATCCGCGTGCCAACCTGCCCTGCCTCCCGGAAGCAATCGGGGCATATACCAGACTTTCCGGCATAGCAATCAGCACTGATTTTTCCCCTCGCTGGCCTGCAGCGGGTCCCCCTGACAGAGCTCCCAGACCTGGGCCTAACCTGGGCACCACGCTCCTTATGATACCTAGGAATAGAGATACATCATGACACTGCAGACTCTCACCAACATAACACGCAGGCAGCCCTGGAAAGGACACAGAGGTCTATGTAATTCTGGGGAACACTACCACTGGGAATGATGGGTAGAGCGGCCCTCTTGAAAATGGTGGTATTCCACATTTACTGTATTACCTCACGAACATCCCACATAGGATCCCCAAGACCTTCTTCAGCAAGTTAAATTCAATAGCAGGGCGCTTCTTGTGGGCTGGGGGAAGACGCAGAATCGCGCTGAAAACTCTACAGAGAGACTATGAAGATGGGGGCATTAGACTGCCCGCCTTTGAGATGAATTATTTAGCAGGGCAGCTCCAGTTCGCAGTCAAGTGGCTAGGAGAGGATGAGACGATCGACACAATTATTTTGCAGCCAACACTAAAAATATATTATTTGAGAGAAATACTATGGCTAGACAACCCCCTACTTAAGTCCCTGCCACGTCTGCAGGGCCTCGCAGTGGGGTTGTGGAACAGAGCGTGGAAGCTACAGGGGATACAGGACCCCCAGTCGGCGCAGATCCCTCTCGCGGGACTGGTGGGCACAGACACAAACACATTAGCAATCTACCGAACAGAGTGGGAAGGAAAAGATGTGGCACAAATTTGGGACCTACGGAAGGTGGGCGGACTTCCAAGAAATGGCGGAGGAATATGATATACATGAAGGCCAATAAATTCTCCATAATAGAATATCCTCAAAATCAAGAAAAGATGGCCGGCATGGGAGAACCAGGAGGACACCATAAGGGAGCTAGACACGTGGTATGATATATCTGAGGGAACGCACACAACCTCCAGGTTATATGACCAGATGCTAAAAGCCAGTAACAAGAAAGAGCTTCATATAAGACAGAGTAGGGAAGAGGAACTCAACAGGCCCTTTAGTGACCAGGAATGGAGCAGAGTGCTAAAATATCCAAAGAAAGTGTCCAGGAACGCAAGTTTCAGACAGGCACAGCTGTACGTGACTCACAGGGCGTACCTCACACCCAAGAGGATGAACAAAATGTATTAGGGAGAGGAAAATAAGTGCCCCCGATGCTCGGCTGACGAAGCAGACATGCTCCACATGTTCTGGGCCTGCCCAACCATACAAACTTTCTGGGAGGGCATTAGAGCCAGAATAATAGACAGCGGATTTCAGATACAGAGGAAGCACCCAGAGAGGTACTTGCTGGGCCTCTTCCCAAGAGGGGGCAGACACGGAACGCATCTAGCTAAAATGAAAGACTTGATATGCATATTGGCCAAAGGAAGGATAGCTATGGCCTGGAAAACAAAGGAAGGCCCGACCGTAGAGTCATGGTGGTCGGACCTCCGCAAGTGGACTTTGGCGGAAACCGCGGTGTGGATAAGAGCAGTGCAAAGAGGGGAAGGGGAAACAGCAGAGAAAATAGCAGCATGGAACTCCCTGGTTCAGGACTTATTTGGCCAAGAGGAGGAGGGTGGAGGAGATGAAGGCCTGGAGGAGGGGCGAGAACAATGAGAGAGATAAGACAGTCAAGCACGGGCACTTAACCAAATGGACAGTATAAATGGAGGGGTAGACCCCGCCCACACAAACAGCCGGCGACAAGATAGCAATGCTGCCAGCAAGCGCCGAAGAAATGACCCCACGAAAAGAAATTCGTAGAAATGCCAACATGCCAGTTATGTTATGTATTTGTATGTTGTATTTGTGGTTCTTTTTTCCTTTCTGTTTCTTTTCTTTCTTTACTGGAAAACAATAAAGATATTTTTTAAAAAATGCTAATGTAAGAACATATACCTTTGTGGGATTGTTTTCATATTAAATACATTATACCCAGACTATGTGGCATTTTAATCGCAGTAATTCATAAAATTGCTCACTAGGAGAAACGCCTGCTTGATAGAATGTGGAATGTGACGTGAGTTGGTTTGTTTCTTTCAGCAGTTCTTTGTGATGATTGCACAATGTTGTATAACGGAAAGCTTTCAGTGCACCCTAGAGTCGGGACTCTTGGTACTCGTTCAAACCTTCTCAAATGCTTACTTTAGACCATATACTGCGCACATTTGCACATTGTGTACGTCACTCAGACATCCTTGAACTAAGGTCTAATGAGGTTCCTTTCTGGTTACAGACACCTGAAGTGACTCCACTACAGACCATCTAGAAACATGCCTGCACACATAGCCTGGCTTTCTCTGATCTGCACACATCAACACAATAGCAAAGTTATCTTGCATGTTCTCCCTGTCCCAACTGACAAAACCCAATCCACTTTTCCTACGGATCCAAAAGCGCCAAAAGGCCACGAAAACGCTGTGTGGTCAAAAGCTTAATAACATAACCTAACATAACACAATTGAATTCCTCTTTTCACTTTCTTAGCTCACTGCAGCCTAACTCGCTGGAATGGGCGAGTGTGGATCACAGTCTATGCATGTGTGTGTGTAGAGGTGTGTAGAGAGGGTGGTGGGGGCTGGGTGTGTTATGCCTCATTGCTGTGTTGAGACGTGTTTTGTACACATTTTTACATGATGTTATTCTTTTTTCAATGTTCACCATCTTTCTGCCTTAATCAGGGGATCTCTCCCTCTACTCTCACACACACTCCTGTTTGGACGTCCACTTCTTGCCATCTGTCCTTTTTTATTTGAACGCTTCCGTCCAAATTTCGATTCTCTTACCAAGGGGCCTTTTTCGTTTTAAGGGAGTTGTGCAAATGTTTCCGTTTTTATCTGTGTGTTTATGTACTTATTTATTCCCTCTTTCCCATCTCCTTGCATGTGTGTGCATGTGTGTTGTGACATGTTATGCCATGTTGTGCTCCCCAGCTCTAGGTATTGTTTTCCCAAATGCATATTGGAATGAAATGTCATCTTGAATTTCTGCTTTTAAATGTACACCTTAGCTCTGCATTGATGGATTGCTCCCCTTGCACCTGACCCTCTCCAGACACATACATTCCTGCTGGACCCCCAATTGTTACCATCTTGTGATGTATTGGAATTATTACTTCAAAATGTCAATGATGACAGTTTTCGTGTTTGAAAGGCCTTTACATAATTTTGAATTTCATTTATTTGTACACCACTCAATCAATATTTGGACAAAGTGGCGGTTTTAATACACTAGAATGTTATGATATATCCTGTAACGTCATATATACTATGACATGTTTGTTATTTCTAATTTGCAATGCCATGTTGCTTTGTGCAATGCAGGCAGTGGCCTCAAAACAGCTAGAGATTGATGTGTACCACCTCAACACTGAAATAAACACATAATACATATTTGCGGCCCTCCGTTTAGGAAAAGCACAATGACATCCAATGTAGACCTCCAAATGTAAGCTAATAGGCGGATTCTAAAACACAAACCTAGAATATCCATGCTGCCTTCTAATAACAGTACACTGGTACTTCAGTCCAGGTTGTGAAGGGTAGGCAAGGCGAGATCGCCACTGGGAATCCACATTGTGGAAGAGCCAGGTCAAGGCTGTAATCATTTCCCAAAATGTTTATTTTTTATTTTTATTTTTTATTTATTGTGCATTAGCTGCGACAAATCTTGACGTTTTACACACATATCAACAGGAAACAACTTCATTAATAGACAATATAACATTAGATTATTAAAAATTATGAAAAGAAAATCAATTCATATTAAACATAATTAAACATTCACAGCATTCAAATGAAATGAAGCAACTAATCATTGCAGAAGCAAAAAAAAACTCTATCTAAGACACCGAAAGGATTCAAATCCAAATAATTTTCTTCATCACCTCTTGTCACGATCATCAAACTTTCAATCGTCTAATGAGATTCCACTCTTATTAGTGAGCTTTAGGGCCCTCAAGATGTTTACAACTTCTGTAGTTAAGAACTCTTCATTACCTCAAATGAGTCTTTCCCAGAACATGGAGGATGCCAAGGAGTCACTACTATGGACAAATCTTCTCAGTCTGAGGATCCTTGGGAGCCAGGTCCCTGGGCAACCAATCAGCATGTGTTTGATTGAGAGCTTGAATTCCAACTCAATTCTTGACAGATGTCCTTAGGAAAAACGTCCTTGTCTCTCACAAGCTTAATTTCTGAAGTTGGGAGAATGTTCAATCTCAGTCTGAGGAAGTCAGCCCTCACACTAGGATGCGGGGACCTGTTCAGCTAGCTAGGGATGAAGGATCTAGGTTTAACAAACTCAGATAGGGAGGAAGAGAGCGTTAATGCTCTCATTCGCTCAATCGTTCTCATCCAATCTCCTTTTTTTAAACTCTCTTTGGTTTTAAGGGGCTTATGCACCAGGGTGTCCCCATCTGAATCCACATTAGATAGACTCTCCCCGCACCCAAGCAAGTCCCTACAAGTCCCGCTTGGCCGGTTAGCCGAGGAGCTGCAGCGTTGCGGCGTAGGAATATATATATAGCCACTCTGATTCTCCTTTGATTTCTGAAAAGTTGATTCTCAGGTAACATATTATATGTGTCTAAAATTAGTTGTGGATAGCAAGGTAAAGTGAGAATAAGCACTTGTACAAATTGTGGATATTTGGAGTTTGGTTACTGTTCTTGCGTTCTTACACGCTAAAATCCAATATGCCTGACCTACCCGAACTCCCCCTAACCCCTACGGTAAAAAATTTTAAAAAATCCGTAGTGAAAGCAAAACGAGTCTCCACTCGTAAATCTATAACTCTCACACCTGTGTCGAGAGCACAAAACCTCAATCAGGACATACGCAGCTTCTGTGCGCCAACAAATGATGACCATGTGACGTCCCCCGATCCTCTGACTGTGGGAAAGTCCAGCAACACTAAAACAGAAAATTGACAAGAACAACAAAGTAAAGAACAAACCATTTCAGATAACACTATACTACAGACAGTAAAATCCCCCTGTAATAAACAAAAGCAATTGGCGCAATTACCGTTGGTGGAGGAAGCGGCAGAAAATGATGAAGTATTTTCGAGTGTATCAATACATGCAACTATCACGAATATAAACTCATCTTCCATTTCCGAGTCACCCGATTATCGAGCTCTCTGCTCCATGGACTCTAGCGTATCTCTTGCTGCTTCATTCATTCACCCGACTCCGCAGCGTCGTCTCACAACTATAGAACAATCAGCTGTATCTTCCAACAATGACTTACTTGAAATCACACTAACTGCAGTCAATATGACGATTAAAAGCCTCTATTAGATGTTCGAATCACTCGATTCAAAAATAAATCTACAATCAAGACAAATTGAATGAATTGCCACTTGGATAGAACCACCTCCTTACGTGGTGAACACCCATAACTTGAACTTAAGCTCCACTGGAAATGGAAAAAATGGAAAGCAGCGGGCACATTCGATGGAGGTTGGTGAATTAACAACGGCTGTACCAACTTTTTCCCAAATTATACGTCCAGTGGTAAGCGAAGATATAGCCAAAAATGATCCAAATTCTTCATGGATTAGTGTTGACAAGCTGCAAGACCACCCTCGGTCACCTGCAGCTGTAGAACCATATGACATTTTCAACAAACGATCATGCAACATGAATCGCCTAAGACATTTTAATTCGAAACCATATCAAACTACTGCCAAATCAAGAAGATCCGGAAAAGCGAAACCACGCTTCCCAATAGTAGACTTAGCACAAGCTACAACAATCGTAAATCCTCCTATTACACATAGTGTATCAACCACATGTCAATCCCATGGAGCCCCAACCGTGATGCATACGGCACACATAGCGGCACAAAATACAGCAAGATCGCTGCCGGCCCACTTACCATTGAACGCACTTGTGGAACTCTCAGAAAAAGTGATGGCAGACAAACCAACCACTAAGGAGATTCAAACAAGCCTAAAGAAAAGTCCAGGTCCTAATGTAATTGCTTTGCCAACACCATCATCGCAAGAAGCGTTGGATCAGATCTATATAAAAGAATGCACAGATCAAATTAAAGCTGCAGTCGATGAATACCTTCTCCAACGGCTAAACAACTCCAAGATAGTACACCCTGCAAAAATGGCATTCCAAGAAACTCCCTTACAATCACATGATGTTAACTACTTGTCAAGTGCTAAACTCGGTCAAGCTGTGAATCAAAAGAACCCCCGAGCAGTACAATTTACTATTTCAGAAAGTGAAGGAAAGAACAGTAAGAGAGGAAGCCATACAAAACCAGTACAACCCATGGAAGAACGATATGAAAGACATCCAAGGAAGGAAATTTAAAAAAACAATCTCCAAAATCACCATACTCTCATCCTTAAGTGTCGAAATGCTCCACATGCAAAATACGATCTGTGCAGATCCAGCGTCCTAAATATCTTCAGTGAACTACATGAACTAGAAGACATCTCATCGTCAGATATTGATCAGGTCAAATTTCTATGCGACAGCAATCTTTCAATTGTGCGCCTATGGATAAAATCCGGTCTAGTGTTAAACACCTTATGGAGAGCCAAGATGGCACTTTTTGAAATGGCTTCCTGCTGGCCCAAGATCCTAAAAGAATTGATAATACTGATAATGATCGAACAACAAGAGAGCAAATGCAGCAACCCAGACAATTACAATCAGAGTGCCAATGCCCCTTTTGTAAACTGTCTCCAAAAGCATAACCATTATCAGGCACAACAAAACATAACGTGTCATTGGCGTCCTGGAACTCCAGAGGACATAGACATTTGCAAAGTGAACAGCATAATGGGTTAAACGATTTTGAAATTGTGGCCCTGCAGGAAACCTGGATGATGACGGCACCGATATGGGATGACCACACTGTAGCCCATATTCCACCGATCGCCTCAACAAAGGGACGTCCGATGACAGGCCTCATAGTTGCGGTCAAAATTAGTACAGGCTTTGTTCTGCACGAATGGCCATCACCAAATAACTTTATGCAGTTGCTTAAAATCTCAAAAGGCAATATAGATATTGCCTTAATCAACTTGTATAGAAACCCAGCCGCAATTTCAGATAACATATTCTATAAAGACCTAGCGAGTCTTCTAGAAATGGTAAACAACGCACTGAACATCACGGACATTATAACTGCTGGAGATTTCAACTTGCACAACATGACATCAAATTCTCAAGGCAATTTTCAAGAAACCAGCAGAGAACAAAACTTCATGAAAGACTGGAACTTGCGTCTTGCAAATGGCTCCCTGCCGTGAGACATACCATCTAAACCAACATGGCAAAGAGGGACCTCTGAAAGCACTATCGATTACTTATTTTTATCCAAAGTCCTATTTTTGCAAGTTTCCAAATTCGAGATTTTGAAACAATCGGCGAGTGATCACAACATCTTGCTCTTAACTTGGCCTTGGAAAGATGCTACTCGATTACACCATCAACAATGGATGACTCCAAATCTAATAATCAATAACGCCAGAACATGATTTAAATGGACTGAGGACAAAATAAAGCTATTGAATGGGACCTTACAAGCCTATGAATCACTTCATGGTTCTAAATCATACCTTGATGCACTGGTGATGTTTAAGGAAGTACATAATATACACACCTTCAATCCGAAAAAACATAAGCATGTCTACGACAACCAACTACATCAAGCGAAGATTAACCATAGAAGAGAGTTAAGATCTATTCGGAAAGTCCCTCTGAATGAAAGACAAATAGCCACAAGTGCCATCAAATGCAAATATAAAAATTGGATACATGCTCACAAGAGTATCTTGTTTCAACAGGACAGTGAAAAGTTTATGGCCCTCATTCCAAGGTTGGTGCTAGTCATGGCACTATTAGCGCCATGACTAGCACCAATACGGGTACCTCCACCAACGTGGTGATATGGGGATTTACCGGGCCATTCCGCCCTTTGCGGGACCGGTAAGTCCCCATTTGAAATCCCATTCCCCATTCCCATTCGAGCCCCATTAGGGCTCAATGGGAAGGGGGAAGGCGGCAATAACGGTACCGTAAATTATGGTACCGTTATTGACTCTGGTATCCCTTTGCGGGTCCCGTCCTTAACGCCTGCTAAAACCAGGCATTAAGGAAGGACCCTCAAAGGGACCTCGGAATAGGGCGCAAAGGGATTACCGGCACCGGTGTCAATACCGATGGCCGGTATCCCTTTGCACCCGGGTCATAATGACCCCCTATGTCACTAATCATCACCAAAAACACAACACATATATGGTCATTGTTGAATGAGATGACAAGTCAAAAACAAGTTGATACACAATTGAATGGTGTCTCAGAAGCCCAATGGATAAAACATTTTTCAATGTTATATCAAGATATACAATTCGACCAATACCAATTCACTATGCAATCCAAGTGCCCATGGAACATAGAATGCTCAGTTGATATTATTGAAGAATTAATCATCAAATCATCGTCATCCGGAGCTGCAGGACCAGACGGATTAACAAATTACATTATGAAAGAACATCCAAGACTATGGGCCACAATTCTGAATAGTGTATTTCAAAAGATCTTACGAACAAGAACCATACCTACATCATGGTGTACATCGCTCATAGTCCCCATCTTCAAAAAAGGCGACCGTGGAGTGCCATCCAACTATCGCCCAATAGAGCTCTTGGATACACCTGGAAAAATATTCATCCGCCTAGTACTGAGAGCCTTCAATATTTGGACCCTTGCAGCACAACAGCGAGACCCGAATCAAACAGGTTTTGTTGCAGGAATGGGCACAGCCATTAACCTGATTAAAATAAATGCTCTAAAAAAACAAGCTCACGACAGCAAAACACCCATGTATTTTGCATTTATTGACCTACAAGCCGCGTTTGACTCTGTCTCAAGAGTCAAACTAATTAACAAGTTCCTTGAAGATGAATGTCCTGCCAGCGTAGCTGACATTATTTACACCTTACATTCAGGAACGTCAGTACAGGTTAGACTATCAATGATGGTTCTTTTGTCTTCATCTATTAGAACTGCGAGAGGCCTAAAGCAAGGCTGCATACTTGCGTCTGCCTTATTCAATTTTTTTATTCAAAATATAAAAACAATCTTTAAGGAGGTAGAGTCAGACTCACCAAAAATGAATAATGTGCCCATACAAGCACTTTGGTATGCCGACGACCTCGTCCTCATATCGAAAAATCCCAGTTGGCTCCAAAAACTTTTAACAGCTCTCACTCAATATTTTGACAATAATGATCTTACAATAAACTTAAATAAATCACAAATTGTTCAGTATGTTCCGAAAATTTCCATGAGAAATAGAATGGTGTGGAAAATTAAAAATGTTAATTTGGAGATTGTACACAATTATACTTATCTGGGTCTTGCTTTTGATGAGGCCCCAACTGCAAATGCACAAAAGTTGATGTTACAAACAAAGTGACCCCAGCCATATCACAAACCAGGCTGATATTGTATAAATTTGGTAAATGTTCAATCCTTCCTGCAATCCAATATTGGCAACAGAAAATCACTCCCACTCTATTATATGGCCTCGAAACAGGCACTCTCATTGAAAACTCCTTTTTTGAAAAATTAGAAGCCAAATATTGGCGACAAACATTAGGAGTTCCGCAATGCACACCGGGCCCATGGTTAAGATATGAGCTGGGACTCACATCCTTGCATGCAAAATATCACTGACAATTATGTGCTTTGTTTCGGAAATGCTTAACATATGTTAAAATTAACACCCTATTGACGATAGTGGCAAATTATATTCCATTCTAAACATCAATTCATACAAGAATGGACAAATAAGGTCTTGGTAATTATGGCTACAGCTGAAGTTACAGTAGAGATTCTAATTAACAACCCCGACCAAGCCAAAAAAACAATCTTTTTGCAAGACTGGATATCCACACGTGCATCCTGTCTCTCTTATAAACATTTCAATTCGCAAGTCTTCTTGGACAAACAACTTAGTGTAACTGAGAGATACTTGTGCAAAGCTCCAAATTCAAAGATACGTTCTGCAATTCTCCGTCTACGCTTGAATTTATGGCCTACGCTGGACATTTTAGCCCAACGGAAGCAAATACGCCAAGAGGACAATTATTGTAAATTTTGCAATATTTTATCTGTCAAAGAAACTCTTGAACATCTTGTAACAGAATGTGGTGCTATGTGTCAGTTGAGAGATGTACATTTTGCAAAACATATGATTGAAATCTCTTATGTACTACCTGAACTTAGATGGTCAAAAATATTAGCCACGCAAAACACGAGCATGCACATGGCCACAAATGGCTTTCTTAACGCTCTAGATTTAAATTGGGCGATGCGCATATCTGAACCACAATAATGAAATGACAATAAAAATACAAGTTTCATTTTGCCATAAGCACGTACTAGAACACAGCCCATTAAGCACCCACAATATTGGTACACAGGCATCAAACATGGACATGCGTAATTAATGTTCATAATCTGCTGTGATATCCGGCGAAGTGGCTATAACAGTTTTGATTCATGTAATGATTTTTAATGATAGAAAGCCTCATTATTATGATTGTATGATTCTTCATTTAACCTTGCATTTTAATAGTTTTGTATAAATTGAAAAGTTGAGTAATCAGCTAAATCAATAATAAAAAAAGGATATACTCTCAGTGGCTCTATCCCTTAATGCATTTAGAAAGCCAGTATCTCCCTTTGGAAGCTGAGTTGCCATATCTTCATAGAGAGAAAGGGATGGAGGCTCAAGGATCAGTCTAGGATCAGTCTATATGTGGAGATCCATCTCCATTGCATCCATGCCAGAAGGAAAATCAAACCCAATTCATATCGGATGGAAACTATAGGGACCGAATTAGGGAGATTAAGTGTTCTCTTTGCAAATGGCAAAAAGAAAATGGCTCGATTCAACTGGTGTCTAAATGGGGTGTGTATTCTGCAGATGCCCTCAATCTGTTATCTCGGTTACACACTTGCAAATACCTGCATGGATAGATCTTCTTAATGTAAAGGTGAAGTCACTCACCTCTCAGATGAAAATCATCTATAACAAGTACTGTCAATTGTCTGTCCTGCCCTGTCTACAATACTATCTTCTCAAAGTAGAACCTATATTGCTATATGCATTGGACATCTGCCTCTTGGACATGGAGGGGTTTCTTGACTTGATAAGGGTAGAATGTGGAAGCAGGTTCTAGGTTTAGCACTTTCTATTCCAAATGTACTTATTTGCCATGAATTGGGGATTTTACCACTTTCAGTTAAATGGCATTGGCGCAGGTTGAACAACTATGCAAAAAATGCTCGCCCCCGGCACACTATTTATATGAAGACCTGGCACTTATGTTGAGGGAGGGTTCTGTTCCATCAATGGTAAAATGGTAAAATTTGAAAATAAAATGGAATTAATTATGCAGTCGGCATTGATTAGCAAGGGTGAACTTGTTGCTGGTCTTCCGTCTTGTAAGCATACATTTCAGCAGTATTATTGGTGCCTTATGTTAGATCAAATTGGCAAAAGCAAGACTTATTATGAATACTCAACATTTCGCAGAAAATGGGGTGACAGATCTAGCTATTTGGAGATGTTTCCATGTAATCGATCGCGCAAGACATATACTCGCTTTAAATTGAATTAATTGCTGACAAATGAAAGGACTAAATGTTGGCAGTTGGAGGAGAAGAACTCAACCCCTCGAAGGTCGCGATTCTGTATTGGAATCCTTAAAGCACCTGACCATATACTGCAAGTTTTTGAAGCTCTTAGATATAGGATTTTTGGATCTTATCTATCCTTGCCATCTTGGTTGAGCAGAGAAAGCTTATTGGAAAATTGTATGTGGGGTTCCAATCAAAAGTTATTCCTTAAACTGATTCAACTTCTGGATGTTATTCAAGAACATTTGGATTTAAAGAACAATCCAGTCTCGCATTGTGAAAATTGAAAGAGTATAGATCGAGAAAGTGATCCACATCATTATTTAAGCTATTGGTTAAAATATGAGGTTTTATCTTCTAATGTGATAAAATAGATGTAAAATGTTTTTATGTTGAAATGTGAAATGTTTGATTTATTTTTTCATGTTTTTATATGTACTCTGTAATATTTACGTTTTTGTAAAGTTTTTTTACCAAATACAATTAAAAAAAAATTAGGAAGTCAGTGTTCTCTTCCACAACTTAGATTCCAGTTTGTCCCAATTAATAGCAATGCTCTGAGTACTGCATTCCACAGCAAATATAAGTGAAGGGACTACTTTTCCTACATAATATTTTGTGAGTGGAATAATTGAGAACTTGCCGAATTTATAATAGATTTTAATCATCTGATACCCTAGGTGCAGAATCTTAAAGTCCAAATTGTTAAGAAAGGACCTTTTGGTAGGATACACACTAATCCTGGAGCCCGGATACATAATATCATTTAATATTGACACAACTTGCCAAGTAAATGATTTAATCCTCTTCTGGGGTCTTTTAAAGATTACAACACTGGATTTATGTGGATTTATCGTGAGTTGGTTTAATTTTGCAAAATCTGAAAGGTTGTTAAGAAGACGCTGTAGACCAATTTGCGTATGATCCAAGATGGCTAACCACAATATTTGTGTCATTCCCAGATTAGGACTGGCCAAAAGTAAAGTTTGGAGCCAATCAAAAAGGTCCTCCAAAAACAAATTAAAAAGAAAAGGGGCGACTAAGCAGCCCTGAGAAGCACCTCTATTTTTTTTATAAATCCCCAGACTTGGATAATCGGACGCAAAGAGTAGAGTATGGTGGAGTTCAATCAGGATTGCCAACAAATTGTCAGGCAGACCCCAACTTTTCAGCTTGCCCCAGAGCCGATCTCTACTGATGGTGTCAAAAGCCTGGGATAAGTCCAACCAGGCTCTGAACAAGGGGTTCCCATTCTTCACAAAACATCCCGCGGTGACACAGCTCAGAACCAAACCATTGAGAGAGGTGGAGAGGCTCTTCATAAATCCGGTTTGACATTTTTAAATAATTCCATTTTCTTTAGCCCAACTTTCTAGGTCGCTCAAAACAAGACCTGCATATATTTTACTGTCCGCATCCAGTAAAGAAATTGGGCGGTAGTTAGATGCGTCTATATATAGTTACGATGATCAAGCTTTTCCAAGAATCCGGGATTCTCCTAGTCTTAACTATTTGGTCGAAGATGCCTTTCAGCATTCTCGACCAAATTGTGGGATTTGATTTTAATATGGCATTTGTAAGACCATTGGGTTCTGCAGCTTGTGACGCAGAAGATTTCATAATTAAATTCATAATCTCTGTGGAGGAACTGAGAACCCATGGTACTACCAAAACATTCCTAGATTCTCTATATTGAGAGTGAGCATACACTTTAGCGAAATGGTCAACCCAGGCTTGTTCTTGAATCATCGCGTCCTGCAGTTGATTGACCTTTGGGTTTATCAATGCCCAAAAGTTTCGTGAATTTTTGAAGCAGACCACCTTTAGAATTTCCTCCCCATCTTTCTGTAACCTCATGGCCCTATGTGTTCTCATCCAATTCCTATATAAATGATTGATCTCTCTGGCCTGATCCCTTCGTTGGATTTCATTGCTCTCACAATTTCTTTTTGCAATTCTCAACAGTTTTCTCCTCTTTATCTTTTTTACCAAGACTTGTAGATCAAAGTCATGTCTGTGGGGGGGGCGCTCATCTTCTGGGAACAAGTACTAGGAGGATTAAGTCTCCAAAGTAGTTCCTCAAAATGTTCAGGAACACATTGTAAGGATAACTCTGGATCAAAAAGATTTCTGCCATAATTCACTAAGTTATCGTTCAGAGTCTGTCCCCCTTTACTAAATTTTACAAGTCTGTTACCTGCCGAGTTGAGGACTAACTTCTGGGACGAGCCACGGGTCCCATAATTCAGTGCTACCCCAAAAAATGCCTCCAGCATTTCATGATCACGGAGACCACCATCTGTGATTTTGAAATTGTTGCACTTCTCAAACAAACCCCTTGGAGCGGCAGCGATATCACCACACACATTTCCATTGAGTGCCCTGAGATCCCATTCCTCCATGAACTTTCTTCAAACATTACCATCCTGTATCTTTCGATTACCCTTTCCTCTTATCATGGGAAGGGTTCCAAGACAATACAAATTAAAATCACCCATGATAATTATGTCATCCATTGGGAAGCGAGCTGTTGCCGAGATGAGTAAGTCGCGTAAATTGTGAATAAATGCAATAATAGACACTAGGGCAGGTTTCCAGTAAAAATTTACTAGCAACCATCCCTGAGTGCCAAGTTTGCGCTTCAACCCGGCTCTAACAGTCATTACACCCGGAACCTCCTCCGAAATTAGGTCTGATTCATCAAAGATCAAATTTCTACATAAAATATATAGTCCCCCAACAGATCACCCCACCCCTGATCCAGTCGCTAACTGGTGATAAGAAGAAAACCCATCTATATCAAAAGGAAATATCACCCAAGATTCCCGGAAGAAAATTAAATCAAAGGACGCAAACTCACAGCATTTCATGGGTTTATTACAAAAGGAGTTAAAACCCCTTTAATTCCAAGACACGATTCATATGGGCAGTTTGTTTAGAGGTTCTTCTCAGAGAGCCCAAGTTTAGGAAGATCTGGGAGACTATCTCTGGTACCAAGTCAATTACTGTTGGAGATGCTGATAGGGCTTTAGCTTTCACTTGGGATGACGCTGGAAGAAATGCAGTAAGTGTGGAAACAGGGGTTAATTCTTCAAAGTCTCTGAGATCTTTAGTTATCATCAAGCCCCTCAGACACCACTCTGACCACTCTGACCTGGCCGCTAGTATGGACTCCCACCCCAGTCTAGATCTCAACACCAATTCTGCAATATCTGTATTCGGTAAATGCGGGAAACCAACCCGCTCAATGTCTGCAGTTGTGATATATTTTAAACTGGGGATAGCTTTCATCTCAGAAAAAATTACAGAGCCATTCAGAGGGGGTTTAGTTTCATCATTCAAGGTAGCACATGACAAAAAAAGAGTTAAACCTTGGGATAACTCCATCAGTTTGTCAGGAGTCTGAGACAATTTTTGGTTCTTACAGATGGCTTTGATAGTAGAGGCCTCCCTTCTCGATACTTTCCTTTGGTAGTCTCCAGAGTTCAAGCGTAGTTCACCAACTGGTTGATTAAGGGTAGAATAGACCCTGGTCACTGTGTGACTGCTTAGCTGTTGGTCATGGTCTGTTGAAGGGACCTTTAGGCCCCAAGGCAGATTAGAGCCGCTTGTGTTCTTGCAAGCCTCTTTAAATTTTGATTTTAGAAAAATGTAAGCAATCTTTAATGGAGGTTTATTAAGTACTGCTTTAGTCCCTTTTAGAAAAATAGGGGCACTCTTTAGAGGCCTTTTGATTGGCTCAGTTTGGTTCCCCACTGTGATTTTCACAATATCTAGCTCTTGGGCACTGCTATCCAAAGAGTTTGGGGCGGAAATAATATCAGCTTTAAACCGGTATTAAAAAGTCAATATGGGCCTCATAATAAGTTTCCCGGAATCCTGCAAGTAATTTTGGCGGGATACCGGCAAGCTGACCTACCGTTTACGCCGCCTGATGGTGGCATAAAGGGCAGTAAATCCCCATTCCATGGAGTCCTTTAGAACTCCATGGAGGCGATTGCCGGTATTACCAGCAACAGTATTACCGTTGTCAGTTATACTGGCAGTTTTTTACCGGTGGGGGCCTGATTTACCTCCAGCTCTTGGCTGGAGGTAAATCTGTGATCCCACCAGAAAATGTGTAGTTTTGCAGTGCAGTAAAAGTACCGGTCACGGAATTGCTGGCACCTTTCCCACACTGCAAAACTTGCAACAAGACCAAATGGCCTGTTTCAGTGATATGATATGATATTTTATTTATATTGCGCTCGTACACAAGTGTTTCAGAGAGCGAATGTATCATGTGTTAATGGTACACACATGTGATGAGGGAGAAGTTATTTGTGCTTTAAAAGTCACATGTTGTTGTGGAAACACAATCAATCTAATGTGATAACCAAGGCAGCAGCAACAGAGCCAAGTTTTAATTCTGTGCAGCTGTAGGAAAATGGAACGAGTATCCCGAGTATCCCCACACCTAAAATGCGGCCCTGGAATACAGATTTCTCTGGGTTTTAAACAATGAAAATCATACATAAGAGAGGAAAATAATATTCAGTTAGTTACATTTGAGCAATGCACTTGCTAAAAGAACACCATCCAACCTTGAGGGGAACAGTGTCACAGCACCATCCTTTTAGAGGGAAATTCCACTTATCCTAACCATGTGACCCAGTCTCTGACTGCAGTGGATGAATCCATCATACATGATGAGTCACTGTCTGGTGACCAGAACCTATGCAAATCCTTATTCCAGTTCTCAGGCAAGAGTGTCTCGCCCTCATATGTGGCGTGTCATCTGCCACTCGCTGTGGCTAGCTACTGAGCAAATACTAACGTCACAGCCGCACAGTCTTTTGAGTTGGCTACATTCTGCCAACCAATTACATTTACTCTTTGCTCTATCACATCATGTTACTAATCATGGTGTATTGCTGCTTTGCCTATTGAAGCTGCATGGCCAGTGCTTATAAGACAACATCATATTTTGTCCATTTCAACAGTTAACCACTTTTATGCTTATTATACTGTCACATTACATTTAAGTACTTCTCTTTCCCTCAGTATTCTTGCTCACTGACTGAGCTTTAATTTTATATCGATGCCTGTACAGAGATATTGCTAAAAAAATGTGTATTCAATCATGTCATGTCAATTATCATGCTGTTATATTAATGTGTATTCACATCATATATTTTGCAAGTGCTCAGTTATAGTTAATGCTAGCTGTACCACTCAGCATTGCATGGGTCTGTAGCTGACATGCACATGGGGATCTGCTATAGATTTGTCTGTGCTTTATTGTGTCATAACGTCCTATTTTTGAAAAATCACAAAAAATCGGCAATCTCCCGAAATTGCCTATACTGATAGCACAGGGCCAGACCCCGCTCCACCCTTGTGCAGCACAAATGTGTGGGGTTGGTCACATTTCTCTATCACCAGTACACCCCAGACTGGTATGCCAACCTTGTGTCCTAACTTTCTGTTATTGGAAAAGTCGCAAAATCAGCAATCTCCTGAAATCGCCTATACGGATAGCACAGGGCCGGACCCGCCCTATGCAGGGCGAATGGGTGGGATTGGTCAGATTACACTTTTGCCAGTACACTTCAGACTGGTATGCTGACCTTGGGCCAAAATGTCAGCCCGCCAACTGTTGTGGGCTGGAGTTAACAACCGCAACATCAAAAATCTCCTGAAATCACCAATACTGATAGCACAGGGCCGGATCTTGCCCTGTGCAGGTCAAATGGGTGGGGTTGGTCAAATGTCACTATCACCAGTCCATCCCAGATTGGTATGCCGACCTTTGGCCAGAATGTCAGCCCACCAACTGTTATGGGACTGGAGCCAACCCTGAACATACAAACACACTTTCACAAATATATAGCGGTCATCAGAACAAAACTTGACTACTGCAATGTCCTACTCGCTGGAACCTCTCAACACAATGTGAACAAATTCCAAGTCATCCAAAATAACGCACTCACAGCAGCCTTGAATATCTCCAAAAGCGACCATATCTCAGAGGCCATAAAAAAAAATCCAATTGCTACCCATTAGGGAAAGGATCATCTTCAAAACTGTTGCCATCACCCACAAATGCCTGTCTAACACAGCCTCACAATACCTGTGCCAGAAGATTGAAAAATCTACATCCACCAGACCAGTAAAGATCATCTATGCAAACCGCTTAAAAAATCCAAAGATAAAGAGGGCTAGAGGAGCAGAATCTTCTTATGGGCCTTTCTGTAAGGCACTAAAAACTTGGCTCTTTGCCTATACAAAACTACCAGACTGCCTATATGTGTACTCAACTCAGTGTAACCGGTTGCAACAGTGCCCGATGCCCTTGGGTGCTTTACAAATGTAAAAAATAAATAAAAACATTAATATAGATATAGATTTGTGATCTCATCTTCTCTCTGTTTATCACTCTTATTCTACTGAATGAATGTATGCTGTATACTGTCGGGTAGCATTGGGACCAGTTTCCCAGTATGTACATGCAAAGAATTGTTCTGGTGTAAAATGTTGACTTCTGCCCTGCAGGAGTACAAGGATTAGTAGAGGCTAAAGCACTTACTCAGCTCCCACACTTCTATAAACCAAGAGTGAAACCTGTAAGGGTTAATTGTGTGCACTAATTTCAACAGTGTCACTAGTTTCAACAATTTCACTAATTGCCTCTGATGCTGGCATCGCAGCATGAGATGTGTGTGTAATTTAGTATACTAGTATTGATGTGTAGCATTGAGTGTAAATCAAAGGGGGGTTGTTTTGAGGGCTCTAAGTTTTAACATATTAACAATACAGCATGTGCATAAACAGCTTTGTTTGCAAGGGTTAGATTCAGGAAGTAAAAACAGAGAATTAAAGGGTGAACAGCCCGATTTGCACGGTGTGGACAAAATGTGAGGACCTTGAAAATAAATGTCCATTGTTTGTGCAAAGCAAACACAGGAAGAAAAGATTGCAAGTTACATTTTCTTCTGTGCAGAGGAAGGGACAGGGGAAGAGATGGTGAAAGGGGGTGTGCAGTATGCCAAATGGGTGAGATAGGTCCTGGAAAGTTCTGGAATATTCCCCAAGGCTCTGTCATGTGTTCTGTGACATAAGGGGCTGTGAGAAGGAGGTGACATGGTCAGAGATGTGGACGGAAATGTGCAGGATCCATTGGTCCTTGGCTGGGTTTGAGAGAGACTCTTATAAGGAACTGTGACATAGGAGGCAAGGAATTTTACATTATTTCAGGCCTTTTGCTTGTTGCTGATCCCACACGATTTTTGGGCTGGCGACTTTTGCATGGAGCACTTGTGATCCAGGCTTTCTGCATACATCTGTGGACTGGGTTTTGACACAACCTTCTCTGGCATTGCTGAGATTCTTTTGAAAAAAGAACAGGGTTTAAATATTACAAGCTCTGAATGCGAGCAAAGACCTGGGGCTGTGTTTTTGAATTTTGGAAGGCTTTCTTCAAGTGTGAAAGCTGCACTGTGCTTTTCGAACATCAGGGCATTTTTTACCAAGCCTAGCTGGGGTGTTGAAGGCTGCGAACAGACTCCATATCTGTTTGCCTGGCTCTGAGACAGGATTCCAAGGCAGTGTTCTGAAGGGGGCTGAACAGTGGGGTCTATCTATGCTGCTGTATCTGGTGCTGAGACGGGCGCTGAACTTGCAAACAAGTCAGATGGGCTAGTTGCACAAGAGTTGAAATGAATATAAATAGAGATCAAACAAATTGGATTTTCTTGCAAGGGGTCATTTTGCACAGGTCAAACTGACCTAAATGGGAATTCCCTCTTTCTCCATGGTACTCAGAGTCCAAGGCAGCTGTCTAGAATGAAATTGATTATGGGAATAATTCTTCTTTGCCAGGAAATCCACTATCAGTAATCTAAACTAACCTGGCATTTGGCTAAAAAGTAAAGGGGTAGATATGAGGTGGGGCTGCTCCTAAAGTTCACCTGCTTTCATAATCAACTGAAGAGCATGTCAAGGCGTGCCCCAATTTAATCCCCAATCTACTAATATAATACAAGGAGGACATAATGAATGTTGCTAACCACGATACATACATTATCAATGAATACTGAATAGTTTTAGAACCCAAAGAAAACTCTCAGTGTGAAATTGCATGTTCTGTTTTCTGTTTACAGCAAAGTGCACAGTTAAATTCATTTTTTGCTGATGGAATTTGAATTTTTTATGTATGTAAATATATCGAATTGTGTTGACAGATGTTTAAAGTGCGTATATAAAGCTATGGAAGCGTAAGCCTGTGTGGTAGTCTATTATTGTCTGGCCTGGTCAATGTATAATATACACTGTAACAATGTGGTGTGTGTATAGTGCAGTATAAGGCCTTCTGATGCATAGCCAAGGATTCTGTAATTAAAGTGTAGTAACGTAGATGTGGCAATACACTTTTCTTACACACCAATCACTAAACATAAACTGCATCATGTCACTAATCATTGTGTGCTGCTGATCTGTCCATTAAAGTTGCACTGTCAGTGCTTATAAGACAACATAGCATTGTGAGCATTTCCGCAGTTAACCACTTTTGAGCTTATTGTATTACATGTTATAATGTGCCATTACATTTAAGTACTTCTCTTTCCCTCAGTATTCTAGGTCTCTGACTGAGCTTGAATTTTCTATCGATGCCTGTACAGAGATATTTAAAAAAAAATAGTGTATTAATTCATGTCATGTCAATTATTATGTTGTTATGTTAATGTGTACTCGCATCATATATTTTGCAAGTGCTCAGTTCATGTAATATTTTTGATCTAATCATCTGTCTCTTTATCACTCTTGTGCTACTACATGATTGAATGCTGTATACTATCTATTAACATCGGGATCAGTTTCTCAGTATGTATATGCAAAGAATTGTTATGGTGTGACAAATTGACTTCTGTGCTGCAGGAGTAAAATGATGAGTAGAGGTTTAAGCAACTACTCATAACCCACACTTCAACAAACGAAGAATCAAACCAATCGGAATGGTAAAACAGACCCAGTTAAGAGATATATCTCCTGGACGGTTTGTGGTAACATGGGCCGAGGGAGGGCTATACTCTCAAGAGGAATGTGAATGTGAAACAGTAGCAACCCAAACAGCAAAGTACAACAGGACAAAATAAAAAAGTCCACTCAAGTTTCTATACAATACATATATATTCACAGAAAAAACATTGTTGAAGAGGCGATATTGTTAAGTAGCACTAATAAAAACCCATGAAATTCAATGAAAAAATGTTGTTAATCGGACGTTATGGCTACAAGTAAAACAGAAAAACTTTAGAAATTTGCCAGTTATGGTAAGCTAAGCAACCATATCTTATGCCACCACTGTGATCTGCTAAGACTAACACCCAGGACATTAAAGATGACATCACAAATGTAATTGATGGTTTTTATTAGTGCAACTTCATCATAATGTCCCCTTAAAAACGTTTTTTCAGTGAATTTCATGAGTTTTTGTTAGTGAAACTTAACCATAACGTCCCTTTAACAACGTTTTGTTCAGTTAATTTCTTAGGTTTTACTAGTGCCCCTTTAATCTGCTACAAGTTCCTTATATTATACGTCCCCCCCAAATGTGTCAGATATGGAGTCCTTGGACAGTACGGTAGTCTGCGAACGTCAGGCAGCATTTACAAGGCTCAGAATCATAAGGGAGACCCAAACAAGATGTAGCCATCAACAAACAAACAGATGTACATAAAATCACAAGTAATGTTTACAATATGAAATATACCTTTTTGTACAAACACTTACGTTAAAAAATACTCATTACAAAACAATGGAATGCACCAATCACAAACCATAACTGTACACGTCATATAATCTCCTCACTACAACTCTGTATACAGTTTGAGAAACACTAGGTGCTTATTGGACAACACATTCTCACTAAATAGTAAGTACATTGTGTTTTTTTCTCTATTATTAGCTTTCATTATATAAACATGTGTTATAAGACAGAAGCCCTTTTTTTCTAACAGAAAAGGCAAGCACACTGGAATGGTTAGAGGAGAACTTCCCAAAAGATGAAAAGAGCGGCGAGTGTAGAAGTGGTGTGGAAGTGGTTACTGGTGGAGGACACCTAATCTTCCAGTCTGTCTTTCTGGCTATCATTGTTGAAGGAGGAAGAGGAGCATATAACCCACCCCATAGCATGGAGCGCAGCATGGGTGCAGAAGTGGTTTGGATGTAGTTAGTATTGGTTTATGCTGGAGTGGTGTGGAGTGGGTGCCAACCAAGAAGACGGTCAGTGATCCACATGCTACACACTTCCACACTTTTGACTATATGCGATTTATGTGTCACCATCTATGGGGCCTATGAGGTCCACAAGGGGTTGTTAAATCCAGAGCTCTCTAAAAATCACAGAACTGCACTGGCACTGCACTGGACTGGTACTTCTCCCCCAATTTGACCTTTTTGCCTCTGAGGTTTTAGAGGGAGGAGTGAGCTTTCAAGCTCCCCCCGTGTTAGTGCTAGAACATTCAGTGCCAGCGCTACTTATCTTTGCATTTGATTTAACGGGAGGGAGGAGCCAGGGGGGAGAGACAGACTAAGGCTGCTCCTTGAGCTATTAGGTGTTCCCTGGCCCCCCTCCCTGGACTTATCTGAGGAGTGGGTGCTGGATATTAGAAGCAGACTTTCCATATGGCTTTCACCTGATCCAGGTTTACTTAAGAAGCCAGTCCGGGGCTGACTCTATTTACTTATTTGGTCGAGGACATCATGTGCTCTGTGCACGCCTTAAAGGTTCTCAATATCACATTGACGCGATAATAGGCCTCTGTTTTATGGCAATTATTTGCTAATCTTATTGCTGATTTTAATGCACAATTGATGATGCCAATAGCGCCAACTGTTTATTACTGATTGTGTTGCCTAGTTGTCTTTGAACAGTTTTAGGTGTCCTTTTATCCATATAGTTTTAAACATTTTTTTATATTTTAGGTGTAAAGTGCCTGTGTTTACACTTAGCCTTGTCCTGACATGGTGAAAAGGAAAGCTAGGGATGAGGGCAGACCGGGGGCACTGGCTGTGAGTGCTAAAAAATCAAAGCAAATTAAACCTTGCCGGAAACTCATTAAGGCTAAACCCCATTCCCTACAACACTCCCTGGATATGAACTAGGACGATATGGCTGGAAAAATAGAGAATCACAATATTGTTGCTGAAAAGGCCCTTTGGGATGCTGCCTCTGGCATTGGGGGGAGCATAATTGGCAGTAGAGCCGAAGAGACCAGTCAAAGGGGTTTGGGAGATGCACCGAGTTTTGTGAATAAGGATGAACCACTGGCAATGGTGATGAGGGACAGCATCCCCACTGTTTTGACTTCAACAAGGGGTCAGGAAGTTGAAGGGGAGGGGGCAGACAGGCGGAAATGGGAATGGTGCTGGGGAGGTGTTTAGGGGGGAGTTGTTCTCCCCCTTAGATTTATCTGTGAGCAGTTGCTTGGGAGGGAGTTCGGAAAGGGGAAGAAATCAGGATCTAAATACCTCCTCTGTGTGAGAGGAGGGCAAGCTCTGGCTGGAATCACTTCTAGACACAAAGTATAAGCCCCTGCAGACCATACTAGAGTTTTTGCAGGCGTTTAAATCTGGGGTAATGAATACCCTGGCCATATTTGATGACTCAATTAGAGATCTAAAGAAAAGAGTGGTGGAACTTGGTTGGGATGGGGCTGTGACTATGGCCAAGATGGGTGGTGTGGTTGGTGGAGAGGTGAGCGGGGCAGTGGCGCATGCAATGGAAGTGGAGGGGACCCTAAAGTCATTACCTATTTCAATTAATAAAGGTAATCTTGGGGACGCTAGGACTGAGCCAAGCCATATTATGGGCCCTCCCTCAGGGAAACCTGGAATTGGAGGGAATTGTGGGGTGCCGGAAATGAATATATTGAACCTACCACCTTCAGCAGCCCCACTTATGGGGATCGTTATGGGTGTACACGAGTTACCCAAGGGGGGGGGTTGAAACAACCATCTCACTGATGAATAAAACAACCCATTTGATCAATGTGAACTTTATGGGTTCGAGCATTGACCCTAATTTAATCTTAATGTCAAGAAGGGACAGCTGGGTAGGCACAAAACCCAAAACGATGGAGGGAGACTGCATTGTGGTAACCTCCTCTGACCCAATGACGGTCAATTACCTGGTTAACTCCATTTTGTCCAGGGGTTTAAACCCAATGGTTACAGACTACTTAGTAGGCTGGTGTCACTAGACTCCCTTTACCTTTGCAAATGGAGGGTGATTGAACAAAGGAACGGCCAAGGAGATTATGTGGGTTTGAGAGCATCACGGATGGATGTTCCTTCTCAGGGAATACTGCCTTCAGACATGAGTAGTGGACTTTTTAGAGGGCTGAAGACCAACCTCAATCTAGACACACTAATTCCAATGAGCAGAGGGTTAACCATCACTAGGGTCGAACTGGCTAACTGCTTCAATCCTTTAACAACATGCAAAGAAATAGATTGACAAATTGCCCATCATTCTTGCCAAAGGTATCAGGAGGGTAGTGCTGAGGGAGGGGAATCCAGGCCCACAGAACAGGGTGCTTCCTGGGGTATCTCTGATGGCAGGCCTGTTGTCATGGAATATACCTGGGCCTAGTGGCAAATTTGCCGAGGCAGATATCATGGAGTTTTTAAAGTCCTACAATGTCATCCTTCTGCAAGGGACCTGGGCATTGGAAACCCCCCTTCTAGATGCATATGTATCTTATGGGATTGTCGTGAAAAAAATTGCAAGACACAGATGTTTCGGGAGCCTGCCTATTTTGATTAAGGCTTCTCTAACCTGCAGGGTAAGAGTAGTTGAGACGAATATGGACTACCTACAGGTGCTGTGTATCTCCCCATTCCGGGGGACCCAGTAGTGATTTAAAACTTTTATGATAGGTTGGAAAAGCTTAAGGTTTTTATTGATGATCTTTTCTCGAATAGGAGTATTGAAAGATCTAATTATATTTGGGGAGGAGATTTTAACCTCAAAATGGGTGTGGGACTACCAGATGACCTGCTTGATCCTTTGGAAGATTTGGCTCAAAATATCCCCACCCCAATTATGAAGGATGGGCGGGTAGGTTCAAAAGGCCTGCAGATGTCTATCTGGCTTACAGAATGGGGGATGCGCTCCGTTAATGGACAAATAGTTCCCGACATACCGGGGAAAGCTACTTTTACCAATCATCATGGCTCCTCTACCATAGATTATTTCTGGCTCTTGTTAGAACTCTAGTATAGGATAGCGGGCTTTGAAGTACTGTTGGATTCTGGTAGTGACCATTACCCTATTATCCTGAAATTGAGTGGTGTTTTGGGGGGGATTGGCATTCGGGACAGCTTTACGTGTATGGTAAAAACAAAGGATGTTTCCAATAGGAGAATGAAGTTGGAGAGAATCCGGGACTCTAATCTACACATAGTCACTTTGGCAGAGAACATATCCCTTATGCATAGTATCTCAGATTCCAATGCAAATTTGGGGCAGATAATGGAACAGTTCTCAAAGTTACTGGGGACATTGACTATGGGCTTCACGGCTCGGGAGCGGGAATCCGAACACCCATAAAATTGTCTGGTTTGATGAGTCATGTACCTCGGCAAAGAACATGCTTTTGAGGGTTCTGAAATCCCGAATTAGTTTGTGGCAGGAGATTGTCTATGCTAGAGCAATTTATCACCTGGCGCAGAAGAGAAGGAAAGGCAACTTGGAGAACAAACTTGGGAAGGTTTCTTATAAGCATAAATGCGTAATGATCAAAAAGCTTTTTGGGAATTTGTGAAAGGGGCCCTATTCATAATGTAATGAAGAGATCTAGAGGTACACGTGAAAGAAGCGGGTTGGGTGGGGTTTTGTGGTCATTTGTTTGGAGGAGGTGTACCAGTGAAAAGTCTTGGGTGATGCTGTACCCCATTGCATTTTAGGGTGGAGGAGGTTTCTCAGGTCATTGTTCAGCAGGCCCATAACTGGGCTCGGGGTCCTGACGCAATCCCTTCAGATTTGTTTCAGGATCAGTTAGACCTCTGGTCCCCTTTGTTGACCATAGCATGTATTGCCTGTATGGAAATTGATTCATTTCTGTCTTTCCTGGAAATCAGCTGTCATCTTTCCTATTTTTAAGAGGGGGAACCCTACCAGCCCCACCTCTTATAGACCTATTTCTCTGTTTTATACCTTATTAATTTTTGGGAGGGTACTGCTGGGGCTCATTGAGACCTGGCTATCGGAGAAGGTGGTTCTCACTGATATTCAGTTGGCTTTCACCCCGGGGTGGGAACTATGGAGCAGAGTTTAAATTTCTATTTAGTTGTCTCCACTTCTGTTTTTTGTACGGGGGAGGGGAGATAACTTGCTTTAGGGACCTGAGCACAGCTTTTGATAAAGTAGATAGAGCAGAGTTGTGGGCCGTGCTCGGGCCCATGGGTTGCCCGACCACAATCTTAGCTGTAGTAAAAGAAATTCACAGTGAGAACCAGGACTGTGTGTGTAGTGGTACAGGGGGACAGTGCACTAGGTATTTCAAGGTGGCATGTGGGGTCTGTTGTACCCTGTGCATCAATAGACTTTTAAGGACATTGGTCGATAAGGGGGTTGAATATCCGTATCTGGGGGGCAGGCCTCTTCCTGTCCTGGCCTACACAGATGACACTGTGTTAATAGCCAGGACTCAGAGAGCCCTTGAGAGTCTGATATCTGCCAATGCGGCCTTTATGCAAAATTTGGGGCTCAAAATAATGACTACGAAATCAACAGTAATGGTATTTTTGGGAAGAAAGAGGGCGTCGAAGATGCACCCTATGATCTGTAACAGAGAGATTATCCCAAGTGCTAAGGAATTTGATTATTTGGGGTTATGATTCTCGGAGACAATTACAGGCAATGACCATATTAAAAAACAATCGATGAAGTTAAGCCAACAAGTAGGAGGAATTTCATGCTTTCTGTCCTGCTGTCAGGGTCAACCACTCGCAGTGCTAAAAGTCTATGAAGCACAGCCTAGGGTTGTGACTTTGAACAGAGCACCAATATGGGGCATCTCAAAAGCTCCTTAGTTCATGATTAAGGAGAATACATTTTTTAGAAGGCTATTGGGACTCCCGGAATCCGCTCCCTGTATATCAATTCATAGGGAACTTGGAATGGATTTCTGGGAGGACGAATGAGCCTTCACCCTGTTCATTTTTTGGTTTTGTCTTTGGTCGAACACACATGCTACCTTATGTAATTTTATTTTCAGGACAATAATGTCAAGGGACAATTGGAAGAAAATCCCATGGCTGGTCTTCATAGATGAGGCACTGTCTTGAAGTACCATTCAGGACCTTTCCCATCCTGATGATCTGTTGACTAACAGTGAAGTGAGATCCTACAAACACATTCTGTGTCAGGCCATAAAGGAAAAAAGAGACTTTATGGAATTTGCTACCAACGTGGATAGATCGAGTAGAAGCGTTGATTAGTAGGGTAATGGAGATCCAGCCCTAACTAGTCTGGTGCACAAACATGGGAGACCGTTGGCTGATTACCCAAGCTAGGCTCAATTGTCTACAGCTGAGGGGAACCACATCTAAACTCTGCATTTCAACATCTAGACTCTGCATTTCAGCATTCACATTTGGCGAGGGTTTGAAATTCAATTAGGGCCAATGGTGTGATAATGAGTCAAGATTATGAGTCTCAAGCTGGATTTAAATAGATGACAATGCACAGAGCACATGCTAGAAAGTGCTCACTTTGCTCCATGATGCTATTTTTTATGACCTGAGTTGCACTTAAAAATAGCACTAACAGGAAATTAACATACTAATTAACCCAACCCCATCTAACATGTAACTGATTCCCTTAATAGCATTTAGTGCAAATTAGTCCATGAAATAAACTGAATGCAGATTGAGCCAATGCATAATGCTCTGAAAATTGGAAAAAATATGATTTGAAAGTGCAGGCTGAATCTACGCTGTGTGGTAAGCTGAAAAATGTGAAGATCTATTCCTAAAGACATGGGTTTGTCTTGGATCAGGAAGCACAAGAGATGTATATGTTTTGCTCTTCAGCAATGCAGTTAGCACAATGAGAGGCACAGAGAAAATCACATGCTATTTCAGCGGAATCATCTGGTCATGGGGAGGTGTTTTTCTGAAGTGACAGGGTTTTATAAAAAAGTGTTTTGAGGCAGAGTAGAGGGGCATTCTGATTCTTGCACTGCCTGACAAAGGAGGCAGAAGTGCAGGTTCATGGGCAGGCTGAGCTCACTACTTGCAAGGTGACTGTCTGCTGGCTGTCTCTCCTGGGTTGGAAGTGCTACGAAATCTCGAGTGACCTTAGCTGTGAATGACCCTGGAACAGTGCCAAGCTGAGTCAGGAATATCATCAGCTTATCTAGGTAAATATAACAGTAATTGAGGTGCGTCTAGTGTACGTGGGAAATGCGTACAGGTTATGTGATAGAAATAAGTTTGTTTTCTTAAAGTAATTAATTATCTATATTTTGTGTCGATTCCCATTTTATAGCTGCCAGGAATTGTATGAGAGAAATAATCAAGGTTATATCAGACCATGCATTTGCCAACCAGCAAACAAATGTGTAACTGAAGCTTATTATTAGAAAAGCTATTTAATGTGTGTGAGCGCTCTAATGAAATTCATTTTATACATGCTTAAATGTAAGTCTCTGTAAAGGAGTAGAGCAGAATACAACTGTTTGGTCATTGTCAGCATTTTAACATTTTATAAAGCTATAAATGAGAAAAACAAATTGGACTAGCATTTTTTATTATGTGTCAAATTTACTGTTAACACATGATATGGTAGGTTATTTATAACGCACTTAATACCCAGACGTTTCTAAGCGTGGACCCGGGGATTGAACCTGTGCTGCTCATTGTCATTCCACTTCCAAGACAAGCACGTTGCCACTGAGCTATCCTCCCGAGACACATAGTGTGAGGTCCAACAGGTGGCAAGCCTATTTTACCACAGGCAGCAATTCACATTTTACCACATGTGGCAAAACATAAGGTAAATTACTCGTCGGAGTTGATCCTTTCAGAGCTGATAGGCATGCGTGTGAGTACAACAATTGTTCTTCACAGCGTACAATTCTGTCATGCGGTCTATGCTACTGCTGGTTCTTAGGTCAACCAATATTCATTCTTATAGGCTGGCAGTGCTGTTTCTCCTGGCTACGGACTCCGTGTTGACAGTGTCGGCTCTCTTATCCTTTTTGAAGAGAGTCATGTACCAAAGAAAGGGGATCTTGGCCCACCTAATTTTAAAGGATTATGCTTTTTAAGCCATCGACTGTGTACAGGCTAACATGAATTGGTCGTACTTTGATGTTTTCTCCCTCTTCTGATACTTCTCTGAATCGTTCAATCCCAGGCCTATGCACCACTCGCTTTAAACTAGTGATTATGTATTGGATACTATGAATTGGCTGTTATTTATGATGTCTGCCTCTTTTTAAATGAAGTCATGTTTTTAATATTTTGTTTTTATAGAATAGGACATTGCATATTGTGAGTAAGAAACAATGGTCAATGTTGTCATGCAATCTCCTTTGTACTTGTATCTGTTTGATGGATTATTTGATCTGAATAAACATATTGACTGACAGAAATGAGCGATGATAACATCTCCAATAGTATACAATAGATATTTCTTATGTAAACAAATTATTTATTTTGTACACACCTTAGTAAAATGATGATTTTTATTTTTCTTACAGTACATAGTTTTGATGAAGAAATCAAGCCACAATTTATTATAGCCAATCCCCAGAATCACAAACAGAAGCCCATCCCCAACTGTAAATAATACAATCATGAACTGTCCAACAAATTAGATGAGCTTAGTAATGATTTCAAAGAACTTTTGCAATATGTGATTAAAAATGTTCCCTATCACTGTCCTTGCATTTGTCCCACTTGTCCTCACAAATCATCCCCAGCAAATTCTGAACATTTTAATGAAAGACGCTTTGATGAAACCTCACTCCCTTCCTCCTCTTATAATTATTGTACAAAAGTATCTGATTCGCCCATTTAAATTACCCATTTCAATACCCCATCCTTTTCTTGAATAAATATATTGTTTGTACTATAAATGTTTTTTTTTTGTTGTGTGATTTTTTTCAAAACTCCCATTAATGAGTCTGTGGACACTACTACTGTCCGAGGTAGACACTACTACTGTCCGAGGTGTCCGCACTCAAAATGGAGGTGCCCCCAGACAGGCGTGATGTCCGGACATGTCCGGTTTGGCATGATGCACTTTTAAATAGCCCTTGGACACGGCACCTGTTCGACCAACTGCATCTGCACTTCATCTCCTGCCAAATGGGTGTTTCCGTGGACAGCCGTCAGGGCCGTGGATAGTTTAAAAGTACATTTTCTGCCAATCAAGGGTGTTTCAAGTTGAAACTGTAACCTTAAACAGCTCCCAGACCCATTCTTGATTGATCTGTCAATTATTTACAACTTTTCAAGGCCTATTTCTGACTTGGTTGTCCACGAACAGCATGACTGTCCATGGACGGTTCCTCTGAAGGGACCCACTACTTTTCCTCCTTCTCAAACTGGATATCCAGGAGAGAGCATCTTCCAGCACCTGCTTTACATAACTTTGCAGAACTTTCTTTTTGGACAGCATCATGACATTTCATATGGCCACTTCTGCTCCCCAACCACCACCACCACCATCAACATCTGGAGGGGCTGGATAGGGGAACTGGCGCGATGATGTGGAGGTGGATCAAGAGGAAGATGACGATGAGGTAGTGGAAGTGCTTACCTCCAGCACCCGGAATGAGTCCTGCGTCTGTTGGTTCTTTAAGACTGTGGGTGGAGTCCCGAATGTGAAGACTGCCTGTGTTGAATGCATTGAGTGTGGGGTGAAACTCAGTCATTGACAACAGGAGCACTACTCCTTCGGGCCACATCAATGCGCCATCACGTCCATTCTAGCCAACAAGTTGCACTGAGAAAGGCTGTTCCTTTGTCAAGGAGGAGTAGGCTATCTTAAGCAGCGCCATCTTCCTCAACCGCTCTTGTCAGCACACAGGGTACTCCTGTGGGGAAGAGGATCCCACCGGCCATACGGGATGCTGTAGATCCTTACCTTTCGAGCATCACAGTGTTCTGCATGAACTGCGACACACCCATCTGCAGGGGGATTAGTTTTGCAGTGCTTTTAAAGCAGTTGTCAAAGAGCACATTAAACACTGCCCTACCTTAAATTTAAGGCATGTCCAACATCTTCCTCTGTCCACCTGCCCCTCCATCTCTGTGGTTGGTACCGCTTCCCTGCTTTCCCTTCCCTCTCCTGCAAATAAAACTAAAAAAAAGCTAAAAAAAAACAGAACCAAAAAAACATGAAGGAATTGTTCGTTTAGGAGCCACTGTTCACAGTTAAAAAATAAAAATGAAAAAAAAGTCACAGGCCCCTGTATAGCCTGCATAATCCACGAACAGGGCGGTAGACCGCAGACATCTAAAAAACAGGTCAAGGGCGGGACAATTGAAATCATTTTAATTGTTTTGCGTTCAAAAAGAGTGGCTCTTAAAAGCAACTTTTTTGTGTTTTTGGCTGTTACATATTGGGGGTTTTACAAACTGAACTAAGAAAACATTTCACTGAATTCAATTATTTCTTTGCACTTTCACAAAAACTGCTTCAAAGCATTTTTAATGTTTTCCACAAAAATCTGATTATGCACATGAATGAGATGGACTATATCTCTCTGACAAATGTTGGCCCTATAAAATTAATGTTCTCATTATAAAACAATGTCATGCCAACAGCATTTACCCTGATTTTCCAAGGGAAGTGGTCCTTAAAAGAAAAGCATTTTGGGAGGCAATACGCATGGCTAAGGAACGTGGAGTTAAAACTTAATTGCTGAAGCCAGCTGTTTTGAAACTTTTTCTACCAGAAGGAGTGAAACTTACAGAAGCTCCTGAACAGGCTTGTGCCTGGCTTAGAAATTACCCCTGTCTGACTTCACAAGCAACAAAAACGTTTGCCTTTACTGTATGCTGTGTTCATATTGTATTTATATTTTAACATTATTATAATTATTATTATTATTATTGATATTTTTGGCTTACTGTTATTTTGTTAAGATTTATAAATCTTTATTAGTATTTCTGACGAAACCATTTAATTCCTTGTTTTTGCCTGAAAATTCGATTTGTTGCAGTTGAACAGCTGCCACACGTGGATTGTTTTCTTTCTAATCACAGTATATGTGGCCGTGTTAGAGTAAGGGACCTGAAATGGGATATGTCATCATGCTGCGTAGCGTTTAACTAGGTTGAGCAGGATCTGGATGGTGCCGCGTAGTGATGGCGTGCTTTTTGATGATATGGGATTGTCGTTGCACTTGTGTGGAAATGTCCGGATACTCTTTTGGCTGCTTCAGTAGGTTCCGGGCTTGTTTCTTTATTGAAGCTCCCTGGCCTTTCCTCCCCCCGTGACGCTCCTCAACCTGGTTTGTGCAGGTCTTGTCTATGCTCCCCTCCCTTGTTCTTACATGCCGGCTATCATACTTTATGTGATATGGATCCTCCATGTAGCTGTAACATGCCCACTGCTCTCCTCGAGTGTGTTTAATATATTTCTTGATTGACAGTTATTATATTATTGTCATTCGACACCTGGATCGCACACAGTACGACGCTGTCCAGCTGTGATTCTATGTCTGCTAGTTACAAGAACGCACAGGGGACAGTATTTCAGGATGCGAGGAGACGCACAGCCTGTAGATAACAACTTTGCTACTTGAATACTGAATCAGTTCTTGGCAATGTGTTTTTAAAAAGGATTCTTGAGGCACAGATGTAGTATGTCTATGTATGCTTTGTTCTTCCTCTGGAGATCTCAATGCTTGTCCTTGTGCCCGGATTGGGATCAGCTGAAACGTTAAAGGTATGTTTTTTGTGTGTTGCCCCCATGTTTTTCTTCACTCTGTGCTGTGCCAGACATGCACACAAGGGGAAAAGCGTTTTCAGATGAAGTTCAGTAGGCAAATGTGCAAGCGGAGGGTAGGATAAGGCAGATGCACGCATGAAGTTGCTTATTTAAAGATGCTAACAGTGAGACTCAGATGTAAATGTGCGTGATGGCATGGAGCTTCTTTGCAGCATTATAAGGGCAGACTGAGTAGTGAATGTGTATTGGTTTAGGCCCAGAATACAGGGGAATAGTGGAAAAGGCATGTTTTTTGTGTGTCACCCCCATGTTTTCTCGCTCCATGCTGTGCATATTCCGGTCTCCTGTGATGGCGCCCCCTGGCACTAACAATGGCAGTGGATTTGTCGCTGGTTGTGGGAATCATTTTGAGTGCTAAGACTCTATGCTTAATTTTGCAATTTTCTCAATATTCTGGATGACTTACCAGATTCCAGGTTTATTGTAGAGAGGGGGTTATGTTATAGCTTGTTAGTGTAATGGATGCATGTGATGAAAGATTGAGAATGGAAATAATTTATGTTGTTCTTTCGGTTAATGTGGTTCCTTTAAACTATGCAGATGTTTTTTTTTATTATTGTAGGGGTTTTGTGCTGTGATGCTCGTTGATGGGGGGTGGACTGGCTCTTTAGGGGTTTTCTGTGTTTGTGTTAATTACCATTAGGAATTTGCCATAGGCAGTGTAAAGGTTTCAGGTGACCCTTATTATTACAGTATAGGTGAATGCTCTCACATGCGGGTTTAGGATGTAGTATATGTGTGCAATTGAGTAGGTACACCCAAGATCTTAAGGGTTGTTTCTGGGCGAGCATATTAGCTTTCTTTTCCTGGAACTTTGGTTGAGGGTCCAAGATGGTGTTTCCGGTGGTATTAATGTCCAAGATTATTACTCCAGATTTTTTGTTTGTGAATGTGAATAGTTGGCCTTGTTACATTTGGGTGTTGTAGAGTTACGTTTTAGGGTATGCTGTGTAAGTAAATTTAGGGTGGGGATGGGAGATTTGGGTTTGGTGTCTTATTTAAAGTTTAGTGCTTTTTTGTGACGTTCTACCTGCCTGTTGCCTTGCCACTGCATCTGTACAGTGAGCCATCTACTTGTAACTGTTACTGTTACTGATATGTATCTAGTAGCTTAATGCCCTATTGGGGTGTGTGCTCTATCTTCTATCCTTTCTTTCTTCTGTTCTTTCTCCCTGTCCTATTCTTCGACTGTGATTACATACGTTGTATATTGAACCAAAGTAAGAACTGTACTATGGGCACTAAAATTGTGAGCCATATAAATGTCATCTCATGGAATGTTAACGGACTCAATAATGTGGTGAAAAGGACCAAAATAGTGTCTCATCTACGTTCAAACACATGCGATATTGCCTTCCTCCAAGAGACGCATTTGGAAGATCCTGAGGCTGAAAAGTTAAAGAGGGGATGGGTATGGGATACTTTCTTTTCTAATCACTCATCCAGTAAAAGAGGCGTTTCAATACTTATTAAAAAGAGTCTGCCTTTATCAGTCATTGCAAGCAGAGGAGATAAAGAGGGAAGAGTTATTTGTGTTTTGGTGAGAATTCAAGATGTGGACATTCTCCTATGTAATATATATGCACCAAATTTAAATGATCCCTTATTCTTCCACGAGGTGGCTCAGTTGCTTCAAAGTTTCAACATGGACTCAATTATAATAGGAGGTGATTTCAATCAGGTGATGGACCCAGCATTGGACCGATCAAATGGGGATTGTACTAGAACTTCAAATAAATGTAAGCGATCCTTGGAAAGTTTAATAAGGGAGTTCAACCTGGCTGACATCTGGAGACTGGAGCACCCTTCAGACAGGGATTATAGCTTCAATTCTCAGTGTCATGATACATATTCTCGGATTGATTCCTTCTTGACAACTGGACGGGTGACTTCAAGCTGCTATGATACAGATATTGGACTCATTGCCCTGTCAGATCATGCACCTGTTTCATTGCGATTGTCCTTACAGTACTCTCTGGTTAAATCATCGAGTTGGAGAATGAATTCTTATATACTGAAAAGTGACCAAGTCAGGCAGGAGGTGGCAGAGGAAATTGATAGATTCATCCAAATTAATAAAACTGCCGATGTTCAAATATCAACAGTCTGGGAAGCGCTGAAATACTTTGCTCGGGGAGTACTGATTTAAAAAACCGGCAAAGAGAGAAAATTGAGAACAAAGGAAATTCAAAGACTCTCTTCTGAAGCAAAGCGCCTAGATGTTCTATTTGAAGCAAGCAAAGATGAAAACACAAAAAATGAACTGAGAAAAACTAAATATGAACTGACCAAGCTCAAAACAAGTCAGGTCGAGTATGCCCTATTCAGGCAAAAGATTAATTACTTTGAGAATGGTGAGAAAGCAGGGAAATTACTTGCACATAGGCTGAAGGTGGCTGAAAGCGATCGCTTTATTACCGCAATCAGAGGTCTTAATAACACATTGGAGACGCAGCAAAAAGATATTAACAATTTATTCCGTGGCTTCTATGAAAAACTCTATAGCTCTGAAATATCCTGTGAAAAAGTGGAAATTGAGAACTTCCTTGACTCGCATGTTCTCTCTCGTCTGACAACTGATGAGGCGGCAAGCCTGGAGGGGGAGTTGGAAGTGGATGATATTCAACACGCGATTTTGAGACTGACTGTAGGTAAATCGCCTGGCATTGATGGACTACCTAATGAATTTTATAAAGCCCTCCCTGATTCTGCCCTACAGCTTTTGTGTGACGTTTTTAATGATGCCTTTGAGTCTGGTTCACTGCCAGATACAGTGAGACATGCATTGATTACCGTGTTGAGAAAAAAGGATAGATCTGCTACCAGGTGCGAAAATTATCAGCCGATCAGTCTGATTAACTGTGACTGCAAAATATTGGCCAAAATCCTAGCCGTTCGACTGGGTAGGGTCATTCCAACTCTGATACATGAAAACCAAGTAGGATTTGTCTCTTGCAGAGCAGTGGCGGACAACATGAGACGCCTGCTGGTGACCATTGGGAAGGGATGTAATCAACCTATTGCTAGTGTGGTCATCTCACTAGATGCTGAAAAGGCATTTGATTGTGTTGAGTGGGAATTTTTGTTTGCATGTCTGGGGAAAAAGAACTTTGGGCAAGAATTGCAACTTTGGGTTAAGCTGTTGTACAACAACCCTTCTGCAAGTGTGCTGACAAATGGACTTATTTCTGATACTTTTGAACTCCATCGTGGTACAAGGCAGGCTGCCCACTTTCACCTCTCCTGTTCATTTTGTCTATGGAACCACTTGCAGTAAGCTTGCGGGCGGATGTAAACCTTCAGCCCATAATTGGAAATGGTCGGAATAACTTGGTTTGGTTATATGCAGACAATTTATTGATTGCCCTTCAAGACCCTGCTGTTGGTATTTCTTATTTGATGCAAGATATTCATTCCTTCTCCTTGATATCAGGATATAAGATTCATTGGAGTAAATCCGAGATCCTACTGGTCAATGTTTTGTGTCAACGGCATGCATGTGCTCAATTTCAATTCAGGTGGTGTGCTGAAAAGTTGAAATATCTTGGCATATGGATTGGAGCAGACATAGTGAAATTACCAGCCATAAATTTTGCATGGATCCTCCCGAATCTCGAATCAGATTTGGTAAGGTGGAGTCTTTTGAAGTTATCGACCTGGGGCAGAATCAACTGTATAAAAATGAACCCAGCACCTCCGATAAATTACATCTTAAGCATGCTCCCTATTAAGATACCAGGGAGCATTTTCAAAGAGGTCAATAGGATTATGCAGAACTTTATTTGGAATGGTAAACCTCCGAGGCTCGCAATTTGGAAACTTCAACTCCTGTTAAAATTGGGGGGAATGAACTTGCCTAATTTCTTAGACTACCATTTATCGTTCTCCACTCGACAATTGTGCAGAATTGCTGACTCTGACGATGTAAAGTCTGATCATGCTGACCTCTTATCTTGGGAGTGCGGTGCGGTTTCCCAGTTGGACCCTAAAGCACTGCTAACTAATCAGAGGAGTAAATAAAAAAAAATCAGCGCACTCACTTCATTCTTGCAAGACTGCTGGTGTGAGCTCTCGGGCCTTGTGAGTGCTAGTCCCTATTTGCACCCAGATGCCTCCATATGGAATAAAACGGCCTTGAAGTATCAGGGTAAGACCCTGTTTTGGACAGAATGGTTTGTGGCTGCCATAAAATACATTAGAGATTTGTTTGAGGGAGGAAGTTGGTTAACGTACACTCAGCTTGGCCAGATGCATGACCTGGCAGAATGCTCGTTTTCTGAATATAGAAAATTGAAGCTTATTATTTCAGCTTGTGTTGAAGTGCCGCAATTGACTGTTCAGAGTCCCGCCTGGGCAGCTATAATGATATGCTTGAGTACATCACACCCTGCTTCTACCATGTATGGAATCATAAAAGCTACTCGAAAAGGTGATCCGAGATTACCAGCGATTTGGGCAGAGGAATTAGGGGAAGATGTGGACTTCAGATGTTGGCGGAGGTGCTGTGAGAACACTTGTCTGGTGAGTTTGGATTGGGGCCTCAGAGCTTCTCAAACGAAAATGCTATTTAGGGCCTATTGGACACCGGAGAAGCTATTCAGGAGGCTGGAAGTGTAAGTGCTCAAGAGGATCTCTCAGTCACTTTATTTGGTCCTGTCCCAAAACAATGCAGTTCTGGGAAAAGGTTTATGAGAGATTGAGTTTGGTCTTAAACATCGCAATCCCCATGAATGCTTCATTACTAATTTTAGGCGATGACTCTTTGCTGGATGAAATTGACTTTGGTAAGAAAATGTGGTTGCTGCGTGCATGTATGGTTGCTAAAAAATGTATATTGAGGTCCTGGAAATCAAGTAATTCTTTTAATATTGATGATTGGGTGGAGGAGCTTCTTACTGTTTCAACATATGCAAACGCCATTTACAAACTCACTGGTGACATTGACAAATTTTGGGACATTTGGAGCAGCTTTCTTGATGCCTATGGATGAATCTGAACTTTGATCTGGGATAATACATCCCTACCTTTGAATATTACTTTTATGTAAGGTTACCTATAGTTTTATCTAATGGTTTTGTAATATTCTTGTGTCTGTTGTATAGTTTCTTGCAAATGAAATTTCAGTCCTTGGCTCCTATATTTTCTCTATTTTTCCTTTCTTCCTTCCTTTTCTTTCTCTTTTGTCCCATTCATCCAACTTTATTCTTTTTCTTATATATATTTAAAACGGGTTTACGATTAATTGTTTACTATGTTTAGACTTTGATTGAATATGTGCGGGTTTAATGGATTGCTACTGTTTTTGTACTTATTTGTTATTGCGAAAATAAAAATAATGTATCATAAGAACCAGTGTCTATTAACACATGCAATCTGTGATTGTTAAAAACTTAAGAAATCAATTATCATTCCACTGGCATTCTGAACCTGAAGAAGAAGAAGTTGTTAGAACCCTCAAATAATGGGTATAAGAAAATAAGATTTGGAGAAGCAGCTCTGTGAACAGGAAGCAAGAACAATATTTTTCTTAAGAACAATAGAACAAGGTCTTAACCAGGATCACAAATTGCATGTATTTTTGCAATTATTACTCTACAAAAAAATGTAAGAAGTGTTATTCTATTACTTTTGTTTTTTTGCAATACAACTTAAAAAGATTTTCTCTTCAGGAAAATGTAACTAACATTAAATGAGATGCAGAAATAGAAAGCTCTAATATGGTTTATATAATTATTTATTAGCACCCGGGGTGAGGAAGTTAATCAATCAGGCTGCTTGGATGTTCCCCACCTTCCCCTTCCCACCGTCATTGTTTCCTTCCCTCCCTGCACTTACCTGATTTCTTTTGGAAACAGCGGATGTGCTGCCCCCGCACCAGCCTACCGAGTGCCCTGAAAACGGAAGAAGGGCTCTGTATGGCATCCAGCCATCCAGATCCATGGCAGCTCATTCAAACAAAACATATTGCTATGAAAACCCTGAGTTTCAGATTCGCTAAATCAGGTTTTATGGCTATATTGTATTTTACTCTGAGCGATCACTAATGCAAAGTGCAACATAAAAATGGATTAAACAAAATCGACCATAGATTTGAAATAAATTGAGTACTATTCTAAAGATATACAATATCTACGCAATGTGAATCTAGAAAAAGACCAAATATTAACTAAGAGCAAACAAAATATTTGCAAACATGGCACAAACATATCAGAATATCATATCGTCAGTCTGTGATAGAAGTAACATTGGAAGTCCTTCTTTATTTTTACAAATATGTGATGATTGGTATACATTACACAAACTAGCACCCATTTTTCAGGAATACCAAAAGCACAAGGTCTAAATACTGCTACAGAGTATACATTCTCGAATTGCTCTCACTAGAGAAGGTAAAAAAAGTAAGAGCCAGTACAGTTACCTATAACACACATACAACAGAAAACATTTGTTTAAACTATGATAGTGACACAATGTGTTGTTTGGTTCTTAGGTTTAGAAAAATCTTCATTCTGAAAGATTATTTCACTTAAGGAACTTGGGGTAAAGCAGGTATGAAGATAAGATGACAGCTTATCCTCATATAATTTGATAAGAAAAGGAAATCATTTCTCATTTCGCTTTTCCTTTTCTCTTTTTCAACTTTATTTTTGCAGAAATAATTGCAATAAAAAATGTGTTAAATATACTACAAGGTGGAGAAGATATATCATCATAGATTCCCAAAGAGGAAATCCAATCTGTGATAATACACAATGAAAAGGTACCTAAGCTACTTGAATACTGGCAAAACAAGTATTTTCTGTATATACCAAACAACTCTAATTATTGATTCACTGTACCAAATATTAATACTCAATTATATTTTTCCCTTTTATCTTCTTTCTCTTTGACCCTGTTTTCTTGTCTGGTACACATTTTAATTTTTGTAAAAAAGAATTTATCACAAATACGTTTTGAGACAATACTTAGCAGTAAGAGACATACGGCCATGATAAAATACATTTCCTGTGATATTAAACTAAATAACAGGTAGTTACAAGTTTGCATTTGAATTGTAACCAGAGGATATCTATTATCCTCTTGGAGCAAATGCACAACTGTTTACTATAAAATGATATAGGGAATTATGATTTGCAGAAGTATGGTACTGACGATACATTTTTCTTTTTTTAATAATTGTCACAGATGCACAGAAAACACTACCCGTCTCAAGGATGCACCAGGGATCTTTACTAAATTTGTTGTGGGGTCTATAGCTGTCCCTCTCTCTCTCTTGACTTCCCATGAAACTCCTCTATAACCCAGACACCTGCAAACCCAGTTAGTGCTATCGATTGCTGACCCCTATGGTCTAATAGATGTCTTAGGAGGCTGGTGATGTTTCCTTTAAAAACAGCCTCACTAACTCCCACGTGCACCTCTACATTACCACTTCTCTTACCTGAGATTAATGTTCTAATGGGAAAACAGGAGTGAGCCTTGCAGTTGCTTGATTAGATTTACCTGGTTCTAATCATGTCCAGCTTTTCCTCCCCTTCTACTCTCCCTGCTCCTCCTCTCATGTCTCCGTCTGACTAACATTGTGTCCCTCTGATATTTCAATCTTCCTCCCTCTTCTGCTTCCACCCTTCCGTTATTTCTACTCTCCCCTAATGCTCCTACTCCTCCTGTACCAATACTGGTTCTCCCCCTACTCTACTTCTACTCCTCCCACACTACTGCCACTTCTCCGACACTGCTACCCCTCCTCTCACACTATTACTCTTCCTCTCACACTACTACTTCTCGTCCCACACTCATACTCCTCCTTCCGCACTACCACTTCTCCTCCCACACTACCAATCCTACCACATTACTCTGTATCAGTCCTTTCACATTCTCTCCTTACAGTGTTCTCTCTACACAAATCTCTCAAAAACACTTATACTGCAGAACCACTATCACTCCTAAGCCAGTGCCTTACCTTCTCTAAATCGCTTATCCACAATCCACTGCTCCCTCTTGCTGGTCTCTTGGTCACCATCCCTCTCCTCCTCCTCTCACCCCAACCCAATACATCCACACTTTCAGCTTCCTGTTGCCGTTTTATATATTCCTGCCTTGGTCAGAGTTGGGCAGTCTCCTTTCTTTGTTCCCCTCCTTGGGCATGTATGTGTGCAGAGACATTTAAGAGCAGGTCCTTGCCCTGCTCACTTTCTCATTGCTGGCTTGCCACCCGGGAGATCTGGTGGTGAAAGAATAATATTGCAGTTTGTTTTCAGGGCCCAATTGGTGGGACCCCTTTTTGATAAGTTCAGAGAACTTTCCCTTTCAAGTGCATGGTGGTTTAGTGGATGGATCTTCGCTATGGGACTATTTGTGGGCTTAGCCAGTCCCACTCGCTATACAGCTGCAGTTGGCATCTCTATCTCTCACTAATACCTCTTCAAAGGTGTTAGGTTCTCTGTGGCTCTGGAGCTTTGTTCATGCAGGGAGCTGTTTCTGTGTTTTCTGGCTTCTCTTTTCCTTGCTGCTCAATGATTGCTGGTTTCTTTTCTAATGTCTGTTTTGGGAGCAGCATCTGAAAGGCAGAAGGACACTGTCAAGTATATGCCTTTAGATGCAAGACAGAAGATATGATCCTGCACAGATACAGAATGGCACAAAATGGGGTGCAGGAATTGGGGTCTGCTCTGATGCCACCATCCACCACAGGGGTAGGTCTGGCTCGGACATTAGCACTGCAAGATCTTCCACCTACAGCTAACCCTCCCCCCGCCCCCTTGACAAAGCCCAGTTATTGGCCTGGCCTTGTCACAAAATGTAAAGCAAAGAATTGCACATTCAATATCTCTAGTATAAGATCTTTTAATGTTCTTTCCATAACCTAGATAGGTGTGTCATTTTGCTAGCTAAATCGTACTGCAAAAACAGACTCAAGTAACTTTAATAAGAATAGCTTTGTGCATCATATGTCTATATAAAGGAACATGTCTATATTTACTCACAACAAACTTCCTGATCATAAGGAGGTATCTTCCAATGCTGAGCCATGGTTAATTGAATTCTTACTAGTTCACTCATCAGGAACATGCTAGTTTTGGAATCCTGGGTACATTTTGCAATCTTTTCTCCCTGGTCATTTTGAGACGCCTAGCTCTCTCTTAACTTGGCTATCACATCCCTGGGGTCTCTCCCAAACACCAGCTCGAAGGGTGAAAAGCCAATCCAAAATAGGAGGGATTTTATCATTCTGATAAACTGATTCTCAAGACGATCGGTTTGGGGATGGTGCACCAAGATCCTCAATGTTTTAATGCCTAAGAGTTCCTTTACCTCCATCATGATGTTTGATTTAATCTGAATTGAGACTGGTGATCGTCTGGAATGCCATCTGACATTCGCTTGCAGTCACCATTACTGATGCCGAATGGTGATGTACTAGCAGCATATGTGGCATGTGATGTACTTACCATTAATAAACCATTGTGCTACCTCCTAAAGTGCTTGCTCATCAAGGAGCTGTCCAAACTCTCCCCTGACAGAGGTTGCATATTACACTGCCTTCCTCCCCATTGACTGTCAAACTCAGTGGCAACCTGAAGTAGTTCCACACCCATTACCAGATGGGCAGTGATGACATGGTTGGGGATGTATTCTAACCTAACTTCATACTTTTGATGCAAGACTTGTCCCTCTGCATGAGCAGGCAATGATGATGTGACTCCAGTCTCTCCACATGAGCCATCTGCTGGGTGACCATCTGTTGATATTCTTTGGTCTCCTTCATTGCCAATAACTCCTCCCCTCTCCCATTTGCTCCTCATCCCTATAAACCTCAGAGGCTACCTCTGCCTGCTGCTCTTGAAATACTGTCTCCTCCTTGCCAAATCCATGGCCAAGATACTTGCCCACCTCCTGCAGGTACTCCTCGAGCGACTTACACAACCTCATGCCGAATGGTAGACACATCCCCTCTTCCTCCTCATGCTCTGTCTCCATTCTTTAACCTCTATTTCATCCTCTTTCCTTGAATGTTTTTAAAAGGAGGAGTAAAGTTAAAAAGGGAAGATAAGCACACACAAAACAAACAAAAGTGGATAAAGCAGCGATCAGGAGACACCAAAACACCAATAACAAGTGGCAAACCCCTTCAAAGCACTCCCAAACTCTCCTAAATTTGCCAAAAGCAGGAAACAAGCTGGACCTTTTAAAGACAATTACACCTGTATAGAATGGTTCAGGACTTGTGGCTGGTTAAACTAAATTCTTGAGTATTGGGTATTGCAATTGGACAGCGAGTCTCCAATCCTTCCTTGAGGTCTGCACCAAGTTTAACCCTTGTAAATTCCTAAAAGACTGCCATGGGGTAGGTCCACGCCACCATAAAAGCTTGAATTTTTCGTAGAGTATATTTTTTGAAGTTCTATCATCTTTACTGTGTGTCGGCTACAATTAGTTATAGTCAACAGCCATATCAATTTGTTAAAGGGGGCGTTGCTAAAGTATATTTTTAAAGAAGGGTTTTTGAGTCAAATCATTACAAGAATTCTGAAAGAACAGATATTTTAGCAATGGTTAAGAATAAAATTCAAGACATGTCAAATGAAGAAAGTCAAAATACCTACAATTTGTATTTCGTGTTTTTCTTTAATTAAGAAAGATCGTCCAAATGCAGAATATGCATTTGTTTCCTATTGGTTTAATGGAGTGTGAGAAATCTCCTATAATACCAGATAAAACCTTCTCAACCCAGATACCCTACCTTTGACTAAACTTTTTTTTACATCTGTGCAGCTATACCTTTGAAAAGGAAGACACAATTTTACAACTGTTCATGTTTACTTTCAAAATGGAATACTACAAATCAGTCTTCCAACTGTCCTTGACCCTACTTGCCAGTTCTAAGCGATACTATTGGACCCCACAGGTGATTTTCTTATTGCTATGATTACTTTTAAGATAATGGGCCTCATTACGAGGTGGGAGGTAAGGGATTACCGGCACCGGTAAGGGCACCGGTGCCAGTAATCTCTTACCTCCCTACTACGAGTTCCCTTTGCGGGTCCTTCCTTAACACCTCGTTTTTGCAGGCGTTAAGGACGGGGCCCGCAAAGGGACTCTAGAGCTAATAACGGTACCGCAATATGCGGTACCGTTATTAGCGCCTTCCCCATTCCCATTGAGCCCTATGGGGGCTCAATGGGAATGGGCAATGGCCCTGGTGAATGGGGAATTACCGGTCCCTCCCACCTCTGAATGGACCGGTAAATGCTCCATTCACCAGGGCGGAGTCGGAAGGGTTTTGGAGGCAGCCATGGAGCTAATAGCTCCATGGCTACCTCCAACCTCGTAATGTGGGCCAATATGTTTTTATTTAAGATTACATTTTGTTTTAATTTCCTCACTGTAAGTATGGTTGTGTTTAGTTTATGCTATGTTCACATCTACATTGTTTGTATTCTTTATGATTTCTGAGTTTGTTTTGCTGTGTTCCATGAAGGCACTGGAAGACCAAAGACCAAGGAGCCTGCAAAGAGTTCTTTGTGTTGCTGACATAAAAAAGGTTTTTAGGAGAAGCTGTTAACGTGAAACTGTTAGGCCAGGATAAACTACTTGGGGGATAACACAGACCACCCACATTTTGGTGATTTGAGGTCCGGCAAACCTTTGAAACCTTTTCAGAGATTCGTCTGAAAAAAGACAAGGTTCATTCTCTGCCCAACATTTAAGGCCCTGAAAGGAAGGACAAGCTGCAGCCACCCCACACAGGGCAATGTAGGTTGCCCCACTATCAAGCTTGGGATGACAGTCTACTTTTGGGCAGAGGGGCATGTTACCCTGTTCCCCTATTTGCAAGCCTCTTGTTCTGGAAATAGAAGAACCTTTTTTACCTTAATTGTGGTGCAGTTGGAGCAAAGGGAGCATAAGATTGCTTTACGGGGGTGGTGGTAAATGGTTCAACAAACTTTTGAATTGGTGATTCAGGAATAGTTTCAGGTCACTTTTGGGGGCTTTTCTGAACTATGCAGACTGGGACAAAAAGAAGATAGAAGCATTCAATAGGAATTACATTTCTGTCAAACTGCGCAAAGGAAAACCTCATAAATGTTAGGAGTTCCTTTCAAGATAGCGATAAATATCAATAGCCGAGATGGCCCCTTTGTGAAGCCTCTCATTAGCTCATATAAGGTGAATTTTATGGGCAGGCAGAGTTCAAAGTTTAAATTGTAAGTGCATTAGTTTCTTTCGAAGCTTTGGCTCTGAAACGCAGTTCTGTCCACCATGTGACCAACTCAGATTTTAGCGTTCCCACTATCCCACAAGCATTTCCATGTGCACCCTCTCCTCAAAAATCCTTCTGCCTACAATTCCTGCCCGGTTAACACCCACTATATCTGCATTGCTCCCTTCCTGGACAAGCTCTTGGAGAAACTGGTAATCTCCCAGCTGATCCACCACACTGAATCTGTTGATTGTCTCCATGACCACCAGTCTGGCTTCGAAGCAGCCAGAGGCATGGAAACTGCACTCCTGAACACCTGCAAAGACTTGTTCTCAAATCTTGATCCCAACTCTCCTTCCGTTCTCATCCTTCTTGATCTTTCCTCTACATGTCACTGTCAATCATGCCACCCTCATGAATCGGCTCTGTGATACCCTTGGCATCATAGACCTGGCACTGGCCTGGTTGACCTCCTTCCTCAATGACCCTTTTCTCTACTCGATCACACTCTCCACCTGCGGCGTCCCTCATGGCTCTATTGTCTCGCCATGGCTCTTCAACATCTACCTTGTCTCTCTGGTACATTTGATCCCTACCTTCTCTCCTCCCTTCAAGTGTTATGCAGACATCACACAGCTCTCCTTCAAGCTTCCCCCCACTGCCTTCTCTTTTTCCTCTCTCATTCCTTAGTGTATGACTGCTATTCAGGCATGGTGCTCTGCTAATGATCTCTGCCTTAATGCCAGTAAAAGTGGGATAATTCTCATTGGGACCCCAGCTCCCTCCTTCCTTTCTACTCTCTGGACGCACTCCATGGGTCCCCTCCCCTCACCCTCTTGTGAGGCAAAAAAAAACCTTGGTGACATCTTTGACTCCTCTCTCTCCTTCTCTCCTCACATCCTATACCTTGCCAAGAAGGCCAATTTTCAGCTGCACATCTTCAGATCCATTCTCCCTTGCCTCACCTTCGCCCAGAAACTCAATATCTCCAAAGCTCTCGTCCTCTCTAGGCTGGACTAATGCAACAGCCTCTTCCTCAATCTGCCTAAATCCTCCCTTCGCCCCCTTCAACTAATCCAGAATAGGACTGTAAGACTTATCCTTGGCCTCAAGCCCAGGGATCGCATCTCTCCAGCCCTAGAATGTCTCCACTGGCTCCCGGTTGTTGCAAGGATCAAGTTCAAGACCCTCTGCATCATCCATGGCTTTCTGGGACCTGCAACCCTGCTACATCCAACTCTCCCTCCATACATACCCCCCTGCTACAGCCCTTTGGTCTTCTAGTTCCAACTCTCTGCAGATCAGATGCTTTCCAAAGTAGAGAGTGGGGGGGGTAGATCTCTCTCTTCCACAGGTATGGCCTCACTGCCCCTCTCAGGCTTGTGCTGGATCTCCTTAAGTTCTGGAAGCTTCTCAAGACCCACTTTTATTCTTCTTCCTTCCCTCTACCCTGCTTATTTCCCCCTCTGCTGCCTTTTGACAGGCTGCCTGGTTCTTCTGAGTCAAACAGGGCACAAGGCCATCCTTGCTCAGTCTACCCCAACACCTCGGTCTCCCCTAAGCCGTTTGCATGCCTACGCTTGCCCTACCAGGCTCCCTCACCCTCTACTAGCCTGGTGGGGCCCTCACCCCTACTGAGCCTGGTCAGCCCCGTCATCGCACTTAGCATGTGGACCTTAATTCCCTGCACTCCCTGTATTCCCCTGGCACTTGTCAACCTGGCCTCCACTTAGCACTCACCAACCCAAGCTGTCCTTTTCCCTTTCTACTCCTCCCCCAGCACTTGCCCGCTCTCCACTATGACCCCACCCAACTCCCCTGTACTTCTTTTTACTGCACTTACACAATACGAAGGACTCAAGGCCTAGTAGGGCCGCTTTTGTTATTCTTCATCCCTGCTGCCCGCTACCCCCTTTTTGTCCTTTGGCACCTTGAAACACCATTTGCTGTACAGGCGCATTATAAATACCCAATAAATAAATAAAATGAATAAATAAACTGCAATGGACTGAAATCCTTGTTCACAGACAGAACTGAAACCACCTATCTACCGTAGTTCATCGCATCAAATGTGGCGCCCCAAAGGATCAAGTCTCTCACTACTTCTTTTCAATGTATATACATGGCCACACTTATGAAATTAATTAAAAACATGGACTAACATTTTACAACTATGCAGGCAACAATAAATTCATTTTCAGGATGACAATTGACACCGACTCATACAAACACCTCACTAGCTGCCTCAATGAGGTAAGCATTTGAATGACCATCAACAATCTAAAACTAAATCTAATCAAATGGATATCATGGTTGCTGAAAACACACTTCCTTGGCCCATACCAATGCAGGCTGGGCAATTGTGTGGTGTTTGGCGCCGTGCTAGGAACCCGGAAGAACTCTTTGATCCCTGCTCCCATCAAGGCCACGCCCCCTGGACATATGCACTCCACAAGCACTGCATCGGTGAAGCCTGAGGTGGGGCAATGGTGCAGTGTTTGGCGCTGCATGATGTTCGGTGCAGTTGGAGTCTAGCCCATACAAGGGATGGACGGGGTGCTGTATACTGAGGTGAGGACTTGTGGAAGGGCTTGAGATGAAGCCTGGGGCAGAGGTATGTAGCGGGCCCCTGCTAAAACATTCTGAAATACCAGCCTCGTGGGACCTGGTTATGGAGCAGCTGCCTACCAACCCTAACTCCCCTTTCTCCATGCTGCTTTTCTGCTCCCAAACCACTGCCCAAACCTTCTCCTCCATAACATTGTGAGGAGGCAGTGAAAACAGGGAGGTCCGCTCTCAGTGGTTATCAACGACTCTATTATGGCAGTATCCAGGACATTTTCCAACAAGCCCAAGCCTGTCGATCCTGCAGTGATAGCCAACTTGCCCACAGAAAAGGCACCTAGTGAGCCAAGACACCTCGGGAGGGCTGGCGAGAGCCCAAGACAAGTGCAATAAGAGTGTGTTGTACAGTAATTTGGGTGGTCTGTTCGATTTGTTCCCTGGCGCAGGAGGTCTTATGAAGAACCAGGAACACTCTGCCACAAACATGTGTGCTTGTCATCAGGAACTCCATGTGTAGTGTCAATACTTGTGAAAAAGAAAAAGTCCCAGTGGGCTCGAACAATTCTCTTCTCCCAACCCTTGTTGATACCCCCATGGACTGTGACCAAATCGTCCTCACCCTGGTCCCCAGTGGGTCTATCTGGCATCTGCCAAATGACATAGGGCACCCAGGGGCTGCGAAGCCAGCGATACCAGCAAGTGGGGTGGCCAGCGCAGATGCTGGCTGTAATTTTGAACCAAGTCAGCCCTTGACCTGCAGCCTGGTCCCGGATTTGGCACTCGCCATTGCATCTCTTACCCTCCGTACTTCTTTGACCCCAGGGTCACCTCCCTTGGCTGAAGGGGTCAGCCTGACCCAAAACGCACCAGGAGACTCCTATAGTAGCCCTTGGAGTGACTTTGTCTCGTCCACACGCCTGGGGGCTAGCCTCTTCCTCCAACTAACCCCACTCCAGCCAGTCAAGGCCCCTAAACCCTCAACTGATGCCGGTAACCATGACAACAAAGGACCGTTGATAGTCCTACTGAGGAGGTCTACCTATCCGGGGGGTGTGGGTGCAAACAAGTTCTTGCAGAGCTGGCAGCTATCAGAAAACTGCTCCTAATATTGCTAGAGGTCCAAAGGAGGGGAGGAGGAAGTTCACAGGAGGAGCCCCTGGACATTACAACAGCCGCTAAGGGGTATAAGATCTCACCCCCGGAATGCTCCACTGAACATGTCCCCATGGATTCGGCCAACTTCGAAAGGATTGCTGCCTGTCATAGCTTGGTATCTGGGGACTCTCTCTCTAATTACCGATCATGTGACTCCAATGCTAAGACTAGGGCGACTAGTAGGGTTTCTAACCCCAGGTTAATGATTCTGCCACTCGTGGCTCAGGTCCCAACTACCGTGGGCATTGAACGCCCCAGAAGGAAGGAATCCAGAGTCCAGGGTTCATGCAAGACTGAGGGTATGTACAAGTCCCCTGACCAAGGAAGGCATACACGTGCCATAGTTTTTCACCATGGGGTACCCAAATCGGCAGAAAACAAGCCGAGGGATGCCATACTAAATAAATGCTTATTCTGGTTGAGGAGTAATGGAGGTTTCCCCTTTGTATCCAGGGAATCTATGGGGGGATGTTGCAGAGTCCAAAGTAAGAGCAAGAACACCTTTGATAGCATCAAGCTGGCTTTTTGGGAATGCAGAATAGTAAATGGTGTCCTGGGAAGTAGTAGGCGGGTGGGCCAAATGACTACGAGCGGGATCTCAATCAGCTTGCACCCTCTTCCTGACTCTGTTGCCCAACATGGAATTGCCACAGCCAATACATCCCTAACTGGGGCAAACCTTCCATCTTTGGGTCACTGTCAAATGGGGACAAAAGTGGCAGATCCCATGAAATTTGTGGTATTCTGAAAAAGGACATGTTTTTCTTTAATTGTGTTTAATCTGGTTTTGTTTACTAAAGCTTTGGAATTAGAATGTACTTTGATGGCCTGATAGCTGAATAAAAATATTATGACAAATGCAAATGAGATCAGAAACGTCAGCAGTGATAAAAGATATGGGATTCCTTATGGGCAGTAAACCACACAATAGTACAGAAATGCTTCTTCCACCTATGTTCAATCAGATGCAACTTTTCATATTTTAGCTTCCCATACAGTACGCAAACAGCCTATTCCTAGTTATGCCTGACTACCTCACCAAAAAATTACATTGCATCCACAACACGTTGACAAGTCTTTTTCTAAGACTAAATGGGAGGAAATGCCTAAATGGATAAAGAAACAGACAACCAACATGGAATGACAAGGCACAGACTCCACTGACCTGAATTAACATTGAACAAGAAGATTTGGAAATATAAAAGAGATGCAGAAACTTATAAATAAACGAATATGTATCCATACTTGATAGAGTCATATTACCAAGACCAAAATAAACTGGCTCAAAATAAAAGGGAGGAATACAAACAGACAAAAAAACAAATATGTCACCTTCTCCAATACCTCGAATACCACGAGCAGTGACTCAGACAGTACATCTTCTGCAACCAACACCAACCCTAACAACCAGGCCCATTTTCAACAGGACTGAGGAAGGAAGCCACGCAACTGGCACCTGGGGCCACCCAGAATGCAAACTCACAACTGGAGAGGCCCCCCCAGACTTGATAATCCCAGTCTTCAATTTGTCCACTCATCCACTTACAACACCTGAAATACAAGTGTTGAAAAATGGATTAAGTTTCGTATCCACAACAAAAGTGAAAGATTTTGAAACACAACTTGAATTACAGAACTTCTTTCGCCTTATCCGTTTGAAATATTTTTTCAAAGACAAACCAGTCTCGAGTAAAACACCAAGTGTGACTGGCTTAAACCACACTAAACTCATTCCACTAAACAATATGGTCTCCCTGGCTATATTAGCTTTCGAAAACAAGATTATTGAGGATAGTAAAATAGTACTGCAACATAACAACCGTCACAAAGATAATATGTCCCGGGTAGAAAGAGATGCTTTGATTACACTACAGGATAACCAGACTTTCCATATAAAACCAGCAGATAAAGGAGGAGGGATTGTCCTTTGGGACAAACTATTGTATGATAGTGAGGTCAGTATACAACTCCAAAATCCAGTTTTCTATCGGAAACTGGACAGAGACCCAACATCACGTCTTCAAGACGAAATCAAAAGTCTCATGGACCACGCGCTAAGTGAGTCATGGATTGAACCAGAAGAACATCAATATCTGGTTAAAACCAACCCTACAATCCATGCCTTTTACTTACTCCCTAAAGTCCATAAGAATGCGCTGCCCCCAAGTAGACCAGTTGTATCAGTGATAAATTCAATCCTGGAACCCTTATCAGTGTATTCAGAATGGTTTCTGAGACCTTTTGTGAGAACCATGAAATCTTTCATAAAAGACACCACGGGTATGGTCAAGATTATTCAGAACTAGGTGTATATCTTATTTGTGACATTAGACGTCAAAGCGTTGTATACTAGTATACCGCAAGATGAATGTCTAAAAGTGGTTGAACAATATCTGAACAAACAAACCACTACTCTGGAAAAGGTCCTAATGGCTTTTATACTAGAATGTATAAGAATTGCCCTAACAGAAAACTTTTTTCTCTTTGAGGGAACGTTTTATCGTCAAATCCATGGAACCAGCATGGGTGTGAATTTTGCCCCGGATCTGGCGAATTTGTTCATGGACAACTATGAAAACCTATCCATTTATAACATCAACAACCCCTTCAAAGAACAAATAGGCCAATGGTATAGATACATCAACGATGTGTTCATGGTATGGAAGGGTAGCAGGACTACACTATCTACTTTCCTAATTTGGCTCAATAGTCAAAATGAACACATCAAATTTACAATGTCTGTTGACGATACAGCGATTCCGTTCCTGGATCTCTTCATTTGCAGATCAGATACAGGACATCTCTTTATCAAGTTGTATTGGAAGCCCACCGACAAAAACACCCTTTTAAAGTATAACAGCTTCCATCCACTGTCCCTGCGTGATAATCTACCGGTGGGGCAATTCTTAAAGATTAGAAGAAACTGCTTGAATGTATCGGACTACATCAAGGAAGGCAAGGACTTATAATCACGACTAACAATGTGTGGATACCCAAAGAAAGTCATCCATGCTGCTTTTAAATGGGCCCAACACTCGAATAGAGAACAGTGTTTAGACCCCGAACCCAAAATAAAAGAGGACAAAATCACATGTATAATAACTTTTAGCCCAATCAGTAATAAATTGGGAAAGAGCATCAAGAAGAATTGGCATATTCTACAAACAGCTGACTTTAATCCCATCACACCACGCTTTGCTAGTGCACACATATCATAAAAAAGTAGAAACACCTAGTCAAAGTACTCTTTGGCACCTTCCCCCAGTCATAGGCCAGTTTAAGTGTGGCCATTGTGTGATCTGTCCTCTAACAAGTCATTTGAAATCCATTGAACTAAATGGGAAAAATTGGGTTTTGCGAGATTTTTCTAACTGTACGGCCTCATGGGTTATTTATGGAATTAAGTGTCCTTGTAACCTAATATACATAGGAAAAACAAAAAGAAGTGTGAAACAGCGCACATGCGAACATAAATCATGTTTGAAAAACAAAGTGGCCAATAAACCATTGGTAGCACATTACGAAACGTTAAAACATAAATATACTGAAATGTTCTGGTTTGTACTTTAACTAATTCCCTCAACAGAAAGAGGAGGAAACAGGGAAAGGTTGCTCAGTAAGAGCGAACAACGTTGGATTTATTCTCTTAACACCGCCATTTGCTGTTTAAATGTAGCCGTAGAGTGGAATTCCCTTCTGGTATAACTGCGCATTTCCCAGTTTCTTTGTCTGGTCCCCCCCCGTTTTTTCCGGCACATATGAGCTCTGATGCCTTTAGAATTGTTAGCATGCGATCTGTGTGTGTGTGTCAGAACCAGCAGGGTGCATTATGGTCACTGTAGTATCTGATAGCTGGATTCTCGGCATACCAGTTATTATGTCCTGCACCGAGAAAAAACATACAATTGTGTATTCTGGTAGAAACTCCATCTTTTTATACATGGCGACCAAATGCTTGAGACATCTTGATGATAAGTCTCATGCCCGTGTTTTTCTTCACATTTCTTGGCCAAAATGTGGCAAAATACTTGGCTCCTTTAAACACAAGCCAATTGTCATCATGTGACACAGACGCAATCTGATATAAACAGGACGTGGCGGCTCCACTATCCCGCGCTCCTCCCCCGACGGCAACCCTGAGGCCACGCCAGTACATCAGGCATATGACAGTAAGGCAGATGCTTTGAAGTTCGTGCTGTCTCCGCCCACGGCAACCTTGAGACTGCGGAAGCATGCCAAGAAATTGACAGAAAGGTACGTTCAAATTAAATGTCCTAATGCCATCTGCGCTACAATTGGCCATCCTGAGAAAAAGCCTGGACATTCATGTGCATCTTGTAGTATTGCCTGTTGAACATCATACTTGTATGCAGCCGCGATAAGCCATGCACTCACATAAAGCCATGCTCGTCTGTCCTCGTACTGCTTCTGAATTTGCAGAGACGAGGCGTGTTTTAGAGAGTTTTCTCGAGCCTCGCACCACGAGACCTGTAATTAATGCAGGGTTTACCCAGAGGAGGCACCAATAGTTCCTTGTCCGAGTTAGTCACTGTTGAGACTTGCACATAGTTTTCCAACTGCAGTTTGATGCTCTGCCTTTTGTGTTTCGATAGGCAAGGAGCGTTCCACACATACTAGTCATGGCAGATTTTTTCCTGTTGGGTGACAAATTTAGATGTGGATTATCTACACATGCTAAAGACCCCGTGCGCAATGTACTAAGGTAAGAATTCACCAAAAAAACTAAGATGGAATAAACCTGGCTTTGAATTTATACACTACCTTTTTTGGAGCTAAATAGAAAGGAAATAATGCCTTGAAAAGCTAGGGGTTTTAGATTCTCATTAATATATATAGTTTTCCCAGACAGAAACAACACAAAAGTGAGCATAATGAGGTAAATAAAGTAATATGACACGAGGTAGACATCTTAAGAGAAAACATAGAGTATGAGGTTCGTAATTTTAAAATACCTTTGTGTACCTCCCCTCCCTCTTTTCTCTCTCATCTAGACGTAGATGCTAAAAGAAATTTAACTGTGGGCGGAACGATACATCGAATTAAGATAAGAAATTGCCTGGCTATTGATGGGCAACAATTTCTTGAAAATAAAAACAGCACAGGCTACAAGAGAGTCGGGATGCACTCACGCCTATATTGAATGTAAGTAAGGGTTGAATGATATTCTGTGTTTCTCCGGTTTTTACAAAGTGTTGTATGTAGGAATGAGGTTATGGTGAAACATGTAGTGTACAAGTCTCTGGACAAGTCCGTTTCGCTTCTTCTGAGATATGGATGTTTAGCGTATAAAATAAAATATGTGCACTTGCTCCAACAACATGTGAACTAAGGAATAACTAAAAGATGAGTTTTTGCATCTAAGTAATATTAGAAACTTAAGGGAGATGTATAGATGTTGTAAAACCACTATGATAAGATAACATGCTGTTTTAAATGTTTTTTCTTTTTAGATATATGCATACTTGTATATGGGGTATACACAAGTATACACAAGTAGTTACACTATACTGAAGAAATGTACCTGTCCTGAAGAAGGCCATAAAATCAAGGGTTCGACAAGCACTAGAGATAGTGCACAACTTTACCCAAGGGCCGAAACATGTCGACGACTGTATATGACTAGAGAACAACTGAGGTCTAACATTTAACTGCTACAATTTTATGTAGTTTGTTGTATTGATGACAAAGAACCCCACCACAGTAAATTCTGTGTTTTAATTGTGTTTTGAAAATTGTGAATAATTATTTCTTGTCTTTTATGTATGTATTTTTTTGATACTGAATAAAATTGTTTTTTGATAAGTTAATAGTGGAGAGTGGTCCATCAGCAATGCCAATTATTTTCTTCTGCTTTATGATGTGATAATTGATATGTAGTCTGAATCTAGAGGAGAAAACTATGTCCTGTATTGTACAATAGAGAATATCATCCAACCCTCTATTTATAGGCGGAGAGTGGGGTGATCTGTTTTCTCTATTTTATTTTGTTATATTTAGCACATTTTGCTCTCCCATTTTGAGAAACAGATCCCCCTATAACAAAAAAATAAGGGCGATTACCTTAGTGAAGTTAACAACATGGCATACGGGCACAACCTCCTAGAATGACTTCCATCACAAAACACATTATTCAACCATTCATCAAATGACACTACACAACAAACACAATAAATACATATTCAACATATGACAAAATTACACACATCTTTTTTATTTATTTATTTATTTATTTATTTAATGTTCACTTGTTAGGTGCTTATACAGGAAGTAAATACTGGTTCAAAGCACCCACAGGGCAACAGGGAGGCAACATGGGAGAGAGATACAGTGGAAAACACAGGAATATAAAATATAGTTGGGAAAAAACAAACAAACCTACTAACCTCCAGACTCCGGGTTGTAAATAGTTCCATCGTAGTGTATTGAAGAGCTGAGTTTTACGTTTTCACAGGGGAAGACAGTGTGGCAGAAAGGATGGAAATTAAATAAATGTTAAAAGTCCTGGCAGGAGATTACACCAGACAAAGCCAAGTAAGTGTAGTGAACTGCAGTGAATGTGGAAAAGAACCTGGCAGGAGAGTATACCAGGTGTTGTGTGAGTTAAAGAATCCAGAGGAAGACCAATGCCCAAAGGATTCCTAACTGCAGTGAATGTTGATATGAGAGAACCTGGCAGGAAAGTAGACCAGGTGTTTTGCAAGTCTGGGACCCACACCCATATAGTATAAAGACACTATATGAAAGAACCTGGCAGGGGAGTATACCAGGTGATGATTTTGTGAGTCTGAGATTCCCACAGAAGATTCATGCCCTGAGGATTTTTGGAGTACATTGAATGTGAAAAGGACTTGGGGAAGGGGAATATTTCCCCTGGAATACATTGCAACATCTAGAGGAGGGGATTTATCCTCTTGAGCTATAAAGAACTTGATTCTTCTTTTGAACTTTTATTTTGGTGGAGAGGAATCTGGGGAAGGGAGTCATTCCCTGGAACTGTGAACAATATCCATTTGGAACATTTGTTGGATTTTTGCCATTTTGTTGAACTTTAACATTTGCGCACTTTTAAAGTCAGAGACATTACCCTTTGCATCTTAGAGTTACTTTTAGAATGTGAGGGCTAGGATAGGATATCAGACACAGGACATTTTTGCTTTGGACATCTTGACGCACAACAGGCTCTTAGTTTTGTTTGAGGTAGGGAATTACCTCCCTAGCAGCTACATCAAACAAAACAAAGAGCACTTTATCGCTAAAAATAGTCCTTTACTAATATAAAGAGTCTTTCAAAAATATACAAATCAATACTTACAAAGTGCACTTCAATACAAAGTGCACTTCAAGCTGTAAACAAGCACACTTACTTTGGAAGTCCTTCTTGCTGCAGGTGATGGTTGTGTTGGTCCGGGGGGGGGGGGGTCAGCAGGCAGACAGGGCAGCAGCCCTCTTGGGGGCTCCAAAGATATTGTAGGCTGGGCTGCATATGCCCAGGCAGCACAGCACACTAACAGCAGCGTGCAGGGGTCCCTGCATTAGAGATTAGCTGGCCTGCGTATACCGGGTGCAGCTCATTGTTGACTGCAGACTGGAGGGCCTGGTCCATTTCCTCAACCCATGCAGTGCCTGGCAGCAGTGGACTGAGGAGTCTTGACAGATTCACATTGGCATGAGTTGAGCCCAGCACCAATCACTTGGCACTCCCCTTGCTAATTGGCGAGTGCAGTATATGTGAGGAGCAGCCCGGGAAGCAGCAGTTATGTTGTGCCCTTTCCGTTCCCACAGATAGCATCATGAAGTCAAGTGGGGCTGCAACGGTGATCCTTGGCATGGCCCTCTGACTCTTAAGAGCCCAGGTCACAGCTGTGTAAAAAGCTGGCTGGATCAACAAGGTAAATGCTTTTTTTCCAGAGTTGCTGAGAAGAGTGCCTGCTCGACCCTCCTTCATGAGGGTCAGGCAAATAGCGGTGTGCTTTACATTCAGTTTTGTTTTGTTTTGAAGGATCCCCACACATTTGTGGATCCTTCACTTTTCTTGGTGTTTCCCTTTCTTGTTCGTCCACCAGAAGGGGGTAACACAAGCCTTAAGCAATAGGGTGCTAGGTCATTAGGCAAAGCTTCAGTGCTGGCTCATCACTCCAAAACAATGCACTCAGCACACCACAAGCACAGTGCAGCGCACATGTTAAGATCACTGAGAAAGCACTCATTTCATTTCCATTACTGGTCATCTTATTCTCAAAGGTTGTCTGTGCATGTATTTGAGGCTCAACGGCCATCTTGCATGCATCAATGTTACAACAGTGTTCGGAGCTCCAATCAACCATGTGGTTGTTGGGTGCTGATTTTAAAGACAAATGCAGACCAGGGTCAGAAGTAACCCTATCATGATTTGCACTCCATACCCCACCCCCGGCCCTTGGTGCTTGTTCTCAACTTTGGTCTAATGCAAAAACTAGGCAACTCTACCTTTTCAGGTTCTCCATTTTACTCATTTATTCTAGACTCACTTGTCTTCCTTGACGTCTTCAATCTGACCTACAGAATACAGAAATTAATGATTATTGACAATTTGCTGGGGGATCCCTCAAAGCCCCACCAGGCAGAAGCTGATGCACGCTAAACATCCCCTGGCCCTGATTTATGTATTTCTTTGCACTTATATAAATAACGTTTGTCGTCAACCATAACCACTGCATCTGACTGGCCTACCGAGAATTAATTGTGAAGTGACAGCGCCTTCCATTCCTGCGCATAACATAACATTCATCTAAAACCATTAGCAAACAGTGTTCCCTGACAAATCACTTTGTAGTTGCTAGCCTTGCTAGCTTCTTTTATGAGCAGCTTAGTCCACCATTACATTTTTTTTTTCTTTTTTTTTGTAAGTTATAGTTTATTACAAACTTTTATTACAAAACATTCACTTTTATTACAAAACATTCACTTCACCGCTATTCCCATTTTCTCTTTCCCATCTCTATTTATAGTCCGGTGGACTCACAGCTCATCGCTATCGTCGACATCACTTTCTGTTCAGATACAGTATATCACTGAATCCATGAAGTTTATGACTGCGCATGTCAAATGGACCGAGCTTCCACTTAGGATGCGAAGCCACCAATCATCCATATTCATGTTCAAGGGCGGGAACTTCGCTAGATGGAGTGTTCGTAGATCTTTGAGGATTGTACATTCTACTATTAAGTGTCTAGTGGATTCTACTGCAGCGCCACAGTGTCTACAGATATTATCCAAAGTGGACTGATCGTGTCTCATGAATAGCATTTCCTTTACTTTAAAGACATTTAGTCGCAGGCGGAGAAATTTATCTCGATGGTAACGTGATGGAAATTGCACCAAGTAGCTTGGCATTACGTTCCGTTTATTTTTTATAGGTCCAAGTTTTAGAGCAGATGCTAACCCATCTAGTTTTTCTAAGTTTGTCATCCAGGCCCATTCATATATCTTGCGTTTTGCAATTTGGGGTTGCGCAAAAAGCAGCTCCATCTTGATGTCTGCAGCAAGCATGATCTCCCTTACACCTTGGCCCCATTTTAAAGTTACATCTGTGTGCGGATGTCCGATTGATGTGGCAAATATTTAATACGCTGGTTCCGGATTTGGTATCTGCATCTTTCGTAGGAGCGCTAGAGATTTCCAAAGGACACTAGAGTATAATTCATCTAGAGCCAACTCGTGTCTAATGGCAATAATTGAAACATGTTTAGGTAGCTGTAACACTGTCTTCCAAAACATGCTTTCAAGCTTGGCCCAAATTTGATAGTCTAAGTTCCACCCAGCTTCTGACCCGAAGGTGATGGCGGGTATTGCCTTTTGATAGTAGAATGTTCTGACAGGTATTAGTGAAAATTTGCCATAAAGATTGTGGATTCGACGACCTTGAAGTGCCAGCATTTTCATACGTTGTGTGATATCCTGTCCCCAGCTTCATTCTCGGATCGACTTATTTATCGTTATCCCAAGATATCGGATATCGTTAATTTCAGCAATTGGATTATCGTCGATCTTCCACACAAAGTTTTTATTTTTGGGGCCTTTGGCCGATCCAATTTGCATTATTTTAGTTTTATTTACATTTATTTTTAAGTCATTTGTGGTCATATATTGGTGTAATTTAGTTAAGAGACGTTGCAGTCCTATCTGGGTTGTGTCAACTAGAACAATGTCGTCAGCATACGTTAAGCAATTGATATGCTGTCCATTTACTTTTGGCGGAAAACACTTTACATTTCTTAGTGCCAAAGGCATATCCGCGATGTAAAGTTTAAATAGGCACGCAGCAATCGGGCAGCCTTGTTTCACGCCCCTATGTGTCAACACTGAGTCTGACAAATTTCCTTTTTCGTTTAGTCGGATCTGTATGGATGTCGTCGTGTGTAGAGCTTTAATGGGTTGTAATAAGTTGTCTGGGCAGCCCCACGTGGTTAGCTTCTGCCATAGTTTTGTACGGTTTATTGTATCGAATGCTTGATGCATATCGATAAAGGCCATGAATAACTTTGACCGTTTTTCTATGGAGTTCAATTTTAGTATGGTTACCAGGGTCAAGTTGATTTCTGTGCCGACTCCCTTAGTGAAGCCGGTTTGACGGCAATCATTGATATTCTTCGACTTAGCCCAAGCAGAGAGTTTCTTTTGTAAGAAGCCAGCAAACACCTTACCGATTGTATCGAGTAAAGCGATTGGGCGGTAGTTTGCCGGATCCGCCCGATTTCCCTTCTTAAAGATGGGTACTATAATCGCTGTTGTCCAAGAGGGCGGGATTTTTCTAAGCTCTGCGATCTTTGCGAACAGGTTACCAATGAAGATCGCCCATTCTTGTTTATTGGCTTTCAACATCATATTTGTGATGCCATCAGGACCCGCTGCACGAGAGTTATTAAGCTTTGATATGGCCGCAATGATATCTTCGATATTCTCGTTACAGTCCCATTTAGCTTTGGTTTCAATTTGTGCTGGAATCATTTGGTTGGTTTCAATCGCAAACACTTTGCTAAAGTGGCTTTTCCAGTCACTCTCAGCGACTCCACTAGCCATTGTGTCGGCTTGATTGCAAGAAAATTTGTTCATAATTCACCAAATTTCTCTGCAGTTATTTGATTTTATACAGTTTAACATGGCTTCACCACGTTCTTGGTCGCGCATATGGGCATATGATTTCACCCAATTTCGGTATTTTTGTTTGCGTTTTTTTTATCCTTGTATCCGTACCCACCCCTCCCTCTGTTTTTAATCTATGTATATCTTTATGCAATTTCTTTTTTTCCTTCTTGACTTTGAGACTCCAATCATGGGCGTGTATTTTGTCTGGTGGCATCTTCAAGAGAGAAATTTCTTTCCTGCACGGTAAGAGCACACAATAATTTAGCGCTGTGTCCTTGGACCATGTCAAGTTTTGGAAGTCTTTGGCCAGCCTAGTTATTTGTTTGCTGTTTATTCTTAGTCTATTTTGCCCATTATTTATCTCTAAGCTCTGGTTCATTTTCATTCCATCTGGTTTTGAAGGGAGAGTCATAGTTAAGATTAATTCTAAACCTTCCAGCCATCACCTCTTTGTTTTTGCTATGTCACCCCGAGTGGGACGGGTATGCCCAGACGTGGGTCCCGTGCCTGCTGGGCCTAGAGACCCAAGCTACTCCTCACTGATGAGCCCCAACAAGGGCGAAACATGTTTGGGGATGCTTGTGGTCTCGTGCAGAAGGGATGTGGCCTAGCAGTTTGGGCTGGACTGCCCCTTTTGGGGTGGGGCCAAGCCTGATTTGCATATGGTCTTTCCCTTCTGTAATGGCTTGGCAGGCGAAGAACGGTGGGCTGGAGGGTTGCCCAGAGCATTGCCAGTGGTTAAGATTAATTCTAAACCTTCCAGCCATCACCTCTTTGTTTTTGCTATGTCACCCCGAGTGGGACGGGTATGCCCAGACGTGGGTCCCGTGCCTGCTGGGCCTAGAGACCCAAGCTACTCCTCACTGATGAGCCCCAACAAGGGCGAAACATGTTTGGGGATGCTTGTGGTCTCGTGCAGAAGGGATGTGGCCTAGCAGTTTGGGCTGGACTGCCCCTTTTGGGGTGGGGCCAAGCCTGATTTGCATATGGTCTTTCCCTTCTGTAATGGCTTGGCAGGCGAAGAACGGTGGTCTGGAGGGTTGCCCAGAGCATTGCCAGTGGTTAAGATTAATTCTAAACCTTCCAGCCATCACCTCTTTGTTTTTGCTATGTCACCCCGAGTGGGACGGGTATGCCCAGACGTGGGTCCCGTGCCTGCTGGGCCTAGAGACCCAAGCTACTCCTCACTGATGAGCCCCAACAAGGGCGAAACATGTTTGGGGATGCTTGTGGTCTCGTGCAGAAGGGATGTGGCCTAGCAGTTTGGCCTGGACTGCCCCTTTTGGGGTGGGGCCAAGCCTGATTTGCATATGGTCTTTCCCTTCTGTAATGGCTTGGCAGGCGAAGAACGGTGGTCTGGAGGGTTGCCCAGAGCATTGCCAGTGGTTAAGATTAATTCTAAACCTTCCAGCCATCACCTCTTTGTTTTTGCTATGTCACCCCGAGTGGGACGGGTATGCCCAGACGTGGGTCCCGTGCCTGCTGGGCCTAGAGACCCAAGCTACTCCTCACTGATGAGCCCCAACAAGGGCGAAACATGTTTGGGGATGCTTGTGGTCTCGTGCAGAAGGGATGTGGCCTAGCAGTTTGGGCTGGACTGCCCCTTTTGGGGTGGGGCCAAGCCTGATTTGCATATGGTCTTTCCCTTCTGTAATGGCTTGGCAGGCGAAGAACGGTGGTCTGGAGGGTTGCCCAGAGCATTGCCAGTGGTTAAGATTAATTCTAAACCTTCCAGCCATCACCTCTTTGTTTTTGCTATGTCACCCCGAGTGGGACGGGTATGCCCAGACGTGGGTCCCGTGCCTGCTGGGCCTAGAGACCCAAGCTACTCCTCACTGATGAGCCCCAACAAGGGCGAAACATGTTTGGGGATGCTTGTGGTCTCGTGCAGAAGGGATGTGGCCTAGCAGTTTGGGCTGGACTGCCCCTTTTGGGGTGGGGCCAAGCCTGATTTGCATATGGTCTTTCCCTTCTGTAATGGCTTGGCAGGCGAAGAACGGTGGTCTGGAGGGTTGCCCAGAGCATTGCCAGTGGTTAAGATTAATTCTAAACCTTCCAGCCATCACCTCTTTGTTTTTGCTATGTCACCCCGAGTGGGACGGGTATGCCCAGACGTGGGTCCCGTGCCTGCTGGGCCTAGAGACCCAAGCTACTCCTCACTGATGAGCCCCAACAAGGGCGAAACATGTTTGGGGATGCTTGTGGTCTCGTGCAGAAGGGATGTGGCCTAGCAGTTTGGGCTGGACTGCCCCTTTTGGGGTGGGGCCAAGCCTGATTTGCATATGGTCTTTCCCTTCTGTAATGGCTTGGCAGGCGAAGAACGGTGGTCTGGAGGGTTGCCCAGAGCATTGCCAGTGGTTAAGATTAATTCTAAACCTTCCAGCCATCACCTCTTTGTTTTTGCTATGTCACCCCGAGTGGGACGGGTATGCCCAGACGTGGGTTCCGTGCCTGCTGGGCCTAGAGACCCAAGCTACTCCTCACTGATGAGCCCCAACAAGGGCGAAACATGTTTGGGGATGCTTGTGGTCTCGTGCAGAAGGGATGTGGCCTAGCAGTTTGGGCTGGACTGCCCCTTTTGGGGTGGGGCCAAGCCTGATTTGCATATGGTCTTTCCCTTCTGTAATGGCTTGGCAGGCGAAGAACGGTGGTCTGGAGGGTTGCCCAGAGCATTGCCAGTGGTTAAGATTAATTCTAAACCTTCCAGCCATCACCTCTTTGTTTTTGCTATGTCACCCCGAGTGGGACGGGTATGCCCAGACGTGGGTCCCGTGCCTGCTGGGCCTAGAGACCCAAGCTACTCCTCACTGATGAGCCCCAACAAGGGCAAAACATGTTTGGGGATGCTTGTGGTCTCGTGCAGAAGGGATGTGGCCTAGCAGTTTGGGCTGGACTGCCCCTTTTGGGGTGGGGCCAAGCCTGATTTGCATATGGTCTTTCCCTTCTGTAATGGCTTGGCAGGCGAAGAACGGTGGTCTGGAGGGTTGCCCAGAGCATTGCCAGTGGTTAAGATTAATTCTAAATCTTCCAGCCATCACCTCTTTGTTTTTGCTATGTCACCCCGAGTGGGACGGGTATGCCCAGACGTGGTTCCCGTGCCTGCTGGGCCTAGAGACCCAAGCTACTCCTCACTGATGAGCCCCAACAAGGGCGAAACATGTTTGGGGATGCTTGTGGTCTCGTGCAGAAGGGATGTGGCCTAGCAGTTTGGGCTGGACTGCCCCTTTTGGGGTGGGGCCAAGCCTGATTTGCATATGGTCTTTCCCTTCTGTAATGGCTTGGCAGGCGAAGAACGGTGGTCTGGAGGGTTGCCCAGAGCATTGCCAGTGGTTAAGATTAATTCTAAACCTTCCAGCCATCACCTCTTTGTTTTTGCTATGTCACCCCGAGTGGGACGGGTATGCCCAGACGTGGGTCCCGTGCCTGCTGGGCCTAGAGACCCAAGCTACTCCTCACTGATGAGCCCCAACAAGGGCGAAACATGTTTGGGGATGCTTGTGGTCTCGTGCAGAAGGGATGTGGCCTAGCAGTTTGGGCTGGACTGCCCCTTTTGGGGTGGGGCCAAGCCTGATTTGCATATGGTCTTTCCCTTCTGTAATGGCTTGGCAGGCGAAGAACGGTGGTCTGGAGGGTTGCCCAGAGCATTGCCAGTGGTTAAGATTAATTCTAAACCTTCCAGCCATCACCTCTTTGTTTTTGCTATGTCACCCCGAGTGGGACGGGTATGCCCAGACGTGGGTCCCGTGCCTGCTGGGCCTAGAGACCCAAGCTACTCCTCACTGATGAGCCCCAACAAGGGCGAAACATGTTTGGGGATGCTTGTGGTCTCGTGCAGAAGGGATGTGGCCTAGCAGTTTGGGCTGGACTGCCCCTTTTGGGGTGGGGCCAAGCCTGATTTGCATATGGTCTTTCCCTTCTGTAATGGCTTGGCAGGCGAAGAACGGTGGTCTGGAGGGTTGCCCAGAGCATTGCCAGTGGTTAAGATTAATTCTAAACCTTCCAGCCATCACCTCTTTGTTTTTGCTATGTCACCCCGAGTGGGACGGGTATGCCCAGACGTGGGTCCCGTGCCTGCTGGGCCTAGAGACCCAAGCTACTCCTCACTGATGAGCCCCAACAAGGGCGAAACATGTTTGGGGATGCTTGTGGTCTCGTGCAGAAGGGATGTGGCCTAGCAGTTTGGGCTGGACTGCCCCTTTTGGGGTGGGGCCAAGCCTGATTTGCATATGGTCTTTCCCTTCTGTAATGGCTTGGCAGGCGAAGAACGGTGGTCTGGAGGGTTGCCCAGAGCATTGCCAGTGGTTAAGATTAATTCTAAACCTTCCAGCCATCACCTCTTTGTTTTTGCTATGTCACCCCGAGTGGGACGGGTATGCCCAGACGTGGGTCCCGTGCCTGCTGGGCCTAGAGACCCAAGCTACTCCTCACTGATGAGCCCCAACAAGGGCGAAACATGTTTGGGGATGCTTGTGGTCTCGTGCAGAAGGGATGTGGCCTAGCAGTTTGGGCTGGACTGCCCCTTTTGGGGTGGGGCCAAGCCTGATTTGCATATGGTCTTTCCCTTCTGTAATGGCTTGGCAGGCGAAGAACGGTGGTCTGGAGGGTTGCCCAGAGCATTGCCAGTGGTTAAGATTAATTCTAAACCTTCCAGCCATCACCTCTTTGTTTTTGCTATGTCACCCCGAGTGGGACGGGTATGCCCAGACGTGGGTCCCGTGCCTGCTGGGCCTAGAGACCCAAGCTACTCCTCACTGATGAGCCCCAACAAGGGCGAAACATGTTTGGGGATGCTTGTGGTCTCGTGCAGAAGGGATGTGGCCTAGCAGTTTGGGCTGGACTGCCTTTTTGGGGTGGGGCCAAGCCTGATTTGCATATGGTCTTTCCCTTCTGTAATGGCTTGGCAGGCGAAGAACGGTGGTCTGGAGGGTTGCCCAGAGCATTGCCAGTGGTTAAGATTAATTCTAAACCTTCCAGCCATCACCTCTTTGTTTTTGCTATGTCACCCCGAGTGGGACGGGTATGCCCAGACGTGGGTCCCGTGCCTGCTGGGCCTAGAGACCCAAGCTACTCCTCACTGATGAGCCCCAACAAGGGCGAAACATGTTTGGGGATGCTTGTGGTCTCGTGCAGAAGGGATGTGGCCTAGCAGTTTGGGCTGGACTGCCCCTTTTGGGGTGGGGCCAAGCCTGATTTGCATATGGTCTTTCCCTTCTGTAATGGCTTGGCAGGCGAAGAACGGTGGTCTGGAGGGTTGCCCAGAGCATTGCCAGTGGTTAAGATTAATTCTAAACCTTCCAGCCATCACCTCTTTGTTTTTGCTATGTCACCCCGAGTGGGACGGGTATGCCCAGACGTGGGTCCCGTGCCTGCTGGGCCTAGAGACCCAAGCTACTCCTCACTGATGAGCCCCAACAAGGGCGAAACATGTTTGGGGATGCTTGTGGTCTCGTGCAGAAGGGATGTGGCCTAGCAGTTTGGGCTGAACTGCCCCTTTTGGGGTGGGGCCAAGCCTGATTTGCATATGGTCTTTCCCTTCTGTAATGGCTTGGCAGGCGAAGAACGGTGGTCTGGAGGGTTGCCCAGAGCATTGCCAGTGGTTAAGATTAATTCTAAACCTTCCAGCCATCACCTCTTTGTTTTTGCTATGTCACCCCGAGTGGGACGGGTATGCCCAGACGTGGGTCCCGTGCCTGCTGGGCCTAGAGACCCAAGCTACTCCTCACTGATGAGCCCCAACAAGGGCGAAACATGTTTGGGGATGCTTGTGGTCTCGTGCAGAAGGGATGTGGCCTAGCAGTTTGGGCTGGACTGCCCCTTTTGGGGTGGGGCCAAGCCTGATTTGCATATGGTCTTTCCCTTCTGTAATGGCTTGGCAGGCGAAGAACGGTGGTCTGGAGGGTTGCCCAGAGCATTGCCAGTGGTTAAGATTAATTCTAAACCTTCCAGCGATCACCTCTTTGTTTTTGCTATGTCACCCCGAGTGGGACGGGTATGCCCAGACGTGGGTCCCGTGCCTGCTGGGCCTAGAGACCCAAGCTACTCCTCACTGATGAGCCCCAACAAGGGCGAAACATATTTGGGGATGCTTGTGGTCTCGTGCAGAAGGGATGTGGCCTAGCAGTTTGGGCTGGACTGCCCCTTTTGGGGTGGGGCCAAGCCTGATTTGCATATGGTCTTTCCCTTCTGTAATGGCTTGGCAGGCGAAGAACGGTGGTCTGGAGGGTTGCCCAGAGCATTGCCAGTGGTTAAGATTAATTCTAAACCTTCCAGCCATCACCTCTTTGTTTTTGCTATGTCACCCCGAGTGGGACGGGTATGCCCAGACGTGGGTCCCGTGCCTGCTGGGCCTAGAGACCCAAGCTACTCCTCACTGATGAGCCCCAACAAGGGCGAAACATGTTTGGGGATGCTTGTGGTCTCGTGCAGAAGGGATGTGGCCTAGCAGTTTGGGCTGAACTGCCCCTTTTGGGGTGGGGCCAAGCCTGATTTGCATATGGTCTTTCCCTTCTGTAATGGCTTGGCAGGCGAAGAACGGTGGTCTGGAGGGTTGCCCAGAGCATTGCCAGTGGTTAAGATTAATTCTAAACCTTCCAGCCATCACCTCTTTGTTTTTGCTATGTCACCCCGAGTGGGACGGGTATGCCCAGACGTGGGTCCCGTGCCTGCTGGGCCTAGAGACCCAAGCTACTCCTCACTGATGAGCCCCAACAAGGGCGAAACATGTTTGGGGATGCTTGTGGTCTCGTGCAGAAGGGATGTGGCCTAGCAGTTTGGGCTGGACTGCCCCTTTTGGGGTGGGGCCAAGCCTGATTTGCATATGGTCTTTCCCTTCTGTAATGGCTTGGCAGGCGAAGAACGGTGGTCTGGAGGGTTGCCCAGAGCATTGCCAGTGGTTAAGATTAATTCTAAACCTTCCAGCCATCACCTCTTTGTTTTTGCTATGTCACCCCGAGTGGGACGGGTATGCCCAGACGTGGGTCCCGTGCCTGCTGGGCCTAGAGACCCAAGCTACTCCTCACTGATGAGCCCCAACAAGGGCGAAACATGTTTGGGGATGCTTGTGGTCTCGTGCAGAAGGGATGTGGCCTAGCAGTTTGGGCTGGACTGCCCCTTTTGGGGTGGGGCCAAGCCTGATTTGCATATGGTCTTTCCCTTCTATAATGGCTTGGCAGGCGAAGAACGGTGGTCTGGAGGGTTGCCCAGAGCATTGCCAGTGGTTAAGATTAATTCTAAACCTTCCAGCCATCACCTCTTTGTTTTTGCTATGTCACCCCGAGTGGGACGGGTATGCCCAGACGTGGGTCCCGTGCCTGCTGGGCCTAGAGACCCAAGCTACTCCTCACTGATGAGCCCCAACAAGGGCGAAACATGTTTGGGGATGCCTGTGGTCTCGTGCAGAAGGGATGTGGCCTAGCAGTTTGGGCTGGACTGCCCCTTTTGGGGTGGGGCCAAGCCTGATTTGCATATGGTCTTTCCCTTCTGTAATGGCTTGGCAGGCGAAGAACGGTGGTCTGGAGGGTTGCCCAGAGCATTGCCAGTGGTTAAGATTAATTCTAAACCTTCCAGCCATCACCTCTTTGTTTTTGCATAGTTAGAACTAGAGCATTGTGGTCGCTGTTTGTTGTCTCCAAAATTCTCAAGTTCTTGATTTTATGCCATGAGTGCTTTGAGATCCAGAAATAATCCAAAATTTTTTTGTGGCCCATATTATTCCAGGTATATTTCGGTGGTATGTCGCCCTCTACACGTCCATTTATCATTTCACAATCTCGTGAGTCCATTGCGAGTGACCATAGTGCACTTCTCGAATGTTGGCGTGACACTTCTTTCCTGGTCTCTACAATACAACATCTGTTTGAGTCAAACCAGGATGTGTTCATGTCGCCGCAAACAAGGGTACAAATTTCACCATCTATTTGTTGATATTTATCTATGATCTTCGTTACGGAAGATATGAATTTTTTTGGGGTTATCTGGGCAGGATTCCAATATATGTTGATTAGGAGGATATACTGGTTGTTGGAGTTTTTCCACTTTTGGTGTTGTAATAACGTACTTTGTACGAAGATATTTGGGTTGTCCGTTTCAAGAATTTCCCAGGCGGTTCCGATTTTGATCATGGTTATGAGTCCAGAAAACGGGCGACCCTGTGCATTTTTCTTTGCCGGATTTAACAGGGTCACGTATCCATCTTTCTTCGGTATTGTCCTCATCCATGTTTCTTGTAGACAAATTGCTAAATTGTTGGTCAAATCATCCGGGAAGTCAGCATACAAGTGATGGAATCCTCGAGTGTTCCAGGAAATCAATGTTAGCGGGATTCCTTCCCAACTCTGGCATAGCTAATGATTAGTCCTTCCTGATTTCGATTTACTGGTCGACGGTTGTGGTCCTGAGGCAGACATTAGATGCTGACGTAGCTCCTCACGGCGATTAGCGTAGACCGACTCATTCAAGGCTTTTTGTCTGTTTTCTGACTGGGTGTGAGTTTTTTCAGCCTGCACTTCAGAGACTTCGAAGCCCAGGAACAAGAGTTCATCTTTTACCGATAGAATTGTCTTACGCACCGCCTGTGATTTTATATGGAGGTAGACTCTGTCTGCATACATCTCAGAGATGTATTCAACGATTTGGATGTCCTGAGAGGACACCGTTCTTAGTGCTGGAACTGAGTGAAGAAGTCGAATGACGTTTCCTCTATTCAGATTAACCTCGTTTTCGTCTACAAAAACATTTTCAATAAGAATTTTTGCTACCAGGGCATTATGCTCCTTGGGCATTTCCTGTTCAATGTGTTTTTGTACTTTAAGTCTCTGTGCGGCTGTTTGTTTAGGGTTCAGAGTCTCCTTCATTACTGGGTTCCGCTCATCGCTGACGGGGCATTGTATTTGTTTAACTGCTTGACGAGGGGCTACTGGTTTACCCGTCAGTTGCCCTTCAGAAGCTCTCGATTTCACATATTCATGCACAGTATCGTTTTTATCGGGATAGCGAGCCAAGGATTTAATGTTGTCTTGCCGACCAATTCGACCTTGCCTTCTATTTTGTTTTGAACGATTATAGTATCGAACTGTTCCTCACCGCTTGGCTCGTCCTCGTTCTCGTCGTAGTATGTAGAGAGATTGCATAAGTCATCAGATGACGACTCTGAATGAACAGATTCGACATCCGAGTCTATTCTTTGACGTTTTTTAAGGTTGTTTTTTAGAGGTGTAGTCGGTTTGGATTCCACCAGTTTCATTTCTTTTGTGTTTCTTGGTTTTGCTGACTCGTCTTTTTTACCTCTTTCGAAGAGTCCAAGTTTGGCAGGTGTAGTCAGGTTTCTTCTTTGATTTACTGGTTTGCTTATTTACTGTGCAATGCTTCTTTTTTTCTTTTTGTTTCTTATTAGTAGGACCAAAGCTGGTCCCTTGCAGATTCTGCATGGGGATCTTAGTCGTCAGCGTTTTAGCAGGCCCATTGAAAATTCCAAATGATGTTTTTGCTGATGAACACTGAGCAACAACTGTTGAATGAGGTATTTCGGTTGTTTCAAGAAGCTGTTTGCTTACTCTTTTTACTACATTGTCGATTGAATCAGGAACAAGTACTGCATTTAGACTGCTATGGAGTTGTTTAGCAGTTAAGACGGAGGGGGAATCGTTCGAAATAGCGGCACTCTGGACTGCAGGAGTCGCAATCACCCCAGGGATCTTGATGCCCTTTCCAAAGTTTGGCTGAGATCCCCCATCACTCAAGGTGAAAGCCACATCCGCTTCTGGCGATTTTTGTTTGGAATTCGCTTTTTGAGATTCCATAATACTCATTTCAGTCGAACTTGCTTGCTTTACACTCTTAGTTTCCATCAGGTGGTTCGTACATGTAGTTAATGTATCCATCATTGTTTTTCTTTCTGAAGTGTCTGTCTTTTCCTGTGATTTCATTCAATCTGTTATGCCACAATTTAGAGGTTTCTGCTTCTTTATCCAGACGATCCTGCAGCATTAAATTCATAGTTTCTAGTTTTGTGAGCTTGTTGTTAAGCTGGACCAAGTATGCACCATTGTTTTGAACTGCTTCGTGGAGATTCTCATATAATTTTGTGAATGGAATTAATGCTAGCGAGGTTGCTGCGAGGACATTATTGTGTATCTGTATCGCGGCAGCAGCTGACAGATTTGATTTAAAAAATGAAGGGGCCTCCTTGTGGTGATGGGCTGAGTTGTTTTCATCGAGCAATATGCTCGAGTCAGAGATGCCTTGAGCTCCATGGTCTACAGTCCCTTTCCACGACTTCGATACTCCATTCATGTGTTGTTGTGTATTTGGAGTGGAGCAGTGAGAGGAAATCCTTGCTGCCGATGAATTTATAAGTCGATTCAAGTGGAGAGTGTTTGCTTGATTGATGGTGTTTTGATTCCGCAGTAACAGATTCTCACCACAGTTAGCATCGCCGTTTTTATGCAACGTTTGGTCATCTGAACACTGTCGGACTGTAATATTAGAAACTGTGCTCTGATGAGCATATGTCCCTTCATCCATCAAAGATTTGACATTTGTGGAGCACACTATTTTTTTTTTTTGTTTTTATCAGTTATGAAGCTCTCAGACAGGCGCTCCTTCATTTTTTCAAAGTCGGCTTTTAGGCGTTCCGTCAGCCTGGCTTCACGACCTGCCAAGTCCACTCCAAAAGGGTTTAGCTTTGGGATACTGGTCTCCGCTATTACCAATTTGGAGTTTGATCTTGACGACGTGTTTTGTATTAGGGTGCCAGACACATCCTTTCCTCTCTCTGGTTTTAGTTTATTTGCTTCCAACAGGGGCTCTTGATTTAGATTAAGTGTACTTATCAATTGCGGCATTTTAGGCATTTGCTCTTGAGACCGGTTTGCATCACGTGTGGTAGATGTAAAGTGTACAGGGTTGGACAAGCTAGAGCTGGCATCATGGACATTGCAGGGAAAAGTGAATTTAACCAGGCCTGAGTCGCTATGGTTTGCAGGTACTTCTATTTCTAGTAATTCGATGTCAGTTACATCAAACGGCGACTGGAAGGCCGTTATGTTCACTTCAATCACGTTTGTGGCACTTTCCCTGTTGTTCTCCGAGTTCCAAAGAGCCCGGTCGTCGATCATTGTCTTTGCGGTCACGCCAAGCTCAGCTTCCACGGCTGCCACACGGGGCGATGCCTCCGCCTCGTCCGGCGAAACGCCAGCGGCGGCGTCCGCTAGTGGACCGAGAGGGTGCTCATTTCTTATCCATGGGCGTTTATGGGATATATCAATTTCATCGGCTAGTCTGGTGTCTATTTTTAAAATCTTTAGTCTCTCTGACACAATGTGTACTAAAGTTTTTGGTTGTTCACATATTAGGTGCAGTGCTGATATATTACGGGCTTTCTGGTTTGACACATCGGATGAATCACATGAAAGTGTGTGTCCTTCTACACGCTCATCGAGCCCTCCTCTTGTCCAATCATATCCATCAAGTGACCCTGTTTGATCATGTACGCCCCCAAGCACACATAATGAATTCGTGCTAACCTTATAGTCTCGCATTTGTAGTGAATGCTTTAGTTTGGCACGTGTTTGTGGGCCCTGATCGGCCATTTAGAGGACTTACCTCTTCCCTCTCAGTTTCACCGCGGACTGCCTCCCACACGACTCTGGGCTATGTTGTGTGCTTAATTGTAACGCCCAGCTCACCGAACAGCCGCACAACAGCCAACGCCCTCCACCCCTGCCGGGCTCAACGCCGCGAGGGTGAACGCGGCTGCGTTATGAGTAGAAGTTAGATCACGTGATGGATCACGTGGGCTCCAGCAGGCTCCGCCCCCTCCAGGGAACGAAGCAACGAGCAGCAAGAGTCGTGTCTGACTCGCAGTGCTGTGGGTCGCTTTGCAGCTCCAAACGTGCAGGTAGGTAACACCAATGTCTCCTTCAAAGAAAAACGCACCGCTCAACTAAACGCGGCTGCGTTATGAGTAGAAGTTAGATCACGTGATGGATCACGTGGGCTCCAGCAGGCTCCGCCCCCTCCAGGGAACGAAGCAACGAGCAGCAAGAGTCGTGTCTGACTCGCAGTGCTGTGGGTCGCTTTGCAGCTCCAAACGTGCAGGTAGGTAACACCAATGTCTCCTTCAAAGAAAAATAATAATAAATAGGCATCTGTAAAAAGCAATCTTTCCCTTTACAACAGCAACCTTATTTAGGAAACTTATAGAACAGTTGTTACACCAATTGGTTCAATGATAATATTCTGAGGAAAGCTCTCATGCTTAGACATGGATAACGGGCTGAAACATGTTGACTATCTGAATACTAATGACCAGCTTTACTGCTGGTATGGCTCCTGAGTGTATTATGGCTCATTCATTGGTAGAAAAGGCCTCTTTGCTCACATTGTATGCCATCTGCTAACCCACTTTGTCTATCTATGGTGTTTTTTGTCGGCAGAGCCATCCATGAGCTCCTCTTGAAAGAAGATCTTGCACATCCATTCTTTTGAGAATCCACAATGGGGGGCTGCTGTTTCTCGGTTCTTGAAGGTAGATGGTGGAACAGCTGTTCCACTCTTCTCCACTCAAATGAAGACAATCTAATCTTCAGAAGAGCATTGAAGATATTCCTCTTCTCTAAAGCCCACCACCTCTTGAAATGCTAGTGGAGCTCTTTCTTCTTTCCAGTTATACCCTCCTCATACCTCGCTAAAACTCCTGCATTCATTGTAGCCCATGCCAAGTGTAATGCCAATTTCTACCATGGGGCAGCCATACTGTGGCAGCATACCATACGTTTCCCTCTAACATAATAAACCATTCCATAATATAACATAACATATACTTCAAGGATAGTTTCATGGTGCTACCAAGGACTTTGCATTGAGCACATAATCCACCCATCATCTCACCTCCCACACTCCCTCTCCTTTTTCTTCTTCAAGGCACAATCATTTTTTTTCTGACTAAAGCAGCAGGAAACCACATTGAGTTGGTCTGATTCCTCTTCCACTAGTTCCCTCACTATACCTAACACTAACTGTCCAGAAGAATCTGGTGCCCTTTCCTTAGTTTGAATGACAATGTGGATCCACACGTTGAGTGCCAGTCAATTTAACACACATCAATGCTTGTGCTTGGGGGTATCTCCCAGTGATCATTACCAAACCCTTGTGACCATTATGATGACCCATTCTCTAGGACACCTTCTGAAACTGAAAGGTAATCTTTCAGACATGTGACCCCTGCAGTGAGATCCACGATGAGGCCACGTAGACCATTGAGCAACACCCTGCTTTCCAGATGGTGAATCTACGCAGTCCTAAATAAGGAAGTTCTATGGCCATATACTGCTAAAATCTGGCCAATAAACCAAGATCCCTAGTATTTATGGACACTGGACTGCCCTTAACACTCATGCCCTAGGGTACTGCCCTACCAATGGTCCAGCATTGCACACCACCTGATATTTCTTCTCAGCTGTCCTATGTGACTCACATGGAACTGAATGCATTCTCTATGCATTCGTGTGAATGCTGCTGCATCCTGAAAACAGCCTTTCTAGGTTATATTCCATAATTTTACTCTTGGAGTATAGTGTCACACATCCACTTGTCAGGTGACTCTATGACAGTCGCAGCTTTGTCCCGGGGGAGCCCTTTTAGGGCTCCCCCAAAGCACTCTACCTCTAGAAGTGCTTCTTTTTCTCCCTATAAATACGTATTCCTTGTTCAGAACAGACCCCCACTTGGTCCTGTGTATTCTGAACCTGCAGAAACTTAGCACACTCGTCTGAATCCAATGGTGCAATGTCAGCCACTGTGCTTGCTAATTTGACTGCCATTGCAAATCTCCAATGTGCATTTGTGCATGGCGAAGATCACCACATATTTACTGCACGGTACAATGGGGTACAATGCACAGAGACCCTGGTGGATTCCCCCCTCTGGTGCCTTTACTCTGCAAACAGGCCCAACCGCACAGACTTGCCATTTGTTGGGCTCTTAATGGAAATACGTCAGCAGTCCTTCGAATAAAGAACAGAGTTGGAATAAATAACATGTTTAAGGGACCTGACTCAGGAATCTGTGTTCAAACCACACATCACACGATTGCATGTTGGCAGGGAGGTCTCGGTGTATCACGTTTCTGATGAAAATGTAATGAGAACCAGTTAGCTGCGTTACAACTGAAGGTATCAGGTAATGATGTCCCCATACATAATGTCCCCATACATAATGTCCCCATACATATTTGCCGGCAAAAGCCATTGGCAACATTATATATGGTGACCTTGTGTATGGGAACGGGTTGCGGGGATGTCCCCAGCTCCCCTTGTAAAAAAAAAATAATAATAATTGGGTGTTGCAAGGATGTTCCCCGCATGTTCAATGTGATAATGTCTCCGCAAAAAATGGCGACTTCTTTGTCAGGAGACATTTTTGCGGGGACATTATTACATGGAACCGAATTGCCTACAGTAGGATTTCATGCTGCAGTGCTGTGTCTCTTAATCCGTGACGTGGCAATCCATACTGGAGGCTACTGCCGTGGACGTCCATGCCCTTAGCATTTCATTGTTGAAGGTGTGAAGTGTAAGGAGTAACGATATCAACATTTTTCACAGACCATACAATGAATGAGTTATTTGCACAATATTAGGACTTATTTCCCAATCTGTGATCCACCTGTTGCGCACCGAAATCCGCAGAGGGTTGCAGAACCCACTGAGTGGACAGCCAAACAGATATTATAGGGATGCTTATATATCAGTTTAGTGCTGATCACCCTCCTCCGTCCCTTCACTGGCACATGCACATTGAGGTAAAATAATGATCTATGGGCCTATGCTGCGGAATGTGTGATGAGAACTTGTTTCCATTCTTCAACTGAAACTACTAATCTTGCGCAAGTGTTACAATATTTTGTATCTATGTCAACATGCTCCACATAGATGGAGAGATACTAAACCAGTCCTGTTCTTGTCTTTGCATTTTGGGACTTGCGCTGCTGTCACCTTTGGTACTATAAAACTAGCCAGATTACCGAAACTTTGCAGCAGTGCAAGTACAACATTGCACAGTATTAGCACTAGGGCAAAGTTTTCCCTATTTTTAAAAACAATGGGACGTGTTAGAAAACCATTACACCATGACAAGTGCAGCCGGGGATGGTATAAGCACCAGGACAAAAGTCGCCCTTGGGCAAAAAAGATACATTTTCACTGCATTATTGCAACAGGGCAAACTTTGCCCTAGTGCTAATACCATGCAATTTCTGCACTTGCACCAGTGCAAAGTTTCTGTAATCTGGCCACAGGAGTGCAAGTCCAAGAAAGCTAAGAAAAATACATGTCTGGATGAGCCTCTCTGGAATTACATGGAGCATGTAGCATGACGTGTATGCTTTGCTGGCTGCGCTAGCGCATGTGCAAAAGAAGCTGTGCACTGCATAAAACACAGTACGCAGGGTCTGTAAAATGTCCTCTCTACTTTTAAAAACCTATATTTGCTTTACAAATAATCTCTCACTTTGATGATTCGGATTCAATGTTTAAAAAATCTGCTGCAAAAGAAAAATATGCCAGATTCAAGGACAGTAGGAAGCAAGTGTTCAGTTTGGCAGTTGGTATAAAACTAACATGAACTCGTCATTTACACATTTTGAAAGCCTTATTATTTTAGCTATTAGGCGTCGCTTGCGACACCTATAAAACCCAAACTATTGCACTCAAGTGTTGATTCAAGTTCAGATAGGGGGGAATGGCATCTGATGAGGGACTCAGAGGAAGGAGATTTGAGGAGGGACACAGAGTGTATAGGTGTTATTTGGTTCTAAGCCCACCCCTTGCCTGCTCATTGCCATGCGGTTTAAAGTGATTGCCTCGACAGCCAAACCATTGACAACCATACCCTTGACAAAAAAACCATTGAATGCATTTTTTATTATTTATTTTTTAATGGGGGGTTCCCCCTAATCCCCCTTTTTAACATTTAAAACCCATTTTTGCTAAACTAAACCCTTTACCATTGAAAACAATGCATTCAATGTTTTTTTTTCGATGCATTTTTTTCAAGGGTATGATTGTCAATAGTTTGGCTGTCGAGGCAATGACTGGATACCAGCCATGCTAATCCTTATGGGCATTCCCACCCATTCCTGCCTCTCGCCGCCCAAAACCCCTCCTTATGGGAACTCTTTGAGCTCAATTTAATGAAAGCTTTCAATTATGTGCAGCATGCTGGCGTGCTGCCGTAAGGCGTACGCTGCCTGGTTTAATGTTACCATGGTCCAAAGATTGTGCAATAAAGTTGTGAACTACGACAAAAAACCCCTCTGGTACTTTATTGTACATTATATTTCTCTCAGGGTAGGCATGTTTATTTATAGTATGACTTAAAATGTAACACATATTTATACAAAATCCGTGGTAGAATTCATTGGTATACAGATCTGTATATTAATATAAACAACTTGTGGAAAAAAAGGAGTTTTCATTACAAACTGTTTCCCCGGAAGTCATTTCTGATCAATTACAATAATGGTACATATTTCAAGATGGCTGCTCTCTTAGTAGTGTTTGTTATGGTTCAACAATGCACATGCAGCGTACGCTTTTGCTCTGTGGAGTGGTGCTGTAAGTTCTTAGGAGCTAGGTGTCTAGTATGGCCAGTGTGATTGCTGCTTTTTTAATTATGGCTGACAGGCTCACCCAGTTACAAGATGCAGTGAACTTGTTGAGTGATTCTTTGCACCTCGTACAGCTCAACGGGGAAGCCATGCCTGGAGCACATTGTGCTGTTTGTGGGAGGGAGTGGTAGAATGTATCAGTAGAGGTATAGACATACAAGTTTTGAAAAAAGCAGAGCCGAAAAGAATCAGGTTATATGGTATGTAGAAAGGCGTATGTTAGATCAGTGCCCTCCAGCGCAGCGACCTGTATCTGACCTCTCTTAGTTGTTACATGAATGGATAATTGTGGTATTAGCATTTATGAGCATCCCTGTCAGTATCTGGTACACAGGAGACCGTCACAGGATGGTTGCGACAAGAGAATCCTGACTCTGATAGGTGTGTGTTTGATGGGCCTATCAATGACAGTGTAGGAACGAATGTATACCTATCTGCTCATCCCTACACCAAAGCCATACTACTGGCATTGACAATGCTTGTTTTCAGCTTGCAGTAAACTTTCAAAATCGTACATGAAGAGTTAATGCGTGTCCTTGCGTAGACCAACTGTCAAATAGAACAACTGCTCGTAAGTTCCATGGAAACTGATATCTTTTTTTGTCTGATCTCCTCTAAACCTTTGACCCTCTGTTTACAAAATATTTTTAAGTAATGAATTTGCTTTTTTATCTCAAAACTCCCAAAAATATGTTTGGTCGATCCAGTTTTGCCCAACACGTTTTAAACATGCTTAACTTGTAGCCCATTCATGTGTGGATTGCACACTGCTTGTCTTGACTGTATTTTGATTGTTGTTTAATGGTTGCCTGCTGCAGGTCCGTCGCTGTGCATTTTCACAATAGAGCAACCCCCACTGCCCCCCACTACACTCAAATATACTTCTTGTGAGCCCTGTTTTTTACCTCCCAAATGAAAAATGTGTGGTTGGTGGGAACTAAAAGTGGTGGACTTGGGGCATTAAATGTGCTCATTGTTCTAGCTAACTATCACAGGAAGTGTAGTTATGTCTGAAAATGTGTTATTTGCTGTGCTGTTGTGTATGCTTTTGTTTTAGTATTTGGAGTAGTCAGTTCTCAAATTGACACACATATTTTTTCTCTGTGATGTAACTTGGGGTACCTTTGTGCAACTTTGTCTGTGACAGTTGAGATAACTGTCCTTGAATGTTGTCCTGGACATATTTATCTCTTAAAAACATAGTCAACAGCTGGATTTTCAAATACGCATTTTCTCCTCTTCAAATCTTGCCTAGTTACATACTTGTTGCTTCTATAATTAAAATCATCCAGTGGTTGATCATGACCAAAAGTGATTGGCTTGAGGTTTCTCTGTTCCTTAGGCTTCTGGTTAACTATCACTGAAAGTGTAAGTTGTGTCTGAAAATAAAATGTACATATGTAGAGGCTATGAGCCTCATTACAAGTTTGCTGGTCCGGTAACTACGCTACTGTTAAGCTTGCCGGTACCGTAGTTACCGGACCGGCAAACTACGAGTTCTGCTTGCTGGTGCTTTTTCACCCACCAGGTCCTGGCGTGCGAAATGGCGCCCGCGAGCAGAGCATGTCGGATGCACCGGCATCATTCTGAATGGTGCCAGTGTATCCGGCCTCCCCAAACCCATTGAGCCCTCTGGCGCTCAAATGGGAATGGGAAGCATTTTTTACTGGCGCCCGGGAATGGGCAATTACTGGGCCTGGCGGGGCCGTAATGACCCGGTAATTGCCCATTGTCGGGCGCTAGTAAAATTAGCAAATTCAGCGGCAGCCTGCCGGTTTTACCAGCAAGGCTACCGCCAGACTTGTAATGAGGCCCATGTGTCCTTTGACTGTCTCTGCTGTTGCCTGTATGTTTGTTTTATTCATTGGAGTAGTCAGACTTCAAATAGCTACACATGTCCTCTTTGTCTTGGATTTTCTGGTGGCTTTTTTCACATGTTACATATGTGTGTTGAGATGCTAGTCCTTGAATTGTGTCATCTACACATGCACCTCTTTTTATTAATTTTGTGACACTAACAAAAGCTGGATTTTCAAATAAACCTTTTTTGCTCTGTAAAATATTGCCGCTGTCGCATGCTTGCTGTTTTTATAATTACAATTATCCTGTCCCTAGAGCCATTATTCTCAATACTACTAAAGCTGTTTTTGAAAGCAGCAGTGTCCCTAAATAAAATAAGGACATTTTCTATTTGGAGACGCTCTATAATAAGACCGGCTTTCAAGTGTTGTGACATTAGCTGGCAGTGTAAACTCATTTTAATATATTTTCTCTTGGTTCTCGTTAGCCTGTCAAGTTAGTTTGTGTTGACGTGCCAAATAAGGAGGATCCACTGATTAGATTCTGAAAATGGATCTCGCTGTCTGAAACATACCTAGGTTCTTCCAAGCAAATGCTAGCTCCTCATGCCAGCTAGAATCGTGTTGAAAGTATTGCCCAATTCCTGAACTGGGATTGCTCCATTCGGTAATAAAGCCTAGCAACACACAGGCACTGCCAAGATACTTCTACCCAGCCTTCTTGTATGGATCCCTGGGCCTGCCCTGTATTAATTTGTTTTGCGCACATTTTGTACATGTTAACCTTGATTTTTAATTGCTCTTTTTATGTGCCAGCACATTGATTCCAACCCTTTTACGGTACAAATCTGCATATTCATATGTGTTTGTACATTACTCTCACAGTATTGTTACTTTTCAGATTGAACATAATTTGTATTAATGAAAGTGAGCGATTAGTTGCACTAAATGTTTTGTGCCATCATTTTTGCCATTGCTCATTTCCTGCCATGTTTCAGATTGCCTGAAGCCTCCTTCTGCATTTGTGTTGTACTGTCCATTTTTAGTTGGGGTATTAGGTGTTGCTTGCGGCACCAATAATAGCCCAAACATTGCATTCTAATACTGATTCCTGTGTACATAGGGAGAAGGACTTGTGACAAGGGGCACACAGAAATGACATTTGAGGAGGGACACATAGTGTATTTTTGTGTTGTCTGGTTATTGATCCCTCCCATTCCCTCCCCTTATCCATGCTAATCCCTATGGCTAATCCGACACATTCCTGCCATCTTGGGAACTCTTTTAGCTCTGATCTCTTTCATGGTCGTGGACATTTTGGGGGACTGCCTGTAAGGAAGCTCTCTGGAAACAAGCCGAAACCAGCAGCCATCTTTGATAGGGAAGTATACAATGCATCATCCAAGTAAAATAATACATTTTCAGGCCATTACTGCATTTTTTCCACCAAGTGAATACGTTGATTGAGGATTTGCCCACCTGTTTGCAATTTGCCTCTACTCTATAATATAAAATCATACGTAACGGTTAATGTTTTCCTTTAACATTTGTTGTAATGCTTAAAACTGGGGAGAACCTATGTCCTATAGACATGGGACTGGTGTCAATCCGTTCCACATTTAGCCCACATCAATTGTATACTGTATAAATCTGCAATTCCTAAACAGTGTGGAGTGAATTCCCTGCTGGCTTAAGTGGTGTATGAGTGACAATTTTGTGCAACGTTTTTTGTAATGCTTGAAACTGGGGTGAAGTTATGTCCTATAGTCATGGGTCTGGTGTCATCCGTTCCACATTTTGCCCACTTTGATGGTAACTGCAATTCCTGAGGCATTTGAAGTCCATTCACAGGAGTTAATTCACTGATGAAGGTGTGTATAAGTGAGACGTTTGAAGTGCTTTCAGAGGAGTTCATTCACTGATGAGGTTGTGTATAAGTGATGATTTTGTGTAACATTTCATGTGAGTCTGGTATCATTCCATCCCACATGCACCCAACTATATATATGATATACAGTCCACATCTATAATTCCTAATAAGGGGTTTGAAGTGTCTTAACTGATATTGACTTATTAAGAATTCTCTTCCACCGCACACCAGACAAATTGACTCTCATACTGCCTTTCGCAAGGCCATCAAGACCAGTCTCTTCAAATAATTGTGCATGCTTTTTGGTCCGCAACCTAGGAACTATGCCCATGTAACACTGTATTCATGTCTAAGAACCCTTTTTTGGGCGGCTTTTTTGTAACCCTTAATCAAGCCTTCCTATGCACCACTTACAGCGCCTCAATGCCCGCGGGCTGCAGTTGCGCTTTACAAATGTAAAAAATAAATAAAATAAAAATAAGTTTTGTGATGAACTTGTGTAAGTGATGGCGTCATGATGCCTTGACTTGGGGTCATTGTATGCCCTAAACATATGGGTCTAATGTCATTCTGTTCCGCATTCCTTTAACTTTGCTGGTATACTGTCCAACTTTTGGAATCGCCAAAGGAGGGGGTGCAAACAAAGCAAGCCCTTTGTGGGGTGTCCCTACAAGCGTCCAAGCCGCCAAGTCCAACGCGCAGCAGTCGTCGGGCAGGGGGAGCAACACGATCCCCTCAGGGGGTTGGGAGCCAAAGGCACCAGGGAGCGGGACCCCCACGGTTGGGCACCGAAGGCGCTAGGTGGCAGACTCCCTAGTGTGTAGATAAAACACATAGGGCCCGATTCATTGAAATATTTGCATGGATAATAGGGTACTTGTGTGCCAAACTGCATGCGTAATTCTGTTTGTTGATTCATGGAATTGAATGCACAGGATATTCCTTGGACGTGTGTGGATTTTGCGCATGCTCGGCTCTGGGAGCCGCTGAGTGCCTTGCGTGAGACTCCATGCAGAGTCCCCGGTCCCTGGTCTACCTCGGCACAGCAACGGGGGTCGGTGGTTGCGGGGTTGTCCCCCGTTTACCATTTCGGGAAGCGGGGGACACGTAAGAAAAAAAATAAAAATAAAAGTACCCTGCAGCGTCAGCTCCAACCCACATTAGTTGGAGTAGCTGACACTGCAGGGATCGCAGAGTGCGGGGGGCACACTTCTGCGTGTGCCGCCCTAAAGGTAAGTGGAGTGGGGGGGTTGGGAGAGGTAATGCAGGCCAGGGGAAGCAGGCACAGTGAACCATATAATCACTACGCTGCGCCGTAACTGGTGTCGGCATTTTCGGCCGTCGCAGTTTCAGGGATGCAGTGATCACATAGATCCCTTCCCTTGTGTATGTATGGAAAAAGCCCAGTTTAAAGCGACTTGAGCTTTTTTGCTAGTGCATGACCTGCTTTGACTGGTGTGGTATATTACACACTACTGGTGAAATAAATATGTTTTACCAGGCCTGCCTTCAGTCACTCAATATATAAGCACTCCGTGTGTCCTTCACTGAAGTCCGGTTAACAAGTATTGGCAAAGCCACTGAAGTCCTGTTTAAAGCAAGCATTGACAAAGCCAACATTTTTGGTTTGTGGATAAGTGTTAAGCTTTTGCCAGGCACTGCTATAAGATGCCCAGTTACTCGCAGCATGTTGCACCTGCTACCAACAATGGGTAGTTAATACCACTACGGCTATGCCTAGCACGTGCCTTTCCCATGCCTACACAAAAGCCCAAACTATTGCCTTTGCCAATTCTTGTTCCCTTAGGTTTTAAGGAATTGTGTTTGCTGATTTGCACTGGGAATGTTCTTCCTGCCCAGCCTAATCTCTGCCTTGTTTTGACTTCATTCTTTCCATTCCACAGGTCAGGTCACACAATGTCTAATGCAGCTTTACACCATACTCCACCATACTCCAACATGTAACTTAACATAGGTGTAATAACTGTAGAGCATCGGGACCCCAGCTATTCCATATTGTCTTCCCCCTTTTGTAATGGCTTGGCAGGCAAAGAACAATGGTCTGGTGGGTTGCCCAGAGCAATGCCAGAGGTTGAGATTAATTCTAAACCTTCCAACCATCACTTTGTTTGTTTAAATGTATCACTTACAGGGCATGCTCTATAAAAGCAGACTTTACTGTCAACCCGCTTAGCTATACCACACTATGGGAGAAAAATCAGTTTTCTCTCCAGATGTTTTGTACTACAACTCCAAAGCATCGGCCGCATCTTCCTTGTTGAAGAATCATGGGAGTCATCGTTCAAAACATTTGGAGAGATGAAATTGCAGCACCCTATTCTGTTTTTTTTAAACCTTAATTTGGCAGGATAAAAAAGAAACACAGAGCATGACATTTGCAAATATCAAAGCATATGAGTATTAACATAATGAGATCAATACATAGGCGAGTATCACATACCGTGTGCACCTTACACCGCACATGAGATGAAGTCCACTTCAACGTTATGACCTATGACCATCCAACTATACACCAGATTGACTCTCCTCCCAGTCCAAATATACATGGAGTGGGGCCTCCATTGTCTTTAAGCCGATAGAACCTAGTCCACCATCGCAATGTATGCTTCCTCCCTCTCATTTGTGTACACTGTGGGATATATTTGTGAGGTTATATCTAGTGTTTAATGGTATTTTCCAGTATCTTGCTATAGTGGTATTTTCTTGGCTTTTGTGGTATTTTGCTAAGGTGGTATTTTTATAGTGGTGAGACTAATTTCAGAATACAGCCTAGTAATTATTTTACCAGGGTCACTAACAACAAACAAATACTGGACTTAATAGACTCTGAATAAACGGCTATTGCCCTCCTGTGATTTTTTATGTACAACATCATGCTTATGCCCTTTTGCTGTGTTTCAACAAATGTAAAGCATGCAAATGAAATACAGAACCTTCATTCAGCCTCTATAAGCAAAACAATGTACTGTGGCTAACTTTGCTTTGAGATATTTCTTACTGCACGTTTATCTCTCTATGCATGTCAGATCAAATGAATGCAGAAGAAATACACCGAAACTAAATTACCATTTCAAGCTTGTTCTTTATCGTAAACTACAATTATGCAAGTTACACAGAGTGACATGTAAACCCACGTTATAATTCATAATGTAAGCAAAGATTTTATTGCAATTCCTTTCAACGCTCTGTGATAATGTGCAAAGCTCTGCCAAATCAACCCTGGTTTTGTAACAAAAGTTGGCAGGATAAATATACTTTGTATAACAGCAAGACTTTGAGAAGTATAAACACAGTTTTAAATCTCTGATGCAGTGCCTAAAATTTAACTGTGTTATCTAATCTGTGCTACATGGCATCATTCACTTCACCAGCACCTCTATTAACAGATAATTACCTATATTAAGCTGGTGATAATCCCTAACTCAACTTGGCAGTAACCCAGGGTCATTCACAGATAAGGTTGCTCGAGACTTCGCAGCCCTTCTAAAGATTGCAAACCCAGGAGAGAAACAGCCTCAGCCTCAGTCAGCTTGCAAGCACTGAACTCAGTCTGCCCAGGAACTAGCACTTTTGCCTCCTTAGTAAGTGCCACAAACCCTTTTCATCAAACCCACTGTCAATCAAGAGCACCTCCCCTTGACCACATCATCCCACTAAAACATCACATGTTTTCCTCTGTGCCTTTCTCATTGTGCTAACTGCATTGCTGAAGAGAAAAATGAGCCCAGCCCATTAAAATAGCATCATGGAGCAAAGTGATAATTTTCTATTATGTGCTCTGTACATTGGCATCTATTAGAATTCAGCCTGATACTCATACTCTAACCCTCGCTAAAATGTGAATGTGAATGATGAAAGTGGAGTCTAGATGTTGAAATGCAGAGTCTACCTTCTTCCTACAACACCAAATCCCTCATCCATTCTAGTGTTGACTGTGAAAAAGGATGCATTTTTTGGATATAATACAAGCTAGGTTAAAGAATTGTCTAGTAGCCACAGCTACCTTGCATGTATCACTCAGAAGGTATTTCAATATTGTCATGTCAGGTGAAATTTCAATGCTGCGCCAATATAAACTGACGGGAGGGCATTCCCAGAACATATGATAGTAATTAGCAGCGTGGAGAAAGCCACACTTCGAGCATGCACCGCTCACATAAGGGGAGAACTTAACATTTCTAGCAGGAGAGTAATGTAATTCATTGAGTATTTTATACTCTATCAACCAGTATTCCACATTCATAGACACCTCTTTGGTCAACACACAATATCGACTACATTGCATATCTGTAAATGCTGTGCAAAGATTCCGCTCCCATCTCTGGCTGGCCCTGTTTTTATATTCTTGTCCTGCCTGCACAAGGTTGTAAAGTCTGGAAACCATACGTCTGTTCTCACCTCATCAGTAATTCCTGTAATACAGGAATGTAATACAGGCATGTGTCTCAGGCTCAAGCAGGAAGGAGGGCCACAGTAGATGTGCGGCTGCCCAAATTTGATAGTAATGTAATCATTTCAAAAAAGCCATCCCCAAGTTTGGCACAAAATCCTCAAAAGACAGGAAACTGCCGTCAGGGAACAGGTCACCAATTCTCAATTGTCCCTCAACCCCCAGAACCTACATATTTCCACATCATACGTTGGGGCAATCCTGGGTAATTCCATAGTGGGAGCCTCCTATTACAGGAAATGACAAGGGCCAGTGTATGATATATTCTGGCCCATGCATTCACCATAGTGCGTATAGGATCAAATGTACATGTACCTACATATCAGTCACTGAAAATCACAGAATGTTCAGCAGCACCCTCTTCTACTAAGTTATGCATTAAACCAGCTAATTAAAATAACTTGTTAAGAAAAAAGGAAAAATCAGATTATTACCTTCACTAAATTCTTCCGCTTACAAGTCACACAGAATCTCCTTCATTCTTTATGGAAAGCCTTTCCTTGGCATTTATGCTTTCACTGAAAACAGTATGATTCAGCCCAATGTAACTTCCCAAAACTCACCCTTTATTAGTGTTCAAACATTGCCTAGATTTTTCATCACTGCACTCTCTTGCCAGCCACTGCCACCCTCCTCTGAACACTGCACCTAGAGAAACAATCACATTCTTCTTTCCCTGGATCTATGGTCCCTCCACACTTCCAATGTTCAACTTAAATCCTATTGCCAACGATTTTAAACTTACTGCACAAACCTGTTAAAGTCTCACACTAAATTTTGGAGTAATTGCATATATATGATTGTTAAACTTGTGATGCAAAAGCACAGCCCCTAACTTCACTAGGTGCTGCCTACTCTGATCACAGTTATTGCTCATGGTATAAAGAAAGGTATCAGCAGAGGCGCATCCAACATTTGGGAAAAGGTGCTCAGGCAATGAAGTGGCTTGGAATGCATGTGAGAACTGCCAGTGTCTCATTCACGTTCCAACAGCCATCTGAGCCACTTGCCATACTTAATTTCCTCAATGGCCCCATAGCCTCTCCCTGTTACCTCCCCCTGGCCTTGGTGCCTTTCATAGAAATAGGAAAGGGACTCATTACCTTTTCCATGTACTATGGTGTTTGCCATCTTGGATTTCAATGGGAGATTGGGCTTGTCCAAAGCCATTCTCCAGTGACAAAAATAAAAGATAATGGCCCTCATTACGACCCTGGCGGAAAGTGACTGACCGGACCGCCACAGCGTAAATAGCGTTTCCGCCATTGCACGAAGGAGCAAAGTGCGGCCCATTCCGACCCATCGGGCACGAGCACCACGCCATGGCGGAAGTGCAAAGTCCGCGATGGCGGAAATGACCCCAAAACGGCCCACACCGCCGCCGTACGGCGCCCTAGGTGCAATACCGCCACCCATCTTAGCGGACACCGCAGTGAGCGCCAACCGGAAAGTACGGTGACCGTAAATATACGGAAACGGAAGTAAAAACATGGGCCCGGAACGGGAAACATCCCGCCGTACACCTATAAAACCACAAAATCCACACAACCACTAAAAACACTACCCTGAAACACACCCCAACCCGTCATCCACCCTAGCGAAACCAAGAAAAATGGGAAAAGTAGCGAAGAAAGCGTGCGACCGCAAGCGGCAGGTCCACTTCTCCCGTGAGGAACTCACCGTGCTAACAGAGACCCTCCAGGAGAATGCTGCCGTCGTCTTCTCCACGCAAATGACCAGGACGGCACTTGCGAACAAGAAGGCCATATGGGCTCTGGTGGCACAGTGGGTAAGTGCGGTGGGGACCGCACCCCGCAACCCACAGCAATGCAGAAAGCGATGGGACGACCTGCGGATACGCGTCCGTAGCATACTTTCTGCCAACCGCAACATTGCCACAGCCACCGGGGGAGGTCCTGAATCACCCATCAAGTTGACCCCCTGGGAAGAAATCTGTGCCTCCACCATTGGAATGGAGAGCATATAGGGAGTCGGAGGGATGGAGAAAGGAGTGCAGACATCCGAAGATTCAGGTAGGTGGGCCAAATAAAACAATGCTAAATCCACAATGTCCAATCATGTGAAGTACCATGTGTCCACATAGTGCAACAGAAACACATGTCCAGGAGAACGTCCACACACATCGGCCTGATAGCGCACTTTAAAACTCACAATAAATACATAAATAATTAAAAACCCCTAAAACACCCACTACACGTGCAGCAGGCACACCCTAACTGCAGGCTGCCAAACAACTGCACCCTCACTCCACACACAAATGAAAGCACCTCCAAGGCCCCGACCCAAATCACCCTCAGGTACCACCCCAATGCATGTGATACAATGCCATTCCAATTCCCACAGACCCATTAATAACCCTCGCCCTCCTTTACTCCACCACAGGGTCCGATCCAAACGACGAGCATCAGGACACCCCTACCAGCACACCTGCAAAGAGGGCCAAGACCAACGGCCAAAGACCCTCCACCTCAGCTGCACGCATCAAGACACGGCAGCAGCACAAATCAGGTGGCAGCACAGAGGAGGGAACATCAACAGGCACCCCAGCAGCCAGCATGCCCACAACACCACCACCACAGGTCCCCCCAACGGATGCCACAGAAGGCACTGCCTCTGGTGGCAGCAGCACCATAGGTGACACCCCATTGATGGCAGCATGCTCCGACACAGAAGACGGGGATGTCGAAGTCAGATCCATCCATGACCTGTCCCAATCCCCCTGTCTGTCCCATCCCGTACAACATGAGGATACCACGCAGGGGCACCCACAAGACGACGACTGGCCATCCCCCACAAGCCCTGTGGCAAGGCAACATGAGGTCACCAGCCCCTCTGTGACACCCCCGCAAATGGCCATGGCCCAGCAGAGGCAACAGTCCCTCGACCAGTTAATCGTGCAACAGCAGCAACTGGCCACGCTCCTCAAGGACCATGCCGATGAATGTGGGGGCACTAAGGCAGACATAGAAACATCAACTGAGACACTTAGGGCAGAAATGGAGAGGAGTACAGAGACACTAAGGGCACAAATGGAGAGTAGCACCGAGAGCCTGAGAGTCCAAATGGAGAGTAGCACCGAGAGCCTGAGAGTCCAAATGGAGAGAAGCACCGAGAGCCTGAGGGGGGAACTGCATGCGACGTCCAAAGACGTATGTGCCGAACTTGCTGCAGTGCGCCGTGTGCTCACTGAGCTCTCACAAACCCTTAGGGACATGCATGGACGTGAGCAGGCAGAGACATCATCCGTTGCAAGTTCCGTCCAGGGCAGCCCCCAACGTAGATCTGGGAGGAACCTGCGCTCCACAGGCAGGGGTGCCCCTGATACCCGCAGAGGGGGCTTGCAATAGCGACTGCCCACTGACAATGAGCATCTTTGGACACTGGTGTTCGGGGGGGAGGTAGGAGGGTGGAGGGGGTGTTTTGGGCTCACTTGGGTGGCGGGTCGATAGGGTGTTCAACATGATATCACATATGCCATAAACAGTGCACGATCAACCAATGAGATGTGTGGACAATGATCTTTGTGTACTAGGCCATCATAGGCGTACAGTCCATATTGTGCATGTACCAGACACACACAGTGCCACGAGTACCGTGTCCATGTATCAGCCACCAGGCGTGAGTGCTAGAAGCATGCATCAATGAGATGCTGACGAATGTCACGGCCCTCCGGTGCCTCGCAGACTCCTTGAGGTGCTGCCACATCCCCACCCTCATCATGACCATCTTCAGGTGCTTGCAGTTCTGCGTCAGGGGGCATGGGCACATTTCTACGTACGCACATGTTGTGGAGCATGACACATGCCATGACCATCTTTGCAACCTTCTCATGGCGGTACAGGAGTGCCCCGCCAGACCTGCTGAGGCAGCGGAAACGAGTCTTCAGTAGGCCGAATGCCTGTTCAATGACTACACGGGTACGTGAGTGGGCATGGTTGTAGTCCTCCTCATGCTGGTCCCGTGGGTTCCGGACTGGTGTGAGGAGCCATCTCTTCAGTGGATATCCAGCATCACCTGTATGTGGACGATAAACGTATGATGTGGAATGCCATTGCTACGTACGCACACCCCCCCCCCTTCCTGCCAGGTCATTGCCGAATCACATACCCCACATTATCATGCATGTAATGAGACTCACCGAGTAGCCAGGATCTGTTCCCTGCGTGTCGCTCCATGTAGCGTGGTATTGTAGAGTTCCTCAAGACCATAGAATCATGGGTTGATCCAGGGAATCGGGCACAACAATGTGTAATGATCCTGTTGGAGTCACACACCATTTGTACATTCAGGGAATGAAATTGTTTTCGGTTGCGGTACTGGGCCTCCATGGCATGTGGGACGACCAATTCCACATGGGTGCAGTCGATGGCACCAATGCAACCCGGTATGCCGGCAAGTGCATGGAATCCCACTTTTGTGTTGGTAATTTCCTGCTCCGAGCGTGGTAGAGAGATGTAGTCGTCTGCGTGCTGCAGGAGGGCATCAAGCACTTGCAATAGTGTTCGTGAGAACAGTGGCTGAGAAATGCCATGCAACTGTCCGACTGTGTGCTGGTAGGTGCCTGTGGCCAGGAAGTGTAGTACAGACACCACCTTCAGTAGGGGTGGGATGGCGGTTGGGCTATCTATCATGCTGACAAGGTCAGCCTGTGTCATGTCCACAATGGCGGTTATGGTGTCCCGGTCCAAACGGTAGAGGGTGTGGATCTGCTCATCAGTGAGGTTGAACGGATGTGCTCGGAGGCGTGGGATTGCGGGCTGCCTGCGTGGTGGTAGTGGCTGTGCTGGCGGCCCTTGCTGGCCCTGCCTTGGCCTCCTCCTCCTCCTGCGTCCCCTCCGTGCGGCCGGTTGTAGTTGGTGTTCGTCTTCTTCTTGGAGTTGGAGTACTTGCAGTGCTATCAGGTCCCCCAGGGCCAACATCGCGAGTCCTGCCGGTAGCATTTCGGAGTGGGTGTGGTTGTGGGAGGAGACTGGGTGTGCAATTTATGTGTTTTCAGGCTGTATGGCCTCCACCTGTGGTGATTCATTACACCTGTGCAAGCTGCTCTCCCCTTTGGCCGAGCACGTCCCGCACACAACGCTGCAATTCGAGTAATGGCATCTTGCTATAGCAATCATGTATTTGTACCCGATGGCCGTGTAACATTTGTTGATATGTACATTCGGCTATGGTCCCATTGTTTCACATACAATCTTTGCAGTCGCGAACAGACTTGTGAAGGGTCAGTGGAACGTAGTACTCGAGTAACGGTGGGCCCTCATGCATCACTGTACCGAGTTGCACCGACGGGCGGGGCGTCCCATTTGTGGGTGAAGGCAGTTGCCATTTTCACACACAGCCGCACTAGATGGATTAATTTGTGATTTCAAACGGCCACAGATACCTTTTCGACGTGATGTTGCAAATGAGGAATTCGAAGGGCGGCGCTTTCGGTTTTCAGCTAGCGGCGAGGAGATGCCCACAGGTCTGACTGCAAATATAACGTTCTATTGTTCAATGTCCTTGAGACAGGGGCCATGGCGAGGATGCAATGATTGATATGAATAGTTTGGGATGCGCAATAGCGACGTGGGCGATGAGGCCGGACGTTCCCAAATACATGTTACTTCACAACACTGGAATTACGGGCTGGGGCACTGTGGATTTTGCAGGCTGCATAACGCACAGACTCAATGGATATTTCTAATGTTATGTGAGTAAATATTCAGGCGTTTTTATAACGGGATGAGGGAATGATGAATGGATGCATGGGCAGATGATTTGATACAGAGTTTGCCATGTACAGGGCTTCTTGGAATCTATCCGCCTCCCCTGCGCTATGTGATGCAGGGCTGCCATAGTGGGACCATCGTCTATCTGGCCTTGTTGAGCCCTCCCTGTCTCGACGCGCCTTCAGACACTTGTGTCCATGCACGTTAACATTCCCATCTGATGGATTCTGTTTTGACAGACGCATGCACAGGTACACTCGTTTGTGATGGTGTTTACACCTCGATATAGATGGTTATGAGTCGCAAGTGGTTTTGGGGTGGTGATGATCCTTTGGAGTGGGCTAGCATGCATATGGCTGTGGATTTAGTGTGATCATTGAAGTGAGTTGTTCGAATGTAGTTCTGATGGCCATTCTGTTCTTTTTCTTTTCTTTTGGTTGACAGGTATCTCCTCCCCTTTTGCCACTGCCATCTGTATGCCACTCCTGCAGATGGCTTTTACTCCCGACACCTGCTGCTTCGTGTTAATCAGTGGAGCAGCATTACGATCTTATGGGACGATCGCCAATGGGCCACATGCCCTTACGCAGTACTAGTGGCTCGGAGCAACATTTCGGCCTTTCAGCTGGACTAGTGCCTCCCCATTGGGACGGCCCTGCGGTTCTGTGCACTTCCATGTTGCCTTTTCGTACGTGAATGTGGCTCTGTGTACCATGATGGAACAGGGCGTCACACAAGTAGTAGCTGGTGATTTCTTGCGGATGCAGCCCACAATGGTGAAATGTGTTTTGGAGTTCATGGCCTAATGGCTGTATGGGCTTGGTGATTTTGTTGTGCATTAAATTTCTATTCTGATATGGGCCGTGTAGCGTTCTTCTTTGCGAGTGATGTGGCATATTCCTATTTGGGGAGCGATGTATTGTGAGGAGACCTGCATTGGGTTCCAGCTTCGGAGTTTAGTTGCGTGGTACTGTGCTGGGCGCGTTTGCCTACGAAGCCCAGTGAGGTCAGGGATGGGGGCTGCCAATATGACTGTTTGAATGTTGTCATGCTCAGGGGCGGGGGATTGGGTTTTGTGTGACAGATGCCGGTCAGCCAGGTGGACTGGTGGAATGATGTGATTTTCGGAATATTGCTGGTCACAGGTGCCTGTGTTTGCGTGCGTTTCTTGGGGGGGGACTGTGGTCATGTCCATTGGAATGGCTTCTGTATTCGTGCCATCTGTGCCCTGCAGCTCCCATTGGCCCCTCTTGTGAATCTTTTGTTCGTTGGCATGCATGGGTGACTTGTACATTTCACTGGTTGCATTGTGACTTCATTGCACCTACGGGGAGTTGTACCTTGTGGGCAGGGAGCGGTGTACAGGCACTCAGTGGGGCCGTTTACGGTTGATTCGCGATGCCGTACTTCTCACCATGGCGGAATGGTACTTTCCGCCGTGCTTGATGGCGTTAGGTACATGTCCGCTAGGGTCGGAATTCGCGTACCCTTGCGCCATGGTGGTATTTACGGTTTGGCATGGCGCGCGCGCGCGTACTTGGTGCAGTTAGCGTTGGCGTTCACTACGGTGTCGCTAATGGCTTCGTACTTTGCGGTGACGGGTCATAGTCGCACCGAGCGCTATTCGATGGCGGTATTGCATTTCCGCCATCGTTTTTCGATTTCCGCCAGGGTCGTAATGAGGGCCAATGTATTTGCACCACGGACTGAGCGAATGGCTAGCCCTCACTTTGGGGGTGCATACTGTGCTGGTTAACAGCCCTGATCCCTTGCCGAGGCCCTTATGCATAGTCTTGAGCTTCCAGGCCATTAATCAGTCCGGTTCAACTCTCAAAGTGTGCATGATAGTTATATTCTTCTTTTAAAAAACTTCCAAATAGGGCCCACCTCTTTTCACCACTTGTTTTAAACTCGTGTCTTCAGCAAAACACTAAACATATTTGGCATAGTACTAATAAAATCTGCAAATGATAGTCATTTTCAGGATTGACACATCATGAACATCTTCTTAGGTTACACACAATCCTTTGAAATGGGGTGGCCAACATTCTTAAACCCATTCCTCAACAAGTTCAGTTTTCATGCTCTAAAGCTAGAATGTTCTCCTTTAAAATTAGCAAAACTATCCTCTAGACCACAACACGCTCTTCCACGTTGAGTTTGTACACAAGATGCCATTTTACAAATACACATCATTTGTTAATGTTTAGAGAGATGGCAGAGATTCGCACATAATGATGATATGTATATTAGAAAATTGATAGTCATTTTCAAGCTACCCATAAGAATGTATTAGCCTCTGACCAATTCAAGCTCTTTATGATGCCATCTTGACTAGATCCATACTAACCTACTGTCATCATGGGATGCGCCTCTGTTCTAACCCATATCATTTTCAATGACCAAAACAGTCAGAACTTACTTTTTAAAACCTCACTTTGGAGTCAGATTACTATATTATCAAAACGTGTCTTATCTTCTAGGCCAAATATGATAATTCGTTTTGACCAACCCACAGTCTCTAACCTGCGAGAGTCCACTTCTGTAAATGTGTTTCTTGTTACTTGTGTGGAAAAGACAACATAGCATCACTTTTCTACTCATGTTACAGCTGCATACATTAGTGCTAATGAAATGTATACTAGATTTCCTCCCAGTTGTAGTCTGATCTCCTGCAATTTATTGTCCTAAATGTATTGATCCTTGACTTCATGTTTTTCTCTACTTAGAGCGACTTTTAAGAATCCACTTTCTTCATAGGCGTATAGCTTAATGAAAATGCAGTGGATTCTACCTGAATAGTTCAGTTGTTCTACTCCCTCCTCTGTTTTGGCTCTTCTTTATGGTTCAACTTGTTGAAACGTTCACATTGTCTTCATTTTCTCATAGATCTTTGTTAAATACCTTCTTAATTCATGATAAATATGAAGTATGTCTTTGTCTGAAGAACATACATACTTGGCTTTATGGGGTTTCTCACCCACACACGTTAGGTTTTGCTGGGAAATGTAGATGTAGATGTTATAGCTATGGATTTACATGAGCCAATACACGTCCAGAGTTCCCAGCATGCCTGGTCATTAATTGATGATAAATCTGCTCATAGTGAAAATGTCCCAAAGTCTGATTAAATCTATGTTTGATTTCTTTGATTTGAGTAATCTGATCTGGGGTACCTAAATGAATTATTGGGTTGACAGTGTCGGAAACAGCCTCGCTACTGGAGTTGCCCTTGCAGTGTAGTTCACGCGGAGTCTGAGATCATCTGATATCATCAGATGATGTCTCTAGGGCCTTTCCTCTAACCCCCCGTGATCAAGCAGGAGATAGAGGGAAGCCGGATCCACTGTTGGAGTCAGATTGGTGCCACACCGCATGGGTCCCTGGAACTCTGGGATCTCGGCTTCTCAGCCCGCGGATTGAGCCTGACCAGTTAGAGCAGTAGTGTAGTAGACTACATCTAAAGCTCTAGGACGTGGTGAGGAATACGAGCCCTGTGGCTAAATATCACCTATTTTATTTGTCTGTTCCTTTATTTGTATGTATTCTAACTAACTACTCATTTACTTGTATGATGGTCATATCTCTGCCCCCCGGACTCACTATGCAGGGAACAAGGCATCGACCCCAAGGTTTGCAACCACATCCCTGGCGGTTACCGTGGAGCCTATTAGACGAACCACACTGAATGAGACTCTGCTGCTCAGCACATCAAAAATGGACGTGTCATATGCCGGTGACCACGTGACCCGTGCCGCTGCCGGAATACTCTTAAGCGCTTTGTCTTCCCAGCACTGGCGGTTCTCAGCTGTTGTTTTTTCCAACAAGTGAAGTGTGTTTTGTTATTCGTTCTTGGATCCCATTGTGTTTTGGACTATGTGCTTCTTAAATTTAGCTTTGGATTACCCTCTATCTTTGGTGTTTGGCTCAGTGTTTTTCTGGATTTGGATTTGGCTTTCTGTATGGTTGTTTCCTTTGGATTACCTGGTGTTGGTTTTGTTCGACTTGGCTCTTGTGACCTAGCCATGCTTTTAAATGTCTCTGAACAATGTGGACAATGGATTTTGTACTTAGCGCTCTGGACCTTTTCTTCTGGCCTTTGGATCATTTCTCAGATTCCTCGACCTCTGTGGAGCTGGAAATGGTGTCCTGGATACTAGCCCCTTCCTCCTTTCCTTAGCATTGCACCCTTGGGCCACCTTTGGTAGGCTCTCCTTCATCTTCCTCATCCTGATTCCGCACTACAGTCTTCCAGGTAAATAGACACTGAGCTTTAAGAACAAGGGCTGCTACCCGCCTGCTAAGCGGCTTTTAGCAAAACACAACGCCATATAACACGGTGAGCCATATATTATTTTCTCCTTTATCTCAATGGCTGACATAATTTATGGGTTGCAAAGCACATCCATAGCAGCTCCTATCACCCATGCAGTACAGCCTGAAAACCTCTGTGACAGAACAATGCATACAAAAGTTGTTAAATCTATTAGCACTGACTCACACTAACTTACTACTCCCAAACAAAATACCCAAATAAAGCTGACATAGGGCCTCATCACGAGTTGGGCGGTAACCCCGGCGCTATTAGCGCCAGCGTCAATAGCCCTACCGCCAAACGCCCAGGTGCTAATACCGCAATATCACGGGTTTGGCAGAACGGGTATTACCCATTCCCCACTGAGCCCATTCGGGAATTCCCCATTCCCCATTGGGCTCAATGGGGAATTTTCGCGCTCTTACCGCCGATGGATTTCCCGCCGGCGGTATGAGCGCAAAATTTCAGTGGATTTGCCTCCAGCTCAGAGCTGGGGGGAAATCTGCCAAACCCGTGATTTGGCGGACCCTTAAATGCGGCAGTGATAGCGCTACCGCCACATTTAAGGGTTACCGCCAAACTCGTGATGAGGCCCATAATGTTTACAGTCTGCTGCAGACCCTCTGCAATCACCAACTGACAAGGAATTACTCTGCTTAGTAACAGAACATTTCTTGGGCAACAGGTGACAGAGGGCCAGTTGATACTTAGCACTGTCAGGTGGGCCCACTGTCACCTAAACATACCTATCAGATTTCTGCCATAAGGGTCAATTTCTCCCCCATGATTAATGCCTTTTCTGACTTTGCTGACCTTTTGGCTAGGTCCCCAGCCTTATTTTGCAATGACAACACAAATCCTTTGCTTCATCTTCTTATGTCTATTATTCCTGCCCCACTTTAATTTCACCCAAGATACAGGAACATCTGAGTGATTCCCAGCCAACCACTCAAACAATTAATTTTCACTTAATGTTGTGCTAAATTCTTTGTTGAAGCTATATGAAAACATCTACCATGAATTGAGGAAACAAAAAACGCCATTGCTTACCATACAGTAAAAAATGAATTCTCCTGAAGGATATATTTGCGCACAAACAAGTTCCAACAATGACTTGAAAATCCAGATGAAAGATGACCTTAGTGAGCCAGAGGCATGTGTAAAACATCCTATAATCAACAAAAATCGTGTTTACCTACGGACCTGTTAATGGTAACACATCAAGTAATTCACCACAAGGGGTTGGGAGGAATTGTGAATCAACTTTGGTGATTGCAGTTTGTTGTCCAAACTTGCAGAATAAACTTCAAAATTGGAAGTAAGCTAAGGAAAAGAGAGGGAAAAAAGCAAAAATTCGAAATATATTCCCCATTAAATATAAAATCTAGAGATTCCTACATAAATGAAAACTAACATTAATCGATGCATATTTTTGGTGCATCAGTGAATTCCTATGAAGCAAGGTCGAACCATGTGATGCCCAGTGCCACGCAGTCGCTATCTCGCGCTAAGAAAAACAAGTATCCCAAGCTGGCGGACCTCTGGCACTATGCCCCAGGCCCGGAGGAAACCAAACCTCCATAATGACAAATCTTAAGGTGTTTGCGGATCCAAAGATATCCGTGCAGTAAAGAATCCCAGAGGAGGACACCACACAAGAAGACAAGATAAACCTGTGTAAATACTCGATAAAGGAAAATTAGGAAGACCTGAAATTATTGGAACTACCACCTACACCTTTGACTAATAGCACCCATGGAAGCTCTTTGCCAGCCCCATGTGCTCTGCACTTCCACACTTTGGATGAAAAAAGGCACATGAACATCAAAGACCAATAATACTTACGGTGAGTGTCGCAATAAACTTTAGCAATACGCACTTTTGTACTTTAGAAGAAAATCGCTTGTACTTTGCAAAGACAAATAAAGCTACTAACCATACATCATAATCTGTAATAGGTCTGGAGAGTATTTTTATGGCTGCATCTTCCATCACTTTAAATCGACAAAATGTTCTGTGAATGTTCTACAAAATTCCATGCCATAGGCAAATTGTCTCCAAAGACATTGATCAAGTAATATTTCCCAAGGACGATAGAACTGACCATATCCAGTGCTCCTCGAGCCTCATTATGTCTATTGTCATGGAACAAGCATCAGTCTTGGGGCAGCTGGGATATGACAACTAGAGAATACAAAATGCTGCCAAAATGAATGACAAGGAGCCATCAAGCCCCAGTATGGGCAAGCTGTTAGAGCCTAACTTGCCTGGATCCATAAAATTCCACAGAAACAATGACAACCTGTGCCAACGGACCCCTACTTTCACAAACCAACCAAATTAAATCTCTAATTGGAAGGATAGAGATTGGTCTTGCGTAAGGAGTACAATAAATAGAGGCATTGTCACGTCTGTGGAGCAGTCATGAAAACATGCACCCTGTTTATTAAAGTTAATCTCCTGAAACACTCCAACCTTTTTAATGATTTGAATCATGCATTGTCTCATCATGAGTGTGACATTCTATGAGAATTGTTCGAGGAAACATGGTCAATTGATTGTCACTTGTTGACCGGCTATACTGTATTTCATACACTTCCATATAAAGGACCTAGAGGACGCCCATCTGGGGTCTTCTAACCACCAAAGGGCTATTGGAAACCTGCAGGATTCACCCAGAAATGTATATTTAAATGTCCAGGCGATCTTCTAGCAGATTGGAATGAGAACAAACAAACAACAAAACAAAAACAGAAGCCTTTATTAGTGGGGGACTTGAATTTCAATTACATCCATGCAGAGGCGCCTACCAAGTTTTGACTTATGAGGAATATAATGGAGTCAAGAATGAGAGGTCAAAGTTGGAATGCCTTAATGAGCATATGCGATCTGTATAAAGCAAACAGCAGCAACATCAGCGAAAAACCTGCTAAACATACGTGTAAAAGAGGTAAACAGGTTTCCATCATAGACTGTATCTTTATTTCTGGACTTTATTTGAATCATTGTTTAGCTTTCTCAGTGGTGGACTGTACACCGAGCGACCAAGTGAGTCTCCAAATTACTTTGGACTTAAGTATAGGATGTAGAGCCCTCCAACACTCACTTAGCCTCTAATAGCATATATTATGCATCCACCAGATTAAAAAAGAGCCCTAAAATAGTGGAGCAATTTAATAACCTCATGTATAAGTCATTGACACAAAAAAAAGAATAAATTAGAGACTGAAACATCCCTGAAAGCTGCTCTAATTTTATAAAACTCAAGTGTTAGCGCTGAAGGATACAATCCTAATGTTTAAAAAGAAGGGTACTCATGGCTGACCTCATAAGTATGATGAGGTCTTACATCAAATGAAACAAAATATAGATGAAACTTGAGATATTGTCACGATTCTACCTACCAAAAAATGAAAGCAAGAGTACAAGAAAATGGTTAAACAGCATAAATCAAATTGATGCCAGCAAGATTAGCAATCAAGATGTATGTTTTTGTGGAATGATCAACTTTCTTGATTAGAGCTAATTGAAAATTACAGCAAACCCGATATCTGAATTGATTAGAAGCTGTATTACATGGGAATATATTCAAACCTGGGAAATGTTTATACTCTATATATATATAGTTTATATACTATGTTTATAATTACCAACATTTTGACTCTTTATACTCTATATATATATATATATATATAGTTTATATACTATGTTTATAATTACCAACATTTTGACTCTGACTGCTTTCTTACTTTTGATGAATATGATTTTGCCAACTTAATTGTAAAAGCAAATAAAAACTTAAGAGGCCCAATTCCAGACAGGCTATCAAATCTCACCTTAAAAGGTCACTCTGAGATGTGAGCCTACAATTCCATTCCATCTCCTTAAAAGTATCATTTGTAAGAAACACATTCCCTCCACGTTGAATACGACCCACTTTGTGTTTATATATAAGAAGGGGGAAAGGATGAATCCAGTAACTATCGACCTATAGCGTTAATGGATGTCTCCAGCAACATTTTTACATCCATTCTCCCAGGTGAATTGGAAACAGGGCGGCAACATTCTGAGAGCCTAGATGGGAACCAATTAGGTATTAGGAAAATATTGGGCACTTCCCTGAATGGTCTAATTGTCTGCTTACTCCCAAGGACAAGCAATACAGAAGAAGAAACTGCCAACCCTGGCCTTGATTGATGTAACCATGGCCTTTGATAAGATGAATAGGGGCAGATTGTGGCACAAACTAAACACATTGGGATGTGCACGACACCTGCTTCAAATACTAATACGTTTACATTTGCGATCTCAGGTCCAAATTTGATTAAACAGGGAAGGCTTCTTAACTGCCCTTATTCAGACTTTCTGAGGCCTGCATCAATGCTGTACTTTAGCCCGGGCACTTTTTAATTTATACATGGCAGATGTTTCCAGTGACCTTAAAAAACAAAATGTCTTTCCTCCTCACTTAGTTATTCTACAAGTACAACATCTTGCCTGTGCAGACAATTTCATTCTATTAGACCAGACTCTGATCAAGTTGCAAAACTCAATTAATACCTTTGCAGAATATACAAAGGATTGAGATCTTGAAATAAATCCACAAGAATCAAACATTTTGATTACACACCCATATAGATATAAACTTAATGAATAAAAATGCTACCTAAAGATCATCGATTTGGAGAAGGTGGCCTTGTGGAAGCACCTTGGCTTTCAAATAAAATCAAAAAATTGAAATATAATTGAATTAAATGACATTTTTTCCAGAATTATATCCTATGTAGCCTAGATGGGCAAACTCAATTGGAAGTATGGGAAATGTTCCTTTTTACCCCTTATAAAGTTTTACAAGGCAAGGATCTTCCCGGCTCTGAAGTATGAAGCAGAATGCAAAGACACAACATTTTCTTGGGAGATAGTTGAGGATAAACTCTGGCGCCATGTATTGAAGCTATCCAAAGGCATCCCTATGGCCTTAATTAGATCCAAATTGGCCCTTACATCTATCAAAGCAATGGTAGAGTGGAGAATATTCACAAGATTTTAACACCTATGCCTAACTCGTTGTATTCAGATGTAATTGGGCTGACATCACATGGTTCATGCTTGACCCTTAATTCTTGGATCCAGCCTTGCTCTGACATCCTGAAAAGAATACATGAAACTAAAGATGATTTTATTACTAATCCCTTATCTGTGAATAAAGAATTGCTGTTGGAGGACTGGATTGTAACATCAGAAAAGGAAAAAGAATATAAACTGTTTCGTCATCTAGAAGTAAGTCAGACTCATTGGCTAGGATATGTCGTTTCTGTAAACACGTAGAAGTGGAGTCTGTTAAATATCTATTTGTGGAATGTAATGACTTGACATATATTCAAGTTTTATATTTCGGTAAGTTTTTTTAATAATGTAGGTATCCTGCAGAATCCCCTCTAATGGAAAAGAATTCCAAAATAAAGATATACAGGGGTCATTACAAGTTGGGTGGTCCGGGTTAAATGTGGTGGTATTAACATATACTGCCGCACTACTGCACTGCAAACTATGAGTTTGTGGGAAATTTGGAGGATTTACCTCCAGCCAGGAGATGGAGGTAAATACGCTGACTTTCTGCCCATGTTCGGCAGAATTATCGTGACGGAATTACTGCCACAGTAATTCCGCTGTAAAAGCCCCATAGGGTCCAATGGACTCTGAAATAATTGATATTTACTCCACCACCGCCAATTGTAATCTGGTGGTAATTTCAAATCCAAGTGGCTGTAATATTAAGTCCAGATTTACTGCCGGAATACTGCCCAACTCATAATGATCCCCCATAAACCTTTAATCATTGCTGCTGTGCTATATATTCAAAAGGTGTTAAGCACAAATTAGTAAGTGATAATCACATTATTTGTGTAGCTGATCATCATCACACATTTTATGGTGGAATGTATTCATTGTATTAACATTTAATTCAGGCATGAAGAAAACATATCATTCTTTTTAATACTATTTTGTTTTTTTGAATTGTATCTCTAAATTGTACTATTTTACTAATCGTTTATCTATGCTGTACTTGTTACATGTATGTTTTGTAAAGTTTTAAAAAACCACATACAAAATCCTCCTAGAGTATTGGCAACTTGGTCATAGCATTTTCTTATTGGGCTTATACATTTTGAGGTCCCTAAGGACGCTCTGTACAGTTATTGATAGGCTTACTTTCTTTTAGGGGTACGGTTTTATTCCATACATTGTTGACATATTTGTTAATGTCCCCACCATCTTATTCATGTCTTAGTATTCAAATAAATTTAAGCATGTTGCATTTACCATATTTTTTCAGTATATTCCTGATATTGTTAGTAACTTGCTTATCCATTTGATTCTTAAGTGAAACATTGTCTTACTTCTAAATCAGGGATGTGCAAAATGTGGCTTTGCTAGACTTTTTCACTATGACTCCTGTGATCGGTCACCATTAACTATGCTGCCTAGCGTCGATTGGAGAGTGTTACAACCAAATCAATTAATGGAAGACTGGGGTTTATAGTGTCCCACATCTTTTTCTGAGCCTCTGCTGGGATTTTCTTGCTTGCCTCTTGCCTTGTCAGGATATCACATTGGTCTTCCTGTATATACAGTTTATATGAGTCCACCACCCCCACTGCTGTACAGCATTGTCTTAAAGGTGGCCACACACAAGCATCTGTTGAAGCCATTGGAACCCATAGGTTTTCATGATTCCACTCCTGGTGGCAATTGATAAGCTGGATTGCCTCAACAAAACTTAGCTATGCCTTCTCTCCACCACTTCACCAGACTCACTAGGGCTCTAGCTTATGGTGTATCCTCGTTCCTTTTTCCACACCCTTGAGCTAAGTCTCACCTTCTTCCAGGGGTGTTGCTAGGTCTGGAAAAGATCCGGGGCTATGCTACTTTTGGGACTGTTGGGACTGGGGGCTAGCTAGCCTTTTTGGTTGTAATCCCTGAGCTTCTATCCAGGTCTCCAACCAAAAGGCCTTGGGCTATAGCCCCCCCCCAGCAACGTCTCTGCCTTCTTCTCAACTCAGTCTCTTGAGGGTGTTCTTCCATCCACTTCTCCCCTCAACTCTCATTCCAGCTCCCTTCGACCTCTACACTTCTCCTTTCCCTTTTTCCATCTCTATGCTGTTCCATGACTTATTCTGCTCTTCCTCTACTCCTAGGAGTATTGGTAACTTGGCCATAGTATTTTCTTATTGGGCTTATACATTTGGAGGTCCCTAAGAACGTTCTGTACAGTTATTGATAGGCTTACTCTCTTTTAGGGGTAAGGTTTTATTCCATACATTGTTGACATATATGTTAATGTCCCCACCATCTTATTCATGTCTTGGTATTCAAATACATGGAAGCATGTTGCATTTACCAATTTATTTTAGTCCATTCCTGCTATTGTTAGTAACTTGCTTATCCATATCATTCTTAAGTGAAACATTGTTTTAATTCTAAGTCAGGGATGTGCAATATATGGCTTTGCTAGACTTTTTCACTATGTCTCCTGTTCTCGGTCACCATTAACTATGCTGCCTAGCGTTGATTGGAGAGTGTTATGACCAAATCAATTAATGGAAGACTGGGGTTTATAGTGTTGCACATGTTTTTCTGGGCCTCTACTGGGATTTTCTTGCTTGTCTCTTGCCTTGTCAGGATATCACATTGGTCTTCCTGTATGTACATTTATATGGGTCCACTCCCCCTCCCTGCTGTACAGCATTGTCTTAAGAGTGGCCACACACAATTGGAGCCATTGGAACCCATAGGTTTTCATGCTTCCACTCCTGGTGGCAATTGACAAGCTGGATTTCCTCAACAAAACGTAGCTATGCTTTCTCTCCACCACTTCACCAGACTCAGTAAGGCTCTAGCTTATGATGTATCCTCCTTCCTTTTTCCGCACCCTTGAGATAAGTCTCACCTTCTTCCAGGGGTGTTGCTAGGTCTGGAAAAGATCCAGGGCTGTGCTACTTTTGGGACTTCTGCTTTCCCTTTTTCCATCTCTATGGTGTTCCATAACTTATTCTGCTCTTCCTCTACTCCTCTATCTCCTTTGCCTCCCACTGTCTGCTTCTCTCATTCCTCCCAATTGTCTCTCTTCCTCTCCTGAACAAAGCACACAAGTGAATAGGTTCAAGAACACTATTGCTCATACACGCAAAATCCCACAATTTTTTGTGTAAACTCTGCCGTTATATACTTTTGTGGTCTCCCTCCCCTGCAGCACAGACATCATTTCACACAGAACCCGTCCTGATGATGGCCATATGAATGATGAGGTTCATCTAGCTCAACTCCAAATGGCCGAAACACCTGGTGTAGACGCACTATTTCCGTGAAACTACAGCACATATATTGCTGTCCACACATGCAAATTTCTCTTTTGTGTCCTTGCAAATGTTTTATGTTGTTTTAAGAACCTTGTTTTGTAACTTCACACCATTGAATTGTGCATTTTTGACAAACCCCCACACAGATTGGGTTTGTTATACACATACTGTCTTTATTTTTGCCTGAAAAACGCCTTGATACAGTGTGTTGAAAACATATTCTTGTTTGTTCTGTTGTGGTCCAAGAAACCATTTTGATGTCTGTTTCTCCCTGGAATTGTGCATTTATGTATACCACTCACACAGTTCCAATATATAAAATAATTGTGTCTGAGAGATTTTTTTTTTCTCTACGATATAACCTCTATGAGTATTGTCTCATTGAAGAAACGGCAGAGTTTACACAAAAAATTGTGGGATTTCGCGTGTATGAGCTTGTGTGCTTTGTTCTTCAGTTAACCCTCCTGGGTAGAATAGGTTCCATACCAGGAGCCCAATTGTTTGAATCTCTTCCTCTCCTTCCAACTGCCACCACCCCCGCTCTTCCCCTTCCTTTGCACCTGCTCTCCTAATTTCTCTCACCTCTACCTGCTCTGCTCCTTTCTCTCCTCTCCACCTCCACCTGCTCTCCTAATTTCTCTCACCTCTACCTGCTCTGCTCCTCTCTCTCCTCTTCACATCCTCACCCTTCACTAAACTCTACTCTGCACCTGAAACTCTTCAGCAGACTGACTCCTAACTCCGATGATAACCAAGTGTCTCCTTTATATAGGTTTTGGGGATAGGACTGGGCTCAGTAATTGTTCAAATGGTATCAGGTATGAAAATGGTGTGAATGTTTGCAGATTGGATCTTGTCTACATGGACTACACATCAGCCATTTTGAAATTATTGGTGAGCAGGGCGTGCACTGGTGATTTGTATTAATGCTAGTGGACACTTCCTGTGAGCTTTCTCCATGTTAGCTTGTTAGATCTTCCCCAGAATTTTGTGGGACCACATTAAAATGTAGGATCAGGGGCCCAATATTCAGCTCACACGGGTTAGTTAAATCTCCTCTATGAGGCACACGTGCTTCATTTTAGGTGCAAGGCAGCCCACAAACTCCAGCAAGTGCTAGATGATGAGCAATGCATTGTTACTTGTACTTGTAATGTCATCACTGCCCATATATTCTCCAGGGAGAATTGGGGGAAGGTTCTTTGCTCTGCACAAGAGGCTAATTATAGGCAGGGGGAGGGGGAGTTTCCCTATATGCTGCCCTGTATCACAGAGCAGCTGTTGGTCTCCAGCTCCAAGAGTAAACCCACTCCTCCCTCAAACCTCACAACTTTGTCCCAGAATAAAAATGTTTACAGACCCATTTTCTAAGAGACCCTGCTCTTCATGGAGTACAGACACCTTTGCATCAAGAGCATGAAGAGTACATGTTTTATTGATTCCTTTCCTTGAAAGCCGGTTAGCAGCAGAAGGTGCCTGGCCTCAGTTGTGCTCTGAGTCTTTCTTTCTTTTCTTGCCATGCACAGCTTTAACGGCAGTCTGTCCTCATTGCCTACTAGCAGTAGGATCAGATTGGTGACTGTGGAGTATTAGGCTCCTCATCTTAGCGCACCAGCGGATTTGAAGGTACGGCCTTGCTGCTGTACATTTTAACTTTTTATCCTGCATTCAATTTTATTGCATTCACAAATTGATTTCCTTTTCATAGCACTGGATCATATTCTGGGCTATGGCACATGGCTGGGCACCTCCCACCCACACACATGCTACTACATAGCGTTTATATTTAGCATTTTTATTTTATTTTTATTATTCTCATGTTTTATTGATTCCTTTCCTTGTATGCCAGTAAGCGGCAGAGGGTGCATGACTTCAGCTGTGCTCAGAGGCTCACGCTCGGCTCGGACAAGTCTTTCTTTCTTTTCTTGCTACACGCAGCTTTAGGGGCAGTCTGTCCTCACTGCCTACTAACAGTAGGATCGGATTGGCTTTCTGGTTTATATGGATGCCATATGTAGACTGCACAGTGGTCGTGCTCAGCAGGTTCGTACCCGGCTTGACGAAGTCGTGCCAAAGTTAAGCCGGTATGGGCCTGTCAGGGTTTCCGGCTGGCTACAGAGGAGGCTTGACCCACGAGAGAAGACATTATTCTTGACAAGCATTGTTGGATCTACTCGCTCGAGGTGTTGTATTACGGACTACTTTCAATAATAGACAAAACAGGGGGGAAACTGCTGCACCGGTCGGATGCAATTGTGATTGATGCACAATCTCTGGTGGCACATGCAATATTCATATATGAACTCTTGGTCGAAACTCACCCATATGTGGTCTTTGTGACTGAAACCTGGCTGACTGAAATATGTGGCCCGGTTTTCTCTCATGCACTTCCTGGTGGCTATAACATCATTCATCTTGATAGAAACTCAATTCACCCAAGAGGTGGGGTTGCGGTCATTTTTACAACGGTTCTACAACTTTCTCTGGTCCCCATCGGCCCTAACCCTACTATGGAAGCACTCCTGGTGCATTTTAGCATACCTGCCTCCACTGTGTAGCACATTTGGCAGGTATATCGCCCACTCCAGCTGAAGTTTGTGAACCTATAGGTACTAGGTGTTAGGAAGAATTCTATGCAGTACCCTTTGGGAACACCACACACAATTAAGACTACAAGTGACAGTGCAAATTCACCTTTGGTACAAGCCTGTACTACACAGTAAAGTGGTAGCGATGGCTGAGCAGCCAGACGTATCTCAAGAGTAAGTGAGCAGTATCAATAGTTATACAAAGGACAGCAATTACTATTATTCAAACAAACACTGACTCAAGGTTTCTGAGTAAAAGAATATACATGTATTTACACATCAGTTGTATAACATTTCAATAAAGTAAAGCAGTTGTTTAAAAATCACACTCTTAGTACACCACACCACTCCCAATAGGTTCCAGATAAGTTAAGCTCACATTTGAAGTGGGAGCAAAATGGCACTCCAGAAATGTAAAAGGAAGGGAAAGACAAAGTTAGGCAGAAATTGAACAGCACCAACAGGTAAGTAAGCAGGGCAATCTAGAACTAGGAACTACAGTGATGGAATCAAATCAGAAAGGCTTAGGGCCAAAGTCAATAGGACAAAAGTCTTTTGCTCAAGATCACACAGCTCAGGGTAGTTCGCGGTTAAGTCTTTGCCAAGAGTTCCAGACGAACTTAATCGGCAGAAAAGTTAGTTTAAAGAGTAGAGAAGGACAAGCCCTCGGATTGGAGAAAGATTTCACACACTTTCACGGTGGCTGAACGAAACAAACAACCGGATTTGCACAGTACCTTTAAATGGAGAAGAAGAAGGCTGTAGCTGAGGCGGACGTTCCTGGCAGTTCCTGCAGGCTCACGTTCCTGAAGTGACTGTCAGACTGACATGAAGTAGGAAGACTGGAGGGTCCTGCACTGCCCAGGGAAGAAACCAGCAGCAGAGCAAAGCAACAAATAAAAGGTGCGCTCCTTAAAACCCAAGCAGGGTCCGACCTTCCTGGCTATCCGGTTCACTGTAGCTCTATACAGCAAATTCTGCCAGAGAAGGGAGCCTTGCTTGGAGTTTGGGTGAACTGGTTGGTCCCACCGGCTCAAGGGCAGAAGATTCCTTGCAGATATTCCCTGTCGTTGGAGTATGACGATTCAGACCTGCAGCAGGGCTTCACCGGGTGGTTCAATCATTGTAGGGGTCCTCTTCTGTCAGCTCCTCTTCGGTTCTCTCATTCCAGTGCGACTCTGCCTTTCCAGACCCAGAGACCTGCTTTCTATGCAGTTTTCCCCCATTCAGACAGCCTGGCTGTCAATCACACAGCAGGGTGGCTGTCCCGCCGGGACAGTCACCACAGCCAATCAGATCAGAGTGTGACATGGGTCTCCGAGGAAACCCTGTGCAGAGAGTCCTAAACCCCTCCCTCACATCCTGTTCCCCCAAGACATAGAGGCACCTAAGGATGGCTTCTGTATAGAAGCCAGTGAAAGGACGGCGAACAAAGGAACCAAACCTGGTTTGGCACGCAGAGTAAAATACGAAAAAAACGTTTACAAAAAGAAATGGTGAATAAACCCAGCCAGAACTGTATAAAAACGTATATGGTCTAGCGGTTTAAGTTCGAGGCTACCAAGATAGCCTAAAACAATACCAGGGTTATTTAACATAACCACTGGAGGAAAAATAGGGTAGTTACCACTGCCACCAGCCAAGTCTTAATGAAAAGGGAGCAAAACAATGCTCCAAGAGAAACAGACAAAAAAGGATAAGTATTAACCCTTTCCAGAACTCTATCTAAGATAGTTTGTACTGGGTCTGTGAGTTTTAAAAGAGCCTAATAAAGTCAATGGCAACTTTACATGTTTCTGGGAGACAGTAGTCAGTGCCAGAAAAATGGAGTCAGAGTTGGGAAGTCTAAAAGACAACCCTGTGTTACTACACTGAGGGTGCTGTGTAACACACAGTAAAAAGATGATGCCTATGGAGTAGGTGGGCTCAACAGTCTATGAACACAAGAAAATATTAAACACACACGGCAAAATACATGTAAGAGTGGGAAAAAAGGCTTGCCTCTTACCAGGTGAAAAAAATAAATCCTAGAAACCCAGAAACTCTGCTGAGGGACTCAGTACGTAAGGGAAACTAGCCATTCTGGAGAATTCTCCCTAACGCTAGGTGATTTTGTGAAAAGGCTGAACAGTCCCCAGGCTCCTGCGCTAGCTCAATTCGGTGAGTTTATGCTTTACTTAGAGCTACAGCAATTTGTCTCTCAACCAACCCATGTTTTGGGTGGTATACTGGACCTGGTTTTTGCACCTGTTGCTAATTTAGCTAATGATCAGTAAAAGCGAGTGTTGTGGTCTAATCATTACCTCATTTCATTCAGGCTACTTGGCCCAGTGGTAGCGGCCAAAACCTCCCAGCTACTTTCTGGAGATGTAACTGGCACACTGTCGATCATAAGTCAATATCATCTCTGATTCAAGATATATGTAGAGAGGTGGGGGTTGTGGATCTATCCTCTAGATCCTGAAGATCCGCTCTCTAACCTTGATTCCAGCATTCCTTCTGTCCTCACCCTCCTTCATCTCTCCACTGCTTTCAACATGGTCAACCACACCATCCTGATGAATTGACTCTGTGAGAACCTGGCCATCACTGGTCAGGCCCTGGAGTGGTTGACCTCCTTCCTCTTGGACCACCCCTCCCAGGTCCAACTTGGTTCCTTTCTCTCTGCCACCTCTCTCTCCATCTGTGGCGTTCCCCAGGGCTCTATCCTCTCACCCTGGTTCTTCAGCCACTACTTGGCCCCTTTGGCACACCTGATCTCTGCCCTCTGCTCTAACCTTCAGTGTTATGCGGATGACACTCAGCTCTCCTTCCAGCTCCCCTCAGCCTCCTCTCCTTCCTCGCTCATTCCTGACTGTCTATCCACAATTCAGGATTGGTGCACCTCCAATGCTCTCTGCCTTAATGCCAGTAAGAGGGAGACCTTATCATTGGGACTCCTGCTGCAACTTTTCTACCCGCTCTCTGGCTGCCCTCATTGGGCCCTCTTCCTTTGCCTTCCTGTGAGGCAATAAAACTTGGTGCCATCTTTGACTCCACTCTCTCCTTCTCTCCTCACATCTCGGATGTCGCCAAGAAGTCCCAATATCAGCTTCACCTCCTCAAAGGTACTCTTCCCTTTCTTACTTTTCCCCAGAAGCTCACAGTTTCCAGGTCTCTGGTTCTCTCTAGGGTGGAGTGTTGAATAGCCTCTTTCTCAATCTGCCTTCCTACTACTCTTTGCCCTCTGTAGCTAATCCAAAAGAGGACTGCAAGACTTATCGTTGGCCACATGCCCAGGGACCCTATCTCTCCAGCCCTGAAATCTCTCCACTGGCTTCAGGTGGCTGCAAGGATCAAGTTCAAAGCTTACTGGGTCCAGGGCCCGAACTGCATCCTATGCTCGCTTCTTAAATACCTTCCTTCTCGAGCCCTTCGCTCAGCTACCTCCAACTCTCTAAGAGCCAGACGCTTCTCTAGACAGAGGGTGGGTGGTATATCTCTCCTCTGCAGGTGCCTCCCTCTGTAATGGTCTCCCTGCCCCTCTCAAATTAGAGCCGTATCACCTGAAGTCCCAAAAGCAGCTCAAAACTTTCCTCTTCTCCTCTGCTTTTTCTCTCTCCCTCCCCTGCAGACCTACCTGACCGACCTGTCTGCTGCACTCTACTGTCAGTTGCCTCCTTGCACACAAACGAGAGCCATGCTGCACTGGCTGCACTACTCAGAGCATTGCTGCACTGTTCCCCTTCCCTCTGCCCAGCACTTTACCCCTTCTCCCATCCCCTTGCACTTCTCGTTGTCGCACTTGCACGATCTGTATCACACAAGGCCTAGTAAGATTGTTGTCTTGTCCTCCATCTGTTTTCCCTCCCTTGTTTTGTCAGGCCTAGAAACACTTGTGTACAGGCACGTTATAAATGACGTATCATATCATACCTATTGCCTCCATTTTTGAGGAAGTGGCCCCTCTCAAACTTGCCTAGGCCCAGAAGTGTCCATCTGAACCTTGGTTTATTGATGAATTAAGTCACCCCCTTGAAAGTGTGGCAGGCTGAAAGCAAATGGCGGTGCTCTTACAGCCCTTTAGAGAAAAACAATATTTCAACAATTAAAGAGAGGGTACCATCAAGATGTTCACCTTGCCAAGCAGGCTTTTTTCACTTGCAAAGTGGAACAGGCTCTTAATCAGCCCAAATAACTTTTTCTGTGGTTAAGTCACATTCTTCTATGACTTGCTTTTCCTCTGGGGTGCTCCGTTCGCAGGTTCACTGTGACTCCTTGTCTGACTTTTTCTGTACTAAAGTAGCTGATATTTGGAAGAATATCGCTACCAGTGAAGGATGTGGGATCAATCTAGTTCCCTTGGAAGGTGGAGAACCACTGCTGAGCACCTGGCTGCAATTTCCTGCCTTTTCAGAGGACAAAGTTCTACTGGCAGTTGGCTGCTTAAAGTTAGCGGCCCCCTTGCACCCTATCCCTTTGACCATCCTAAATGTAATCATGACCTAGTTTATCCCTTGGATCACTGAAGCAGTGAATAACTCCTTTTTGAGAGGTTTTATTCCAGCTGAAGTGAAGCAGGCAACTGAGATCCCTCTCCTGAATAAACCCTCCCTGGATCCTGTGGTGTTGGCCTATTTCACTTCTTCATTTTCCTTATGAAACTTCTGGAATCTTTAGTTGCACCTCTTCTTTCGTCTTTTCTGGAAACTTCTGGATCTCTTGACCCTTTCCAGTCTTGCTTTCGCTGAGAGTGTCCTGGTAGCAGTGGTCGACGATCTGACCATGCTGGTGTACCAGGGTGGAGTGGGAGCTTTGATCCTGCTGGCTGCATTTGATACAGTCAACCACCCCATTCTGCTCCACCGCTAGCTAACACAGACCTCTCGGGGCATGTCCTGGACTGGTTTACCTCATTTCTAACAGAGAGAAGCCAAACACTTGTGGTGTTCCTCAGGGCTCTGCCCTGTCCCCTATGTTATTTAACATATATGTTCAGCCGCTGGTTCGCTTCATCCGCTCATATGGCTTTCGTTACTAATCATTTGCCGACGACACTCAAGTCCTGGTTTGTTTAGATCTCAACCAGTTAACAAAGTTTCATCGACACCGGGAGTGTGTTTTGGCAGTGGGGGTCGGGGGGTGGATGAGTGCGAACTGGCTCTAACTGAACGGGGACAAGACGGAGGGCCTGGTGGTGGCCACTCCTGCTAGCGATGTCTTATGGAGTTCTTCTTTTTGGCCTGACACTATTGGTGTTCATCCGAGCTCAGAGAGGGTGGTCAGGAATCTTGGGATCCTCCTGACCCCTTCATTGCGATGGCCCCACAAGTAAGTGTGGTATTTAAAGCGGTCAATTTCTTGCTTAGAGTGCTGCATAAAGTACTTTGTTTTGTACCTTATTAGTTACAACCTTTTGGTGGTAGTATCGCTAATCACCAGTTGTATTGATTACTGCAATATACTCTATCTGGCCCAACCTGCAGGATCTATAAATCGCCTGCAGCTGCTTCAATATTTAGTAGCTAGGGTGGCCACCAATTCCCCATATCTAATCAATATCAGCCCTGTGCTTTTTGCCCTACATTGGCTTCCGGTGGATCAGAGGATTACATTTAAATGTATATGCCTGGTCCAATTTGCAAGACAAATTGTGTCCCTATGTCCCAGGTCGATCACTCCGCTCTGGCAGTGCCAATCTGGTGACTATTCCTAAAATCCGTCTTGCTCGAGCCTATAACATAACAAAACATGACATGTATGCTTAGCACTACCCCTAATGACTACTTTGTTTTTTTCTGAACTGATTCCTGATGACAGATAGACTGTTAATACATTTAATGCTCAGGGTCTCAGATTCAACAGTAGGGGGTGGTCAAGATACAGATGTCATTGATCACAACCCCTTCATTTACCTGCTTAATGTTTAATTCTATCTTAGATAGGCCAGCCTCAGCAAAAACAGTTTAGCCATTTAACTTTAGGACATCTCGATCTACTCTACAATATTCCCCCTCTATAATAATAGAATTATCAAAAATGCTATTATCGTCCCCTATGACCGGACAGTGTGTGCAAATTGATAAAGGAGATAGAGGGCAAAGTCCCTTTAGTCAGGTAAGGGTTATAATGAATTTGTTGGCTTGAATAACCACAGATAACATGCTCACAGATTCACAATATTCACCCACTTCTTCTTCTTCATCACATAATGAATTCAAGTTGTTTGGGATTGTTAGCTTCTTTAGTGCCTTCTGTACCTACACACTGTAAGTACACTGATGGGATGGTTTTAGGTATTGATTGTGAGTGTCTTAGAGTGGCCCTTGTTGAGTTATAGAGTCGTAGTTAACATTGCTAATTCAGGCATGTATTGGTATGAACACAGGGCCAATTCACATCGGCCATTCCTATGAATTACCCGTGTTTTCTATATAAAGCGGCCCTGCATTAATTGATGTAATTTCATCATGTTTAGAAAACATGTTCATAAAATGAGATTCTATAGGTCAGGAGAGCCTGTGCTAGCTAAAATTCAGAGATACACTCTTCACTTGAGATCACTGGATTCAATAGGTGTATGTAAATTTATAAATCAGCATATGGCATTACCTCTAGACTGTATTTACTGTCTGGCTGGCACCGGCTCTCCATTCTGGACTTACTTGCTTTCTTAACAAACACCCCAGTCAAACTATTGAAAGTTTTAATAATGTCTTTATCAAGAGAATAGGGAATAAGCCTATACAACAGTCCAATCGGGGTATGACCACTGTACAAAACTATTGTAATTCCTTGAGGTAGATGCAAAAGGGAAGGATACCTTGGTGCAAGCATATGTGGTAGTGCATAGTCTTGCCCGCTGCATTTATTTGTGGGGTGACCGCGCATTGAATATTGTACAGGGCTGTGGACTTGCAATGCCGGTATGGGTGGATGAATAATTGAGACCTGCCAGACGAAAGATAGAGCTTAAAGGATCACAGGGCCTTCAAGTAGAATATAAGTTAGTGTCCATTAAGTAATAGCTGATTTAGCTCATGATAGGCTGTTACTGGGTTAGTGTTTTGTTTCCTGTCATCACTCCTTTTGCGGTAGATTTGAATATCAGTCATATAAATGTGGTTGTCAATGATATTTGTGTCTAAAACAGATGATTAGGCCTTAATTTTTAATACTTTATTTTTAATTTTGCATCAACAACATAAACACAAAAGGAGTCGATCCATCCCTCGACCCACATTAAACAGAATACAATACATAGTGGAAATGCATTTTCCAAAGTATTTACTCAACGTTCCATACCAGATTCTTATTCAGCTGCTGCGATCAAGTATTGTACATACAGAGCCCAGACCTCAAGCAGTCAGGCGTGAAGCACGAATTTCGAATAAAACCAGTTTCTACATCATGACAGTATGCAACATCCTGCAACCATCCCTGCACTCTGGGAGAGCGACCCTTCCCCCAGGCCATGGATACTCTTCTGCAAGCCACCACCAATAGCAGCCCTGCCAGACGCCTCATCACCCGCGACAGGGACCTCGCAAAGCCCAGGAGAGTGAGCAAAGGGTCCGGCTCCAGTTGTTCCCCAATGATCAAAGAAAATGTCTCCAAAACCCCAGCCCAGAAGCGTGAAACTTGCATGCATCCCAAGACAAATGAAGACACCCTACTGGAGCAACCCCACACCGGACACAGGAGTCCAGGGTAGAGGAAAAATTCATTTTAAGCCTGGCCAGCGTGTGATAGACCTGGTGTAAAAAATTAGTGTGTATCAACTTGAGTTTGGAATGTAATGATACTTTCTGGGTTTGGCCTATCACATATGTCCAATCTTCATCTGCTATATCCCTACCGAGGTCCCTTTCCTACCGCCGTCTTGGCGCAGCTCCCTCACACAGTATATCTGCCATAAGGCTACTTTTTATTTGGGAGACCAGCCATCCCTCTCCTCGAGATTGAATCACCCCTTGCAATAACGCCCACATGGGAGCTTGTTTGGGGAATGAGGGGAACAGTGCCTTGAAAGTGTGCCGTACGTGGAAGTACAAAAAATGAATTATCAAGAGTCGAGTTGCCCCATCAGGGTAAGAAACACATCTGCAATAAAAAATCCCCAAAAGTGACAATGCCCAATGTTTGCACCAACTGAAGATAGGCTCACTCCCCCGATATAGCAAGCCCTGCCACATGCCATGCAGGGAGGAGGTGTAAATATAACAACCTTCTCCCAGATCGCAGAGATGATTTTAGCAATGTTCAGGGAGCCAGGCAATACCCCCGAGACCCCAAGGACCACCGAAAGCAAAAGATCCGGGGTGGCCAGCACCATCTCCACCTGTACATGTGGTCAAACAAAGTGGGTGGCATACCAATGTTTCAGGAAGTGTGCCTGCACTTCCCATTAATAACCTTCCAAATCCAGCAAAGCCAGACCCCCCTCGTAAATGGTTGTGTCAGCATAGAATAAGCCGCCCTCACTGACCTCCCGGCCCAAAGAAAATCAAGTATGAGCCCCTGTGATCTTATGAAAAAGCCAGCACACAGAAACAAAGAGGCATTGAGGAAAAGGTATAAGAGTTTGGGAAGTACGATCATTTTTACAATCGAGATTTAGGCCAACAGCGTAAGTGAGAGCAGCTGCCATCTCGCCACCACCCTATGGAGAGACCCAACGGTTCACCCATAATTGTCTTGAAACAACTTTTTGTGACTACGTGACACCTCCACCCCCAGGTACAAGACCCTGGAAGACTCCCACTTGAGCCAGAAATCATCTTCGAAACCTCTTGTCCCCTCCTTAAGAGGAAAGACTACCGATTTACCATGGTTAATTCTCAAACCGAGGAACTCTCCAAACCTAAGCAGCTCCTGCATCACTGGGTCCAGGTTGCATGCCGGGTCACTGATGAAGAGTGCCATGTCATCCACATATAAGGAGATGATCAGCCAAAGCAGCCCCAGCCTCAGCCCCTGCTGATTGTGCCTCTCTCTCAGAATCACTGCCAGCAAAGAGGAGAGGGGAAAGCAGACAGCCTTGCTGCATCCCCCTTTCCAAATAGAAGCTTTCAGATCTCGCCCACTCTACCACAATTCGCTCCATTGGGTCAACATATAGATGAGATACCAGTGCTATGAAATGGGCACCAAGTCCGAGTTTCTGGAGAATAAATATGGCATGCATTTCTGCATCTGAGAAATCTGTGGCCTCCTGCGATTCCTGTTCAAGTGCAACAAGGGCCCCAGAAAGACGGCGCAACCAGCCTGATATGCCATTACCAGGCCATGCATCAAGGGGAGCAGCCTATTAGCGTATATCTTGGTGTCCATTGGTGTCCATGGTAATTAAGGAGATTGGCCGGATTGAATGATGCGCAGTCCTCATCAGGCTTCCCCTTCTTGTGTAGAAGTATAATATTTGCCTCATGTAATGAGGGGAGAAGCATCCCAATGGCAAGAGACTCTGTGTTCACCCGCAACAGAACAAGGGGGTCAATGGGGGTCACATACCTCATACAATTCCCCAGATAGGTCATTGGGACTTAGATCCCGTGAGCTCCTTGATCACCGCCAAGATTTCTTTGAACGAGATCTCTTGGTTAAGAGCCTTGCAAAGTTGAGGCTCCACCCAGTACAATTCCGCCTCCTCTAAGTAGTGCTGCAGTCTCTACAGGTCCTGCAAGTACTTTTACCCATATAGGCACCTATAGAAAGCACAGAATGTAGCCGCTATATCGTCTTCCTCATACAGAGGGCTACCCTGAGGGTCCCTAATGCACTCCAGCTGCGGGGGTCGTCTATCAGCTGCCAACATCCAATCCAACAGTGCATCAGGTTTCTGCCCCTCCCCATACTGACGCACCTGCTGGCCCCTACCATGAAATCGAATCTCCCGTTCAGCATTCGCCTTAAACCCATCAAGCTACTTCCGGAGCCCTGCCAGGATCTTTGGGTCTGCCAAGGACAGGTATTCACCCTCCAGTCTCTTTAAATGCACCTCATCTATTGCAAGGTCTCACCTGATTTTCATGAGGATCCTGTTCTCCTTCGCTATACACACTACTCTGACATAACACTTGAAACACTCCCAGGGCACACCCTGTGAGGAGACAGAACACTCATTATGTTCGAGATAGGCCTTGATCTTGTCCCATATTTCCTTACAGAACACCACATCCTGCAGCACGCAGGCCTTAAAGCAGCAAGAGTGAGCCCCTCTCCCTTCCCTCCCCAGCGCGCATTCGAGGATCACAGGCCAGTGGTCCGAAAAGGTCCAGGGGAGAACCCAGCAATTACCTTACATGAAACCCCCAGAAAGAGACACCAAAAGGTAATTGAGCCTTGAGCTGGACCCAGTGGAAGGTATAATTGCGTGTATCCCTATGCTGCCTCTGCCGCCATCCACAAAGTTATACATCGTACATACCTCCTGTACCTGTAGACTCGCCTTAGACACAGAGCCCTGGCCAGATCTGATCTATCCAACAAAGGGTCCATTACTTTGTTTAGATCCCTTCCCCACACAATGGTGGCATCCTGATATCCCACCAGCTGAACCATCATCAAAGGCATTACCATTGTCCACATTCGACCTGTATGAGTTCACCAATGCCACCATCTCTCCCTCCAGGACACCTCAGACCAGTTAGCCCACCCCTCATCCCTCGCCACCAAAACCAGGCAAAACATAACCCCCTTGCCTGTCAGGATAGCCATCCACCTTGCATAGGATGAATCGGACGAGAAGTACTGGTGGCAGGCCTAATGTGAACCCCACCTGTGTTCCAAAAAGGGGCAAGGTGGGTCTCCTGAAGTAAGGACACCTCTAACAGTTGTCTACGGAGATACTGTACAACCTTTCTGACTTTGGAGGGGCAATTCCCCCCGCTAATATTCCATGTTCCTACCCAAAAGGCCATCCTTGCTCACCAACACCAGTCCAGCAGAGCCAGGCTCACCCAAACCGCTTGCACAGCTGCTGCAGAATGCTACCCACCAGCGGACCACCAGGTAAAGAATCAGACTCCAGACACACGTAACAGTACAACCCCCTCCCTCCCAGTGGTGTCCTCTCCTGCCCCCTCCACACATTCACCCCCTGAGGCCCACCCCCTAGCCCGGCCATGCTCCCTATCCCCCAACCCGGAAGGGGCAAACCTCCACCCCACCCGAAAGACCCACTCACCCAACTACCCAGCATGAACAATTCTGCGCTTGGGGTTCAAGGGCCCATCTGGGCAAGTGTCGGCTGAGCCACCCACACATAGCTATAACATATTTTCGAGGCAGCCCAAGCCATCAGGGTGAGATGCCAGTGTCTCATAGTCAGACGTTAGGCATCTGAGCTGCCCAACTCCCACGTCTATCTCGTCCACAGCCCATCCTCAGGGATCGTCCGGGCCCTCCCCGATGTGATTCCCAGCCCCATTCCAGGGTCTCGTGTTGTTGCGATGATGTGTGCTGCCAATTCCATCCAGGAAGGAGCATGCAGCCTCTGGCTACATGAAGAATTGTGTTTTCCCATCATGCTGAATATGACGTTTCGCTGGGAACACCATAGAGTATGAGATGTTATCTCTAAGACAGCATTGAACCCCCGTGAAAGACCTCATCAATGTCTGTACTGCTGCCATAAAGTCTTGGAACACCTGGAATGTATCTACATCATATTGACGTTCCCCCTTCTGCTTGGCCAAATGAAGGATTGTGTCCTGGTCCCTATAGCTAAAAAATGGTCTATAATGGGACAGGGAGCTGCGCCGGAAATTGGTTGCACTGCTGGGATACGATGAGCCCTCTCTACCAAATACAGTGGGGAGAGCTTTGTCTCTCCAAAGACTTCCCTGCAGAGAGCTTTGACAAATGCTTCCATCTTGATCTGCCCCTGGCGCTCCCGGATCCGAACAAGACGGATATTGTTCCTGAGGGCCATGCGCTCCAAATCCTCATTCCTGGCAGTCACCAATTTAATTTGCACCACCAGGGTGACAATGTGTCCGTAAGCGACATTCACCCATCCTCCAGACCAAATACCCTGTGCTCCACCCTATCCAGGCGGTCGCTGTGTTTGTCCAACCGTTTTTGCAGCATGTCAACCTTAGAGGAGAGCGAGTTCAGCTTGGAGTCCAGGCCACAGCTGCCCTCCTTAATATCCATCAGAATCTCCCTGATATCCACCTCCGGCATAGGGCCAGGCCCTCCAGAGACTGACTCCATGGACTCCGAATCCACTGCCTGGGACTGAGCCCGGGTGGTCCTGGAAGAGGAGCCCCCCTCAAGTGTGAGCTTCCTCTGCAGCTTATCAGTTTTTCCCATGGCAGAGCCAACGGGCCTCAGCCACCCTTTATCAAGGGGACTAGCAAAAGAGGGGACAGAGGCATAGGGCTCAAGAAGTCTGACATACAGATGTAACCAGGGGAGGTGACCACAAGCTCAAACTTTTTTCTACTATCTCCTCACCGTAGTTCTCCCTTTCCAATAGTCAAAACCCCAATCTCACAGGAACATGCCTCCACTTGGGGCCTCCCAGTGTCTCGACTCATCCTTCCCTACAGACCACATGATCCATTCCATCAGGGGCGGTCCCCAGCAAGTGCCCAACAAGCACCAGACCAGGAGGGGCACCTCTCCACTATACCCAAGCTAGCACTGCCACACAGTCCAGGGCCCCTGCCTCCTCATCCCCCTGAAATCCAGTCACCACAGGGCCAGCTCCAACCAGGCGACCCTCCAGCAATGTAGGGAGGATCGCCACAGCACCCAAACGCAAGCCGCCACCAGAGGAATGTCACTTGGGGGCAGGTCTTTGCCCTCCCTGGGCCACTGCTTTACACACTGCATACCTCCAGCACTCATCCACCTGCAGGGCTGCCCCTCTCGGCACAACCGGTCATGCCTGCTACCTCTAGGAGACTGGGATGTCCCCACTACTCATTCACCAGGGGCGTGGAGGGCTCTGCCGAAGTCTGCAGGGCCCGGTGTGGCCACCACACAGCTCATGGTCTCGGGGTGCTCAAATGACCCCCCATGCAGAAGACTGCATCTGTCAGGCCGAGGGGCGTGCACTTGCTCACTGTGCATTGGCAGTGTCATCGGCAGGCTCCAAATTGCCTCTGCCTTCAAGTTGCTGTAGCTCCACACCCAGGCTCTGCCCTCCTGAGGCCACGCTCCACCGCACCTCACGAGGGGTCCTCTCCCAGGCCTCTGTGATCTTCCAGGCTGCGATCGAGCTGCAGCACATATCACCCCACCCCGATGGTTCATGGGGAGAGGGGGAGCAGACAACTCTCTCTGCTGGGTATTCCAATGCCAGATGGGCCAACCTCGCAGTCCGCTCTCTCATAGCAAGGCCCATTGCCGCTGCGGCAACCTCTCACAACGGAGCGCTGACAGGCCGATCACATCAGCCCTCCCAGGTCAAGTCTAGGTGGTCGCTTTTTGAACACCAACTCCACCGGTTAGACACACCAGGCTGCCTCCTCAGCTGCTGTTCATCAGGATTTTGAAGAGCTGATACTCAGAACTCAAGAAGAGTCTGCCCTTCCTGCACAAGCTCTCTAGCGCCACACCTAATGCAACCCAACAAATGATTAAGGCCTTGTAGATGGTTAACATGATCAGCAATAAGCAAAACTGAAAGTTGATGGTGGAATGTTATGAATTAAACATAACTACTGAAAATAGTTTTGGGCAACCCTCCAGCCATCGTTTTTCAGCCTGCCATGCAATTACAGAACGGCAGAGATTATTTGCTAATCAGGCTCGGTACCACCCCAAAAGGGGAATTTCAGCACGAGCTGCAACATCAAATCCCCTGTGCATGAGACATCAAGCCACCCTAGACAAGCATTCAGCTTCATTGAGTATCATCAGAGGTCATGGGTCTCTAGGAACAGCAGGCTCTGATCCCACGTTTGGCATACTCATGCTACTTTGAGGAACAAATGCAAAACTGAAGGCTGGTGGCTTATGAATTAGTCGTTTTGTATTCTATTTTATTTAAGTGCACTTGGCTAATCATAACCTAAGGCGCAAATAACAAAACAACTCATACAATTCATACATCATCATAATTATAAAATAGCTTTAAAAGAGGTCAAATGCCTACTTGAAAAATTGGTAATATTAGACAAAATAACAATTAAAAATACATAATAACAAACACAGCCAAATTTCATGATTGAGAAAAAAAAACCACCATTAGTGCATTGCAGGTAAAACTGAAAATTCACGCCATAAATAAGAATGCAGCAGCAGTAATGACCAAGGATTTAGCTGAGTATGTAGAGCTCCAAAATTGATTGGAGATAATAAAATTTGTATTAGAGTGGAAATCCTGGTATCCTTTTATAGAAAGGGATTGTACTACAGGACACACTGTTAGAATGTGATGAACGATATCTACTGCACTATCACAAAGTCTACAGCTTCTCTCTTCAATAGGGATTTTTAACCAACTACCTGTATGTTCACTAGTCTGTAGGATGTTATATTGTAAGTAAATTATGCACCTTCTCAATTTTCCATCACATAACTTGGTGGGATAAGAGCATGGCATTCCGAGCTGGACACTCTGAAGGCTGTATTCACTATAACGTTTTTTCCCCTGGAATTTGGAATTTGGATGCGTTCACAACGGCATCCCAATGTAGCAAGTTTTTCTTCAAAACAGGCAAAACCTTTGAGGAATCCGTTCGCAGAAAGCTCCCCAATGTGCATAGTCAGAAGCCCATTAAAGTTCTAGCACAAGGGAGACAGACAGTAAATTGGCTGAAAAGCTTACAGCGCTGCATTAACCAGCAAGATCTAATCGATAAGATAAGAAACCCAGCTCACTTCTAGCGGCCTCTACCGAGACTGTTTTGGGCACTACTATGGAGCACAGAATGCTCCCATCCACCAATTCTAACCATTCCACATGTCTCTCCAAAAATATCTCAAGGTCGCAAAAAAAGGCCAGCCACAATGCTGCTGCAATAGATAGACAACAAACCTTCTGCATTGTGACCACATTTTTGATCAAATCATATTTTGATTACCAACACCTCTTCCAAATCAAATTTTTGTTGAAATGTGGTCATCATAAACAGATTCAACTGTGCTTGATTTTATAGGAAATCCTAGTTGTGCATACTTTGCTACCACCTCCAAAGAATAATCGTCCATTTTTCCAGTCAAAATTACTTCTCAAGTTACAGTATTGCCAATTACTATTTTTTTTGCTTTATTGAGGGAAAGTTGGTTTAACGAGGAATAAGAGGAAAGAGCGGTAATAGATCCCTGTAGACCAATAGGTGTACGGTCAATGAGTACATTGTTGTCTGCATATAGCAGCCACAGCACTGCTTCATTACCCATATGGGGGGAATTGTGCACGCAATTGAGGGCGCTATCTATGCCAGATATGTAGAGGTTGAACAGCAGGGGTGGTAAAATGACCCCTGCTTCAATCCCTGATTTGTGGTAGTATGCTTAGAGTGTGCCCCCTCTTAGTTCCGATGGACAGACACCTTAGTATTGCTGTATAATGACCAAATAAGATACAAAAGCGTTGGGTCCCAGCCCCAGGTTTTAAGTTTGTGCCACAGTAGTAGGTGGGAGACTAAGGCAAACGCATTTGAGAAGTAAGTAAAACATAAGTAACATTTTCCATCAATCTGCCTATAAGTTTCATCAAACAGATAATGGAGTACACATACGTTATTAGTTGTGCTATGGCCCTTCCTAAAACCAGTCTGAACATTTCTGAGGAGATATTTTTTGTCTGCCTATTTTGATAGTTACTTTAAAAGCAACGATGCAAAGAGTTTCGATCTGGAGTTGAGCATGGTGAGGAGTCTATAGTTGGAGGGATCCTCCCTTTCACCTTTCTTGTGGACAGGGATCAGGATGGATTATCCGGAATGGAAGCACTCACCATGAATCGATGAAATATCTGAGATAGTTGGGCGGCCCAAAATTCAGGGTGTGACTTATTTTATTATGCATTTGTAAGGTGCTTATACATCAAGTAAATTGTGTTTCAAAGTGCCCACAGGGCAACAGGGAGGGAACATGGGAATGAAAAGCAAATATAACCATGAAAGATAGAGGTGTACCTACCAGGCCTGGTGAGCATTGAGAACGTGCAAGTGCAGAAAACCACATTTGCAATGGTGTCAGGACCAGAGGCCATGGATGACTTTGATTTATGAATCAATATTAAAATGTCATCCACGTCCCAACTTAGAATGTACTCCACAAAGAAATGATCTTTTGGCATTTTAGCTTGGAGTAGAGTATCATCAAAATAAAGAGAGGAGAGGTGATCGAATCACGGCTCTTCTGGCACCACGTCGATTTCCATGGCATTTTCATTATTGAGATATTGTCTGTAGTATGCCCAAAATGTCTTATTGTCATTGGTTTTCACAAGGGCAAACATGAATTTCCAATTACTGCTGTACTTATAGTGCTTACGCCATCTAAGGCAATTTTTGTACATGGTGGCAAGGGCAATGAGTAATTTGTCTTTCTCATTCTTGACTATACTATCCTCTTTCCTAATCTTTGTTCGTTGTTGAGGATACAACCTTTTCCTTTGTTGTATTGCTATATCAAAAACTCCCTCTCTGTGGTGATGGAGATTCCATCCAGGGGAATTCAGATTAAGTCGATCGGCCAAGGTAGATGATGAAGGCTCACAGATTCCAGTTGTTACTTTTAAGTCAGGATTGTAAAACATCAAAATCTAGGTTGATTAGAGCAGACATTTTTTTAACTTTGCCATCTGACCATCTTCTGTGATTCCCTTGCAAGGACATTCCGCAATTGGAATCAGCTAATAGGAAAGTGCACATGGTGCAAAGAGATTGCGTCCATGAGATGGGGAAATGATCACTAATACTTAATTCTGTGACCATAACAGCACTGGATCTAACACAAAGTGTTTGATCCAGAAATACATAGTCAACTACCATTGGACCATGTAGGATCCAACGATTGGCCCTTCCATAGTTTCTTATTGAGACAGGTGAAATCAAAAGAATTACACAATGCCCTTCATCCATGGTCCACCTTGTTTTCCGTCGGTGTCATAAAGGACAAAGAATCATCAGCATCATCACAATCACTCAATCTCTGAATTTCAAAAGAAAGATGTGCATTAAAATCCCCAGTGATAACAATGTTACCACTTGGAAACTGGTCATACCATGATACTACTAATGTTTCTACCTTTTTTCTGTATAATTTTGGAATACAATCCATCCAGAGGGTCGTATACATTAAGAATCAGCAATCCACTATTAGAGAGGTTGCCACTTGTTGTGTATACAGGAAGAATGTAAGGTAAAGGGGAGTCACAAATAAATAGTTTGATGTTAAGATGGGTTTTAGCTCCGACAGCAATGCCACCTGGTGAACAACCTTTGCAATTAGGGGTGGCAAAGCGAGTCGCAACTTTGTATCCATGAATGCTAAAGGAATCATCAAACAGGTCTCCTGTAAAAGAAAAATATTGCTTGACAGATTAGTAGAGGTACCCAAAGGATTAGTGAGAAAACATTTAACGCCGCGGATGTTCCAAGTTAGCCATTTGCATTTGGTCAATGTGGCACACCATCAATAGTGTTCACACTCAAATATGAAGGGAACCCAACTGGCAACTTCCTTTGTGTCCCTCCTAATATGTTGTGTGGTTACGACAGATGGCATTAACATATTCTTTTCAGGTTGGTCCACAGATTTTCGTTTAGATAAACCAAGGGGCTCCTGAACAGTGTGTTGCTCATTTTTGCTAGAAATTAATGTCGTGAATTTATGACAAACAGTTAAATGGAAACCTAAATTACAAATATCCAAAAAGCGAGTGCTCAGTAGCGCTACCACCGCGGCTGATGTAAATTCGATTAGTACCCGGCGAGGATACAATCAGAATGAAAGAGCCATTCTGATTGGCCCTCGCCGAGTCATTACCAGGCCGTGAATCCCTCTGTCGGGATTCCACAGCCTTTTTCCCCAGCGGGGGGCGTGGCAGCCCCTCAGCCAATGAGGATGCTCAAAGCGGGGCCATCCCCGCTCCGAGCCTCCCCACGGCTGAAAGGCTACCTTTGTAAGGCTTTTATATTTTCCTCCCCTTTCCTCCCTCCTCCCTGTCCTCCCCACCCCACTTACCTTCTATGCCTTGGTCCCCGGTGGGGGACGATGGCATCCTCCTGCCATGTGAAGACTCGGAGCGGGGCTTCCCACTCCCGCCCTCCCAACCCCACTTACCTCCGTTTTGATCCTTTTTCGGGAGCGGACGCGCTGGGAACACTTGTGTCTGCTCCAGATGGCCGCCATGGAAAGGGAAAACGGACTCCATTTTCCCTTTCCCGGCCGCTATTTTCTTGGTCGTTTTTTTTTTCTTTTTTCTGTCCCGAAACGCTCCAGTGTTTCGGGGCAGAAAAAAATGATTTTAGTGCCCCGGTCACGCAGATAATGCGGGCCGGGGTAGTAATAGCAATATGACCCTGGCAGTGGGGGCATTACCGACTCAGGCCTATAACTATGGGCCACAGGGCATTACCTGAGTCGGTAATGCCCCCGCCTCTCGGGTCATATTGCTTAATTACGGCCCAGTTGGTAGGGCTTTCCATTCTGGGAAGCTCTATGTGTTTTATGTCGTCTGAGGAGATGTTCATCAAAGCCTCGATTTTATCAAATAGTTTGAGTAAGAACCTTCGATTCAGAAAGGAGCTACTGTTGGTACAATACAATTCTTCTAGTTTAGCCCACATTCCAAGGGGCCTGGTATTCACACCTGCAGAGAAATTAGGGGCAGCGTGTGAATTACAATTCTGTACATAGACAGGTACTTAGACAGTTATGCCAAAGAAAACAAAGGCAGATTTCCACTAACCTGCCTTAAGACTGTGAGCGAAGATAATGAGACTTCCCCTGAAAATTCTACCCCCCCCCCCCTTCCTTAGCAATGCAGGAAGGGAGAGGGGAGTACTCCCAGGAAAACCTCTGGGGTAGAAAACCCTGCTGTGGAATAGATGTTGTTCCTCTGGAGTTGAATGGTCTTCGGGTTCGGGAGCAGGAATCGAATCACAGTTCGAAATTCGGTATTCAGATGGATCGTATCATTGTTGCTGGATGAACTCGCCCACTGTAAGGTAAGTGATAAGAAACAAGAATTAAAGTCAAGGGTAGTAAAGAGGGAAATGATGAGTGGAAGAAGGGAGATTCCTACCTAACGGGTGCAGGCTTGCCCATCAAATGGTTTGAACAGGATTAGCTTTGGGGGAGCAGAGGGAGCCCTTACACTGTAACGTGGAGAGAGAGAGAGAGAAACTAACTCAAGTTAGTTTGTAATTGTTTTTATCAAATGTACACTTTATTTCCATACAATTGCACGTTAATCATGTGCCATTTAGAAGAAATAATATTTTTTAACTTTTTGCAAAGTGAACTTCTGCCTATATGGCCATTTGTAAGAAACAAAAGATCACAGGTTATTTATTATGCAGATACATTGGTTAGAAGAATGGGTTTTCAACCACTATATCTTATCGAAGGCCAGGCTGGGTTCCGAAAAGGAGTATAAATATTCGCCATTTTACAATAATACCTGAAGCTGAAGGCCAAACAATGTATTAAGCCTTTCTAGACCCCCAGACAGCTTCTGACACTGTACCACGTTCTCTCTGCAGCTAAAATTCGCTAAATGCGATTCAATCTTTATATGGCGATAATTACGCTATGATACTTGGGGTTTGATCCAGGTGACCTCAATGTGGGAGTCAGGCAAAGCTGTGTCCTGGCTTCGCTGTTGTTTCTTCAATACATGCTTGATCTGGCTACTACTGTCAGCAATGTAGATGCTGGTGTCCCTTCTGTAGGTGGGCAAAGTTGGAACTACTCGTATTTGCAGACGGCACAGTCCTCATTTCTACAACCCCAGCATGCTTGCAACACCAACGTCCTGTTTCTGCGGATACATGCAATGAAAAAGCATTATCTATTAACATCCCCAAAACGGAAGTCGTGATGTGTCAGGTGGACCGCCTTAAGCACTTGCCTCCCCCAAATGCATGCTAAATAGCATGTCACGAGAGCTTGTATCAGCATTTGAATACTTGGGGGTTTATATAACCATTGAACTATGGGACTGATTTACCGAGCATTTTTCAATGGGATTGCACAATTATAAAACACTTCTGTGAATCAGGCCCTAAGTTAGTTAGCACAAATAGAAAAGAGTCACTTAATTTTAGCTAAACAAGGTGGTGCTGTTGTGAACCATTCATCTCACTTTGGGGGCAAAACTCTATCACACGCCTTGAGAGTTTATAATGCCCAAGCAATCACTGCTACAACCTATGGGGCTGACGTCTGGGATTCACTCCCTCTAAGAAACTACAGATGAGAGAATACAACCCTTAAACCCCTAATGATCGTACCATATAGTGCTCTATCAATTCCCTTTATATTGGAATTAGGTACAACTGAAATCAAATATAAAATGATGCTCAAACGCTTGTTTATTGGTTAAAAATAATGAACTAATTGGTTAAAGAGAGAGATTATGTGATGTTTCACAGACCTATTGGGAACATTCATTACCATGGTTTGTATTTGTTTAAAAAAACGTTTCTTGAAATTGCCCTACAAATCACTGGGATGATCCTACCGGGTAGGGCTCACTGTCAGAATCTCTTTCAATAATCCATTATAGGGATTGGGTGATCAAAGAAAAGTAGATTTATGATATTCTCGTCACACATCCTCACATGCATAATGTCGAAATCCCATCAAGGCATAGCGATTTTCCATGCTCTACGAATGTGAAAACCCGCTTTACCAAATTGCGCCATGGCATTTTACCACTCGCTACGTTTGCGAACCATTAGGGCTCTAATCATACCTTCAAATGTCGCTCTTATCAGACCGACGTGGAAAATGAATTGCACTTTATGATATCAAAATTGTTAAGACATATGGAATGGCTAATTGTAATGATTTGTGTGGATCTCCAGTGTTAAGTCTGGCTGCTGCACAAGATACATTTTAAGACACCCTTTTCTCATCATTTGTTGGCTTGAGACAACGCCTGAAATTTTAAGATAGCCACGAGACGAAACGTTTGCAGTGTCTCGTGGCCCACTTGAATTTGTCTTGAATTTAGCCTACCATCCAACCAATGTGGGTTTAGATTAGAGTTTTACCCCTTTGATTAAATGTATTTTGGATGAAATGACACATACAGTGTGAACCATAATGGACACTTTCAGGGACGTCATTTCACCATAATTCCAGGGATAGTGGAAATGACATCACACAGCCCTTGACCACTGATGACATCACAGGGTGTGAGGTCATTTGACCCCATCCAAAAGTGATATCATGGGAAGTGATCGATCAAACACAACCTTTTACCCCTTGACAAAACAGGAAGTGGCATCACATAGCATTGTTTCTAAGTACACTACGAAACCTATGGTTACAATATCACTGTAAAGTGATATACATTTATACAAGAATGGATCACCATATGTATCATTAATGTCATCGCGTACAGGCCCATGTTACCAAATTACTGTGAATGCAAGCAGACATTCAAGGCCAAACGATAATGATGTGGTATTATATAGCATTACGCCTAAGCGCTTCATATAGAACAAATATATTTTACCCAACCTGTGTTGTTACTCATTTATCAACCTCAGCAGGATGCAAGGCTGAGTTGATCTTGCCAGGAGTCGAACCTGCAATCTGCAGATAACAAACACATTGCAGCAGCGAGTGCTCTACCCACTGAGCTATCTTAATGGCTATAGCTATCAGAAAATCGGCCATTCCAGAAGCAAATAGCCACATGCTGTTGGCCACAGCCCATGAGACTCCATTTAGGGGTAGCAAGGTAGACCACAGGGGTAGCAAGGGAGACCTAAGGGGTCGCAGTTGCGACCCCGGGTGACCCCTAAATGACATCCCTGGACACTTTGCAGAACATCTGAGAAAGCATTTTCGGAAAATCAGAGTCTGAGTTAGAATGATTGCCAGTAGTATCCAGCCAGATCACTTCCAAATTGGCCTTTGAGAGGGTTTCTGCTCAAATTCTTATAGGAGAATTATTTGTATTATATTTCTATTTATATGGTATTTATAATGCTTCTGAACACACGTGTTTTGGAGCATAACAAGACAAGAGGGGGGCAGGTAGGACAAAAAAGTGATTGCCAGGGAAGCCCAGGTGGACAGAGCCAGAGGAATGCAGAGAGAGAAGGGGAAGGAAAGTCCACAAGCTAAGTGCAAATTAAGGGGCTGGAAGGGCTCAGGAATGCAGGCCCAGTCAGTCTAGTGTGGGGGGAGGGAGCCCAGAAGGGCGAATGCAGGTTGAGGGGGGGTCAGGGTAGACCAAGTGCAGAGGTAGACTGGACGAGGGAGGCCTGGAACCCTGTAAGATTCTGAAGGAACCAGGCAGCCAGTCAGGGGGCAGAAGGGGAAATTAGCAGCGGAGGGGGAGATGGAAAGAGGAAGAGAAAAGGAAGGTCCTGAGAAGCTTCCAGAACTTAAGGAGATCTGGCTCAAGTCTGAGAAGGGCACGGAGGCCATTCCATAGGGTAGCAACTGCAGAAGAGAGAGCTCTACCCTCCACTCTCTGCTTGGAAAAGCGTCTAATCTGCAGAGAGTTGGAGCTAGAAGATTGAATGGCTGTAGCAGGATGGTATTTTGGGAGAGAGAGTTAGATTTAGCAGGGTCCCAGGCCCCAGAAAGCCTTGTGGATGATGCAGAGGGTCTTGAACTTGATCCTTGCAGTAACAGGGAGCCAGTGGAGAGATTTTATGGCTGGAGAAATAAGGTCCCTTGGCTTGAGGCCAGGGATAAGTCTTGCAGTTCTTTTCTGGATTAGTTGAAGGCAGCAGAAATATAAACAATATTTAAACCCCCTTGTTCAGAAATCTCCATAACATGGTGGACCTTGCTGATAAGTGAAGGGGATGTGCAGCTGTTGAATTCAAAACCGAAGAAAATTTGAAGAAAGCTGTCAATGTGTTGAACAAGCACGTTCTGAGTGGGTGGCCATTGAAAGTTAAAGAAGTGCATTTGTCTTTATTTGGGCGTCATGGACTTATTTCAATGTATTTAGAATTTAAGTATTGCAAGTTCTGATTACTTGATATTATGTGTGATATTATGTGGTGCATTGGTCTACATTCAACAATTTACCTGGAAAGAACAGTGGCAGCATCCCCATCAACCTCTGGCCCCCCTACCCTCTCACACACACCAACTACATTAAAAACACCTGGAAAAAAGACAACGGGCCTGGTCTGCTTCAATCTCCCACCACTCCTTTCCCCTACTGTCTCGACCCACCACCTCAATCTCTCAATCTACACCATCACCACCCTCCTCCGTGTCCTCACCCTGCTTCGAACCCCTCTCCCTTGAATTTTCACCAACCACACCTAGAACCCTTAACCCCTTACGCTTCACTCTTGAATTCCCAGCCCCAAATCCATCTTCCCAACCGACCACCCTCACACACCCGTCCAACCCCATCCTCTCCACACCCACCTCCTCCTCCACCCACTCTTCCCAACCACTATTGACCAACCCGCCTCTCTCACCTCCCAGATTCTGCTCACTCCCCTCACTCCCCACCAATCCCCACCCCCACTACTACTCGCAGCCACTCACCCACTCATCCCCACCACCACCCCTACAACCTCCACAACATCCCCCTGTGCCAAAGTAAGATGCATCCTTTTTAATGCCCGATTTGTAGCAAAAAACAGACACAGCACCTTTGACCTCCTCACCTCAGACAAACCAGACCTAGTCTTTATCACGGAAACCTGGTTCTCTGACGACTTTGCCCCCATCGCTCATGAAGCCTTCCCCCAGACTACTCCCTCATCCCACTCAACCAACCCTGTAGAGGAGGAGGACTAGCAATTGTTTTCAAGTCACACTTCTCTGCCTCAATCATCAACTGCCAGACAATCATCCCCTCCTGCGAATCGCTTCTCGTCAAACTATCCCTCCCCCCAACATTCTCCCACAGCTTACTAATCATCTACAGACCCCCTGGCTATGACAGACAATTCTCAAGCAACATCGTGTTTCGATAGCCACCATCTCACCCTCACTCTTTTAGGGGACTTCAACATCTGGCTGGACATTCCCACCAACCCCATGACCTACTCACTGGTCGTCTGGCTAGATGCGCTTAACGTCTGCCTTCACATGAACGGCCCAACTCACTCTAAAGGACACACCCTTGATGACATCTTTAGCTTCTACGACCAGATACATCTAAGCCCCCCTACACCTATCATCTGGTCTGATCACTTAATTGTGCCTTTCACCATTTACTCACACGCCCCCATACTTGAACCAGAACCCCCAAATCAACGCAAATGCTGGAAGAAACAAAAAATCCTCCCTGACCGAGCCGATGCGCTACTTCAAACTCCTCCCTCAACCACACCACGTAATGAACCCTTAACCACCGACTCCTTTGACTCGTTGCTCAATATTTGATTAATCCCGCCCACCCCCACTTGCCAATCCTCAGCTCACCGTGGCCCTTATCCCAGATGGTTTAAACCAGAACTGAAGACCGCAAAACACTGTATAAATCCCTATAACGCAAATGGCAGAAAGATAAAACCCACCTGAGTAGATCCACCCTGGCCCGGCACCATCTCCACTACCAAGCCGAAATCCGAAAAGCAAAAAAAGCCCACTACAACTCTCGAATTCTCAACTGTGAAAACCCCAGCAAGGAACTCCACAAAATCATTACTGAATTCACCAAACCAATCTACCACCACCCAATCGACCCCATCTCAGTCACTCTGCGACTCACTCTCTCTCTACTTCTACACCACTGCTCTCGACAGAACACATTTTCTCAACAACAAACTGGTCCTCATGTCTCTTCCATGTAATCCACCCCCCCTATCAGTCACCTCCCCCCGCCTGCCACAGCAACTACAACCCAACCCACCTTCGACTTGTTCACACCAATATCAAGAGACCAATTTCTCAAACTTCTCTCTGCCCGAAAACCATCTGGCTCCCCCCTAGACCCCTGCCCCGCCTCAATCCTCAAAGAAATATTCTCATCCACCCTGCGCAGGAGAGTATGCAAGAATCATCATAAATGACTCCCTCACCTCGAGAATCTTCTCAGATGCCCTCAAAACTGCTCATGTCAAGCCGCTTCTAAAAAAACTTTCCCTCAACCCACTCGACCCTAAAACCTACTGCCCCATCTCAGACACCAGGTTCTTTGCTAAACTCATCGATCAAACCGCATACTCCCAAATTAATGCCTTTGTCGAATCCAACAATCTCCTAGACCCAGCACAATCAGGCTTCAGACCTCGACACTGAACCAAAACCACTCTGACCTCAATCTGGGACGACCTTAAGATCACCACAGACTCTGCGGGATGCGCTGCACTAATCCTTCTAGACCTCTCTGCCGCCTTTGACACGATCAACCACTCAATCCTCCTCGACCGCCTCCACTTCCCAGGAATCCATGGAAACGCTCTCAAGTGGATAGCATCCTTCCTCAACAATAGGAAACAAATAACCCTCCTCTCCACCTTTGCTTCCGATGCCCGACCAGTCAATACCGGAGTTCCACAAGGAGCATGCTTATCAGCCCTCCTGTTCAATCTCTAAATGTCCACCCTCCCAGGAATAATCCGCCTGCACAATATCCTGTGCTATAACTACATTGGACTGCCCCTTTTGGGGTAGGACCAAGCCTGATTTGCATATGGTTTTTCCCCTTCTGTAATGGCTTGGCAGGCTGAAAAACGATGGTCTGGAGGGTTGCCCAGAGCTTTGCCCGTGGTTATGATTAATTCAAAACCTTCCAGCCATCACCTTTCTGTTTTGCTAAAGTCACCCCGAGTGGGACGGGTATGCCCAGACGTGGGTCCCGAGTCTGCCGGTCCTAGAGACCCAAGCTACTCCTCACTGATGACGCCCAAAAAGGCTGAAACATGTCTGGGGATGCTTGTGGTCTCGTGCAGAAGGGATGTGACCTAGCAGTTCGGGCTGGACTGCCCCTTTTGGGGTAGGACCAAGCCTGATTTGCATATGGTTTTTCCCCTTCTGTAATGGCTTGGCAGGCTGAAAAACGATGGTCTGGAGGGTTGCCCAGAGCTGTGCCCGTGGTTATGATTAATTCAAAACCTTCCAGCCATCACCTTTCTGTTTTGCTAAAGTCACCACGAGTGGGACGGGTATGCCCAGACGTGGGTCCCGAGTCTGCCGGGCCTAGAGACCCAAGCTACTCCTCACTGATGACGCCCAAAAAGGCTGAAACATGTCTGGGGATGCTTGTGGTCTCGTGCAGAAGGGATGTGACCTAGCAGTTCGGGCTGGACTGCCCCTTTTGGGGTAGGACCAAGACTGATTTGCATATGGTTTTTCCCCTTCTGTAATGGCTTGGCAGGCTGAAAAACGATGGTCTGGAGTGTTGCCCAGAGCTTTGCCCGTGGTTATGATTAATTTAAACCTTCCAGCCATCACCTTTCTGTTTTGCTAAAGTCACCCCGAGTGGGACGGGTATGCCCAGACGTGGGTCCCGAGTCTGCCGGGCCTAGAGACCCAAGCTACTCCTCACTGATGACGCCCAAAAAGGCTGAAACATGTCTGGGGATGCTTGTGGTCTCGTGCAGAAGGGGTGTGACCTAGCAGTTCGGGCTGGACTGCCCCTTTTGGGGTAGGACCAAGCCTGATTTGCATATGGTTTTTCCCCTTCTGTAATGGCTTGGCAGGCTGAAAAACGATGGTCTGGAGGGTTGCCCAGAGCTTTGCCCGTGGTTATGATTAATTCAAAACCTTCCAGCCATCACCTTTCTGTTTTGCTAAAGTCACCCCGAGTGGGACGGGTATGCCCAGACGTGGGTCCCGAGTCTGCCGGGCCTAGAGACCCAAGCTACTCCTCACTGATGACGCCCAAAAAGGCTGAAACATGTCTGGGGATGCTTGTGGTCTCGTGCAGAAGGGATGTGACCTAGCAGTTCGGGCTGGACTGCCCCTTTTGGGGTAGGACCAAGCCTGATTTGCATATGGTTTTTCCCCTTCTGTAATGGCTTGGCAGGCTGAAAAACGATGGTCTGGAGGGTTGCCCAGAGCTTTGCCCGTGGTTATGATTAATTCAAAACCTTCCAGCCATCACCTTTCTGTTTTGCTAAAGTCACCCCGAGTGGGACGGGTATGCCCAGATGTGGGTCCCGAGTCTGCCGGGCCTAGAGACCCAAGCTACTCCTCACTGATGACGCCCAAAAAGGCTGAAACATGCCTGGGGATGCTTGTGGTCTCGTGCAGAAGGGATGTGACCTAGCAGTTCGGGCTGGACTGCCCCTTTTGGGGTAGGACCAAGCCTGATTTGCATATGGTTTTTCCTCTTCTGTAATGGCTTGGCAGGCTGAAAAACGATGGTCTGGAGGGTTGCCCAGAGCTTTGCCCGTGGTTATGATTAATTCAAAACCTTCCAGCCATCACCTTTCTGTTTTGCTAAAGTCACCCCGAGTGGGACGGGTATGCCCAGACGTGGGTCCCGAGTCTGCCGGGCCTAGAGACCCAAGCTACTCCTCACTGATGACGCCCAAAAAGGCTGAAACATGTCTGGGGATGCTTGTGGTCTCGTGCAGAAGGGATGTGACCTAGCAGTTCGGGCTGGACTGCCCCTTTTGGGGTAGGACCAAGCCTGATTTGCATATGGTTTTTCCCCTTCTGTAATGGCTTGGCAGGCTGAAAAACGATGGTCTGGAGGGTTGCCCAGAGCTTTGCCCGTGGTTATGATTAATTCAAAACCTTCCAGCCATCACCTTTCTGTTTTGCTAAAGTCACCCCCAGTGGGACGGGTATGCCCAGACGTGGGTCCCGAGTCTGCCGGGCCTAGAGACCCAAGCTACTCCTCACTGATGACGCCCAAAAAGGCTGAAACATGTCTTGGGATGCTTGTGGTCTCGTGCAGAAGGGATGTGACCTAGCAGTTCGGGCTGGACTGCCCCTTTTGGGGTAGGACCAAGCCTGATTTGCATATGGTTTTTCCCCTTCTGTAATGGCTTGGCAGGCTGAAAAACGATGGTCTGGAGGGTTGCCCAGAGCTTTGCCCGTGGTTATGATTAATACAAAACCTTCCAGCCATCACCTTTCTGTTTTGCTAAAGTCACCCCGAGTGGGACGGGTATGCCCAGACGTGGGTCCCGAGTCTGCCGGGCCTAGAGACCCAAGCTACTCCTCACTGATGACGCCCAAAAAGGCTGAAACATGTCTGGGGATGCTTGTGGTCTCGTGCAGAAGAGATGTGACCTAGCAGTTCGGGCTGGACTGCCCCTTTTGGGGTAGGACCAAGCCTGATTTGCATATGGTTTTTCCCCTTCTGTAATGGCTTGGCAGGCTGAAAAACGATGGTCTGGAGGGTTGCCCAGAGCTTTGCCCGTGGTTATGATTAATTCAAAACCTTCCAGCCATCACCTTTCTGTTTTGCTAAAGTCACCCCGAGTGGGACGGGTATGCCCAGACGTGGGTCCCGAGTCTGCCGGGCCTAGAGACCCAAGCTACTCCTCACTGATGACGCCCAAAAAGGCTGAAGCATGTTTGGGGATACTTGTGGTCTCGTGCAGAAGGGATGTGACCTAGCAGTTCGGGCTGGACTGCCCCTTTTGGGGTAGGACCAAGCCTGATTTGCATATGGTTTTTCCCCTTCTGTAATGGCTTGGCAGGCTGAAAAACGATGGTCTGGAGGGTTGCCCAGAGCTTTGCCCGTGGTTATGATTAATTCAAAACCTTCCAGCCATCACCTTTCTGTTTTGCTAAAGTCACCCCGAGTGGGACGGGTATGCCCAGACGTGGGTCCCGAGTCTGCCGGGCCTAGAGACCCAATCTACTCCTCACTGATGACACCCAAAAAGGATGAAACATGTCTGGGGATGCTTGTGGTCTCGTGCAGAAGGGATGTGACCTAGCAGTTCGGGCTGGACTGCCCCTTTTGGGGTAGGACCAAGCCTGATTTGCATATGGTTTTTCCCCTTCTGTAATGGCTTGGCAGGCTGAAAAACGATGGTCTGGAGGGTTGCCCAGAGCTTTGCCCGTGGTTATGATTAATTCAAAACCTTCCAGCCATCACCTTTCTGTTTTGCTAAAGTCACCCCGAGTGGGACGGGTATGCCCAGACGTGGGTCCCGAGTCTGCCGGGCATAGAGACCCAAGCTACTCCTCACTGATGACGCCCAAAAAGGCTGAAACATGTCTGGGGATGCTTGTGGTCTCGTGCAGAAGGAATGTGACCTAGCAGTTCGGGCTGGACTGCCCCTTTTGGGGTAGGACCAAGCCTGATTTGCATATGGTTTTCCCATTCTGTAATGGCTTGGCAGGCTGAAAAACGATGGTCTGGATGGTTGCCCAGAGCTTTGCCCGTGGTTATGATTAATTCAAAACCTTCCAGCCATCACCTTTCTGTTTTGCTAAAGTCACCCCGAGTGGGACGGGTATGCCCAGACGTGGGTCCCGAGTCTGCCAGGCGTAGAGACCCAAGCTACTCCTCACTGATGACGCCCAAAAAGGCTGAAACATGTCTGGTGATGCTTGTGGTCTCGTGCAGAAGGGATGTGATCTAGCAGTTCGGGCTGGACTGCCCCTTTTGGGGTAGGACCAAGCCTGATTTGCATATGGTTTTTCCCCTTCTGTAATGGCTTGGCAGACTGAAAAACGATGGTCTGGAGGGTTGCCCAGAGCTTTGCCCGTGGTTATGATTAATTCAAAACCTTCCAGCCATCACCTTTCTGTTTTGCTAAAGTCACCTCGAGTGGGACGGGTATGCCGGGCCTAGAGACCCAAGCTACTCCTCACTGATGACGCCCAAAAAGGCTGAAACATGTCTGGGGATGCTTGTGGTCTCGTGCAGAAGGGATGTGACCTAGCAGTTCGGGCTGGACTGCCCCTTTTGGGGTAGGACCAAGCCTGATTTGCATATGGTTTTTCCCCTTCTGTAATGGCTTGGCAGGCTGAAAAACAATGGTCTGGAGGGTTGCCCAGAGCTTTTCCCGTGGTTATGATTAATTCAAAACCTTCCAGCCATCACCTTTCTGTTTTGCTAAAGTCACCCCGAGTGGGACGGGTATGCCCAGACGTGGGTCCCGAGTCTGCCGGGCCTAGAGACCCAAGCTACTCCTCACTGATGACGCCCAAAAAGGCTGAAACATGTCTGGGGATGCTTGTGGTCTCGTGCAGAAGGGATGTGACCTAGCAGTTCGGGCTGGACTGCCCCTTTTGGGGTAGGACCAAGCCTGATTTGCATATGGTTTTTCCCCTTCTGTAATGGCTTGGCAGGCTGAAAAACGATGGTCTGGAGGGTTGCCCAGAGCTTTGCCCGTGGTTATGATTAATTCAAAACCTTCCAGCCATCACCTTTCTGTTTTGCTAAAGTCACCTCGAGTGGGACGGGTATGCCGGGCCTAGAGACCCAAGCTACTCCTCACTGATGACGCCCAAAAAGGCTGAAACATGTCTGGGGATGCTTGTGGTCTCGTGCAGAAGGGATGTGACCTAGCAGTTCGGGCTGGACTGCCCCTTTTGGGGTAGGACCAAGCCTGATTTGCATATGGTTTTTCCCCTTCTGTAATGGCTTGGCAGGCTGAAAAACGATGGTCTGGAGGGTTGCCCAGAGCTTTTCCCGTGGTTATGATTAATTCAAAACCTTCCAGCCATCACCTTTCTGTTTTGCTAAAGTCACCCCGAGTGGGACGGGTATGCCCAGACGTGGGTCCCGAGTCTGCCGGGCCTAGAGACCCAAGCTACTCCTCACTGATGACGCCCAAAAAGGCTGAAACATGTCTGGGGATGCTTGTGGTCTCGTGCAGAAGGGATGTGACCTAGCAGTTCGGGCTGGACTGCCCCTTTTGGGGTAGGACCAAGCCTGATTTGCATATGGTTTTTCCCCTTCTGTAATGGCTTGGCAGGCTGAAAAACGATGGTCTGGAGGGTTGCCTAGAGCTTTGCCCGTGGTTATGATTAATTCAAAACCTTCCAGCCATCACCTTTCTGTTTTGCTAAAGTCACCCCGAGTGGGACGGGTATGCCCAGACGTGGGTCCCGAGTCTGCCGGGCCTAGAGACCCAAGCTACTCCTCACTGATGACGCCCAAAAAGGCTGAAACATGTCTGGGGATGCTTGTGGTCTCGTGCAGAAGGGATGTGACCTAGCAGTTCGGGCTGGACTGCCCCTTTTGGGGTAGGACCAAGCTTGATTTGCATATGGTTTTTCCCCTTATGTAATGGCTTGGCAGGCTGAAAAACGATGGTCTGGAGGGTTGCCCAGAGCTTTGCCCGTGGTTATGATTAATTCAAAACCTTCCAGCCATCACCTTTCTGTTTTGCTAAAGTCACCCCGAGTGGGACGGGTATGCCCAGACGTGGGTCCCGAGTCTGCCGGGCCTAGAGACCCAAGCTACTCCTCACTGATGACGCCCAAAAAGGCTGAAACATGTCTGGGGATGCTTGTGGTCTCGTGCAGAAGGGATGTGACCTAGCAGTTCGGGCTGGACTGCCCCTTTTGGGGTAGGACCAAGCCTGATTTGCATATGGTTTTTTCCCCTTCTATAATGGCTTGGCAGGCTGAAAAACGATGGTCTGGAGGGTTGCCCAGAGCTTTGCCCGTGGTTATGATTAATTCAAAACCTTCCAGCCATCACCTTTCTGTTTTGCTAAAGTCACCACGAGTGGGACGGGTATGCCGGGCCTAGAGACCCAAGCTACTCCTCACTGATGACGCCCAAAAAGGCTGAAACATGTCTGGGGATGCTTGTGGTCTCGTGCAGAAGGGATGTGACCTAGCAGTTCGGGCTGGACTGCCCCTTTTGGGGTAGGACCAAGCCTGATTTGCATATGGTTTTTCCCCTTCTGTAATGGCTTGGCAGGCTGTAAAACGATGGTCTGGAGGGTTGCCCAGAGCTTTGCCCGTGGTTATGATTAATTCAAAACCTTCCAGCCATCACCTTTCTGTTTTGCTAAAGTCACCCCGAGTGGGACGGGTATGCCCAGACGTGGGTCCCGAGTCTGCCGGGCCTAGAGACCCAAGCTACTCCTCACTGATGACGCCCAAAAAGGCTGAAACATGTCTGGGGATGCTTGTGGTCTCGTGCAGAAGGGATGTGACCTAGCAGTTCGGGCTGGACTGCCCCTTTTGGGGTAGGACCAAGCTTGATTTGCATATGGTTTTTCCCCTTATGTAATGGCTTGGCAGGCTGAAAAACGATGGTCTGGAGGGTTGCCCAGAGCTTTGCCCGTGGTTATGATTAATTCAAAACCTTCCAGCCATCACCTTTCTGTTTTGCTATAACTACATTGATGACACCCAATTAATCCTAAAACTCCTCAACTCAAACCCCAACTGTCAGCCTGACCTTGCAGCCTGCCTCCTTGACATTGATCGCTGGATGACCATAAACCACCTCCTCTTAAACCCCACTAAAACCAAAATCATGGTGTGCGGCAACACCAAGCTTCTCCCCCATCCTCTATCATGGCCTCCATCCATGGGCAATCCACCCACCTCCTCGACCACAGTAAACCTTGGATGCACTCTCGACTCTGACCTAACCCTCTCTCGCCATATCAACAACGTCTCAAAGTCCTGCCATTACCACCTCAAAATTCTTAGATGCATTTTTCCGTACGTCTCCTTTTGCAACAGACTCGCCGCTGTCCAATCTATTGTAATGTTGAGACTGGACTATGCCAACTCCCTATACCTCGGGGTCTAAGCATGCCACCTCATTAAACTACAAAGAGCACAAAACTCTGCAGCCAAATTGCTTTTAGCACTTGGCCCAAGTGACCACACCTCTCCAGGTCTCAAAACTCTCCACTGGCTCCCGATTGGACGAAGGGTGACTTTCAAAACCTTTTGCATCTCCCACCGAGCAGTGAATAAAACCGGTCCTCTATACCTACAGGACAAGCTAAAACTCTACCACCCACTGCACACTCTAACATTATGCTCTGTCCTCCTTTAGTGATACCAAACACCATCTCAGTCAGGTTAGGAGGATACTCATTCTCAGCCTTGGCCACCACTCTATGGAACTCTCTTCCACCCCACATTCGACACACCGAAGACTAACTGTCATTCCGCAAATTGTGGATTTAGCAGATGGAGTGGATAGAGCGGATAGAGTGGATGGAACGGATAGAGTGGATGGAGCGGATAGAGTGGATGAAACGGACGGAGTGGATGAAACGGATGGAGTGGATGAAGTCGATGGAGTGGATGGAGTGGATGAAACAGTTGGAGTGGATGAAATGGATGGAGTGGATGGAGCAGATGGTGTGGATGGAGCGGATGGTGTGGATGGAGCGGATGATGGATGGAACGGATGAGGGATGGAACGGACGAGGGGATAGAACCTATAAAGTGAATGGAACAAATGGAGTGGATAGAATAGACAAAGAGAATGGAACGGATGAAGTGGATGAATTGGACGAAGTGGATGGAAAGGATAGAGTAGATGGAACGGATAGAATGGACGGAACGGATGAAGCGAATTGAACGGATGGAGTGGATGGAACGGGTGGAGTGGATGGAATGGATGGAGTAGATGGAATGGATGGAATGGATGGAGTGGATGGAGTGGATGGAATAGATGGAGTGGATGGAGCGGATGGAACGGATGGAACAGATAGAACGGATGGAACGTGTGGAGCGGATGGAACGGACGGAACAGACGGAAAAGGTGGATGGAGTGGATGGAAAGGATAGAGTGAATGGAGTGGATGGAAAGGACAGAGTGGATGGAGTGGATGGAGTGGATATATCTCTGTATATCTTGTATCTCCTATTTATGCTATGTATATGCTATGTACCTGTAACACCATGTTATCTGTATCACATGTTTACCCTATCCATCCTTTCGCTTTATATACGTATGCCGCCATGTACGCCCCCTGTCCTGCTCGCTTGCTTGGTTGCAGGCGCTTTACTGATAACCACCATATCACACTACTACGCTTACTCTCTCCTATACACCATCATTCAACTAGAACACAGCTATACTATGACACATTCGGCCTAGCTGTTCTCATACTAATATGACCCCACGAACACCTCATCATCCTAATAAAACACAGCTAGCTGAGCACATACCGGCTAGTTTAGGCGTCTCCTCAGGCCTAACACAGCCAGAACTCAGTCTGGGTGTCCACCCTCCAGACTGAACACATCCAACTGATTTCCTCAGCACCACACCTACCAGTAAGAAGAGGCTATCATGCAACAACCACACCAGCTGCACACATATCCGGTGCGCCCACACACCATACGACACTCTCTCTCTCTACTGACTTGAACTGCGGTTCCCTAGGGCGTTCAACCTACAAGCGCTTTTAGGTCATACCAATGATACATAAGGTGCTATATAAATGCCAAGTAACATAACACATAACATAACAACTCTGGACATAGTACGCAATCTTGAATCTCTCTTTTTTTACCCCACCTTATGACAGTAGTGTGTGATCGACATGAAAGTCAGCATCACATTAGTGCAAAGTACATTTTTTGCATGCTTCTCTACTAATTAAGTTAGGAATTTTGTCTTGAACTAGTAGTTATGCAGCAGGTGCATCAGCTGAGTGAGGCCCTTCAAATCACAAAGGTATATATAATGCAATTTAAAATATATCTGGCTAAAATGTAAATGTAATGTAAATGGTAATAGTGCATTAAAATGATTAAAAAAGAACATAATGGATGACTTTTCATTAATCTTATTAATTAAAACTCTTAATTATTTCAAGGGAGTTAGGGATGACAAATGTAAGTACTGGTATGAGGAAGTGGGGCATTGAGGAATAAAGATCCAGAGTAATAAATATTTTAACAACAATATCTTTATTTGTTAACAAAATGAGTCTCCATGCATTTGTTGTTTGCACTAACTTGAAATCAAAAGAAGTTATACAGAATGCATAAGGCTTTCCTTTGTGCCAAGTTATGACATGACACATTTGCAGTCTAGGAGATAAGAAGCATATGGCCAGGTGGTAATTGTATGCCCATACATTTATTAAAATAGATACATGCACTATTATTTATTTATTTATTTATATACAGGAGGAACAATGTCCTTTTGATCACAAAATAACATACAATAGATAAGAGATCAGATTTGACGTGAAGCAGTGAGCTTCTTACAATGGGGTGAGTTTGAGGGACATTCTGACCAGGTTGTGGAGGGGAGCAAATGGAACAATCACCGGGGACAATACATAAGTGGGCATACATAGTTTGAGGACAACCAACATTGGAAATTGTTAGGTGCAGGTAGGCAGTACGGCCAGCTCTGCTCCGGACGTGACCATGATGGGTGAAGTGCTAGAATGGAGGCAGAGGAAGTGATAGAGAAAAGCAGATTAGAGGTGAGGGAAACATATTAGCTAGCAGGCAGATGAGAGTTGGGTTAAGAGGGTAACTCAGAGGCAAGGAGCTAAACTTGTAGTTTGGTTTTGAACAAATCTGTGTGGATTGTTTCTCGGATGTCCAGGGGAAGAGAAGTCCATGCAAGTGGAGCAAGAAGAGAGAAAGAGCAGAAGCGAGAGGTAGCACAGGGAGGGTGAGGTGTCACAAGGGTAGTCGAGGAGGTAGAGCGGAGATTGCGAGAAGGCTTATAGAGTTGTATAGAGGAGGATAGATAGAGTGGTGCCTTACCATGGATAGATTTGTGAACCAGGAAAAGAAATTTAAATCTGGCTCTGTTTTGCATCATTAGCCATCTAGCCTGGTGACAATAGAAGGAAGTAGGTGTGAAGTGAGAGAGTTCAAAGAGAGTCCTGGTAGCAAAGTTAATGATCTTGTCAAGAGGACACAAAGCATAGCTGAGGAGACCAAAGAGGATGCTGGCACAGTAGTTCCGTTTAGAGTAGACAAGAGTGGTTAAGAGATGCTTGACAGTGTTGAAAGAAAGGAGGTTCCTGATTTTCCAAATATTTAGCAGGTTGAGTTGAGCTGCTGTTCCAGTTTTCGAGATGAAAGTAGAGAAGGGTCATAGATGATACCGAGTTTATAGCTGAAGAAGAGTAGGGAAAGGTGTCAGGTGCGAACTGGATAGACAGAGGAAGAGGTTTTGGCGGGGAAGAAGAGTACCTCTGTTTTGGTAGAGTTTAATATCAAAGAGTGCACAGCTATCCAATAGTTAGTGGGAGAGACAGTTTGACAATTTGATAGAGATATCAGAGAAGAGTTTAGAAAAAGAGAAGAAGATATGAGTGTTGTCCACAAAGAGAACCCAAAGGAGGACATTAGTGCCCCACTAGCAGAAGTGTAGAGTGTAAAAAGGAACAGACCCAAGACAGAGCCTTGTGGAACACCAACAGTTAGAGGAGTGTGTTGAGAGGTGTTGTTGATCCATGAGACAGTGAATTGGTGAGGTGCAAGGTAGGATTCAATCCAGACCATTAGAGGGTGAGATAAAATAGGTACGAAACCTTTATAAACCGTGAACTTATAAGAAGATAATTGGAGTCCATGAAAATCCAGGGCTGGCATTTATCACTCATCAAAGGCAATCTCTAGAAAGGAAGACCATTAAAATTCATAGGAATATCTCATGCCACTGTTTAAAATAAAGTGTTTAACCTATCTATTTGGAACATTAGCTTTGGACTGGGTGAATAATACTAATCTTTGCTCTCTACCTCCTTGTTTTTAGCTTTTATCCTTTGTAGTCTTTTATTCACTTTCTGACTTATACATGCTATGTGGTGGTCAGTGGCTGCATGGCTACATAGAGACCAACATCCACCTGTTTGTTGGTCGATTAGTAACAATAAAGAAAATGTTTTTCTATGTAGACCTTTGCGCATTCATCTATGTGTTAATTGTATACTTCAATTTTGCAATAATTCGCTACTGCACACTGTTTAGTGAGTAACAGGTAACTGGTTTTTATTAAATTATTTACAGTGTTTTCACATCAGTGAGAATTTTAGTCAACGTGTGCCAACATAACTCCGCTTGGAGGCACGTGCATGTTTTTCGCCCTTTCTTGGGCTTTGTCAAGGCACTAATACATTGGTTTATCGCACCAGAGTGATTCAAAAATACATTCCATTCATTAGCATAATAAAAGAAAATGTTTTCATAAATAATCCATTAACAGTTTTTTGGGTTGTCTTTGGTTGTAGTTTGTGAATGAAAAAATGTTTGTGGTCCTTACTCCGGTGATTCTGTTCCACTGTCCTGGGGTCCTGTTTATTTATGAAGATACTGCACCATTACGCGGTCAATCTTCTCTCCGCTTCTCTCGGACATCATCAGCGGATGGCAGCACAAAGTGTTGAGCAGTGGGATTTCCCAATAGGGAATGATATATGCAATCACAACCCAGGAATTTAGGTTGTATACGAATTGATCGTTTTACAACTGCTCGAATGACAATTGACCTTTTCACAATTGACCGAATTGTGAAGGTCAATTGTACCATATATGTGGGGGGAAACCCCCCAAAACCCCCCACCCAACACCAAACCCCCCAAAACTGAAACCGAAATATATATATATATATATATATATATATATATATATATATATATATATATTCGGTCAATTGTGAAAAGGTCAATTGTGACCCTTTAAATTCGGTCAATTGTTCATTCGAACAATTGTAAACGTCCAATTTGGGTTATACCGGAATTTACACCAATTGTTGCACAACACAGAAGATAGACTGCGTAATGGTGCAGTATCTTCATAAATAAACAGGGTGTGGATAAACGCACCCCCGTAACCTATCCTGCAAATCTGGTACCCTGTGTGGGGTCCCCTGTAACTGTATCTTGCACCCCGACAAAATGCGTATAGAAAATCGTAACTCAGCAATAACTGAGGAAATCTGCATGCAAACCGACATAAACAGATTGTGCACCCTGCTACACTGCTTACATGCACTCCTAAGTTACATCAGAACCCTGATTAAGTACACGTACCTCAAAATCTGACATGCGAACACACCTGTGCACTGAAAATCCTCAGTGCAAGTGTATTTACGCCTGCCTTCTGGTTGGTGGATCGTATGAAGTACTTGCATGGCCGAGACGTTGCATGATCGAATCTATTAATACAACTCATGCAGTGGATTTGAGGGTGTGCGTGGGACTGCCTGCAGGCCGTCCCTCGGAACGCCCACTTTTTTGCAAGTTCTAGCCCCAATTTTGTTGTTTTGTCCCTTCCGAGTCCTCTGCGCAAGCCATGCCCACGCTCTGCTTGGAGTCTCGTTCAAGGCCCTTGATGGTTCGCACAGATGTGCCGAGCCAGCCCAAGCTCCACAGAAGTCCAAGGAAAGTACCGCACATTCAATTCCACGAATCAATGAAGGGGGATTTGCATGCACAAGTAGCCTATTTTTTGCACACAAAATTCCACGAATCAGCCCCTAAAAGAACATCTTTTGAAAGGTACATTTTAGCCGGTTATAGACTAGATATTTTCATTGTGCTCTGGGATTTTAGACATTTGGCATAACAACTGGAATTTCCAATTGAATTTAGAGGGAATTTTCATGCAGGACGGATATTAAAATGAAGCACATAAAATAGCAACAATAAAACGTTAATTATATAAATGGATATATGTTCATGGAGCGGCGGGTATTTCAAGTCCAAACCATGGTAGAATCAAAATTGTGATGTTTTTGCAGTTGTGATGACAGTACGTCATTTGCTTACCTCAATTCATTTCACAACTTAAATTTGAATTAAACTATATAGCTATATTAACATCTCCACTACTTTAATTCATGCCACATACGATAATAATTAAAATAGTTTTTTTGTGTGTGAAGCCAGTGATTGAAATAAATGTGGTTGTGCATTGCATGAGTGAGTGCCTTCTGCATTTGTGTGTAGAAACACGATTATGCAAATCTGTAGACAGTAGGGTTAGCTTTGCCCTGCTCTAACTTTACAAACAGGGCGTTGCTTTCAACAGCTGATGTCAGAAATAGCAATGATTTTGTTGCTGCTATGGCTTTGACCTTCGCTTGATCGCACTGAAGCTTATGTTATCACACGAGAGCAGGTGTGGTTTAAGGATTTTACTTGTTGGAAATTAAATTAATGTGCCAGAAAAAAAGTTTAATATATCGATATTGTCTCGGGAGGATAGCTGAAAGGCAACATGCTCACCTTGGAAGCAAGACGACACGGAGCAGCACAGGTTCGATCCCCAGGTCCGCCCTTAGAAACCTCTTGGTATTATGCGCTTTATAAATAACCTATCAAATCAAATCAAATATGCAGATCTCATTATGATTGGTTGAATTAAATAAGTGGGGGAACCTTTCCTTTAAGGAATCTACACATTTTGAACCAAGAATGGGCATGTTTGTGGACTGATAGGCTTGTGAAAGTCATGTGAATACACTTCAGTGGCACACCTCAATGCTTTTATTGAAAACTTTACATTGAGTATGAATTTGCCCTTTGATTAAATATATTTGAACACTTCCATTGAAAATGTGACACATTCCTAAAGTTCATATGCTTACAAAAAAGTAACTTTTCTTCAGATCCTACCGAAAAGCGGTTTATTTTCCATACTGCAATGAAAAATGTCAAGCAGTCTAAATAAGTTATGTCAAATAAAACAGGTACATATTTCCATCAGTCCGAGACATGAAGCACATGGAAGTATAAGGAGAAGAGGTAGGAAACAGCAAGGTAATTCTGCCTTCTCTTCTCACATAATCCCCATTCAGTGTGTTGAAGCTGTCAATTTTGTACTTAGCCTTGCAATTTGGGTTGCCTCTGCAATCTCCGGTGGTCAGAGAAATGTCAACGATGTGCTGGTGGGTGCACAAGACTGATGACTACACCCCTCCTTCTCTTTCACCCTCCCTCTATGCTCTGACTTCTCTCTCTTTGGGCATTCTGTTTGGAGCATTATTTCCTAAGAGTTCGATCGCAAATGAACGCCAGGTCTTACAGATCAATGCCTTACAGAACAATTCTCTTGAACATTACTCTTCATCAAAAACGTTTACACATAATCAGCCCTGGAGTCAAACAAAATCTTGACAAGGAGGAGAGGGTATGCCAAATTCGCATCATATTTTCAAACATGATGAATTACAAATCTAGCATTAGGTTGAAAAGCATTTCACTTCACTAAATATAAATTTATGAGTTTAGACCTGTCATCACAACCTCAAACGTGTCTGCTACGTCAAAGACAGATACTGTAAAAAAAAAACTAAAAAACAACAATAACCTCTGCATTTAAATCACTGGGCCTGATTCACAAAAATGTTTTCAGTGGGTCTTTCCCATGTTAAAACATTTGTGTAAATTAGGCCCATAGAGTGGTTTTCAATAGGTATTTCCCATAGAATTTTTTGTGAATCAGGCATATATTAGCGTATGTATTTTTGCACTTCCTGATTGTTCATTTTAGTTCAATGTTCTCTGAAATTCGCCAGTTATGGTAAGCTAAGCAACCATAACTTGCGCCACCACCGTGTGCTGCACTGCTAAGATTACATCACATGTCTAGCCCCTTCTTTTATGTTCACTGCCATATCTAGGCCAGATGGGTTTATTTACTGACAGTCAGAAACTTAACTTTCAAAAGGTATTACATTTATAGATATTGCTATTCTCACATGTTCTTACACTACTTTCCTTAGAATTTAATCACATCTTATGATGTACATATATAGGGAAAGAAGCAGGCCTGAAACACAGCAATCATTTTTGTGCGTGAATACAATCATGTTGATTATACACAGTTGCTAATGATACTTCCTCTTGTTTGCTTACTTTACTCTCCATATATAAGCCCCATATTTGTATGTATTGTAGTCTATGTTTTGTGTGTATTAGTAGAAACATGTGGTAAGTGATGCATTATTAGCTACTTAGTACATGTTTCACAGACCGGAAAAGTATGATACAGAAGCATTTACCGTTTTATTATATAACTTTGGAAAATTACAAATATAGCACCTCTCTGATATGCTGCAGTCAATACCTACATTTCTGTATGAGTAGGTTCCTGTACTAGAAAGAATACTGCAATGGAATTTTCTTTAGAACACTACATTGCGTGATGAAGTATGTAGTTTATTATGCATCTCCCGATAATCCCTGATACTTTTTTGTCAACATTACATTCACAACCCCTTGTATGAAAAGTAAATGCACATGTGATATCATCAGTGATGTCATCAATGATATTTGTGATGTCATCTTTGATGTCCTGGGTGTTAGTCTTAGCAGTGCACCATGGTGGCGCGAGTTATGGTTGCTTAGCTTACCATAACTGGCAAATTTCAGGGGTTTTTTCTATTTTACTTGTAACCATAACGTCCCTTTAACAAAGTTTTTTTACTGAATTTCATGGGTTTTTAGTAGAGCAACTTAACCATAACATCCCTTTAACAAATTGTTTTTACTGAATTTCATAGGTTTTTAGTAGAGCAACTTAACCATAACGTCCCTTTAACAAAGTTTTTAACTGAATTTCATAGGTTTTTACTAGCGCAACCTAACCATAATGTCCCATTAACAAAGGTTTTTTACTAAATGTCATAGGTTTTTATTAGTGCAACTTAACCATAACGTCCCTCTAAATGAATGGAGGCCATTAGCACCTTAGGTTCCCAAAGCGGGAACCCGGGGTGCTAAAAAAATGATTTTTCTTCCTACAGCGTGATGCCTGAGGCGTCCTGGTGTAGGAAGGAAAATCCTTTCACAAGATGGCCACCATGGAAAGGGAAGGTGGGTTTCCCTACAGGGCCCCTCTTCGCTTTCCACAGCAGCCTGCAGAAGGAGAAAAGATAACGCTATGACCATATTACCACAAGCACATTTTTCTTCCCTTTCAAACCTATCCCAATTTCGAATAACTTTACCACAAAGGCAGTCCCAGGTGGACATGGCCACTTTAACCCCATGTGTTGTCCCTCGTGGTCATGGTCAGTAGGCAGATTGTCTGGACCATGACCTTATTCGATGACCCGGACAATCTGACCACTGCCCATTGCCACAGGCTACACCTCAGTCACCAAAGGTATATCACTATTTCGTGTACCTACATTATAACACTTGTCAAAAAATAAAACACAGGCACATTTGCAAAACCATGGTTTCAGGTCCTTGCCAATGTTCCTTACACAAGTTTGCTGGAAATCCACCCACGTTTAATTTTTTCAAAAGTGTCAAATGTATGCACATACATGTCATATAACCTAGCCCCACCTGACAAAATCCATTCAGGCTTTATAAAAACATGTATATCTAGATCTATAATCTTTTTGCAAACGTTTGTGTAGATTTGTCAAATGGCACCACGTTTATAAGCCTTTACAATATTTTGGGACCCTGCCTCTAATGTTACCCCCTCTTGACAAAATCCCACCTACCTTCGCAAAAACATTTATATCTAGATCTATTATCAGTTTGCCAAAGTAAGTGTAGATTGGTCAAATGGCACCTCATGTATAAGCCTTTACATTATTTTGGGACCCCCACTTTAATTTTGCCCCTTCTTGACAAAATCCCTCAAAACTTCACAAAAACATTTATATCTAGATCTGTTATCAGTTTGCCAAATTAAGTGTAGATTCGTCAAATGGCACCTCATTTATAAACCTTTACATATAAGCCTTTACATTATCTTGGGACCCCCTCTAATGTTGCTCCCTTTGACAGAATCCCACCAAACTTTGCAAACTCATTCGGAATCAGGTCAGGAATAAAATTGCAAAATGCCATGCAGTTTCATTAAGTGGCGCCAAAGTTATAAGCCATCCAAGAACTGCTTTTCACCAACCCTGTAATGCTGAGGTGTCAACGAACTTCTCAGGACTGTCCGCAAACATCAGAACCGTTTGCAGAATTTTGCAGTGAAAAACCCCTGGTTTTTTGCTTCTTGCGGCCATATCCCATCCCATCCTCATCAGCCCTCACCACTTCATGCTTTTCACCATCTAATCAGTGGGCGCGTCCGCGGACACCAAGTTGCCTTCTAAGCCAATCAGAGTCCTGTCCACGGAGCGAACAGGGAAGTATGTCCACGGAGCGGACATAGATATCACTAGTTTTTTGGGACCTACTTTTTGGTCGTTTTAAAAGAACTACTGGATGGATTTCCACCAAATTTACAAAATCCGTTCAGCGGTTTGGGCTGTAGGCGTGAGCAAAGTTTTTTCTCCATTCAGTCTATGAGAGAAGAAGACATTTTGGGACCGCCCTATACCTTTGCCCCCCCCCCCCTTGACCAAACCTCACCAAAATTTGCAAAGACATTCAGAGTGGGTCATATACTTTTGTTGCAGAGTTTTGTGAGGATTCGTCCAGGGGGAGCGAAGTTATACACTGCCCAAAAAGTGCTCTTCCTATGGGTTTAGCAACTTAACCATAACTACATTGTGGCTACCGCAGGCCATATATTATATATATATATATATATTACATACCACCACACTACCATAGTTTTATTTCAGAACTACATGGCAAAAAATGTCCATGCTAACTGCCCGAATAACATAGGATAATAGGTGCATTTGTAAAGCCCATGTTAACCCCAAGGGGGGCATCTTGGCGCTTTTGAAAAATAACAGATGTTTTGTGTTACCCAACTTAATGGAACTTGATGGAATGGCACTCTGTTGTGCATTCTCACAAGTAGACTTTTTCTGGGGAAAACTAAAATATATTTTATATCACAAAATCGCAGACCAACATACAGCATGCAACAGTTCATTGAATCATCCTGAAAACAGGTTGACCATCAGCGTTGATTCTGAAAACCTATGCCACAATGCAGAGGAAATGATCTACTGTGTATTCATAACACACACATGCACATCAAATGATATAAGGTAGTTTGGTAACAAAATGCAAGTTATATCAAAATCTTTATTTTGTTCTCTTATCTCGAATCCAATTTGTGTAATCTGTAAATTGTGTACCTGGCCATACAATTAGAGCTGCTGCTGTAATCTCCTGAGGTTAAAGGACCGTCACCAATTTGCACATTGGTATAAGAATGATGACCTGCGCCCCTGACTCGCATCCATCCTTTCCCTAATGCCCTTCCTCGTCACAGATTATGATGTATTGAGCCTCCTTTCTGTGTGACTCCACCGTGCAATTAATGAAGTGTCATCCAAGCTCTTCACATTCATTTCTATCTCTGAAACAGTATTACTTCTAAAAACACATAGGTTAATTAGTATGACCATGAAATAAAACAGTGCCACACACACAGTGCAAGGCATAACGATGTTACCAAAATAAAATATGCTTCTCTAACTGTTAGTTTTATTTGAATCTATGTTCTGCTTTCTGTGACAGTGTAGGAAGGGACATTTTCTATGGATCTTGTTTTCAACATTTTCGTAAGTATTATCCTTACTACAGCTATCAATATTTTTTACATTTTGTAATCTACATTTAAACCCTCAAGCAGGAAGTGACACCAGAGGAGGAGCGGAAGTGCAGTCTGCAGATCTGAAACAGCATAAAAGGGGCCAATAAAACGGTGTCAATGTATTTTACTTCCTACCAACACGTTTACTTAACCACAGATCCTGCCCCACCAAGTAGCACTAGAAGTAGGTGTGCTACTTTTAGCAGCAATAGTACTACTATCAACAGTAGGGCCACTACTGCCAGCAGCAGTAACACTACTAGCATTATTGATACAACTGGTAGTAGTACTTCGATTAACAATTGTATGACTACCAATTCCAGTAGTAGCACTACTGCCCCAGAAACAAGATATGTTGTTCTGGTGAAAAAATGTCTCCTTCAAGTGTGTCCAGATTTCATAAAACAAACAAAAAAAATGTATGACTTTTCATTGTATTCTGAATTGCAAACATATCAGTAGCATTTTGAATTGTATTCAGCATCAGAGTATATAACGGGTGGGGCAGCGTTCTGATAGACACAGTGAAAGAGGATCAATTAAAGGATCCCTATCCAGTAGATCTGAATCTCTTCTGTAGAGTAGATCACCACCCTTCACAAAGACTCACAAGGTGCTGAATCCGAGGTCTCCATGCTTCATTCCAATAGTTCCGAGCATTCGGTCAGCTGCATGAACATGGACATGGTGTCCCGAAGTTTCGACAGTTTCCATGGCCTTCTTTTGGGTGAACATTGAAAGCGGCCATGTATTTTCCTGAGGAACGAGGTGGGATTAATACCGATTGATTGTGAAGGTCAATAGGCCCTTTGCAGATATTAATTTGCAGTTCTCACCTTGCGAGATCCTGATGCTCAAAGGGGACTTACAAGTTGTAAGAGAAGCTGGCCGTGGGTGCACCCTGCCACTCTATGCATACCTAATCGTCGGGTACGTTCCAGACACCTGCAGATACATTGGCTAACATACCCCACAGCGTTTGGGGCTCAAAGTGCCACCTCACAGATGCAGCATTTGCAATGAACAGCCTTAAAGTGCTTGTCCCTACAAACTCGGTGGTGTCCATGCCCTGCTCCTTGGCTGCAAAGATAATCATTGAGGTGGCTGCTGCGGTGGCCGCCGATTCCTAACGGCCAGTCAAATGAGTAAATACTGCCAACCACACTTGCATGGCTGCTAGATTTTAGAATCCATGCATGGTAGGCAGCGTTTACAATGGATCCTATGGAGTCCGCCTGATTTATACTGGTGCATAAAGCCGCCAGGCTCTGTATGGATCTCCATCATTTGCGCTCGTATGAAAATGCATGATGGCGCAAATGCTTGGGCATTTCTATGGCGGAGAGGAAGGAGAGCAGCAGAAATGCAAGTTGCGTTCTGCCCCTCTTCTCTGATATACCATTGATCGAAAATCGAGCGTGATATGAATGGAAGGTGTAAAAATCATGCACAGGGCTTTTACTCCTTCATTACTCCTTCATTATCTGATACCCCTCACGACATAGCCACATTGCTTGCAAAATGATCACGTCTAAGTTTATCGCATTCCTCCACTCACCTATACACAAAATTCTCAAAACAAAGGACCCTCACTTAAACATTTAAAGTGCAAATAAAAACGAGAAACTCCCAAAACATCAACCTTGCTAGCCATGGGCAACCTTAATTTGCAGATAAGCTCATTATGTTCCTTTACGGTAATTGCATCAGGTAACAGACCCCCCTCCTCCTTTTTATTATAATAAAAGTCAAGTCCCCCTCAGAACGACACATCAAATCATTTATCATGATTAATGAGCAGTTACTAATTAGTTTGATTCTCAAGAAGGGATAAGGGATGACAGTGTCATGAGTAGACTTAAGGACTGTATGGCAAATTGGACGAGCTGGGCCACAACTTGCCTCCAGCCCACTTGTTTGCTTCTCCAATACCTCAGGCATCCAAAATGTAATTTGGTGGATAACAAGTTATTTTGATATCATTAAATGTGGTAGTTTAGCTAGTATCAGTTCTACTGAAAGAAATGTAATAATATGCTTCCACTTTTTTCTTTTGGGTAATATTCCCAAAGACATTTTGGACTCGGGGATCATCAGTGCAGTATACAATGGCTGTCTTCTTCTCTTGTGGTTGGAGCAGTAAGGCATGGGAAGCAAACGTCAGCAAAGTTATGATGGGTTTAGATATGCTTGGAAAAAACCTTTCCACCGGAAACATGAAAGTGTGAACGTCGAACACCCATTTGAGCAAACTCCCACATCACAGCACCATCCAATAGCTGTCACTGGGAGTTTGTTGCCAATTCAGTGACACCTGAGCAAGGCATTGTGGGTATGCAAATTAGCCCACATGGAAGTCTTTAACCTCAGACAATTGTCATTGTGTCACTATTGAATGCAGAGTGCCTGATTCATGGATTTTTTGGCGCGGTTCAAAGTGACTTTGTACCAGTGCAAAGTCAGCGCAAAGTAACTTTGTACTGCAACAAAAATTCTATGAATCAGACCCATACGCTGCAGACAACTGCATACTGGTATCACTCTTATTACAGATTATCAGTGAAATATGTTTAACCTCCTTGTGGTCGGAACAGTGATGCATGTGTAGCAAAAATCAGCAAAATTATGGTGGGTTTACAAAGGCTTGAATAAAACCCTTTCAGCTGAAACTTGAAATTAGAGTACACGTGTTCAGGCAAGTCCTATAAGGTCACAGGACAGTGCTATATTACACATACTTTCTTCATCACAAGACAGATACTCTCAAGGCTGCAGAAAGCTAAATACCAGTTCCACTATTGTTATGGTTTATCAATTCTTCTTAGAATGACAATATTACTTCTTATCTCCAGCCCATATGGAAGAAACTAACTGTCACAGTCCGCATTCTGGGCGCATGGCTCCTAGCCACACAATCCGTGAGACGCGGTCCCTGGCAGTTAACGTGGCTGCTGAGGGACTGCCTTACACTTCCCAGATGTCCGTGTACTAGGAATTCGCTCTTCATTCAGTAACAACACCTGCAGGTGCTCCCGGCACTCCGAGGATGCAAAATGGGAGACAATTCAAAAGGATCTTGTTCTGACCGTGACGTTGCCCAACAACGGTGAGTGCACTTCGTCTGGATGTTAGTACTAATCTGTTAATATGCTTTTGACCTTCTTTGCACTGTTTTCTTGGATTTGCTTCTGCCTTCACCTTATTAATAATGGCACAGACACGGTTGGAACTTTTGGCTTAGACCCCAACTTGTATAGCTGGATTTGCTTTTACTTTGAATTTATTGATATTGACATGGACCTGGTTGGAACTTTTGGTTTGGAACCCTTCTTTTACATGTGGATGTGCTTGTGCTTGAGTCTTTTACTGTTGCCTGGACCCGGTTGGAACTTTGATATTGATCTTCGCTCATTTACCTGGAGTCGTATTGCCCCTTTTCCCCAGTGGGGTTAGCACAGGCCTTGTGGGACCTTCCTGTCTGCATGGACTTCTTTTATTCTAACCCAAACTAGTACCTTGTTGGGATTCCCTATCTTCCAGAATTGTTCTGGAACGACTGAAAGAACTGGGAAGTTCCCTTAGTTTCATCATTGTACTATTCAGGAAGCCCCTCTACAGCCCCCATTTTAGTTTTTCCTGCCTCCTTGTTCTGCCTTGGTAAGTCCTGCCTCCCCTCCAGTCAGCTGCACTAACATGCTCTCCTTGGACTCAGACTCCTACTCTAAGGTATGACTCTTCTTGTCGGGAAGTGGGTGGACACCCTGCTGTGTCCTTATTGTAATGTCATTTATATATACTCTAGAATATGTTGTGCTATCACTGCGTTGGCTTCTTATACAGACACGCTCTGTGATTATGAAACCCCTTTCAGTTCACATTCTGGTCAGACCACATTAACATTTGGACTAAACTTGCACATAATGCAGAGGGCCATTTCTAACTTGTATCCACCTGAAATCAGCACTGCAAGATAGCTCCCTCAAGTAATCAAACATTGTGCAACACAAATACAAATTTTCACCGAATTCCCACCAAATTTCCACCTCGCCATGCGCTTGCTTTCGGACACCCCTTGGCCTGTGTTGCCTCACAGGCCTGCACTTATTGTATGAGTTGGTGACCCCTCTTCCATCCAGTGGTTACTGCCTGACACTTACCTGTTGCCTTTGCAACTGGCTCTGCTCCCCTCTGTGGAACATCTAGCACTTATCCCCCTTCCCCTTTTCCTTCACTCTCTCTCTACACTTGAACAATCCAAAAGCTCACAAGACCTAGTAGGACTGTTTCTATATTTGCACATCTTGTTATCATATTCCATTCTCTTGCCGTTCCCTTGTTCCCTTCCCTCTGCCCTGTGGGCGCTTTGAAAGATAATTTCTTGATGTGTAAGCACCTCACAAATGACTAATAAAATAAAAATAAATAAATAAAGCCCCAATTCTACCTCCCACATTTCTTTTAATCGGTCAATGCTTTTACCAGTTTGGACCTTCATACCTCAAATAAAATAGAAATACACAATTGCCCCCCAAGCGTAGACTGGCCAGAACAGCATTATAGGATGGGCTAGAAGGCATTTGGACATTCTGGCCTGGTCCGCCCTGGATGCAGCAGCAATTGCAGCATATTTCAGAACGTTTCCACAGTTTTCTGCAATACAAACTGTGCATGTATGAGCAAGGCCCGCTAACCACCCACCTCCATATAATTGCTCAATATTAATAGCTGCCCCAAAACCAGTTACCTGGCTGTTGTAAAACACCCTTTTGTCTGACAATGAAATCTGCGGAAAGTACATATTTCTGTAGCGCTCCTGTGGACTTGACCCAAAGATCTTTTAGTACTGTGATTGACTCCAGAAACCGCTTTGTCCATCTCTTGATTACTAATGGGATACTCAAAAAAGGTGTGGGTTACAAGGCCTTCTGAACCATAACATCAAGTCAGTCAGTAGTTGTTCCAACAAGCAAAGGCACCAGGCACTGCTTTTGATAACAACCCAATCAATAAATATCGTATTAAGGTAGTCTATATATTAAATAAAACATACATTTATATTAGTGCATGAGCACAATTCAGGACTCTAATAATATAAATGGGAGATACAGCGAGATCAACTACTTATTAGATACATTTAATCTGCAATTAAATTAAATCCGGTAGCATTTGGGCTAAAGATATCCATGCATTTGTGACATGGACGCAAAAGATATGATAAAACTGAAGCAAAAGTAAATCAGAACAAAGAAAACATATGTAAATTTAAGATGAATCAAGGAGGCTAAATAACAGAGTTATTTCTAAGCTACATGAACATTCCAAGTGCATTAAAATGAGATCTCATGCGAAGCTAAAGACCACAAATGACAGAATTAATTTCTGCTGTACTGCACATACAATCCCTCCCAATTGAATGCAGGTGGAGTCTCATCATGGCAGAGGAGACCACGTGTTTGAATGATCAGAAATGGTGCACTAGGAACACCTTTGTTTTCATTTGAGCTACTTTGTAGCTTTCTATGAAGCCTGTGTACCCTCTTTATAGGAAACACATAATATTAACTGTGCAATTCCAACAGACATGCAGCATCTCCACACCAGTCTCCTGAGCAGTGTATCCAGAGAGCCAAAGTAGGATTCAGGGATCTTGACTGGCATTGACTGGAAAATGTAAAGTCATGTGTCGAGAATGATCATCTTGGTCATGGCTATTCAACCCATGAGTGATAACCAGAATTACAATGACAAATCAATACTTCTTTTCAATGTTGAAGACTGATTAGACATGTTCAATGGATAAATCATTCCTTTTTGCTACTGACTTTATTCCAAGATATCTAAATACTGGCATACTTATCAATAGTGCTACCAACTAGGATATATGGACAACGATTTATTCCAATTAATTTGCAATCCTGGCACAATACAGAATGTGAAAGGGAAGGGTTCCCTGAGTTGGGGAACTCATGTCCCCGGCACAATATATAGAGTTGAAAACAGGCAAGGGTTGCCAGTCAAAGGATCAAATCAAAAGGGTCGACAGGTCAAAGGATCGACACCAAAGGGTCGACAGGTCAAAGGATCGAATTTTTTTTTTGTTCACATATTTTTTTTTTTGGGGGGGGGTCCTCCCACCCCCTTTTTTTTTGCTAAAAAACACTTTTTTCCTAATTAAAAAAAAAAATTCGATCCTTTGACCTGTCGACCCTTTGGTGTCGATCCTTTGAACTGTCGAACCTTTTGATTCGATCCTTTGACTTGACACCCAGGCAAGCAGTGTCATTCAATGTAAGTTAGAGTTAAAGTATTGTTACATCACCATTAAGTAAGATATTCCATATGAGCTGTAGTAATTCACACTAGTAAGGTAGTAAGGTATTAACTCAAAACCACATAAACAAGATACAAGCTTGAATATAATAGACAAATATTTTAATATGAATAACCCAACATGTTTCGAGAATACATCTCTTCATGAGGAGTTCAACATGTTGCTGTGTTTCTTTGTAAATTCTAAAAAGTAATCCAAAGAATAAGAAGTATAAATAATTTTTCATAAGTTAACAAATATAGCTTTCAGTACACCAATGTTCCACTATATGTATGGGTAGAGTATTACAGATATTCATATGTACCTTCAGAGTCCTACTGGTCCTGTTGACACCAATATAACACATAGTATGGCGGAGAAAGTTGTCCAAATTCACTGAGGTGCCCACTGCTTGTATTCTCCTTATGCTCCCCCTTGATGTATTCTTGTGTGTTAACAGTCGTGCAATGCAGTATAGATCAAAATGATCCTTCCAAAAGGAATACGATCAGCAAAATGATGGAAAAGACAATGGGCCTCATCACGAGTTGGGCTGTAGCCCTTAAATGCAGTGGTAACGGTATTACCGCCGCATTTAAGGGCTGGCCCTATCACGAGTTAAGCGCTAAATTGGATGTTTTTCCTCCAGCTTTTTACTGGAGGTGAAAATCCCTGTTTTTGGCGGTATTACAGCCAGCTGTATTAGCCCGCTGTATTAGCACCGAAAATTACCCATTGGATCCAATGGACCCAATCAGGAATGGGGATTTACCGTTAAGGCCCAACCTGTGATCCGGTGGTAATACCACTGGACCGGTCGGTGCTAGGGCTATTACAGTCAGCGGTATTACAGCTGGGAATACAGCCCAACTCGTGATGAGGCCCAATGTATATAACAGTTTGCATTGGCATAGTGTGAGTTATCTAAGAGTGAATAGCACTAACCTATCTTTCTTTTGTTTACAAGGTGTTGGACTCAGTAGTGTGATTCTTCTAAATGCAGATCCCTACAGGGCTTTGATTCTACAAATGTACAAGGTGAAAAAGATATACCTCATCACGAGTTTGGCGGTAACCGTTAAATCCGGCGGTCACGCTATTACCGCCGGATTTAAGGGTCCGGCAAATCAGGGCTTCGGCGGATTTCTCCCCAGCTCCCGAATGGGCTCAGTGGGGAATTCCATTACCTCCAAACCCGTGATCCGGCGCTAATAGCGCCGGGGGGTTTGGCGGTAGGGCTAATACCGCCCAACTCGTGATGAGGCCCATAGTCTAGTCTCTGAGTCTAATATTACATATGTCTTTTAAGCAACAGTGGACATGAAAAACTGCAGAATACCCTCCTTCCAGAATTCAATAATCATGCTGGTTCTGGATGCTCCTGAAGTATTGGTTTTTGAGAGCGTCCCAGGGTAGCAAGTCCGAAATCCCCCTATGGTGTAAATCAAAGATTATCTATAAAGAATGGTGCGGATAACACCAATGTGATAATCAAATTAGGACCTAGGGCCATAACTAATTCTTAGCTAAGTCAAATAAGAATGACTGAAAGTATTCGGATGTCTCACTACCATGTGGTCCATTCAGAGTTCTGCATAACAAAGAGAAATGGCCACCTAAAGTATGTACTTCTATTTCTGACATGATTACGCTATCCTGTTAAAACCGCAGAAACGTCATCTCTGTAAATAGAGCGCAGTGATGCAAATGTCGCGGTCAAGGTAGAAGGAATAATTATGTAAAAGTCATTGACTTTGTTGAGAAGGAATGTGCGATAAGGCACATTGTGTGTGAGTTACATTGTGCCCACATTCAAAGTATAAAATAAAAATTAAAAATTAAAAATGATTTGCAAACTAAATGTAATTGTCGGGCTACATGTAATAAATATGTAATATGTGTAATAGTCAGAAGCAAAAATGCTGTAGAGGTGTCACACATGATAGCAGACACATAACCCCCAGACAGGGGGGATGTGGCCTAATTATCAAAAAGGGCCAATCAGAGGTCCTAATTTCCTCTATAGTGGAGGTACCCATTTTGGTGGTGTAATATGTTATGTTGAGCCTAATCCCATGGTGTCTATCTTGGTAATTAGGTCAGTCTTGGATATTAAGAATTAAACAAATCACTAAAAATTCCCAATACATGTAATAGATCTGTTCGGGCTCACAACTGACCTCACAAGTGTAGGGTCTGATAGAGATAATAGTATTTGGGTTCCTTATCCCTATTCACTAGCCATTACTTATCTCACCCTCTTCTCAACCTGTGGAGGCATTCTGGTCATGTACACATTGTACTTGTGCTTACTGAGCCTTTCTCAAACAGTGTAAAGTGATAACATTTTGGCATTTAGTTCTTCCATATCATCAGTGTTGTTGACAAAAATGGTGTCCAGAGAACCCACCTGGTCTACAGCATCTTCATCTCGTTAGTCAATACTTTTCAGACTCCGTACGACATATATATGGCCTGATTCACAGAAGCACTTTATAATGGTGAAATCCCATAGGAAAATGCTCTGTGAATCAGGCCCACATTGAATTGGAAGCACAGTACCAGTGCACATATTTTCCCTTGATTCCTTTGAACAGAATCAGCGGTAACTTAATAAAGCACAGAAGGCGACCCTCTCTTGGTAACTGCATGGCAACTCAGAAGCCCCAGCACATCCGCACATTAGCCTCACAATGACGAAGGTCTCTGCGGTCTTAGTTAGTCACAGCCTAAGAGAAGACTTACCCTTCTGACCCAATAATGGTTAACATTGATATATGGTCCTGACGAATGTGACACCAATTAAAAGAAGTTGTTGAAACCATTTTGAAAGGATATCGTTTATGGCATGAGACCTAGTGAAATAAAAAAAAAAAATATATATATATATATATATATATATATATATATATATATATATATATATATATATATATATTCAGTAAAAAAAACTTTGTTAAATGGATGTTATGGTTCAAAGTAAAACCGAAAACCCCCTGAAATTCGCCAGTTATGGTAAACTAAGCAACCATAACTCACGCTACCACCGTGCACTGCTAAGACTAACACTTAGGACATCAAAGATGACATCACAAATGTCAATGATGACATCACTGATGACATCACATGTCTGGCTCCCTATTTTTTCCTTTACTGACATATGTAGGCCAGTAACAGTCAGGAACTAAAAATTCAAAAAGTACTACATTTGTAGACTTATACTTCAAATAAGTTCTTACAGTAATTTACTTGGGGTTCACTCACAGCATATGAAACATATACATAGGGGAAAGCACAGACTTGGAAGACAGCAATGCTTTCTATGTATGAGGATGATCAGTAAGAGTATCAACAGTTTTTTATAGTTCCACTGTTTTTTTATTACTGTACTTTCCCTGGATATGCTCATACTTGTACTTGTATACATTGTACTCACACTACTTTCCTTAGGGTCTACTCACAGTATGTGATAGTTATACATAGGGGAGTAGTAGTTTTGAAGTAGAGCAATCATTTATGTGCATGAAGATAATCAGTTAGGTTATGAAGATTGTCTGGTAATACTGCTGTTTTTTGTTTACTTCATTCTCCTGTATATGCTCATATTTGTATGTGTTGTCTGTTTGTGTTTTGTTTGAAATAATGCAATTATGTAGTAAGTGGGTTTTATTAGGTACTTATTAAATGTGTCACAGTACGCTAAACTCTAATAAGAAAGTTTTTATCATTTTACTATTCCACATGGCAAGATTATTAATATTGCACCTCCATTATGTATGCTGCGCACAATGCCTACGGTTCTACATGAGTAGCTAAATATACTGGAAAGAACTTCATAATAGAATGCTATTCATATCAATGCATTCCTTAATGCACTACGTACCTCATGACATTTATTCTAATGATCCTTAACACTTTTTTATCAACATTACAATAAGAATCCCTTGAACAGACTTTTCATGAAAAGTAAATGCACATGTGATGCCATCAGTGATGTCATCAATGACATTTGTGATGTCATCTTTGATGTCCTGGGTGTTAGTCTTAGCAGTGCACGGTGGTAGCGCGAGTTATGGTTGCTTAGCTTACCATAACTGGCGAATTTCAGGGGTTTTTCGGTTTTACTTTGAACCACAACGTCCGTTTAACAAAGTTTGTTTTGCTGAATTTCATAGGTTTTTAGTAGCGCAACTTAACCATAACGTCCCTTTAACAAAGTTTTTTACTGTATTTCATAGGTTTTTATTAGCGTAACTTGACCATAACCTCCCTTTATCAAATTTTATTTTACTGAATATACATATTCATAGTGTAAATTTGATAGATGTTTACTAGGATTCCCTTACTTTATATACATGTAACATAGAACATACTGTACCCCTAGCTAGTGATTTTGATGTTCGCGGACTGTGCGAATGTCCGCAGACGGATGCAGACAACACCAATGCTACCCAAAAGCTCAGGGGTATCTTAAATTGTTATATCATACAATATGAACACTGTACAAGTTGAAAAACCAACACACAAACACATTATATATAGTAATAAATAAGAATTAGAACTTATATATCTAACACATCAAACATCCATTTAAATACCATATATAGTAAAATGGAATATACCAAAACAAGAAAGGTATGCTTCTAACATAATTACCTCACAGAAACTGCAGAACTAGGAGCAGCAGCAGATCTACAGAACAGTGAGAAGACAATTTACCACAATCTAGTAATTAAACATTTTTTTTCTTATATATTTCTAAAATGTCTATTGTAAATAGAATAAAAGTAATACATATATTTTTTCCTCACAGAAATGTCAAATACTTTAGAATGGTTTGAGGAGAATTTCCCTCATGGTGAAATGTCTGAAGATAGTGAAACTAATGGTAGACACTTCTCTATATAATCAAATTAATAAGCATTACTTTATGTACACTTAACATATATATATATATATATATATATATATATTTTAACAGACCATACAAACAATGAAAACAATACACAACAAGATACTTTAGAACAAACTCTCCAGCGCATGGAAGAAAAAACAAACAAGCTCATGACAAATTTCCACCTTTTGAAAGATTGTGTGGAGGACCATATAAAAGAAAACAATAGATACCATTGTGCAACATGTACCTGTACCCCCTCTCCATATCCCAGTCAATTATCCCAAAACCCTCCCCACATAGAAAAACGTTTTGATGAGATTCCCATCCCTTCATCTCCTCCTATCAATCCTCTTGAAAAACCCAATTCCCCTGTGTTTGTGTCCGTTTCTGCTACCCCTTCTCTATCATAAATTTTACATATATATAATATAATGAAAAATAAATGTTATGTGTGTGTTAATTTATTCCTTTGTGTGTTTTTTTTTAAAAAAAAGCCAGTTTTGGTGTCCACGGACAACACGGGTGTCCTGAAAAGTTCGTAAATAAACAAAATGGGGGTGTCCTGAGGACGCTATACCTGTCCGTACTGTTCGTAGGCAGGTTGAAACTGTTCTAAGAACTCATCAAGTATCCCGGGATGTTCGTAAATAAACAAAATGGGGGTATCCTCAGGACGCTATGCCTGTCCGTATTGTTCACAGGCAAGTTGAAACTGTTCTGAGAACACACACAGTGTCCTGAAAAGTTTGTAAATAAACAAAATCGGGGCGTCCTGAGGACGCTATACCTGTCCGTACTGTTCGTAGGCAGGTTGAAACTGTTCTAAGAACACATCAATTGTCCCGGGATGTTCATAAATAAACAAAATGGGGGCGTCCTCAGGACGCTATGCCTGTCCGTATTGTTCGCAGGCGAGTTGAAACTGTTCTAAGAACACACGCAGTGTTCTGAAATGTTCGTAAATAAACAAAATGGGGGTGTTCTGAGGACGCTATGCCTGTCTGTACTGTTCGCAAGCAAGTTGAAACTGTCCTAAGAACACACGCGGTGTCCTGAAATGTTCGTAAATAAACAACATGGGGGTGTCTTGAGGACGCTGTCCGTATTGTTCGTGGGCAAGTTGAAATTGTTCTAAGAACGCATCATGTGTCCTGGGATGTTCGAAAATAAACTAAATGGGGGTGTCCTGAGAACGCTATACCTGTCCATATTGTCCGTAGGCAAGTTGAAACTGTTCTAAGAACACAGGCGGTGTCCTGAAATGTTCGTAAATAAAGAAAATGGGGGTGTCCTGAGGACACTATACCTGTCCGTACTGTTCGTGGGCAGGTTGAAACTGTTCTAAGAACACATCAAGTGTCCCGGGATGTTTGTAAATAAATGAAATGGGGGTGTCCCGAGGACACTATACCTGTCTGTACTGTTCGTAGGTGGGTTGAAACTGTTCTAAGAACAAACGCCTGTCCGTAACTGTTCATTTCACTTGTGTTGCACTTTTAATTAGTTTCAGGACCCGAACAGTGTCCGTAGAACACCAATGTGCATGCACAAAACAGTTTCAGTGCATATGGTGTCCTACGGACACCCTTTCCCTTCGCGGACATGTTCGTGACGCCATCATGTGACCGCGCCCATGCTGAGCGTGTGTTCTGACTGCAGCCACTGTTCGTGTCCCCGAACAATTTAAAACTACCTTTTCAGGCAATCCACAATATTTTATAATAATAAATCACCATAGCAGAAGTTCCAGACAATAATCCTGACTTTCTACATACTTTTTGGGACTTTTTGAGCCTTTTTTTGGTGTTTGATCTGTCCGTGGACAGCGCGGGTGTCTGCAAAGCGCGCACCAGTACTCCTATAAAAGGCCACACCCTAGAGCTCATCCTCATTGTGTTTCTGGCTATCTTACAGAACACAGTGCATTTTTGCTGCCAATTTTACAGATTTGTTTCTGAAACCTGTGGGCATCCATGGCTCCACTACTGCCACCTGGTGCTACATCTGCCTCAGCACCACCCCCACCACCTCCACCACCACCATCTCCCCAAGGGCCTGAAAAGGGGCACAGGAGTGAGGATGCAGAGGAGGATGAAGAGGATGAAGAGGATGAGGTAGTGGAAGTCCCAACTACCAGCACCCGACGTGACTCTTGGGTGTGGCGGTTATTTACCATTCATGGTAACGTACCCAAGGCGCGTGCTAGCAAAGTCACCTGCAACAAGTGCAAAATGGTGCTCAGTTACGGGAGGCTTGGTTCGTACAGCTTGGGTATGACAATTATGAAGTGACACCTAAGGCCATTCCACGGTGGGGTCATTCGCAAGGTTGTACTTTGCGAGGAGCAGAGTAAGTTGAGATCCTCTACTACATCCTCTGTTTCCGATCCTGTCACCACAAGGAACACTCCTGTGAGAGAGCGCAACCCTCTAGCTGCCTCACAGGCCATTCACAATGCTGATGACCCTTACCTTTCGAGGGTCACAGTTGTGTCTATGTTCTATGACACAGTACTCTGCAGGGGGGAGAGACTTCGTAGTGCTTTTGAGACTACGGTCTCAGAGCACGAGAAGACCTGCCCACTACCTAAGTAAGGCCCATCCTACATCTTCCTCTCTCCACCCGCCCTTTCTTATCCCCGTGGTTGGTGCCCCCCCTTACCCTCCTTTCCCCTCCTCTCCTAGTGTGTCATGTGTAAAAAAACAAACAAAATATAAAACAACAAAATTTTAAAAAAAAAGACTCTTTTCAGAGCCGCCTTTCACAGTTTAAAAATAGAAGTGTCAAATAAATGGAGCAGAGCCCTGTGTATTTTTTAGAAGTCTGCGGACAGTTTGCAGACATGTAAAATTTTGGGGTGCTGCCCTATCATAACCATTGCACTTTTCTCTGGGAGGAAGTGGTGGCTCTGAAAATAGCCTTTTGGTAGTGTGTGTTTGTGTTTAAAAACTTGAAATGGTCAACACCTACTGCAAAATGGATGGCTGAAATTCCAAAAAAGGTTGCAATGCATTTTGTACATTTCTCAGAAAAATCTGATTGCCAGCATAAGTAAGATGGACTCCATCTCTGCAAAAAATGTATGTGCTACGAAACATAATATTTTCATTGTGAAAAGAGGACATGCAACATCTCTTAGAAAGGCACAAACAGCCTTATTGACATTGCGCCTCACTTTCTCCATTTGTGGACCAAATGAAGAAGAATGCAGCCACATTTGTCTTTGCGCAATCCGAGAAAAAATTACTTGAGAATTTGGAAACATGTCCATGACCTTCCCAAGTCCTTCTTTCATTGCAAATTGCAAAGAAATTCCGGACACATGTCCTAAACTATTCCCTCCACAATTAATTGTCATTATGTCTGGATGATTTTCTGCCCTCATTACAACTCAGGCGTTAAGGGTTAACGCCGTCGTTAACCCTTAACGCCTGATTCCAATTTTAACGGCTGCTTTCAGCAGACGTTAAAATCCATGGCGCTAAACCGCCTTGGTGCTAATTACGGCACCGTACTTTACGGTGCCATAATTAGCGCCTTCCCCACTCCCATTATGCCCTATGGGGCAAAAGTGGGAATGGGGAAGGGTAAATGGGAAATGGGGATTTACCGCCCCACTCACCTTGGAATGGGGCGGTAAATCCGCCATCCACCATGGTGTAAACATAGTTTACACCATGGTGGTAAAGTTGGTGTACTTACCGCCTGGGTCGCAATGACCTCCTCTGTCTCCAAAGTAGCACAGAGAGGTAGCAAGTCCAGCCACTTCATTCCACGCACTCCATGCCAGTGCACTTCCAAATGTGGGATTCCAAGATCTACAGCTACTCCACAGCTTTCTGCATGCACCTTCAACCAATGTATCCACGAGTCTCCCAAAATCCAGACAATCTGTTTTCTTAAACACACAGCCATAGCTATCTTTTCTTCTCTCAGGAAAAATACTTTCTGACAAACTCTCTCCTGACACAACACATCCACTAAACTTTACTGACCAATCCCTTGCTCAACTCATTCTCGTCTGCATGCCTCCCCACCCCAAAATCCCAGTATGTAACAGTCGATGTCCGCAGACTACCACCATGTCCGCAGACATATCGTAACATGGACAGCCCTTCTACCATTTCCACTTCTCTCTCTGTGCCATTCCCTCATTGGATACAGCTAAGCAGTCACACAACCATCCACCAATCACATCCAAGACCTCTACATCTAACTTCATTATCATAGATCAGCACTTCAAATGTACTGTTATCACTCTGAGTACATGTGTCATATCATTGGAAAGCATCTACTACAAGAACTACTGTACAAGTCTCCAAGATTTCTACTTGCAGCTGCATGCATATCCATATGCATGAACACAAACTACAGGTATGCATATTTTCTGTATAGTACATGTACAATTCTTATGAATGCATATTAACAGATTAACTGTCTTTTAACCTGTATGACCTATAAAATGAACTTACTGTCATTTTTCCCATCTGCTATAATCAACTGTCACTTACAAACGTATCTGCTATTTAATTCATGTTTACACACACATTTGCAAAGCATGTTGAACTAACATATTTAAAGTAAAATATAAAGACTGCATACAGTCAAACGAAATTGCATGCACACACTACGTTCAGATATCAAACAAGAATACTTGTACAAAAACATAAAAATCAATGTCTAAATTAACATCAGTGCTATAAACCCACAACATTACTAATTTCTTTCCTTTACAATTGCAGTGAAGACCACTCTCCTGAAAAGCAGCAGCAGAATCTGAAATACAAACAACAACTCAGAAGAAACCTGCTCATTCCACAAAAAAAGTAAGTTAAATACCACCATGATATTTTTACTATTACTCAAACACACTTTGGGGTTCATTCATGGTATTTCTGCGCCTAAAAACAGAGATTGTGCACCATTCTGTCCACAAATCCCCATTTGTTAAAACAGGGATTTGCAGGCAAAATGGCGTGCAAGTCCCTATTTTTCGACGCACAAATGACATAACTCAGCCCCTAGAATTTTAATATTACAGAACAAAGAACTGTTTTAATTCTATACCATTAGATTTACTATTTGTGCTTCTCCTCACCACCAGCTTACTTTCTACTGCCATCTGAACCCCAGTTTAGTAGGACATAAATTCAAGAATACCCATCCCAACTAGTTGTAGTTGCCCAATGCACAATCACACACCATCACATACATCTTTATCATCATACTCAAACACTCATGCACACAGCACACATACATTTCAGAACACCCCAACCCATACCTTCGTTACTTTTTTCAACAGACCGTAAAGAATGCCTACCAAAAATCAAGTCCGTAGAAAGCAACGCAGAAGTAGAGCAAATGAAAATAGAAGTGTTCAAACTAAGCATACATCTCTAGCAGAATGTGTACAAGAAGTTCAAACAAAACATCTAATACAGTCATTTAGCGAAACAAAACAAGCTTCAAGTACAGAAACTTTGCCTCCTCTATCAAAATGTAAAACGAAACAGAAAACGATTAACAAGAATTCAGCTACCACTACTGCTAAAACTGTCCCTATAAATCTTGATATAGTGCCAAGTAAGTATACCAAAAAACATATTTTAGCAAAAATGTTCCGCCACAGAGTCCTTCAAAATCTTATAAAAACAGGAGAGAAATCAGGCGCAACCCTTAAAACCTACCGTAGAAAATTAATCTTAGAAGCTTTGATAGACAGTGCAATCATTCTCAAAAGAAAGTTATTTATTTTAGTGTTAAACAAAATGAAACCACTAACAAAACTAATGACTAAATTACAAAAAAAGACTTCTCAATAAATGAAATGTCATCAAAAGTAACTTCTTAAATATCTATGGAGGTGAGTGGAGTCACACCACAAGCACAGAACCATATTTCATTGAAGAAGCATATAAAGTTAATAATACCATAAAGGAACAAGAAATACTGCTTACAAAAACATCGCCAGAAAACCTAGAATTATCTCTCCATTCAACTGAACCAGAACGTCTAATATACAAATGGCCATGCACGTCAATGTGTAACATTCCCAAAAATTCTTTCAAGTCTTAACGCCAATTCCTCAATCAGTATGTGCAAGGCAAAGACAAAATCAAAATGAAACTACTGCAAAATATGGATACCTGTCCAGTGCGCGAGTACACAGGACTACAAGGACATTCATTAGCCTGCATTTTAGGACCTATTTGTAAACCCACCTCCCATCATATCAAAATGATATCAACACATCATTCAACTATTAGAAATCTAGTCTATAAACTGTACTATGCTTAAAGTCCTGCTTTAGCACTAGCCAATTTAAATAACATTCTTCTACATGGTACAGCCAAACACCTACTTGAAGAAATCAACTATATCCAGAAAACATATTTTGGAAGTGAAAGCCACTTACAAAATGCAATAGCTTTACAACAGACTAGCAACAATTCTACGCATGGCAACCTTCTACTACACACATACAAAAAAGAAATACTGACATTTAAAAGTACACTTGCTGAAGTACCAAACCATGTGTGTGTACGTTGCCGCAGAACTTTTTATAAAAGGAACACAAAAACTGAAGACCTAACATACAAAATAGAAGACAATGAAGATTCTAAATGGTTTGAATTAGCTCTCTACTTTATAGCAGAAAACAAATACAAAATAACTGACCCCTTTAATACTTTGCAGTTAGTGCACTATACAACTTGACAACAACCAAACTCCTTCATGTGCTATCACAAATAATTTGGAATTATTCCCACTACCAAAACCCCTACAACAACTCAATTTATATGAGAGCATCATAATTCAAAAGGTGCACCCCTTTCAAGCAATAATACGCCTTCAACCAAAAACAGCAAAATTACCTACCTCTGAATTGGTGAAAGGCATTCAAGGCAAAGTAGTGTATTTACCATTAGATCTAAAACAAAATGTGCACACACTGTGCATGCAACGTCCAATGGAGCAATCTTTAATTATCTTAGTAAATGGTGTACCTACAAAAGACAAAAACATTTTGCAACAACTGGTAGACTTACATAAAGTTAGACACACCTTGCAATATGTAAAAGACAATAATGAATACTACAAAGAAATTAATATTGAAGAAAACTTGAAGGAAACCACTGAAATAATTCAAGAGTCAGCAGCAACTGGTCAATTTGAGCTTCTAAATCCTGCTACAGTATCCAATACTTTAAACCATTATACAATTCATCCATTGCACTCTAATGACACCGTAGAAGATGCACTAGAAACGTACCAAATGCGACAAACAAAAGGATCACCAATAAGCATATGGGAAAAAAGTATAGAAGCATGTGCTTTTCCTCTACTCTTTCCTATTGGCAAAGGAGGAAGGTACGATGATAGACCTATTCAAATAACATCATCAGAATACCGCTCGTTACGGATGTATTCTGAAGATCCCAGATTTAGACAAAATGTGGAATACATATTCCACCTACTCTTTGAAAGTGAACTAGTGTCATGCCTGCTGGACATAACTCTGGACCAGGAACGACCTCTCCATACAAAATGAGTTACGCCCATACAACCACTAGACCATTCTACTCAAAATGGAGGTTGTTCGATGCATTGGCAGGAAAACGACGTCTGCATTTTTCACGTCGTTAAAATTCACGTGACTTAGTTCCGTCACGTGTATCACGGCAGTGCGTACATAAGCAGCGTAGAAACTCCGATCGCTGCTTCTGATTAAGTCAATTTTGGCGTTTTGTAGCTGAACTCCGGACCTGCGTTCTCGCATTCCCTTCAGCAAATTCTTTGGCCTTTTTTGAGCGTGTTTTCCTCCAGACGCTAATTCCTGAGCTGCGTGTATCCTGTTCGCGTGTCAAATCTCCACGCGGACGCTGTCTGCAAGTGCGGCTGTCCTGAGCTGCGTGAAACCTGTTTGCATGCCAAATCTCCACGCGGTCGCTGTCTGCAAGCGCGGCTGTCCTGAGCTGCGTGAATCCTGTTCGCGTGCCAAATCTCCACGCGGACGCTGTCTGCAAGCGCGGCTGTCCTGAGCTGCGTGTATCCTGTCCGCGTGCTAAAGCTCTACACGCGGATGCTGTTTTCAAGCACGGCTATCCTGGGCTGCGTGTATCCAGTTTGCGTGCTAAATCTCCACGCGGAAACGCTGTCTCCAAGCCTGGCTGGCCTGCCTGCTTGTATGCTATCACGTGCAATCCTGCACGTGGTTTTCTGAACTACTTTGAACCTTTGGTACCTGTGACAGTTAACAGGTGAAATTCTAATTTGTTGTTCTTCGTGGGAAAGGAAGTATTTCATGAACTATTGGAAGGTGATTGCGCACAGTACTTTGGACGCTATCCTGTGGTGCACCAACCCGGTATCTAGCAAGAGCCTCGTGCCGTTCGGGATAACTCTCCTTTACTAATCTTCCCTTCCTTTGTCGTCTGTTCAACTCCTGGTTTTCTTCAAGAAACTTTTGTGGATTACTTCAGTTTTGCCATAAGGTCAGTGTCTGAATTAATGCTAATACTGTGTTATCTTAGTAATTCGATTGGGACAGTTTCTTATGATACTTTATCTATCCTAAGCAAACTTCCTACACAAGTCCCACGCCCTTTCCAGTGATCCATCTCTCTGCCTGTTTCATTCAGTCAGAGAGTTGTATCATTTGGAAGGTCTAAATTGACCTACCTACAATCAAGTTGTGTGAAAATAGGATCCGAAAGAGCCCTACCAAATTGTATCCTTTTTTGGTTACCGTATCCTTTTTAATTGATACATTGGTGATTTATGACAACTAGCAACTCTATGTTACGGAGTTGCACACACATTACAATCAGGAACCCACTTTCAAAATATGTCAGCTACACAATTATTACAAAAAGTGCAAGAAAAAGATTATGTTTTACAATCAAGTATTACAAATCTATTAGCAAACATGCGTGGTACTAAAGAGTACTGGTTCCGAAGTCATGGAGATGTACGTTGTATGATAAGAAACCTTGGCCTTCCCACTTGGTTTGTTAAATTAAGTTGTGCAGAATGTGCATGGGAAGATTTACATGATTTCCTACGCATATCAAACAAAAACAAAACAAACATAGATATACTAACACCTGGAGAACTTTGTTCTCGAAATCCTGTTAATGTTTCAAGATATTTTCATCATCGCTTCATTGCTATGCTACCCTTTATTTGTAATAAAACTGTTCCTCCCCTCGGAGAAGTGCAACACTTCTTTTGGAGAAAAGAATACCAAGCCAGATAAGCACCACATATTCACATGCTTTTATGGATTAAAGATGCTCCTAAATTTGGTTAAGACAATGATGCCACTGTGTTACAGTTTACCGAAAAATATGTCACTTGTGAAATTCCATCAGAAGCAACAAATAGTGATCTTCATGCACACATTTCGCAATTTCAAAGACACAAATGTGGCAAATATTGTCATTGCAAATACAAAAACAAAGGGAAATACCACACCAAATGCCGCTTTGGTTTCCCTAGACCAGTTACAAAAACAGGTCAAGTGAACAACTTCATGTCTTCAGTTAGACATAGTGTTAAAGGTAAATCACCTAAAAATACATATTACATAAAAAGAACAGAAGAAGAAAAATATATCAATGATTACAATACAATCATTGCCCTCTTATGGAATGCAAACATAGATGTGCAGTACATTGCAGACAATTCTACTGCAGTTGAACGATATGTTACAGCATACTTAACCAAAGCAGAAAAAACAGAGCTTCAAGCCCTCTGGAATGACCTGTCATCAGACAAAACACTGTCTCAGAAATTGTACAGCTTGGGCATAAAAATGCTCTCCCATAGAGAATGTGGCTCCTATGAAGCAGCAGATCATTTAACCGGTACTGCTTTGTATGGAAAATCTGAAAATATAGTATGGCTAAGTCTTGGTCCTGCTAAATCTAGAAAAAGAGTTCTCAAATCATACGGCGACATAGAACAATAGCCAAACATGATTCCAACAGCCAAGACATTTTGAAAAACAATTTGCTGGACACATACTACCCAAAAAGAAGTACCACTTTGGAAACCATGTGTCTATAGAACATAGCCCAAAACTTCACATACAAAAATAATATAAAACCCGATGAAAGAAAAAGGTAGATACAGAGTGACAAATTGTGAAGACAGCTTAGTAAAACTCACCAAACCAAGTTTAATTAATCATATGAAATTGTCATTAAAGACTCCTCAACATAAAGAACTATATTACATGTCCCTGCTACAACTCTTTAAACCATGGAGAAAAGAAGAAGACATACTAGATAACTATGACTCCTACGAAGATGCTTTCAAAGCAAATTAAAGCACTATAACCGATGTAAACTTTACACACTACAAAACAATGTTGCACAATGAACAGCAACATGAAGAAGAACTTCCAGGCCCAACTAGATAAGGACACTCCTGACAGTAGTCAACCTTCTGTAACAGGAAGCCAAGAACCACTGGGACAGCCACTAATAGCAAATGGGGCAGAATTAGCTATGACAGAAGTAGAAAACACCATGTGTCAGTATGGAGATAAAGAAGACTTAACTGTACTACAATCAAAATTAAACAATGAGCAGCGTAGCATTTTTAAATAAGTAACAAAAGAAATTGCACATGGTGTACAACATGAAAATAAAAAATGCACCTGCCAAAATTACAAACCTATACTACTGTATGTCGTTGGTGAAGCAGGTTCTGGCAAAACATTCTTAATCAAAATCATCAGCAAATTCCTTCAACAATTGACAAACAACAAACTGTCAGCTGTTGTCATTGCCCCCACATGTTTAGCTGCCTACAACATAGGCACTGTCACTTTACACCGATTACTACTCCTGCCAGTAGAACACCAAAACAAATGAGACTATTACAAGCTTTCTATAGAAGCTGCAATGGAACTACGCAGAGTATTAAAACAAATGAAAATGCTACTAATAGATTAAGTGAGCATGGTCTCCAACCTAATGTTGGCTTTGATTCACCTGAGGTTACAAGAAGTACTCAAAACAAACTACAAGAGCTCTTTGGAGGAAAACACATTATTGTTTTCGGAGATCTTCTTCAATTGACACCAGTGAAAGGCGAGCCTATTTTTCAAACCTTAGGACACAAACTCTGCCCTAAAACTGGCAGCATAGGAACTGTCAACCTTTGGAAACATTTCCAATACAGAGAATTAACAGAAAACATGCAGCAATCTGCACATCTCACTTATGCCAACATCTTAAAAAGTATTAGAGTTGGTATACTATCTCAAGAAGCAAAACAATATTGAAAACCCTGCACATTCATGCACTTTATGGTGATAATGCATGTGCTATGGATGTTATGGAACAATTAGCACACAAAAATATCAATTGTATGGCCTTAATGCCAACTCTTGCAAGCTGTTCCAAATTCAATGAAACAATGTTGAAAAAAGACATGCAGCCAATAATTGAAATTAGCACCACAGACAAACTAGACGTACATGGTATGACACTACCCATGTGTGAGCAAGCCACAGCCAGACTAAATAGTTTAGAAAATTCAATCTCCAACACAGCTGGGTTGGAAAAAATATTAAAATTATTCTTAAACTGTAGAGTAATGCTTAAACGTAACCTTGACGTGGATCAAGGACTAGTTAATGGAGCACTGGGTACAGTTGTTGGCTTTCAAACATACCCACGTGACAACAACATTCAGTTTTTCAATATTCTCTTTGACAAACTTTCAGAAGAGAAAAGGATAGGACGTTCAACAGCTCGATTCCTTCTCTTCAAAGACATGTATGTACGCAGAGAACAATTTTCTCTAACTCTTGCGTACGCAGTCACCATTCATAAATCACAAGGTCTTACCCTAGACAAAGCATTGATAGATATAGGTAAAACAGTCTTTAAAGAAGGCATGATCAACGTAACACTATCACGCTTACGTACACTTGACAGTCTATTTGTAATCAACTTTGATGCAAGTAAACGCTGATATTCCTTGCATTTTAGAATACAATAGACTTCGTTCACTATCCACCCCCCATCTAAAAACATATCCTTTTCTACAAAAAGTAAAATGTTGTAAAAGAAAACTAAATCAAACAGAAATGCAACAGGATGGCACTGCAAATCCTCCAAAGAAAGCAAAAGAAACTAATACTTCATTAATTACCACAACCAAAGAAGAACCTATTACTCAAAGTAACTCAAGTACTTCTTCAAAGAAACAACACACATTCCGAAAAAATGACTTGGACACAGACTTATCTGGTCCATTTAAATTTTCAAATAGAACTGGTGTAAGTTGCTACGCAAATGAAGCAATGAATATTCTATTTCAATTACCACCAATTATTGACAACATTTACTTACACAATACAGACCAATTGTGTTTGCAAATGTTAGTACTTCATAGAAACACAACAAACAATCCTGACAACACGTATAGTGTTCATGGAATAAGACAACAATTGGACTACTGTGCTGGAATGGTGAAATTCACTATAAACTCACAGGAAGATCCACAAGAATTTCTAATGTACCTACTACAAGTACTGGAAAACAAAAACATACCTATAAATGATATCTTCCAGATTTCATACATGTGGAAACATACATGCACTCTCTGCAACAATGTAACACAGGAACAAATCCCCAATGAGCGCTTTGTGTATGTATCCATACCCAATTGTGAATCCGTTCCATTTCAGCAACTTGTACAAAATGCAAACCATGGTAGATTATGTACTACCTGCAATTCAGATAATCGCTCCACCTTACTAATACAAACACATAGTAGATACATAATACTAATGCTTCTACGCTACAATGCAGATGGTACCAAAAATAACTGCAAGCTGACTGGATTCACACATGGTGAAGTATCACTTGGTAAGAAAACCTTCACAACAATAGGTATGATCTACCACACAGGAGCCACAACCAATGCAGGTCACTATACTGCAGATATAAAAAAGAATTGTGGATGGTTCGAATGTAATGATAGTACCATTACTCTAAGACAGAGATTACCTGCAAATCTTACAAACGCTTATTTAATCTTCTTAAAACCAAAATGTATTAACTAAACTGTACTTAAATATTAACTAAACTTCTATTAGAAAACTATAAACTGTTAGAATATACCAACAAGTATCTAACTGGCCCAAGATTTTACAATATCCAAACAGATAAATCAATACCACTTTATTATAACAAAAAATAGACAGTTAGAATATGCCAACAGGTATCTAACTGGCCCAAGATTCTACAACAACTAAAGAGATAAATGAATACAACTAAATTATATCAAAACATAAACAGTTAGAATATGCCAACTGGTATCTAACTGCCCCAAAATTTTCAATAACCAAACAGATAAATCAATACCGCTACATTATAAGAAAAAATAGACAGTTAGAATATGCCAACTGGTATCTAACTGCCCCAGGATTTTCAATAACCAAACAGATAAATCAAAACCACTTCATTATAACAAAACATACACAGTTAGAATATGCCAACAGGTATCTAACTACTCCAAAAATCTGCAACAAGCCAACATATAGAACATTAGCCAGAAACAACAAGTGAACACTGAAAACAAACACACAAATAGACTGTAGCATAACAAAAAAAGGTTTTATTTTTTAATCCAACATGTATTTTTTTTCCCACAGACTCAATGATTTGAACAACAAACACAGAAACTGAGCAAATTGCACAGTACACTGGTTTGTAATCTACTAAATATGAGGGTCAAAAAAATTTAAAAAAATGTCGATTATTCAAAGTTATAAGTCGTTACAAACTACCAATACTAACATGATCTTTTCTTTTATCACAGAAATTAACAAGGAATATATGTACTCCAGTTACCAAACCAAACAGTAAGTATATTATAACAAGTACAACCACCGCAGCACATCACACCCACAGTGGCTTATAACTTTGGTGCTTATAAATTTGGTCTTGCACCCAAGACTCTAGGCCCTGGCCACAACCACCGCAGCATATCACACCCATAGACCACACCCATAGAATCAAACATTTTAACTATGCCATATGGGCACTTTTAATGTCCGCGAACAAAATGAGTGTTCTTAGAACAATTTCAACTTGCCTACGAACAGTACGGACAGCGTCCTCAGGACACAGGACACCCCCATTTAGTTTATTTACAAACATTTCAGGACACTGCGTGTGTTCTAAGAACAGTTTCAACCTGCCTACGGACAATACAGACAGGTACAGCGTCCTCAGGACACCCCCATTTTGTTTATTTACGAACATCCCAGGACACTTGATGAGTTCTTAGAACAATTTCAACTTGCCCACAGACAATACGGACAGTATCCTCAGGACACCCCATTTAACCCATCTCTTACACCCCCACCCTCCCCAAACAGTCTTACATGCCAACACACTTGACTAAATAGTATTTTTCCACCAAGTTTCACCGCGCAGTCTGCGGATGTCCGCAAATACAAGATGGCGAGCATGCCCAGAAAATCTGACGCACCACACGCTCTCAACCACCTAATCAACGAACATGTCCAATGTCCACGGAAACGACGCGCATCGCTCAGCCAATCGGGACCCTGTCCATGGAGTGAACAGGGAAGTGTGCCCGCGGACCGAACACAGATATCACTAATTCTTTGTGACCTACTTTTTGGTCATTTTAAAAAAAAACTACTGGATGGATTTTCACCAAATTTCGGGACCAACCCGCTACACCTGGTCCAAATTTGGTGAAAATACGTCCAGCGGTTTGGGCTGTAGGCATGAGCAAAGTTTTTTCCCCATTCAGTCTATGTTTTGGGACCCCCCTTATAACTTTGCCCCCCCCGGACCAAACCTCACCAAAATTCAGAGTGACCCATATACTTTTTTTGCAGTTTGGTGAGGATTCGTCTAGAGAGAGCGAAGTTATAATCCACCCAAAAATGGCTCTTCCTATGGAAACAGCAACTTAACCATAAATACACAGCCACTACCGTGGCTGTGTAATATATATATATATATATATATATATATATTTTTTTTTTCTTTGATTACCTAGGCATGTGGAAATAGTACCCAGTACCCAGCTGCACTGAATCTGCAACTGGGCCACTCTCACTGATCTCGGTCCTTGGCCCAGCCACTCTCCACTTGCACTGCCTCCCTGGCAACCCCTGCACTGCGGGACTGTCTCTGTATCCCTACAGCCCCCCTTTCCAGAACTTTTCTGCACTTACCTTGCACTTGCCACCAGCTGGCCCTGGTATGTATTTGTTGCTCTACTTACCCTGTACTGCATTTTCCCCCTCCCTTTCCCCTTGCACTTTTCCCTTTCCCTCCACCCATGCACTTGCACGATCTGAATGACACCTGTAGCATCGTTGTCTGTCTTCCCCTTGTTCCCCTTTCCCTGCCTCGTCGCACCTTGAAACACTTGTGTATAGGCGCGTTACAAATGCCAAATCATATCATATCATATCATATCATAACATATCATATCATAAAATGTTCATTCAAGTTACAAACTCTAGTGAAGGTCCAATCTTAATAATATAAAAGGACAGATATACGTTTGTCTGCTGCTGTCATGCACAGTAGAGGCTGCCCGAATACACACAATGCTCCGCTAGAGGGAGCTGTTGCATTAGGAAATATAGTAGTCCAATTCTCACGGCTTCACCTGTTGTTGCAGCTAGAGGGAGCTATAAGCTTAGGATACATAGTGGCCCTATTGTGTTAATGAAAACCTGCACTTTGTACACAGGCCTGTACACTAGTAACATATAAAAACCCTACTTTAATGGTATGCAGTAATACAATTGGGGCAAAAAAGTTGTCTGCACAAAAAATCGCTGAAAAAATGCTGTGATTTGACCCGGTAAAGCTGTACCCCATTATACCATTTAAGGGGACCGGGGATGCGGGGGTGTCCCACGCTCCTCTTAAATGGTATAATGGGTCTGGGGGTTGCATGGGTGTCCCCTGCATCTATTACATGGATTGCGGTGGCAAAACCACAGCTTTTATGCCATGATTTTTTGTGCAAACAGCATTTTTTGTCACGATTTTAACACATGGAACCACTTTAATGCAGCTTTTTTAAAATATTCTTGCAATTTAATATAGTTTCACTCCATCCCTAGGGTCTAAAGTGGAGTAGAAAAGTCCTTTCCTGATGAAGTATTCTTTATTATGAATCTAGTACCCCTGAATAGGAGAAGCAGAATAGGGAATAGGGAAAAACCTTTACTATCCCTTTTAGATAGGTGGTACACCATCAACTCCCATGGGATAGCCATGTCATTATCCAGGGCTAGCATAGTTCTTCCTAAGGGACAGACAGTATGCCAGTAATAATCTGACAAATAGTGTGAACTCTCCACCCTTGTGTGTTACAACAGTTGTGCTTTAGTGGGCTGACCCTATGCACTCTGAGTGGTACAATTACTCCCTGCCCAGTGTTTGCCAGATATGTAATGCATACATTTCTAACAGTCCCCTCAAAGGCCTCCCAGGTCATTGACCAGCTTGTGGGAACTTTCAAACTAGTCATAGTTCCGCACAGATTGTGTGTGTAAATGTTGCCAAATCTCCAATTTGTGTTCATAGTTTCCCTTACCCAGTAGTGTACAACTATCTTTGGGGGAAGAATGATCTGACTGGGTACTTTCTAGGTAACCTTTCTCTTCAAAGATGCCCTCGCGTAAATATCAAATCTCTGTTAATAAATGAATCATAAACATTAGAATAAAAAGAGAAACGTGTTTTTGACCCTGCAAAATTCCACCATGCCATACTTTTTAACTATGGACAGTAATATTCTTGCAGTTGAGTTTAATGGTATTGTGCCCCTCCAAGTTCTGTTCAGAATCAAATTAAACTATCGTCCCCACATTGAGCAATAATGCTGGTGATTCATCAATGCAGTTGACATTTTGTTGAGAACGCTCAGGTCATCTATTTTAGGAGCGTATTATTTGACCAATAAGTACTTTCTACCAAACAGTGACATTTCTAGGGGAACATATCTACCTGACAGTAAATCATTAACTTCCTCATAACTGCTGTAAATTGGGGGCTTATCCATCCCATCACAGATGATGAGAATCACAAGACATACAACTGCCCTACTCATCGATAGGCAAATATACCTCTTTTTCTTTTAGTCAAATATGTTTCCTGTAAAATAGCAATTTTGCCAACATTAATGTGAAGGTAAGAGAAAAAGTTGCCTCCTCATTACAGTATTCATTACCAGGACTTTCCAGTACAGCATCTCCCAGGTAGCTATGATCTTTCACTTTTCAAATTGCTAGCAACACAAGAACCACATCTTTAACCTCCTAACACTTACCCTATTCCTCCCGAGTCTCCATTACCTTAAAACTGGAGGACTCATTATAGTGCCCTCTACACCCCCATGCAATCACCAAGATCACCAAAAACAAAATGTGTCCAGAATATGTTAGACCAAGATCAGCCACGCTGCAGCACCTTCCCAAACTCAAGTTGACTCTCAAGTGTGGCAAATGAAATCTTTATAAGAACAAAATAGCAGCATCCACCCAGTATCAAAAATGAACTTTTTTACATTTAGGTTCTCTCTACTTGTTTAGCAAATTCACGACTTATCATTGAAACAGATTCTTAACCCTACCCCCCAAACTCCATCACTGGCTAGACAATAATAAACTACCCCAGTCTACATTATTAAACTTTCGTCAGGTCAGTGGTTCAATGAAATACATTGCAGACTGTGGTTAGTGAAGTATTGTCTGCACCAAAAAACTTTAACTCTGAGCCTGGCAGGCACGAGAAGGGTGTATTTGATGTTTTTATTGTGCAGCCAGTTATTCACCATGTACAATGACTTTGTATTTGTGATTCTATGCTATAGTATGGGTAAAAAGAAATTCTACTGACTGGCCACCAGGGGGTGCAGAGACAGCAAAGCTCTTTGCGTGAGCTCCGTTCTCAGGGTCCCCGAAAAGTGGGTTGAGCCCCCACTTATGTGATACCCCCATGGCTGGAAACGAAGCGACGACCGTCTGAACATTCCCCCACCAAATGGGCGAAAATTTGAAGAAAATCAGCCCAGGCATTGCCAACAAAATGATGCAACGCGGAACGGCCTCTGCAAGCTGGTGACTGCGAAAGTGAAACTAATGAGTCACCCGAGCATTGAAGTGCGCCACACGCAGAGGCAGTAACCCCAGGGACGCCGCAGACACAGCGGTATGCTGCCTCGGAGCACAGCGTGAGAAGGACGTGCAGCAAACACTTGGCACCATCGAAAAAGCGAGGAGGTGACTGCCTCTTGCCTTGTACCGCTCGCCTCACCCGCAGGCTCTCGCTCTCCAAGGGGGTCTGCTCTGAGGCCCGGTCCAGAATGTGACACGCAGAGGCCACTTGAGACCCAACCCTCCGGAGGGGTCCTCCATCTGGGTCGGAGCGGCATTGCCTGTGCCCCTGAGTGCCCCCGGCCCCCCCCACTCTAACATTGCAAGTCCGGAGCTAACTCCGCCGGAATACAGTGAGGACACCGTGGAACGAGTGCGCACACCCCCTCCATCATCCAATCCCGACGCCACCACAAGGCATGACCTGCCGGTGCACTGGGCACGCACACGCGACCCCAGACCTGTTGGGCCCACACAGGCCAGAACCACTCTCCTTGACCCACGTGCTCCAGGGGGACCAGGACACGAGCTAAGGAGCGCAGGACTGCCACTCGGGAGGTGTGGTCTCGCCCTGTGGGTCACACCAATGCTGCCTCGTCAAGTGAGACAACACTGAGTGAACACTACAAATAGAGCCCAGAGGTACCATCTTGGGAAACAGCCTTCAAGAGAGCCTGGATGCCCTTCAAGTTCTCCCCCAGTCTGACAAGGTAACAAATGCAGCGCTGGCATAACGGGTCCAGATCAGAGTCAACTTCCGGGGGTCACTGAACATATATAGATCTGGGGATAACGTGTGGACATTGGTGTTGAATGCTGCTGGGTACTGAGATGTCGTCGAGCACAACAAAATAGACTGATTGAGGATTGCGGCTGGTGCACGCGGCACACCAACAGAGAGTCTGAACCACAGGGGACACTCGTGCCACAAACAGAAGGACCCTCACTTCAGTAACATAAGGAGGTAAGGAACCCACAGAGCGTGACCAAGTGAGACCATCATTATCATCGCACTGCATACCTGCCTGCATCCCAGAGCACCCCTCACCCTCCGCAATAACGGTGTACCTGACTCTACGGCCCCCACTCCCTACGGAGGAGTGAAAGCCTCCTCACCAATCTAGTGACTGTTATCCCAGCAGGCATCAAGAGACACACAGCTACTCCCCCACGATTACCAGGAAGCGACAACCCTACACATAAGCGGATACTGTAACCCGCAGTGACTCCCCACTACCGTGAACTGACTCTCAAGATCTTGGACTTAAGTGTCCCCACGCCAATTCGGTAGGTGCGACCCACTGTGGGTACCAAGTGTGAAAGAGGAAACCTCGCTGCACGACCCTAACAAAACCCCATTGTCAGACCCAGGCCCTGGAATCACCATCAATGATCCTGTGAACGAGGACGTCACCTGACCCCCACAAGCAACACGCTCTCCGATTGATATTGTCGCCAGGGAACTACATGAGCATCAGACATAAATTGGCGCTCTTTGCTTACACCCCTACTCCTCTCGCACACTCCAGAACCACGATGGCGAACAGCACCACTGCAGGAAATGAGCTCTCCGCAGCCACGAAAGGAGACATTGCAGCCCTCCTAGGCGAAATTAAAAATCTGGGCACCAACATAGGAGGGAAGATAGACAAAATCACCCAAAGACTAGACAGCATGGAAGACAGACTTGAAGGGGTCGAGAACAACCAGGCCTCCATTGACACCCTAGAGGCGCAACTGGATCGAAGAATGACTGACCTGGAACACCGAGAAGAATTCAAACTCAAACTGAAACTCGACGATTTAGAAAACAGAGAAAGACAGAACAACTTACGCATTTTCGGAATCCCAGAAAGAGAAGGAGAAACAGAAACTGATCTGAAGCAAACACTCCACAGTATTATTAAACTCCTGGTATCGGATGATGCTGTGGACGAACCGATGACAGAGAGAATCCACAGAGCCGGTGGCCCCGCAGGAGGACCACGATTGGTCCTTGCCCGATTCATCGATTCCGAGACAAAGCCTGCATTCTCGAAAAAGCTCAGAGGAGTGAAACGATTATGCTAGGAGGAGCCCAAATCTCAATATATCAAGACCTATCCTCATTGACATGAGCCCTTAGGAGGATGTGTGGTCCCCTTACAAAGAACCTAAAGGAGAAGAACATCCAATACAGATGGAGTTACCCCTTTTCACTCACATTTGAATACGAAGGCACCAGATTCAGGCTGAGATCCGAGAAAGAAATAAAGACATGCATAGCTGATCTCCTCGGGCCCCCAGGAAGAACATGACAATCGAGGAGAGGTGCAACGAGAAGAATGAGAATGGCGTACCCAGGGCCCCAGAAGAAAGAGGTGCATGGAGAGAGCAACAGAATGTACATAACTCCATGACGTTAATGGGAAAATTCAGGGGGGAACCATGAGAGGGCTCAATCAAAACAGAGATGTCACAATTCGACGAGGGGCGTGATGTAACGGCCCCCACGGGTGGTTCGATGTCAACTCGGTGCAGTCAACCAGGTTTGATCGGACACCACCAATGGGAAATGGGAGGCGGGAGGGGGGAGGACGAGAGAGGGGTAGGGGAAGTGAAAGGGGTCAGAGCAAAATTTGCAGTAATCCAAAGCGATCAAAGCAGCGCACAACTTAATGCAGACAAGCAACACCGATCACGCAATAAAAGGCATCTTCATGTGAAAATGATTAATGGCTTCAGACACTGACACAGGGAGAACTGTTTCTTTGCGAGTGGGGACACTCAACGTGAAAGGGCTCAATTCGCCGACTAAACGATCTCTTGTGGCCAGAGAATTCCAAGGGCCAAAATTGACATTCTCCTCCTACAGGAAATGAAATACATGAAGGGTGAAGAGAGACAGATCCTAGGGAAACGTGTTGGGATAGAACTATGAAAACGTGTTGTGATAGAACTATGGGCCTCTGGTTCACTGAGAAAGGGAGGGGTAGGGATCCTCATCAGAAGGGGCATAGAATTTGTGCCGACCAAGACATGGTCTGATGTAGAAGGCCGTGCTCTACTGGTGACCGGACACATTGGTAAGGTCAGCATCACAATTGTGACCCTCTACTCCCCAAATATAGGTCAATCCGGATTCCTCACTACACTAATCCCTAAGATACTATTAGAAGCATCGGGACAAATTATCCTGGGTGGCGACTTTAATCAGTGGGCCGACCCTGTCAGTGATCGAAAACCTGGCAACCCTAATGCGAAACACCAGAATAGAGCCGACCAATCCGAACTGGCAAAGATGATGGAAATGTATAACATGAGAGATGTGTGGAGAGATCACCACCCCGACGAACACGGCTATACTTTCTTCTCAACCCCCCACAACACTTACACTAGAATTGACTATATATATCTATCCAAGGAGCTCGCCGACATAGCATTTCACTCAGAGATATCCCTGATCACATGGTCAGATCATGATATGGTCCTCAAAGAAATGCAATGGGTAAACCTACCAATCAAGAGCGGGATATGGTGCTGTAATGAAAGCCTCTGGAAAGAGACAGCCTTCAAAGCTGAACTGGAAACTGAAATCAGTCAATTCTTTGAAATGAACAACAATGGTGAAGTATCCAAACAAACAGTGTGGGACGCGGCAAAGGCCACCTGGAGGGGAATCCTAATAAGAGAAGGATCGTCAAAGAAAAGGGAGAGAAATATTATTGAACATAGATTACGAACTGAAATCCGTCAGATAGAGGATGATATTGGGAAGGGTAAAGGAATTGATTACACAAAAATGGATGAGGCAAAAGAGAAAAGGAATGAACTCAAATTACTAGAACATGAACAGATTGTACGCAAACTAAGATTTTTGAAACAAAAATTCTATGAAAAAGGAGACAAGGCAGACGCACTCCTTGCCGCCAGGCTCCGAGAGCAAAGGGCGGAGCGAAGAGTTTTAGAAATCACTGAAGACATCCCCCCCACATCACACACTCGACCTACTATACCAGAAAGCTTTGCCAATTTTTATGAAACACTATACTCCTCGGAAACGAACCCCGAACAACCAGAAATAGAGACCTATCTGTCCTCAATGACTCTACCTCAAATACCAAGCTTAGATGCCGAATTGCTTGGATCCCCTATAACTGAACAGGAAGTCCAGGACGCTATAAAAAGATTAACCATAGGCAAGTCCCCAGGTGAGGACAGCTACACAGCCGGATTCTATAAAACTTTTAGGACATCATTAACGCCTTTCCTAACAGAACTCTTCAATGAAATAATTGAATCTGGGAAACCCCCAGACTCCTTTACCCGGTCACTGATCACAGTTATCCCCAAAGACGGAAGAGATCCCGCGAAATGTGGTTCATACTGCCCTATTTCCCTACTCAACCTTGATGCAAAAATGTACACCAGAGTCCTCGCCGCAAGGTTGGAAACATTAATGCCACAACTCATACACCCTGATCAGGTTGGGTTTATACTGGGGAGACAGGGGGCTGATACAATGCGTAAGACACTCCACCGTTTCCACGCGTCCCAAACCATGTCCAATGACCCAGTCCTTCTCTCCATCGATGCAGAAAAGGCTTTTGACAGGGTAGAGTGGGGATTTCTGAAGGACAGTATTACGCAAAGTGGGGATGGGCCCGAGGTTTAGAAAGGCAATACACGCAGTATACACGGATCCCAAAGCATCAATATTCATAAACGGTGAATACTCTAGATGGTTTAACCTAGAACGTGGAACTTGCCAGGGATGCCCCCTCTCAGCAATCCTATTCACACTTTCCCTAGAGCCTTTAGCAATTACAATGAGAGCAGACCCCATATTGGAAGGTATCCAATTAGGAACAACAGAGTATAAGGTAGCCCTCTACGCAGATGACATTCTCCTTCACGTTACTAATCCCATAACTTCTGTCCCTCGAGCCCTCCTCCTGTTAGAGGAATATGGCAAACTTTCTGGCTTCAAGGTAAACAAAACCAAGTCCACACTTTTCTCCCTACAGGGACAGGAGGAGGCGAATGCCGCAAAATTCACCACCTTCGGTCTCAGAATTGAGCACTCAAAACTACAATACTTGGGGATACAAATTACTAGAAACTTGAAGGACCTTTATGAGACAAACTTTCCCCCCATGCTGGTTTGAGCTGATTTGTCAAGATGGGATAAGCTCACGATATCATGGCTGGGGTGACTCAATGCGATCAAGATGGTATACCTACCCCGGTTCCTGTATTCCTTCCAAATGTTGCCCATGAGAATTCCGAATAGTTTCTTTGCTAAAACCAAAAGAGCCATCGTCAAATTCCTTTGGCGAGGAAAGAAACCGAGGATCCCATATAAGACCCTAATACTTCCCAAGGAGAAGGGTGGGGTGAGGATCCCTAATATACAAAAATACTATGAAGCTTCCCAACTCAGAGTATTAATTCCACATCTCCACAACCATACAAACATCCAATGGGTCAATATGGACATCCACTATTTCTCACCAGCCATGATATCCGAGTGGCTCTGGTCTCCCAAGAGGAGAATTCGCAGGAAACTTAAGGATCACCCCATTCTGAGTGCTATATGGGACATTTGGACACAGGGCAAACACATGCAACACATCACTACATGGCCTGCCCCGCTTAGCGATTTATGTTCCCCTGGAATCAATGACCATATTCCAAATGTGGGAAGGTTTCAAATGGGGTATGAAGCTGGTTTAGAGAGGGTTGGACAATTGCAGAAAAATGACTCCTTTATCCCACTCCCAGAACTATCGGAGGCCCTCGGAATAGGCACACTATCTACCTTCCAATATATACAAATAAAGGGTGTTCTCACAAGACCGATGTGGAAGCCCAAACTGATGAGAGATCTCACACCCTTTTAGAAGATACTAGACTCAAGAACAGAAATGAAAGGCTTGATATCAGCTATGTATAAAGAACTAATAGAAGGAGGAGGAGGGACCACATAGTCATTGAAGGGTAGGTGGGAAAGAGATTTCGGTGAACAGTTCACCCCGGATCTATGGGGAACGATCTGTCAAGATGCTACACAAATATACATTTCGAACCAATATAAACTTCACGCCATCAAACTATTACACAGATGGCAATATGATCCTGTTAGACTATCCAAAATGTTCCAAACAACCAACCCAAAGTGTTGGCGAGGATATGGGGAAAATGCCGACTAGTGGCATATGTGGTGGGGATGTGCCCGAATAAAAGTTTTCTGGAACAAAGTCCTGGGCTGGATTAAAGAGATTGACGGCATTATCAGAGTAGCTGACCCTCACCTCATACTGTTCGGCCTCGAGAAAGATGAGGATGAATGGACCAGAATAAGAGTCCTCACTCCTCAACTATTACTAGCAGCTCAAGCAACACTCGTTATGAAATGGAAGTCTCCGTCAGTCCCCACCAAACGTGAATGGATCAATGTTGCCACAAACATATGTATAATGGAACACATAACATCGTCATTACATGGCAGATCATCACAGGCTGAGGCCCTACGGATGGATTTTAATAACAAATACCTCTCCAGTGGACTTTTTCGTGGCGTAACCAACACTCACGTAGAGGACGAGCAGGAATCGACTTGAACAATATGCCCTGGTATCATCCTCACGTACGTCTACTCTAGAAGTGACCCCTAAAAACACATATAGATTGTGATCCTCAGTCGATAAATGCTGCAAAGACTAAGCTAAGAACTGCATGACCCACAGGGGGCAGGGGGGAGGGAGTTTGGGGTGGGAGAGTCATGTTCCCATACATGACCCAACTCAGAACATTCTATTTTGAAGTATATGTTTCAAACACACTGAACTGTTGGGGTTTGTTTTTGTAACTTTAAGTGTTGAAATAGTTTCTGTAACATGACTCACATTTATAAACTCAATAAAAACAAATTTACAAAAAAAAAGAAATTCTACTTGATGTAAATAACTGGAATTTTCTACTCATCATCAATCACTTTATTTTGGTAAAAACAATTTACCATAAAAGCCATACATATGCATTATAAAAATACAATAAAAATGCAAAAAATGTAAACGTTGCAAACAACATAATTTACACTCAGATAAGAACAAGGTAGCAATACCTATTAAGTATAGCTAAACCCATAACGTGCAAAAAGTGCTTCAGTGCATACTGTAGATATGTTTAACATGTTCCTTGAGCAGAAGACATCCAACAGGGGGGAAAGATTAAAGCACGTGGCCAAATCGTGGTTGTCAGTCCAATGGTGGTCAAAGGTGATTTGGGTGCATCAGTTAACACAAAATGATGCTATTACGGGAGAAGATTACTCATCTTTGTTCTCCTGAACCAGCCCTGAATCAAAAACCAACCCATCGTAAACGTAGCCAGAGAAACCTTGGCACTCAGGCAAAGAGCAAGGGCCCCATTGACAGTTGAAACATGTAATTGGATAAACAGATGCCTTAATTTCATATATCCTTATACATGGGACAAAGGAACCAGAAAAGAATACGATCTTCCCTCACCCCTGGGCAAAAAGGACAATCAGGGCTTACGCGTGCCATCCATTATGCCTTGATCAATGCTAAGGGTAGAATGTCAAAGCAAACTTTAAGGAATTGATAGCGCATTACCTCGGGGCCCAGTAGTTGCTGAACTGCTGAGACATAGCCATTATATCCACTATCGCCTTTGTTATCGCCCCCTTGATCGCAGGCAAGGTTTTGTCTTTTGTAGATGCTTTAAAAGTCATAGGGTTGGTCCAGAGCTCCTCTAGGTTCAGAGTTGTAAACTCAGACCTAACATGCTGCACCCGAGGGAGTGATAGTCCCCCCTCCTGTTCGATTATATATTTTTGGGCTGCCCAGTATTTTAAAAGGTTCTCATTTTTCTACAACCTGATCCAAGAGAATAGTGGCTTAGCTCTACATATTTGTCTAATGGGTTGGAAATCTAATTTCAGGAGGATCTGGAGAGTTGGGGCACTTGTTGGAAGCCCCACAACACTTTTAAGAAAACCATTTTCACCCACACACAATTGAGCAAGATTTGCCCACCCCCATAGCTCAGCGCCAAATACAGCAGCCTGCCAGGCCTGAGCCTTGTAAGCCTCTAGGGTCACAGAAACAGCACCACTCCCATGGATTTTGGCAAAGTTGGCAATGGAGCCACCATATCTGGCCAGGGTCAGCTCAACCTTTTTAAGTGCCCATTCCAGCAACAGTTTTCATGTACTCTTATACCCAAATAATCATATTTGTCCACCTGCTCAATTCGCATTCCATTTCGAGTCAGGTGCAGTTTCTGACACTCTTTCCCCCGGGAGCACTTAAAACCCATTGCCTTTGTTTTATCATTATTGATTGACAAGCCATTTCTTTCCACAAAAGGCTTAGAAAATCCTCAACTGGCAACGGAGTCGCTTTGTATTAGGTATAGGAGTATAGCTTTGTCGGCAAACATTAGGACTGGGATTTTATCATGGTCTAGTGTGGGAGCATCTGTAGACAAAGACAGCAATTCACAGATTACACCATTTATAAATGAACAAAACAAAATTGGTGCCAAAACACATCCTTGACGACGTCTATTTCAACACTCACTTTGCTGGATAGTGCCCCACCCATACCATAGCGTATTCTGGCCCCACTTTCATGATATAATAACATGATTGCTCTAAGAAGGGGTGGAGATATGCCCAGGTTCGAGAGGATGGTGCACAGCTTGGGCCTGGAGACAGTGTCAAAGGCCGTCTTTAGGTCAATAAAGAGCAAATAGATGGCCATTTTCCTTAGCTTGACATATTTGTCACAAATCAACAAGAGCATTAATGATTGGTCAACAGTACTAACGCTCCTTCAGAACCCCACCTGCAAGTGGCTCAGGGCATCCGTCTCAGCAACCTATGATTCCAAATGTATCAAGAGTGTTTTTGCAAATGAAATTCCCCTAGCATCAAGAGGGGAGATGGGCCTGTAGTTGGCTGGCAGGTGTCAATCCCACTTCTGGAATATTGGGACGATATTAGCCTCCGTCCAGGAGGTTGGAATTCTCCGGTACATAGGACTTCATTGAAAAGTTTGGTCAAAAAGGGGACCCATAGCAGTGGCTCAGTTGCAAAAAAGTCAACCGGAGTCAAATCGGGCTTGGGGACTTTTCCACTCTTTTGGGAGCACAGAGCAGTCTTTATCTCAGTTTCAGTTAGGGTTAGGCTTTGATCTGGAGATGTTTCTTTAGAAATATTTTACTCCCAAATCCTGGACTCTCTATATAGTGTTCCAAAGTGAGCAACCCATTTGCCTTTTACAGATCGCTCCCTGCATTATGTTTTGCAATTGAGGTTGTCCCGTGCTGACTAGTTCCCAGAAAGTCCTAGTATCGCCATTTTCAATAGCGCCCAGAAGACAAATCCAGAGGACTTCACGGTAATCAGACTTTTTAAAATTCATCAGCAGTAGATACTGTTTATGTGTCTCACGAACTGGGAATATCCCCTCTATAGAGGCTTTTCTTACTTGGGTAATCAGAGTTTCCTTGACTCTGCAG